>NW_027211681.1:9367500-11767500 GCF_022749685.1 Semicossyphus pulcher
GGTGAAAGAAATATTGCAACCAGGTGTCACATGTCTGTGGAAGGTGTTATAATATCAATACCAATGATGTGGAATTGAATGTTCCACAAAAAGTTGTTATAAACGTGCATATTGTTGATATCTAGGCACATTTTTCTCATGCGTGACGG
This sequence comes from Semicossyphus pulcher, assembly GCF_022749685.1. Lineage (NCBI taxonomy): Eukaryota > Metazoa > Chordata > Actinopteri > Labriformes > Labridae > Semicossyphus > Semicossyphus pulcher. Next base: position 9,367,650 of record NW_027211681.1, read on the forward strand.
TCATTAATTCAAATGATTACATTTACTGAAACCACAGTCACACAGAGACAGAGACAATTCTAACAGCATACTTACTGAATAGGACCCTTGTTGTTATGTTGCCGTAGCTGTAAACCCTTTCTAAAGTGATTGTTTCCTTGTCCAACACCTTGTTCTCCCCAGTTCCACAGTAGTAGAGACCTTCATCAGAATCAGTGATGTTCATAATCAGCAGGTCGTAGGATTCAGAGGACTGGTTCTTCACAAAGTGGAAACGAGGGAGAGGATTCAGAACGCCTGCAGCGTCACTGGTATATTTAAATTCAGCAACATTTAGTTCCAGGACGAGAGGAGGCTGGTTCTCATGAGAGCAGTTTCTGTACCAAACTATGAATACTCCAGTTGATGTTTTGCAGTCACAGTAGAGAGTGATGTTGTCTCCTGGTCTGACTGACACCTCCAACGCTGGTCTGGAGATCCAATCATGACTTAAGGAACCAACTCCTGTAATACAAACACAACCACAAAGCAGAGTTACTGCATGGTAGGCATGAAATATCTGTATTTATAACAATCTGATTTTAAATAATGTTATGTAAACGTACCTTGGAGAATGAGCAGAAAAATACGCAGCCCGTCCATATGTGACGACGACCTGGTGTTGAAAGACAGCGAAGCAGGTGTTACGACAGGGTGTCATGCCTTGCACAGACTTTTTCATTAAAGGAAACGTAAGATGTGATTGGCTAGTTGAATGGAACTTTTTTTTCTGTGGTTGTTTTCTGTTTGATGCAAAGTGACAGCCTAGTTGAAGAGATTAAACAAGATGTATCCAGATGATACCACACTGTATTTTGCATTTGGAGGCTTTTTGATGTATTAGGTAAAAAAGAAGAGATGAAGTCATTTTTGTACAGTTTAGAGCGGCATCCTTCTCTGAGGCTCTGACAGAGGACACAGGATTTGTAAGCTGGTCAGAAGTAACATTTTAATATTATTTTCCAAAATATATGGTACAAGCAGCTATGATGACAAATTAACTTGTATAATACAGAATATTTTAGTTTTTGATTTTATGGCAACAAGGGGTCAAACCTCCAACATCTCCAAAGAGGTCAACAAGAGTTTGACCTTGAGCAAGTGTGGCAGAGCCAGGAAAAACGATGTATCCTTAAAGCTGTTCATAGGTTCGTATTAGCGATGCAACAACTGAGTATACATACACCGATCAGCCATAACATTATGATCACCTGCCTATTATTATATAGGTCCCCCTTTTGCCACCAAAACAGCCTCGACCCATCGAGGCATGGACTCCACTACACCTCTGAAGGTGTGCGGAGGTATCTGGCACCAAGACGTTAGCAGCAGATCCTGTAAGTCCTTTAAGTTGGTGGGGCCTCCAGGGATCGGACTGTGCACTGCCTGTCAGCACCTGTGTCCAATCACACTTGAAGCTGTTTGTTGGCACTTACTGACTTTGTTCCCTCCTGTCTCGATCGTTGCTTGTGTCGTATGAACTCTCAGATGTACGTTGCTTTGGACAAAAGTGTCTGCTAAATGAAATTGTAACATTGTAACTCCTTGTTGTGCTCCTCAAACCATTCCTGAACCATTTTTGCAATTTGGCAGGGCACATTATCCTGCTGAAGGGGCCTCTGCCACCAGGGAATACAGTCTGCATGAACATCCACATGCATGGCAGGAGCCAAGGTTTCCCAGCAGAACGTTTCCCAAAGCATCACACTGCTTCAGCCGGCTTGCCTTCTTCCCATAGTGCATCCTGGTGCCATGTCTTCCTCAGGCACACGCACCCGGCATCCACATGATGTAAAAGAAAACGTGCTTCATCAGACCCGGCCACTTTCTTCCATTGCTCCACGGTCCAGTTCTGATGCTCACATGCACATTGTTCATGCTTTCGGCGGTGAACAGGGGTCAGCATGGGCCTGTGACTGGTCTGCCGCTACCCAGTCCCATAAGCAACAAACTGTAATGTACTGAGTGTTCTGACAGCTTTGTATCAGAACCAGCATTAACTGTATCATAAAGTAGAGCTACTGTTAGTGTAATGTGCCACGGAGGACCCAAATGCAACACACAGACAACCAGGTACAGTTCACAGTGTCTTTTACTGACAAGCTTCAGGCAGAGATACCAGCTGACAGGAAACACAGTAAACAGCAGGCACAGACGTAATCCCTGTATTCACTCCACGGAGATAATGCATCACGGAGAAAAATCCACCAATGATGTGGTAAAACAACACACACCTCAAACTGGCAGAGAAACAGGATGACTGAACAAAGTCTCGTAGTCTGGTACAGAAGGCAGGGTATTTTACCGGGTAGCAGACAAAAGAGAAGAGTCGGGAACAGGCAGAGTCGGCAACAGGTAATCCAATCGGGAAACGCTGGACAGTCTTGCATCAGGATGTCGAAGAACAATCTGGCAGTGTGAGTGAAACCGGAGTCTTTATAGTGGCAGAGTGATTGCAGCCAGGTGTGTGTGATTGTCCTGATTGAAGCAGAGCAGAGGGAAGCTGATGCATGGCCGAGGCAGAGAGTGAATGAATGAATGAAACCAGGAAATGGAAACTGTGACAGTTAGAAGTTAGCCACTTTCAAGCAAACAGTTAGCTTGATTTGACTTAATGCTAACATTAGCTGTTCTTAGATGCGAGCTAAGGGGTTATCAAATATGTTGTTTTAACTTTTTAGTTTTCCTGTGTGTATATGGTGAATAATGTGCCCTCAGGAACCCAACTCTGCAGTTTGTCGCTGCTGCATAGAGCCTTGAGTCTCATTGTTTTGGCTTTATGGTCACTTCAGTGGTTTAGTTCTCTCTCATTAGCATGACAACCAGACACAGCTATTTTCAGCCAGGAAAGTTACTAACTTGGACTCATTCATCAGATCAACAGAACCATGACTGCCCCTTTAAAAAAAGTTAATGTTGGTTTAAGATGAATTCAGTGATATTAGTATCTGTGTTTAAAACAGAAACCTGTCTCCCTGCTTCACATCAGACTCAGCATGTGTGGTGGTTTGATCTAGATGTTTAGTTTCCCCTGATAAACAGTGAACACAGTGATGTTGTGCACCAACACCTTCATCAAGCCACTAAGCTGCAGCTTCAGTCGGCCTGCATGTTGAGCTCTGTAGCCGTATGAGGGTCTGTTTTTCACTGTGGGTTTCCTGTGAGCCTTCCTGATCTCACAGACAACATGATGTCCTTGGTTAGCTCTAATGTGAACTCTATATGGTCACTGCACATGTTTGATACTGTATAGTCAGGGCAGTTTGTATTACATCAGCTAAAGGAGAAATTGTTTGTGACATGTCCATAAATAAACTTGAGCTACTGTAATTTTGACTCAATAACAACACACTAATGTTTTATCTAGATTATTTTATGGAGAATTTTTAAATCATGAAGAGAAATCCTGTAAACACTAACACTACAGGCAAGAACAATATGTACGAACACCGAACTGTGTGAACAGAAACCATTTTAAATAACACAACATTGTAATGTAGTATCATACATTTGACATATTTCATTAAACATCTAAAGGATTATGAGGCTGCCTACTTTTTGTTTGTCCTACATATACTGTATATGCTCAGTGTTGCCTGTGAGCTACAAGAGTTTCAGTTTAGTTCTTCTTCAAGGACGCCCTTACTGTGGCATCTCCTGCAGCTGGTCTCTGCCTCAGAGACACCACAATAACTTACGGATGGCCAAATGTTTTTTTCAATGACAAAATAGAGCAGGAAATGAAAACTAATGACTGCAGTAATTGAAATGCAAAGATTCAACAACAGGGACGATGCATAACAAAGGGTGCCTGGTGCTTCTGTATGACACGCATGAACAGAGTTTCAGTATTTGCAGCTTTGAGAAGAAGATCAGACTGGACCTGGACGACTGGGTTTCCACCCGGAAATATTTAATATGATCGCCGACCTTACACAGAGTGCCATTAATTCCTTAATGTTCTCTTTGACATATTTTGGCTTTGTTTATTGCAAAGTAGGAATGTGTCTAAGGTGGTTCATTAGTTGTGAATATTCTTCTGCTGTGCAGTTATAACAAATAAAGTGCTGTCTGTGCCAGTCAGTCACAAGGTCTGAACTCGGCAAATCATTGGACCACCCTGAGCTCTGTGCTTGTATTGCCTTTATTTCAAATAAGAATGCAACATTATTTCAGATCAGTTCATGTATGAATAACTTAATTCTCAGTTATTGGAATTAAGTTGGCTGATTAAGACTTGTCATGGTCCTTTGAGCTGATGTATTGTAAACTAGAAAAAGTGATGTCATGTTTGTAAAACAGTACAAAGGACTATTCTGTTGTCTGTGATATGGTGAGAGTGTGTTGTTAATGGTTGGGGTTGGAAAGGGATTATTTGTTATGTTGACGCCAATTTTTCTATGAGAATTAGACTCAATGTATGTTCCATGGACAAATCACACAAAAGTCAAGGTTGCTGCTCTTCAATTGTCTTCCTCTGAGTATTCACAGCTCAGTACAGAGTGAAAATGTAGTTGTTGTTTACTTTAACCACATTGTGTTTCCCATGTGATCAGGCTCACAGGAAACCCACAGTGAAATAGCCCCTCATCTGTTCACTATGTTCAATGTTCATTACTTGAGAATGACGTCTTTATGCAAACACAAGGCACACTTTAAGGACACAAGGACACAAGGACACAAGGACACACACACACACACAAGGACGGACACACACACACACACACACGCACACACACACACACACACACACACACACACACACACACACAGTTTATCTTTATTTTTATTTGCTTCTGGTTGGCTTCATGAGCTACTGATATTTATTTACAGATGAAAACTGATTAGTTAGATTAGAAGAGTTTATTATCAACTTTTCAAACACATCATTACTTTTTATAATGCATGTTTCATTATTAATATGGAGCGAGTTTGGTTTAGAAGAAAAGCTAAATTACACCAATAAAATAAATTGACATTTTCTTATATGAGCGTAAATTGCCTTTCCTCTCTCTACATCTCTTCACATCCTCCTTGTACAGTATAGTATATGGCAGAATAGGTGCTGGAGTCTGAATTCAGCGTTCTCTTCTTCTTTGGTCTCTGTGATGTCTGAAGGATTTCCATTGCAGCAAAACACACACCTCCATCCTAAGATTTGATATACAGAAATATTTACATTCTCATTTCTAATGAATCAACTTTTTCTGATGTAATATGATTTACTGAAATGCATGGTGCAACTAAAACACACGTCTTACTCATTACAATAATGATGACGAGTCAATAACTGCATAAGCTGTGACAGTGAGCTATGCCAACAAGACAACAAGCACAATAACAGGGTCCTACTCCTGGAACACCAAATGCAAACCACCACTTATAAATAATATTAGTCGTACTTGTATCTGGTCAATCAAATGGCGGCTTGAAAACGTTCCATACATCAGCGTCCAGCTTTAAATTACCTTATTCCAGCTGTCAGGTCTTTTCCCATCAGTTTTAGGTTCCCCAGCTGCAGACATGATCAAAGCATCAAAAACCATGACAATCAACATCGTGAAAAGAAGCACTTGATAAATATTTAGCTGAGAAAGAACTGAAACAGAAGATATTTGTCACCAAAGTAATGCAATGAACTTAAGAAAGGAGTGAATGGATATAAGTGTCATATACAACAGGTACCTGCTTTCTGACAGAGGTGATTCACCAGAACAGATAAGAGAGAGGAGAGAACAGCAAAGGCCGGACACAGAGAGAACAGCAGCATCCAGCACACACCACAGTATTGCGTAATCGGGCCGTGAGGCTCACTGGAGTCTGGACAAACACAAAGTTGTGTCATTTAACTGAATCTAAGAGTATTGCTCTGATACAAGAAATGTGAAGAAAATAAACTGCTGCTGCATTCCCATTAATATCTTTGCCCCCTTTTGTTGCTGAAAGGTGAAAGAAATATTGCAACCAGGTGTCACATGTCTGTGGAAGGTGTTAAAATATGATATAATATAAACGTGTAATTCTCGATGTCTGGTCACATTTTTCTCATGCGTGACGGTCATTAATTCAAATGATTACATTTCCTGAAACCACAGTCACACAGAGACAGAGACAATTCTAACAGCATACTTACTGATTAGGACCCTTGTTGTTATGTTGCCGTAGCTGTAAACTGTTTCCTGAGTGATTTTTTCCCTGTCAAACACCTTTTTCTCCCCAGTTCCACAGTAGTAGAGACCTTCATCAGAATCAGTGATGTTCATAATCAGCAGGTCGTGGGATTCAGAGGACTGGTTCTTCACAAAGTGGAAACGAGGGAGAGGATTCAGAACGCCTGCACCAAAATTTAGTTCCAGGACGAGAGGAGGCTGGTTCTCATGAGAGCAGTTTCTGTACCAAACTATGAATACTCCAGTTGATGTTTTGCAGTCACAGTAGAGAGTGATGTTGTCTCCTGGTCTGACTGACACCTCCAACGCTGGTCTGGAGATCCAATCATGACTTAAGGAACCAACTCCTGTAATACAAACACAACCACAAAGCAGAGTTACTGCATGGTAGGCATGAAATATCTGTATTTATAACAATCTGATTTTAAATAATGTTATGTAAACGTACCTTGGAGAATGAGCAGAAAAATACGCAGCCCGTCCATATGTGACGACGACCTGGTGTTGAAAGACAGCGAAGCAGGTGTTACGACAGGGTGTCATGCCTTGCACAGACTTTTCCATTAAAGGAAACGTAAGATGTGATTGGCTAGTTGAATGGAACTTTTTTTTCTGTGGTTGTTTTCTGTTTGATGCAAAGTGACAGCCTAGTTGAAGAGATTAAACAAGATGTATCCAGATGATACCACACTGTATTTTGCATTTGGAGGCTTTTTGATGTATTAGGTAAAAAAGAAGAGATGAAGTCATTTTTGTACAGTTTAGAGCGGCATCCTTCTCTGAGGCTCTGACAGAGGACACAGGATTTGTAAGCTGGTCAGAAGTAACATTTTAATATTATTTTCCAAAATATATGGTACAAGCAGCTATAATGACAAATTAACTTGTATAATACAGAATATTTTAGTTTTTGATTTTATGGCAACAAGGGGTCAAACCTCCAACATCTCCAAAGAGGTCAACAAGAGTTTGACCTTGAGCAAGTGTGGCAGAGCCAGGAAAAACGATGTATCCTTAAAGCTGTTCATAGGTTCGTATTAGCGATGCAACAACTGAGTATACATACACCGATCAGCCATAACATTATGATCACCTGCCTATTATTATATAGGTCCCCCTTTTGCCACCAAAACAGCCTCGACCCATCGAGGCATGGACTCCACTACACCTCTGAAGGTGTGCGGAGGTATCTGGCACCAAGACGTTAGCAGCAGATCCTGTAAGTCCTTTAAGTTGGTGGGGCCTCCAGGGATCGGACTGTGCACTGCCTGTCAGCACCTGTGTCCAATCACACTTGAAGCTGTTTGTTGGCACTTACTGACTTTGTTCCCTCCTGTCTCGATCGTTGCTTGTGTCGTATGAACTCTCAGATGTACGTTGCTTTGGACAAAAGTGTCTGCTAAATGAAATTGTAACATTGTAACTCCTTGTTGTGCTCCTCAAACCATTCCTGAACCATTTTTGCAATTTGGCAGGGCACATTATCCTGCTGAAGGGGCCTCTGCCACCAGGGAATACAGTCTGCATGAACATCCACATGCATGGCAGGAGCCAAGGTTTCCCAGCAGAACGTTTCCCAAAGCATCACACTGCTTCAGCCGGCTTGCCTTCTTCCCATAGTGCATCCTGGTGCCATGTCTTCCTCAGGCACACGCACCCGGCATCCACATGATGTAAAAGAAAACGTGCTTCATCAGACCCGGCCACTTTCTTCCATTGCTCCACGGTCCAGTTCTGATGCTCACATGCACATTGTTCATGCTTTCGGCGGTGAACAGGGGTCAGCATGGGCCTGTGACTGGTCTGCCGCTACCCAGTCCCATAAGCAACAAACTGTAATGTACTGAGTGTTCTGACAGCTTTGTATCAGAACCAGCATTAACTGTATCATAAAGTAGAGCTACTGTTAGTGTAACGTGCCACGGAGGACCCAAATGCAACACACAGACAACCAGGTACAGTTCACAGTGTCTTTTACTGACAAGCTTCAGGCAGAGATACCAGCTGAAAGGAAACACAGTAAACAGCAGGCACAGACGTAATCCCTGTATTCACTCCACGGAGATAATGCATCATGGAGAAAAATCCACCACTGATGTGGTAAAACAACACACACCTCAAACTGGCAGAGAAACAGGATGACTGAACAAAGTCTCGTAGTCTGGTACAGAAGGCAGGGTATTTTACTGGTCAGCAGGCGAAAGAGAAGAGTCGGGAACAGGCAGAGTCGGCAACAGGTAATCCAATCGGGAAACGCTGGACAGTCTTGCATCAGGATGTCGAAGAACAATCTGGCAGTGTGAGTGAAACCGGAGTCTTTATAGTGGCAGAGTGATTGCAGCCAGGTGTGTGTGATTGTCCTGATTGAAGCAGAGCAGAGGGAAGCTGATGCATGGCCGAGGCAGAGAGTGAATGAATGAATGAAACCAGGAAATGGAAACTGTGACAGTTAGAAGTTAGCCACTTTCAAGCAAACAGTTAGCTTGATGTGACTTAATGCTAACATTAGCTGTTCTTAGATGCGAGCTAAGGGGTTATCAAATATGTTGTTTTAACTTTTTAGTTTTCCTGTGTGTATATGGTGAATAATGTGCCCTCAGGAACCCAACTCTGCAGTTTGTCGCTGCTGCATAGAGCCTTGAGTCTCATTGTTTTGGCTTTATGGTCACTTCAGTGGTTTAGTTCTCTCTCATTAGCATGACAACCAGACACAGCTATTTTCAGCCAGGAAAGTTACTAACTTGGACTCATTCATCAGATCAACAGAACCGTGACTGCCCCTTTAAAAAAAGTTAATGTTGGTTTAAGATGAATTCAGTAATATTAGTATCTGTGATTAAAACAGAAACCTGTCTCCCTGCTTCACATCAGACTCAGCATGTGTGGTGGTTTGATCTAGATGTTTAGTTTCCCCTGATAAACAGTGAACACAGTGATGTTGTGCACCAACACCTTCATCAAGCCACTAAGCTGCAGCTTCAGTCGGCCTGCATGTTGAGCTCTGTAGCCGTATGAGGGTCTGTTTGTCACTGTGGGTTTCCTGTGAGCCTCCCTGATCTCACAGACAACATGATGTCCTTGGTTAGCTTTAATGTGAACTCTATATGGTCACTGCACGTGTTTGATACTGTATAGTCAGGGCAGTTTGTATTACATCAGCTAAAGGAGAAATTGTTTGTGTCCATAAATAAACTTGAGCTACTGTAATTTTGACTCAATAACAACACACTAATGTTTTATCTAGATTATTTTATTGAGAATTTTTAAGTCATGAAGAGAAATCCTGTAAACACTAACACTACAGGCAAGAACAATATGTACAAACACCGAACTGTGTGAACAGAAAACAAAGATATAACCATTTTAAATAACACAACATTGTAATGTAGTATCATACATTTGACATATTTAATTAAACATCTAAAGGATTATGAGGCTGCCTCATCAAGGCTTCTTATTCAACTTCAGTCAGTCTGCGTGAGGGGCTGTTTCCTGCGGACATGATCACATGGGAAACAAAATGTGATTGTGGTCAACTTCATTTTCTGTTGTGTGTTGTAGATGTTGTAGGTTTGAAGTGGAGTATACTTAGCTTTCGTGTGATTTGGCAATGAAACACAATTCGGGTGCAATTATCAGAACACACACACACACACACACACACACACACACACACACACACACACACATCTATCTTTATTTGCTGTAACAGCACTGTTCATCAACTACTGATATTATTTTTCAGAGCAAAACTTTGAGTTTATTATCACATTTTTTAACATTCTTGTGTTTTTAAAAACTATTTTATAATGCTTATCATCAATGTTATTGTCAGAACCGGGTTGGAAGAAAATTTACATTGAAGTATTATCTGCACTAACAAAACTGCACCAACATTTCTTAAGTGTGTGTAACTTGCTGTGCACATTTCACTCTTAAATTCTACAAGTGTTGGTGGTAGAATAGGTGCTGGAGTCTGAACTCTGTGTTTGTCTTTGGTTCTTCTTTGGTCTCTGTGATGTCTGACGGATGTCCAGAGCAGCATAACACACATCTTCATCCTAAGATTTGATATACAGAAATTGACAATATTTAGTCAATGCGTGTGCATTAAGGTGTACCAGCGAGCTATTCCAGCGAGACAACAAGCACTATAACAGGGTCCTACCCCGTGAACACCAAATGCCATCTACCAATTATAGATAACATTAGTCTCACTTTAAACTGGTAATTCAAAATGTCTGCTTGAAAATGATACATATAAAAAACATCCAGCTTTAAATTACCTTATTCTGTCTTCCGTCAGGTCTTTTCCCATCGGCTTTAGGTTCCCTATCTGCGGACATGACACGGACAAAGCATCGTTAACCATGACAACCAACACCGGTAAAAGAAGCACTAGATAAATAAACAGGTACCTGCTTTCTGACAGAGGTGATACACCAGAACAGATGATAAGAGAGAGGAGAGAACAGCAAAGGCCGGACACAGAGAGAACAGCAGCATCCAGCACACACCACAGTCTTGCGTAATCGGGCCGTGAGGCTCACTGGAGTCTGGACAAACACAAAGTTGTGTCACTTAACTGAATCTAAGAGTATTGCTCTGATACAAGAGATGTGAAGAAAATAAACTGCTGCTGCATTCCCATTGATATCTTTGCCCCCTTTTGTTGCTGAATGGTGAAAGAAATATTGCAACCAGGTGTCACATGTCTGTGGAAGGTGTTAAAATATCAATACCAATGATGTGGAATTGAATGTTCCACAAAAAGTTGTTATAAACGTGCATATTGTTGATATCTAGGCACATTTTTCTCATGCGTGACGGTCATTAATTCAAATGATTACATTTACTGAAACCACAGTCACACAGAGACAGAGACAATTCTAACAGCATACTTACTGAATAGGACCCTTGTTGTTATGTTGCCGTAGCTGTAAACCTTTTCCTCAGTGATTGTTTCCTTGTCCAACACCTTGTTCTCCCCAGTTCCACAGTAGTAGAGACCTTCATCAGAATCAGTGATGTTCATAATCAGCAGGTCGTAGGATTCAGAGGACTGGTTCTTCACAAAGTGGAAACGAGGGAGAGGATTCAGAATGCCTGTAGCCTCACTGGTATATAGCAATTCACCAAGATTTAGTTCCAGGACGAGAGGAGGCTGGTTCTCATGAGAGCAGTTTCTGTACCAAACTATGAATACTCCAGTTGATGTTTTGCAGTCACAGTAGAGAGTGATGTTGTCTCCTGGTCTGACTGACACCTCCAACGCTGGTCTGGAGATCCAATCATGACTTAAGGAACCAACTCCTGTAATACAAACACAACCACAAAGCAGAGTTACTGCATGGTAGGCATGAAATATCTGTATTTATAACAATCTGATTTTAAATAATGTTATGTAAACGTACCTTGGAGAATGAGCAGAAAAATATGCAGCCCGTCCATATGTGACGACGACCTGGTGTTGAAAGACAACGAAGCAGGTCTTACGACAGGGTGTCATGCCTTGCACAGACTTTTCCATTAAAGGAAACGGAAGATGTGATTGGCTAGTTGAATGGAACTTTTTTTTCTGTGGTTGTTTTCTGTTTGATGCAAAGTGACAGCCTAGTTGAAGAGATTAAACAAGATGTATCCAGATGATACCACACTGTATTTTGCATTTGGAGGCTTTTTGATTTATAAAAAAGAAGAGATGAAGTCATTTTTGTACAGTTTAGAGCGGCATCCTTCTCTGAGGCTCTGACAGAGGACACAGGATTTGTAAGCTGGTCAGAAGTAACATTTTAATATTATTATCCAAAATATATGGTACAAGCAGCTATAATGACAAATTAACTTGTATAATAATAATAATAATAATAATAATAATAAAACATTTTATTTATATAGCGCTATAAAAGGTACTGAAAGGCACTTTACATAAAAGAAAGAACAGAAGCAACAATAGCAAATACATTAAATACATTAAGAACATATACAATGCACAAATAACAGGTCATTGGTTAAAAGCAGATTTAAATAGGTGGATTTTGAGTGTGGTTTTAAAGGAAGGAAGAGAGGGAGAGGTTCTGAGGTGTCGGGGGAGAGAGTTCCAGAGGGAGGGGGCAGCAGTGGAAAAGGCTCTGTCCCCCCAGGTCCCGTATTTGGTTCGGGTGAGAGGGGTGAGGAGGTTGGCATCAGTCGATCTTAGGTTGCGGGTGGGGATGTATTGGAGAAAGAGGTCGGTGAGGTAGGAGGGGGCAAGATTGTGAAGGGCCTTGTAGGTGATAAGTAGGATTTTGAATTGTATACAAAATTTGATGGGAAGCCAGTGGAGGTGTTGTAGGACAGGGGTGATGTTTTCTCTGGTGCGACAGTGGGTGAGCAGACGGGCGGCAGAGTTTTGGATGTACTGGAGCTTAATAAGGATTGTGGAGGATGTGCCATTAAGAATGCTATTGCAATAGTCCAGTCGTGAGGTGATGAAGCAGTGTTTCAGCAGCTGAGAAGGTGAGGGAGGGGCGAAGACGGGCAATGTTTTTGAGGTGGAAGAAGGCAGTTTTGGTGATGTAGTTGACGTGAGGTTCAAATGTGAGAGATTGGTCGAAAATGACACCAAGGTTGCGGATGTGGGTGGACGCAGGAACAGTGGAGCCATCAATACGAAGGGTGAAGTCGGGGCAGGATGAGATGAGTGATTTTGGACCGATGATGAGGATTTCTGATTTGTGTTGTGCTGTTGAGTTTGAGAAAGTTTGCTTGCATCCAGGTTTTGACGTCTGTAATGCAGTCTGGGATGGTGGAGTGAGTTGCAGCAGTGATGGATTTGGTGGAGATGTAGAGCTGGGTGTCGTCGGCGTAACAGTGAAAGTGGAGTCCATGGCGGCGTAGGATGTGACCAAGGGGGAGCATATACAGGATGAAGAGGAGGGGACCGAGCACCGAGCCTTGGGTGATGCCTTATGAGAGAGGGACTGTTTTAGGGGTGGATTTGTTGATGCTGATAAACTGGTGGTGGTTGGAGAGGTATGATTTGAACCAGGAGAGGGCAGTTCTATTGATGCTGAGGGAAGATTCAAGGCGGGTGAGAAGAATAGCGTGATTAATGGTGTCGAAGGCTGCAGTAAGGTCGAGAAGGATGAGGATATTAAGGGAGTGGGTGTCGGAGGAGAGGAGGAGGTCGTTGGTAACTTTGAGAAGGGCAGTCTCTGTGCTGTGATGTGTTCTGAAGCCGGTTCTAAATGGTGTGTTCAAGTATTTTCGACAGAAATGGGAGGTTGGAGATGGGTCAGTAATTGTTGGGGATGTCAGGGTCGATGCCAGGTTTTTTGAGGAGGGGTGGGACAGAGGCGAGTTTAAGGGCAGGGGGGACAGAGACGGTAGACAGGGAGGAGTTGATTACAGAGTGGATGAGGGGGAGGAGAGCAGGAAGGCAGGCTTTGACTAAGGGGGTGGAGATGGGGTCCTGGTCGCAGGTGGAAGTCCTCATGGCAGATAGTGATTTGTGAAGTTCAAAGAGAGAGATCAGGGAGAATTGGGAGAGTGAGCCATCTGTAAGACGGGGAGTAGCAGAGTCAGGATCAGGATTAGGATCAGGATTAAGGGGGGGAAGCTTGAAGTGGCAAGTTGTAGATTAAGTCAATTTTTGTTTGGTAAAATGACATAAATGAGTTGCATTTGTCAGCTGTAAAGAAGTGGGTGGAGTTGTCCACGGGTTTGAAAAGTTTGTTGATTGTGGAGAATAATGTCTTGGGGTTAGCGGAGCCAGAATGAATGAGGGAAGAGTAGTAGGTGGAGTGGGCAGTGTTGAGGGCGTGTTTGTATTGTTGTATGTAGTCTTTATATGCTAGGGTGTGTACAGTGAGGCCGGTTTTCTAGTTGTCGTTTCCGGGAGTTCAGGGGTGTACCAGGGAGCAGTGTGGGTGAATAAGACTGTTCTGGTTTTGAGGGGCGCAAGCTGGTCAAGACAGGAGGATAGTGAGTTATTGTAGATGTTGACCAGGTCAGTGGGGGAGGTGCTCATGGGGGAGGTGAGGGTGGACATTTTTCCAGTGCGGATGTGTTTGGGCTTTGGAATGGGGATGTCAATGTTCATGTTGATGGCTATTTGGTCCGAGATGGTGAGGTCAGAGCTGGAGAGGTGGTTGATGGTAATACCGGTGGAGCAGACCAGGTCAAGAATGTGGCCATGGTTATGGGTGGGGAAGTTGATATGTTGGGTGAGGTTGAAGCATTTAAGTATGTCCAGAAATTTTAAGGCTAATTTGCAATCCGTGGAGTCAATGTGGATGTTGAAATCACCCAGCAGCAGGATGGAGGGTGAGATGGAGCAGAGCTGAGTGAGAAAATCAGAGAGGTCGGAAAGAAAGACAGGATTATGTTTGGGGGGGGCGGTATATTATTGAAATGACAAGGGGTTTAGGGCCAGAGAGTTTGAGGGTCAGGTGTTCAAATGAGGATGGGGAAAGGATAGTGGCGAGGCTGGTTTTGAAATGTTGGCGGTGGAGGGCAGCAATTCCGCCACCTTGGCTGTCTGGGCGTGCTTTGAAAGGAAGCAGTAACCATTGGGGGTTGTTTGGTTGAGTGTGAAGAAAATCCAGGTTATTGTCAGTGATGAATTCATTGAGGATGAGACTTTTGTTGCTAAGTGACCAAGTGTTGAACAGAGCAAGTTTTTATACTGTGTTTTTTATTTATGGGATGGGAGGATTTGGGTAGGGTACGGAGGTTGGCTGGATTCACATGCTGTTTATTGCAGCGTAGTAATGAGGAAGCAGAGGTGCGTTGCTGAGTCCACAGGGATGGAATGGAATTGGCAGAGGTGGAATTATAAATAAACTTGCGCCGGGAGCCTTTATGAGCATAACTGGGTTGGATCTGGATGAGGCTGTTCTTATTATCAGCTTTAATAGTGCGTTGGGGACGGGACAGCCTGTGTGTTACCGAGGAGAGGATTGGGTGACCGGGAGCTGAGGGAGGCAATGACAGGTGCGGCCAGTCGGGGGCACTCTCACAGTGAACAGTGCTATGGGGTGGTGATGTAGAGGAAGAGGGGGGGGTGCATGCGCAGAGAGTAAATAGTCAGTCACGTTGATATGCCTGTATCACGTGCTGTAAAATAGCCGCTAGCGTGCGGCTGCCACTCTTTTTGTGGTGGATACCATCACTTTTATAAAAGGAGTAGCGTTCCCAAAACAAATTAAAATTGTCAATGAAGCCAATGTGGTGAGCCCTGCAGGCGGACTGGAGCCAGGTGTGTAGACTGAGGATTCTGTTAAAACGCTGTGATCCACGACCAAGTGTGGAAGTTGGACCGCTGATAAAAGCAGATTTCCCAGCGCTTTTTAAAAAGTTAAAAAGTTTTTTTTAAATCATTTTTTGTCAGTTCAGACTGTTGAAAGGCAGTGTCGTTTATTTCCACATGGATTATAATTCTTTGGATGGAGGCAGGGAGAGTGCGCAGCAGACATGGAAGTTTCAGGAGGATGTCGGGGACCGTAGCTCCAGGGAAACAATGGGTTGCAGCGTTAAAGAAACGAATGTTCCTGATTATGGAATCCCCCACAATCAACGTAGTCGGGGAGAAAAGGGGACAAGGAGAAGGAGTTGACAATGCAGGAGAGTTTGTCATTGCTGGCGGAGGAGGGGAGGGCGAGGGACGGACAGAGAGCGTGGCCGGAGCTCGCTGTGGCGCTGGTGTGTAATGTGGTATAGAGCGGCGAGTCCTGGTGTGGTAGGAGCGCTCAGCAGTGTCGGGTGGACAGAACGGAAGCGGCAGGGGCGGAGGGCGATTCGCGGGAGGGAGGAGGAGGATTGGAGCCCGCAGCCAGGAGAGGGAAATCGTGCATGCCAAGGATATCATATTTATTCTCAAGATGGATGTTATGGCGAGGAGGTGCATGAGAAACGTGGCACCCTCTACTGCTGCGAGCACCGACCAGAGACCAGGGTTCGGGATGGGATGGAGTGGAGCTGGCCAGGGATTTCGGCTTAGCCCCGAGCCGTGACCAGGAGTCGTCAGGGTCGGTGGCCGGAGGAGGAGCAACAGCAGCATGACAGTGAGCCGTGGCATCATGCACTCAGAGAGTGGTTTTTGCATGTGCTGGACTGAAGGCTATGGTGTCCATGAGATTCTTCCTTCCAGCTCTGCAATCTTATCGGCCAGGCGGGCGCAGCTGCCACAGCCAGACGGAGAGGTGAGTGGACAAGTGGGCCTGCTGCAGAGATTTGGCTTCGCTCTACGGATTGTAGCTCTTCTGTAACATTCCTTGTTGTGCTCCTCAAACTAGTCCTGAACCATTTTTGCAGTTTGGCAGGGCACATTATCCTGCTGAAGGGGCCTCTGCTATCAGGGAATACAGTCTTCATGAACATCCACATGAAGTCTACTGTACAAAATACATTTCAGACCGCCAAGTCTGTGAATGTTCTCAGTCTTCCAGGTCATGGTAATTCAAAGCTTAACCCAAAAGGCAACTGGACTTGGTTGAAGTACTTGAAGATGTTTCACCTCTCATCCGAAAGGCTTCTTCAGTTTTAAACTGACTGGTGAACTGAGCCAGAAATATAAGCCTCTGTAGGTCATTAGTATGCTAATACATGTGTAATCAAGGGAGAGTTGTGAACCTGGGTTGTCGACCTAATAGCACCAAGAGACATTAGCACCCTCTGGGGTTGGTGGGTCGTGGGCTCACATGATCCTGAGTGTGATCTCAGCTGTTTGGGCAGAGAATTCAAAACTGCATTGTGGGTGATAGGTGGTGTCTTCGGCCACCACCTCTGTTAAGGGATGGTTTTTCAAGCTAAACATAGATGGCTTCCTATACACCTCTTTCAAACCAGCGGTCTTCTCTGAGCAGGATGTGAATCTTGCTATCTTAAAAGGAGTGCATTTGTGGAGGGGTTATTTTGTTTCCCCAATGTACAGGTTCCTGCATTCTTCATTGCATTGCACTGCATACACTACATTGCTCTGTTTATGTCTAGGTGTTTTGTCCTTTGGGTGGACAAGCTTCTGTCTGTGTTGGATGGTTTGAAGTGTCCTGTAATATTGTGTTTTTTGAAAATCTTCAGGTAGGGAATAATAACGCTATGGCGTTGGTTGTTTTCTTCTCTCCTGTTGGAGCTGTGTTTCTTAGAGGTCTTGTTGAAGGCCCAGTTTGGGAAGTGGTTGGTGAGATTCAAAAAGTAGGTACTGGTCTGTGTGGGTGGGTTTCCTGTAGACTTCAATGTTGAGGCTCCAACATTTTCACTTAATGTTGCTGTCTATTGCGTTAATTGGTACAGTGATCGGATTTTGACCCAGGTGTCATCCACATATCTAAACCAATGTTAGAGGAAACAGCTTGTTTCTTGGACTGTGCAGTGCACATCGAAGAAGACAGAAGCCTCAACGTTGGAGTTTACAGGAAACCCACCCACACAGACCAGCAGCTACCTTTTGATTCTCACCACCCACTAGAACACAAGCTAGGAGTTACTAGAACATCAATCATAACAACAAAGTTGGTTGAATGAGAATGTTATTTTTATCTGGCTAAAGAAGGGTTAGCCTGTATAAGGGCTTAATTCTGTTGTCTGTGACATAATGCGGTGTGTTTGTGTGAATGTGTGTGTTGTTAAAGCATGCCTAGTATTTCCATCAAGGCTTCTTATTCAACTTCAGTCAGTCTGCGTGAGGGGCTGTTTCCTGCGGACATGATCACATGGGAAACAGAAGGTGCTTGTGGTAAACTTCATTTTCTGTTGTGTGTTGTAGATGTTGTTGATTTGAAGTGGAGTATACTTAGCTTTCGTGTGATTTGGCAATGAAACACACACTTCAGGTGCACTTCTCAAAGCAAATTAAAACACACACACACACACACACACACACACACACACACACACACACACACACACACACACACACACACACACACACAAATACATCCATAAACACGCACACACACATTTCAAATCACAATCTATCTTTATTTGCTGTAACAGCACTGTTCATGAACCACTGATATTATTTTTCAGAGCAAAACTTTGAGTTTATTATCACATTTTTAAACATACTTGTTTTTAAAAACTATTTTATAATGCTTATCATCAATGTTATTGTCAGAACCGGGTTGGAAGAAAATCTACATTGAAGTATTATCTGCACTAACAAAACTGCACCAACATTTCTTAAGTGTGTGTAACTTGCTGTGCACATTTCACTCTTAAATTCTACAAGTTTTGATGGTAGAATAGGTGCTGGAGTCTGAACTCTGTGTTTGTCTTTGGTTCTTCTTTGGTCTCTGTGATGTCTGACGGATGTCCAGAGCAGCATAACACACATCTTCATCCTAAGATTTGATATACAGAAATTGACAATATTTAGTCAATGCGTGTGCATTAAGGTGTACCAGCGAGCTATTCCAGCGAGACAACAAGCACTATAACAGGGTCCTACCCCGTGAACACCAAATGCCATCTACCAATTATAGATAACATTAGTCTCACTTTAAACTGGTAATTCAAAATGTCTGCTTGAAAATGATACATATAAAAATCGTCCAGCTTTAAATGACCTTATTCTGTCTGCCGTCAGGTCTTTTCCCATCGGCTTTAGGTTCCCTATCTGCGGACATGACACGGACAAAGCATCGTTAACCATGACAACCAACACCGGTAAAAGAAGCACTAGATAAATAAACGGGTACCTGCTTTCTGACAGAGGTGATACACCAGAACAGATGATAAGAGAGAGGAGAGAACAGCAAAGGCCGGACACAGAGAGAACAGCAGCATCCAGCACACACCACAGTCTTGCGTAATCGGGCCGTGAGGCTCACTGGAGTCTGGACAAACACAAAGTTGTGTCATTTAACTGAATCTAAGAGTATTGCTCTGATACAAGAGATGTGAAGAAAATAAACTGCTGCTGCATTCCCATTGATATCTTTGCCCCCTTTTGTTGCTGAATGGTGAAAGAAATATTGCAACCAGGTGTCACATGTCTGTGGAAGGTGTTATAATATCAATACCAATGATGTGGAATTGAATGTTCCACAAAAAGTTGTTATAAACGTGCATATTATTGATATCTAGGCACATTTTTCTCATGCGTGACGGTCATTAATTCAAATGATTACATTTACTGAAACCACAGTCACACAGAGACAGAGACAATTCTAACAGCATACTTACTGAATAGGACCCTTGTTGTTATGTTGCCATAGCTGTAAACCTTTTCTTTAGTGATTGTTTCCTTGTCCAACACCTTGTTCTCCCCAGTTCCACAGTAGTAGAGACCTTCATCAGAATCAGTGATGTTCATAATGAGCAGGTCGTAGGATTTAGAGGACTGGTTCTTCACAAAGTGGAAACGAGGGAGAGGATTCTGAACGCCTGCAGCCTCACTGGTATGTTTCAATTCAGCAACATTTAGTTCCAGGACGAGAGGAGGCTGGTTCTCATGAGAGCAGTTTCTGTACCAAACTATGAATACTCCAGTTGATGTTTTGCAGTCACAGTAGAGAGTGATGTTGTCTCCTGGTCTGACTGACACCTCCAACGCTGGTCTGGAGATCCAATCATGACTTAAGGAACCAACTCCTGTAATACAAACACAACCACAAAGCAGAGTTACTGCATGGTAGGCATGAAATATCTGTATTTATAACAATCTGATTTTAAATAATGTTATGTAAACGTACCTTGGAGAATGAGCAGAAAAATACGCAGCCCGTCCATATGTGACGACGACCTGGTGTTGAAAGACAGCGAAGCAGGTCTTTTGACAGGGTGTCATGCCTTGCACAGACTTTTCCATTAAAGGAAACGGAAGATGTGAAGTTGAAAGGAACTTTTTTTTCTGTGGTTGTTTTCTGTTTGATGCAAAGTGACAGCCTAGTTGAAGAGATTAAACAAGATGTATCCAGATGATACCACACTGTATTTTGCATTTGGAGGCTTTTTGATTTATAAAAAAGAAGAGATGAAGTCATTTTTGTACAGTTTAGAGCGGCATCCTTCTCTGAGGCTCTGACAGAGGACACAGGATTTGTAAGCTGGTCAGAACTAACATTTTAATATTATTTTCCAAAATATATGGTACAAGCAGCTATAATGACAAATTAACTTAACTTATAATAATAATAATAATAATAATAATAATAAAACATTTTATTTATATAGCGCTTCAAAAGGTACTGAAAGGCACTTTACATAAAAGAAAGAACAGAAGCAACAATAGCAAATACATTAAATACATTAAGAACATATACAATGCACAAATAACAGGTCATTGGTTAAAAGCAGATTTAAATAGGTGGATTTTGAGTGTGGTTTTAAAGGAAGGAAGAGAAGGAGAGGTTCTGAGGTGTTGGGGGAGAGAGTTCCAGAGGGAGGGGGCAGCAGTGGAAAAGGCTCTGTCCCCCCAGGTCCCATATTTGGTTCGGGTGAGAGGGGTGAGGAGGTTGGCATCAGTCGATCTTAGGTTGCGGGTGGGGGTGTATTGGAGAAGGAGTTCGGTGAGGTAGGAGGGGGCAAGATTGTGAAGGGCCTTGTAGGTGATAAGTAGGATTTTGAATTGTGTACGAAATTTGATGGGAAGCCAGTGGAGGTGTTGTTGGACAGGGGTGATGTTTTCTCTGGTGCGACAGTGGGTGAGCAGACGGGCGGCAGAGTTTTGGATGTACTGGAGCTTATTAAGGATTGTGGAGGATGTGCCATTAAGAATGCTATTGCAATAGTCCAGTCGTGAGGTGATGAAGCAGTGTTTCAGCAGCTGAGAAGGTGAGGGAGGGGCGAAGACGGGCAATGTTTTTGAGGTGGAAGAAGGCAGTTTTGGTGATGTAGTTGACGTGAGGTTCAAATGTGAGAGATTGGTCGAAAATGACACCAAGGTTGCGGATGTGGGTGGACGCAGGAACAGTGGAGCCATCAATACGAAGGGTGAAGTCGGGGCAGGATGAGATGAGTGATTTTGGACCGATGATGAGGATTTCTGATTTGTGTTGTGCTGTTGAGTTTGAGAAAGTTTGCTTGCATCCAGGTTTTGACGTCTGTAATGCAGTCTGGGATGGTGGAGTGAGTTGCAGCAGTGATGGATTTGGTGGAGATGTAGAGCTGGGTGTCGTCGGCGTAACAATGAAAGTGGAGTCCATGGCGGCGTATGATGTGACCAAGGGGGAGCATATACAGGATGAAGAGGAGGGGACCGAGCACTGAGCCTTGGGGGATGCCTTGAGAGAGAGGGACTGTTTTAGGGGTGGATTTGTTGATGCTGATAAACTGGTGGCGGTTGGAGAGGTATGATTTGAACCAGGAGAGGGCAGTTCTATTGATGCTGAGGGAAGATTCAAGGCGGGTGAGAAGAATAGCGTGATTAATGGTGTCGAAGGCTGCAGTAAGGTCGAGAAGGATGAGGATATTAAGGGAGTGGGTGTCGGAGGAGAGGAGGAGGTCATTGGTAACTCTGAGAAGGGCAGTCTCTGTGCTGTGATGTGTTCTGAAGCCGGAACTAAATGGTTCATAGAGATGATTGGAGTCCAGGTGGGTTTTGAGTTGGGAGGCGACGGTGCGTTCAAGTATTTTGGACAGAAATGGGAGGTTGGAGATGGGGCGGTAATTGTTGAGGATGTCGAGGCCAGGTTTTTTGAGGAGGGGTGTGACAGAGGCGAGTTTAAGGGCGGGGGGGACAGAGACGGTAGACAGGGAGGAGTTGATTACAGAGAGGATGAGGGGGAGAAGAGCAGGAAGGCAGGCTTTGACTAAGGTGGTGGGGATGGGGTCCAGGTCGCAGGTGGAAGTCCTCATGGCAGATAGTGATTTGTGAAGTTCAAAGAGAGAGATCAGGGAGAATTGGGAGAGTGAGCCATCTGTAAGACGGGGAGTGGCAGAGTCAGAATCAGGATTAGGATCAGGATTAAGGGGGGGAAGCTTGAAGTGGCAAGTTGTAGATTAAGTCAATTTTTGTTTGGTAAAATGACATAAATGAGTTGCATTTGTCAGCTGTAAAGAAGTGGGTGGAGTTGTCCATGGGTTTGAAAAGTTTGTTGATTGTGGAGAATAATGTCTTGGGGTTAGCGGAGCCAGAATGAATGAGGGAAGAGTAGTAGGTGGAGTGGGCAGTTTTGAGGGCGTGTTTGTATTGTTGTATGTAGTCTTTATATGCTAGGGTGTGTACAGTGAGGTCGGTTTTCTTGTAGAGTCGTTCTAGTCGTCGTTTCCGGGAGTTCAGGGGTGTACCAGGGAGCAGTGTGGGTGAATGAGACTGTTCTGGTTTTGAGGGGCGCAAGCTGGTCAAGACAGGAGGATAGTGAGTTATTGTAGAGGTTGACCAGGTCAGTGGGGAAGGTGCTCATGGGGGAGGTGAGGGTGGACATTTTTCCAGTGCGGATGTGTTTGGGCTTTGGAATGGGGATGTCAATGTTCATGATGATGGCTATTTGGTCCAAGATGGTGAGGTCAGAGCTGGAGAGGTGGTTGATGGTAATACCGGTGGAGCAGACCAGGTCAAGAATGTGGCCATGGTTATGGGTGGGGAAGTTGATATGTTGGGTGAGGTTGAAGCATTTAAGTATGTCCAGAAATTCTAAGGTTAATTTGCAATCGGTGGAGTCAATGTGGATGTTGAAATCACCCAGCAGCAGGATGGAGGGTGAGATGGAGCAGAGCTGAGTGAGAAAATCAGAGAGGTCGGAAAGAAAGACAGGATTATGTTTGGGGGAGCGGTGTTTTATTGAAATGACAAGGGGTTTAGGGCCAGAGAGTTTGAAGGTCAGGTGTTCAAATGAGGATGGGGAAAGGATAGTGGCGAGGCTGGTTTTGAAATATTGGCGGTGGAGGGCAGCAATTCCGCCACCTTGGCTGTCCGGGCGTGCTTTGTCCAGGAAGCAGTAACCATTGGGGGTTGTTTGGTTGAGTGTGAAGTAGTCCAGGGGTTTATGCCAGGTTTCAGTGAGACAGAGAAAATCCAGGTTATTGTCAGTGATGAATTCATGGAGGATGAGGCAAGTTTCATACTGTGTTTTTTATTTATGGGATGGGAGGATTTGGGTAGGGTACGGAGGTTGGCTGGATTCACATGCTGTTTATTGCAGTGTAGTAATGCATTAGTAATGGAGGTGCATTGCTGAGTCCACAGGGATGGAATGGAATTGGCAGAGGTGGAATTATAAATAAACTTGCGCCGGGAGCCTTTATGAGCATAACTGGGTTGGATCTGTATGAGGTTGTTCTTATTATCAGCTTTAATAGTGCGTTGGGGACGGGACAGCCTGTGTGTTACAGAGGAGAGGATTGGGTGACCGGGAGCTGAGGGAGGCAATGACAGGTGCGGCCAGTCGGGGGCACTCTCACAGTGAACAGTGCTATGGGGTGGTGACGTAGAGGAAGAGGGGGGGAGGAAGAGGGAGAGGGAGAGTAAATAGTCTGTCACGTTGATATGCCTGTATCACATGCTGTAAAATAGCCGCTAGCGTGCGGCTGCCACTCTTGTTGTGGTGGATACCATCACTTTTATAAAAGGAGTAGCGTTCCCTAAACAAATTAAAATTGTCAATGAAGCCAATGTGACAAGCCCTGCAGGTGGACTGGAGCCAGGTGTGTAGACTGAGGATTCTGCTAAAACGCTGTGATCCACGACCGAGTGTGGGAGTTGGACCGCTGATAAAAGCAGATTTTCCAGCACTTTTTAAAAAGTTAAAAAGTTTTTTTAAATCATTTTTTGTCAGTTCAGACTGTTGAAAGGCAGTGTCGTTTTCCCACATGGATTATAATTCTTTGGATGTAGGCAGGGAGAGTGCGCAGCAGACATGGAAGTTTCAAGAGGATGTCGGGGACCGTAGCTCCAGGGAAACAATGGGTTGCAGCCTTAAAGAAACGAATGTTCCTGATTATGGAATCCCCCACAATCAACGTAGTCGGGGAGAAAGGGGATGAGGAGAAGGAGTAGACAATGCAGGAGAGTTTGTCAATGCTGGCGGAGGAGGGGAGGGCAAGGGATGGACAGAGAGCGTGGCTGGAACTCGCCGCGGCGCTGGTGTGTAATGTGGTATAGAGCGGCGAGTCCTGGTGTGGTAGGAGCGCACAGGAGGACACAGGCACTTATGGCTTAGCCTGGGCCTTGATATGGCTTAGCCTGGGACCACAGATAGGACGTCAATCAGCATTCAGCAGCAAAACTTACCAACACGGGTCCAACAAGTGGACCCGCTGTGGAGATTTGGCTTCGCTCTACGGATTGTAGCTCTTCGGGGAGCCGGCAGCTGCAGTTCCTGTAGCGTTACCTCCCAGAGCTAAGGGCTAAAAACAAGCCGGTGGTAATGCTAGCCTTGGCAGGCGGTCCAGGCTGGGAAACAAAAAGATCCGAGAGCCGGATCGCTTGAACAGTTTAATATGCTAAAACGTGCGGATAAAAACAGTCAGGATCCAAAGGTGCAGTATAATAGATGACTTGAAAACTAGGTAAAAACGAAGCAAAAATTTAAAAATTAGGGAAGAGCTCCTTACAGGCACTCACAACGCCAGCGCATGTATTTTAGTTTTTGATTTTATGGCAACAAGTGGTCCAACCTCCAACATCTCTAAAGAGGTCAAACAAGAGTTTTACCTTGAGCAAAATGTGGCAGAGCCAGGAAAAACGATGCATCCTTAAAGCTGTTCATAGGTTCATATTAGTAATGCAACAACTGAGTATATATACACCGATCAGCCATAACATTATGATCACCTGCCTATTATTATGTAGTTCCCCCTTTTGCCACCAAAACAGCCCCGACCCATCGAGGCATGGACTCCACTACACCTCTGAAGGTGTGCGGAGGTATCTGGCAAGATACCAAGACGACAGCAGCAGATCCTTTAAGTCCTTTAAGTTGGTGGGGCCTCCAGGGATCAGACTTGTTTGTCCAGCACATCCCACAGATGCTGGATTGGATTTAGATCTGGGGAATGTGGAGGCCAAATCAACACTTTGAACAAACGCCCTGTGCACTGCCTGTCAGCACCTGTGTCCGATCACACTTGAAGCTGTTTGTTGGCACTTACTGACTTTGTTCCCTCCTGTCTCGATCGTTGCTTGTGTCGTATGAACTCTCAGATGTACGTTGCTTTGGACAAAAGTGTCAAAAGTTCACATCCACATGAATGGCAGGAGCCAAGGTTTCCCAGCAGACAATCCCCAAAGCATCACACTGCTTCAGCCGGCTTGCCTTCTTCCCATAGTGCATCCTGGTGCCATGTCTTCCTCAGGCACACGCACCCGGCATCCACATGATGTAAAAGAAAACGTGCTTCATCTGACCAGGCCACTTTCTTCCATTGCTCCATGGTCCAGTTCTGATGCTCACATGCACATTGTTCACGCTTTTGGAGGTGAACGGGGTCAGCATGGGCCTGTGACTGGTCTGCCGCTACCCAGTCCCATAAGCAACAAACTGTAATGTACTGAGTGTTCTGACAGCTTTGTATCAGAACCAGCATTAACTGTATCATAAAGTAGAGCTACTGTTAGTGTAACGTGCCACGGAGGACCCAAATGCAACACACAGACAACCAGGTACAGTTCACAGTGTCTTTTACTGACAAGCTTCAGGCAGAGATACAAGCTGACAGGAAACACAGTAAACAGCAGGCACAGACGTAATCCCTGTATTCACTCCACGGAGATAATGCATCACGGAGAAAAATCCACCAATGATGTGGTAAAACAACACACACCTCAAACTGGCAGAGAAACAGGATGACTGAACAAAGTCTCGTAGTCTGGTACAGAAGGCAGGGTATTTTACCGGGTAGCAGGCAAAAGAGAAGAGTCGGGAACAGGCAGAGTCGGCAACAGGTAATCCAATCGGGAAACGCTGGACAGTCTTGCATCAGGATGTCGAAGAACAATCTGGCAGTGTGAGTGAAACCGGAGTCTTTATAGTGGCAGAGTGATTGCAGACAGGTGTGTGTGATTGTCCTGATTGAAGCAGAGCAGAGGGAAGCTGATGCATGGCCGAGGCAGAGAGTGAATGAATGAATGAAACCAGGAAATGGAAACTGTGACAGTTAGAAGTTAGCCACTTTCAAGCAAACAGTTAGCTTGATTTGACTTAATGCTAACATTAGCTGTTCTTAGATGCGAGCTAAGGGGTTATCAAATATGTTGTTTTAACTTTTTAGTTTTCCTGTGTGTATATGGTGAATAATGTGCCCTCAGGAACCCAACTCTGCAGTTTGTCGCTGCTGCATAGAGCCTTGAGTCTCTAGTTTTGGTTTTATGGTCACTTCAGTGGTTTAGTTCTCTCTCATTAGCATGACAACCAGACACAGCTATTTTCAGCCAGGAAAGTTACTAACTTGGACTCATTCATCAGATCAACAGAACCGTGACTGCCCCTTTAAAAAAAGTTAATGTTGGTTTAAGATGAATTCAATGAAACCTGTCTCCCTGCTTCACATCAGACTCAGCATGTGTGGTGGTTTGATCTAGATGTTTAGTTTCCCCTGATAAACAGTGAACACAGTGATGTTGTGCACCAACACCTTCATCAAGCCACTAAGCTGCAGCTTCAGTCGGCCTGCATGTTGAGCTCTGTAGCCGTATGAGGGTCTGTTTTTCACTGTGGGTTTCCTGTGAGCCTTCCTGATCTCACAGACAACATGATGTCCTTGGTTAGCTTTAATGTGAACTCTATATGGTCTCTGCACATGTTTGATACTGTATAGTCAGGGCAGTTTGTATTACATCAGCTAAAGGAGAAATTGTTTGTGTCCATAAATAAACTTGAGCTACTGTAATTTTGACTCAATAACAACACACTAATGTTTTATCTAGATTATTTTCTTGAGAATTTTTAAATCATGAAGAGAAATACTGTAAACACTAACACTACAGACAAGAACAATATGTACGAACACCGAACTGTGTGAACAGAAAACAAAGATATAACCATTTTAAATAACACAACATTGTAATGTAGTATCATACATTTTACATATTTAATTAAACATCTAAAGGATTATGAGGCTGCCTCATCAAGGCTTCTTATTCAACTTCAGTCAGTCTGCGTGAGGGGCTGTTTCCTGCGGACATGAGCACATGGGAAACAAAATGTGATTGTGGTCAACTTCATTTTCTGTTGTGTGTTGTAGATGTTGTAGATTTGAAGTGGAGTATAGTTAGCTTTCGTGTGATTTGGCAATGAAACACAATTTGGGTGCAATTATCAAAGCAAATTAAAACACACACCCACCCACACACACACACACACACACACACACACACACATTTAAAATCACAATCTATCTTTATTTGCTGTAACAGCACTGTTCATCAACTACTGATATTATTTTTCAGAGCAAAACTTTGAGTTTATTATCACATTTTTTAACATTCTTGTGTTTTTAAAAACTATTTTATAATGCTTATCATCAATGTTATTGTCAGAACCGGGTTGGAAGAAAATTTACATTGAAGTATTATCTGCACTAACAAAACTGCACCAACATTTCTTAAGTGTGTGTAACTTGCTGTGCACATTTCACTCTTAAATTCTACAAGTGTTGGTGGTAGAATAGGTGCTGGAGTCTGAACTCTGTGTTTGTCTTTGGTTCTTCTTTGGTCTCTGTGATGTCTGACGGATGTCCAGAGCAGCATAACACACATCTTCATCCTAAGATTTGATATACAAAAATTGACAATATTTAGTCAATGAGTGTGCATTAAGGTGTACCAGCGAGCTATTCCAGCGAGACAACAAGCACTATAACAGGGTCCTACCCCGTGAACACCAAATGCCATCTACCAATTATAGATAACATTAGTCTCACTTTAAACTGGTAATTCAAAATGTCTGCTTGAAAATGATACATATAAAAAACATCCAGCTTTAAATTACCTTATTCTGTCTTCCGTCAGGTCTTTTCCCATCGGCTTTAGGTTCCCTATCTGCGGACATGACACGGACAAAGCATCGTTAACCATGACAACCAACACCGGTAAAAGAAGCACTAGATAAATAAACGGGTACCTGCTTTCTGACAGAGGTGATACACCAGAACAGATGATAAGAGAGAGGAGAGAACAGCAAAGGCCGGACACAGAGAGAACAGCAGCATCCAGCACACACCACAGTCTTGCGTAATCGGGCCGTGAGGCTCACTGGAGTCTGGACAAACACAAAGTTGTGTCACTTAACTGAATCTAAGAGTATTGCTCTGATACAAGAGATGTGAAGAAAATAAACTGCTGCTGCATTCCCATTGATATCTTTGCCCCCTTTTGTTGCTGAATGGTGAAAGAAATATTGCAACCAGGTGTCACATGTCTGTGGAAGGTGTTAAAATATCAATACCAATGATGTGGAATTGAATGTTCCACAAAAAGTTGTTATAAACGTGCATATTGTTGATATCTAGGCACATTTTTCTCATGCGTGACGGTCATTAATTCAAATGATTACATTTACTGAAACCACAGTCACACAGAGACAGAGACAATTCTAACAGCATACTTACTGAATAGGACCCTTGTTGTTATGTTGCCGTAGCTGTAAACCTTTTCCTCAGTGATTGTTTCCTTGTCCAACACCTTGTTCTCCCCAGTTCCACAGTAGTAGAGACCTTCATCAGAATCAGTGATGTTCATAATCAGCAGGTCGTAGGATTCAGAGGACTGGTTCTTCACAAAGTGGAAACGAGGGAGAGGATTCAGAATGCCTGTAGCCTCACTGGTATATAGCAATTCACCAAGATTTAGTTCCAGGACGAGAGGAGGCTGGTTCTCATGAGAGCAGTTTCTGTACCAAACTATGAATACTCCAGTTGATGTTTTGCAGTCACAGTAGAGAGTGATGTTGTCTCCTGGTCTGACTGACACCTCCAACGCTGGTCTGGAGATCCAATCATGACTTAAGGAACCAACTCCTGTAATACAAACACAACCACAAAGCAGAGTTACTGCATGGTAGGCATGAAATATCTGTATTTATAACAATCTGATTTTAAATAATGTTATGTAAACGTACCTTGGAGAATGAGCAGAAAAATACGCAGCCCGTCCATATGTGACGACGACCTGGTGTTGAAAGACAACGAAGCAGGTCTTACGACAGGGTGTCATGCCTTGCACAGACTTTTCCATTAAAGGAAACGGAAGATGTGATTGGCTAGTTGAATGGAACTTTTTTTTCTGTGGTTGTTTTCTGTTTGATGCAAAGTGACAGCCTAGTTGAAGAGATTAAACAAGATGTATCCAGATGATACCACACTGTATTTTGCATTTGGAGGCTTTTTGATTTATAAAAAAGAAGAGATGAAGTCATTTTTGTACAGTTTAGAGCGGCATCCTTCTCTGAGGCTCTGACAGAGGACACAGGATTTGTAAGCTGGTCAGAAGTAACATTTTAATATTATTATCCAAAATATATGGTACAAGCAGCTATAATGACAAATTAACTTGTATAATAATAATAATAATAATAATAATAATAAAACATTTTATTTATATAGCGCTATAAAAGGTACTGAAAGGCACTTTACATAAAAGAAAGAACAGAAGCAACAATAGCAAATACATTAAATACATTAAGAACATATACAATGCACAAATAACAGGTCATTGGTTAAAAGCAGATTTAAATAGGTGGATTTTGAGTGTGGTTTTAAAGGAAGGAAGAGAGGGAGAGGTTCTGAGGTGTCGGGGGAGAGAGTTCCAGAGGGAGGGGGCAGCAGTGGAAAAGGCTCTGTCCCCCCAGGTCCCGTATTTGGTTCGGGTGAGAGGGGTGAGGAGGTTGGCATCAGTCGATCTTAGGTTGCGGGTGGGGATGTATTGGAGAAAGAGGTCGGTGAGGTAGGAGGGGGCAAGATTGTGAAGGGCCTTGTAGGTGATAAGTAGGATTTTGAATTGTATACAAAATTTGATGGGAAGCCAGTGGAGGTGTTGTAGGACAGGGGTGATGTTTTCTCTGGTGCGACAGTGGGTGAGCAGACGGGCGGCAGAGTTTTGGATGTACTGGAGCTTATTAAGGATTGTGGAGGATGTGCCATTAAGAATGCTATTGCAATAGTCCAGTCGTGAGGTGATGAAGCAGTGTTTCAGCAGCTGAGAAGGTGAGGGAGGGGCGAAGACGGGCAATGTTTTTGAGGTGGAAGAAGGCAGTTTTGGTGATGTAGTTGACGTGAGGTTCAAATGTGAGAGATTGGTCGAAAATGACACCAAGGTTGCGGATGTGGGTGGACGCAGGAACAGTGGAGCCATCAATACGAAGGGTGAAGTCGGGGCAGGATGAGATGAGTAATTTTGGACCGATGATGAGGATTTCTGATTTGTGTTGTGCTGTTGAGTTTGAGAAAGTTTGCTTGCATCCAGGTTTTGACGTCTGTAATGCAGTCTGGGATGGTGGAGTGAGTTGCAGCAGTGATGGATTTGGTGGAGATGTAGAGCTGGGTGTCGTCGGCGTAACAGTGAAAGTGGAGTCCATGGCGGCGTAGGATGTGACCAAGGGGGAGCATATACAGGATGAAGAGGAGGGGACCGAGCACCGAGCCTTGGGTGATGCCTTATGAGAGAGGGACTGTTTTAGGGGTGGATTTGTTGATGCTGATAAACTGGTGGTGGTTGGAGAGGTATGATTTGAACCAGGAGAGGGCAGTTCTATTGATGCTGAGGGAAGATTCAAGGCGGGTGAGAAGAATAGCGTGATTAATGGTGTCGAAGGCTGCAGTAAGGTCGAGAAGGATGAGGATATTAAGGGAGTGGGTGTCGGAGGAGAGGAGGAGGTCGTTGGTAACTTTGAGAAGGGCAGTCTCTGTGCTGTGATGTGTTCTGAAGCCGGTTCTAAATGGTGTGTTCAAGTATTTTCGACAGAAATGGGAGGTTGGAGATGGGTCAGTAATTGTTGGGGATGTCAGGGTCGATGCCAGGTTTTTTGAGGAGGGGTGGGACAGAGGCGAGTTTAAGGGCAGGGGGGACAGAGACGGTAGACAGGGAGGAGTTGATTACAGAGTGGATGAGGGGGAGGAGAGCAGGAAGGCAGGCTTTGACTAAGGGGGTGGAGATGGGGTCCTGGTCGCAGGTGGAAGTCCTCATGGCAGATAGTGATTTGTGAAGTTCAAAGAGAGAGATCAGGGAGAATTGGGAGAGTGAGCCATCTGTAAGACGGGGAGTAGCAGAGTCAGGATCAGGATTAGGATCAGGATTAAGGGGGGGAAGCTTGAAGTGGCAAGTTGTAGATTAAGTCAATTTTTGTTTGGTAAAATGACATAAATGAGTTGCATTTGTCAGCTGTAAAGAAGTGGGTGGAGTTGTCCACGGGTTTGAAAAGTTTGTTGATTGTGGAGAATAATGTCTTGGGGTTAGCGGAGCCAGAATGAATGAGGGAAGAGTAGTAGGTGGAGTGGGCAGTGTTGAGGGCGTGTTTGTATTGTTGTATGTAGTCTTTATATGCTAGGGTGTGTACAGTGAGGCCGGTTTTCTAGTTGTCGTTTCCGGGAGTTCAGGGGTGTACCAGGGAGCAGTGTGGGTGAATAAGACTGTTCTGGTTTTGAGGGGCGCAAGCTGGTCAAGACAGGAGGATAGTGAGTTATTGTAGATGTTGACCAGGTCAGTGGGGGAGGTGCTCATGGGGGAGGTGAGGGTGGACATTTTTCCAGTGCGGATGTGTTTGGGCTTTGGAATGGGGATGTCAATGTTCATGTTGATGGCTATTTGGTCCGAGATGGTGAGGTCAGAGCTGGAGAGGTGGTTGATGGTAATACCGGTGGAGCAGACCAGGTCAAGAATGTGGCCATGGTTATGGGTGGGGAAGTTGATATGTTGGGTGAGGTTGAAGCATTTAAGTATGTCCAGAAATTCTAAGGTTAATTTGCAATCGGTGGAGTCAATGTGGATGTTGAAATCACCCAGCAGCAGGATGGAGGGTGAGATGGAGCAGAGCTGAGTGAGAAATTCAGAGAGGTCGGAAAGAAAGACAGGATTATGTTTGGGGGGGGCGGTATATTATTGAAATGACAAGGGGTTTAGGGCCAGAGAGTTTGAAGGTCAGGTGTTCAAATGAGGATGGGGAAAGGATAGTGGCGAGGCTGGTTTTGAAATATTGGCGGTGGAGGGCAGCAATTCCGCCACCTTGGCTGTCTGGGCGTGCTTTGTCCAGGAAGCAGTAACCATTGGGGGTTGTTTGTTCCAGGGGTTTATGCCAGGTTTCAGTGAGACAGAGAAAATCCAGGTTATTGTCAGTGATGAATTCATTGAGGATGAGGCTTTTGTTGCTCAGTGACCGGGTGTTGAACAGAGCAAGTTTTTATACTCGGTTTTTATTTATGGGATGGGAGGATTTGGGTAGGGTACGGAGGTTGGCTGGATTCACATGCTGTTTATTGCAGCGTAGTAATGAGGAAGCAGAGGTGCGTTGCTGAGTCCACAGGGATGGAATGGAATTGCCAGAGGTGGAATTATAAATAAACTTGCGCCGTGAGCCTTTATGAGCATAACTGGGTTGGATCTGTATGAGGTTGTTCTTATTATCAGCTTTAATAGTGCGTTGGGGACGGGACAGCCTGTGTGTTACAGAGGAGAGGATTGGGTGACCGGGAGCTGAGGGAGGCAATGACAGGTGCGGCCAGTCGGGGGCACTCTCACAGTGAACAGTGCTATGGGGTGGTGACGTAGAGGAAGAGGGGGGGAGGAAGAGGGAGAGGGAGAGTAAATAGTCTGTCACGTTGATATGCCTGTATCACATGCTGTAAAATAGCCGCTAGCGTGCGGCTGCCACTCTTGTTGTGGTGGATACCATCACTTTTATAAAAGGAGTAGCGTTCCCTAAACAAATTAAAATTGTCAATGAAGCCAATGTGACGAGCCCTGCAGGTGGACTGGAGCCAGGTGTGTAGACTGAGGATTCTGCTAAAACGCTGTGATCCACGACCGAGTGTGGGAGTTGGACCGCTGATAAAAGCAGATTTTCCAGCACTTTTTAAAAAGTTAAAAAGTTTTTTTAAATCATTTTTTGTCAGTTCAGACTGTTGAAAGGCAGTGTCGTTTTCCCACATGGATTATAATTCTTTGGATGTAGGCAGGGAGAGTGCGCAGCAGACATGGAAGTTTCAAGAGGATGTCGGGGACCGTAGCTCCAGGGAAACAATGGGTTGCAGCCTTAAAGAAACGAATGTTCCTGATTATGGAATCCCCCACAATCAACGTAGTCGGGGAGAAAGGGGATGAGGAGAAGGAGTAGACAATGCAGGAGAGTTTGTCAATGCTGGCGGAGGAGGGGAGGGCAAGGGATGGACAGAGAGCGTGGCTGGAACTCGCCGCGGCGCTGGTGTGTAATGTGGTATAGAGCGGCGAGTCCTGGTGTGGTAGGAGCGCACAGGAGGACACAGGCACTTATGGCTTAGCCTGGGCCTTGATATGGCTTAGCCTGGGACCACAGATAGGACGTCAATCAGCATTCAGCAGCAAAACTTACCAACACGGGTCCAACAAGTGGACCCGCTGTGGAGATTTGGCTTCGCTCTACGGATTGTAGCTCTTCGGGGAGCCGGCAGCTGCAGTTCCTGTAGCGTTACCTCCCAGAGCTAAGGGCTAAAAACAAGCCGGTGGTAATGCTAGCCTTGGCAGGCGGTCCAGGCTGGGAAACAAAAAGATCCGAGAGCCGGATCGCTTGAACAGTTTAATATGCTAAAACGTGCGGATAAAAACAGTCAGGATCCAAAGGTGCAGTATAATAGATGACTTGAAAACTAGGTAAAAACGAAGCAAAAATTTAAAAATTAGGGAAGAGCTCCTTACAGGCACTCACAACGCCAGCGCATGTATTTTAGTTTTTGATTTTATGGCAACAAGTGGTCCAACCTCCAACATCTCTAAAGAGGTCAAACAAGAGTTTTACCTTGAGCAAAATGTGGCAGAGCCAGGAAAAACGATGCATCCTTAAAGCTGTTCATAGGTTCATATTAGTAATGCAACAACTGAGTATATATACACCGATCAGCCATAACATTATGATCACCTGCCTATTATTATGTAGTTCCCCCTTTTGCCACCAAAACAGCCCCGACCCATCGAGGCATGGACTCCACTACACCTCTGAAGGTGTGCGGAGGTATCTGGCAAGATACCAAGACGACAGCAGCAGATCCTTTAAGTCCTTTAAGTTGGTGGGGCCTCCAGGGATCAGACTTGTTTGTCCAGCACATCCCACAGATGCTGGATTGGATTTAGATCTGGGGAATGTGGAGGCCAAATCAACACTTTGAACAAACGCCCTGTGCACTGCCTGTCAGCACCTGTGTCCGATCACACTTGAAGCTGTTTGTTGGCACTTACTGACTTTGTTCCCTCCTGTCTCGATCGTTGCTTGTGTCGTATGAACTCTCAGATGTACGTTGCTTTGGACAAAAGTGTCAAAAGTTCACATCCACATGAATGGCAGGAGCCAAGGTTTCCCAGCAGACAATCCCCAAAGCATCACACTGCTTCAGCCGGCTTGCCTTCTTCCCATAGTGCATCCTGGTGCCATGTCTTCCTCAGGCACACGCACCCGGCATCCACATGATGTAAAAGAAAACGTGCTTCATCTGACCAGGCCACTTTCTTCCATTGCTCCATGGTCCAGTTCTGATGCTCACATGCACATTGTTCACGCTTTTGGAGGTGAACGGGGTCAGCATGGGCCTGTGACTGGTCTGCCGCTACCCAGTCCCATAAGCAACAAACTGTAATGTACTGAGTGTTCTGACAGCTTTGTATCAGAACCAGCATTAACTGTATCATAAAGTAGAGCTACTGTTAGTGTAACGTGCCACGGAGGACCCAAATGCAACACACAGACAACCAGGTACAGTTCACAGTGTCTTTTACTGACAAGCTTCAGGCAGAGATACAAGCTGACAGGAAACACAGTAAACAGCAGGCACAGACGTAATCCCTGTATTCACTCCACGGAGATAATGCATCACGGAGAAAAATCCACCAATGATGTGGTAAAACAACACACACCTCAAACTGGCAGAGAAACAGGATGACTGAACAAAGTCTCGTAGTCTGGTACAGAAGGCAGGGTATTTTACCGGGTAGCAGGCAAAAGAGAAGAGTCGGGAACAGGCAGAGTCGGCAACAGGTAATCCAATCGGGAAACGCTGGACAGTCTTGCATCAGGATGTCGAAGAACAATCTGGCAGTGTGAGTGAAACCGGAGTCTTTATAGTGGCAGAGTGATTGCAGACAGGTGTGTGTGATTGTCCTGATTGAAGCAGAGCAGAGGGAAGCTGATGCATGGCCGAGGCAGAGAGTGAATGAATGAATGAAACCAGGAAATGGAAACTGTGACAGTTAGAAGTTAGCCACTTTCAAGCAAACAGTTAGCTTGATTTGACTTAATGCTAACATTAGCTGTTCTTAGATGCGAGCTAAGGGGTTATCAAATATGTTGTTTTAACTTTTTAGTTTTCCTGTGTGTATATGGTGAATAATGTGCCCTCAGGAACCCAACTCTGCAGTTTGTCGCTGCTGCATAGAGCCTTGAGTCTCTAGTTTTGGTTTTATGGTCACTTCAGTGGTTTAGTTCTCTCTCATTAGCATGACAACCAGACACAGCTATTTTCAGCCAGGAAAGTTACTAACTTGGACTCATTCATCAGATCAACAGAACCGTGACTGCCCCTTTAAAAAAAGTTAATGTTGGTTTAAGATGAATTCAATGAAACCTGTCTCCCTGCTTCACATCAGACTCAGCATGTGTGGTGGTTTGATCTAGATGTTTAGTTTCCCCTGATAAACAGTGAACACAGTGATGTTGTGCACCAACACCTTCATCAAGCCACTAAGCTGCAGCTTCAGTCGGCCTGCATGTTGAGCTCTGTAGCCGTATGAGGGTCTGTTTTTCACTGTGGGTTTCCTGTGAGCCTTCCTGATCTCACAGACAACATGATGTCCTTGGTTAGCTTTAATGTGAACTCTATATGGTCTCTGCACATGTTTGATACTGTATAGTCAGGGCAGTTTGTATTACATCAGCTAAAGGAGAAATTGTTTGTGTCCATAAATAAACTTGAGCTACTGTAATTTTGACTCAATAACAACACACTAATGTTTTATCTAGATTATTTTCTTGAGAATTTTTAAATCATGAAGAGAAATACTGTAAACACTAACACTACAGACAAGAACAATATGTACGAACACCGAACTGTGTGAACAGAAAACAAAGATATAACCATTTTAAATAACACAACATTGTAATGTAGTATCATACATTTTACATATTTAATTAAACATCTAAAGGATTATGAGGCTGCCTCATCAAGGCTTCTTATTCAACTTCAGTCAGTCTGCGTGAGGGGCTGTTTCCTGCGGACATGAGCACATGGGAAACAAAATGTGATTGTGGTCAACTTCATTTTCTGTTGTGTGTTGTAGATGTTGTAGATTTGAAGTGGAGTATAGTTAGCTTTCGTGTGATTTGGCAATGAAACACAATTTGGGTGCAATTATCAAAGCAAATTAAAACACACACCCACCCACACACACACACACACACACACACACACACATTTAAAATCACAATCTATCTTTATTTGCTGTAACAGCACTGTTCATCAACTACTGATATTATTTTTCAGAGCAAAACTTTGAGTTTATTATCACATTTTTTAACATTCTTGTGTTTTTAAAAACTATTTTATAATGCTTATCATCAATGTTATTGTCAGAACCGGGTTGGAAGAAAATTTACATTGAAGTATTATCTGCACTAACAAAACTGCACCAACATTTCTTAAGTGTGTGTAACTTGCTGTGCACATTTCACTCTTAAATTCTACAAGTGTTGGTGGTAGAATAGGTGCTGGAGTCTGAACTCTGTGTTTGTCTTTGGTTCTTCTTTGGTCTCTGTGATGTCTGACGGATGTCCAGAGCAGCATAACACACATCTTCATCCTAAGATTTGATATACAAAAATTGACAATATTTAGTCAATGAGTGTGCATTAAGGTGTACCAGCGAGCTATTCCAGCGAGACAACAAGCACTATAACAGGGTCCTACCCCGTGAACACCAAATGCCATCTACCAATTATAGATAACATTAGTCTCACTTTAAACTGGTAATTCAAAATGTCTGCTTGAAAATGATACATATAAAAAACATCCAGCTTTAAATTACCTTATTCTGTCTTCCGTCAGGTCTTTTCCCATCGGCTTTAGGTTCCCTATCTGCGGACATGACACGGACAAAGCATCGTTAACCATGACAACCAACACCGGTAAAAGAAGCACTAGATAAATAAACAGGTACCTGCTTTCTGACAGAGGTGATACACCAGAACAGATGATAAGAGAGAGGAGAGAACAGCAAAGGCCGGACACAGAGAGAACAGCAGCATCCAGCACACACCACAGTCTTGCGTAATCGGGCCGTGAGGCTCACTGGAGTCTGGACAAACACAAAGTTGTGTCACTTAACTGAATCTAAGAGTATTGCTCTGATACAAGAGATGTGAAGAAAATAAACTGCTGCTGCATTCCCATTGATATCTTTGCCCCCTTTTGTTGCTGAATGGTGAAAGAAATATTGCAACCAGGTGTCACATGTCTGTGGAAGGTGTTAAAATATCAATACCAATGATGTGGAATTGAATGTTCCACAAAAAGTTGTTATAAACGTGCATATTGTTGATATCTAGGCACATTTTTCTCATGCGTGACGGTCATTAATTCAAATGATTACATTTACTGAAACCACAGTCACACAGAGACAGAGACAATTCTAACAGCATACTTACTGAATAGGACCCTTGTTGTTATGTTGCCGTAGCTGTAAACCTTTTCCTCAGTGATTGTTTCCTTGTCCAACACCTTGTTCTCCCCAGTTCCACAGTAGTAGAGACCTTCATCAGAATCAGTGATGTTCATAATCAGCAGGTCGTAGGATTCAGAGGACTGGTTCTTCACAAAGTGGAAACGAGGGAGAGGATTCAGAATGCCTGTAGCCTCACTGGTATATAGCAATTCACCAAGATTTAGTTCCAGGACGAGAGGAGGCTGGTTCTCATGAGAGCAGTTTCTGTACCAAACTATGAATACTCCAGTTGATGTTTTGCAGTCACAGTAGAGAGTGATGTTGTCTCCTGGTCTGACTGACACCTCCAACGCTGGTCTGGAGATCCAATCATGACTTAAGGAACCAACTCCTGTAATACAAACACAACCACAAAGCAGAGTTACTGCATGGTAGGCATGAAATATCTGTATTTATAACAATCTGATTTTAAATAATGTTATGTAAACGTACCTTGGAGAATGAGCAGAAAAATACGCAGCCCGTCCATATGTGACGACGACCTGGTGTTGAAAGACAACGAAGCAGGTCTTACGACAGGGTGTCATGCCTTGCACAGACTTTTCCATTAAAGGAAACGGAAGATGTGATTGGCTAGTTGAATGGAACTTTTTTTTCTGTGGTTGTTTTCTGTTTGATGCAAAGTGACAGCCTAGTTGAAGAGATTAAACAAGATGTATCCAGATGATACCACACTGTATTTTGCATTTGGAGGCTTTTTGATTTATAAAAAAGAAGAGATGAAGTCATTTTTGTACAGTTTAGAGCGGCATCCTTCTCTGAGGCTCTGACAGAGGACACAGGATTTGTAAGCTGGTCAGAAGTAACATTTTAATATTATTATCCAAAATATATGGTACAAGCAGCTATAATGACAAATTAACTTGTATAATAATAATAATAATAATAATAATAATAAAACATTTTATTTATATAGCGCTATAAAAGGTACTGAAAGGCACTTTACATAAAAGAAAGAACAGAAGCAACAATAGCAAATACATTAAATACATTAAGAACATATACAATGCACAAATAACAGGTCATTGGTTAAAAGCAGATTTAAATAGGTGGATTTTGAGTGTGGTTTTAAAGGAAGGAAGAGAGGGAGAGGTTCTGAGGTGTCGGGGGAGAGAGTTCCAGAGGGAGGGGGCAGCAGTGGAAAAGGCTCTGTCCCCCCAGGTCCCGTATTTGGTTCGGGTGAGAGGGGTGAGGAGGTTGGCATCAGTCGATCTTAGGTTGCGGGTGGGGATGTATTGGAGAAAGAGGTCGGTGAGGTAGGAGGGGGCAAGATTGTGAAGGGCCTTGTAGGTGATAAGTAGGATTTTGAATTGTATACAAAATTTGATGGGAAGCCAGTGGAGGTGTTGTAGGACAGGGGTGATGTTTTCTCTGGTGCGACAGTGGGTGAGCAGACGGGCGGCAGAGTTTTGGATGTACTGGAGCTTATTAAGGATTGTGGAGGATGTGCCATTAAGAATGCTATTGCAATAGTCCAGTCGTGAGGTGATGAAGCAGTGTTTCAGCAGCTGAGAAGGTGAGGGAGGGGCGAAGACGGGCAATGTTTTTGAGGTGGAAGAAGGCAGTTTTGGTGATGTAGTTGACGTGAGGTTCAAATGTGAGAGATTGGTCGAAAATGACACCAAGGTTGCGGATGTGGGTGGACGCAGGAACAGTGGAGCCATCAATACGAAGGGTGAAGTCGGGGCAGGATGAGATGAGTAATTTTGGACCGATGATGAGGATTTCTGATTTGTGTTGTGCTGTTGAGTTTGAGAAAGTTTGCTTGCATCCAGGTTTTGACGTCTGTAATGCAGTCTGGGATGGTGGAGTGAGTTGCAGCAGTGATGGATTTGGTGGAGATGTAGAGCTGGGTGTCGTCGGCGTAACAGTGAAAGTGGAGTCCATGGCGGCGTAGGATGTGACCAAGGGGGAGCATATACAGGATGAAGAGGAGGGGACCGAGCACCGAGCCTTGGGTGATGCCTTATGAGAGAGGGACTGTTTTAGGGGTGGATTTGTTGATGCTGATAAACTGGTGGTGGTTGGAGAGGTATGATTTGAACCAGGAGAGGGCAGTTCTATTGATGCTGAGGGAAGATTCAAGGCGGGTGAGAAGAATAGCGTGATTAATGGTGTCGAAGGCTGCAGTAAGGTCGAGAAGGATGAGGATATTAAGGGAGTGGGTGTCGGAGGAGAGGAGGAGGTCGTTGGTAACTTTGAGAAGGGCAGTCTCTGTGCTGTGATGTGTTCTGAAGCCGGTTCTAAATGGTGTGTTCAAGTATTTTCGACAGAAATGGGAGGTTGGAGATGGGTCAGTAATTGTTGGGGATGTCAGGGTCGATGCCAGGTTTTTTGAGGAGGGGTGGGACAGAGGCGAGTTTAAGGGCAGGGGGGACAGAGACGGTAGACAGGGAGGAGTTGATTACAGAGTGGATGAGGGGGAGGAGAGCAGGAAGGCAGGCTTTGACTAAGGGGGTGGAGATGGGGTCCTGGTCGCAGGTGGAAGTCCTCATGGCAGATAGTGATTTGTGAAGTTCAAAGAGAGAGATCAGGGAGAATTGGGAGAGTGAGCCATCTGTAAGACGGGGAGTAGCAGAGTCAGGATCAGGATTAGGATCAGGATTAAGGGGGGGAAGCTTGAAGTGGCAAGTTGTAGATTAAGTCAATTTTTGTTTGGTAAAATGACATAAATGAGTTGCATTTGTCAGCTGTAAAGAAGTGGGTGGAGTTGTCCACGGGTTTGAAAAGTTTGTTGATTGTGGAGAATAATGTCTTGGGGTTAGCGGAGCCAGAATGAATGAGGGAAGAGTAGTAGGTGGAGTGGGCAGTGTTGAGGGCGTGTTTGTATTGTTGTATGTAGTCTTTATATGCTAGGGTGTGTACAGTGAGGCCGGTTTTCTAGTTGTCGTTTCCGGGAGTTCAGGGGTGTACCAGGGAGCAGTGTGGGTGAATAAGACTGTTCTGGTTTTGAGGGGCGCAAGCTGGTCAAGACAGGAGGATAGTGAGTTATTGTAGATGTTGACCAGGTCAGTGGGGGAGGTGCTCATGGGGGAGGTGAGGGTGGACATTTTTCCAGTGCGGATGTGTTTGGGCTTTGGAATGGGGATGTCAATGTTCATGTTGATGGCTATTTGGTCCGAGATGGTGAGGTCAGAGCTGGAGAGGTGGTTGATGGTAATACCGGTGGAGCAGACCAGGTCAAGAATGTGGCCATGGTTATGGGTGGGGAAGTTGATATGTTGGGTGAGGTTGAAGCATTTAAGTATGTCCAGAAATTCTAAGGTTAATTTGCAATCGGTGGAGTCAATGTGGATGTTGAAATCACCCAGCAGCAGGATGGAGGGTGAGATGGAGCAGAGCTGAGTGAGAAATTCAGAGAGGTCGGAAAGAAAGACAGGATTATGTTTGGGGGGGGCGGTATATTATTGAAATGACAAGGGGTTTAGGGCCAGAGAGTTTGAAGGTCAGGTGTTCAAATGAGGATGGGGAAAGGATAGTGGCGAGGCTGGTTTTGAAATATTGGCGGTGGAGGGCAGCAATTCCGCCACCTTGGCTGTCTGGGCGTGCTTTGTCCAGGAAGCAGTAACCATTGGGGGTTGTTTGTTCCAGGGGTTTATGCCAGGTTTCAGTGAGACAGAGAAAATCCAGGTTATTGTCAGTGATGAATTCATTGAGGATGAGGCTTTTGTTGCTCAGTGACCGGGTGTTGAACAGAGCAAGTTTTTATACTCGGTTTTTATTTATGGGATGGGAGGATTTGGGTAGGGTACGGAGGTTGGCTGGATTCACATGCTGTTTATTGCAGCGTAGTAATGAGGAAGCAGAGGTGCGTTGCTGAGTCCACAGGGATGGAATGGAATTGCCAGAGGTGGAATTATAAATAAACTTGCGCCGTGAGCCTTTATGAGCATAACTGGGTTGGATCTGTATGAGGTTGTTCTCATTATCAGCTTTAATAGTGCGTTGGGGACGAGACAGCCTGTGTGTTACCGAGGAGAGGATTGGGTGACCGGGAGCTGAGGGAGGCAATGACAGGTGCGGCCAGTCGGGGGCACTCTCACAGTGAACAGTGCTATGGGGTGGTGACGTAGAGGAAGAGGGGGGGAGGAAGAGGGAGAGTAAATAGTCTGTCACGTTGATATGCCTGTATCACGTGCTGTAAATTAGCCGCTAGCGTGCGGCTGCCACTCTTGTTGTGGTGGATACCATCACTTTTATAAAAGGAGTAGCGTTCCCTAAACAAATTAAAATTGTCAATGAAGCCAATGTGGTGAGCCCTGCAGGTGGACTGGAGCCAGGTGTGTAGACTGAGGATTCTGCTAAAACGCTGTGATCCACGACCGAGTGTGGGAGTTGGACCGCTGATAAAGCAGATTTCCCAGCACTTTTTAAAAAGTTAAAAAGTTTTTTTAAATCATTTTTTGTCAGTTCAGACTGTTGAAAGGCAGTGTCGTTTTCCCACATGGATTATAATTCTTTGGATGGAGGCAGGGAGAGTGCGCAGCAGACATGGAAGTTTCAAGAGGATGTCGGGGACCGTAGCTCCAGGGAAACAATGGGTTGCAGCCTTAAAGAAACGAATGTTCCTGATTATGGAATGCCCCACAATCAACGTAGTCGGGGAGAAAGGGGATGAGGAGAAGGAGTAGACAATGCAGGAGAGTTTGTCAATGCTGGCGGAGGAGGGGAGGGCGAGGGATGGACAGAGAGCGTGGCCGGAGCTCGCTGTGGCGCTGGTGTGTAA
The DNA here is from genome assembly GCF_022749685.1 of Semicossyphus pulcher. NCBI lineage: Eukaryota > Metazoa > Chordata > Actinopteri > Labriformes > Labridae > Semicossyphus > Semicossyphus pulcher. Next base: position 9,410,374 of record NW_027211681.1, read on the forward strand.
TGTGGTATAGAGCGGCGAGTCCTGGTGTGGTAGGAGCGCTCAGGAGGACACAGGCACTTATGGCTTAGCCTGGGCCTTGATATGGCTTAGCCTGGGACCACAGATAGGACGTCAATCAGCATTCAGCAGCAAAACTTACCAACACTGGTCAAACAAGTGGACCCGCTGTGGAGATTTGGCTTCGCTCTACGGATTGTAGCTCTTCGGGGAGCCGGCAGCTGCAGTTCCTGTAGCGTTAGCTCCCAGAGCTAAGGGCTAAAAACAAGCTGGTGGTAATGCTAGCCTTGGCAGGCGGTCCAGGCTGGGAAGCAAAAAGATCCGAGAGCCGGATCGTTTGAACAGTTTAATATGCTAAAACGTGCGGATAAAAACAGTCAGGATCCAAAGGTGCAGTATAATAGATGACTTGAAAACTAGGTAAAAACGAAGCAAAAATTTAAAAATTAGGGAAGAGCTCCTTACAGGCACTCACAACGCCAGCGCATGTATTTTAGTTTTTGATTTTATGGCAACAAGGGGTCAAACCTCCAACATCTCTAAAGAGGTCAACAAGAGTTTGACCTTGAGCAAAATGTGGCAGAGCCAGGAAAAACGATGTATCCTTAAAGCTGTTCATAGGTTCATATTAGTAATGCAACAACTGAGTATACATACACCGATCAGCCATAACATTATGACCACCTGCCTATTATTATGTAGTTCCCCCTTTTGCCACCAAAACAGCCTCGACCCATCGAGGCATGGACTCCACTACACCTCTGAAGGTGTGCGGAGGTATCTGGCACCAAGACGTTAGCAGCAGATCCTGTAAGTCCTTTAAGTTGGTGGGGCCTCCAGGGATCGGACTTGTTTGTCCAGCACATCCCACAGATGCTGGATTGGATTGAGATCTGGGGAATGTGGAGGCCAAATCAACACTTTGAACAAACGCCCTGTGCACTGCCTGTCAGCACCTGTGTCCGATCACACTTGAAGCTGTTTGTTGGCACTTACTGACTTTGTTCCCTCCTGTCTCGATCGTTGCTTGTGTCGTATGAACTCTCAGATATACGTTGCTTTGGACAAAAGTGTCAAAAGTTCACATCCACATGAATGGCAGGAGCCAAGGTTTCCCAGCAGAACATTTCCCAAAGCATCACACTGCTTCAGCCGGCTTGCCTTCTTCCCATAGTGCATCCTGGTGCCATGTCTTCCTCAGGCACACGCACCCGGCATCCACATGATGTAAAAGAAAACGTGCTTCATCTGACCAGGCCACTTTCTTCCATTGCTCCATGGTCCAGTTCTGATGCTCACATGCACATTGTTCACGCTTTTGGCGGTGAACGGGGTCAGCATGGGCCTGTGACTGGTCTGCCGCTACCCAGTCCCATAAGCAACAAACTGTAATGTACTGAGTGTTCTGACAGCTTTGTATCAGAACCAGCATTAACTGTATCATAAAGTAGAGCTACTGTTAGATGTTAGCCACTTTCAAGCAAACAGTTAGCTTGATGTGACTTAATGCTAACATTAGCTGTTCTTAGATGCGAGCTAAGGGGTTATCAAATATGTTGTTTTAACTTTTTAGTTTTCCTGTGTGTATATGGTGAATAATGTGCCCTCAGGAACCCAACTCTGCAGTTTGTCGCTGCTGCATAGAGCCTTGAGTCTCATTGTTTTGGCTTTATGGTCACTTCAGTGGTTTAGTTCTCTCTCATTAGCATGACAACCAGACACAGCTATTTTCAGCCAGGAAAGTTACTAACTTGGACTCATTCATCAGATCAACAGAACCGTGACTGCCCCTTTAAAAAAAGTTAATGTTGGTTTAAGATGAATTCAGTGATATTAGTATCTGTGATTAAAACAGAAACCTGTCTCCCTGCTTCACATCAGACTCAGCATGTGTGGTGGTTTGATCTAGATGTTTAGTTTCCCCTGATAAACAGTGAACGCAGTGATGTTGTGCACCAACACCTTCATCAAGCCACTAAGCTGCAGCTTCAGTCGGCCTGCATGTTGAGCTCTGTAGCCGTATGAGGGTCTGTTTGTCACTGTGGGTTTCCTGTGAGCCTTCCTGATCTCACAGACAACATGATGTCCTTGGTTAGCTTTAATGTGAACTCTATATGGTCTCTGCACATGTTTGATACTGTATAGTCAGGGCAGTTTGTATTACATCAGCTAAAGGAGAAATTGTTTGTGACATGTCCATAAATAAACTTGAGCTACTGTAATTTTGACTCAATAACAACACACTAATGTTTTATCTAGATTATTTTATTGAGAATTTTTAAATCATGAAGAGAAATCCTGTAAACACTAACACTACAGGCAAGAACAATATGTACAAACACCGAACTGTGTGAACAGAAACCATTTTAAATAACACAACATTGTAATGTAGTATGATACATTTGACATATTTAATTAAACATCTAAAGGATTATGAGGCTGCCTACTTTTTGTTTGTCCTACATATACTGTATATGCTCAGTGTTGCCTGTGAGCTACAAGAGTTTCAGTTTAGTTCTTCTTCAAGGACGCCCTTACTGTGGCATCTCCTGCAGCTGGTCTCTGCCTCAGAGACACCACAATAACTTACGGATGGCCAAATGTTTTTTTCAATGACAAAATAGAGCAGGAAATGAAAACTAATGACTGCAGTAATTGAAATGCAAAGATTCAACAACAGGGACGATGCATAACAAAGGGTGCCTGGTGCTTCTGTATGACACGCATGAACAGAGTTTCAGTATTTGCAGCTTTGAGAAGAAGATCAGACTGGACCTGGACGACTGGGTTTCCACCCGGAAATATTTAATATGATCGCCGACCTTACACAGAGTGCCATTAATTCCTTAATGTTCCCTTTGACATATTTTGGCTTTGTATATTTGCAAAGTAAGAATGTGTCTAAGGTGGTTCATTAGCTGTGAATATTCTGCTGCTGTGCAGTTATAACAAATAAAGTGCTGTCTGTGCCAGTCAGTCACATGGTCTTAACTCGGCAAATCAATAAGAATGCAACATTATTTCAGATCAGTTCATGTATGAATAACTTAATTCTCAGTTATTGGACACAAGTTGGCTGATTAAGACTTGTCATGGTCCTTTGAGCTGATGTATTGTAAACTAGAATAAGTGATGTCATGTTTGTAAAACAGTACAAAGGATTGTTCTGTTGTCTGTGATATGGTGAGAGTGTGTTTTTAATGGTTGGGGTTGGAAAGGGATTATTTGTTATGTTGACGCCAATTTTTCTATGAGAATTAGACTCAATGTATGTTCCATGGACAAATCACACAAAAGTAAAGGTTGCTGCTCTTCAATTGTCTTCCTCTGAGTATTCACAGCTCAGTACAGAGTGAAAATGTAGTTGTTGTTTACTTTAACCACATTGTGTTTCCCATGTGATCAGGCTCACAGGAAACCCACAGTGAAATAGCCCCTCATCTGTTCACTATGTTCAATGTTCATTACTTGAGAATGACGTCTTTATGCAAACACAAGGCACACTTTAAGGACACAAGGACACACACACACACACACACACACACAGTTTATCTTTATTTGTATTTGCTTCTGGTTGGCTTCATGAGCTACTGATATTTATTTACAGATGAAAACTGATTAGTTAGATTAGAAGAGTTTATTATCAACTTTTCAAACACATCATTACTTTTTATAATGCATTCTTCATTATTAATATGGAGCGAGTTTGGTTTAGAAGAAAAGCTAAATTACACCAATAAAATAAATTGACATTTTCTTATATGAGCGTAAATTGCCTTTCCTCTCTCTACATCTCTTCACATCCTCCTTGTACAGTATAGTATATGGCAGAATAGGTGCTGGAGTCTGAATTCAGCGTTCTCTTCTTCTTTGGTCTCTGTGATGTCTGAAGGATTTCCATTGCAGCAAAACACACACCTCCATCCTAAGATTTGATATACAGAAATATTTACATTCTCATTTCTAATGAATCAACATTTTCTGATGTAATATGATTTACTGAAATGCATGGTGCAACTAAAACACACGTCTTACTCATTACAATAATGATGATGAGTCAATAACTGCATAAGCTGTGACAGTGAGCTATGCCAACGAGACAACAAGCACAATAACAGGGTCCTACTCCTGGAACACCAAATGCAAACCACCACTTATAAATAATATTAGTCGTACTTGTATCTGGTCAATCAAATGGCGGCTTGAAAACGTTCTATACATCAGCGCCCAGCTTTAAATTACCTTATTCCAGCTGTCAGGTCTTTTCCCATCAGTTTTAGGTTCCCCAGCTGCAGACATGATCAAAGCATCAAAAACCATGACAACCAACATTGTGAAAAGAAGCACTTGATAAATATTTAGCTGAGAAAGAACTGAAACAGAAGATATTTGTCACCAAAGTAATGCAATGAACTTAAGAAAGGAGTGAATGGATGTAAGTGTCATATACAACAGGTACCTGCTTTCTGACAGAGGTGATTCACCAGAACAGATAAGAGAGAGGAGAGAACAGCAAAGGCCGGACACAGAGAGAACAGCAGCATCCAGCACACACCACAGTCTTGCGTAATCGGGCCGTGAGGCTCACTGGAGTCTGGACAAACACAAAGTTGTGTCATTTAACTGAATCTAAGTGTATTGCTCTGATACAAGAGATGTGAAGAAAATAAACTGCTGCTGCATTCCCATTAATATCTTTGCCCCCTTTTGTTGCTGAAAGGTGAAAGAAATATTGCAACCAGGTGTCACATATCTGTGGAAGGTGTTATAATATCAATACCAATTATGTGGAATTGAATGTTCCACAAAAAGTTGTTATAAACGTGCATATTGTTGATATCTAGGCACATTTTTCTGATGCGTGACGGTCATTAATTCAAATGATTACATTTACTGAAACCACAGTCACACAGAGACGGAGACAATTCTAACAGCATACTTACTGAATAGGACCCTTGTTGTTATGTTGCCGTAGCTGTAAACCTTTTCTAAAGTGATTGTTTCCTTGACCAACACCTTGTTCTCCCCAGTTCCACAGTAGTAGAGACCTTCATCAGAATCAGTGATGTTCATAATCAGCAGGTCGTAGGATTCAGAGGACTGGTTCCTCACAAAGTGGAAACGAGGGAGAGGATTCTGAACGACTGCAGCCTCACTGATATGTTTCAATTCACCAAGATTTAGTTCCAGGACGAGAGGAGGCTGGTTCTCATGAGAGCAGTTTCTGTACCAAACTATGAATACTCCAGTTGATGTTTTGCAGTCACAGTAGAGAGTGATGTTGTCTCCTGGTCTGACTGACACCTCCAACACTGGTCTGGAGATCCAATCATGACTTAAGGAACCAACTCCTGTAATACAAACACAACCACAAAGCAGAGTTACTGCATGGTAGGCATGAAATATCTGTATTTATAACAATCTGATTTTAAATAATGTTATGTAAACGTACCTTGGAGAATGAGCAGAAAAATACGCAGCCCGTCCATATGTGACGACGACCTGGTGATGAAAGACAGCGAAGCAGGTCTTACGACAGGGTGTCATGCCTTGCACAGACTTTTCCATTAAAGGAAACGTAAGATGTGATTGGCTGGTTGAATGGAACTTTTTTTTCTGTGGTTGTTTTCTGTTTGATGCAAAGTGACAGCCTAGTTGAAGAGATTAAACAAGATGTATCCAGATGATACCACACTGTATTTTGCATTTGGAGGCTTTTTGATGTATTAGGTAAAAAAGAAGAGATGAAGTCATTTTTGTACAGTTTAGAGCGGCATCCTTCTCTGAGGCTCTGACAGAGGACTTCACAGTTATATCTCCATCGAGCTGCCATATTGAGTGATAAAAAGGGACTGGCAGATATCTGACACTGAGACACATTCAGGAAGAGAGAAAAAAAAAGTAAAAACAAAAACTGAAGAAGCTTTGAATTAACCCAATGTAGTGTGGCAAACTTGATGTCTGAATGGAAACATTTGTGATACAATGGCTGTAAAATAATACAGATTTCACTGTATTCATCTCATTTTAAACCTACATCTGGATAAAAATAAAATCCCATGATGCATTTGGTGTTGAGCTTCCATGCTAATAACATGAAACAGACAATTTAATAATTAACTTTCAATGACTGACGAAAGCAAAACTTTAACCTGTTTGTTGTTTAACCCTCAGATGAATAAGTGGGGTCAAAAATGACCCCATGGGTTGTTATTCTTCAAAATCTTTGAAATGAAAAGTTTTTATATTTTCATATTCCAGGTATTCCTCATAAAACATGTTTGTGACATGAGGCCATTTGCATTTTACATTTTTTTTTCATTAATTTTAAGAAATTGCAGTTTTTGTATCACTACCCCACTTTTCCATAAGCGGGGTCAAAAATGACCCCAAGCATTTCCTATGGCGTCTCCTAGGAATCTTTGATTCTTATCAACTCTGACTGTCAGTATACATTTACTGTCCCAGTTACACATCTGATGTCAGCAGTCTCACCACCCAGGAGGTCATTTATACACTGCAACATACATGTAAATATTATCTTCATTTATGAACTTATATTCCACATCCATGACTTTTCTGTGATAGAGTATAACACTATCACACTAGTGTTAGCTAACTACAAAGTAATGTTTGTACTTTGATAGTTTAGTAAGGTAGCTACTGCATTTGTTGTGTAGAGAGTGAGACTCTTACTTATATTTATAACTTTCTTGTAATAAAAGCTAACCCGTTAGGTAGCCTATTATACGATTATTGATTATTCAATGATGTGTGTGTGTGTGTGTGCGCGAAGCTACCAATTGCTGTTGGAAATGCAGTACCCCTGTGTGCAATAGTCACAGCCAGAAGCAAGTAGTTTGTGAGAGCTGCACACATTAAGAAGAGAGAAGATGTTTGTGTGTGTGTACGTATGCGTGGACAGTGTTACGGTCCCCGGACCTACTGAATGTTCTCTGTTTGTCCTCCATAGTCAAACAGACAGACGGACACACAAACAATGGATTTTGACATTTTTGGATACCTGATTGATTGATTTTTTTGTGATAAAATGTGAATAAAAAGTGATAAAAGAACATGTCAAAAATGAAATCACTCTTTTGTTGACCAAAATATAATGAAAATCATCATCTTTAACCAAAATTAAAGAAATTTCTTAAGTTTACTGCAAAAACGCATTGATTCTAGTTGGGGTCATTCTTGACCCCACTCATGGAAGAGTGTAGGTATTGGTAGGTCATGCATCCAAGGGTTAACATATTGAATGGGATTTGTAAGCTGGTCAGAAGTAACATTTTAATATTAATATCCAAAATATATGGTACAAGCAGCTATGATGACAAAATAACTTGTATAATACAGAATATTTGAGTTTTTGATTTTATGGCAACAAGGGGTCAAACCTCCAACATCTCCAAAGAGGTCAACAAGAGTTTGACCTTGAGCAAGTTTGTCAGAGCCAGAAAAAACAATGTATCCTTAAAGCTGTTCATAGGTTCGTAGTAGCAATGCAACAACTGAGTATACGTACACCAATCAGCCATAACATTATGATCACCTGCCTATTATTATATAGGTCCCCCTTTTGCCACCAAAACAGCCCCGACCCATCGAGGCATGGACTCCACTACACCTCTGAAGGTGTGCGGAGGTATCTGGCACCAAGACGTTAGCAGCAGATCCTTTAAGTCCTTTAAGTTGGTGGAGCCTCCAGGGATCGGACTTGTTTGTCCAGCACATCCCACAGATGCTGGATTGGATTGAGATCTGGGGAATGTGGAGGCCAAATCAACACTTTGAACAAACGCCCTGTGCACTGCCTGTCAGCACCTGTGTCCAATCACACTTGAAGCTGTTTGTTGGCACTTACTGACTTTGTTCCCTCCTGTCTCGATCGTTGCTTGTGTCTTATTAACTCTCAGATGTATGTTGCTTTGGACAAAAGTGTCTGCTAAATGAAATTGTAACATTGTAACTCCTTGTTGTGCTCCTCAAACCATTCCTGAACCATTTTTGCAGTTTAATAGGGCACATTATCCTGCTGAAGGGGCCTCTGCTGTCAGGGAATACAGTCTGCATGAACATCCACATGAATGCTACTGTACAAAATACATTTCAGACCACTAAGTCTGTGAACGTTCTCAGTCTTCCAGGTCATGGTAATTCAAAGCTTAACCCAAAAGGCAACTGGACTTGGTTGAAGTACTTGAAGATGTTTCACCTCTCATCCGAAAGGCTTCTTCAGTTCTAAACTGACTGGTGAACTGAGCCAGAAATATAAGCCTCTGTAGGTCATTAGTATGCTAATAGATGTGTAATCAAGGGAGAGTTGTGAACCTGGGTTGTCGACCTAATAGCACCAAGAGACATTAGCACCCTCTGGGGTTGGTGGGTCGTGGGCTCACATGATCCTGAGTGTGATCTCAGCTGTTTGGGCAGAGAATTCAAAACTGCATTGTGGGTGATAGGTGGCGTCTTCGGCCACCACCTCTGTTAAGGGATGGTTTTTCAAGCTAAACATAGATGGCTTCCTATACACCTCTTTCAAACCAGCGGTCTTCTCTGAGCAGGATGTGAATCTTGCTATCTTAAAAGGAGTGCGTTTGTGGAGGGGTTATTTTGTTTCCCCAATGTACAGGTTCCTGCATTCTTCATTGCATTGCACTGCATACACTACATTGCTCTGTTTATGTCTAGGTGTTTTGTTCTTTGGGTGGACAAGCTTCTGTCTGTGTTGGATGGTTTGAAGTGTCCTGTAATATTGTGTTTTTTGAAAATCTTCAGGTAGGGAATAATAACGCTATGGCGTTGGTTGTTTTCTTCTCTCCTGTTGGAGCTGTGTTTCTTAGAGGTCTTGTTGAAGGCCCAGTTTGGGAAGTGGTTGGTGAGATTCAAAAAGTAGGTACTGGTCTGTGTGGGTGGGTTTCCTGTAGACTTCAATGTTGAGGCTCCAACATTTTCACTTAATGTTGCTGTCTATTGCGTTAATTGGTACAGTGATCAGATTTTGACCCAGGTGTCATCCACATATCTAAACCAATGTTAGAGGAAACAGCTTGTTTCTTGGACTGTGCAGTGCACATCGAAGAAGACAGAAGCCTCAACGTTGGAGTTTACAGGAAACCCACCCACACAGACCAGCAGCTACCTTTTGATTCTCACCACCCACTAGAACACAAGCTAGGAGTTACTAGAACATCAATCATAACAACAAAGTTGGTTGAATGAGAATGTTATTTTTATCTGGCTAAAGAAGGGTTAGCCTGTATAAGGGCTTAATTCTGTTGTCTGTGACATAATGCGGTGTGTTTGTGTGAATGTGTGTGTTGTTAAAGCATGCCTAGTATTTCCATCAAGGCTTCTTATTCAACTTCAGTCAGTCTGCGTGAGGGGCTGTTTCCTGCGGACATGATCACATGGGAAACAGAAGGTGCTTGTGGTAAACTTCATTTTCTGTTGTGTGTTGTAGATGTTGTTGATTTGAAGTGGAGTATACTTAGCTTTCGTGTGATTTGGCAATGAAACACACACTTCAGGTGCACTTCTCAAAGCAAATTAAAACACACACACACACACACACACACACACACACACACACACACACACACACACACACACACACACAAATACATCCATAAACACGCACACACACATTTCAAATCACAATCTATCTTTATTTGCTGTAACAGCACTGTTCATGAACTACTGATATTCTTTTTCAGAGCAAAACTTTGAGTTTATTATCACATTTTTAAACATCCTTGTGTTTTTAAAAACTATTTTATAATGCTTATCATCAATGTTATTGTCAGAACCGGGTTGGAAGAAAATCTACATTGAAGTATTATCTGCACTAACAAAACTGCACCAACATTTCTTAAGTGTGTGTAACTTGCTGTGCACATGTCACTCTTAAATTCTACAAGTTTTGATGGTAGAATAGGTGCTGGAGTCTGAACTCTGTGTTTGTCTTTGGTTCTTCTTTGGTCTCTGTGATGTCTGACGGATGTCCAGAGCAGCATAACACACATCTTCATCCTAAGATTTGATATACAGAAATTGACAATATTTAGTCAATGCGTGTGCATTAAGGTGTACCAGCGAGCTATTCCAGCGAGACAACAAGCACTATAACAGGGTCCTACCCCGTGAACACCAAATGCCATCTACCAATTATAGATAACATTAGTCTCACTTTAAACTGGTAATTCAAAATGCCTGCTTGAAAATGATACATATAAAAATCGTCCAGCTTTAAATTACCTTATTCTGTCTGCCGTCAGGTCTTTTCCCATCGGCTTTAGGTTCCCTATCTGCGGACATGACACGGACAAAGCATCGTTAACCATGAAAACCAACACCGGTAAAAGAAGCACTAGATAAATAAACAGATACCTGCTTTCTGACAGAGGTGATACACCAGAACAGATGATAAGAGAGAGGAGAGAACAGCAAAGGCCGGACACAGAGAGAACAGCAGCATCCAGCACACACCACAGTCTTGCGTAATCGGGCCGTGAGGCTCACTGGAGTCTGGACAAACACAAAGTTGTGTCATTTAACTGAATCTAAGTGTATTGCTCTGATACAAGAGATGTGAAGAAAATAAACTGCTGCTGCATTCCCATTAATATCTTTGCCCCCTTTTGTTGCTGAAAGGTGAAAGAAATATTGCAACCAGGTGTCACATGTCTGTGGAAGGTGTTATAATATAATATAATATAATATAAACGTGCATATTGTTGATATCTAGGCACATTTTTCTCATGCGTGACGGTCATTAATTCAAATGATTACATTTACTGAAACCACAGTCACACAGAGACAGAGACAATTCTAACAGCATACTTACTGAATAGGACCCTTGTTGTTATGTTGCCGTAGCTGTAAACCTTTTCCTCATTGATTTTTTCACTGTCCAACACCTTTTTCTCCCCAGTTCCACAGTAGTAGAGACCTTCATCAGAATCAGTGATGTTCATAATGAGCAGGTCGTAGGATTCAGAGGACTGGTTCTTCACAAAGTGGAAACGAGGGAGAGGATTCAGAACATCGTCACTGATTTGTGTCCTTGTGGAAAGATTTACTTTCAGGACGAGAGGAGGCTGGTTCTCATGAGAGCAGTTTCTGTACCAAACTATGAATACTCCAGTTGGTGTTTTGCAGTCACAGTAGAGAGTGATGTTGTCTCCTGGTCCGACTGACACCTCCAACGCTGGTCTGGAGATCCGATCATGACTTAAGGAACCAACTCCTGTAATACAAACACAACCACAAGCTGATTGACATCAATACATGTTTTCACACCAAATGCAGGTAACTGCATGTAATAACTGTATTCAAAACAATTTCATTTTAAAATCTTGTTACTTCAACGTACCTTGGAGAAGGACCAGAAAAACACGCAGCCTGTCCATATGAGACGATGACGTGGTGTTCAAAGAAAACAAAACAGGTCATGCCTCGCATAAACCTTTCCATTAAAGGAAACAGAAGATGTGATTGGTTAGTTGAATGGAACATTGTTTTCTGCGGTTCTTTTCTGTTTGACGCAAAGAAGATACCACACTGTGTAGGCTATTGAATTTGGGGGATTGTTGATTTAGTGGCTGAAAAATAAGATAAAAGATAAAACTTTCCTTCTCTGAGGCTCTTTCATAGCTCCATCAAGCTGCCATTTTGATAGATAAAAGAGGACTTGACAGGCAGATGTCTGACAATGAGACAAGAACTGAAGAGCGGTTAGCGTAAATGTAATCCTGTGATTACAAATTATTAATCCATAAATGCTAAACCAATAATTATGTTCTCCTTGTCCTGCCATGGTCATGTTTTGTTTTTTAATGTGTGATGCTATTATCTTATTCGTCAATATTAAAGACAATACACATCTTAATTTACAGCCTCTGACTGTACATGCAAGTTCAGAATGCATGCATTTGGTGTTGAAACCTCCATGCTAATAACATGAAACAGACATTAATAACTCACTTTCTAGCTAATTAAGCTAATTTTACTGTTAGCTATTAAGTGGTTGAATGCTGAAATTGCTTTTAGAAAGAGTTACACCATATATTTAACAACCCATTAACTACTGTTAGACATTAATTTAACCCCCTTCCTTGCTAACGTTAGCTACCTTAGTTCGGAATTTATGCCTTGCCTATCGTGTCTCAATTCAGGGGCTGCATCCGTCGTAGGCCGAACTGAAATATGACGGTCCGGCCTACGGAGGATTTCCCCTTTGCGTCATCAAATGCTGCTCATGTTGCCTAGCAACAGGTAGCTAGCTGGCTAACTAGCTATCATAATTTACATGACATAACTATTATTTGAAAGACGATTTGTTTCAAGGCCCCTTTCGCTTTTATGAACATTGAGTTGAAACCAAAAACGTTTACACTTAAAAGTGCATTCCTCTGCCGCTTAAGAGCCCAACATCTTGTTTGAATTGACACGCAATAAATCTCAGGATACGTTCCAAGTAGGATCCATCGGGTGCATCATGTACAGTCCAGGAGGAGGAGGGCGCATTTGAAGGAGCCTTGGAAATGGGACAGCCTTGAACGCGTCACTGTGACGCAATCGACCTTCAAAGAAGTCCTTCGAGGGTCGCAGCCTCTGAATTGGGACACAGCTATTATTAAAAGGTAATCTTAGCAGTCAGCCACTTTGTTGCCTTGGAAGTTGCCACATGCTAACATTAGCTGTTCTCAGATGGTAGCTTATGGGTTATCAAGTATGTTGTTTTAACTTGAAATGTGGCCCAATCTCCTTCTTAATTTTTACTCTCCTTTGTGTTTTCAGTTGCTGATCGATCAGGAATTGTTGAAAGTTTATCCAACTTACAACCTAAAGACAGCACTAATAGACAAACACATAAACACATAATAGAATCTGTGTTTAAACAGCAACTGGCATCTCTCTGCTTCATATCAGACTCAGCATGTGAAGTGGTTTGATCTAGATTTTAGTTTCCATTGATAAACAGTGAACAGTGATTTTGTGCACCTTCATCAAGCCACTAATCTGCAGTTTCAGTCGGCATGTTGAGCTCTGTAGTCGTGTGAAGATCTGTTTGTCACTGTGGGTTTCCTGTGAGCCTTACTGTTCTCGCAGACAACATGATGGTTAGCTTTAAAGTCAACTCTGTATTGTCTCAGAACATGTCTTGATGCCGTTGGGTCTGTGATGGATTAACTAAATATTTACTGATTTTGGATTGATAAAGATGGACTGATGGCTAACTTGAGGTCACTCAACTAAAATGCTATAACATAACTGTTTAGTTATCTGAAAATTTAAGCTATTGCAATTCTGAATCAAAAACACATTTCATATATAGAGGCATAATATATAAATAAAGATAACATGAACATATTTTATTCTTGTTCTGTACTGTAGGTTACCTTCGGAGCTGAAAGTTAGCCACTTCTGTCATGATGTGTACCTCAGGCCAACATTAGCTATAGCTAGCAGGAAGCTGCTAGAAAGCAGGAGCATAAACTGTATTTTGGACATAGCCACCATGATGTCACCCATTGGTTTCTAAACTGCGTAAATTAAGCCTCGAGGTTGGGATTTGGCTGCCGGTATGTTGGTTGCCAAATCTTAACAATCTACTTTCGTGGCTGATTCGTTAGATGGTGAATAAAGCTGGTTTAACTTCGTGTTTCCCACACGTGTCTCTTTTCGTGGTGACTGACAGCAGTTGTTTATGCATTTAAGAAAAAGCCTAATGAAAGACTAAAGAAATAGCGGACTCGCTCGATCACTTTTTATTCCTACGGCCTGCCGTAATCTCTCCGGGGAAACGCCAAAAAAAATCCTGACCCAGGCAGTAAACTGTTTATTTCTGCATTTTCCCATCTGCTGTAATGTTATTTCTTGGCTTCTGGAGCCAGCCTCAAGTGGACACTCGAGGAACTGTAGTTTTTTGCACTTCCGCATTGGCTTCATTTTTCAACACCGGAGGTTGTTGCTTGAGCAGTAGTTGTGCATTGCTGCTTCCATAGTACTGTAAAACCGTACCATAGTCTGTGTGTATTTTAAATCTACAGATGGGGTGATTTTATTTGAATCTCATTTTAACCCAGTAATGTTATTAGTAATTGTTTGTTGTGTCATAAATGATTAGCACCTGCTGTAAAGCCTCTTCCCATCTCTTGTTCATCAGAGAGACCTGGTATCTCCGGATGTAATACTTCAACTACAGATTGTTGTCTAATGAAACCAGACAATGCTTGATAACATTTGTGTTTCATACACGTTTGACTCTTATTTGGCTTCTATCCAGCTACTCTTCAAGGCCTGACTGATAAAATGCTCAAGGTATTTCCCCTGTGGCAGGTTCTTCCATCTCTGCAGCTCTGATTGTGAGACCATTAAGACCAGACAGAATCTGGGCGGTCTCAACATCTTTGATCTCACTGCGATAGAGCTTACTGGGATCCCTTGAGCTCTCTGCGGTTTAGGATTTCTTTTTACAGCCCTTCAAGATCTCAACACTTCCTGCAGGAGCTACTGTGAGCTTCCTCCATCAAAGCTCGGCTCAAGTTATTTTAAGTTCCAGTGTCGGTTAAAGCGGGGTTCGTCTAAACTTCATTTTAAATCTTTTGGACTTTTAATAGAAAGGCCTTTTTAATATTAAATAAGAAACTAAAAGTGGCAAATGCAATTGGACACATGCAAGAAACCCATGGGGGAACTAACTATATCACATAGCATTTCTAATGTGACCTTCCAGAAGCACTGATGGCTGTGATCTTTGACAAATGTCTGTTCCTGTGCAACGCACATCTAAGACTAAAGATTTAACATTCAGAATCATGATTTGAAAATGTTTTTCCACACCTAACAGCAAAATATTATAAGATAAAAGTATCTCAGTCTACATTCTGATCTGTGAATGTAAGAAAAGGGCAGGCCATTATTAGTCTATTTATTATTCACCAACATTAATGATGGCTCACTTATATCAAGTGATGTCAGTAAGTTCGTCTACAAATAGATTTCAGTTATTCATATTGTAGACCCTGCTCATTGTAGATAACAGATTTCATAGGAGACAGAATGTATACTTCTAGAGTGACAGGTCGACTGTTAACAAAGAGAAAGGTCAACGTCAAAAGGAAGAAACTGACAATTCTTCCCTGTGTCTAGTTTGATCTCTCGTGCCTTTAGAACTGAGCAAAGAAGGACTTATGGTTATAAACAAGAAGGGAGAACAGCAGCAGCAAGCACACAGCACAACACATATTATATATTATAGAGGGGGAGTAGAGGAGTCTGGATCTTTGTTTAAACAGATCACAAAGTGCTTTAAACACAGTAGAAGTCTCTATTTTTAAAATCACAGAAGGAAATTTAGAGGCCAAATTTAAAAAACTAATTTTAAACCTCAATTTTTTTTATTTCTGACAGAGGTGATAAACAAAAAATAAACAAGATGGAGAGAACAGTAACATCTGAACTAAACTTATTAGGTTCACTTACATCTCCACTAGAGGTCAGGAGAGTTTCACTAGGAGCAAGTGTAACTAACACAAAGAATGTGTATATGGATAAATATATCCTTATGAATCTGAATACTTGAATTAGTTAAAACAAAAATGTATTCTGTAATCATCCATGTGCCACTGAAAAACATAATAAAACATCACGCTTTAGATTTGGACCAAAGGATGCAGAGGAAGAAATATAACCCCACTGAACGTTTATACGAAGCCACACTCTGCGTCCTCCTGACAGTAAATCACACGCTCACTAACTGCACCCTGAGCCGACCTCATTTGATCTCACAAAGGTAGGATGTGGTCACTCATATGACATAGATTCAGAAATAAACTGCACGTCTAAATGTAGCTGAGGCGGCTGCAGAGCTGCTGAACGTCCAGCCAAAGATGACTGCAGTCACCACATGCTTCAAAATGTTCTCAGTAAACAACTCACCACTGTTTTTAAAGAGTGGATGCTGAGATTTCTACCATGTGAACCTTTTTTCTTTCTCAGCATCGCCACTACTCTGCAGCAGAGGGTTTGCATGTTGCATGAGGGTCTGTTCGTCATTGTGGGTTTCCTGTGAGTCTTACTGATCGTACTGGGAATTGAGTGGTGGAGGGTATGCGGGCTGGTGGCTAACTTGAGATAAAAACAGGAAATTGCCTGCCAACAGTTTTTGTGACACAATCATCACTACCATTATGACATGTTACAGATGGATTTGGTGGTATGAAACAAAATACATATCTTTTCTGTTGAGGGTAAAATAATTATGGATGAATTTATTGAAAATATAGATACCATAAGCTAATCGTTATTGATCACCCATTGTGGGAAATTAACTTGTTACAACAGCTCAGAAAACAGTGATAAATAGTAGGCTATAGGCTACAAACAATAATAGTACATACTGTTTTCTAAGCTGTTGTAACAAGTTAATTTCATTTTCTAGGAATTGTTTAATTCACAAAGTGGTTCTAGCAAGAAACAGGTCCCAAAGGAAGCCCAGAAACATATATTTGTATCATTAAAACAAGTTTTTTAAAAATTAAATCATTAGTATTATGGTTGAAATCGTTGTTGTACCAAAATAATGGACAAAATTACATGTAAGTAAACTCACCCATTAATGAAGGAAGTGACAGCGACGGAATGAGGCGATTTCTCTGACATCTGGCCTTTTGCTTGCAGGTTAAGGTGATTTAGAAGAACGGATCTCTGAAGAGGCGATGTTGCAGACTCGAACTCTCGCGGGCGAAGTTTCCGAGTCTCGTCACAGAATCCATTCTCTCATTCGCAAAGCGCGTGTCTGTATATCATTAGCGTGCTCAGGCAAAATGACTTAAAACAGTAATGTCTGATTTAACCGTCAGTTTCCTGGCTACCTTTGCGTTTTTTTTGCGCGGCCATGTTGTTCTCGGTAAAAAGCATCCGTTAAGAAGCTGAAGAAGCGCTGACTGGTCTGGGGCCAGTGCACGCCGCAGAGAACGCGTAATTACGTAATAGGTCAACTGTCAAGCGTAGAAGATCTGAGTACGGTGCGGGATACGGTCAAAATAAAGTAGAGCGGGCGAACTTAATCTTGATCCCTTGATTTCACACTGTTATATTTAATGTTATAACAATGGTCGGTGCCAGTAAATTGGCTCTGACCAATACAAATAAGATCGTGCGTTTTATTTTGTTAAAGCTAATCAGTTGATGCTACTTTTTATGCTCAGAGGATGTCGATTGCAATGATTCAACGACTAATCACAGCTATGAGCATGCTAACATGGTGGAGGACATGGTTACGCCAAACGTGGAGGATAATGAGGATGAAGAAGAGGACTGTCTGAACGAGTGGTAAGCTCAAAGTAAGACACTAGACTGTAATGTGAGGTGTGCCTCGAATTAACCGTTTTTTATACAGTCTATGGAACTAACGGTAGCTACAGTTGGCAGGGAAATGCTAGCTAGCTGAAGCTATGTTGTGTAAGCTGTATGTAAAAGTAATCTGCTTTTACCATAAAGTATTTCACTCAAGCAGTACTACAGACGTTTTTGCCCACAGGTGCGGTGTGTTGTAAATCCACAGAGGCTTTTTGTGGTGACTTTGATTGTGATTCAAATTGCGTTTTAATGTGTTTGTTTTGTTCACTGGTGTTGTTGAAGTTTTCGGAGTTACTGGGCCAGCGTTGTACATTTAGTTATGCGCATTTGAGTTGAATACACCCTGGAGAGTTGAATCTCGTTATTCTGCGGTAAAATAACTTATAATTGTTTGTTGCGTCATAAATCATAAAACTTCTAATAATCAATCCAGCCTCTGGATAACAAAGATTTGTGGGTAGTATAGGGTTTATTTATACAGTCTATGGGTTTGCTGCATGTATTTGCTACTTTTGGAAATGTACTGTATTATCAGTGCTGAGAGCTTTAATGTTTTTTCAAGAGATGTACCAAAGCAATTAAATAAAACAACAATTTAAAATGATTTAAAGACAAAATATTTTAATTAACTATTCCAGTTCAATTTACAGCAGTGAAGTTGTTTACAATTGTATCACAATGGCACGTTAATTGAAATTGTATTATATTATTGATATTGTTCAAAAATACTTATCACTTACTTTAAATAAAAGAGGCTTTACATGCTTTGATGACTATATATATATATATATATGTATATATATATATATATGTATATTTCAATTTTCCAAATATATTGTCTTAGCATTATGTCAAGCTTTTTTAGAGCATGATCAAGCATTTAGGCAGAATTACAGCGTTTTATTGGCGGAAAATATCGGCGGAAAAATGACATGTCTGCCGATGCCGATCATCTGCAGATACCAACAACGTGCCGATAATAACACATGGCTTCTCAAACTACAAAACAATAAAGTAAGGCAACATAAGTACACTAACAAGACTAACGCATTCACTACACAGTTTTCTTTGTTACATTGTAAGGCTCATTACACCCTAGAAGTATTGATGGCAGAATAGGTGCTGAAGTCAGAACTCTGGGATTTCTTCGTCTTCGGTCTCTGTGACGGGTTACGGATTTCCAGAGCAGCATAACACACATCTTCATCCTAAGATATAAAGTGTGTTGTTCAGGACAATGAGCAGTGTTTAGAAGAATATGATTTGTTCTTATGGGCTGTTAAAATGGTTTGTGTCATAGCAGCTAAAATGTTAATCACCTCTTTTCCTATTGTTCTGCGACTGGTGTTGGGGATTTTCCCATCAACTTGATGTTGAGCTGCAGAAATTAGTACATCATTAAGCCCTCAAAAAATATACATAAGAAAAGCTATTGGGAAATAACACTCTTTCAAGCGATTCAGTGTAATTTAATTGGTTAAATATATATGGGAATATTTGGTCACGAGATCAATGAAACAGAGAAGGTTAACTTTGTGGATAAAAGTAACATATTTTTAATAGTTACCTTTTTTCTGGCAGAGGCAATAAGCCAGTAGAAATGACAGTAGAGAGGAGAGAGCTGCACAAGCTGGACACAGAGCGAACAGCAGAATCCAGCAAACACCACAGTCCTCAGGGTGATGAGACGCTTCGACACTGGATTCTGGATCAAACGCAGAGTAGCGTCAGTCAGCTCTGTGACTGATATCACACAAATTTTCTATATTCACAGGTGTATTAGCAGTTCCACTGGGCCACAAACTGAACACTGCGTTGCCATTATAATCTGGTCTGCCGGCTGCTCTGTACTTTTTTTCCGGGTACAGTGTTTTTCAACTTAAGGAACTTCACATGACAGTTGAGTTACTAATACCGATACAAGTTTGGCCTCCGATACAGCCTAAAATGTGGAATTGGGTATGGCCGAGTATGACAGTCAATGCAATTAGATAGTCAGTAAGTCCACCAAAAACTCAACTGGTGTGAGGTAAATTATCATGTGACAGTATAATGTTAGCAAAAGCTATCAAAATTATAGCAATAATAGATTTTTACTATATTATGTATATACTTCATCACAATAATATTAAAGGGGAACTCTGTTTTCCAGCAATACTCGAGTCCTGGTATCAGGAAAGAAGAAATGGTATCAGAGCATCTTTAAAATTGGCTTACAAGTCGACAAGAAGTGCAACAGAAACCGTTCCCCTGTTTTCTCATTAGCAAACTTGCTTTGCACACAAAAAATCCCTAAAAAAAATTATGTATTTTTTGTATTGATGATCACTTGTTTGAGATCAAAGACATGGAATCCGTTATAACAGCCGTACTTTTAGTCATAATTTAAGTTCGCAAAAGTGTTGGATCACATTTTCTAACTGTGTAATGATTGGTCAATAAAATAGGTGAGTCACTGCACAGATAATTCAGGTATTTAGAAATACTTACTGAATTTGATCCTTGTGACATTTCCATAAGCGTAAACATGATTGTGAGTAATTTTATCCTTATCCTCTAGCTTTGTCTGCTCAGTTCCACAGAAGTAGAGGCCCTCGTCAGAACCAGTGATGTTCACGATCAGCAGGTCGTAGGATTCGGTGGACTGGTTCTTCACAAAGTGGAAACGAGGGAGAGGATTCAGGAAATCTTTTTTGAAAGTAGGTTCATGTTGTGGTTCATATCTTGCTCTCAGAAAAAGAGGAGGCTGGTTCTCATGGGAGCAGTTTCTGTACCAAACTATGAATACTCCAGTGGAAAATTTGCAGTCACAGTAGAGAGTGATGTTGTCTCCTGGTCTGACTGACATCTCCAACACTGAATTAGAAATCCAACCATGGCTGCAGGAAACAGCTCCTGGAATACAAACACAAAAGCAGGTCAAAACAGTAAAAAATATATGATCTCAAAGGACAGGAGATTCAATGTAATCAGTCAAGAAATTACCTAAAACAACAGCAAGCAAAAAGCGCAGCCCATCCATGTGTGACGACAACCAGGGTTTAAGAAACAGCGACCCAGTAACGACCATGTATAACCTGTGCAGACGTTTCCCTGAAAGGAGGTGTGATTGGCTAGTTGAATGGAACATTTTCTTCTGTGGTTGTTTTGAAAGTAGTACATTTCAAAAGCTTTTGCACTGATGTAACCGTGTGATGGTAATATCAATGACGATGAAAAAAACCAACCTACAAAAGGGCAGCAGACTTCACAGATATGAACTATCATGTTTTTAGACTCTACATTGTCAATTTGTTGTTGCCCTTTTGTACATGGGGATTTGTCCTACTAGAGAAAATTTAGTGGAAATAGTAAAACTGGTAAAATAAAATGTCAGTAGGAAGTTTAATTTATGTATTTATTATGGTCACTAACATAAAAAATACTGACTGTCATTTATAAATAGAAAGTGTAAATAATTAATAGAAAGACTGAGAGCATGAAAGTCAAACACTATTTGAAGTCAATATCTCCAGAATCTTTACGTCAGTCTTGGTATTTTTAAATTAAATATAAAGCATCAGCAGCTTTAGTGAATGAACTTCGAATCAAGATGGTACACTGTGATTGTGTTTGGGGTCAAACCTCATTCAGTGATCTTTTCAGTGTACTGCCTTACATCTCCACTAGAGGCCAGGAGAGTGCACACAAACTGTCTGAAGACAGCACCTGTCTATGAAGCCACACTCTCACACAGCTTGTGCACACATAGTTTATAAGAAGTGCAGATTGTGTCACTGAAGTGGTGTGGTAAAAGATATGAAGTAGATTCAGAAGAACAAAGTACATCCTTGTGTAGCTGTGACGGCTGCAGAGCTGCTGGATGCCAGTTTTGATGTTAAAACCTCCAAGCCTACGAGAAGAATTCAATACCAGATTAAAAAATACTCCTAATTATAAGTCCTGAATTAAGATTTCACTTACAGGAATTCTGTTCTTCTACTTTTCTTTAATTTTAAGTCCATTTTTGCGGCTGTTGAAAAAACAGTCTTTTCTGCCTGCTGATCCCGTCCTGCACACGCCTGTGTTGTTTTCTCTTTGCCCTGCTTCCTTTTAACTGTCTTACATAGCTACTACTCACTGCTTAACTTTGCTGGGGAAAATGCAAACAAAGGTTCTTTCGTGCCTGCGTGCTGTCAATTATTGTACAATTAAAATAATCAATCTTGTAGTCTGTTTTGGAAGGTCATATAGAGGCATCTGCACTGAATGAGTCGGTTTCATAACCAAACTCCTCACAGTAGGATTAAGTATGACGTTTCTTTTTTTACATAAAAGCTGTGTCCCATTCCAGGCGCTGCAGCCTTCGAAGGCCGTATTTGAAGGCCGATCGTGTCACAGCGGCGCGTCAAAGGATAGTTAGCTCCCTAGCTCCCTGTGCGACAGGAGTGGCGTTTGGTGATGCAAACTGTAAATCCATTGAGACCAGACTGTCTCATTTCAGTTTGGCTTTGACTGTCTACGCAGGCTATGAATGGCATATGATCTGTAGACCGTCTCTTTTAAAGACTGCAGCCCCTGGATTGGGACACAGCTAAAGTCTCAAAAGTAGGCTGCACGGTGGTGCAGTGGTTAGCGCTGTGACCTCACAGCTTGAAGGTTCCTGTTTCAAGTCCACATCCCACACAGCGGGCAAGCCTTCCACAATTGTGGCGTGTCTATGTAATATGTTTACATGTATAAGGACCTTTTGGCAACACTAACACAATAGTAAAAAACAATATAAAGGCAAATGAGGCGAGCAGTATGAGTAGTAGTAGGAGCAGTAAAGAGTAAAAAGCAGCAAAATACCGCCCAACGTGAACAACGTTATCATCCTGCCTGCTCACTCGCACTGAATGTTGCGGCACATATCGGCTCACCCTGACTTGGCGCAGACTTTTTACTATAGTCTCTGCAAAGGAAAAGTCCACATAGAGTCCAAGTGAATGGATTCCAGCGTTTGCGCTCACACATGCCCCCCTCTCGGACAATGTCAGGACATATTTTAAGAGTGCAGTGCATGTTTGAAAGGGGTGTGACTATAGCCCAACTAACTTCAATGTTGTACACTATTGAAATAGTAAATGAGTTATTTTCGTGTATACTCAACATGCACAGTGAAGTATGGAAAATGAAGCTGTTCACTAGCCTGCCACTTCAGAGTGTCTGCATGTGGAGCTCGGTGGTCATGTGACGGGCTGTTTGTCAGTGTGGGTTTCCTGTGCATCCAAGGTGCTAACGCTTGGTTCAAGGTCAACTCTTTGTTTTCTTGTTACTTCTTGGAAACTGTGAGTCAAGGCCATAACTTAGCTTTGAAACTTTGGTATGATACTTCCTTAAAACAAAATAACTCCATCATAACAGACGCTCGCGTCGTATCAAACTCGAGTGGTGAAGCATCAGGGTTGATGGTTAACTTGAGATAAAAACAGGAAATTGCCTGTCTTGACACAGGCCAGCAGCCATCACAGTCATTATGAAATGCTACAGATCGATTTCAATCAAAAAGGAGCTGAAGTGTGATCAACAAAGACAAACACGTTCTGGAGGTTCTTCTTTTATTTCTTATTTTCACAGCTCATTAATTTTTGATCAGTCATTTAAGTAGCGAGGAAATAAGATTGAGAACATGCATGTATTCTGTGAATGCTGTCGTTCACGCCACTAACTTTTAACAAACTATCTGCAATGAAAACAGTGGAAGTAGAAACATAGTAGGAGTAGGAGGAGTATCAAAAAACAACAACAAAAAAACTATTTTATGCATTCAAATTTCCATAATAGTAGGCATGGCTATTGATGAAGGCTTGGATGTGTCAGAGGCCCGTTACATCCTATAGGTATTGATTGCAGAATAGGTGCAGGAGTCAGAACTCTGGGGTTTCTTCTTCTTTGGTCTCTTTGATGGTTGACTGATTTTCACTTCACCATAACACACTTCTTCATCCTAAGATTTGACATTTGCTGTTTAGAAGCGAAAACATGTACTGATGTAATGCCATGACTCATTATAGTGTAATGTTGCGTCTACCTGGCTCAGGCTCGGATGTCCTTTAGTGTCAGGCTTCTGCTGATCGACTGGATTTTCCTCTTTAGCTGGAGAAATAAATGAAGCATCAGTGTAGCACACAATGGTACTTACAGGTTTCTTTGTGATTCAAAAGATTTTTGACACATTAACTGAATGCTTATAAGCTTCAAAGCTTCAATTGTTGCCATGGTAATCGACAGCAAAAATTAGTATTCAAATTTATTTTTCCTTTTTAACCACAGACGTTCGGAGACGAGCAGATGTAACACAGATTTGTGTGTTTTTCATGCTCTGTACCGGGCTCAATAAGGTTGCGATCTGTCCGAATTTCAACGCACAGTTACTATAAAGTGTAAACTAAGTCTCCGCATGCTGTGAATGACACGAGCAGGAGCTGTAACCTCAGTTCATCATAGTTTATAAGAACACAGTCCGGGGAGGACACACGTTTAATAACGTGGATCTTTGTGTTCATCTCGCAGATCATTCTGTCTGTCTGTCACTGTAAACAGAGACTCCAGTCTGCTGTGTAGTTCATATATTTCACTGATAAACCACTGAGCTGTAGAGGAGCATCAGGCTTCATGATCAAACTAAGTTTTATATCAGTCCGTGATCACCTGCTCCCTCCCTCCCTCTGTGCCCGTGCTCTCCCCCTCTCAGCGCTGCCAGTCTGCATCACAGTTTTTATTCTATGAAGTTTTTTAAAGTCTAATGAAGGTGGATGTGGCTCCTTGTATATTCACAGGGCCTAAGGCTGCGATATATTTATTGACATATGTCGTAGTTACCCTTTTTCTTGCAGATGCAGTAAACCACAAGTGAGGACAGGAGAGACGAGACAACAGCTAAAGCTGGACACACAGAGAAGAGCAGACTCCAGCACACGCCGTGGTCTGACTGGGTCGGACAGCCACGAGCCTCAGCCTTGTCTGCATCAAAACAGGAGATGTGTCGATTAGATTTATAAAACTCACAAAATGGACACATGAATGTTCTTCAATTTCCTGAACTAAGCTTTCAGAGTACGTGGAGAAAAGTGCAATTATAGGTCCATAACCCGAGAACTAGTGCAGTTGGACCAACTTTAGAGGAGTTTGTGGAGAACCATTGTTTGGTCTGCCAAGACCCACAGTGTTCTTCAGGGAGTGATGATAGACTTTTTCAGCTTCATTTCCTTTTAATTAATATCAATTCTCATTTTTTGTATCTGGATTATTCTAGAAGTTAAGCTCATTCCAGCACAAAGCTCAGTATCAACCTTTAACCCTGTTTGAACCTGCATTAAAACACATTCTGAAATTATTTCAGGATGACCTAAAACACTTCAGGTTTTTTCTAATGCACATAATCCTAACATACAGTATAAATATGCATACTTCATGATGGTTCCTCTTTTCATTTATATCAAATTCTTGATTTCTGGTCACATCTCTTTATCAAGATGGTCATTTATTCAAATGATTTCATTTATTAAAACCACAGCCAGACATAGACAAAGACAAATCTAACAGCAGACTTACTTAACATGATCCTTGTTGTGATGTTGCCATAGATGTAAATATCTTCGGCAGTAATGTATTGCTTATCCTCCACTTTTATCTGTTCAGTTCCACAGTAGTAGAGACCTTCATCAGAGTCAGTGACGTTCTGGATCAGCAGGTCGTAGGATTGAGAGGAAAAGTTTCTCACGAAGTGGAAACGATGAGGGACACATTGTCCAGTTTTACTTTTAGTTCTTAGGACAAGAGAAGGCTGGTTCTCATGAGAGCAGTTCCTGAACCACACTATGTATACTCCAAGTGCTAATTTGCAGTCACAGTAGAGCGTGATGTTGTCTCCTGGTCTGACTGACACCTCCAGTGCTGATCCAGAAACGCAGTCATGACTTATGGAAACAACTGCTGGAATACAAACACAACCATAAAAGCAGTTTACATACAGCATTACATATAACAGCAGGGGCAGGTTCCTGCTAAACATGACAACAAGTAGAATGTAGGTGAATAAATGTTTCTTATTCTTTAACAATTATAATTAAATCATTTAAACATATTTATGTGAAGAATTACCTGAGAGAAAGACCAGAAAAACACGACGCCCCTCCATGAGTGACGATGTCAGAGGTTTAAAGACAGTGAAACAGTTCTCATCATACTCACGCATACTTTTCAATGAAAGGAAGCATAAGCGGTGACTGGCCAGTCAAGTGGAAAATGTTCTGTTTTTTTTTTTTTTTTTTACATTATGTGTAAGCTCCCCCCTGACAGCAATTTGATCAGAAGAGGTGTTACCATTTTCAGCTCAGCCTGCCTGTTCCAGCTTTAGTGTCATTGTAAGCTGCACAGTATGTTTGGTCAGGGTTATTATAGACATGGAGATTGTGATGATTATTTACAGGAAGCAGACAATCCTCCAATTAGGTAAAGGTCTTTGATAAAATGCATGTTTTTTTTTAAAGGGTTGAGTGAGTCTGACCGAAGAGTTAAATATAGAGTTGACTGCAGTAATAGACTGTGAATTGTCCCATTGTTGTTACTACGCAGCCCGTTGCCATTTTGAAAGATGGAACAGGACTAGTTTTATTTTGTGTCCAACAATATGTTTGTTTCCACTTGCACTGTTTGTCATTGCACATATAACCTCAGAGGATGTGAGATGATAATAACAGCTAAAATACTTTTGTCTCTTCACTAAAACAGAGTAAAGCTCCTGGGGTAATGGGTTCCTGTGTATGTGGCTGTATTGATGTCTGCATTGGATGGTGTCATACTGCGCAGACGCTAAGAACACTACTCACTATATATGCGGTTTGGTGTGTCGAAATGAGAACAAAACCTGCTCCGGATGCAACTAGACTTGTTTCTGTGTCTGCTGTGGTACTAGCACAATTTATCTTTGTTCTAAATCACATCATAACATCATTACTTTGTCTCTCTTGTTTCCAGGTCAGCCTGCTACCACAGTCTGACAAACAATGAAACTTTCCACACCACAGTGACAAGACCATCTCCACAAGCCAGCAAACATGGTTTCTCCGTTTTGAGCCAAGTGAGTCTGTAAAACTGATCTTTAGAGATAACGATTTATTGATTTTATCTCCACTTTGAAAGTCAAAAAGATTTAGCATTTAAGATTTACAATGATAAATCATCAGATATGGGGATCAGAGAGTATGACATGCAGCAAAGGGCCGAGGGGCGGAGTCAAACCCTGGGCCGACGACGTAACCTCTGCATATTGGGCGTTCGCGCTATCAATTGAGCTGACCAGCACCACACAATGCGAACCTTTTCAGATGATATAATGCCATTCACTACACACTTCAACATATGGTATGTGGTTTGGGTAATGATTATGGATATGTTTCAGCAACTCATTTGGTTGGTCAAATGGTCGGTCAGGGTTAGGGGCGGATCATGGTCTTTTCTGTCTGTCAGTCACACCAATTACCCCCACATTTACTGTGTAATATTACTAATGCACTACCTGTTTAACCTTCACAAGACTCCGTCAGTAATCTTGAGTTAGCTGTTGTTTTTAAGCCTTGCATCTCTACCAATGCGTTCCATATGGTGTGAGCGTGCCAGTATACTAAAACAGTCAAAGATGCCTTGAAGGACGAGACAGGACATGTTTTCTTTTTCAGCTTTTAACCAAAACAACAATTTTTACACTTTTTGTCAGATATAATTGAGTAGTAAAAACAGCCAATAGGGCGCAGCACGTACATGTGTGATGTGTTGTGATTAGGAAGTCCTACCAAACAGGCAAAGGTCACCTCTTCCTCATTACACAAATACTTTTTACTGCCTTAATTCTAAATCCACAGCCCTACTATTGTAGCATTCATACAGCCTATGCTGAATTAGTGGTCTACATAAGTGGCTTTGATGAAACAACATCCCCTGACCAAACATTGAGTCCTCACAAAACTGGGACGCACAGATGACACTATTGGCCAGACTCCAAAGACAAATTCCTTTAATGGAGCTGTGTGTTAACATAATAGACAGCTGGGTATATGGATTCACAAAGTCAGTGTGTTCCAGCAGTTCAACCAAAAAATGCAGACACACCAGAGTTAATTCATAAGCATCTTTCGTGGATCTGACAACATTAGCTGCCAAGTCCAAAGCAGTTAACCTGACAGCTTATTTACTGTCATGGCTGTTCGGTTTGCGTACATCTGGTCTCCCTTTTCAAAGATTCATCATGCGGGGTATATTTGCACTAGAATTACCAAACTGCGGTTGTATGCCTCTACCTGCCAGTCAGGTTAGTGTTCACATTATCAGTGTAACTGAACAGGTTTGGGGACAGAAGATATTGGTGCATAAGTAGGCCTACATATAGCTGCAGAGGTTGCATCATAATAAATGACTGGATGGACAGATCTCTTTCCTCTTTATTTCTCTGTTTTCTCTGCAGAGCACCTCAGCTCGGCCCACCCTTCTCCACACAGCAGAACAAACAGGTATGTTAGCAAAATGTTTCTTTAGGATGGTGTGATGTCAAAGCGAAGATGACACTTGGGGTAAAAAAAGAATAGGTCATCATTATTATCCTCTATTAGACATTTGTGTGAAATTCTGTCATCATTTTCATAGGTTTTGTATTGTTATGGCCAAAGAGCACCTCGACCTCTAACAACCACATTCTAACCAGTTAATCTGAGTCCAAGGTGACATTTGTGCCAAATCTTAATAAATTCCCTCCAGTTGTTCCTGAGATACCGTCCTTACAAGATTGAGACAGGCGTACGTACACAGACAGACGGACAGAGAGGCAACTAGAATAACATTATGCCTCCGGCCACGGCTTCTGCAGACACGGAGGCATAAAAATGAGCGTGAGTGGTAAACACAAATGGTGTACAGCAGAGTGATGCCTGGAGACTTATTAGATGATGCTGATTAAAATGAACTAAAGTTGGCAGAAAAATTAACACAACTGAAATGCAAGGTGGGCTTCAACGCAAGGTTTTCAAAACTGCTTATTTCTGAGTGTCTGCGTTTGTGTGTTTTCGGTCTGGCTGTGTGCGTGTGCATTTATTTTCACAATGCTGTGGCTATGCGTGGTGGTGCAGATGTTATCCAGAGGATTTTCAGCTTTGCTGTTTTCAGTCTCACTGCAGCATTGAGGGAGGGGCAAAGGGCCTGCAGAAAAACCACAACTGTTTCCATCCACTTCTGAAACGTCAACTGCTTGGTCACCCGCTGCAGCCCTGTGTGTATCTCTGCAAATGTGTGCGTGTATGTTTTGCATTTGCTCATACAACTGCATTTACACAGGAAACTGTGTTCAGGCCTGCAGGGCAGTGTGACATTTAGGTGTTTGTTTGACACGTGCAAATCACTCAGTGTGATGATGGACACTTTTTATTGACATGACTTTAACCAGGACGGTCTCTTGCAACTGCAATCACATTTTGACAGAGAGTTGGACAGAATGAACAATTATGAAATAACATTTACACAGACAATAAGTAAAAAGTGGAAGAAAGATTAATATAAGCACATCATTTCCTTATTAAACTATTCATTAAAAGTGTAGATAGAACAAAGCGCTTGCCTATTTCAGTCATTAGAAAAAGTCAATGGGGTTGTATTTAAAAGCATTAAAGGTCACTAGTGTCTGAGTGAATTGCAAAAAAATGGAATTACAAAGACAATGGAGGCATCCACATGAGAGCTCTTTTGTAGTACAAATCTGCATACGAAGCCTTTGTACAGACACGAGTGGTCGGACACCGGAGGGGTAAGTACATATGAGGAGAGATATAAAGGAATGTGCTAAGGGATGCCATTTAAAATGAAGAAGCAACACAAGTGGATTTGTCTGAATATGAAGTCAAAGAAGGTCAACAACACTTTAACTAAAATTAAACCTTATTTCTCCTCTTAGATTTCAAAGAAACAGATTATTAATGTCAGCATAAAAAGACTGACTGTCATCCACTAGGAAGCACTTTGTTTGTACCCTTCAGGTACCACAAGTGTTTTTCTTTGTATCAGTATGTATTTATGGATGAGAGCGCTGTCTTTCATGTGAGCACGTGGAATCTGTGTGTGTGTGTGTGTGTGACATGTGCATTTGTTTGTACACCTGGCCTGTGTGTAAAATACAGCGATGGATGTTTATATCCCCAATGACATGCACAAGGTCAGCAGCACCCGGCACTAAGGCAGCTGCTAATGTAACTTCCGCTGCCAGCTCTCAGGCTCTTGTTTCCTTACAGAGTCACTAGATGGCGGTGTGGCTGTTTATGAAGTCATTAGAGACAAAGTGCCTGTTTAGTACATCTTTTAGATGGACTCATGGTGCTCATCTCCCTTTAGCGCTGTAGCACTGTAGCCCTCTGTGTATAGTAATTGGTGAGTTTTTTGAAAAACACTAGTATTTAGGGGTGGTACAAGGATTCCACTTGGTGAAATTACAGCATAACGGCAAAAAAGACTTGATTATAGCCTTTACTTTGTTTCATCTACTTGTCGTAACATGCTCTTTTTGTCTCTGTCTTAAGAATACGCTGCTAATTCAGACATTAGAAGATTCCTCAAGAATGTTCACCACCTCCTCTTCAGTATACTGGGAACCTTTATGCCATGCGCTTAAGAGAAGCATGCAGAGACTACTCCTTTCATACACAGTAATGCACCCTGAAACACACTGAAAGAGTACATCTTGGGCTAGAATGACATGTTAATTACCGGCGCTGGACATCATAATTTGCACACCTGTACAATGCAGTGCAATCCAACGCAACATCCCTGTAATTTCTGAAGCTTTAATCATACAATTTTGCTGATTCTTTCAGAGGCGTTGACTCCTAGGGCTCTGAACGGAGACAAAAGAGCTAGAACCACTTAAAAACCCCAACATAATTAGTATTCCAAGCTTCGGCCTTTGAAATTACCTCAGATTAAAATAAACCTTTTTCACAGCAGACATTTTGATTTGTCATACAATAAAAAGCTCAGGTGAGAACAATTCTGTTAACGATGGCTCTGTTCCATTACGATCCCAACGAGCATGACATCGAGCCAGCATAAAAAAACAAGGCTCTGACACAAGTCTGTTTAG
This sequence comes from Semicossyphus pulcher, assembly GCF_022749685.1. NCBI lineage: Eukaryota > Metazoa > Chordata > Actinopteri > Labriformes > Labridae > Semicossyphus > Semicossyphus pulcher. The sequence continues at coordinate 9,440,882 of NW_027211681.1, forward strand.
TGCGGTTATTTTAATGTTATCAATTCCTCTTATCCTGCTAAGACTTGGAAAAATTCAGCTCCCAAAAAGTTCTATTATGACAGGAGCAAAGATGTCCGGTGATATCATGCAGCGACAAAGTCTTTGTAAGCGGTCAGGTTGGTGGATGGGCCAACGAAACATCAGACATTAACACAGGGGGCAGCTGCTGTTTATTTCTCATAGAAAACAGTTCATTGCTCCATGACCTTTACCAGGTTAAAGTTTTAGTAAGTAGGATTTTTTCTTGCATTTTGTCAACAACACATTCAAACTGGGCGCCTCCTCCTGGGCTCCTCCAGAAGCTCACTCTCACTCTCTCGTGCGAGAACATGCCCACCCCGCTGAGCTTACACTGACAGCGTCATGCTAACCTTTGCGCTATAGCATGCTAACCGCCGGTTACCTTTGCGCTAGCATGCTAACTGCCGGTTAGCTTGTCCTACACGGTTTGAGGCACCTACTGAATGCTATTGAGCTATTGGCAGATGAATTTCTTGCCTGTCTTAGTCAGTTGCCTGCTCTGCACTTAAAACTTTTATGTTGCTGTTTTTGGTCAGTTGACTGTTCTGTATTTGAAACTTTTATGTTGCTGTCTTAAATCTTTTGGCTATTTTTTGTGAAACTTTTCATGCTGCTGTCTTGGCCAGGACTCCTTGTAAAAGAGATCGTGCATCTCAATGGGATAATTTCCTGGTAAAATAAAGGTGAAACTTAAAAAAACAAACAAAAAACTTTCCAACAGAAAGAAGGCCAACTCTGCGTCGCTCTTTCGCCATGTTCGCCGGTCTGAATTGGGACCAGTTGCTTATTTGAGCCACTCCCACACTCACCTATACGCTGTGATTGGCTCAGGGAACCACAACAGCGCCCCTCCTGAAAACGTCCCCCAGAGAAAAACAACAGAGGGAAGGGCCTCACAAGGGTCTGCACACACACTCACCAACACACATGTATACTAGGGATGGGCATTTCCAGCCATCTCAATATTCGAGTAATCTAATTACCTTATGAACAAGTGATCGAGTACTTGTAACAACAAAAAACATACGGCGGACATCGACCTGCCGGCCTGGAAATAGTAGGCTAAGGGAAGATTATACTAACACTTTTACATCAAAATAATGAGCCAACTCACATTTTTTCCACTCTGGTAGCTGTTGTCCGATGTGATGGTGGCTTGTATTCCGGCTCAACAAACGGCATCAGCTCTCGGAAGCCTTCTCCTTCCAAAACACTTGGGAGCATATCTCCAGTCGCCATGTCCGTTATTAGCAGGCTAATCTTCTCCGCTCTGGTGTCATCATCACGACGTGTGCTAACAGGGCTAGCAAATGATGTGCTGTGAGCCCGCCTGTTGTCTGTCTAGTATCGAACTAGTATTTCTATGATATACATACAACACCACGTAACCACCATGGTTATGTCACATCAAAAAAATGACTTATTATTCAGCAGGATGTCATTGTAGAGGTTGCAGACAAACAACAAAGTTTAATTGTTCAATTTGGAAGACTACTTGTTGGGTTGAATACCAGGAGTGGATATAGTAACATTCACACCTGTAGTGTGGTGCAGTCTGGTAAAATATCCCTGCAGTTTCTGAAGTTTAGTTATCCAACTTTGGTAGATCTGGGCTGTGAAGGGAGACAAAAAATCTACATTACAATATATCCATCATCACAAACTCTGGCCTTAGAAATTAGCATAGATTTGAACTGAAGCATCTCAACAATAACGTCTCCTGAAGGTAGTTCAGGGCCAGTTGAATTTGGAGCAGCAACCTTGCCCAGTCAGAAAAACTATCTTGTATACAGAAGGTAATTTCCTAACCAATTACGCTGGTTCTAATACCCAATCAAATTAGGTGCAGAACTGGTGTTATGAAAGTCTGAAGTAGGTAGAATAGCAGTTCTGAGCAGATGACTTTGGCCATGACGAATGCAGATATACGAAAACTACATTTGAAAAGGGTTTACAAAGACACAGCCTGTGGGTAGACATGTTTGTTGGAGACTGATTTACAAGTAAATATCCAGACACAGATAAGTAGTTCATTTCCAATTAAAGTCAAACAAATAAATGGATGGTTTTTCTTCACTCTTATTATTGTATATCACCACAGATATCTGTTCTCACGTCCTCGCTCATCGCTGAATAATATAAAATGAAAACCCACTCCAGGCTTTGCCAGGCTGAGCGTATTTGATAAATACAAGAAATGTCTCAAAAGGCTCACCGAGTGAGACAGCTTGGAAGCTAATGTCTTTATGTGATAGTCAATCTGCTACAACATGGGAATATCAAATGTCTGTTTTGAACAATAACTCTTCTTTCTCTTCAGCTGTTACGACCTCAAATCTGTCCGCACTGTAGTACACAATGAAACGTTAGTTGACTATATCAGACATCAACATGGAATGAGTCTGTGAAGGTAGAAATATAAGCCTCTCTCTAGCTTATAGCTTGCTCTTTTCTAGCTCCGCCAACCAGTCGCTTTACAAACGGAGAAGCCTTTCGGATGAGAGGTGAAACGCCTTCAAGAACTTCAACCAAGTCCAGCTGCCCTTTTGGGTTAAGCAGATGCTTGTATTTCTTGCTCTGGAACATGGAACTAGGCACTTCTGGTCAGTCCAAATGATGACATTGTTTTGTTAATTTCTGTCTGACTTCACACAACCTTATTACATTTTGCAAAACGTTATTTTTAAATATTAAACAGGATGATTTCTGTACGAGTTTTTGTGACCTGCAACTCTCTCCTTTTTTCCCCTGCATGTTGGAGCTGCCATCTGTGCACTCACTTGCATGACTTCCCCCAACAAGTTTTTTTCTCATTAAAGAGATGCTTCCAGAATATCCTCACCTCTAGCTTTGCCAGTGAACGGTAGTAAGCAAAACATTTCTCCTCTTACGAGTCTTCTTTCAGCGTCGTAGCTAAACACACAGCTGTGCAACATATGTCACTTTTGGGCTTTTCATCTTTAAGGAATCTGAAGTAAATCTTTGTGGGCAAATGTGCTGTTAACAAGGCACTTATGTCCTCACTGATCTCCTAGCCGCCTCATCTCGGTTGAATCAAACAACTCCTTTTCTTTTCTTTTCTTTGCCTTACACTTACATTTTGTTATCAAGGCCAGCAAACAATATGTCTGTTGCTTTAAAATCAGCCTTTTTACTGTCTGTGCCTCCTAAAAAGCTTCTTTGTCCTTGTAAGATCCATGCATTGTTAACACACAACGCTTTGAGGTGGTGGCTGTTCTGTGGATGGATTTTGCTGCTCACAAAGTAAAGCAGATTCTGTCTGATTTTGATGCACCTGAGGTTACTCCCATGTGGTGTGCATGATTCAACAATGGTATTACAAGTGTCTATGCTTGAAACCATTCCATCTTTTGGATATTTAACACAAAAGGCTGCATTAATGACAAAAAAGTTATCCATCAACCACCACATCAGGCACATCTTGCATTAAAGTGGCCCAAGCAAGGTGTCTTTAATCGCCCCATCGTTGCATGTAAAAGTGCCACTTAATGGTTTGAATTTACATTAACATTAACTTTAAGTTTAGGGACCAGAATTAACCTCTCTTTACGACAAATTAATTTCATACATTACTTAATTGTTTCCCCAATTATGCTGCTGACAAACATAATCTCTGCTAGGGATGCACGATATTGGATTTTTTGCCGATATCCGATATACCGATATTTTACAACTCATTTAGCCGATTACCGCTACTGATACCGATATTTTTTCATCAACTCTCTTCTGTATTGTAATTACCGTACAGTATAATGGTGATACTCTTATCACATTTGTTACAACGGTCGGGGTGACGGGTCTTGAGATGGTTAATCAAGTTTGTAGCGTTGAAAGACTTTGCCTTGGCTCCTCCTCGCATCACCGAAGCTGAGCCGTCATTGCAAATAGCAGTTTTGCTATCTATTTCAGACACTTTGAAAAACTTCCACACCACGGACATTTTGGCTTCGAACTCTCTCATGCTGCAGGTAGACAACGTGATGTCATCACGCTGCGCCGCGCAGGTCTTCTTTGCGCCGGGGACATTGCGCTGAGGTCGGGCATTTAATCAAGTATGCAGCAGCCCATTATTTTATCGTTAATTATATCATCAGAAACCGGGTGTTGGCCGATATCCAATAGTTCATTTTTAAGCCAATATCGGCCGATACCGTGCCGATAATATCGTGCATCCCTAATCTCTGCATGGATTATATTCACAGGCAACCTTCCTGCTTAAATGCTTTATATTTGTACCACACCAGGTTGTGTGGAAGTGCAGGACTTTCAATCCAGAGTCTGAGGTTTACACTCAGAGTCCTGTCCGGGGAGAGGTGTAAGCTATAAGGAGGAGAGAGCTCGGCACATGCTGCTTAAGCGCTGATTTGTTCATCACATGTTGCATTTCCTGCAAAAAAAAACAATTATTGGGCGCTGGTTTAGCTGGGTTGGTGGAGCAGGCGCCCCGTGTGCAGGGGCTACAGTTCTCAACGCACTGATCTCAGGTTCGGCTCACGGTCATCCCCCACTCTCCACTAACAACATTTCCTATCTCTCTTGAGCTGTCCTATAAATAAAGGCAAAAACCTAAAAAAAAACCCAGAACAATTCTTCAGTAAGAACTAGGCCTGCATGGTATGAAAAACTCTGCGATGTGCGACTACATTGTTCAATATTGCTATAACGATATCAAGTATGATAAATAAACAAATATTAAAGAGTGCATATGAGCTATAACTTTCTATGTCAATGTGCTGTTCTGCATATTTTACACGTGTTTGCAGCATGTCCTTCCTGAATCCAAAATACATCAACATACTGTTTTTTCAGCACTATCTGACACCAATTAAACAGAGGGTAGCTGATAACTCGCTCGGGCTTCATCTGATCGCATCGACATGATGTGAAAGAATGGCCATTGTACCCAGGGCTCCATCCAATAGGTACAGTCTTTTGGACGGAGCATGGCTTGTTCACATAAAATCATTTTTCGTATTCATTGAATTCAATTGTTTAGTGTTGTGTTTATTGCAAATGTTTATAATGCGATAATGATATTTTCATTTATTGTGCAGCCCTAATAGGAACCTATGTATATGCTGGTCGTAATGAAGCAAGTAAAACAAACCAGTGTGGGCATATGTAGTTTGGTTATTAAACAGAAAGACTATGACAAGGAGAAAGTGTTGGACATTTACATTTGTCAGAAAGGTAATCAACATATCCGACACTGCCTTGTCTCTGGAAGGTCAATGTGCCCTTTTGTGGGCAACGTGTTACAAGGACTGTCCTTATGAGGCCGATGACAACGTGTTTGAAAGCAGGTGCACACTGCGGACGCGCAGCGGAGGAGCAGCCCCGCCTACTCCCCTAACAAAGTATCCAGAGCCATATAGACAGAGAGTCACGTCAGTGGAGGTCCAATATGCTCCATGATCCGCCATTGTGATGTCGCAACTCTCTCTCTCTACAGCTGTGAAGTACCGTCACTCAGTCAGTCAGTCAGTCACATACAGACCCGTGTGTAGGGCTGACCCCGGCGGTCAGCCAAAAATATGCCGTATACCAACTCAACCCACATTACATAGTGCAAGAACAGGTGTTATGGGCACAGAGTGGGAATAGAGATTAGAGTACCAAAACATTATTTTATATATATACATATATATATATAAAATGTTGCTCTAAGAAGCTGTTTGCAGATTAGTTCCATACAAATGTCTAGGAGACAAGGTTAAGGACTAACCCTGCAATCGAAACTACTTTAGGAAACAAGAATAAACAAAACGTCTGGAGTTAAATGTATAACAGCGACAAACACTAACATTACTGCTGAGGGAAAGATAAAGAAAAGGGCCAAAAGCCACTCTTCTCAAAACGACATCCCATCAAGGTCAATTCCATGAGCTTTCTCATCTTCCCTCAAGTACCCTGAAAGCCTCATCTCGTGAATACACATTTAAACAACAGGGAATCTGTCCTTCGGTAACTCACATTCAGCCCTTTCAGAGAAGAAGGACAGAAGGGCTTTTGCAGCAGCTACGTCACTGTGGAGCTGAACACACATGGGACAAATTGCCCAAAATGGTATTCTCTGGGTGACTCCTACTTTGCTCCTTTCACACAGAGCCAACTTTCAAGGAAACACACACAAATACAACCGCACACACAAAGAGCCACGGACCCATGGAGTTACAATGCATGGGAGCATCCACACACACACACGCACACAAGCACATAAACACTTACTCACTCATACAGCTTACTCTCGGCATGCCAAAACTGGGGTCATAGCCACTCATGGCGAATGAGTGCCAAACAGACTTGAGCAGATGAAGAGATGAGGGGAGCCCAAACACACACAAGCGCACGCACAAACACACACACACTCTCTCTCTCCCTTTGTGCGTGCCCCTCATGTCTGTTCGTCTCAGTGCTTCAGCCTAAACTGACGCTGTGTTTTTCACCCATTAGCCTTATTAATCTTTTTAATCAGCGGAGTGTTCACACTCGTTAGCATCAGGGTTAGCCGCATGCCGACCCAGCGGGGATTAACATTCTGCAGGTTAGTCATGATGTCAACCGCAGCCTCACAAGCTAAACGCGTCCCATTAGCAGCCAATAGGTGACTTGTTCTCAATTACTGACCGATACAAGATAATCACACTTGGTGACATTTCAGAAAGAAGCACACACAGCTGCACGCAAACACACAATGCACCACGCACACACAGACACGCACGCACAAAGTGGAGCATGTTAAATGAAGCGAGGGAGACAAGGAGGGATGAGTTAAATGAAGGAGAGAAGGGAAGCTTTCCCCTCCACCTCATTCTAATCTGTTGTGATTGTATCCATAGTCAGGTCTGTCTGTGGCCAGATGGTCCACAACACACACACACGCGTACACACGCTCACACACACATGCTCAAGGATGCCCAGAAGCCTTAAGTTCTCCCAAGAAAGCAATCAGAATACAGTAAATTTGCTAAACCTCTTAAGGTCCCATATTACTTCTACACTAACGGTAAATTGGCGGAAATAAAAGGAAAAATGGTAAAAAAGGCTGAAAGATATTCAATTAGAGGAAGGAAAAATTAAAGATGAAAGAGAAGAGAAAGCAGAGAGAGGCCAGCACAAAGACGGAGTGGAGGGAAAATAAAGCACAAATAAGACTTCTCTTTTTTTTATCTCCTCTTGTGTTGTTGCAGCGTGTGACTGTTTCAACCCGCTGGCGAAAGGGTTTGTGTTCAATCACACTTTCCTCTGAGACGGAAATTAGAGTGCTCTCTTTGGAGCCTCACGGCACACACATTCACACACATGCGCAAAGAAAGCCTCGGACTTGCACACATTCCTGCCCTCAGCATCCACATTCACACGCGTCCACACACACACATGCGCTTGTCTTTGAATAACCAGATAATGCTTGCCTGCGTAGCCGGATGGCTGGCTGGCTGGCTGGCTGGATGCTCAGGGGCAAGTCTGACATGAATCCCGTCTGATGCCTGTTTTTGCACTCCGATAATTCAATTAGGAGGGAGGACGGCCCGTGCACTGCTGCACACACCGGTCAGAAGTTGTGCCAAAACCCCAGGCCATGGGGTAATGGTGAGAGGAGGGATATATTACATGATGTTACCTGCATGCGCTGACAAGAAGAGACAAGGCGTGACCTATGGGGCATCTTATCCGGCTCAATGGCAATATGACCAAACAGACTCTGCAGGAAGGCCGCTTAGGCCCACTAAACCATGAACACGCACACTCACATACAAGGACAACATTTTATAAGCAAAGAATAAACCTGCTCTGCTTGAAAACTGTTTTCGTACATACATGATTTAGAGCACACACATGCATGCAAATGCCTCCTGCCTGTTTCCGTAGCTACAGCTGGACACATTTTTAGAGTAACCTGAGTATATGAGTGAATTTCACTTGTGAATCACCAGACCGCAGCCAAATGTAACACCTGTGGAAGATGTTTTTAACCAACATATAAGACAGTGGTCTCCACAACAATCACAATCAAGTGTGGTAATATATTTTTGCAAGAATAAAGTGCATCCCTCCAGGAGAGTAGCACAGACTTGTAGAATCCGTGCCAAGGAGAGATTAAGCTGTTTGGCAGCCCAACAATTCCTTGTTTGTTTTATTTTGTTCTTTCCCTCAGTGTGACGCTCGTTTATCTGCGTTTTATAGGCAAAAAAAAAAAGTTTATTTGTGTCACATTTCAACACCAAGGCCATTCAAAGTGACTGATTTTAGACATGAAAAATATATTAAAGTGATACAAGGCTACACATATGAAAAGATACAACACACATCACAGCAAAGCCAAATTAAGGCGATTCAGACTGACTTTCTTTGGCCCACCCACGATTATGATAATATCACATTACAGCGATTCTCTGATAATTGATATATTGCAAGACAATCATATGATGATACATCACGATATCTGATTAACTGAAGAATACAAAATGGCCCTAAAAAGGTAAAGTGTGGGATTAACGTATTTATTCACTGCAATATGTTGTCCGTTTCACAGATTTTGAAACAAACAGAGATGAAACAATGTTTATGTTTTCAGTCTGTAAATACATTTTCAACAACTATAGAACAAATACTTCTTTCATCCTGCTGTCAACTTCTTCTGCCAAATCATTTCCGCTATTGTTACCTTCATGCAGGGTCCAAAATTAACACCCACCACTCGCCAAATGCCAGTAAAAACCTAATTTGGTGACTAAAATAAATGAGGTTAAGCGCCAGGGGCGGGTGCTCCCAACGCTACAAAACATACTTTGAGTTTTTGTCAAACTTTTGTTTTGCACATCGCTGGCGTAATAATTGTATCGCAATCCTTTATTTGACCCTCCCTGACCACCATCGGTGTGCGCACGCTTCCGTTATTTAGCATGTGCAGGGCTGTAGTGCGAGTGTAAAAAGTAGAAGTTTACACTTTCACTGGTCTCACTGGTGTGCCTGAAATGTAGCATATTAGATGTAGCTGTAGTTAAATGCAGCTGTTAGAAACGTGAACTAGTCATTGGCGGACCATGGGCTTCCTCTGCTTAGTCCTATGTGTCCTTTGGACAGTCACACAGCCACCCCGGCAACTCGGTGTTGTGCTGCGGCTCTTCGGGGGCTGCCAGGCGGGCAATCGAAGCTACATTAGCAGCCTGCACCGGGCCAATGGGGACTTGCTAGCTACAGCAGCTAATTATTGAGTTTCTGTATTTTGAAGACGCATTTCCAATTCACTTAGCCTCGCCATCACTGCATCTAAACTGCAGTATTAATGTGTACCACTGTCAATACAGGAGGCGGAGGACAAGCTTAACACCTGAGACACCTAGCTGTAGGCTATCGCTAACAGCTGAGCTACAGTACGGTCACTCGCAGAACTGAGGAGCTTGTAAATGACTGTCGGATAAGCAAGGAAGGAGAGAGAGAGCTATGAGTACTTGAGCAGAGCCACTGCAAGTTTAATAGTGCAGTGGATTAATGAAGTACTAATGAAGAGTTTATTTTGTTGCAGTGATGAAAAAGGTACTCAAGAAACCGCGTACACCGCTTTTTAAATGTGGAGCTGATTTTAACTACTTCATGAATCCAGTGGAGTAAACATAGGCTACAGATAAATACACAAGCATTACCTCAAAATTATACTGCTACTATAATTTCAGTACTAAAATAAATATATTAGTTTCTTTCTACCAATATCTAACTATTTGTAAATATTTTTGGGCTTCCCTGCCAATGGCAGGTAGACCAAATAGTTCATTTTGGACCCTGCCCTCGTGTCCTTAGCGTCACCGCGAGGAGTCATGAAGTAGTGATGCAGTGAGTCAATATCGCAGGGAAGAGCGCCATATATCTGTTATTTAAAATGTCGATATTTGGTGCCTGCCTATCGCGAATTGTATTGCGCGAGTCAGGAAGACGATAGATCGCTGTATTTGGTCCCACCCCTAACTGCCACACAATTTATTTACCGTCCTGTTGTTTAAGTCATCGAGAGACACTTACAACCCCCGCACATCTCAGCTTAACCACATTCCCTATCTGTTAAACCCTCAGACTTATGCACACCATTCTGGCTTTTGATCCTACGTTGTTTCCCATTTCTGTCAAGGGACGGAGAGAAAGAGGATGTGCAAAACATGTGAATTGATCTTGGATTTCCCAATGTGGTAGGTTTCTTAACGCCAAGGCTAACCGGGTGACTATTTTATCATTGTTTTCGAGCGCAAAACTCAAGATATCAGTTAATTTTATATATTTATGTGCTCAAAGTCGCAAAATCAGCAAAAAAATGGAGGATAAATTGCAATTGAATGTCTTATGAACGATACAATGTCCACACGTAGCTCACAGCTTTGATGCTATCCAAACACAAGCACAAGCAAGATCACATATGGTCGTCTCCATTGAAAGAAATAACCTCAGAAAACTCAGTCACCCATAAAAATCTTGTCACCACACACACACACACACGCACACACACGTAATGCCTAGCCTTTCTTGCCCTCCTTCTACTTCACTGCTCCACTAATGTCATTCTTGACATGACACCGATGTTTCCTCCTCCTTCTACATGTTGAGGAGCAGTGAACATTGTGTCCTGCTAACTAGGGCAAGCAGAAGGCCAGTGTCGATGTTTATGTTCAGAGGATATCGTGTGTGTGTGTGTGTGTGTGCGAGTGCGCTCTTCCTGGTATCTTTTAAGAGGAGCACTATTGTTGGAGGGGAGATTGCGCCTCTAAAAGCAAAATTCACTCAGGAAGCATTTGTTCCTGGAGGAGATGAGTAAGGAGATAAGTTGTTTTTCCTACACGGACACACACATCCAGACACACTCCGAACACACGCACACACGCACAAAAAGAACGGATAAGCTTAAACACACACTTAGGTACACCCCTCCTGAGGCAGTGAGAGGGGAGATGAGTTGATGGAGGGTTGCAGGTAGAGGGTGATATTAAGGGTGTCTTATTTTTAGAGGGGGGAGATGAGAAGCAGAGAGCTTAGGCTGCACCCTTTTCACAGATGAAAACTACACAAGAGGCATGAAAAATAAATGAATGCAAAGCCTTCCTTCCTGAATCGTGGAGAGATCGAGGTAGAGAGACAACAGAGGGGTAATGACTGAAGATGGAGGTTATTTATCCTTCCTCTGAGTGGATCCACTGTGACCCCCTCAGGGCACTTTGCCATCAAGCACCACTGAAGCCATGCACGCACACACACACATACGCGGACACACACAGTTCACAGGTTCAACAGGACCCCTTTTAACATGTGAACCAATCGCATATGGTGCTCTTTACAAGGTCAGGCACGCACTGTGTAAGCCTGTAGCCTTTATTTTAGCAGGGAATTCCCACTGAGACGGGAGGAAAACCAAGCTGAGAACATAGCAGGACATACAGATCATGCAAAGGCAAACAATACCCCCAGAAAGACAGAAATTAACCGAGGAAGAGCAAGCATGTGAGAGACACAGAGAGAGAGATTGGAAGGGGGGGAATACAATCTAAATGCCATACACACAGAAAGTAATTCAAAGCCTTAACAACTCCCAATAGAATCATCTTTCATAGTTGTATCAAACGCTTTGAACTCGGCGAGAAGAGCTCGTTCTTTAAATCTGGAGTCTTCCTGCAGGCTGTTCCTCACTGTGAGGGCAGACATCGAGATAGATTTCTAGCCCGTATTTGTTGACAAAGCTTTTGGGACAGTCAGCAGAAGGGAATCTTGGGAGCTCCCACTGTCGCCACATCTACAGCTTTCTGTAATCTAAATACATAAATAAGGGGAGTACAGACAGTACAGATTCATGAATAAATATAAGACACAGCAGTGACTGAGCATTCACATGGCCAGAAATATGTGTGTTCAGTTCCTGCGTTTTTCGCTCCTAACAAATCCCAGAACACCACGATAAATAGAATCTAATATGCAGAAACACTGAGTAAATGTGCATACCCAACAGGACCATATAATCGCTGTGCTCTCAGCCGTCTTCCAAACACAAACACATTTTTCATTTAAATGAACCCCGCCGACCTTTAACCTCGACTTTAAAGAGATGATGGCCGTCAGACTTTTAGTTCCGTAGCACCGCTAAGATTACCTTGATGACAGAATGCTTCTCCTATCCTCTAAAGCACTTTGGAGATAGCTGAAGTTGTTTGTGAAGCTTGAACGTTAAGAGGAAAAACAGGTTTTTACCAGCCTGTTTGAGTGTGGATGTTGGATTATGCACACATACAGTAAGCGTAAGGCGATTAGAATAGATTAGTTGCATCATTTAAATGAGAAAGGTAAACTCTGGAGTCATACACGCGTATTCAAACACCTGCACAAAACCGCTGCTCTTTCTTTGGAAATAAATACATAAAAATACCTTTTTTTGGGGGTCACTTAAATTTGCAGCGATGTCAGCAGCCCTGACATTGACGGGAGATTTTGTTTCATTTTGGTGCTGATTGTCTATTTCCCCTTTTAAAGTGTTTTTTATTCTTTGGCTTTTTGTTTATTTAAAAGTTTTTCCTGTTTGTATAGTTCAAGTTTAAACTTAACATTAAGGTTAAATTGGAAAAACCATCTCCTATTTAATACTACCATAACATTTGGTGTATAAGACACACTTCTGTTACAGTATTTTACCCAGATGATAGCGCTATAATCCAGCTAAAGCTTCGTCACGGACATCCGCTGTCATGATCGCCAGTGCAGCCGCCATCCTCACAACAACAGCAAACTATCAAAAGTCAGAAAGGCGTTAATGTTAATCCTTTAATCCTAACATGTTCACGTCACCATCCATGCTTGCTTTGTTAACTCATACCGTTTTTTTTTTTTGTTCAAACTTTATTGAATACTACTTCAATCATTTGTTTACATATAGTGCGGGGCTGGACAATCAAGTCTGTATATCTCACCAAGTTGGCTATGAACTCTGGGTAACTAACAAAGGAAAGTCCGCATATTTGGTATTGAAAAGTCCTCATCAGAGCCCTCACGTACTTGGTGATTTGACAGTGGGACAACACTAAGCACGTACTGGGAAGGCGCCTCAAAATAGAGGTCTTCACGGGTCTACCAGAACCTGAGGACCCGGGACCTGACCTGGGACCCGGACAGGTTCGGGTCCACGTATTACGTGGTCAAACGGGTCCGGGTCGGGACTTGTTCTATAATCCTCGGTTCCGGGTCACATTATGTGTAATACCCGAATGGATCCGGGAAGACCCGGCCGTGATTAGAAAGTGTTCATGATTAAAGTGCTGTGTGTGTCTGTATGTGTATTTTAACTTGCAAAAATGTGTCATTCGCATGAGAACGTGAGAGAATTAAAGTGGAAAAAAACATAGGAAAGCGCAGCAATGAGCTGAGTGACGTGTCACGTGACTGCAGGTTCAGAGAGAAGTTGAAGCCAAAGCCGGTAATGATGGATACCTTCCTCGCTGATGTGGACAAAAAAGCTAAAAGAAAATGAATATAAAGAGGTAAAACCTCCTTTATGCAAATTGTGGACAAAGACGAGAAGAAAGTAGTTACGTGTAACACGTCTTCTAAACGAGCAGCACGTTTGTCATCCGTCTGAATGACAGCTAGTGGACTTTTAATCTGAAATAACTAGTGGATTAGCACAGGGGACAAAAAGGTTTGTTTTGACAGCTGACTAACGGCAACTTGTTGATATTAATCAGCTGTAAAGTCGGTGCTGATCGGGTCTGGTTCGGTTCCGGATCGCACAATAACGGGTCTGTTAGGGTTCGGGTTCCAAATTTTGGACCCGTGAAGACCTCTACCTCAAAATCTGTGAGTCAGTGAGTGTGGAGACTGGGTTTTAGCCAATCACGTTATCTTAGGCTAAGCTGAACTACCGCACTGGTAGCTAGCAAACTCGACATGCTGAAAACAGATGGTAGGCTGTAATTTGTGTGTTTTCGAATGTGTTTCAAATGAAAATGAATTGAAATAGTTGACATAACACGTTTTTATTGATAAATAGCTGTAGAAAACCTTTTACCCCCAAAAACAGACTGCGACTTATATCCCGGTGCGACTTATATTCCGGATGTTACGGTAATAACAAGCTCTAAACTTTACATTTCATTGTTACTTAGTTGTAGTAAGATCTATTTTGTTTTTCCAATTACACTTTAATTAAATTTAAATTTGTTTTTTGTTGGAAAAAGAGTATTTCTAAAACTGAAATGATTTATTCACGTAGTTTATAATTTACTTTAGTAAAAAAAAATGTAGTGGACCCTCAGCCATTGGAGTTTGTCAGGGGAACACCAGTAGTTAGTCTGGACAGGATTTGTACATTTTGGCCTCTAGTTGGAACTATAGGTCATGTAGTCACCAAAGAGTAAAATAATATTGATTTTTATTTGAACACATTAAAACACTTTAGCTGCCGTTCTCATGGGTATTGTATTTCCCAGAAAAGAAGTTGGAACATTAGAAACGACATACACATCACCACCCTGTGGTATTTAATGTGTGTTCAAAAATGGTGATTATCGTAATAGTACAATTCTTGGTGGGATAACAATGGTGGGTAAATGGTGAACATAGCTCCTCCCACTTTGCAATGATACGAAAACAGTCAATTAAACTCAAGCGTCGTCTTTTTGTGTGCGTTTAGCTCCAAAGATTGGCTGGGATTAGATATGTGCATCAGGAGATAATGCACCAAGGATTGTGATTTTTGTGTTGGAAGATATAAACTTGAAAGTTTTTGCTTTATTGTTGATATCATTTTTAACAAGTGCTTTGGAGTTTTTCCTTTTCGTCATGGCCTTTGAGTCCAGAGAGCGCCGCAGTTCACTGACTGTGACCTTTTTATTCTGAAGTGCTTTTTATTCATAAAGCAACGAAAGGGTTGTAAGGGTCAATTGTACTGGACATGTTGTACTATGCTATATTTATTCTATGTCCATGAATCTGTTTGTCTGCCTCACTCTAATGTTCAGTCTACTGCAGGCACATGAAACCGCTTTCAATGCATGTGAGCATCACTGTCCTCTATGTGTGTCGCGACTGTCTGCATGTGTGTCTTTACAGAGGTAAGTACAGTGTGTGTGTGTGTGTGTGTGTGCGATCTGGCCCGTGTTGGCACTTTGATGTGATCTGATCACTTGTGATCTGTGCTTTTGGGGCCTCAGTGGCCTGTGGGAAGAAAAACACCATGGTGTCATTGTGTTTTAAATCTCTCTCTTCTGCTCTGCTAATTGGTAAGAGCCACAGGCCGTACTACAAGACAAACGCAGTGCCATCAGGCCCACAGGGACTCTGGTGTGTGCGCAAGAATGTGTGTGTGTGTGTGTGTGTGTGTGTGTGATGGTAAGTGGGCGGCTGATTAGGTATTCAGGAGTGGATGTGTACGGGCGGATGTGTTCGCTGTAAGAATGATGATGACTTTTTCTAATATGAAACGTATGCGTGATTATTTTTTACGTACGTGTACGCTTGTCATGTCTCTGCTTGTGGGCTATTATCTGTCACATCCTTTTACTGGGTATAATTTGTGGTATTTCTTTCTTGTCTGTGTGTATAAGAGAGTGTGTTAGTACAACTAAATCTTGTGCTTGTGCTTTTGTAACTGCCCGAGACTTTCTCTGTCTGCCCCCGCTCAACCTTATCCAGTCTACAAGTCTTGACAGCATGCTCGAGGTGGACAAGGTCAAACCTCTCCAGCGTGTCCAAACAACAATTCATACTTTAAACGGTCCCCTCTGCGAATCCGGCATTGTTCACTGGCAGCCATCTTGAGCCCAGAGCCGACAGTTTCTCTCTGACAAGTTCAATGGCAGCCCGGCTGTGGGTCATGCCTGAACACGTGGGGCCCAATCTTGTCAGGAACCTGATGGCTCTACACAGGGGCTGCTTATCTCACAGACAGCCTCACTGGCAGCACTGCGGCAGGTGAAAGAGAGGAATAGGAAGGGAGAGTCGAGAGTAGGGCATGGGAGCCGGCAGGCGGAGGGAGGGTATGAGCGACTGGAGATAAAGAGGAGGAGGGGGGCTAAATAAAGAAGAGAGGAAAAGGAGGGCAAAGTTTGGAAGGGATAGTAGAGCTGAGGGAGGGATGAAGCAGGGGAGAAAAAGGGAGGATTGGAGCGGGACTAAATGAGCGATGAAAGGAAAGATTTAAAGAAGGAAATAGGGGATTTAGTGGATGGGTGGAGGGAAAGTGGACGGAGCGAAGGAAAGATGTAAGTAAAGTGATGGGAAAGGGGAAGGCAGCAGGAGAGAGGGGGAGGAATAATAAAGGGAAAATGTCGATGAACGAGGAGAAAAGGGTGACACAGAGGTTGTGAAGAAATGTTGATTCTGAATAAAAAGAAAAAGCTCTGTAACACGGCAGATCTTAACAGGAAGCGCAGAGTGAGGGCAGATAAGAAAATAGAGCAAAGACATGCTGATAAACCTCCGCTGGGTCTTGTGAGTGAAAGGAGGGGTGAAAGAGGAGTGGGAGGGCAGCTGAACAAGCAAGACAGACGCGAAGACAGGTCAGCCACTTAAGCATTCGAGCATTAGAGATACGAGAGCGATAGGCGAGATGGGTCAGAGGGACCTGTAACCACAGAGGCCGATGCTCATTTCAATCTGGTTCTCTCTATTTGTCGACAAAATTGGATTCCTTTTAGTGTACAAATGCTACGGCACCAGGCTAACATTTGACACGGGCAGCCTGTGAAATGCACAAGAACAACTATATGAACACTTCTTTTTCTGTTCTCTAACTCTTCATTGGTAAGTGCATAAACATAGGACAGACCTGGGGACATGCTGTGAGGAGATATGACAAGACAAGCGAAAGCTACAAAAAATAACGTTAAGTAAGAAGAACTGGAGATAACATGTTGGTTCCTCGACAAAATGCACAGTTCTTTTTGGTTTGCTTCCAGTATTGGGTCCTACTTTACGTCTGTTTGTGTTCTACCCGTCTTCCCGTCTTCTCTGGCGGACCATGGTCCGGTGGTTTGGTCCGCACCAGAGTCCAAATGCGTGTTCTCACCTGTCTGGACCCAAGCTGTCAGGTCTGAAAGCACCCATAATAACTGGTCCTCTCATCACTATGGTCTGCTGTAATCTCTTTGTCTCCAACAACAACGTGCTAACGAGCTAAAAAGCCATGTAAGGCGATTGCAGCATACCTGCTACGAACTGAAAATATGTCACTACAGTTTACTAGAATTTCACTCCCTGAAAAAGCTGGAGCACAGACTTCTTGGACGGCCACTTAGTGTCATAAACCACACATTTGTCAAATTTTTGCATGAAAATTCCCCAAAATGTGTCTTGCTGGACTGGCTGTGTTCATGTCTAAAGAGAAAGCTAGCAGTCTGCTTTAGGCTTCATGAAGTTAGACAAAAATGAACCACCTGTACGAGGCTGTGAAAATGGCATTTTAATAAGGGGCCTGTTGGGGATCTTTTGACTTTTAGAGCCAGCCTCAAGTGGCCACTCAAGGATCTCCAGTTTTTGGCCCATTGGCTTCATTTTCCATCACTGGAACATTCCAAACAGAACAAGCTAAACTTAAGCAAGACAGGAAGGGTTAAATGATGGGTAATCTCTATTTACAGATTCTACATAAAAATGTAGATGGCTCACGCCTGGATTTTAATACAGGAAGTGTCCTGGTTTCTGTTTGTAGGATGTCTGTAGTCCTTGTAGTCTTGACCACATATCAGCAGGCTTTGGTGTATACAGTAAAAACAGAGGAGAGTAAAAGGGGCGGAACTTAATCCGCCGTAATGCTAAAGCTCTTTATTCATCTCTACAAACAGACATCTGCAGCAAGTTCAGCTAACAGTCTGCTCTAGACTCTGAGTCAAAGTGAAGCCTCTGTGTAATTTGCTGCTTACAGTGAAACTGAAACACCAGAAACAGACGAAGCGGCGCTCCCCGGGGGGATGTAATGAACCAAGAAATGACGGCGTTTATTTTGCAGCCGTATCTGGAGGGGTGAACTTAGCTTCACTTGATTTGAACACACGGTCGCTGATTGGACTGTGAACCATGCAGCTCCCAGAGGCTGTCTCGTGGTCAGGCGATGGTGTTCTGAGATTGAAAGATGAAAAGTCTCTGGGATGTTGAAACTATGTGAACACGGTATGTTTAGCGTGACTGTAATAGATGAGACACTGATCGTATAAATCGCCGCAAAAAACTTGACAAGCACAGCTGCATTGACATCGCAGGTGACCTTTTAAAGCTGCATGGTGTGACTTTAATATCTCACCACCTCACCCCCCCACACTCTCCCCACCTCGTCTCTTCCCCTCTTTCCTATAATAGAGGCAATTACTTCTCATCTTCTCATCTTATCTTGAGCCTTCTCCTCCTCCTATTCTCTCTCTCTTTGCTTTTCTCCATCACTTTACTCCTCAGCACTCTCCTTTTCTTCCACCACACCCCTTAACTATCAAAAGCCCTCTTTTTTTTTGCTATAAAAATGAAGCCTATTTCCCCTTAAAAGCTGACAGGGAGGTTCTGATGGTGATTTGGCAGCGTGTCATTGCGGGTAATGGCGTTTGGAGTTCCTAGCTCCATTGGACTACATTATAAAGTGTTTGATCTATACGCACCCTTCTTAGCACCCTCTTTTCCACCGTAGAGATCTTTGACAGGCGTAGAAATGAGACGGAGGACTCTAAGAGACTTTTCAATCTCTCCTGAAAGGAAATTGGAGCACAGGGGCGGGCGGGCTGGTGGGAAAACGGACACAATCTCATATATTTGGAGTTTTCACAAGTTTTTTTCATCGGCAGAATGGTAGTTTTAATATTTCAACTCCCCGATTGAGGTGTTATGGTTCTGGACTGCTTTAGAGATTGTACACTGCTTCCCCTTGTGCGAGTGATATCCTTTTTCCAAAGCAGTCAATCCTTTAGAATTGAAACCTACTGCTACGTCGAGGCATGTGGAATATGTGCCAGTGAAAGAGAGGATGGTACAAGGCCCCCGTGCTGCCCGTTGCAGGTCTTGTGTCTTAACTGGATGCAGTGATTGTTGAGGCTTTGTGTCAGCCAGCAATGAAGCGCCGGGTGAGAAATGAAAGGCTGGAGAACGTGTGATTGAGAGGGATAGACGGATAGAAACGCTTGAGATGTGTTAACCTATCATGCTGTAATGAATGTGTGCCATCTGTCTCTGCACCTCTATTAAAAACTCCTTCAGAGAAAACCACAATCGCATTACATACGTACACACTCGCACACTCTCCCAGCACCTCTAATTGCTGCGTGGGCAGCCACCTTTGACATCCTCAATCAAAGGGCCTTCACACTTACGCATGCAGCACACAAGCCCGCCTGTCTGTATTGCTCGCAGAGATGCACACACGCACAAACACACACACTGTGCAGTGCACATTTTCAAGTATTGTAATGAGAATAAGATCAATTTCATACATTTCAAAATCCTTCCTCTGCAAGGTTGTGTTAAAGAGCGCAGACGCGCGGCTGGTGAGAACAGCACTCTCGTCTCTTGTGTTTGTGAACGTGCTTGTGAGTGTTGCGTCGAGCTAATGAAGTTAAGGAAAAGGTTCAGTGGAAGTGTGGGAGGATGTCTTGCATGCAATCTTAATAAACATCACATCCACTTTTAATTAACAGCATTTTCCTATGACGACAAGGTACTATCAACCAGCAGCACTCAATCATGCCCGAGGAAACGTGTTTGCATGCCGGTATCAATGTGTGTGCGTGATAGGGTGTCTGTGAAAGATGTGAAGGTGTGTGTGCTTGTGTGTGTCACTGTGGTGACGCACTGCACAGCGCCTCCCCCTCCCTCTTCATGCTCAGTGCCCGTGTGTCAAGAATTAGTGGAGCCTCGTAATTGCATGAAAACTAATTTCATCTCTGAAAACCCTATTTAATGCCTGCAACTTCATTGCCTCATCCTCCGTGGCTATAAATTATGTGAATTACTGTTCTTTTTGCCTATTAGTACGTGCAAAATTTAAGCTTCTCAGAGGATAATAGATCCAGTTTAAATAATGGTGTCTTGTAATAAATTATAGTCTAACTCTGGTACAACAATAGACCCTGCAAAACAACTTCAAACACAGTTTATATCTTCAAACTGTTATATGTGTGAGGCTTTTAAAGTTCAAGTGCATTTGAAAGTGTTAAATTCCACTGATCTCAAACCTCATGTGGATCATTCACGACTGACACCAAAATATTTACCTACTTACCTCTTGCAGTATTTGGCCATGAGATAGCTTTGGTTTTGTCAGATATCTGTGAGGTCTTTGATTCTACACCCAGTGCAGCTGAGGGAGGACAAAATCTCCTGTCTTGACACTCACACCACTGAGAAGTAACATTTAGCAAATTCAAAGGCAACATTCACTGGAAATATTTTCTTTTACTCACTCGGTGCCACAGTTATTTGATTACTATGTCCATTGTATTGGAGTGAAGACTGAAATCTCCAAAAGAACTTGCACAAAATGATCTGCAGTGCCTGATGTAAGTGAGAATGTGTTTTTCTGAGTGAATCTCGGGTGCTGAACTGAACCTTGAACATTTAAAATACAAAACTCTCCCAACTCCCAAAACTACCAGCCACTCCCTCAAGGGGGCTTCACTTTTGGGGGAGCTGGCATGTCATGTTATGAGCGCCCACCTTGCAGCGGCAGTTTAGAGTGGAAGAGTAAACAGGAGAGACCAGGGGGGAGAAACAAAAGTCAAATGTGTGGAACAGAAGAGGAAAAGCTCGTCCCCCAAATAGCTCGCATTGGTTGTTTTAAGCAAGAAAAAAGTAATATACAAATGCATGAAACCCAACGAACATGTTCAACTACCTGAAAAACACCACAAAGTGCAGTATGATGAGTGCATGAAGGCCAAGAGGAATAACATTGCTACTCCCCGACCTTGTCCAGCCCAGTGACTGTATATAAAGATGGACGACTCATCTCCATCTGCTCCCATTATATGAAAGTGATGCCAAAATCTTGTGTTGGTCTGAAGCAGACGTTCACAGATATGGAAACTTCAACGTTTCCTGTCACCGTTCCTCCTCTACTCTACTAATCCAGAACAGATTGCCTACAGGAGCCGTATTTGTCAATGGAGCTGTCAATCATCCTTTATATAGCATCAAATAACTAATTCAAACTAAACTTGTCAAGACCAACACTTGAACTTAAACCAACATGATAAGAACTAACTATAAGGACAGAAACCATGTTTGAGAAACATTTATTTGGCCTGTGTTTTGGTTTTATAGATTGACTCATGTCCCATCTGTTAACATGGAGGAGGCGGGCTTTATGACCTATACTGCAGCCAGTCAGCAGGGGGCGCTCGCTGGCTTCACTTTTAGGGAGCTGACATGTCGTCCATCTTTTTTTACAGACTATGGTCCAGCCCCAATCCAGACATCCATAACAGCGACACTGTACATTGCGGCACCCTATCCACCAAACTCCCAAAGACAGACCTAAATTACCCATGATGCACCGATGCAAAGATGCACCAAATTCAGGTAAAGAAGCTCATTTTAAGTCTTCGTTTGATGCAAAGTTTGTACTCAAGTCAGAATGTAGCACAAAAAGGAACTGAACGCACTCTGTTTATTTAAATGTGAAAGTCCAATAAAGAAAGTCCCTCATTTTGGTGATAATCGTGCAACTATATACAGGGGAGGAAAGTATTTAATGTAAGTAGTTTAATGTAAATGTTCATACAACAAAGCACAATCTAACAGGTTACACTATATAGCTTCCAGTTAACTCTGCCAGCAAGAATCCACATATCCACAGTTTATTTAATTGAAAACTACATAATAATGTCAGAGGGACGGTTATTCGAATATATTACAGTATTCACATCTTCGTGTGACCGTTGGCGATGCAGAGAAGTGGAGCGGTGCCTAGCTTGACTGATTCGCAGTGGGTAGGTGTGGAGGTTTCATGCAACAGATCACGGTCCAATGCTGAGTAAGAGTTGTCTCAGAGGGAAGTAAGTTAAGTATCTAGGAGTCTATCAGATCCCAATTTGCACCAGTCAGACATATCTGCAATAAACTGTCAGTCAAAAAGCCCGTAGGCGAGCTGATGATTCATCTGCACTAAAAGTGATTTCTGTATGATTTACATTCATTCTGTTGTGACGTGTTCATAAAGTAGCTGTCACGTTTATATCACAACACTTGCTCTAATTCTTATGCAATCCAGATTCACTGCTCGTTCGCTGCACACAGGTTTCTATCATGACTCTTTCTGTTAAAAACACAAAGCACGCTTTTGTGTGGCAGTTGAAGTCCCTCCCTCTCAGAACAGTTTTGGTCTAGTGACATGTTATTGGAGAAGATGCTGAGCCACATTTGAATTGTTGTTACTTAATGCCTCGCCCCCCGCTGAGAGCCTCTGTCTGTCTGCGTGTATGTGTGTGTGTGTGTGCGTGTGTGTCAGAGTCACAGGAGAGTAGGGAGTAGAAAAAGAGAACAGAAAATCAAAGAATACAACAACTTCAGTCCGCCAAGTCACGTCCAACACATTCTTATACGAATATG
Source organism: Semicossyphus pulcher (assembly GCF_022749685.1). Lineage (NCBI taxonomy): Eukaryota > Metazoa > Chordata > Actinopteri > Labriformes > Labridae > Semicossyphus > Semicossyphus pulcher. Next base: position 9,463,490 of record NW_027211681.1, read on the forward strand.
CAAAGAGTTGATATTTTCCGCCCTGGCTCTGACATCATCACTCGCTGCAAGAATACATTAAGCTCAGCAATGCAGATAATTATTCCCTGACATACATATTAAAATCCCATATTTGCATGGAGCAGAGCGTCTCTTCTTATCGAATGTTATGTGCCGTGAAACGACGATGATGACCATTAGTACATGAATGTAAGTTTAATGGCAGTAAGTGACGCCGAGTGTAAAACTGGAGCTCAGCGTTTTAATGTGATTCATTTGAAGACGTGAACTGTGCTGCTGGTGAGTTTGAATATTTCTCTCATTAGCAGCCGTAAAGAAGTGTGTGCAGAAAGTTTGGTCTCAAGCTGTGAGCAAGATTTTTCAAAGCTTATTTCACTGGCAACATGAATCAACAGAGAAGCATCACAAAGCACACTTCATACAACAACCCAAAAATGAAAGGCACCGTGAGAGTGTCATTCATGAATAACATCAGGAGCTGCAGCGGCAGAGGAGCAGAAGGTTTGTGAATGATCTTAGAACACGTCCACTGACTGGACTGAGCCAATGCATCCACTCGCAATAACATATATAACATACATGCACGTTAGCGCAACAGCAAAGATTTAGCTTGTGAATTGAAGCTTATTGGGGCGGCTGTGGCACAGAGGTAGAGCGGGTCTTTGATTCCTGGCTCCTGCAGTCCACATGTCGAAATGTCCTTCAGCTAGACACTGAACCGACTGTGTTTACTTGTGCCGATAAGCTCACTATACAGTCCTCTACAGAGGTGCACAGGTGAGACTAATCAGACGCAGGTGATAACAATCACACAGAAAGGCAGGAAGTAAAGCTGCAAACAGGAAATGATAACTTTCCACCTAAAAAATAAAAATCTAAAACTTAACAGGGCTGATACATGAATAAGATATTCAATAAGAGGAGGTATCAACTTTCCAGAACCTTAAAATCACGAGTTCAGATGGATATAATGTTTTAGAAAAGTAGAAATCCCTTTCCTTCTACAAATGTTACATCTCTTTTATGTATTTGTCTCAACGGGTAAGATGGACTTTTTTTCTGATCAAAATTAAAACAACTCAAACTATGATGAAAATCGATAGCCAGCCTAAAAACCTTAACATTTTCCTTTGTAGACTTTTCCAACCTTTTTTTTGTCAGCATGGTTACAACAAAATGGGAAATAATGACAGCAGTTAAAGTAACAGTGTTCTCTCTATGAAAGGTATTTCAATTACGAGATGTTGTACATTTCTTTTAACACGTGGGGCGGCTGTGGCTCAGTGGTAGAGTCGGTCGTCCTTCAATCGAAAGGTTGGTGGTTAGATCCCCAGCTCCCTCGGTCTACATGTTGAAGTGTCCTTGATGACTGATTGACAGTTGGGCGCTTTACGTATCAGCCTCAGCCATCAGTGTGTGAATGTGTGTGTGAATGGGTGAATGTGACATGTAGTGTAAAAGCAGTTTTGAGTGGTCACAAGACTAGAAAAGCGCTGTATAAGTACAGTCCAAAGACTGTATATATAGATGGACGACAAAGCCAAATGATTTCAAGCGCCCCCTGCTGACTGGCTGCAGTAGAGGTCATAAAGCCCGCCTCCTCCATGTTAACAGATGGGACATGACTCAAACTATAAAACCAAAACACACGCCAAATAAATGTTTCTCAAACATTGTTTCTGTCACTGAAGTTAGTTCTTATCATGCTGATTTACGTCCAAGTGTTCGTTTTTTTGACAAGTTTATTTTTAATTACTTATTTGATGCTGTAAAAAGGATGATTGACAGCTCTGTTGACAAAAGTGGCTCATGCAGCCAATCTCTTCCGGATTAGCAGAGTAGAGGAGGAACGGCGAGAGGAGACATAACTAAAACAATCACTAGAGTCAGTGAAGTTTACATACTTGTGAACGTTAACCTCAGACCATCACAAAGAAGCTGTTCTGCTGTTAAACACACCGGTGTGCGGGATCCTTCCTGTTTTTTCAGTAAGTTAAGTGTGTGTTTTGGTTAGCAGAAGTGGCTACGGCGGCGCCACCCGCCGATTTCTACTGTGCAGACTCTGGCTCCACATGACGTCACCATCGCAAGATGGCAGCGCCTACGGGGGCTATTTTGGCATCACTTTCGTACATTGGGAGCAGATGAAGACGCGTCGTCCATCTATATATACAGTATTACGTGTTGCTAAAAAGAGGTAATTTTCCTAGCAAAATATGAAAATGATGGAAAACACAAGAACTTATTTCAAAGCATGCGGTCTTACTTACAGTATGCAGTGTGCATATTTCCACGCAACCTGAGAGTCTGCATTTATCATGACGCTGCAAACAGACAGTCGTGGGAAAATGCCAAATCAAAGTATCAGAGTGGGTACAAAAGCCGCTTTGTATGAATGCAATCTGAACATTTCAAAAGCTGCGACTTGAATTTCTTTTCTTTTCAGTGTGTGTGTGTGTGTTTGTGCATATTGTATCTTAGACTCACAATTGTGCTTTTGCTGTAAATGTTTAAATGTGTGTGATAAAGTCAATTTAGATCCATCTCTTTACTAACAGACAGTTCTCCCAGTGGGTGTTCTGAGCTAGACTGTTACATCAGGCGTTTTGGTAATGTTGTCACAGTATGTGTGTTTTTTTATGTGTCCACTCATCCATATAATTCAGGCTGGCTTTTGTGAGTTACATTCTTTCTTTCTGAAATCCATTTTCACTATTGATAATGTTTTATAATATCCTCTAAGCACTGTCTAACTCCCCAAAGCCTCAATAATAAAGTCAATAAATAAAAGCTGTTTTATGACAGCACACTGCCCTTACATTATGTCCCTTTACACTCGAAATGCTTTAAATCTATGTCGCATTTGTAATGAGGAACCTCAGATGGTAGCAGTTGTGTTACTGATAAAAGCCAGATACAGGAGGTGTTGTGGTACCAGAAGGTTCGTTCTCTTTATGTAGAAATGAAGTTTGGTGATCATAAACTGCCTCTTGGAGTCAGGAGCAACAAAATGTACAAATAAATCTTAAAGGGAAAGCATTAACTGTAGTGAGAAGCTGGAGAAACAACTCTGCAGGTGTTTAAGTATTAAAATGCTCCTACAATAATAGACCGTCTTTATCCATTGTTTTGCCACCGGGGGTTTGGGGCTATACAGAAAAAGTGTAAGAGCTGTTTAATCGCCTGCAACAATAACTGTGAGAAACTCTTTTACAGATAGCCAGTTGTGGTGATGAGGCCATAAATCAAGCAAGTTGAAGCACCCATCAGCACATATTAATATGTTTACACACCCGTCTTCGCACAAAAACATCGACTGAACCGTGTGGACACATATTAGTTTCAATAAGTTCATTAACCTGCCTAACATGCAAATTTATGCTACCAGCTGCTTCAGAAACTAATAGGACCAAGTGATGCAGTCAGTGGTGAAGCTTCTACCGATGATCGCTCTTGAGCTACAGTGTTCATGTGTTTATACACAGACAGATGGTACCATGTTGATGCAATGCCCTGTATTCTGTGCACATGGGGCTCGGGCATCGTAAACGCAGACTGGAAATGTGGGTAATGGTAACCTTAAAGCCAAATGTGACAAATTTGGCCTGATTGGTCTGTGTGTCTTTGCCCACAGATGCAAATTTTAAGCAACAGAAACATAAAATTCTAATTAAATGTTGAAGAGAGCTCTGCAGTTTTTGAACAGATGCGTCATGGGGTAGAATAAAGTATATAACTTTAAGCAACGATGGCCATGTGGCTCTAAGGTTGAAATTCTAGCTTCACCACTTTTGTTCTCACTGAAATCACTCAACACCTTTTGGATGTTTTGCCATGAGGTTTTGTAACAACATTCATAGTACTCAGAAGATAAAGCCAGGTGACCTTGGTTATCCCCTGAGAGTAGTCTCTTGCACCATCAGGTCAGATTGGTAGTGTCGTGTCAGAAAAGGCCTCAGACCAAGGGCCAGATGGGACCTGGGCCTCTCCAAACACTGACAATTTAAACTCTAAAATCTGGATACAAAAAGCTATTAAAAAGTAATTGAAGTCACTCAAAATGAGATGAGAAAAAGCAGATCTGATGCAACAAGGTTTATTGAGTCCAAAAGCAGAACCACAATACAGCCAGAATCTAAGCCCGGGCAACAGAGACTGAAGAGACATTCACAGAGCATGGTCTTATGTTCCCTAAGGACGTCCCGCCTGGTGCGGGCTCACAGACGCACAGAAACTCCCATTTTTTTTATACTACGTCTATTCTCTGATTATTTTTAACCATGTCAACAAAACTGACCTTTTAGCCATTAAATGTCAAGTTTCGGTGTTGTCTGGTTTCTATTTGTAGAAAAAAAACCCTGCTATTGTTTGCTGTCTGGAAAACATCTGACTCGTGACACGGTTATTTCTGACCAGAGGTCAGAGTGAGTTTTTTAAAACCAATAAAACAAATCATTTCTCAGCATAAAGCACATTGATTTCAAACATTCTACTTGATATAAGTTTTTCACACAGACAAGTTATATCATACACTACCAGTCAAAAGTTTGGACACACTTTCCCATTCACTTGTATGAGAAAACTTTTGACTGGTAGTGTAAGTATATATTATAAGTTCTTCATCCTGATAATATAGTTCACTTTCACCTTCAAGATGGTTATATAGGCTCTAAGAATTTTCCCAACAGTAGCTTGTTCAATGATTTTGTTTATGACTAAATTTGTGCACGTCTAATGACATCAAGATCAGCCTCAACTTTTTGTTTACTGCCAGTTAAAAAGTAGCAAGATGCTAACATGCTATACACATTATGCATATTAGCATATTTTGTCAAAGTAAATTTTTAATGTTGAAAACATGTCCGATTTTCAAATATAACAAACACTCTATCGTAGAATTTTACTTTAGCTTCAATTTGACATATTAACTAAGAAAAGATAACGTGTGCTTTGGGATTTGAAAGTAAACTTGCAGATCAAATATATAGCTAAGACTTCATATCACAGGAGGTCTTGGAAATGAAAGTACGTGGTACTTCTGAACCCGTCTGTTTGCTTAGCTTCTGTGTAGGAACTCCGGCCGGCTTCTCCTACACCTACTTTTGATAGGAAGTACCTTATACAGCCCTACTTCAAAAAACCCGAACTATCCCTTTAACATATTTTACACAGATAATCAACACTGCCCATGTTTTTGTTATATATTTGTTACACCTGATCCCCAGGAAGTAAAGACCAATCCAGATCAGATCATCACTAGCCACTCTGCAGATCTTGATTGTGGTAATGTTCTAATGTAATATGAGCTCGATCCTTGTAGTGCTGTTGGTGTTGATGCTGCAGCAGGCTAATTTTATGTCTTGTTCCCGCCAAACTATTGGCCCTAAAGTTAAGCTGCAGCATCTCTCCCTTTCCTACTAACAGGCGATCCATGGCCAATGCTTCTGAGCTTGTCTCATGTGTTCAGCTGTCTGAAATGGAAGCTCGCTGCAGTGTCAACACACAGTCGAACCACCTCATCCAAGTCATCTGGAGCCTTTTTCACAGAAATGTTTGCTTGAGCAGAAAGCAGGAGTTTGAGTCCCTGAGGTGCTCCAAATGTTACAAACCAAATGTGAACAGAAAGTATATAAACACTATGAAATCGACCTGAACACAGCTGGTGCCGGCATTGAATAAAAATGTTTATCCTGCAACAGAACCAATTGTCTGGGGTTTGAATAAGCCAGCTGTGTTGTTATTTAACTTTATTGTGTGAGCCTCCATGTGTGTGTCTGTTTTTTTTCTTGCTGCATGACGCCTGCAGTGACAAAATGACATTTTGTACCAATTCCGACAATTTCCCCCCGGGTGATGGCAACAAAACACACACAGGAAGACCCATATGCGGAGACACACTTGCGCACACAAACACTAATGTGAAGCCTGACTTTGGACAAGTTTGACGGAGAGGAAATGAGATACCATTTCTGCTCACGTAGACAATAGTGTTCCTTTTAACTCCGTGGCGGAGACTATCTCAGCAATCACCTTGAGATGGAGCCTGCAGATAAGGCCAGATTAGATGGGCATGGAGATGTGGGAGAGATAAAAGTCTTTAACAGACAGCCAAGGATCTAATTAGCACAATGAAGATTTCCAACGTCTGGCTGAGTCAGCCGCCGTGTCATCAACCTTTTGTATCGGTGGGGGGAAAGTGTTGTCAGGGATGAGAATTTGTTATGTTTAGGGAAGTTGCAGTGGGAGGTAGAGAATCTGTCCATGCGTTTGTGTGTTTGAGTGTGTGTCTGACACAACCATTCACCCAAATACTGTATACAAATGTCTTATTTGGTTCTAAATACCTTCCGCCCACATATAGAATATGCAAGCTTTGTCTCGCAGTGTTGTGCTTGCATTTTTATTCTAATGAAGACTACATTCCCTGAAGATGGGAAGAAATTAACACTGTTGGGAGGGGCTCGGCTCATCTATGGAACAATGAGAGCATAAAATGTGGATCTGTTCCACCTCAAAAACAGAATCTGGATTTGCAAAGAAAGGAGAACTTTTAGCTAACAAGTTCAGATCAAGCTTGGGGTCACGTTCTGGCATCTAGTAGAAAAGTGCAATAAAGCCATCACTTTTAGTTATAACTCATATCATCATCATAACTTTTTTTTTAATTCAGCATGCATTTAAAAGCGATTTAATGAATTAAAAACAAGCCAGATGTCCCACCTAACCCCCCTACGTTTAGTAAAAAGATATCTGTTTAAGATGTGACATTTGTGAGGGATTATTTTCTTCCATTTGTTTTCCTGTGGCTGTCAGGTGATTGACAATGAGCAAAGCGTAGGTGTGAATTAATATGAATAAGAAAAATCAACTCCCAAAGGAGGAACAATAACACACCAACTATAACAAAATCAAATTAAGCTTGCTTGCTGTTTATTGTGATGGATTAGCCGGCACAAGCAATTTTCAAGTCTGTGGAAGTTGTTTTTCAAACAGCAGGAAAATGAATGTCATTAATTTTTTCCCTTCCTGATATCTTAACTATATTTGCTGCATCCACACACCAACAGAAACATGCAGACAGAAAAAAGCAAATAATTGGCAGACGCTTACAAAAACACACTTTTAAGATTAGGTAGAAGGTTTGGGAATAAATGCGCTCCACAAGGATCCTCACAAGCCCGGTAAGCTCCGCGTTAGCGCGCTATAAGAAAACACAATCCCAAAAAAAGAATCTCACAGTAACACGTGTTTATATTCTTAGAAACTGCGCGTGCACGCGTCAGTGTGAATTCTAAACAATGAGTACAGTTGGTTTTCCTCTTGAACTGAACTCGGGAAAGAGCGAGATTCACCAGCACAGGCAGGGCCGCAGGGCCGTCGTTATATATGATGATAAGCCATATAGCTTATCATGATGTATAGCACAAGCGCATCTTCAATACATTTACACTTCTGATTCATTGCTTAGCTCCACTCTGGGGTAGCACAAGACCCTGCATTCAATATTAGACAATCAGTCATTTGCTCGGCATTAAATCACAGTCAACAGACATTTTTAATCCTTCTTCAGTGTATGAGGAAATAGTGCAGCAAAGACAAAAGCCAGCAGAGATGGTACACTTAGATTCCACAAAACACACATAATGAAACAGAGGCCGGGCCTTCAGAAAGTAAGTTTGCTTTGGGTCGGCAGATATGGAAATGATTCTGGTCAAAGGATCAGGACAGGAGGGAGGATCTACAGCTCAGGGAGGATACTTCTAACGAGCAGGAGAAAAACGCACCACTTTCCAACATTAAGTAAGTGAGCAGTCCGTGTGTTAATGTGTGTGTGTGGTGTGGGAAGAAAATACATGCGATTAAAACATTTGCAATTTAACATGAAATGTTAAAAAAAAACGTTTACAACATCCCTATAAATTCTAACAAAGATAAATGTCCGTACTACCCAACTTAAGCTGCCCTCTCCCAGGCCGCTTCTCATGTCTCTTAAATTGCATCCATGCTTGCTTGACATGCGTCTTTCACTTGCCTCTTAGTCCCACCCACTAGAGGTGCGTGGAGAGACCGAGGAAACCAAGAGAGAAGAGTGGGGAACGTTTTCTAAGAGACATGAGACGTCCTTTCTGATGATCGCGTCAGCTGATCACCGCTGGATCAGCTGTCAGTCTGCTTTAACAGCAGTTTGTGTCTGTACACATGTGCTCTGTATTCATTAGTTCATCTGTGATAAAAGTTAGCAGAAATAACTGATCATGATGAGGTATTTTTCTGCTCCACTCTGCCTGCCGGCCACGCCCACCTCGTCAGCTCACCTGGACACACAGCTGCTCCTCATCAGTAATCAAGCCAGTACTTGAGCCTCTCCTGCTCACACACTCGCTGCCAGATTGTTCTTTGCCACTTCTTGCAAGACTTTCCAGCACTCTCACTCGGACTGATCCTCTGTTGTCGTCCCTGTTTGCTTCTGACCTGCCAGCCTTGTTGTAATCCCGGAAATTGCCTCCGCCTTCTGTTCCCGTCCATGAGTTCCTGGTTCTTCCCCTCCTTTTGGATGTTTGGCGTTACCCTGCAACTACGCTGCTGTGTGAGTTTCCCTGTGTTCATGTCTGTGGACACTGTGGCTTAGAGTCTCTTACTGTGTCGCCACACTCGTCACTGTGTGTGTGCGTTCTGTGGACATTTACCTGCTGGCTCCTTGAGCCTCCACCTGGCCCCTGACTCACCCAGGTTGGTGACTAACGGCTTCTGCCCTTTTGTTTTGAACCTGTGTTTTCACCTGCCTGTTTCTACCTGTACCTGATCATTATTTCCAGTGATCCCTGTTTCCCTGTGTGCTCCATTGGGTCTAAATAACCCCTGTTACACTTACTGTTATTGGAATATGTAGGAAATACTGTTTGAAACGCACAGAATTCAAATCTACATACAGTGTGTAAAGACATCAAAACTGGGGTACACAGTTAAAACTTTACACATTAACGACTACCAGTATGTTCTGCCCTCCAAGTGGACTGGGTGATTAAGCCCATTAAGAAATAAATAACTTAAACTTAATGCTTTGTAAGTAGCATTTTGTCAACAACACATTCAAACTGGGCCCCTCCTCCTGGGCTCTTCGTCACCAGAAGCTCACTCTCACTCTCTCGTGCGAGAACACGCCCACCCCGCCGAGCTAACACCGACAGCATCACAGTTACCTTTGCACTAGCATGCTAACCGCCGGTTACCTTTCCGCTAGCATGCTAACCGCCGGTTAGCTTCTCCTACCCGGTTGGGGGCACCTACCTGTCCAACAGAAAGAAGGCCAACTCTGCATCGCTCTTCCGCCATGTCCGCCAGTCTGAATGGGGCCCAGTTGCTAATTTGAACCACTCCCACACTCACCTTTACGCTGTGATTGGCTCATGGAACCACAACAGCGCCCCTCCTGAAAACGTCCAGTGCAAAGCAAAACAACAGAATAGATAGACTCACCAACACACATGTATAGAGGCCCATAAGTGATGATTATATTTGTAAAAGTCTATATTTAATTTATCTATACATTTAAGTAACTTAAATTAGCAGCAGTCCTGTGAAAAAAATAAAAGTGTCAAGGAAGTGTCCGTCTTGTTGTTAACCTGCTTGTTGACTCTCGGCAGGCTTTCTCACACACCATATCAATTTAAACACAACCATATCTTTCTTCACATCTCTCATATCCTCTTCCTCACCTCCTCCTAACTATCAAATGAAGGACGAAAGTAATCTAAAAAATGAATCTCAATCTAACATCTCAGATCAAGTTTGGATGATAAAGTCACAAATAAATTGCCTCTTATCGCCGTCTTGTTCATAAGGGGAACATCTGAAGAATGTGTATCAGATTAAAGTGTTCACAAAGTGATCAAGCAGAATTTAAAAGCTGCTTCCTTTTTAAGTGAGAGAAAAAATAAACTATGAACACAAGATTCTGTCTCTGAGGAACGCTCAGGTAAATAAGTTGTTCCTGACAAGTTGTGTATTCTGCTTTTAAAGGCGCCCTGTGGAGTTGTCTTGTCAACAAACAAAAGTTCTCTATGAATTCAATGTTGCTCAACAACACCAATTGGGCATTGTTAGGCACTAACAAACTTGTTGAATGCATTTCCAATCTCATAAAACATTTGCAGAGCCAATTTAGCCTAAAAGTTTAAATCCTGCATTGTTTACATCCGTGATTACTCGCCATCTCCTCTTCCTTTCTTTGCTCACCGCTGTGTCTCAGTGCATTACCATCTGTCCGTGAATGGGAACCATTAGCTGGACTGTTTATCACATCACCCACGTACATGTGGGTCCTCAAAACATGGGCCCACTCATCAAAACATTGCTCCATAGCACTACTTACTACAGGGTAGCTTTAAGTATAAAGTATAACTAGTTAGTTAGATCTTTTAAGTGAGTAGAGACAGACTGAGCATCTCACTTTCACTTTCTCACTAGCTTCATGCTACCTTTCACATTACTGTGACATATTCAGCACTAGGCAGCACTATGGGCGCTAAAGCTACAGCTTCATCTCCATTTAACCTTTATTAAAAATGTGATACCTCAGGGTCGGATAACTGTATCTTATCCTAAACAGAATAGGACACCAGAATCATTCCCATATGTTTGACTTTAAAAGCTTAATTCCAGTGAAAAACAACAGCCCATTTTATGTTAAACACTGAAACAGAGAGACATTAGCTTGTTGAATCAAACTGAATCACACAGAAGAAAGGTCCTTACATCATTGAATGACATTTAAATAGATTGTATCGTCAGTGCCTGTATGTGTGTATAACTGTAATTAGGCAACTCGTCTCCAGGTAACAAAGACTCTGAAGTTAACAGTGCAGATCTTGTTGTCTTTTCACAAGTGAGGAGCTTAGAGACTGAGAAGGCAAATGTCGCACCTCTGCTTTCAGCGACAAAGTCAACAGGAAGTAGGGATCTTTTTTTTTTTTTTTTTAGAGAGAGATAATTGATTATCCCAAAAGTATACTTAAAGTGATAATCTGTTCAGTTTCGTTCTCTTTGGCGGCACCTGTGGCAATAAACGGTAATTGCGGGAGCACAGATATCCAGACAGTGTCGCATGTGTGACGTCCACGGTTAGTTCTTGTTGTAACTCCAGTTGTTTGCCTTCATCTGAGCTTCAAATTTGTTTATTTTTCTTTGGATTTTCACTTATTTTTGAAGTTGTATCTGTAGTCATCCATCTTTTCTTTATTTGTTCAGCCATAGCAGATTACTGTTTACTCGCAACACTTGCTGAGACCGGAAAAGCAGCCGCTTAGCTCCGCCTACCCTCTCTGGCAGACCAACCACTGCTGGGTGATGGAACACGCATCACTAACTGGGCGCTGCTTGTGATTTTTTTTTCTGTGAAAGTTGCACCCAGGTCGTAATAATACTATATACTGCAAATGCAAAGGCTTTCATCAGTGGGCCATAGGCTCAGTTACCATTGTGTTACCTCATTCGGTGACAGATAATGACTTAACGGACATTTATTTAAAAGAAAATCAAGATTATCACTTTAATGATGCATACATTACTGGGGTAATGGTACCGGTTTGGAAAAAACATTTTATTATTGTAATCTATATTTTCTTTTACTCTAAAAAGTTGTAGTTGCATCCAGTCCTTTCAGCTTGTCTTACCTTGACGTATTTACATGTGTAAATTATACCTCAATCGCAGTAACTGTGACAAAAGGCAACACCCTGACTTCTTTTTTCTTGAAACTAGACTATTATTTTTTGGGCTTTTTTTAATGCCTTTATTAGAGAGAGGACAGTGGATAGTGCCGGAAACGGGGGAAGAGAGAGTGGGGATGACACGCCGCAAAGGGCCGAGGGCGGGAGTTGACCCTGGGGCAGCCGCATCGGGGACTGTAGCCTCTGTACATGGTTGCAGCTTTTAACTACTGAGCTTAATCGGCGCCCAACACCCTGACTTCTTACTAAAAGTACACATAAACATCCTGCCAACACGGCAGACGTTTTGATAAAGCTGAGGCCACATCCTCAGTACGATGGCTTCACTCCCAGTCGTTCCACTCTATAAACCTGAAATCTGTGTTGAACATCTTGCAGATGTAAAGAAAAGCACAAAAGGTCAATTAGTGTTAGACTGTGGCGACGTGGCAGAGGATTAAAATAATTAACACAATGTACCAGCGATGTGTGAATTACACACGGTGCAGTAAAGCACCCAGTGTCCCCAGTATTTGCCTATGCACTGTTAAGCAAATATAAATTAAATTGAATCAATTAATCTTTCACCATTAATTTAATGTGTGAGCTTTATTATAGTTCATGTAAATGTTTCAGATAAGTTCCTCTGACTTAGAGTCTTTTTGTTCCAAATGATGAGTGGAATGGACATGATCAGCTTCTTGGCAGATTTCATGGCCTTTTTTTCTGATAATTAAAACTCAAATGTAATCGACTAATCAAGTGAAATTTAGACAAAGTTGTTGCTATATTCTGATTGAACTGAAATGACAACAAAGCAAGCCATTTTGATGTATCAGATTTAGCCCTGACAAAAACAAGTATGACACATTTGTCATATTCGATTTGCAAATAAAAGACAGCCAGTCAGAACTTCATCAAGTCACTTTTACTTTCATCAACATTGCTGTCAGAATGAGACAATGCATCTCCAAGTTTGGCCATTTAAAATAAAATGATTTCCTTTTGGGGTTAAGAACTTCACTTGGTAAATAGTCTGTCAAATACCTACTGGATTAGCTCATGGTGATCACAAGACCGCAACATTTTGTAATGTATGGATGACTAATGGTAGATCCCATCTTAAAGGAGAAACAGACGTGATAATGGGGCGAACACAATAGAGTGTAGTATGGTTTGATGAACCCTCTGTTAGACCTTACTCTAGTCAGGGCAGCACAATTACTCAAATATTTTAACATAACTGACGGTGATATTGACATTTAAAGTGTTTGCTCCACCCGTAGAAAACTCTGCTGCATATCAAATCGACTCCTGCAGAGGGCGATCGAGATTTTTGGGCTTCACTTTTGGGGGAGCTGGCGTGTCCTGTCATGAGCGTTTAGGTGACAGCATCAGTTTATAGTGAAAGAGTAAACAACAGAGACCGGTGTTTCGGTTCATCGAGTGACCATATTAACTTTCAGACGAATGCATCTGTGGTCATCATAGTTACAGCAGCTGTTAAAAACAGGAAGAGAACACGTAGCTGCCCTCGTGAATGCTCTTTTGTTTTTCATTACGATCTCACAATATACTTCTCTGTTAGGTCTTTGAAGTGTTGTTTGTGCAAACGTGTCATGTGGACTACCAATGCTCAGTCGCGTTTTGAACGCTGCTTGCCGTTGCGCTAAAACAGGAAGAGAGCAAGTCGCTCGTTAAACTGAAACGCCAGTCCCCGGAAACGGCTCGTCATTGGCTGTTTGGAGTATTTGGGCTTTAGGGGAAGTTATGCTCAGCGAAGAATGCATAAAACCTGTGTCTGCACCGCAAAGCAACACGACTATGAATGCAGAATGCAACATGGAACTGAATGCGTTGTTTGTTTATTTTAATGTCAAAGTACATAAAAAAGTCCCTAAAATAGATAATTAATCGTGATTAATAATCGTCATCTCAATATTGATCGAAATAATCTTGATTCTCATTTTGGCCGTAATCGTGCAGCCCTAAGTCTGGTGCTGGCTCTTTTAAGATCATCATGTCACTTCCATCCATGTAATGTTCCTTTACCTATGAGTCTGCCTCCATAAGAACCATTCACGATGTTTATAAAACATGAAAATATTCAGGATGTAGTTCTATGATGAGACGAGGCTTGTGTCCTTCCCCTCTCCATTTCTTCAAGGACAAGCTGAGGTACAAGATCAAATCACAACTCGTTAACATTTTGCTCTGATTCACTGTGTTGCTGTTGGACAAAATGAGATGTTAACGATGTTGTGCAAATATTCATTCGACAGCACTGATCTCCAAACTGTCTCTGTGGCATTCTCCACCGAATGGGGCTCATGATAATAGAGCCCTTGCAATCAAACTCAGTCATCCCAATTGACCCACAAAAACAAGAAGCATACACAGGAAACACAATCACGCAGTCTGACACAACTCGTCTCCGAGCGCCTTCGTTAACTCCACAAAACTTTTCTGTTGCCGTTTTATCTCCCACAAATTGTGACTCACCACGCTAATAAGTCACTCAAGTCCCCAAAGCCGGAATTAGATAAACCAATGGCTTAACTCACGACTTCCGCTCTTCCAATTACCCTTCAATTTCCCCCAAAATAAAAGAATAAATAACAAAATAAAAGCCCTGCACCAGACGATAAGACAACAGCGACAGTGAGAGATCAAAAGGTGATGACGGATGCTTCTTCTGGAGTGCAACATGTAACAGTTTATTGAGCACAGCTCTGTGATTTCATTACAGCGTATTTAATCCAAAATTAATAAGGGTGGTTATTAACCTTTTCCCCCCTCGTTCCTTATTAGAGTTTTATTTCACTCATGTTTAGAGAAGCGTTGTGAGGCTGCAGCATGCTTTCTGCCCACACTTGAAGAAACTAAGTTGAGCTCGTGTGTGTGATCGTGTTTGCGATTCGTGCGTGTGTACCTAGACGTGTGTCACCTTAAGCCCCTGACAAAGCGAGTGTGCAGGTTTTAATAAGAGGGTAGCTGTTGCTCGCCGCTATCCTATCATTACTGTCATTATGGATGGAAATGGTACTTCTTTGTGTGCATCTGGCAATCAGGGAGGGCGAGATCTTACCTCAGAGCTCCACGCCCCTCCGGTAAAGCACACTGCTTATTTTAACACCAGAAGCTGTCCTCAAACGCTCTGCGTGGCAATGTTCTTTCTGTAAGTTCATCCCTCTTTCTTTTCCTGCTGTGTACATGACGATGTACCTGCCTCTCATCTCTGTTGTTTTTCCCATATTGCTGTCAACATATAGGAGATGTTCTGCCTTGTCTCCGTCAATGCGTCAATCCACAAATGGTTTGGACATGTTGTTTCTATGGTTTCGGCAATCAAAAAGTTGTGTTATAGTTGGAGATTGGCAGTTAAAGGACAGTGTGGAGTTTTTTTTTAACAGTGACATTTACATTCAGTGTCGCTTCCAGGTACATTGCTTTGTGGCATTACTCCCCGCATTACTCACATTCTTATTCAGATACAAAAACAAGAACAAATACTACAAATTAAACGGATGTTTCCTGTTGTCCTCCAAAACATCGCATTTAGGCCATTTCTAATCAGTTTATTTATGCACTACTGTCCACAACCATTACAAATCTTAGGTGCAAGAAAAAGCATTTTCTCATCTGTGGTTCAGGTTGAGTGAGGTTTAAGTTCCACCTTGGGTCAGTTTGGGTCAAACAAATACCTGCAGAGCAAACACAGTGATGGTTAAAAGAAGCAAACATTGGCTTCTGAATAAAAGGTGGTTCCCTGCATCAAATCCAAGCGTTTGTTGACCTGTCCTCCCTCTGTTGACTTTGTGCCTAGACTTTAAAATGACACCATTTCCTCCTTTTTTGCAATGTTTGAGGAGTCATAATTCCCAAGGCTGGTGGAGGACTTTGTCAAATAAATGTAAACGTAGGTCTTTTATGTCCTCCTCTAAAACAATGATAATGCTACGATCGTATATCCTGGGAGGACAGTGTGAGCAAGAAAAAAATCCCATAAAAACACTGCTCTATAGCACCACCGGTGGTCAAAAACTCCACAGGGTAACTTTGAGGTCGCTTTCACACCAAGCAAACGTACTCTGGTCCGCCTAAAAGCGGGCGTCTTAGGTATCCAGACCTAAAACAGGAAGTGCACCAAAAAAAAGTGCATAGTGTGTTGCAGCCGTGCAGCAGGATGAGTAGAAGACAGACGTGGGGGGAGCGACGAGGAAATAGAAATATGGGCTGACCAAACACATTCACAAATGCTTGTTGAAACGCACATGAACACGTGTTCAAAGTGTTCCGTGAAAAACGAAAGGAGAGTGGAACTGACTGACCTGTGAAAAAATGTCGGTTAAAAGTAAAATTAATGTGAATGTGATTGAGGAGTGTGCCCTCTCTCTCTTTACTTTTCACTCTTCACTTTACTGCAGGGAGTTGAAATGTGGAAATTCTGACCAATCAGAGAGCAGTTTCCTCACGCATAAAAAACGCTTGTTCCGCTGGTAGAAGCAATGACTGTACATATAGATGGACGACGCATCTCCATTTGCTCCCATTGTACGAAATTGATGCCAAAATAGCCCCTGTAATAGGCAACTTCATATGGAGCCAGAGACTGCGCAGTAGAGATCGGCGAGTGAAGCGGCCAAAGCCACTTCTGCTTACCCAAACACACACTTAACTTACCGAAAAAACAGCAAAGATCCCACACACCGGCGTGTTAAACAGCAGAACAGCTTCTTGTGTTGGTCTGAGGTTAACGTTCACAGGTATGGAAACTTCAATGACTGTAGTGATTATTTTAGTTACGTTTCCACTCGCGGATTGTCCTCCACTCTGCTCACCCGGAACTGATTGGCTGCAGGAGCCTAATTTGTCAACAGAGCTGTCAATCATAATTTTGGCAGCATCAAATAACTAATTAAAACTAAACTTGTCAGAAAAATGAACACTTGGACATAAATCACCATGATAAGAACTAACTATAATGACAGAAACCATGTTTGAGAAAAATTTATTGTCCGTGTATTTTGATTTTATAGACTCATGTCTCACCTGTTAACATGGAGGGGGAGGGCTTTATGACCTATACTGCAGCCAATCAGCAGGGGGCGCTCAAAATGTTTTGGCTTCACTTTTAGGGGGCTGTCATGTCGTCCATCTTTTTATACAGTCTATGGGTAGAGGCTGCCGTGTGAACACAAACCAAACTTTAGGCAAAATGCAACGTTGTCACAATTTGGTCTTTGATTCTGACCAAACAAACAGACTTTAGGTGTGAATGCGCCCTAAGTTTACCTTTGCACACTTTGTTTAAGGACTGGGAAAGTTTTGGTCAAGGCAGAGGGGATCTTATTGAATGATCCTGACTAAAGCCCCCTTACATCTACATGGTGGATGAATCAATGTAATTGAATAACTGAGGGAGTATATTTTCTAGATCCATGTGGTGCTGTGTGAATAAAAATGTAATTAAGTTTTTCCTCCAAGTAGACACCTTGTGTCAGGCATTAAACTCAGGTTGTCTGATTGAAGGGGAAATGAAACAGCAAATTCATCCCCCCAACAACTTAATGGCAGCTCTAATCCACTAAAGTCTTTCTGTCCTGCTGTTACCTCCATCACCTTTTTCTAGTATTAGCTCCTTTAAATCATTTTCTCCGTGGAGGGAAGAATACATTTCCCAAAGTCCCTGCACCATTGTGTGCCTTTGTCACTCAGTTCCAGGAGATCAAACGTATTTATTCTTGCCATACATCGACATTGATTCATAAACATAGATCTCTTTATGTTTCTGTCCATTAGTAAGAACTTTTACAAACTTCTCCGCACATGACAACGCACGTTTTCATTATGCTTTTTGTCCTTATTCTCTTTAATTCTGCCCTGTCCTGATCTGTCTTTTCATTTTGTTTCTCCATCTCACTCATTCTCCTCGGTCCCTTAACTGCACAACCTAATTATAACACATTTTTAATCTTTTCTCTGACTTTTTGCTCATACCTTATCATCTCCCCTCACATCCCTTCATGTGCCGTCCATCTCCCTCAGTGCCTCTTTCGGTGCCGACCGGAATTACAGACCATCCTGGATAAGGTCGTGTTTTTGTCACTGTGACGGTAATGCCTGGTACAGACTAATTATGGAGGAAGCAGTCCTTGTCTCCACACTGGATGCGAGGGTGCCAGAATTCTAAGGGGTTATGAACAAATTGGTTCCGGTGGGAGATGGAGGACAGGAAGCGGCCTTTGATGAATGAACCAATGAAATACAGCTGCTGGAGAAATGGATTGGAGTCCACCGTCTGTGTGAATCTGGCTGTTTAGCTGACTGATGTATTGCATCGCTGATTCTCGTTAGAGAAGAGTGTATTCAAACCAGACAGCACAATGTGTGGTACACAAAGGTTGTGTTTCACACTGGGAGAAAAGCCACTCTCTGGATTTCCTCATTCTGAAAGCAGTTTGAGACGTCTTATTTCTCAGTTTGAGGCTCTTTTCCTTTTAAGAGTCAAGCTCGCATGTGCAGGCCTGAGTTTGATATGCTTGAGTGGCGGTCTTTAGATGAGAAGTACTGTAGCCATGGGAGACCTTTTTAATTTTACATGGCCTCTTTCATGGCTCTCGCATTAGCTAACAAAGCGATACCTGTTACCGAAATAAAAAAAGTGTGTGATACAGGTCTCAGCTTCCTTCAGCCTACACATCACATACAAGACATGTTTTCGGGGAAGTCAAGTCGAGGAAAATGTCTGAAAAGTATCTCAGAGCAAACATGCAAACGTTTCTAATCACTATACTAAATATTGAAACCTGTTAAGACTCCATGCACTGCAGAGCTAGCACAAAAACACATCTGACAGACAGTAAAACATATCGGTAAGTACATGTTTATATTCTCCCATGTCAACGTTTTACATTTTTAATCTTGGTATAGGTGTAGATACTGATATATTGATAAAGTGCAAGGCAGTAACAGTGTTGTGAAATGCAGACTTTATCATGACATACATGTGACTGAAACCTTGACAGTCGTAGACAGCAGTAAAATTTCATGTCCCATACATAATCCTTTATTGTATTCAGTAGCTAATGATTAGTTGATATGAGTGAGGAACTAAAGGGGAATGACTTAAATTATGATATGAATAAAACTTCAAACTGGAGAACTATATAGTAGATAATGAAGAGTTATAGAGAACCTACTCAGAGATCTTCTTCATAAGTCGTTCTTGATTAACTTTGAACCAACCAGTGAACGGCACAAAACTATTAACGAGTCATTTATTCCTATTGCCTTAAAGCTCCTGTGAGGAGTTTTTCACTGGTTATGAAACAGACTGAAATTAACTCTGATGGCTCTATATGACCTACAAAAGCAAACCAGACCATCAGCAACAAGATTGATTATTTCTATATAGTTATTTTTAATGCCTGAAACTGCTGGCGGGGGGTTAGGTGTCAGACGAGGCGATTAACTGCACGCTGCCTTTCTTTACAATTACCAGAGCGACAAAGTGAGCGATAGATATGACTGATAAAGAAAGCAGAGTGAGAATTGTTGTGAAAAAACACCAATTAAGCATGTACAGGACAAAATCAGCAAAGAGATGAGGAGCAGCTTTGTCCACAGGGGGCGCCAAAATCAACCACATCAAAAGTTCCTCACAGGAGCTTTAAACATAAGTTCCTTTGCCCCATAAGCACTGAGAGTACTTCGTCACCATCACCTGCCCATTAGCTTCCCTTTTTCTCCCATTAAGAACAGTAGTAGTCTCATTAATTCATCATTATCTTATGATTACTTTTTGTGACCCCTAAAAGTACAGTGGTGCATCATACAGAGAGCTGAATCATAACCTCTTTAAAGCAGCCTCCAATAAAGAATATTATTTGACATGTTTATGCTATTTCCGTCTATGTATATGTAAATGATCTTATTGTTGTAAGGCCGATTTGTTTGTAAGAGGTATGAGTGTTTATCCAGGCTGTATTTGATCCAGCGATGTGCCTGTTACTCATGAAGAAAGTGGTCATTAAGATCAAGGCACAGATTTCATTAACTAATCACTGCCTAAAGATAGATTAATACAGGATCTCCCAGAGGGCTCTGTAGAAACCCATCAATATATACAATATGACCCTCATTTAGCAGTTATTGTGGAAGTGCTTATTGAAGATAATTTAAGCAGCCTTCTCACTTGTTTCCCAATTAATTAACTAATCATTAGCTAATCAATAGAAATTGAGTAGGAGTTGCCCTTACACCAATCATACAGTTGCAGGTAGTTCCTCATTTGTTTCCTATTTGCTCCCTGGTAATCCTTATATATTGATCCTGCATGAAAATGTAGAATCTGTTTGCGCGGGAAAAAGGATTTTTGTATGGCATGTGTTCTGGCTTCCATTTGTAGTCCTGCATGTTTTAGGTTTCTCCGGACTCTAACTCAGCTGTTTTGAATGATTCGCTCAGTCAGCTAGCTTTGGTTATATGGAGGACAAACATGATTAAAAGGAGGAAAGCAAAACGGGTGGAACGCAGTCAACCGTAATCCTATCCCGGCTCACCTCAGCGGTCATCTGACAACTATTTAGCTATAAGCAGATATCTGCATAAAAGTGAAGCTAACAATCTGTCCTTTGACATTGTCTCTTAACTCCAACTCCATTCTTGCTTCTCAAGCTGCTAGTCGGAGTGTAAACAATGCGCCCCACGGAAAAGCCTTTCATCGCTAACCGCTGGCTGCACCAGAAGGCCCGAGAAGTTGGCCGTCGCTCCCAGAGGATCTTTGGTCGTCAGAGGATAGCTGATGTTTTGTGTACCTTATGGCTCAGTGGTACCGTTGAGACATACTGTATAGTTATCAGTTCTCATCCAATCATCAAGTGCGACAAAGTTTTTCAGATAAAAGAGAGTTGTTTGCACTCTAAGAAGCCTTACGAAGGACCTGCAGCAGCTGTTAAAAGTTACTAAGACTTCGGATTAATGCAGATCCAATGACCTCCAGTCATTAAGTATAGAAGACAGGGATGTTTGTTCTGTCCTTAATATTATGAGTGTCATAAGCTGCTAATTGCTATCGCTCTAAACTCCCTATAGGCTTTAATCTAATGAAATGTTTTAAGAGAACTAATGCAACTTTTATTTTTTGCTCTTAATAACCACACTTCCTGCTCCTGGCAGTGACCTATTCGCAGCGACCTGCTAAGGCTTATGGGTAAGCAAATTCAGCAGATCTTAACACCTTCTCCGCATTGCACCTGATCGAGGGGGGAGAAAAAATCCCCAGCACACGCACTTTTCCAATCCTCCTGCACCCCCTCTAATCCTCCCTTCCCACTCCGCTTTCATCCTTCCCTTTAACTCTCCTTCTGTCCTCTCTCCCTCTCGCTCTGTCTCTCTCTCTCTCTCTCTACCCAGCAGGCTGGAGCAAGATTCATTCAGAGCACAATCAGCACGAGACATGAATACAGAGCAGAGCTGCGTCACACCACACACACACACACACACGCACACAGGCACACAAACATACACAAACACTCACAAAATGTCTCTTCAACCTCTGAAAGTGATGATGAGCTAGCTGAGGGAGAAGGCTGCACACACACATGAATACACAAGTGCACACACACACCCACACACACACACACTGGCGCACACTGTCTTTAACCTCTGGAAGTGAAGATGAAAAGACAGAGTGCAGAAAGCTCCATAACACTTTGTGCTGCTTCTGTAAACTTATTTTTAAAGTGTCATTTTAATTTTTCTGTTGTACGTCCGAGTTTGTGCACATTATTTGTGCACATGGGCTTTCCATGAATGTGTGTGTGTACTTTCACAGGTGTTCAATTTTCTTAATCTCGTGCCATCAAGTCACGTCATGACATTCCCATCAGCCTCTGATGTACGACTTAGCTCAAGTTAACATGCTACTCAGGAAAAGGTGGTAGACATTAGCTGTGTCCCAATTCAGGGGCTGCATCCTCTGAAGGACGTATTTGAAGGCCCACAGCGGCACATCGAAGGCTGTCCCATTTTGAAGGCTCCTTCAGATGTGGCCGGCAAATGCGTCCTTCTTTCCCCGGGCCACAAAGGATCTATCGGGTGCATCCTTCGCAGCCCAATGTATCCACAGATTCATTGCGCACCAATTCAAACGAGATGGCGGACTCTTAAACGGCCGAGAAATACACTCTTAAATGTAAACGTTTTTGGTTTCAACCCCATTGAGTAGCTAGCGATACAAATGTTTAAAAAAGCTGAAGGGCCTTGAAACAAATTGTCTGTAAAATAATAGGTTAAGTTACCTGACGTTAGTTATGATAGCCAGCTACCTCTTGCTAGGTGACAGGAGCAGCGTTTGGTGATGAAAGGATAACGGCGGGAACAGCTGGTGACACAAACAGGAAATCCTCCGTAGACCAGACCGTCTCATTTCAGTTCGGCCTTAGTGGACTCATCCTCTGTAGACCACATCCTTTGAAGGATGCAGCCCCTGTATTGAGAGACAGCTATAATACCTGCTTATACCTTAAAGAGCTGCTGCTATGACTTTAGACTTTTTTTTTTGCTTTTATTTGATAGGATAGTGAAGAGTGGAGATATTGAGGAAGGGACGGTGGGGACCAAAGGGCATCGAGTCAGAGTTGAACCCACGGTTGATGCAACGAGGACTTTGTCTCTGTACACGGGGCGCCTGCTCTACCAACTCAGCTAAACTGGTGCCCCTCATATTGATGTTTGTTGTGGGGAAATAAGTAATTTGATTACATATCAAAGTTTTTTGTAAGTTAGTAACAGTGTTACATAATTTGTATTTGAGAGCACTGACAACCTCATCCTCAAATGATCTTAATTCACATCTTTTTTATTTCTGTTTGTGTTTAAAACATCCAAATTGAACTGCTTTTGACTGTTTGATACTTGCAGACATCCAAATTGGTATCGGGATGAAAAATCGCTCAGGCTTCAGCATCTAAAGCAGAATAAAAGGCGACTCATAGTCATAACAAGCGTTGTCGTATTAACTTGCAAATGTGCATCTGCTTTCCTGTCAAACAATAGTCTAATGAGCCACTTTGCCTGCAAGTGTTACAATAACCAAGAAATGAGACCTTCCTCTCACTGTCACATTTGTTTTTCAGCGACTACGTTTATGACTCATGAACATTAGTTATCCGGATTTGTGTGTCGAAGATCATAAACACACAAACAGAGAGGAGCCGCCGACACGGTACTTCATCTCTTATCACAGATCAATATTTCATTTGCTCTCCTTCTCTGCTTAGATGCTGACTGGCATCCCGTCCTGAGGGGACAGCTCAGGGACATACACACACACACACACACATGCCTCTATGCTCTCTCACACACCACACACTAAAACCGCTCAGGGCCGTTGTTTGCTTTGACTGACGTGTCGGCCGTGCTGTGCTGACACCTCGCTGACACTCCATCTCTTTCAGATGCACATCCCTGTTTACCAACTACTCAAAGCAAAACGGCGCGTGTTTCAATGCGTTCGTGTCTTTGTGTGTCCTCATTGCTTCCGGTCTGTCATCATTACACACTTCCCTCGTTTCATTTTTACATCACTGTTTACACATCTAATCAAAGCCAAACTGTGTGTGTTCTCCTGCCTTTGTGTTTGCATGTGTGTGCGTGCATTCTCCGCACGTGTGCGGCCTCTTTGGTGTGTGTTTTTTATTTTTTTGTGGATGGATGTTTGCTGTTGTACTCAGACTAGATCAGGGGAGCGGCGGTGTTATTGTAACCCAGTGAATAGGCGCAGTGTTTAAATGCAAATTCACAGCGCTGCAATGACAGGGACAGGGAATAGAGGATTGGCAGAGCAGGGAAGGGCACAGACAGGTTGAGGTGACGGAGAGGGAATGGGGGATTTAGAGAGGAGGGAGTTGGAAGATGGGGAAAGGGAGATGAGGCGGTGAAGGGGGGGTTAGTGGGAGGGGAGGAGACAGGAGGTCAGGAAGTGAAGAGGGAAGGACAGAGGGAATGGGTATTTTAGAGGGGAGGAGGGGAGAACAAGAATGGAGCAAAGAGTTGGAGTAATTGAAAGTCATCTCTGGCGGAGGAACTACGAGTGCATGACTGAGCTACGACTGAACCATCACTGATTGCTCTGCAGTGTCACCGTGTGTGTATTAGCGATTGTGCATTTGTGTTAGAGGATTAGTTAGAGTATATTATCACATCCTTGCGTGTGCGCGTTTGTGTGTGTAAAACTTGGCGTTCAACGCTTATTTAACCACTGAGACATCCCCCCCCTCCCTCCTCCCCCATTTGATGAGCTTTTTTTATGCATCAGAGCCAAACTGACGAGGGACTGTGTTTGTGTGTGTCGCTGCATGTCTTGTAGCCTGTTTGAATTACCTTCAGCTTAAGTGTTGAAATTGGAAACCATTCCAGTGCCGTGCCTATAGTAGAAGAGGGAAGTTAGGTATTTCAATGGCTCACTTATACATCTGAAGTGCTGGACGCTGGTTATACAAACTGCAGCACTATAACAACAATTTACATGTTTCTCCTTTGACATTGAACAGTTCAACCAATATTTACAAAACCAGGCTTCTCTCAGCGGTGGAATCAACAGAGCCGTGGTGACAATTTGGGATGCCAATGTTGCATCCTGGAGCCACTCCATTAACAACAGACGGAAAGCCAACTTTTTCTTCTTTTTTTTTTTTTGTACCACGGCTAAGCCTTGTTTCATAACTCCACTAATAGCTCTGAATCAGAAAATATGCCCAGAAAAAACAAGGATGGATGCCATCAAATCTAGTGAGCTGATTCCCAAACAAAACTCGACTGCAGCTATTCATTTCATGAGATAAAAAACCAGCGACTTTCTTAAAGCCTCTTTAAATATGGCTTGAAGTACTTAAAATGCATAAATTATATTACATTTTAGAGTTTCATTAAATATCCATAAAAGTCTGAGAGAAAATAAACCTTCATAACTATTATAAAAACCTACATAACACAGTTTTTCTTGCCGTTAAGACCATTTCTCAAGACTGCGTGGGCGTGGAAGTTCAAATTTGATTGACATCTCCCTGGCTCTGTACATGGCAATGGCGCATGTGACAATCTGTACAGTGCAGCCCTTTGTTTTTTAGCCAACTTAGTCAAATTCAGAGAAAGCAGATGCACTGCCAAATTGATCAGTGAATGGCGACTTACAAAATGATTTCCATTAGCAGATAGCAGACACATTCAGTGTTAGCTTAGATGC
The DNA here is from genome assembly GCF_022749685.1 of Semicossyphus pulcher. Lineage (NCBI taxonomy): Eukaryota > Metazoa > Chordata > Actinopteri > Labriformes > Labridae > Semicossyphus > Semicossyphus pulcher. The sequence continues at coordinate 9,488,447 of NW_027211681.1, forward strand.
CTCTAGTTGTCCCTAAAGCTATGAATGCAGTCTTAACTGATAGCTCCATAGCGTTACCTAGTAATGTACCAATTCAGAGCTGAACCCCCATCTGCCAAAGCTCGACACCCACCACAAAAAATAGATCATTAACAGTGCTAAACTAAACCCCCACTATTGAAAAAGTTAACATGAGTCAACGCTCAACACCCACGGCCTTCAATAATCACCCACTGCTGTCAATACTTAGCCCACCATCAATGCTAATGTTACCCAGTTGTAATATAACCCAGGTTGCGTTATTATTTTGTCATTTTCAGTCCCTTTTATGACGTCAGTTTGCTGACAAACATATCGGCAGGAGAGGCCGTGGGCTCAGATGGTTGTAACTGCGGCTGTGTAAACCTGTGTGAGCCAGTTACCCACTATCTCCACTCGCTAGCTTCAAATTAGCTGTTACTGTTATACTCTCCTGCTAGGTGAGCGTTCATATTGAATGTGTATAACATTGTATGTTTATAATGTCATGTCCTTTCTTATGGAAAAGTTTAACAACCGAATGAATGTTTATTAGCATGCTAATCGCGAGTAAAGCTTATCGCAAATTAGCCACATGCTAGGCGGACAAGGTTTCTCAGTGTTCAGTATTTAAACTAATATTTATGCTGTTTTCAGCTAAAGGCGAAGGAATGTGTGTTAAAGATGGCCCCTTTTTTTCATGAGTAAGGTGTGTTTTGCATACATGTAAAATGAGTTTGTTGTTTACACAGGTTAAATCTGCCAGTGGACTGAGTAGGTCAATTATTTTCAGTAAGTTGTACTTCTTTACTCATTTGAACTCAAACTGAGGTTTAATTTGTTTTGCATTTATACTTATCCACTTTAAAGCTCCATCCTTTTCTTTTTTTTTTTAAAGATTATTTTTTTGGCTTTTTTTGCCTTTATTCATAGGATAGCTGAAGACAGACAGGAAATGTGGGGAGCAGAGAGTGGGGGATGACATGCACCAAATGGATCGGCAGACCGGGAGTCAAACCTGCGATCAGTGCGACGAGGACTGTAGCCTCTATACATGGGACGCCTGCTCTACCAACCGAGCCAAACCAGCGCCCCAAGCTCCATCCTTTTTAATGGAAGAGTAGGTTTATCAGCAGTATACGCTCAAGTCCAGCAATTAAAGAGTAACTGGATAAAGGTGGTAAACTGCTACCAGACCCTGAATAAACTCGACTGTGTTTTTACAGTTATATGGTCTCTGCAGTTATTTTATAATATGCTAAGCACTGGTTACACTAACGCTGTGTGTAAGTAGCCAAAAGCTGCTGAGTATTGGTTCATGGAATTAAAGGATAACTCAACCTAGACCCTATTTTCCTGTGTGTTTGTGTGTAAGTGACTAGTGGAGACAACAATTATTGAAATCCAGTATGCAGGGAGGGAGCGCTGGCCGGCAGCCGCAAAATGAGATACAATGTAACTAAACAGGGCAAGGAGAGAGGAGTGAGAGAAGACGAAGAGGGAGTGCTGTTTGTTGTGTTGGTGTACAGAAAGTGCTCAGTGCTTTCTAAAAGATTGTCATGGCTGAAGATCCTCTCTCCCTCTTCATCTTTTTTCACTCCTCTCTCCTTCTTCCTGCAACAACTACGGTCTCGCGTGAGATTTCAGCGCGAGACATCTCCTTGAGCGAGACTTGGTTACAGACAACAGAGAGCATAAGGTAAAGCAGCATGGCTGCCACAGTGTTGTCAGACACTTATTATAACGATCTGAGCCTGTCTGTGACAAAAACAAGCGCTTTTAGTGGCTGTATATTGGCGAATGCCCGGTGCCCCGTTAAGGCTAGTTACTAGTTTCCACTAGTCACTTACAAATAAAAACATGGGAAATAGGGTCTAGGTTGAAAAATCCCAAAGTTATCCTTTAAGCGTGTAATTTTTGTCATAAATATCCTAGCTTTTTTACGCCCAATTCAAAACCAATATCAGGAAACTTTCAGAAACTTAAACGATAATACTCAGACTTTTTCTACATAAGGCCCTTAGAATTCGATTGTTGGCAGTGGCTTAAATTGTGTGTGTGTGTGTGTGTGTGTGTGTGTGTGTCTTCTGCATACTTCATTTTGTCATCTGCCCATTTCTAATAAAGGTCACAGGTGAGGCGTGTGTCAGATTTCTGCTGCCACTATGACTGAGCCATTAACTCACAGCTATGACAAATGGCTCTGTGTTACCCCTCCTACACACACACACACCTCCCACCTACACACACAGTGGTGTTATTGTCATCCATCCCTCGCATGAGGCTGTGACTTCTATCAAGCCTGCCATTGTCAGCTTTTCTTTAGGATAGAGAAACAGCTCTATCTCTGCCCTGATGTATTGCCCACTTGTATATGGCCATCTGTATCAAAGTGCCTCTCTAAATGGATTTGCTGTGCATCACATACTGTACTATATATATATATATATATATATACTGTATATATAGGTAATGAAGAGCTATATCACTGCCTTCGGTGTATGAGCCCATCTGAGTGTCATTGTCAGCTAGCCTGGAAATGAGACACTCATTTTCCCACCCCCGCACAATGTAGTGATGTTCTTGTCAATACAGTCCATACAGGGCTTATTTATGTGCACGGCATATTTCTGCATGTTATATAGAGTGGATAGTCTTTTGTGTATCAGCTTTCCCCTATTAATACATAGAGTAGCCCATTTGTCATGGCTCATGTTCCACATGTGAGCCGTCTCTGTATGGATGCGTATGAACCTGTGAACTCTATATCGTATGTCAGGGCCTTGGAGAATGAGAAAAGGCAGGCAGCTTTCTCGGAGTCGACAACATTGAATTGCAGGTGCTATTTGTTATGTATGTTTTCTCCCCTTCAGCGAGCCGGTCTGCCCCATCATGCACTGCCCCATCATGCACTGCCTTCAGTGTTAAAATAGAAGCCAACAGCACATTTTGATACTCTGGCTGTTTTATTCTAAAAAGTCAAGTCGTATAACTTTTATACTTTCAGTGTCTCTAAAACTCCTCCATCAAAAGATGTTCTTCTGCTGTCATTGCAGTAGGTTCACACTCGGGACATTCAAATGCATTTAATACATACTGAGTAAAATATTAAGTGTTTGGTAAAACAAGCACAGATATATGCAAGAAGCCTGATCCCTCAGTAAATGTGTTTAGAAAGCAGAGCATTATATTTTTAGATATAATTATCAGGTTAGCTGAGCCAATTATATCTGTGTGTTTTTTCATCATTCCTCATTTTTTTTTCTTCAACACAATCATAGGAAAATATATGACTCACAACCTGCACAGCAGCACAGTCCAGCTGCCTCACACACTAACCTCTTCAACAGCCACTTGTCAAGTCTCTGGTCGAGTTTGAATGTTTTCATCACCATCTGTGATGTTGAAATATCCCCACAGTCAGAGAAATAATAAAGTGTGCCTTTTAGTCATCGTTCAATTATTAAATCTTAGTGTACCAGGCAGAGTGTCTCTCCGGACAGCGCTGTCTTTCAGCCAAAGAGTCGGTCCTGCTGTATAGTAGTAGAGGAGGTTATGCCAGTGTCTGATTCAAATTCACGCTCACACCAGAGCTGAGAGTGTCCGAGTCAAGTCAGCCAATAGGAACACGTCACTATCAAGACTCTTTAATGTCAGCCTGTTCTCACTCCAAAGTAGTCATATAAGGCAGTTTGGTCAGTGGCCCAGTGCTTCATAAAATGATGCTGTAGGCAGATTTTCTCACCCTGCCCTCTAGCTTAACGTTTTGATGGGGCATTAAAGTCAGGTGAAGTAGTATTAAGAGGGTCATTAAGTTATGTAAGTACTTTAGTTACTTCAAATATGATACAAAACTTACATAACGCTACATAGTTACGTTACTAGCCAATACTTATTAGAACTAAAACCATGATCATTCTCCTAAACCTTACATTAAAGTATTTGGGGTGTATTCCTTATCAAACTGTGACTGTTTCTCAACTTTAACTACGTGTTTGCTGCACATCCTTAAGTCATCCATCCATCCATCCATCCATACCACTTATCCTGTTCAAGGTCGTGGGGGGCTGGAGCCGATCCCAGCTGTCATTGGGCGAGAGGCAGGGTACACCCTGGACTGAACAGGGCTGACACATAAAGACAGACAACCTTCCACGCTCGCACTCACCCTTCGATTCAACAGGATCCGTCTCCGGCGCATTCCATGTGCGCCGCGACCTCCAGAGTCGATCGCGCCCATTCAAGTCAATGATCATGATTCCACAGCACACGCTGCGGTCCGTCTCCAGCGTGTCCCAGAAGCGTGCGCTAAAGATACGCGCCGGGTCTATTTTTGACGGAGGCCGCTTCAAACATGCGTCAAGCTGAACAGAGCAGATCGTTTCAAACAGGAAGTCACACACGAAAGCAGCATACAGCATCCGGTCATTTCAAAATAAAACACCATGTGCGGACCGATACAGACTCCTGTTTTTTTCCGTTTATTTTAAGATCAACACACTGAAATCTTGAAAAAGAACACTTTTAATTAAGAAGTTTACTCCTCCATGCTAGAAACACAAAAATCACGAAATGATCTCCAAATGAGCAGATAATCTCTGTTTAACATTGATGTTATCGCGTAATTTCTCAGTTCTTGCGCCATTATGTAGTTCTCCCGCGATCTTGTGATCTCGCGAATCCAGCTGCTTGGGCCAGCGCTCCGCTGCACTGCAGACCAGACACGCTTCCTTTGGGCGAGGGCTTGCGCCGTTGACGGACCAGAAACGCGGCACAGATGGAACGCGCCGGAGACGGATCCTGTGGGATCGAGGGGTCACACGCACACCTATGGGCCATTCAGAGTCCCAAATGAACCTAATGAGCGTGTCTTTGTACTGTGGGAGGAAGCAGGAGTACCCGAAGGGAACCTACGCATGCACAAGGAGGAAAGGACCGATTTGTCCGAACTTGGACTCCAAGTAGGAGCCTTCTCACTGTGAAGCAACAGCGCTAACCACTGCACCACCATGCAGCCCATCCTAAAGTCATAAAATGACAAATGTCAGCAAGCCTTATTGTGAAAATCTAACTGGATGATGCATATTAGCAATTTTAGACTTTACCTGCAGAGGCCTGCACATGCCAAACTGATGCTAGCAGGGGTACCTAGATCGTCTTATTTTGAAGCTATGGGTCATGGACCGAGCTGCCGTATTTGATGATTTGAGGGGACAATGTTCGACTATTTTCATTACAGCTAGTTTTGATTTTAGATTAACTCGAGTTAATGTAAAATCTAAATCGTCAAAGTAACAGGTAACTACAGCTGTGACAAAAACAACCACAGATGGAAGCTTACTTCCGGTGGGGATATTGTTGCTTTTCACCAATAATGATCTGACTCACAGCTATGTGTAATCATTTAGTTCTGAATTAAAGCAATAAAACCTGGTTTGAAAGGACACTGCAGCACAAAATGTATATGAAAGAACTTATTACCAGCAATAACATTCATGATAAACTCCCAGTGTAGCAGTTTGTCTCATTTCCTGAACTCAATTTCCACTTCTTACGCACCATTTGTCATCATCAATTCCCCGTAATATTTTCCATATTGCTGCAAACTGCCTGCGACCTCAGCATCTCTGAGGTTATGATAGAACTATGGTATTTAAATATCTAGTGCTTTGTGGTACACTTTGATAATATGCCATTTCCAGAGAGAGCGCTGCAGTATGGTGAGTGGAGGGGGGCTATTTTAAGTGCAGTCAGATAGCTATATGGCTGTGTGGCTATATTTAATAAAAGTCTCCCGAACACTGCACCAATCTCTCGCCCTGGAGCTATCTGGATTTGACTGGCCATGTCTGCTTGCATTTAATGTGAAGTGGCAGACAGGAGACGTGTCAATCTCTTTCCTGGGGTCCTGTCTGTGGACGGAGGAAACAAGGAGAGGAAGAGGAAGGTGATGGTGTGAGGTGAGTGGGTTTTAAACCTTTTTCTTGGCCTGCTGATGCAAATCCTTTCTCTCCCTCTTTCCCACACCTATTTCCCCACTTCTTTCATCTTCATTGGCGCCTCTCAGTGGCTTTTATGTACATGTTACATATGGGAAATTAATAAATGCTGTGCTGCATCATCAGTTTCCCCATAAAACAGCAGAAAATTTCTTCGATTTACTTCTCTATGATCTCCAGCGAAGGTTTTTGTATTCCTTGGTGTGCAGCAATTTTGGTAGCTGGAGTGATCGTTACACCACCGCCCTCGGCTTTCATCGCTGTCTAACCACAGCACAACCATTCCTGTGCCAAACTCCTTCCTATTCACACCTGCGTTTTACCCCACGGCTATAGTCACGCTGTACTGGTGTGTATAGTGCAGTGGTACCGCAGGGCAGAGCAGATGACTCACAAATATCTATCTCGCTCTCTATATATATTTATATATATACACACACAGCGCTCTGTGGATCAGCACAGCATGGGTAACTCCAACTGTGCTGCTTTGGTCTTCCTACCTACAACTGCGTGGTGTGGTGGTGCCGCTCCACAACATGAAATATCCATGAGTCAGGTTGGGCGTACAGATGCCACTGCACCGCCTGAGCCCCTTAACGTGGGGGGTGCTCGTGTGTGTGGTAAGGGGACATGCTTAGTGAGGTGTCCTTTACTGTGTGATTCAGTGTGTTTGTGAAGGGACAGAACTAATGTGCATACGTACACACTCGTGTACATCATTAGGACTTTAATCAGGTATCAGTGCCACAGTGCAAGGACGAGATTCAACAAGGCAAAGTAGGTAGAAGACAGAAGGAGTGCATCTGTCAACCTATTGGTTTCCCTGCGTGTGTGGGTGTTTGTGTGGTAGAAAGTACAGTCAATATGTCTCGTATTACGTGTCGGAGAAAGACAGTAGAACAGGGAGATCGAGGACAGCAGAAGGATGGATGAGGATAAGGAGGAGGAGGAGGAGGAGGGGCAAGAACAGATAGCTGGCCTGGCAGAGAGGTAAACAGGAAGAAAGTGGCAGGAGGTGCAGCAAGAGGGTTTGCAAGAAATGTAGCCGGGGGGGGGGGGGATCAAGGACTGGGATAGAGGGAGGGAGGAGGTGGGGTCAGAGGGGAGAGCAGCAGGTAGACTGTACATCTGTCACCTTCTGCTCCACCCGGCGAAGAATGCCCAGGAGGAACGGGAGAGGAGGAAGAGGAGCAGGAGGCAAGAAGGGGGCACAATGCCACCGGCCAAGGGAGCATCACTAAACAGGCCTATATTTATTTTTAAAAGGAATTCAAGGAATTTCTGAGCACTCCTTATATGGCTCCCTAATACTGAAAAGCGTGCCTTTGAGAGGAGTGTAATCCATTTTTTTTGGTATCTCAAAAATGCATAAGGTAGTGGAGTATTTCCTCTTTGAAATGTTCGTCTATTGTAAGAAAAGGACGGCACAGAAAGAGGTGAAAGAAAAGGACCCGAGGAGGAGAGAGGAAGCGGCATCAGTGGGAATGGGAGCCGCACAGGCCCCCGTGTTCATAACTCTACCGAGGTTGACATTGTCCCAGAAACTTATGAATAACATCCCTGTGTGTCAGCTGGTCTCAGTGTGTGTGTGTGAGTGTGTGATGAAGCAGAAGAAGTCATGGGTTTAGCCACTGTCTGTCGTGCAGGGCCTGTCTCTGTTAAGTCCACTGGGATTGTGAGCGAAACAGAAATGACCCAGAAAGACAGGACACACAGCTGTACGGACGTCAGAATATCAAGGAAGCAACTCGCTTCACATCAGTCTCTGCACAGCTTGACTCTGTCTGCACGAGGCATTTAAACATTCAGTGCATTCAAGAGGACAGACAAGCAGTCGTTTAACATTTGTCCTGTGGAGAGGCTGTGCTTTCTCTAGCTATACATTTAAATGTATATATACAGGACGTCTATATTTATGCAGAAGAGATGTTTAGTTTTGCATGAATTTCCCACTGCAGAAAAATCTTCAATATATTTCATCTTTCAATGTCAACAAGAATCCAGTATTGCTCAGCTCCGGTAACAAGGTTTCGCTCAGACATTGAAAATAAGCACATTTAACGACATCGCAGGCCTTTAATAAACCAGGCTGTTATGCGAACTGATTGCACCCCCTTCTTTTAAGCGTTTTCTCTCTTAGTATCTCTTTTCAAAGTCATCACCAGTCCGCCATGTCTCTTCAACTCAGTCAAGTGTGATAGAAGTGAATGGTTGTGCGAGGTTACGGGGGAGGGGTGGAGGGGAGAGCAAGACCATCTGTGTTCAAATATGTTTGCTCGTGCCTGGCATAAGGTGTAACCGCAGTGTTTAAGATGCATGTGAAGCAATGTGTACATAATCGGTCACACACCATTAGGTGTAAGAGGTACGCATGTAAGAGGAAGGAGTGTAATGAAGTGACTGCGGTTTGATTATGTGTTTACTCACCACGTTGAGTGATGACGTTAGGCTTCAGTGCTCCAGCAGACTCATCAGTGTGTTGACTGACGCAGTCATACATTGATGTATCGTTCGTAAGAGGAAAAACAGAACAGTATATTTAATATCACATTTAGACTTTTTATTAGCATAAATAATTCATTCTCTGTATTTTCTTTTCACTTCGGCTCTCTGCTTTCATTTGTTGTCTCTTCATTTTTTGTTTGTCATTTCTGCGAGCATCCATGCCGACTAACTTTGGAAAAACAAATGATGCAAGCAAAAGCAATGTATTGGCTCCATTCTCCGAGGAATACGGCTCAACAAATCAATATGCCAACTGGTTAATTGATGCCAGAGGTAAGGATTCACATCGCTAATTTTTTACAAAGCCCAATAATCAAGAGGCTCCAGCCCAAGATGTTGTCATAAATCAGCGATAAGTTTACTAATTCATCACATCAGAGGCACACAAAGTGACTTGGCACCAGCGCCTCACACTGACACCTGCATTGATTCGGGGATGGATTATGTAAGTCAGCGCTAATTTCTAACTCAGTCTTAGACCCTCTTGCTTTGCTGTGCAATCCTGTCCACCAAAATGCTTACAAGTATCCGATACTCAGTGACACATGTCTGGGAAAAACCTAAAATCAATATGATGGTTAATAGGTAGGGTGTGTGTGTGTGCGTGAGCGTACGTGAAACCCTCCTCAGTGTAAACGCGATCCATTCATAGATTTAGCTATCCAATGACAGATGTTGTGTAATAAGGGCCTTTGCAACAGTGCTAGTTAGAAGCACCTAGAAATGCATATTGAATAACTAAGTAAACCAAGTGCATGTGCAGCATGTATGTTGCATGTGCGTGTTTGTGTGTATCTGTCAGGCCCACTTGAAAAAGGGTCTAAAGGCCTAATTGAAGATCTCATTGACTCAGCTGCGGGTCACAATCGGTACAAACACATTCATTCCCTTCTAATTGATGACATCACTTAGAGCCCGTCTGATGTAGCAGTAATGAGCAGTATACTGAGGCAAGAGCAGCAGAGATGGTACGCTGTGTAGCTCATCAAATCATAACACAAAAAATATCACCAGAGAGATCATAGAAGAGAAGAAATCATGAAAAATGTAAGATAAAAAGATCAGATCTTTGAAGTTCATTATTGGGAGTAAAACAGCAGATGCTCTTGGAATAAAGGATCTCCTTAAACAGGTTTGAGAGATCTGAAATATACATGTGCTTTGTTCATATCCTGACACTGAATGGAGGTGTCCAATTCGTTCCACTCTTACCCTCTAATGTACAAAATAATTGGCTCTGAGTTGAACCTCTGGCTGCTGCGTCGAGGCCAAGCAACAACCTCCGGTGTTAAAAAAAATGATGCATAGTACAAAAAACTGCAGTACCGTGAGTGACCACTTGAGCCTGGCTCCAAAAGCCAGGAAATAACATTAAGGCAGATGAGAAAATGCCCATTTTTACAGCAGAAATAAACATGTTTACAGCCTGATACAAAAAAACGCTGTTGTTGTAAGTAATGCAAAAATGCAAAAAACGGACATAATGTGGTTCTCTGTGTGATTTATGGAACGTCCAAGAAGCAGCTTTTGGGTGAGTTAAATTCTGGTGTTATTGTATCGATGTTTCTGCTCTAAGTAGCAGGTATACTGCGCTGCCCATACCTGGCTTGTTCAGACCGTAGTGATGAGAGGTATGGTTATTTTAAGTTGTATTCTGTTCTCTCACCGGACGAGCGAGCGGCGAGTCCGCTACTTCTTTATTCTAAAACATAAACAACTGCAGTCAGTCACCACCGCAAAAAGAGTCTACTCTTTGGGAATCTGAAAGTTAAACTACCTTGTTCACGAGCTAATGGATTAGCCACGGGCACAGACTGTTAAGCTTTGATAACTTGCCGCTTGCTAACCCCTAGCTCCACCCCTTCAACCAAATATGGTCACTTGGCTCCAGAAAACCAACATGGTGGCGGCCATATCTAGGCTTCATTTGCGCAGTCGAGAAACCAATGGGTGACATCACGGTGGTTACATTACATTATTTATACAGTTAATGGTCGAGGACACAGGGGGTATGTGGGGTGCCTGCCCTACCCACTAAGCTAAACTGGTGCCCCGTCCTGCTCCATTTTAGCTCTGCTCTCCAACAACAATTGATTGAGCTTAGTCTTCATCATAACCTCAGTCAACTTTCAACCCTCCTTATATAATTTGAGATGCTATGTGGTTAGCTCAAAAACATTAAAAGAAAGCCAAATTTTGAAGTTGGTAAAAGATGTTGTTTGGGGACCTGCAAAAGTGATACTCAGTACCCAGGACATGTGGAAGGCTTTGTGTTTTCCCATTCCCAAAACCAGAGCTGGTTTCGGTGCAGCTGGGTGGTGCATTGAGTATTAGATCACTACTTTGCTTTGGGCAATATAGCTGCAAAAATCTGGCAGCAAAGACTGCAGTCCCACATGGGTTAACGGGGAAACATACCCGGCAGTGCATGAGCAATGTTGACTGATATTCTTGTCTTGTGTGGTTTCTTCCTTTTTTGGTTGAGGTCGAATGTCAATTTGCATCTTTTGGCCTTGGTCATAGCAGTTGTGTGAATATATATTTTATACTGTACTCCATCCTGCCGGCCTTTTGAAGCTATATTGCCTAATGATCCTACTGCGACACCCAACTAAACAGAAGCAGCGCTGCCATGTTTCAATAATGCCCGCCCTAACAACAGTCACTAAGGAGAGCGTATGGATGGATCATCAGAGGTCGCTAGTATGCTATTAAAAAGATAACTCAGTACATAGGGATGTCATATGCACGTGTATGTCTGTAGAACAGTGTTTCCACACAATGCAATGAACTTTTTCATTCATTTAGTTTGCTTGGTTTAACATGACTCAAGCGCAAAACATTTGAAGTCAAGCATGAGCACATGTGCTTTAGCTAATTGGTCAAATGATATGAGTGTCTGCCCAGAGGTCAGAATTAGAACATGAATCTGCCCGTGCGGTCTTCTCACAAGACAATGCTGATGCGCGTTTCCTTTTTTTTTTTCTCTATTCTCCGTTTGTGGTTTATGGTCAGGCCTTCAGGAGCAGTTGTGGGTTGTGCATCACATATTCAAAAAACCCTTCAAACAGGGACAATTCCAACCACTAGATTAATAGTATTGTACTTTAGAAAGCAGCCATGAGTCATACAAGATTATTTTTGTATCATTTTTGTGCAAAGGCAGATATTTGGCTCAGCCGGAGATGCACACTTGTGTGAAAAAGTATTGAGCATTTGCCGCCGGGCAGGAAGCATTCACAGGATTTATTGAACAATCAATTGTTCAATACATGATAAGCACTCAAATCACTATTCATTCCTAACATCTGCCATATTCCTTTTCTTTACCTTGCAATATTTACCTCATCTTTCCCACAATCCACCGCTTCATTCCCTTTAGGTTCCCTGTGGTGCGGATCGTTGCGACACAGGTTCTGCACCTCGCGTCGCTGTGTGTCTGTGTTTGGTGCACACTTTACATTTGAACCTATCAGCACTTCCAACAGGCAGAGACACTTTAATTCCAATTTAATGATTAGAATCCAATCTGTCTCTCCACTAAACCCTTTTCTCAGATATATTTTTAATTATATGGAAAATAACTCAATTATGCAGAAGCCAAACACGAACAAAGCGGCTATGCTAATCAGACAATATACTTTCTTTTTTACTGCTTAGTCTGCAATAAAGTGCAGGTGGTGATGCTATAGCTACTGTGGATATCTTACTCTGTGTGTTTACTGGTGCTTCATCATTGTAGCCTGCTGTCTCATATTACACATTACCCCTGCAGCCAAAGTTCCGCTGGCCTAGTGTGTAGCATAAAGTGAGGATTAAATTTGGTCTCCTGCCATACCTGTGACCTTTGAGATTAGTCTGAGAGTCCAGAGCACTGAAACCTCAATGCCCCGTTCGATTTCCTGCTAATCTGTTGAATATAAAGTATGTGGCTAACTTTTGATTTATTAGATGTTCTGTAAAAGTTTCCAGAGTTATATTATGAGACGGGTGTAAATATTGTCACTGTAAGAAGGCTCCCGGGGTGCAGGCGAGGTAATGTGTAGCTAACAAACTACTGCCTGCAGCGATCACCTCTCCTGCTGGTTTGTGTCCTTGTCTGCAGCAACATAAATACGTGTGTGTGTGTGTGTGTGTGTGTGTGTGTGTGTGTGTGTGTGTGTGTGTGTGTGTGTGTGTGTGTCGACAGCTCCATGAATCACTGCCAGTCTGACACAAGAGAGGAGGAAGAGAGAGAAGGAAGAGACAGAGAAGAAGGAAAGATGGAGAGGAGACAGAGGGAGCACGGAGAGGGTAAACAGCATTCAAAAGGGTAACGAGAAAATTGGATAAAGATAGAGAGGGAAGCAGGAAGTGTTTGTGTTGTGTGTGTGTGTGTGTGTGTGTGTGTGTGTGTGTAGGGTTATAAGATGGGAGAAGAAAAGGAACAAAACAAGGTATTTCCACCGTTTCAGTTTAATGACAGGGCCGAGTAATGACATAACGTTCCAGGGTTCTTATCATGTAACGAGTTCTTGGAAGTTTGTTCTGTTCCTGTTCAAAATAGTTCAAGGAAAATCCAGGCCGAGCTTCACGGCTTCACCCACCGTTCTACTAAAATCATCTTAATCATAATGAAACCTCCTGTATGTTAAAACTTAATCACTTAGGGTGTGGCCTGGGGCGACTCGTCGATGTAATTGACGTCATTGATTACGCGAATAAGTCGATTTGTATAATGTGTGGCGATGCCTCGCAAAAACAAGAGGACCGAGTTAAGAGCTGGAGCACAGTTAAGTTACGACGTGCAGAAACGGATCTTCACTCATCGCTGCCGGTCTTCGAAAGCGCCACGTTCTGGGAAACGCTGGCTTGAGCCTCAAACATTTTGAATGAAGCCCCTGTCCCGGTACGAGCTTAACTTTCTCTCTGCTCCGCTCGTATTTACCGTCACTCAGTGGCGGCTGGTGAAAAATATTCTAGGTGGGGCTGTGCTGTGCCATACCCAGCTGTTTTAAAAAGTAAACACGGGAAGCAAAATCGTGCATTTACATGGCAACATCCAGCTAGCCAAGCCTTTCTGGTGTACCAGTTGCGGAATGTCCTCTGGTGTAGGTTTTACCTTTTTCACTCGCTTGTTGGTTGATTTTAATATCTGGCTGATCCGGTCCAGTTTCTTTAATCCGTAAGTTTTCTCTTAAACTTCTCCACTCGAATGGATTTTGAAGAAGAGAGCGTACAGAGTTGTTTGCGGTGTCAGCGTCCATCATTGTCATTTCCATCACTCATAGACTGATCAGACTTCAACCACCGAGACTAACCGAATTTAACTGCCCTTGGGGGATTATTTTCTTCGATGCTGATTGGCCAAATTCACGTTGATATGCGCGTATCTTGCCCCAGCAACAGTCCCTGATTGGCTACTCGTCTCTCGCTTTATCCAGCGTTCCTAAAGCAGAGACGAGTAGCCTAACGCTTGTTTCCCACATTTCCAATGAACATTAATTAATGTATATATTTTTTTGTATATATACATATGTATATATATTCCATATTTAAATAAGTAATTGTGTTAATATTACTTTAAAAAAATAAAAAAATAAAAAAAAATAAAAACACAGTCTCCACTAGGGAGGGCGGCGCCCTAGCGCCCTCTATTTGCCAGCCACCCCTGGCGTCACTCTAACGCTCTCTCTCTCGCACTTGCTCGACCAATCACTCAATGCGCATGAGCAGGAGGAGAGGAGAGATGTGAGAGCGTTCAGGTCCTGTTGGGAAAAACTTGATCTGTTAATAGAGGGGAGGGTAAGAAGTAGGCCTCTGTAGGACCTTCTCAAAAATGGTTGATTTATGTTTTGAAGCGGTATGTTCTGTTGTTTAATTATCTCCTCCTACTCGTTTTATGTAAGCACTTCAGTGAAAATACTGATTCAGGGAAAGGGTTGCTTTGACATACATTGCTTATATTAATCTATGTGTCATAGCAATCCATTTGGATTTGAGGTCCAGTATTTTTCTGAACAGGCATCTGACAAATAGTCGTTATTATTATTATAATTTTTAATATCATCACACAGTGACGTGGAAATTGGAGACTTAAAAAAGTAATCTTTAGAATAAACAACAAATGAATCGTTCACAATTGAAAAAATAATTGTTAGATTCATCGATAAAAAAAAAAATCGTTAGGTGCAGCCGTACTTAAGGCTTACACTTAATAATAATTTGCACACAAAAAACACTTTGTGTAAAAGTAGCACAATCACTTTTTTGAAAGGGCAGACTAGTTTAAACCAATAACTGTATATAGGCTATAGATGGACGACGCTTCTTCATCTGCTCCTATTGTACAAAAAAAAGCCAAAACACCCTGGGAAGCGGGAGCTGCCATCTTGCCCATTTTGGAGCCTGAGTCTGCGCTGTAGAGGTCAGCTGGTGGAGCCGCGATATTGATGTACCTCCCCTTCCACTAACCAAAACACACACATTGTGAAGATCCCTCACATCTGCCACGTCTGCAGCAGCTTCTTGTGTTGGTCTGAAGCAGACGTTCACAGATATGTAAACTTCAATGACTGTAGTGATTGTTTTAGTTATGTTTCCTCTCGTCGTTCCTCCTCTACTCTTTTAAACCGGAAAAGATCGGCTGCCGGAGCCGAATTTGTCAACAGAGCTGTCAATCATCATTTTTACAGCATCAAATAACTAATTAAAATAAAACTTGTCAGAAAAATTAGCACTTGGGCGTGAAGCAGCATGATAAGAACTAACTATAATGACAGAAACAATGTTTGAGAAAATTGTATTTTGGTTTTATAGTTTGACTCATGTCCCATCTGATAACATGGAGGAGGCGGTCTTAATGACCTATACTGCTGCCAGTCAGCAGGTGGCAATGTTTTAGCTTCACTTTTAGGAAGCTGTCATGTCGTCCATCTTTTTATAAAGTCTATGGTTGAACAAATTTTAACTCGATGTTAGGTTCCCCAAAATAGTTGTTTCCTTCTCCAAGAGTACTCATCAAATTTTTACCCAGAATTCAATCTTATCATTTTGTTTTATGTCTTATAATTAAACTACAAATAAAAACTAACCTTAATGGACCATTTACTGTGGAAAGGTATAAGACTGTCCATATTTTAGTTATTGTATTTTCCAGGATACCATCTCTACATTTACTCAGGGACAGAAACAGTGGCAGAAGCTATTATTATCCCGTGTCAGAGTGAAATCGCTTAACCTGCCGCAGCACTACCTTTAAGGTTTAGCACCTCCAATGTTTCATGCTAAACTGCTGAAGTCAAAGTTCACTCAGTTTCAGTTTACCTCATTTGTCCGTGGCCTCCTGCACCGTTCACATAATCACATCACAGTGTGGAAGCAGCTGCCATGCCGATTACAAAAAGCAGAACACTGGCTAATGGTAGCTGCTGTTTGTGCAGCTCACACATTAACACATAGCTGCTAGTTACGTTAGCCTGAAAGGAGAGTTGGAAAAGGAATGGTGTACATGAGCGAGAGTTTACGATAGCATTAACAGCAGGACCACACGATCCACAAAACATCTTGTAATAGAGCTGCAGTTGGAACGCAGTTACCCACACAGTGTCTCGCTTTAAGTGGTGTAAATGTGCTTCTCGAGCTCCACAGGACTCCCTGCCTCTCAAGTGGAGGAGCGGAGATAGTGACAGTAGCTCCTCATGGCTGGTTAGCTCTGACTACAAGCTCTGCGTCGCTGTCCGTGCTGCGCAGTAGTTACCCTTTAAGATCAGTCTCTGCAGCAAGACTACAGCCTGGCAGAATGTCAGCAGTCAGACAGGGCGACAAGGTTCTGTTGCTAAACTGTCTGATTTTTAATTGTGTAGAGGGCCTCAAGTGGTCAAGAAAACAGCGAGATAGGAGGTGGCCAGAGGAGGAGGAAGGAAACGAGGAGACGCAGACAGATGGAGACAGAGCGGAGGGCCGGCCGTGTCGCTGATTGATGAGACTACAGGGGAGACTTGGTGCGATTCTACTGATTTATATTTAAGGGAGTGCCCGATCACATGTGGGGTGAAGGAAAGAGGGGAGGGAGGAGGGAGGTGAAAGTGAGGACGTTAGATCGCCATGGCGAAACTTATCTGTCAATCAAACGGGTTGTTGTTCGGCGGGGACATCTGTGTCCTGTGTTTGCATGTGAGCTTTTAACTTCTTTTGTTTTATAACTTCTGTTTTTTACTGTGTAGCACTGAGGCAGTGTGTGTGTGTGTGTGTGTGTGTGTGTGCGCTCCTTTATCTGAATGACAGAAAATAAATCACTGTAAATAATCGCTGTTTATCTTCCTTTGTTGTGTTTTTTTACTTTACCTCTGTGTCATCGTGTGTGTGTGTGTGTACGTGCTGGAGTGTGCATGTGGGTCCGTGCGTCTCAGCGCGTGTGTTTGTGTATGTGTGTGCGTGGGCGGTGAGGTTTCTGCGTGTGAAGATAAAAAAAGAACTGACTCTTGCGCTGAACTTTCCAAAGGTACACGCAGTCCTACAGCAGCAGCACCTACACACACACGGAAACTCCCTTGTGGCCGAACGACACATGCGTTAAACCCTTCAAGCAATTAAAAGTACTTGAGCAACATCTCCATATCCAATCACGAGACTTAAGATTACGGCTGTGACCAATGAGGATAAAACGCTTTAACTGTGTGTATCTGTCACATATTCACACGCTCGTGTTCGCCTAACAGGGCGTGGAAATCGTAAATCTCCTTAACCAATCTCAAAGCATTCAGGTAAATAAAATGTAAGTCTTTTTTTTTTTTTGGCAAAAGGAGTCGCTGATTATATAATGTTTGAATTCAGCGTTCATTTAATCAGGATGGGATGAAATATGAGAAATCTGTGAGGGGGATTAAACACAGAAGTGATGATAAAATCACAGCGATAAAACATTCACTAAATAATAAAATAACCAGAGCAACAAAAGTAATTAGTGCACAGCAACTGGCATTGACAACAGCAGTTATTAGCAGAGATAAGCTCCTAGTTACCAGTCTGTTGTGCTGGTTTGCCTGGAATAAATTAGCAGATGATTTGATCGCATCGTGTTGCTTTTATGAACCGTTTTATGACTCCAAATATCGTCCGGGGCTGTATTTCACTAAAGACATTTACAATACAGGTCATGTGTATCAGTCACACACACACACACACACACACACACACAGAGCTGCAACCAGCATAAGGATAACAACAAACGCACACACTCGCTTCAGACATGAAACAGAGAAGCTGCAGACAAAGGCACATGTAGTGGTGCACGCGAGGGAGCCAAGCTGTGATCATGACTGGGGTAATAGTTAAAGCTCAGATGGGAGTCGCCCCGGGCTTCCCTTAACATGTGTGACAGGATCAGATAGAATATATGCATGTTGTGTACAAAACAACAACCACATAACAACAAAAAAAAAAACAGCATGCACGCGTGCAGCAGCAGACGTGTGCGTGTGGTCATGCATATGTATGCTCATGCATTTTTTAAGTATCAGCGTGCAGGGTTTGTGTATGGATCTTTCTCTGTGTGTCTCAGACTGTGAGTGTTTTCTCTACTGTATGGCCGATGCAGGTCAATTAATAATGCAACACTTGCAGAGGTAAAGGAGGCCTGCATGCGTGTGTGTGTGGTGGAGGCGTAAAGGGAGGAAGACGAAGAAGGACAGGAGGAGACAAAGAGAATGAGGTGATGGGCGAGCGGAGACAAGGAGATGGCACAAAGCAGGGGGGAGCAGACCGTGAGAGTTTTAATGCGACTTAAAGGGATGAAAAGAAACAGGAGAAACAAATATAGACTCTAAATCTCTTATTGTTGTTTTTTCTCCAATTAAAGTGAATCTAAGACGACTAATTAGATCTTAATTTAAAAAGTTTCTAAGAGCACCCGCGCTGTCTCGTAGCAACAGAGAATAAGCACATCACTCTTGTCTCGCTTGAGGGTTCTGCAGAGTGTGGCTGCTGTGGAGTTGAACTTTGACCTCTTCTCTCTCTTCCCTAAACTTGTCTTTTATTGCGCCACTGCAGCTATAATATTTGTCGATAAAATGTCTGTCCGTATGCTGTAGCGTTCACATATATTTACCTCTCTTCATGCGCTCTTCCTGCTGCAGGAACGGCACAAACCACGAGGAGATAATTGGAAACGGGGGGCCGCTTGTGTTTCGTTAATGTTATCGTCATGTTTCCAGGAAATGATTCATCCACCGTGTAAATAAATAACGGAGGATAATTAGCTAAAAAAGCAGCTCTAAGTCAGCTTAACATTGCAGAAAAAAAAAAAAAAAAGCGTGAGAGTGATTGGATATATGTTTGCAAGGAGGGGGACGGAGGGTAAATAAGGGACGGGCGATGTCAGCCTCGGGGATTTGCAAAGGATGAGAGGCTGATTTAAGAGTCACAGTCGGTGGGTAGGTTAATATGCAGTACCCTGCTCTACAATTATTTAGTTTTCTTTCAGAAATGATAGAAAAATGTGCTATTAAGCTGCCGCCATCCGCAAAAGGCCGATGCGTTTGGGGTAAGATAAGGATAGCGAGTGTTATAGAAGTGATGGATGAGATTAAAGAGGTCAGACGGGAGGGAAAAGGGGGGATTTATTGTCTGTTTATTGTGGAGATGGGGGGAGGAGGTGGAAGTGGTCAGGAGTAGAAGAGGAGGAAGGAGGCATGAAGGTAGAAAAACTCCTGCGAGAGATAAGAGTGGAGCAGTGGAGGGATACATCAGCACATGACTGCATCACTGGAGAGGCATTGTAACTAGTGGCCCGAGAAGAAGCGCGGAGTGTATCGAAACAGGAAGAGGTTTAGAGAACATGTCAGTGTGTTAGTGTGCGTGTGTGTGTGTGTGTGTGTGTGTGTGTGTGTGTGAAAGTACTTTACTGAAGGGGAAGGTGCAGGGTATCGAAGTGGTAAAAGGAAGTGATGAGGATGAATGTGAGTGTGTGCATGTATGACGCCGGGCGGTGGTGCAGAGTGAGAATAGTAAGGAGGTGTATTCTTTTCTGCAGACAATAAGGCCCAAGGGTGGATGGGTAAGGTTTTGGGTGAGGGGGGTGGTGGTGGATGTAGTGACCCTTGAGAATGGATGGGGCGAGTGCAGAGGGCTTAAATGGGGTGTGGGGGGTTGCAAGGTGTGGGAGAGGACAGCTGGATTTACAGTAGAAAGACACAAACCTTTGTGATTGTGTAGGAGGGTAATGAAAGGGGACGGCGAGAGAGTGGGTGGGGAGGGGAGGGGAGGGGTTATGTGAGGGCTAGAGGAGGGGGAAGTGGGTGGGTGAGACAGACGGGGAGGAAGGGAGAGACTCCGAGAGAGAGAAAAAAAAGGAAGACGAAGAAGAGTGAGTCGCCGCAGTAGAGCTCCTCGCCCACAAAGGAACCCCGTGCAGCCTCAGCTACCGAGCCAGAACCACTGCAGCTGTGTGTGTGCGTGCGTGTGTGTGTGTGTGTTTGTTTAAACCTGTGGTGGGAACTGCGGCTTTCAAAACTCGACCACATGCAAAACTGAGGTCTGAATCTCTGCATCACGCTGCAGAGTAGCTGTTCAGAAGTGGGTTAGAGAGAGACCTGAGAGAGAGAGCGAGAGAGAGAGAGTGTGTGTGTGTGTGAGAGAGAGAGAGGGAAATAGAGACGGACAGGGAGACGGAGAGAGAGTGAAAGAGCAAGAGATCGAAACTGCCAGGGAGACAGAGAAGAAGAGAGTAAAAAATAGAGAAAAACAAAGATTAAACATAGAGGAGATGAGGTCAAAAGGAGGAAGGGAACAGGAGGAGGGAATGAGTGAAATATGGACATGGTGGACAGAGGGAGGGAGGGAGGGAGGCAAGTCACGATGGAGACAAAGAGTGATAAAGGGCGGGGGGGGGGGGGGGGGAGCAGAGCAGAGTTTGGAGATGTAAAGTGAAAGAAATAGATGGAGTAGCTGTGAGCGAGGGGAAAGGATAGGAGAGTTGGATTAATGAAATAAATGCAGAGGAGGGCTCTGGAGGAAAAGGAGAGGAGATTGGAGAAGGAGAGAGGCAGGAGGAGGACGAGGGGAGAGATAGACAGAGGCGTCTGAGGGGGGACCGAGGCAGAGGAAGAGATTAATAGTTTTGTAGATCTGCTCCTGTGTTGCTACCTCAAGAGTAATGCCTTATTTTCCTCCAATCCTTTCTTCCATCCTCCTAGATCCCCTTTTAAAAGGCTGCCTTGAAATAGACACAGTCGCACACACGTGTACACAGATGCACACACACAATGAATATCTGCTGTGATTCATGTAAGCTGTCTCCATTCCAGAGAGCATTTGCCAGCTCACTAATAGGAGAAATTCTTTAATGCTGCGCCACTGTGGATTTCAAAGCCACTTACTGTAGTTCGCATGTCTCCGAACACATTCAAAGGCCTGGGCGTTCAATCTGCCGCCATAAATAACCGGCAATTCGGAGCAGGTTTGCTGCATCCAGGGGGGAATTTGTTACCCGAGGTGTGTGCACGCGCAGGTGGACACACACGTACCTGCGTGGTCATGAGAGCAAAAAAAAAACCCTAAATATTCTCATGTGGAAGTTTTAAGGGAGGAACTTTGATCTCGGTGCTTATGATTAATTGCTTCAGCAGCGTATCTGACGCTCCCAGGCCATTCAGCTCAATATCCGCCATGTTCGACATCAGCATGTTCAGAGCTCATACTGGTACCTATTGTCTGGGGTTCGCTTCCTCGTGTGGGGAAAAAAAGAACGAAAGAATGGGGATAAAATACGCCAATTTATTGTAAAATCCGCAATGATTAAGCTTTCACTAATTTACCCTGCAAAGACTCTCAGCGCCACCCACCACACGCAGACAGAAAGCCTCCATCAAATTATGCTAATGACGGTGTAAAACATTTATGGCTTATAGTTCTTAGTGCTGCAAACTCTGCATTTTTATCCCTCTGACTGTCTTTCGGGCCTCACCTGCAGGAGCACTGTGTTCCTGCGGCTGAAGTTGAGCGCCGGCGTCATTAATATTTAGCTCTGGAATGCTAATGATCTCTCTGAATCGTATCATCACGCCACAACCTCCAATTAACCTCTCCAGAACTCTATCGCTCTCCTGCCTCCCCTCCTCCGTCCCCTCCGTTTCTCTTCCCCTCCTCTCTCTTTCTGTCTCTCTCTTTCTCTCTCTTCGCTGTGTCTTTCCTCCTCGCTCTCCAGCTCGCTCTGGGACTCTCTGCCTCTGCCTCCCTCACCTCTTTTTCATCTCTAACTCTCTTTGGCACATTTTGCCTCTCAAAGAATGTATGCTGAGACAGTTTTCTCTCTCTCATGTGTGTGTGTGTGTGTGTGTGTGTGTGTGTGTGTGCGTGCGCTGTCCAAACCTGAAAGACAGCTCCTGCCTTTCAGAGTTCATCCGGTCTCTTGAGAGGTCCTCCATTTGTCCTTGGTACATTTTTAATAAAGCTAATCTGAGATTGGTGGATGAACCTCGTCACCTGCCTGTCACTATTTCACTTTTCACACTCTCTACAATACACTTTCTGTGCGAGAGGCACAGCCGGAGAGAGACAGAGGAAACTGTCTCAGGAGTGCATGCGGTTCAATAAGAGTTTTTTTTTTCTCTTTTCCAAAATCGTGTGGAGATATGAAGCTCTTGCACAATGCTGCGTCTTTCATAACGCTGGGTTCAGGTGGTTGCAGCCTGTCTGAAGTTTTGCACATATGAAGACACAAATGAAAAGTCAGTTTAAAACTAAACCATATGACAGTGAGTCATTCTGGTACTCTGTCAGGATGATTATCATCTGTCAAAGGCAGGGGATGAGTTATATTTGTTTGCCTTTTCAAGGAAGAGGCCTTTTTAGATGACTAATTTTGTTTTTTTCTCTTTTAAAGATTTTTTTTTTTTGGCCTTTTATGCTTTTAATAATAGAGAGGACAGTGGATAGTGTTGGAAGCAAGGGAAGAGAGAGTGGGGGGTTGACACGCAGCAAAGGGCCGAGGGGTGGGAGTTGAGCCCGGGGCCGCTGCATCGAGGACTCTGGCCTCTGGACATGTCTAATCATTTTACTAGGGATGATCATTTTTCCTTCCTGATGCCGAATATGAAGGCCGAGACCAAGTACCCCTCCGACATTCTGCTAGCTTTGACTAACATAACACTCTCTGCTTGTACCATACTGTTCTCCTTTGTTATCGTCACACAATCATTTACCTAAAACTAGTTAACTTTTTGGGGGGTGGAATAATGAATTATGGTATCAGATTAGTAACCAAACTTTCGGCAATATCGGGGCCGATACTGATACTGTGTTGGTATCAGTATCAACTTGACTCTGTTTTATCTTTTAAAGGCAAAACCATTTATACCATCTGTCTTCAATGATTAACCACAGAGTACCTTAAATCTGGAATATCAGTCGCACCGGAATATAAGATGCAGTCTGCTTTTGGGGTATCCCAAAGGGGAAATGGGTTTTCCAGCTATTTATTAATATAAACGTGTACAAGTTATTAAAACACTATTTCAATTTATTTTCATTTAAAACACATTAAAAAAACACAAATCACAGCCTACCATCTGTTTTCACCATGTCGAGTTTGCAGTCCTGCTAGCTCCCGGTGCTGCAGCTAACGGTAGCTGGCAGCCTACGGTACCGTTGATTGTTGTGAGGGTGGCGGCTGCAATGGCGATCATGGCAGTGCATAACCGGGACGAAGCGTGAGCAACAATCAAGTTAGTTTTGGCAAAACAGCGAGGAAAACAGCACTGCGGTGTATTGTAAACACGAGACCTTGTTGCAGCTTGGACCCAGAAACAGTTTAATGCGGAGGTGTCACGTCACCACTTAACTTACAACTTTAGCTAGATTAAAGCGCCATCATCTGGGTAAAATACCGTAACACAATAAAACTGCATTTAAAAGTGGTATAATTGGTCACACCGTATATAGGAAGCAGCCCACTTTTTAGATGGAAAAAAAAGTATTAAAAGTGCGTCTTTTATACCAAATTGTACAGTATATCAAAATTAAAAGCATTGACCTTGAGAGTTAAGCCACAAAATGCTTGCATTGTCATTATTTGATTAATTATGGCCTAAATCATTCAGTTTTCAGTAGCCTACTACTATTTCCTTGGATATAAAAATGATAAATAATCTCCCATTTCAAAGGCTTTTCACGAAACAACTACACTGAATTGAATGAATATATGAATATGTGAAGCTCTTCCTTCATTGTTGCATTCATTTCACTGCCTACACCTCTTGTTTACTTTTAACACCAATGTTTCCCACGATTACATTTTTTAACCCTTTTTACATTCATCATGATCAGTGCTGCTATAACATAATGAGCATAGACGTAAAGCATTATTGCGAAGATTTTCATGTAAATAATTACCTGTTAAGTCACTATCTATCGCCGAATGAGGCCCAGTTAGTGACGCGTTTTCCATCACCCAGCAGTGGTTGGTCTGCCAGAGAGGGTAGGCGGAGCTAAGTGTTGCGAGTAATCAGTAATCTACTATGGCTGAACAAACAAAGAAAAGATCGATGACTACAGATACAACTTCAAAAATAAGTGAAAACCAAAGAAAAAGAAACAAATTGGACGCTCAGATGAAGGCAAACTGAAAAGGAAAGCGACCGTCAGTGAGGAAAATCAACCGGGGACGTCTGTTTAAATTGGGTCCTCCTGCAATTTACTTTTTTTATTTATCGCCATTAGAGGCGCCCAAGAGAACGAAGATGAAATCTTTGAGATAACATCTTTAAACTCTTTATATTTGTGCAAACAAAATCAAAATAACAGCATTCAGCATCTATTACTGTAACATGTTTTATGTGGCCAAGTTCCCATCATACATTCTGTATTATTTTTATCATATGTGTATCACACCACTAATACCAAACCTATCACACTTTTCTTTTCTTTTTTTTGCACATAAAAACAATTAGAAAACTGTCCTAGCTCAGGACACAGTTTCCTAAAAACATCTCAAGGCTGTGAGAGGATTTCTAAGCACCCTCTTACTGCAGCACACGGGGACACAATTAACTCTCCTCCTACCCATTACAAGAGACTGAGAGTGCCTCAGAAGGCTGAACACCTGGGAAAGTGCACATGTTTTATTCTGAGATTTTTATCGTTTTATTGTTAGATCTGATAATTATTTTCCCATAATGCTCTTTGTGATTCAGGTTTTTGCAGAGCAGCTTGACTAAAAGTTACAGCAAACCATACATTGTTAATACAGTTCATTACATATGCAGTATTCTACGTGTGTGCATTTTAATGCAGAGCTGTTTCCTAAATCAGCTAAAACCAAACGTCAGGGTCATTTTTCATATGCATTTACATTAAAGCAACACAATGTAACTGGTGCAATGCTGTAGTAAAATGCGGATCCTAATAAACCAAACCAAAAACATAAGTAGATGTATTTGCCTTCTGCTTTGCACCATTGAGCACGGTTAGTATAAGCCAAATATAAACAGCCAAATAGTCACTGTGACTTCCCTTGTGCCCCTAAAGAAACTGATACACCCTCCGCCCCCCAAGCCACCAAACCCCTTATATTTTTTTTACGCCCATTTTTACACACTTACTCCACTCTTGCTAATCTATTGCAGTGCAAACTCTTGCTCCGTTTTGCATCTCCCCTTTCACTTTTTCTCCCTCGCTCACTTTTGTAGCAGTGATTGTGATGAATTGAGTCATCTTAAGTGTTTCCTCTCTTTGTGCATCCCGCAAGGATTTCACCCGCCCTCCCCTCCTCCCCCTTCCTTGCACTGAATCCCCTCACTCTCTGTGCACTCATCTCCCCATCCTTTACCTTATTGTGCTTCCTCCCTCCCTCTATCTCTCCCTCCCTGTGTTCTTATGCCTGTCTTTCTCTCCCTCCCTGCCTCCATTCATTTCCTTTATTCTGAAAGCATTACTCAAATCACAATCACGCTCTCAGGCCGCTCCACTACCACCCTGCAGTAAATAGATAAATTGCAGAATGGAGAGTGAATGGGTATTAATAGTAGCAGGCTATGAATTGCGGTGCATATCAAATGAAAGCCAGGCCAGTCTGCGAGGACGCTTTTCATGTGTGTGCAGACACACAGACACGCACACACATGCACAAACCGACCCCACGTATTCTTGTACAGCGCTGCAGTCCTTCACCAAGGTCATGACCTCTAGTTGTTCTGCATCATAACAGCAGTGTTGGCAATGCTTGAGTCATCCTCGGGTAGAAAATCAGGGCAGAGTTTTAATAAAAGGCTGAGAAATGGTGCAGTGTGCCATCAATGAAATGGTGTCACTGCAACTTATGCATGACCATGTAGTCATATCTTAAACTCTGGAAAGAGGAGGCGTTCCTTTATGGCAGTGTTAAATTTGGCAGCTGCCTTGAGATGAAAAGGCCTAAAGGTCATTTTTACTCTTTATACTTTAAGTCTAGTTTAAGTCAATAAAAAATCAAAACATTTTCTCTCTTTAAAGGGACAGTTCGCCGATTTTCAACCTCAGCCCTATCATGCTATTATGGGGAGCAAATGCCATTATGGTAGGAAAAAAAATGCAATTTGGCTCTGTGCCTTTGGAGGACGCTATCCGCTTCTCCACTAGGCCATGGAAAACCAGGGAGCTCGCTAAACCACACTTCCTCAGTCTAGGACGCCCGCCTCTGATGTCATGTCTCGTTCAAAATCATCAGGTTTGAAATGTAGACTGCAAGATTTTTTAGACGATCCATCGGGATATTCTCGTCATATTTTGGATTCTGTACGGCTCTGAGCCGTTGCCTGCAGCGAAAACGGTAGTATTTCACTCCAGCGTCTCTCGCTGGGCCATTCCCTTCAGATAGAGGGGCGCAATGCATGCTGGGTGTTGTAGGAATGTAGAATGGGTGAAACCACGAGCTGTTTGTACAACTTTCTCCACAGCTATGGCGCTGATTTAAAATATCATTGCTTCTATCGATTACAGAGAACACCAGCTTTGACTGACAGAGGTTTTTTCCGGGGGCGGACTGGTCCTTTAAACTAATTCAATTAGCCTGATACAGGTTCAATCTGCTATAAGGCGCTGCCCTTTCATTAATTATTTCCTGACGATGTTCTCCGCGGGTAATACAGATCCTCAGCTAAGATTATATGTATATGGAAACTTCTGGAACAGTAGCACATACTGCACATTCCTCTCTTGCCTTATTTGCAGCAGCAGTGTTGGTTTTCAGCACAAACCTTTTTAATATTTTCATCATCGCTTCTCATTTAAACAGTTTGACTGAAGCAGACAGCTGATGATCGCTCCTTTTTCTGCGGAAGAAACGTCAAATGTCACGTAGAGCGCCCCTCTTTCTGTGAGCGCACACAGAGCCTGAAGCAGAAAGTCTGGGTTAACAGAGGAAGTTCATAACCACCTTCGTGATACCTGTTCGTTTTGCTTGCGTTGTTGTCAAGCTGCATTGGGACGTCCTCACCTGTAAGGCTGGGTCAGATTAAGGGGGAGTTGCACGCCCCTTAACCAATTCAATCAGCTCTAGGAATACATTGCTTGTATTCTGACAGACAGATTAGACACACAGTGGGAAAAATATCATGGATTTTAAATGTACGACAGCCCAACACTAACATTTAAGTCCCGTCTGGTCTCGTTAACAAAAACATTACATAGGTGTCGTCAGAGTTTTTATTTTCAACAATCTATTTTTAGCTCGTCAACATCTCATCTTCGTCGTGTAAAAAAGGTTGTTGACAAACATGTATGTTCCTCACGAAATTAACACTGCTTTATGGCTCTTGTGACTTCATGAGGAGTGATATTTGAGGACATATCATGACGTGAGTCGGTGACATCCCTCTGAGGAGCGGAGTTAAACTACATTTTTATGTAAATCAGAAGACAAATAGTTCCTAAATACGTCGCAAGCCCTGAGGAGCTAATACCTCTGAATCAAAACATTCCAACCAGGTTGTCTGAAGACAAAAATGCCCCAGCCGTGTGTTTGAAATGTTTTGCAAAAACAGCAGTTGCCAAGACATCAAACTTTAGACATGTAAGGAAAATAAATAAATAAAACACACATTACGCTCTCAGTCGCATCTCCAGCCCCTTTACAAAATTTCCCTCTCACCCTTGCCTGGTGGGCTTTTTCGCTTAATAGAGGAGAGAACTTCCGCATGAAATGTATCTGCAGCACAGCACTTGGCGGTAGATGCCTTTGATTTGCCAATCAAGATGGTGACTTTTGAACGACCGCCACTGTACGGCAGAGACAGCCAGCCACGGGGCTGTCAGCGTTCAAAGCCAAGGGCCCTCTCAGTTAAACAGTCTCAGTGTGTCGCTACGCCCACATTTCAAGAGATGGCACATCAAGGAGCTGTTGATGTTGGATTGTATACGTCTGTACACACACAGACTGATCACAGTGTTCACCTCATCAGAGCGGTGACACACGCAAAGTCGCAAATACTGTACAAACTCCTTTGGATGTACGCGCACACACAGGAAACACACAGTACAATGGAGCTTTCTGGGCTGGATGTGTTGGCACATGACACTGTTTAACACTGTCTCATCTGCTCTTTGCTTTGCCAGCTCGGCTATGGGACACAGCCAGGTGCAGGGAGAGAGAGAGAAACAGAAGGACAGAGGGAAAGCAAAACGAGGGGAAGTCGTACCTCATGACGCTGGCTGGAAGGAGGTAAGCAGGGAAGGAGCGGGCAGAAAACTGTTGGTGGCTTCAAAAAACAACAGAAGTGAAAGAGAAAAGGGTTAAAAAAAAAAAAAAAGAAAGTGAGAGGAGAAAACAGAAAAAGGAATGGGCAGGGTCATACAAGTGGAAGCAGAACTCGCAGTGCTGCCTGAGTAAGCAGGTGTTGATGACTGTGAATCACTGCCACTTCAACTGCTCGAGCAAGGTGGTGTCATCATCCGCACTATTTTAAAGTACGGCAGGGAAAGAAGAGAAAAACAGAGACAGCTCAGGAAGAGAGACAAACGGCTGAATAAAGAGAGAAAAAAGAGAAGAAAATGTGCTCATATTAGGGCCTGTTTCCTTCCAGCAGCCATTCAAAAAGAAAAGGTGAGAAAAAACAGATCCTTCTATTTTAGCATGTGTATCATTTTACATGATCCTGCAAACACCCGCATAGAACACTGTTAATGAATGGCTCATTTATCTGTGGTGGGGAAGGACGAGTACAAACAATGAATATTACAGGAGCGCTGCCAAGTTGCTCCTGCTGACAGAACCACCAGCTACTTTTAGTAACCATGGACACAGCAAATAAAGGGACTATTTGTAGATTTAGAGTAATTTGATTTTTATAAAATGCTAATTATCTGCATGTGATGAATTATGAAGAACTACTCTGCCATATCCGTATCTAGTTTCAAATGTTTGAAAGGATTGGACATCGAATTAACTCACAAATGAATGCAGGATAAACTTTAATACAGCCTCACGCTCAGTGCTGTTTTACTGTAAGGTGGAATAACAAAAAACAGTTAAAAGGATTAAACACAGAAGTGCCTTCGGCTTGGATTTAAAAGTTGCATGTTAGGGCAAGTCTGAGGTCGTTTGGGAGTTTGTTCCAACAAAGTTTGTCACTTACAAACTCTACTATTTTCTCTTTTAACTCCAGGAAGAATTACACAGCCGCTTTTAGGTGACCTTCAAGGTCTGAAGGGTGCGTTTTGTATAATAGATTGGTATTTTTTTTTCTAAGCTGTTTCTTTTGGGTTATTTTTAAATCAAGTACAAAGCTCCAAAAGGGACAAGGCTAAGGTGAAGAAGCTAACAACAGCTGTGGTTTAACAAGATCTCTGCTCTCCACTGGATCGCCTGTTTGATGGAGGATGGCCGTATGTTTGCAGAGCCTATCAGGTTGAATATGTAAAATATAAATTTGTCAGATTACCTCCTGACAACAAAACATTATGATTAAGCTTCAATATCAGCAAAATGCCCCTTAAAGGTGCTATATGTAACTTTCAAAAAATCCTCATCCCGAGCGACATGGTCGGCCGTTGAGTGAACTGCAGTCAACCTTCTTACACACTTCGCGCAGACACTAGCACGCACGTACGAGCATCTTGGGTTTTTGCCAAAGACACACGAAACTGAGCATGCTCAGTCTCGGAACTCACTGGCTCTGTTTACTTTTCACTGACACGACTTGTGTATTGACCAGTATCATGCTGTCCAAAATCAACACTGTAGTATCATGTTAGCTGGCGAAGTTATTTGTCAAGATAGTCAACTGGCATACACACTCAGATAGTATTTTGGTAGTCATAAAGTTAGCAAGCATGCTAAGGTTAGCCAACTAGCTCTAACATAACTACACTGCATGGATCTGGCATTGTGCTTCGTAACCAAACGGCAAATTACTCAATTACCAGCCGGATCAGCCCCGGGAGTCTGCGTGAGTTAGCTGATGTTATCTACTCGACGGTGTTTTGCTACATTTCCTAACTGGCAAATTGTCTGCGATAGCAGACAAGCTAACGGTAGCTTGTTGCCAGCTTACTGCTGGCTGGCTAACCTTAGCCTAGGAAGATAATGCAACAATATCGGCATATAGAAAACAATCGGTAGTTATACGCATTTGCTTTGTTCTGCTACATAATTTACGTTATGTTATGTTACGTTACGTTACGTTACGCCAAAATCAACCTGTCAACCTCTCTGACATATACACTGAGATAATATTTTAAAAGTCATAACCTTAGCAAGCATGCTAAGGTTAGCCAACTTGTTCTAAATACACTGCATGATGCAGGCATAGTGCTTCATAACCAAATAGCTAATTACACTGGCGAACCAGTAAATCATCACAAGCATTAGCGAACATTAGCCAGCTAAAACCACAATATCACAATGATATATATTTCACATGCTACGCAATGTCAGCCCTGTGTCCATATAGCACCTTTTTCCAGAAGGAAAGCGCTGGCAGGGCGCTGGAGAGAGCTGGGAGGAAGCGCTTGTGTGGTGAGAGAAAAAACGCTGCCCACGGGTTTTGTTTCTATGAGAACAATACGTTTAACTTGCTACAGAACAACAAGCTTACAACACGTAGCATGAAAGACAGCTCAGGGTCTGTTTTGATCCCAAAAAGCAATACTCTGCTGATTTTGACTCTAGTTTTCCCCCTGACGTCCATCACATTCCTGTTTGGCCAGACCGGCTCCATGAGATAAAACTTTTTTTGTTTTTTATTCTTGTGTGTACTTTGTGTTGTGGGTACCGGTTGTTTGTTGGCATTATCTGTCTCCATTTCACAGTTTGCCTTGTCTCGTGTTGCACACTGTTGACTGTTGTGGCAGCGAGGCGAGGAGAGCACGCACATACGTCACGTCCTCTTCTTTTCGCAGATAAACCGGCCTGAATGCTTTACATAGGAATCAGCCCACAGGCTGTTTGAGGCAATGGAGGAAGTTGGGGAAGGTCTCAATTTTTCAGTTCCTCTACTATCCCTTCACATATTGGCAATATAATGAATACATGTAAAATCTTACATAGTGCACCTTTAAGGATCACACATTTAAAGCAGCTGTGACAAACTTTTCTGTGTGTTGATTTTAGCGCCCCCTGTGGACAAAGTGGTGCTTCTCTTTCAGATCCTTTTCTGTATGTTGCTGCATTGTTCTCTCTAAAGATAAATCTCCTCCTCCTTCCTCTTCTTCTTCTTCTTCCTTTTAACTGGCTTATGTACATCCCACTGTGAAACTTTGCAGGGAAAATGTAAATATAGGCTCTTTCGTTCTGCATGATATGCAATGCTTTGTTGGAATCTGACTGCTGACAGCATTAACAAAAGCTATTTAGAAACAGATGTTCTTCTAGCTCAGCCAGTCCCAAACTTTAGAATGAGGCGGCCCACGTTGAGATCTAAAATTATTCTGGGGCCGAACCTTACCTCAAATCACACAACTCAGATCAACACTTGAGACTGAGATGAAGTTTTTTTTCCATATTTTTCTATTTCATGAACCTAAAAATCAATGTGAAAGTGGGTCTACAAAATCGCAGTGCAAATAAATAATCCAAACAATTTATGAAGCATCAAAATAAGTGAAAAAAGAAAACTTTAAAACTGAAAAGCAAAAACTTTTCTTGTGTTTATTGTAAATGACGTCTCATGGCCCACCTGCAGTACCTTCACAGCCCACATAGGGGGCGAAACCTAACTTTGGATACACTGTTCTACACGATGGTTCATTTTTCTTTTGTTGTACATTTGAACGCATCTGTATTAAATTGAGACTCTTTCATTGTTCATATACTATAAGGGACTTACTACTACTTTCATTTTACCACACAGGTTGTGCCCCCCCCACCACCCTGAATAAGATAAGCGGCATAGATAACGGATCAATCCTCACTCCTATGCCCTGGCTGATGAATAAATAAATGTGTAAACACTTAACAAGCCGGGTATGGCCAGCACAGTATACCTGCCACTTATTGCAGAAGCGTCAGTACAATAATAATTGTATTTAACTCACCGAACAGCTGGAGCACAGACTTGTTGTGCATCCAGAAAGTTCCATATATCTCACAGCAAGACAGATTATTTGTCTGATTTGTGCATGAACAAATCCACAAAAGGCTCCAACAACACAAACAAGGAGAAGTTAAGCTCAGTGACTGTGTGGCTGTGTTGAAAGCCAGCAGTATCCACCTGTCACTCAAGTGACCCTGCCCCTTTAGTTTAAAGCGCAATAGAAGTAAGTTGGGTGAGTTTTATATAAATTCGCCTCCTGTAGAGCTCTTAGGAATACCAGGCTTTTTATATCACGTTTATTTCTGCTATAAAGTTTGGTATTTTAATATGGGCCCTAATGGGTTTTTCTTGGCTTTTGGAACCAGCCTCCAGTGGCCACTCAAGGAACTGTATTCCCGCATTGGCTTCATTTTTCAACACCGGAGGTTGCCGCTTAAAAGAACTCAAAAAGATAGTCTTTTTTTTTAATAGTTATTATTTGGTTGTGTGTGTGTGTGTGTGTGTGTGTGTGTGTGTGTGTGTGTGTGTGTGTGTGTGTCTCACAAAATGGTCAACATTTGCTTTCCAATATTCGGCTACAATCGGGGGAAACATGTTTACATTAGGATTTGTTGTCATAAATCTCTTGGTGGAATCCAACACTGAAAACTTAAGTACACAAAAACTCAGTAGAAGAGTGCTGCATTGGGCCGCGTCCACAGAAACAGAAGGATTCGGCAAGAAGAAGAAAGTCTATGAGGCAATCCAAGCTCTAGAGGATTCATTTTTAGTATGGATGAAACCACAGACAGTTATGTGTTTTGTTCTGCTTTTGTGTTCGGTTCTTCATGTGCCAACAGAGCTGGCAGTCGTTAAAGGAGCTGTGCAGGGCCCCGTCTGAGGAAATATTGATGCGTAGTCCTGCAAGTAGGATGAAGACAACCACTGAATATATCCTTGATACCGTGTCTTATGTCTTCATCTTCACCTATTGTACCTTGAAAGGAATAGCATACCAAAGAAATGCACACTGTTGGACCTGCTTGACATAGATCTCTGAATACTTAAATCTGCAGGTATATTAATATGGCTGCCATTGTTCTCTCACTCACTCAGTGTTTCTTATTACTGCAAATGAGGTGTAAGTAACAGGCTTGGATAAAGGGATTAAGACGTCTAAAATCTAAATGGTGATGTAACTCCAATGTAAGAAGAGGCTGAAATATTCTATTCAACGCTGAATGAAAAACGCCAAAGAATAAGCAAAAGAAGATAATAGCTGGGTGTAGCCTGCGTCAATTTTGTTCACTTTAAGGATACTTTGGAAGGATCGCTTGGAGACATAAAGTTCAGCCAGCGTTTAGATAATTGAGAGTGTTTAGATGAAAGGAAAACTATCTGCTATCTGACACAAAATCCATCCACAGACAACAGCGTCACTATTTGTTTTACAAAATGCTTAATCATTTTAACATCCATTGCAAGATTTTGAAAATGTTTGCTAGCTTCAATAACTGCACATCGCCAAAGTTAACTAACAAATGTTATTACACAGCTTTGTTAAACACTTGATTCTGATTGTATAATTACAGCATTATGAGGTCTGCTGTTTCTCAATAACAGACTGTTGCTTTGAAGAACAGACCATTTCCAGGGATTCACCTTTAATCACACAATCCAGAGGACGATCTGTAATCATATCAATCCACTGAAAGAAGTACAGTAAATTTGTGGTTGGTTTGTTTACAGAGGGAAAAAAGAAAAGAGACAAAACAGTGGAGAGAAAGCAATAAAGGTTAAGAGACATAATTACTGTAGGCTTTGATAGATCTACAAAACTGAAGACAGAACATGAAGTAAACATGAAATGGAACGCAGTACGGGATACGACGGTGTTTAAAGATGGTGAATGGAAAAGAAAAGCCGGACAGAAAGCCTCCATCAGGTGCTGCGCTGGTCATGTTCAACTTGTCTTGCCTCACCATCAGTGGAAACGTTTCCGTTTAATGTGAGTCATAACAGCTAGCTTAGCTCACTTTCAGAAAGCTAAACATTAACCGTTGCTATGGACGCAGCTCTCACTATGAGTGTAATGGACATATTATTAATATAATTATTATTTAATTAATTAAATCATTTCAATCAAGTAAGTAAATAGCCGTGTAATAAGCGGGATAATGTATTGTGGAGGAACCCCTTCAGGTCAAGACAAGACCTTCTGCTTACCCTGTTGGTGTTCCAAAACACGAACAACCTGCTCAC
The DNA here is from genome assembly GCF_022749685.1 of Semicossyphus pulcher. Lineage (NCBI taxonomy): Eukaryota > Metazoa > Chordata > Actinopteri > Labriformes > Labridae > Semicossyphus > Semicossyphus pulcher. The sequence goes on from NW_027211681.1 coordinate 9,522,672, forward strand.
TTCACAATATCCCTTATGTGCATGTGGTAAGAAAATGATGGTTACGGTAAGATTACATTAAGACAACCAAAACACGTGGTTTTGGTTTCGAAAACTGTGGTAGTAAAAATAATAATAGTTTGACTGAAAGTCTTTGAAAGCTGGCCAACATCCTCTCCTCAAATCTAAAATCTAAATAAAAAATCCTACAATAGAGCTCCTCTGAAGAGCCATTGTAACAAACCCCGCCCAATATTAGTAAAGTGGTTGTGATTGGCCTGACCTCAATCAGGTCGGACGAAAATCAGTCTGATTAGAGGAAAGAACAAAAGCCTCTGCCAGAGCGATTAAAACAATGGCTCTCTCTTGTTTCCAGCCTTTCTCGTTTAAATCGTATTAATCATCACCACAGAACATGTACTAGGCTGTATCATTTATAACTCTACACAACATTTTGTTTGTAAAATGAGCCAGTTACTGTTGCAGTCTCCGAGAAACTTCTTCTATCTGTCTTATTATCAAATGAATTTCTTCTTCTTTCAAAAGAGGTCGTATTGCTTTAAAATAATATCAAATACTGTCATAGAACAGGTAGGGGAAGTAAGTCATCTGAAGTTACTCAACAAGCAAGTTGCTTCTATTGCGTCAATGCTAACAGAAGCCTGTTCTGTTTTTTTGTAGTTTTTTAAAGTTAACTCAAACCATCCGGTGTTTAGGTCTCTTCAAATGTCCTCCTGTTGAGGCAATTTGTGTGCATAGCAGTTCGACAAGCGGGCAGCAGGATATCTCTGTGAATAGTTTATATAGCTGACATCCAGGAAGTGGTTTGCTCTAAAACCCTACACGTCTTCACACTCACACACACACACACACACACACACACACACACACTCACACACACTCATCTGCGCACTTGGACAGACACTTGGGGCTGACATTTCAAACTGTCAGGGAGAATGCTGTCAAACTGTGCATTGTCATGGGACATGACTGTGTGTGTGTGTGTGAGGGCGTGAGCATGCACATGTGTTTAGTAGGAGTGTGTTAGTGCGTGTGTGTTGAGTGGATATAATGCTTGCTTTCTTTGCCCGGGGCTAATTTATATAATAATGATGATGATTTATTTTTTTATATAGATATATCTTTGCTACACACACTTCCTACGGATTACACAGACACACACGCAGACTCCTCCCACCGACTACACACACTCCCCTCCTCCCCTCCCCTCCTAACACGCTCTTATCGAATTAAATAAAGTCAGCGTTTTGCGGCCGGTCGGTTGCAGGGAAATAAAACACCATGTCATTTAGTGCTGATGGGATGGAGTCTCTATAAATAGTCATTTCCTGCTTGGCTTTAATTAAGTGGCGCTACTGTCAGCTGTCACAGAACACAATTATCAAGCAGACCCATTTAGCAAACTAACCCCTTCGCTACGTCTCCGTCGGTTTATCCCTCTGTCAGTCTGTCACTCCGCTCTGTGTGCTGTCTGCTTTAATGCCCGTCTTTCTTTCCCCCATTATCCCCCTGTTTTTTACTGCTTCTGTCTGCTTACGCCGGTCAGTCTGGCTCACAGTGTTTACCTTTTTCCATTTCTCTCTATATTCTCCTCTCCAGCAAGCCATTTCTCTGCTTCTGTTTGCTTTCTCTCTCTCTCCCTTGTCTTTCTCTTCTAATCCGCTGCAAGTTTTCTTCACTGACAGGTTGTTTCATCTTCCTCCCTCTGTACCCGGCACCTCCAGCTCTTAGAGGTGATTTTTTTTTTTCTCTTCTCAGGTTCGCATGCACCTGAGTTTTCCGCCTTAAACCTCCTTGAACGTGCTCATGTGTCAGCGCACATGTGTGTCAGTTGACCGTGAGACCTGTGTGTGTGTGTGTGGCTGCTGTGTTTACTTAAAAGGTCTGGTGCGGTTCTGATTGGAGCTACCCTCTCTCTGTCTCCATCTGAAAGCTCTGAAGCATGTTATTCCCCCGGTGCAGAAAGTTAGAGAGAAAGAGGGGGAGGAAGGAGGGAGAGAGTGAAGCGCAAAGAGGAAGAAGAGAGACAGGAAGAGTGTGCGTGTGCGTGCGCGTGCGCGTGCGCGTGCGCGTGTTTAGAACAGGGGGGGTTGGGGGGTTAAAGAAGACATGGAGAGACAGAGAGAGAGCAAGGCCAGGAGATGGAGATGGTGAGAGGAGAATAAAGGGAAGGCAGAGAGAAGGACACTGCAAGGACAGTGCAGAGGGAAAAAAAAGAGGGGAGTAGGAGGAGGGAAATGCACTCAGGCAAACACACAACAGGGAGAAACACACACACGTTCACAACTTCAGTATACATACTGTATCACCACACAACCACCCACGTGTTTGAATTTATGCCTTCCCTCGGATATATCGATAGGCAATCAGTCTGTATCTCAAACATTCCCGAGCGCTCATTTCCAATGACACACTAACACCAATACACAATTAATCTCGCGCACAAGAAGGAGTACACAACAATCTGTATGAGGCACTTTTATCCATACATACACATGTAGGAGGACGCAGCATGTATTCGTCTTTTTTTTTTTTTGCACAGACACACACTCAGGGGAGCCGGGGGCCTAAAGTGAACCATGGTTTGTCACAACTGGAGCTCCTACGGATTAATCACCTCCGGAAGTGTGCGAGCGCACGAGTGAGAGCGATTTCTCACAGAGGGGAAGGACATCAGATACAAACACTTGAACATATACCACACTTAAGTTGAAAATCGCACAACATCTTTTAACATAACATCATCCACATGTGCGCACACACACACACACACACACGCTCTGTATCTCACTCCCTCACACACGTGCACACACTAAGATGAGAAAGTCCAATTATCAGCTGGCATTCCTCTCTCAGGGTAATTTAATGCATTGGGTGAGAGCTTCTCATTTATGTTTGGTAATTACACTCTCTCTGCTTTACACTCCCTTTAATAAGCTCTAACTTCACTGCATAAACCGTTAGATTACACACACACACACGCAGGCGCGCACACACACACCTCTGCATGCAGATGAACATTTAAAGGCATACTGTCTGGAAATGACTCTTGTATTTTAATGACACATGGATGCCGGGTGAGTGCATACATGCCTACGCACATATGCCTCCACCCTCGAGCTCCACTATCTCCTCCGACCTCGCGTCAACTTCCCCCATATTATCATTCATTACATTATTGTACTTGTTTTGGTGCGTGGCTGTTTTCCCCCTCTATAATTCATTTCTTCTTCTGAATTTTCATCAGGGATTATGTTTTGCGTTATGGAAATGCCGATGATTACTATTCATTATGTGGTTTCATGATTCGGAGTCTTTTAAATTTATGTGTGTGTGTGTGTTATCTCTGTGTGTGTGTATGTGTGGGAGCTCTTTAATTCAGAAAGCTTAAACAGACACAAAAGTTCTGTGTGCATGTGTGAGTGTTTCTGCCACTGTGTGTTTGTGTGTGCTTGCATATTTCTTCAACTTGAGGAGTCGTGACTCTCCATCAGTGACAGAGAGGCAGAGTGTGTGCTGAGACTGTCGATGGAGCATCTGAGAGACCAAATTATAGCTGTGTCATCTGCTTCAGTTCCCGTTTGAGAAACCTACTGAATAATCATCCAACTCTTACAGTTAGTGATGAAAATATATCCATTAAATTGGTCTCTAGTGACTCGGTCTCTAAGCAGTAATATACAATCCAATAATAACTCTTGAAAACAGATCTGATTACAACAAAGGGCATCCTTCTATGTGCACCGGGGAAATAGTCTTTCTTTTTTTTTCAATGGACAATATTATGCTTCTAACATTTTGGCAGTGTTGTGTTTGCCTTTCAGAATCCTAAACCCTGCTCAGCATGCTGTGAGTTTGGAGAAACTCTTGTTTTTCTAGCACTGCTCTCGGCTCCTCGTTCTCAGAGGAGACCTCCATTCAAAAAGTTAAAGTCTGGAAACGCGGGAAGAGAAAAGACTGAACAATTCTTTATGGAGAACTGGAGGCAAAGGAAGTTGGCCCACCTTCAACAGCAATGATATAAAGACGCCCATACTCACTTACCAAAGCAGGTCTAGGGCTCTATTTCCAAATATGTATTAGTTCTCCATCAATCAATCCATCCATCCATTATCTATACCGCGTATCCTGTTCAATCCCAGCTGTCACTGGGCGGGAGGTGGGGTACACCCTGGACTGATCACCAGTCAATCACAGGGCTGACACAGAGACAGACAACCTTTCACGCTCACACTCACACCTACTTGGGAGCCACCTATGAACCTCACGAGCATGTCACGCAGAAAAGCCCCCTATGTCCCAACCGAGATTCGAACCATAAACCTTCCAGCTGTGAGACGACAGTGGTGCTAACCGCTGCACCACCGTGTAGCCCTGTATAAGTTCTGTATTATCTTATTATTTGGGCATTAGCCAGTGAATGAGAAGTGACAATTACTGCTATACATGTTTGGAAACTGTATCCCCCCCCGGTTTTATTATTGTGGATTCCACTTCAGAAGCCGTGTTGTCTGCAAATAATGCAAATGATTCAATCATTTTGCTCCAAAACTACAGTACAGAATAATAATAAAACCCAACTCAAATAAAAGTGCAATATAAGATATGAAGTGTGTGGGTTACATGCAAAGAGACAATGCCTAATGGGGAAACATTGTATTACCTTATTGACAAAAGTAAGTCATACTTGCAGTGATAATAAGAAGGAAAAACCTACATTGCACCAGATGATGAATGTAAAGATAGCGCATGCTAATTAATGTAATTGTATATGATAATAATTACAAATCCTCCAGTCCAGGTTTAAACGTTTAAAGTTCCTGTGAGGAGTTTTTCGCTGCTTGTGAAACAGACTGAAATGAATTCTGATGACTCTATATGAGCTACAACAGCAAACCCGACCATCAGTGACAAGGTTGATTATTTCTATATAGTTATATTTAATGCCTTGAACTCGTGGCAGGGGGTAGGTGTCAGACGAAGCAATTAACTCCAGGCTACCTTTGTTTACATTTACCATGGCAACAATTTAAAGTGAGTGATATGTATGACTGTTAAAGAAAGCAGGATGAGATGATTTAGTTAAAAACACCATTTAAGCACGTACAGGACGACATCAGCAAAGAGATGAGAGGTACGGCTTTGTCCACAGGGGGCGCCAAAATCAACACAAACCAAAGTTCCTCACAGGAGCTTTAACCACGCATTTTTAGACGAACGAGTTAAGAGCATTAAAATAGAAGAGCATTGGTACCAAAATCACGTCTATGGTAGAATGGATTTGGTCCCAGAAAAGTAAGACTTGCAGAATTACTGGACATAAAGAAAATACTGGAAATGAAGATGGTGAGATTAAGACAGAAAGTGAAGTTGGAAATATCATAACAGCATTTTGTCTGATCTCTAGTCAGTTTCAGAACTCAAAACACAGTTAGCACAACATCTTTTGAAGATTAACACAATTTATGTTTTTACAGAATATGCAGTTAATAAACATGTTTCAGACATTAATATGTGATTACAGTTTCTACAGACGAACCCAACGCCACATTCTGTTTGGCTTGCACACAGAATGTCAAAAGGAAAACCCCCGTGTTGAAAACCAACAGTATTGAGAAACTGCTTCAAAAGAGCAACATGTATTAATGAAGAGCTTTGAAATCAAAGTGGAGACCACCACCACCACATACTGTAGGCCTTTGGTTTTAGAAGAAAGTAAAAGGCCCCAGGCAAAAATATCCCGTACACACAATCAGGGTTTCTCCTCTCAGCCAGTCTGTATAAGATATTTTGTCTTTTAAATCCACTATTACTATTAAGTAATTCTGCTTTATTAATGCAAGCCTAATATTTGTCATGCTTAGAGGCCTTCAGATGCTCCGGCCCTAACTGGAGGTGGATTAGCACGTCTTTATTGGCAGTTTTGTGCGCTCTCTCAAGAAAAATTGCTGTTAATTGGAATAAAACCGTCTCTAATTATGCGGTCAATGAGGTGGAAACATTCGGCAAGTTAAACATAATATAGGGCCAGGTGAGGGATTCAGCTCCAAACTCAAACAGACTCTTAATGTTTCAGCTTGGCATCTCAAATGTTTAGCGGCTTTCTGTCTGAGAGAGCTTCAGACAGACACAATTTTCTTTCTGCACATATTTTACAAACACGAAAGCAAGCGGGACAATGAAACATAAGTTAAGCTGCCAGCAACTGACAATGTCCCAGTGCCCCATTACCATACTGCGCTGTATACTGTCTGCTAAAGTTACAAATACAGTTTTTCTGCCGGAGACGGGGAGTTCATTTTCATGCAAATCCTCTCTTCACTTGTAGTGCTTGTGTCGGGTTTAGCCTGGTTTTGATTCACAGAATGATGGAGGTTTTTATGCTTTATCGAGCAAAGCGTTTGGCTGATATGTTGGAGACGCACACTACGCTAAATTGACTTTGCATCTCAGATTATGGGTTCTGATGTAAAGTTGAAATGAAGGGAAGTAGTTGTGTTAAGGGTTAGGGTTAGATCTCAGAAGGAGCAAACAGGATGAAGGTTACCAAACAGCAAACAGATTAAGCTCAAGAAATGTCACGCATTTTAATTACACTGACACAGTATGTATACATACAAATATAGAGAGGGATTTTTCCAAGGACAATTGCTTGAATGTCAGCTATAAACCAGCGTCATTCAGCAGTCACCGTCTACAAACACGTCCTCTATTCATTCATTTATCCACATAACAGTTCCTCCGCATTTCCCATTCACACGCTGCGTCCTATTAAAACATGCATCCCATCCAAATGCGTAATCCCTCCATCCATCCTTGGCCTTAACAGCTTGTAATGTCCTTCTGCTAAAGCTAATTATAGGCTTTTAGTACTGGAAGTGAAAGCAAAGCCTATTTTAACTTCTTTAGAATGTGCCAGTATGAACACAAAGACACACACCTCCTATCCAATTGTGGCCACCAGCGACACAGGTGCCAAAGGGATCACCTGACTGGATTTGAGTGACGCAGAAGTGTACCCTCCCGCCAAAAGAGTCTTGGCTCCACGCCTCGCTCCATCCTTCCTCCCTCCGACGCTCATTCCTCTAATCTCTATATTTATCTTTGACATTTAACTCTCTGTGTTCAAAAGTATTCATGTTTTCTTTGCTCTTTAACTCACCTGCCACCCTTGTTATTTGCACATGGACGCACACACACGTAAGCCACCTCGGATCCAACCCCCGTCTCTTCGCATGGAAACTGAATCCTTTAATTTATGAATGTTTATGAATTTTTGATAAGTTACTCATGAACGGCACTGTCAAAATGAAGTGGAAGGTTTGAAATTTAACCCTCTTAATGTGAGTGGTTTGAGCGTGCCAAAAGTTGCATAAAAGTGCAAATGGACTACCGATGCAGGCTCTCTGCACACATACAGCCACTTGTGCGCGCACAGTGTCTGAACGTGTGTGCTCCTGTGGGAGAGGGTGGCTAATTCTGTCTAATAGCATGGCTACCCTTCATCTTCCCACTGGGACCTCAGTATTCAATTACCACCGGTTTATACCTCTCCCTCCTCTGCTACATATCGCCACTAGCACTGACAAGCTAATGGAGCATCTTATTACAGTACTTCTCTCTGCAGGGTGTGCAGTATTTTCATAACCCTGCACCAAATGTTTTTCTTTCTGCTGCATATTTACTTCAGTCAGAAATGGTTTCTTTCACTTTGTCATGCAACAGAATCAAAATGTGTTCATTGGAAGGACTTTTGACTGGAAACAAATTTCAGCCATGTTCAGGTCGGCATGGTCGAGTGGACTGCTGTTCAGCTGAAAAATACTTACAGACAGGTACCGTGCACAACTTATTAGTTCCAACTGTGGGCTGTTTCACTTCTCCAGTTGGACTCAAGGTTTCTCTCTCCTCCTCTCTCTGCCTCCCCGTCTCCTTCTCTTGGGAATTGTATCTTGATAAATATCAAACACGCACCTGTAGCGCCGTACTGACAAACTGCAAAGAGTGAGCTGGCTTCCTCTTGACTGTCTTCAGTTTAGCCAGAGTCCAAGTGGCCTTTCAAGTACTGAGTCTTCACTCTGAGGACTTTCAAAGGTCTGTATGAAGAGCGACGTACTCACAAGTGTGCGAGTGTGGCTGCTCAGTACACGGGGGGAGTGCTAAATAACAAGTCTCCAATCCAATTTGAATTCAGTTAACGAATGGAGACAGACCTTACTGGCTGACATGCCCCTTGATCGTGTCACATGGAATCTGTCAACACTTGATAATGAGAAGTCAGACGTGGAACAGCAGAGACAGTAGGCCGCGCTGCTGTAAGGTTCACAGTGTCATTCTTCAGTCTGTCTATAATACACAAGATAACACCAAGTTTATTTATGCATTTGTTTATTATTAAGCTTTAATCAACCCCACATCAGTCTTTAACTTTCCTCGGAGAAGACCAAGAACGGGAGTCCAGGGGCCGGGTGCAAACAACAACAAAAAACAAGAGATATGCAAATAAATCTGTCATAGTGGAACTGAGTGCACATCACTCACACTGGTTACATTTTTATTGCAAAACTGATAATACAAATGCTTTTGTCCCCTCGCCCGCCAATAGCACAAGAAAAAACGGCTGGGAATTGAGGCGCTGGTTTAGCTTAGCGGGAAGAACAGACGCCTCATATACTGAGGCAAAGTCCTCCACGCATCGGCCGCTGGTTTGACTCCGAGCATGGCCCTTTGGTGTATGTCTACCCCAATGACGTCTCCATCTACTCTCACTGTACAAAAGTGACGCCAGAATACCCCCCGTGACGGACGCTGCCATCATACGATGGTGACATCTTTTGGAGCCAGAGCTGTGTAGTAAAGATCGGCAGGTGGAGCCGCCTAGCTACTACCGCTAACCAAAACACACACTTGGCGATAAAATACCGGAAACAAAGATCCCACACGCCGGCGTGTTTAACAGCAGAACAGCTTCTTTGTGTTGGTCTGAGGTTAAGGTTCACAGGTATTGCAACTTCACTGACTGTAGTGATTGTTTTATAGTTATGTTTCCTCTCGCCGTTGCTCCTCCACTCAGCTAATCCAGAAACCGGCTGCAGGAGCCGTATTTGTCAACAGAGCTGTCAATCATCCTTTTTACAGCATCAAAAAACTAATTAAAAATAAACATGTCAGAAACATAAACACTTGGACGTAAATCAGCATGATAATAACTAACTATAATGACAGAAACCATGTTTGAGAAAAATGGAACTGGCGTGTATTTTGATTTTATAATTTGACCCATGTCCCATCTGTTAACATGGAGGAGGCGGGCTTTATGACCTATACTGCAAAATGTTTTGGCTTCACTTTTAGGGAGCTGTCATGTCGTCCATCTTTTTATACAGTCTATGGTCTACCCCCCATTCACCTACCCACAGTCATATTGTAATATCCAATAAACTGCCAATACTATTCCAGGTTTTCTAAAGTATATTTACATTTCCAACATATTTTAGTCTATATTTTACATTAAATATAGTTAAGGCTATGATTTTTTACTGTTGTGTAGAATTTCTGGATGTTTATGTTCCTGTCTTCTAATGTTAGGCTTATTTCCTGTGTGTTTATTTTCCCCAGTGCTGCACTTCCTGTGATAACCTGCTGCTGTAACACCAATTCACTTCTGATTTTCAGATCCTTTATCTAGCTATCTAACTATCAACACATTCTATATATAAAAAAATGACATAAGTGTTGGCTCGGAGTAGAAATAAAACTCCCTTACTTCATAAATTGTTGTCTGTTGACCATTTCTTAAATAACAAAAGAATAAAAACTTGATCTGCACGAACCATTTGATCCGGTCTTAGCTTTTCTCACACTGCTTGCAAACAGTGTAAATTAGCTTCCAGGGAAACAAAGACTTCAGTATACACACACATTGCCCACACAGTAAAACTGCAATAGAGAGAAAATACAAAGACCTTAGATAAACCTGTTTTCCCCTTTGAAATAGACACGGCAAAGTCATTCCAACCTAAAGCCGCTGCCTTTACTAATGATTAAACCCATTTCTACCTTAAGTGAAAAGGCAAATGGCTATAAGAAAAAGAGCCCTAACACTGTGCAGTGAGTATAAGACAATATGTGTCTTAACACTCTTATAGGAGATAATATTTGTAAGAAGGTAATGCTCACTTCTCTCGGGATATAAATACATTAGGTGTCTCATAATGGAAGATAGGCAATAACTAATAACCTGCAATGTAAAACCATTGTGTTTATTATGTTCTGAATGTCAGCGTTTCCCTGCAGCCACTCCTAAAAGCACGAACATTAGAAGAACAATCCGTCCTTGTATTCAAATGAGATTGCAACTGTCCTGGCACAAGAGTAGTTCAACCTTTATTTCCTAGATTAGAAAGGTTCTAACATACAGAGTTCATTCAGAGTGTATTCCACTGCAGGGCACCCAGGTGCTCCATTTTACTTCCTGCAGAGACGTAATTACAAACACAGAGGCAATTGAATCCATGCCGGGAGGTGTGTGTGGGTTTGTGTGTGTATTTTTTTCCTTCATATCTTTGAGTGTTTGAATTTCATTTTATTGAATCCATGCATGAGAGTTTATACAGAAGTGTGCGCCAGTTAGAGACGTAGCAGGTAACTGATGGTTATACTGGATCCTCAAAGGCAGAAAGAAGAAAGGCGATTCGATTCAGTTCGTTAACATTCTTACCTTGTAGGATCCTGAATCAATACAGAAAATTCAAAAGATTGATTCTTATGCTCTAATAACATTAAAGTTTCTCCTCATTAAATTTGCAATGACGACAGAACAGAAGAGCAGGAACTCTGCGGATCCTGACAGTCTGCAGTGAGAGCACACGCAGTCCCGTATACCTGCTGCCTGGGATGCTGTATAGGAGGGGAAATCGATTCAATCAGCCTGATCTTCAATGAAGCCAAGGGTTTGGACTCATTTTGGATGGAATAATCTCCCAGGGAATGTGGAGTTTGACATGGTTCATAAAATATGCAGATTTTAGGCATGCTATTGCCAGGTTTTAGTTAATTGCTCTTTGCACTAATGCAGGGAGGATTTGCTCGTGTGTTTGAACTGCTGGAATATCAAATAAAAGTGGCAGTTAAGCAGAATGAGGCTCTTAACAAGGTATTTATATATAAACACAAAGTATGTATTCACAACAATAGACCAGAAAAATATTTTTTTTTAATGTACGTGCTGGTAGTTTTTTCTTGTGCAGGTGGAAATAAGCAGCCAACACAAAACTGGCATATTGTCATCTCAAGTTGATATGACTAACGCAACAAAATGATCTGTGTGTCACGGTGTAACTACTGCACATCACTGTGACAGACACAGTAAGGAGACCTTGTTGCTGAAAGGCACCACCTGACTTCCTGCTTTGCTTCTGCTACTAGAGGGCATTTAAACATCTGAAAAACACGTGTTGTTTCAGCAGGTGCTCATTCCCAAGTTGTCAAAAAACACGCTTGTCAGAGCTCTAAATGTCTCACGCACAATCTACCAAAGTGTCTGCGTGAGATGCACCAGGCTTTCAACTAACTCCAGTTTAAAACCATCCTCAGCAATAATAGATGTTCAGGTGCACTTGGTGAGGTAGTTGAAAGAATGGGAAGTCTGCTTGGGTTGTCGGTTTGGGTTGATGAATGATACATAGGTCAACATAGGACCTCTGCCCAGGGGCCAGGGCTACCTTGTGTACCTGGGCAGACGCTACCTTGTGTGTCTCATTTTCACATTTAAGGAGTGTGTCACTTGTAGTACTGACTGATGCTGTGGTTCTACATGGGTGTTGGCTGCTTTTTTGTACCTCCAGTAGATACAAGGAAATGTGAATCTAAAGCTAATGTTCAATCTCTTTTACCTCTGTTTTTGGTCTCCACTAACTCCTGATGCTGTTGTCCAGCTCCATAGCAGCTTAACGCGTCTCTGTGTTCACTGGCCAGTAAATAACTTGTCTGTTGTTTGGTGCAGGGCAGGTGTTCTACAATGTGTTTAGCTTTTATTATACTTCATTAACTTCCTGCTGCAGCTGGAAACATAGTTTATGGGAGATTTTCATTTAAACAAATGTCTGTTAAGTCACTATCTATCGCATAATGAGTTAACACATGGTGATTGAGCGTATGGCAAACTGATGAAAGCCTTTGCATTTGCAGGATTACACACTGGGTGTCTGGTGCGACTTTCGCAGAGAAAATCATAAGCAGCGCCCAGTTAGTGACACGTTTTCCATCAGCCAGCAGTGGTTGGTCTGCCAGAGAGGGTAGGCGGAGCTAAGCGGCTGCTTTTTCGTTCTCTACAAGTGTTGCGAGTAAGTAGTACAGTGGACCGGCAGCGAAGGAGCAGCCCCGCCTACCCCCCAAACAAAGTATCCAGAGTCGCATCAGTGGAGGTCCAATATGCTCCATGATCCACCATTGTGATGTCAGTCAGTCACATACAGACCAGTGTGTTGGGCTGACCCTGGCAGTCAGCCAAAAATAAGTAAAAATCCCCCCCAAAAAAGAAAAATTTGACCATCAGATGAAGGCAAACAGTTTAATATGGAAAGCAACCATCAGCGAGGAAAATAAAGCCTTGCCAAGTTGGAGAGCAGTTATCGTTTATCGCCATAGGTGCTGCCCAAGAGAGCGAAACTGAGATAGTTGGAATGTAGTCTTTCTTTGAACACTATTTTAGTGTTGTATTGTACGGTGGCTGACGAGGGCAAATTGGCCTTGACGGCTATTGGTTATCTGTTTTCTTGCTGGCTTGTAAAGGTGGGAGACCATCTTGATGGAGCGGAGTTAGAGCAATGACAATCGTAAGCACAAAACACAACCCAAATGCATTTCCACAATATGGAAGCTTTCAAGATGGATTAAGAATTCACCTCACAGCTGTGGCTCCAACACGGGAGAGCTGGAAGTGAGAGTGAAGATGTTCTCTCCGAATCATTGTCTGTTCCTGAAAGGGTGTGTGTGTGTGTGTGTGTGTGCGTGTGTGTGCTGGCAGTTTAGCCGTTCGCTCAGGACCTTGGAGAGAGATGTGTTTGAGAGAGACAGAGTGGCGGCCTGAGTGAGAGAAAGAAGAGAGGTCAATCCTTTTCGTAATAACCAGACCTGTGGAGCTGTGGTTAAATCCTCAGCCTCTGGATCCGCACATGGACCTCTCCTCGCCAAGCACTGACTGCCTGATTACACCCCCTGCCCTTTCCAACCATCAGAAGAAGTAACTAGGCTGTATCACAGGTACAACCACTGCTTACTTAACAAAAAGTAGGCCATTAAAATTCAACCCCTTTGAGAAAACTCAGTGTGGGTGCATATATTAACATGGTGTTCCTTATTAGCAGTATGATGCTGCTGCTAAAGCAGAGTTGCACAAGCCGGGCTACTGCTTGAAATTAGAAATTAAGTCTTAAGCCTCAGCGTGACACAACAAATATGTGTAGTTACCACAGTGGCTAGCTTCTTTGAACCTTATCTAAACCTCTCTGTTCAGTGTGTGCATTCACAAGACAGATTTCTATAGCAGACACACTTTAGCAGCAGAGTTGCTCTCTTAGTCTCACTTTTTTTTTTAGAGTCCTTGAGACAGTCTAAAGGAGAGTGCGTTATCTCCTGCAGAGCGGGAGGGAGAGATGCGTCTTACTACAGCCATTCTCACATACCTGCCCTGTTTGCAGATAGATAGAGGTGTCTGTGTGTGTGTGTGTGTGTGTGTGTGTGTGTGTGTGTGTGTTGTGCACGGGCATGTCTATCTTACTTTCAGCGTATTTAACGATTGGAAATGAGGAGAGTCTCCGAGGCTGAATGTGCAAGTGGGCAGGCGTACACACATGATAATGCGGCCTTGTACAGCAGGAAAAGTGTCATAACAAATTTAATTCACCAGAGGCAGAAACTCCTGGGCTCAATTTCAACTCGATCCTAAATCCATGAAGGAATATGTAAATATATGCGCCACACACAAATATTACAATGCTACACTGCTCCGTCTACTCGCAAAATAAACTCGCATCCAGCATCAAAGTGCTTTTAACGCAGCTATACCCAATTAGTGTGTGATTCGAATGATCTACCACCACTGCATTTAAGTTTCTCAAACTAAGCACGAAGTTGTACTTACAAACTCAGCCATCACAGAGGACCTTTTAAGCTCGTCTTGGGCGCCTTGCTGCACATGATTACTTAAATCCTGCAGAGGTGGAATAACCTTTACAGTGAAGACCGCATGCTGCTTTGTTTTCAGCTAAATGTCCAGACATATATAAGTGTGATAAAGTAAATAATTAAAAGAAGCTCTGGTGAATTGAAAGAAAAGATTTCAAAATAAAAGCCTGTTAATTAGCTTGCTGCACTGCGTGTTCAGTATGCCACCTTTGGCTTATTAAATCAGGAAGCTGTCAGCTTAAAATACAAGCTGTAAAGTCGTCTCCTTGTTATGTAGCACTTTGCATTGTTGGCTTTTGAATGCATTAAGCACAATTCCAATGAAGTCTTAAATCACCGCCGTATCATGTTTTCCTAATGACATGAAAAGCTGTCCTCGCTCTCATCTCCATTAATGGAGCAGGCGTGCTCAGATAAGACGTGACGGCGTTCACAATGCTCGATGATAAATCTCCATGAAGGTGGGGAGTCGGAGTGATGCCGCAAAACCCAATACAACTGATTAAGATGGCACTCAATCAGGGACATGTAGACAGGTGCACACGCACACACATGCAAGCAGAGAGCAGGCGCACGAAGCACACCTGAGAAAGTGAATGACACACACACACACACACACGCATTAACAGGCATACATCTTTTCTAATTTCCATGTGTCCTTTTGTCGCTCGCTGCCTCGTCCCACATTTTCAATCTCGTCGCTGCGTGCTGTAAATTGTCAGTTAATCATTCATTGTTAATTGGTCATTAAGCACTAAGATAACACTTGCTGTTTAATATGTGATTGATATAATTGATGACATGAATCAAAAGCGCGCGCTTGCGTGTGTGTGTGAGCGTGGAATGATAACCTGTTCTTCCGTCACAGACTGACAGCAAAGCTTTGTGCCTTTGCTCTCCCGTCTGTCAAAGGAAAGAGGGATTGAATGAAGGAAAGATAAAAAAAATACAGGGGATATTAATGTTAAACACAAAGAGAAAATGGTGACAGATTCAGAGAGTGATAGGAGGCGTGAGTTCAAATTAAAAAAGGAGAGGGAGGCGGGAGAGTGGAAGCGAGGATATAGGTGGTTCGAGGACAAAATGAAGAAGAGGAGGTAATTGGTAACGATGTAAGGACAAGGGAGCGAGGACAGAGGAGGAAAAGTGGGGGAACTTAAAGCCTGCAACATGAAAACAATATAAAATTCATGCATATATATTAAAATCTATCTGTCTTATTAAGAATAATCTGCTGCAAAAGGAGTGATTTATTGTCCATTTTAAAGCAGCAGCAGCAGCAACAGGTTAGCTTTGAAACAAAAGAGAAGATAATTAGAAATGAGAAGTGAAAGCCACCGTGATTGAACGCATGAAGAAGAGAAACAGAAAGAACAGACTGAATCGTGTGCAGGCGGTTGTGGTTTTATTGTCAGAGCAGTGCAGCACAAAGGGCAACAGCCACCAAGGCAGCAGAGACTTTTCAGCGAGTAGACGGTACTTAATGGTGGCTCTTAGTAATTTCCCCAAAGGGAGGGAGGCAAGCAGTTGCGGCAATAATAAATAATCCCGACCAAGAAGCTCTTCCGAAGCAAAGCGGGGTAATTGGTGTGATCTTAATATTTGATAAGCCAGCGAATGCATCTAAAGTAACTCCGGCCACAAGTGCCACTGAAACGGACGGGTCGGACGCTGCTGTGTGTGAGCATCGGAGGAAAGTGGGAATACGGATTAAATACAACTAAAGACCTTCTATTCCTGCTCTTCTTTCACGGCAAGAAATGCGCGTGGATATAAAAGCTTGATCCAACACGCTGCTTTAAAAAAAAATCTCGTTATTTTTCAGTGAGATTTGGTGAAACAAAAATGTCTTACAGGAGACGTTAATTATTCATCTCAAGGTCGACAAGTCAAAGCAGTTTCATTAGCGTGTAAAGTTGCCACAGTAATTAACAGTTTTTGCAGTACCTTATTGTGAACAAACCTCACCTGAGGTTAGTTTTAAATAGTCTTTTCATTAAATCAACAGGAAAGCTTCTTTGCAAACAATACAGTGATATTAAGTCGGTGGATAAACGAGCATGTGTTGCTGTGTAAGAGATTAGAAAATAGTCCTTCCTCCTTCTCAGGGTAAAACGGGGATATAAAAAGACAAGTAGCTCTTGAAACTATTTTAACAATAGTTTAACTAACTTGTCAGAGTGAGTAACTTTAAAACACACCCACCTCCTCAGATATATTTGCATTTATGCGTACAGAAACAGCTGCTAATTGGAGCGACACAGACACAAAGAGCGGCACCTCTGCACGCCGCGCAGGAGACAATGAGGCTGTTAAATAAAATGAGCACTGATGGAGCTCTGAAGCCTCAGAAGTGACAGATTCCTGTTAAACAATTGGAGTTAAACATGCACACAACCCTACAACACACAGAGGCAGACACTATACATTTCCTCATCCCCTGACACTCAAAACACTCATCTGACACTCAAACGCCGGCGACTGACAGCAAAGACACGCTTCTCTGACAGATCAAACCTGATTTACAATGCATGCTTGTCGCGTGTGTGTGTGTGTGTCACTCTGTGAAGAGGAGACGAACAGAGGGAGTTAGGGGTCAGAATAGTAAATTTGAAAGTGTCACATAGCATGTCATTTATCTACCCAGCACCCCCTCCTCTCCTCCACACACACAGACACACACGCACACACATTCAGGGTATCCACCTCTACTCCTCCCAGCCATTCATCCTAATCTTCAGCATAATCAATCAGCTCGTTCTGTCTTATGTTGCTTCTTTTCTCTTCTTCATTTCCATTTGTGGACTGCATCACTGTCAACCCCTCGCTGTTAAGCAGCGGGGTCAGTCCCACAGGCAATCTGTCCCCCCGACCAGACATATCAGCAGCTGACACCTTTAAGCTTCACAGCGTTTGCTAGAGAGTAACAACAAACTCTCCTCAAAACAAACTTGTTTACGTATCAAATTAGCATAAATGTTAAGAAGTCAACATCATTTATATATGCTCAACTTTTGAGACAACGCAGATGATACAGTGGTGGAAAAACCCTTAAAATTTTACACAATCTCAAATATTATCATGAAATATTTGTGGAAAAATCTTTTTTGTGTTTCAAAAGGTGTTTTTTGTTTTTACGCTTTGAAACAGACCTTTTGATAATCAACCACATATTTTCAATGGGGCTCATAGCTCAATGGTTAGCTTAGCTTAGCATTAAGACTGGAAGCTGGAAGCAGAGGGAAACAGCTAGCCTGACCTTGGCTAAAATTGACCTACTAGCACTTCTGAAGCTTCACTGAACATGATGTATCTGGTTTGTTTAGTTCATGCTAAACAAAGAAGATGAGGATGCTGAGATCATGAGGTCCAAATCCTGTCAACTCCAACTATCCACCCCGAGCATGGGAATATTGCACTTCCTGGGTGGCAGTGTGTTAAAGGGCCAGTGCGCCAATTTTCAACCTCAGTCCTATCATGCTATCATGGGGAGCTAATGCCATTATGGTAGGAAAAAATGCAAGTTCGCTCTGTGCCTTTGGAGGATGCTATCCGCCAGACTACATAAAATGCGTCATCTAGCGGAGGCCAGGGAGCTCACTAAACTACACTCAGATGTCATGTGTCGTTCAAAATCGTCAGGTTTGAAATGTAGACTGCAGACCTGCAGATTCTTTAGACGATCCACCGGTATATTCTCGTCGTATTTTAGATTCTGCACCGCTCTGAGCCGTTGCCTGCAGCGAAGGGGTAGTATTTCACTCCAGCATTTCTCGCTGGGCCGTTCCTTTCAGAGGGAGGGGCGCAATGCATGCTGGGTGTTGTAGGAATGTAGAATGGGCGAAACCACAAGCTGTTTGTACAACTTTCTCCACAGCTATGGCGCCAATTTCAAATATTATTGCTTCAGAGAACACCAGCTTTGACTGACAGTGGCTTTTCCAGGGGCAAAGTGCTCCTTTAACATATTATGAAGGAGAGATGATTAAGCATGAGCAGAGATGTGTTTGTGTCTCAAAAGTTCTTCATCTTCAAAATCAATACATTTTTATTTTTTCTAACGCCAAATCTTCACAAAAATTATTTGCGTAAAAAGCAGTCTGTACTCTTCAGACTGACCCACTATAAATCCAATAATGAGCAAGCAACAATGACTTCCTTTCAGCAGGCAGAAACCTGAAGCAGACCCAGACTCATTTGTGAACCACCGTCTGCCTCGACCGAAAGGCGTGCAACTCATATTAGAAAGTCTACCGCTTAGAGTCTAATTAACACGTTGAGTTATTTGTGTGATGTGTGTGAGAGCTGACACATTCCAAGTCTGACATGTGTCTGTCAATGTTTGTGTTTGGAACATGAAACATGCTTTTTATGCAACACACCGTCTTCCTCCTTTTAATTATACCCCTTTCATGTCTTTCCTTGTATCATTAAAACAGGCAGAGGACCAAACAGAATATGATACTTAGGGTAAAGCCGTGTTTATATGTCTGGGATGTGGTGTGTATGGCTGGATTTACGCACCCCGGTGTGTGTGTGTGTGTGTGTGTGTGTTTGTGTGATGTGGCCTCAGGGCTTCATCGAGGGGTAGCGCCGAGGGAATTCCCCTAAAGGCAGAGATCCGCAGCCAAAAGCAAAACATGCATCACCTCCGCCTCTCATCTTTGCTTTGCATGCCACAGACACACACACACACACATTACCCGTTACCACCGCACACACTACTCAAGCCTATACACGTACAGCGAACACATACATTCACACTCAACACAGCCTCGCACTTCCTCCTCAGATATTCAAATACAAACACATTGTAAGTGCTCCTGCAGGCTTTACGCCGAGAAGGTAAAGTGATGCTGCCAGAAGATGAGCTGTGAAATCTCATGAATGACTCTTGGGAACAGGTCCAACATACCTTTTGAACATTTAACATCGCATTCACCACGGCATGTTTGTGCTCAGTCAGTTATCCGCATTATGACCAAAAAGGTGTCTTTGTTTAAAGAAAAATCAAATTCTATCCTCTAATTACAGTATTTACATATTTGAACATCAACCCAGTTCAAGTTGAAGCCTGTCTGGTGATGGACCACATTCTAAATATTGATGCCCCCATCTAAAACATATTTCTACAAGTCTTAGTTGATGTGTAACAACCTTTGGCTTCTGGGGTCTGCTGGGGTATCACAGTTGAGATTGTTTGTTTGTAGGCTATAGCTAACGCTAAAGATACAGATTATTGTTCTTACAGTTGGCCAATAAAGTCAAAATATGTGTATATATTTAAAAGGGGGAACAAAACCAGGAAAAAGGAAGGAGATGAAACATGGGGACTTGTGAATAATGAGGTGTTGATTATTGCGCTAACAAGGCTCTTGTGCTGCAGGTAGCACTTTGGGTAGAGAAGATGTAACAGTCTGAATGCGACGCACACGATAACGCCTTGACAATTCCACTGTAATGTATATATTTCTCAGGTGTTAGCATCAACTTTTACTGCAAACAAGGATTGCAAGGATGAATGATGTCAGCAGTTAAAAGAAAAACAGCACAAGGCAGTGAATGATACTTGTTGTTGCACAAACAACAGCCTACTTTTACTGGCTCTGCTTGCTGAAGTCTTTAGGTGCAGAAGCAGTTTATCCATTCAAAGTTGAAGACAGAGGAGCAGACAAGGTTAGCAAAAAGAAAATTGTAGATAGATATTGGAGAAAACTAACTGTTGCTAATTGTCTTTTCTACGAGAACTTTACTTTCTCTTTCTCTATTCTGTGTAACAAAGTTGGTTAGTGTAACATTCTTCTTTTTATCTATAAATCCCTTGTTGGACATTCACCGCCCCACATGAAATACACGCTGAACCACTGGAACCTACCAAACGCTCTCCTGACTGTCCTGTGCTTCAAGTCCCTCGACTTTACTCTGAACTTGTAAAATCTGCCTTTAGTTTTTGTGCGCCAAATATGTGGACACACTCTAAGAACTGACACTCTAATTTCTCTCGGACAAATGAAGGCGATGATCTCAAACTGAGTATTGTATTTTTGGTTGTTTTAATTGTGTCACTTTCTGCATCTCGACATTGCAAGTTAGGGAATATTATCACATGACCTCTGTGTTTGTTGAAATGTGGCAGGTTGTTTTTTCCTCTTCAGATGAGGACATGCCCGGATTTAAGATCACAGACAACCTCCATAAATATTTCAAATTACCAGGAGTCCTGTGTATACTAGTCCCATGTGTACTGGGCTTAAGCCGTACTTGGTCCGTTTGTCCCCACTCATCCTGCTCCCAAACATAAGCCGGGATCAGAATTTCAAGTTCAAAGCATTTTTGAGTTTTATTGATTTAATCAGGTGAGCCTTGACAAAACATCAAACTAAAATGCACATAAAACAGCCGTACACTTCCCTAATCAGTACAAATGAAGATAAGCTACACGAGTACTGTTCTTCAGAAGCCAGAAGAACAAGAAAAACAAAAAGAAGAAACACTACCCTTCCT
Source organism: Semicossyphus pulcher (assembly GCF_022749685.1). Taxonomy (NCBI): domain Eukaryota; kingdom Metazoa; phylum Chordata; class Actinopteri; order Labriformes; family Labridae; genus Semicossyphus; species Semicossyphus pulcher. The sequence goes on from NW_027211681.1 coordinate 9,543,363, forward strand.
AAAACAAAGACTGTGCTTTTTACAAAGTGTTCTATTTGCAAGTTTTCTGTTCACAAATATTTACAAGTGTCAAGATTACAGCCTCCAGCAGTGAAATACCTCCACACAAATCACAGATCTCTCGACTACAGCCTCCTGCTGTGATGAACCAACACACAATATTCTCTGTCAGACTCCTTCACAACACTGAAGAGCTGGTGGCACCCGATGGAAGCAGGGATCAGAAATGAAGCCTCAGTGGGGCGGCTGTAATCTGGTCTTTACAGAGGGTGTGAGCTGACGTCACTCCTTTTTGCGTGATCCCTCCCCGCCTCACCACTTGTGAATAACAAAACAGCAGCAGGAGGGAAACAAAGACATTTCTTCTAAAGGCCATTAGAACCGTCAATGATCAGTATAATGTAGTGGACAATAAAAAGCAACTTCAATGGTCTCAGAAATTAAGATTAAATTAAGGGTTATTCTGTTTGTCTGAACAGCTTCACAAAATATAACTATTTTAACAGTTTCTGAGCTAGGTTTGTTTACGTAGCTCCTTAGCAATGATGAGTCAATTTAAGTCTCTTTAGCCTCAGGTTGTCTGTGATCATGCACTAAAAAAATGATTTGGAAAGGGTTTGTGATCTCCCTTTTATCTTTGTCAGCAATACACAACTCCTGCTAGCTAGCAGCTGCCTGCTAGCTGTAGCCGTTAATTCAAGTGATATTATACAAGTAGGCTAGCTTAATTTCAGCTCACAACACTAACTTACATTATCACTACAGATTGTTCAGACCCTAACCCCCTTTGTTATCCTGCTAATGCCTACTAGCTGTATCCATTAGCGTGAGTGACATATGTAGCTTACTTCCAGCTCTCAACTCTAATTTACATTTATAGTACAGCTAGTTCAGACAATAACCCGACTAATTATCGGCATCTCCATCTGGGCCAACAAGTGTCCACAATGTTAGCGACCTCAAAGCTTGAAATAGCAGCCTGTGATTATGACAGTGACATCTTCCTCTTTCCCTTGTCCCTTAGCGATAAAAGCGCTAAAGTGGTCCATAATCAGCTGAATCAGCTTTAACACATTTTGTTTGTCTGAACCAATGACTGTATATAGATGGACGATGCATCTCCATCTGCTCTCATTGTACGAAATTGATGGCAAAATACCCCCATGACGGGAGCTGCCATCTTGCGATGGGGACATCATGTGGAGCCAGAGTTGCACAGTAGAGATCTGCGGGTGCAGCCGCCATTTTATTCAACTAAGAAAAAATATGTGTCACTTTACATCTATTTTTGTTTAGCTTCAGGTTGTCTGTAAACATGAAACTGAAAACTGTTGTGACAAAACTGCTCTTGGAGTCCTGTTAGCTGGCAGGACACAACTATTGCTAGCTAGCAACTGCCTGTAGCTGTTAGCTACATCTCACGACACGAGTAGCTTAATTTTCAGTAATAGTTTTCCCTTTTTTTTAATCTTCGAGTGTCTATAAACATGTACAGCCAAACCAATTTGACATTAGTTTAGTTTTGGCTAGGTTTTCACCTTTTTATTTGTATGTAAATACATGATAGCAGCCTGCTAACTACTGCAGGTTTGTCACAGGCTTTGGTGACCGTGGCAACATCTTGTGGATTTCCTCCAAATCTCAGAAGCTGTCTTCCATATCAGTGCCACAAAATAAAGTATTAATGTGATGAAAGCAGGGCCGCTAGTGAAACAGGCCATTTTTCAGTAAAATAATATGAATGACTCTTACAGTGTATGTTTTTCACAGATGACTTAACCTGTCTGAACATCTATACTCCTTCAGTTCATTAAATTCTCACCTGATGCAGCAGGACAGATATGTTGAAAATCTGCGGTCTTTAATTTGTGGAAATGCTGCGCCAGAGCACAGCGCCATGACACACGGCGGTCTACTGTGTTTACTTTCATTAAATTACATGCAAATGACACCTTTCTGCTATAAAGTAGCCACAGACACCTCTGCACACGTCAGACCGCTCTGCTTTAACTCAGTATTTTCTGCTGGGGATGTGGGATCACCAGAGCTCATTAATCCTGGGCTTCACAGCTTCTTTTCGGACTAAAAAATAAATAAGTCAGTGGTTCATGTTTTATTCTCGTGATGCATTCAAAGCAAACACTTCTGTGTCCCAATTTAGGATGAATTGGTGTTATGGCTGTAGTACCCGATTTGTGTGATCATATTAAATGCTTCACCAAACTATTTTTTAAATTGTTTCTGTGTTATCAGATATTAAAAAGAACTTCATCATTTGTCTTTGGCTGCGGATCTGTAGGGCCACTCTGCACCATCAGGACAACACTATGGTTTTCTTTTCAGTGCCGTTCTTGTCATGCTTCACTTCAACGATGACCAGTGATGTAAGTGGAATGCATTTATTCATCACAGCATACTCCGATCTATATTGCACTTCACCCTGGCCTTTGCACTTTGCGCTGCTGCACACACATAACCCAAAATAGCCTCAGAGTCTCATAGTCTCAGAGATGGGCATAAAATCCATGCTCCACGCATTGTGACTGTTTTTGCAAGATTAATATAGGGCCCTATGTGCCATATAGTTATCGGCTTATGGTCTGAATTAAATAGTAATACTAATGCATATCACAAAAGCAGGAAAGTGATTAAACTATGTTGAAGCAAACTTCAAAAAACCAAGTTACAGCTGGTGTTGTAAAAAGGTGATTTAAAGAATGAGTTCGAGAAATGCTCCTTTGTTTATAAATTTCTGAGGATTTTAGTGGGCTATGTCTGCGCTCGGTTTATGGCCGGCATTAATATTTCATTATGTCTGAGACACAGAAATAAAAATTGTAAATTATTTCCACCAATTGACCTGAGAACGAGGACACATCGGCACGGTGTGTGCCAGGGATAATATTGATTCACCCATTTCTTCTGAGCGTGAACAAAATGAGCCATTGTCCTAAATACTGAGGTTCACTGGGTCCGACTAATGTGAAGGATATTTTCAAATGGGAAACAGTACAGATTTGATGTTAGACAGAGCTCTGCACATAATAATCGGGAAGAATCAGCACCATTACTCACTAATTAGCTGCTTGGATGCCAGATGAGAAATAGATGCAGGATAACACAGACTGGAAACTGTGTTGACACAGAACACGGAGCCAAACAATCCGTTGTGTTCCTTGTTGTGGTTGTTAGAATATTCATCAGGATCTTCTGTACAGAAAAATAGCCTCCATGCATGTTACTCATCTAGTGAAACAGTTCGACGTGACTTGTTTTCTCTATAAGGGAATAGTTTGCTGAATGCTTTTCATTTTTATCTTGTTTGTAAACACAATAAATAGCGGTCGATTGTGGAAGTTGCAGACCATCGGTTGGTTGTGATTTATCACACAAAACCTGGAGATATGTGGGATTCATATTCTGCGTATGGGAGTGTTTTTCTGTGCGCATGCAAAAATACATCAGCCTGTATTTTTGTCTTTTTATAAGCCCGGAGCGCTGAACAAAGACAGCTCGCACCCAGGCGTCATTTCCTTCAGCCTGTCATTGTATGTGTGTGCATTCCATATCCGTGGCTTGTGTGTGTGTGTGTACATTTTTGTGTCTTTTTTGGATGCTTGAACACGTCTCTGAGCGTGTTTGTGTGCAGGAATGTGTTAGCATGGTTGTCCATGCATGTTCTCCTGTCATGCCCGCTTGCCTGACCGGCCACGTTCGGTTCAAAATACATATTCAGCACTTTGCTCTTTTTTCTCTTCTTTTTGCGCCTCTATGCTGTTCTCTCCATTTTCGGGTGTTATTAGATAGGACAACTCTTGCCGCCGGCAATTCTCCTCTCAGCACTCTACATCCAAAGGCGTGTGGGTTTTGGAAACCAGTGTGTGTACGTGTGTGTGTAGGTACGAGTGCCTGCTGTGTGTATTAGTGGCAATGTGCAAATACCTTTGTTTCAGTGTGTGTACTTCTTCATGTACAGCAGCCTGCAGTGTGTAAAAGGTGCAGGAAGAACCAGAGTGTGTTTTCTAGGATCTGCTCAGTCCCCTCATCGTCCTTGTCTCTCCATGCTTCCATCCCCCATCATGCATTATGCCCCTCACCGATATGACAGGAGGCCCACTTTCACTTTGACCCCTCTTCTCCCTTAGCCCCCTGTTCCTGAACCCCCTCTCTCCCACGTACAAACCCAGACACACACACGCAAGGTGTAAGCGCCCAGGGGCTCCATCTATTAAGGGTCCATCCATCATCACATATAATTTTAATACGGTAGGAATAAAAAGATGCTTACGCGGCTAAATGAGAAAATTCTGAGACTGCGTGCTGGAGTGTAAGCCTGCCTGGAATAAGCACTTAAATGCATGCACACACACACACACACACACTTAAACACAGTGAACAAGGTCAGTGCGCTCAGCCAATTATAGCTCATGAGATGCTGCTTTCTGTCGCGTGCGTGTTTGCGTGTGTGCGTAAATTGTCTTGGCGGTGTGGCACATGATTACATGAGTGTGTAAGGTTTTCTACAGCTCCCTCGGGGCACATGCCATAATGCATGCATTCAGTGTGTTTTGATCTCGCATTTATCTTATACGCTTCCTTTCTCTGCGTCTTTGTCGCCCTTTTCCCTCATTTTGTCCTCCAGGCATCTTAGTTTTGGTTAGCGCGGTAAAGTGCTTCTCTGCTTTGCAGCACAGAATGAGGCAGAGCCAGGCAGGGTTATCACATGTTCATTCAGTTCAATTCATATCAGTCCAGATCAAGATCAATTAAACATTTAATGCTTAAAAAAAGGGTCTCAGTGTGGCTCAGAACTAGCAAATAATTAGAATTTAGTCATAACTTCATTTTCATCACTAGAGCTCAGTTGCTATCGCAATTAGGACTGATTTGGCATCGGTTCTGGATAAATTAAGACATACTTCAAAGTGAAAACAGAGTGCAGCCTCCTACTGCTCAACTCTACGCTTCAGCAGAAACCCAGCCTCTTTCTTTCACAACAAAAATCAGTGCTGAGCTTAGCAAAAGCAAAAAATAGATATTTTTGAGGGCTCTCCAGCTCAAACACTCAAATAATTACAATATTGCAGACAAACTACGAGCTCCTTTTGTCGGCTGTTGATAGTGGCTTGTTGATTGTCACAGGTCAGTAGGAGTCATTGGTTGTCTCCATTTAAACACAGCTCTTAGCTCTAAAATAGCCTTGGGGTTGCTTGGCTAACTTTTTGAGTTAAATATTCTCTCTTTCTTTGTTTTATATCATCTATCACAGTGGCTCTCAGCCTCAGGACCCACCACCACCTCCTTAACGACAAATCGAGACCCAAATCTCTGACATTTTTTTAACCACTCAAATGTACTGAATGAAAAAAGGTGCAGTTTGGAGCTGAGACAGAACTAAACATCACAGTATGTCAGCTTCACAAAACACAACAGTATAATAGTCGAGCAAAATTCCCTAACCCTTCAAAATAAAAGCGCAGCATACACTTCCGCAACCCACTTTTGGGTCCCGACCCACCAGCTGAGAACCATGGATCTATCAGGATATACTCAGACCGTCACCAAAGCCAGTTTTTGTAAAACACCTTTTGTAAGGCGAAGCTGCTTCCAGCCCACACCGCCCTGCCAGGCTGCTCTCGATGCTGCAGTGATAAAGATTCATAAGTTTGTCTCGCGCTTTTCAGAGCTTCCTCCCGAGGCAGAGTCACCACCTTGTCTGCCTCTTTCCAAATTCACCCTCAAACCAGTGCTTTACTGAGCATCACCAGAGCTCAATGCAGCAGTTTGGAGCTCATTTTTTATCAGGACAGTTTGAATAGTACATTTTTCATTTAAGGGACGCTTTGCTCCTTTAAATTAGGCCACAGTCTTACATGCAACAAGCTTTGTTTTAACTGCGAACCACCACCTCAAAGACATGACATTGCCCACTCTGCTGCAGGCTGATATTTTGTGAAACACTTCCTGAAATGGTAAAATCATTAACTCCTGGAAGGCAGTTGCTCCGGTGAGTTAGAAATGTGTTGTTTTCTCCCAATAAACAATACCTGAGCCCGTGTTAAGCTATTTGAGCTGAGGGTGTGGAATGAAGACGAGCTCAGACTGCGGCGTGAAACATACCCAAACAGATCTATTATAAGCCATATTGATCTGCACTCGAAGACCGACACCTCGGAGCGGTGTGGTGGGCTCCAGCATCGCAGTCTGGAAATGGAATTTCCCATGAGGAGTTAAATGCAGCTTAGCAAGCAAAGTTCTTTTCAGCTGCTTCTAGCTACTGACGACAAAAGCGCTCTTTGGACTGTGTGATCTTGTGCTGCACATCCAGGACAACAGCGTGATTCCCACGTTACATCTGCTTTTCCACTGTGTCCGTTTAATGAAACAAGTTAACCAAGGTCGTGTTATTTATCACAGCAGAAGGTGTAGGTGTGGTTGCAGGAAAAGGCAGAGTTAGAAAGCAAATAGTCTCACCTGGGAGCGGCGAGAAACAAACATGAAGTTGCACTAATGGCCTGTGAGTGGGCCGCACACAATCAATGCCAGGTAAAACCAGCATTAAGTGTTCTCAGGGTTTATCACCAGCACATACTAACAGTGAGAAATATAGCAGGCGTTTGTCTAATCCCGTCCAATATTTCAGAGCAGATTTAGATCCTCAGACCCATTTCTCAACAGCCTTGTGAATTCAACAAAGCAAATAATGCCCATAGAAAGCTTCTAGTTTGTGAGTGTGTGAAGTGGCTATTACATTTTTTGACCTAACATTTGAAGGAGGGAAACTAGACTATACAATTACACCGACGCTCTTAACAGATATTGAGGAATAATATGCTTTCTAACAGCCAGGGGCCAAAAGCACACGCTTCAGGATTGTTCAGATACACACAAAGAAAAGATCTCTTAGATCTACTCTCCTTTAGTCTACCTTTTCATGGTTCTTTAGATCATTTCAGTGTTTCGAACAGAAACACTGAAATGTTTCTGTTTTATTTTTACAGTTTTCCTTTGAAAAATGACGGCAAGAAGCTTGGCTTGAAGTTGATGGCAAGTTTCTGATTGGAACTAGCAATCTTTTTTTTTGTGAGACTGACTTTGTTGGAGCATCACTGAAGGTAAGTTTTACTGCCTCAACTTTCACACAGCCGAATAGCCTTCCAAGGCATGTGTGTGCTTCCACAAAACAAAACATGGATCCACAGCACTGCTAGTGGTCAAAACAGGGAAGCTTTGACTGACTTAAGTGCAGTCATGACCTCTGCTTCCAGTGCATCTTTGACATTTCGCTTAAAATGTCCATCCACCCATTATCTACACCATAACATGTTCAGGGCGCAGGGGGCTGGAGCCTATCCCAGCTGTCATTGGACGAGAGGCGGGGTTACACCCTGGACTGATCGCCAGCCAATCACAGGGCTGATTACACATAACAGACTTATAACTTGTCACGCTCACATTCACACCTACTGCCGATTTTAGAGTCACCAATTAACCTAATGAGCATGTCTTTGGACTGTGGGAAGAAAGCCGGAGTACTCGGAGAGGGAACCCACTCATCCCCATGGCCAAACCAGGATTCAAACCAGGAACCAACAGGACTAACTACTCCACCACCGTTCAGCCCTATCTAAAACTGCTGGGGATAAAATGTCCATCATGGTGTAGATCCTGTGATCTTGAGATAGCTTTGTCATAATGCTTCATCACTACAGCATGAGACGTTTTACTTACTCTCTTCCATATCATCAGCTATGACCAAACAAAACACACAGAAACTCTCTGCTTTGTTGTTGAACTCCACCAGTAAACCAGACTCCTCTTCGCCTGAGGACTCCACTACTTAGGCCCTTTTTTTTTTCTAAGCTCTTAAAAGTGAAAAGCTGCTCTCTCTTTTCTCTCACTCTCCCCCAAGGCTGCCAGCTGTTGTTCCCTAATCCACGCCGCATCTTTTCCAGCGTTCAGAGACATGTAATATTTATTCGATACGCCTCTGAACGGCCGATTACACTTGTTACCTGCTGCCTCATTTTGGTGTTGGATTTTAAGTCGGGGTGACAGGGGGAGTGCAAACACTGGCAGCCAAGTCCCATTTTGCTCCAATTTAACTGGAAGTATTTGTGTCGCACTTTGCATGTGTTTCCAACTCTGAAAGGAGAAAGAAGTTATTTACTCTGAGCAACTGTTGGCTGATGCAGTAATGTAGGTGTTGGTCTGCTATCAGCTTTAGCTCAACGTGATTCGCTTTCTTTGACCCCAAATGTTCAACTCCACTGGGCAAAAGGATGAAGAATTTGTGGAAGGATCAAAGGTTAAGGAAGCATCTTTGGCAACAACTGTTTCCTCATCCTTAGGACAACACTTCTCTTTGGATCCCAGATTTATATCAGATATATCTCTACTTTGTGACATTCGGTCTTGACCGTAGGCTGTATAAATGATGGACGTAGCCACCATGACGTCGCCCGTTGGTTTCTTAACTGCGTAAATGAAGCCAAACTATGGCAGTTGCCATGGAGTTAAATGAGTACATTTGGATGAGAGGGTGGTGCTGGAGAGGAGCGTGGGGTTGGCAAACGCCAAGTTATCAAAGCTTAACAGTCTGTGTGATTCAGTTTGTGTCGGCGACTGACTGCAGGTGTTTATTTATCAGACTAAAGAAGCAGCGGACTCGCCGCTTGCTTGCTTGGCCAATGAGATAGCGGCGGGTGAACAGCACATACCAGGAAACGTAAAATAACCGCTCTTCTCATCTGGACTATATCCGTTTCTTGTATCCCTTCCATTCCCCCTGCTGTTTCTCAGCACCTCTGTTCTTCCCATGGCTCTGGTGAACAAAGATATCAGCAAAACAATTCCAGGCTGAACAATGGAAAATATTCCACTACCACTTACTCTGCAGCCAGCTATTGCAACTCTGCAAATAGCAATGTCAGCGAAGCAACATTCAATCACACTGCAATTTCCCACAAAGAGCAGAAAGTTTGAAAACTTTGGAAAACATTTGTATCGTCCACCGATTAGAGTGCAACGCTTACAGTACAAGTAGCAGCTTTTCAGAGCCGGAGAGTCTTTAAGGAGACGCATTATTCAAAGCATCACAGTCTGTTCTTTCTGCAATAGATTACGCGTTTCAGAATGTTTGAAAATGGCTGTGTTCATTTTTTTCTTTGTCTCATTGCAATTTTCTGTAGCAAGTTCTGACTTTATTTTTCACTCTCCTGCAAGCGGCGACAGGTGGAGTTTGCTATTTAAAGCCTACAAAATCTGTTATCCCTCTCTTACGTGCGCAATCCTTTCTTAAAACACAGGACGGATTCACGCAGGCCAGCTCCGCTTGTAAGCGCCGTGTGTGACACCCTCTTCCTTTACAAATTGTTAAATAAACCACGAGGCCTGAGTCATCTACTTTGCCTGTTAGAGATCCGTTGTCATCAGTTTCATGCTTTAAGTAAATTATTCACTCCAAGCATATTTTTTCTTTCAGTTTAAGAGCCTAGAAATCTCCCTTTGCTCGTCTTTTGTATGCCGCTGCAGGAGCCCACTCTGCGTGTCTGAGGGTACTCCTTATTGATTTCACATTTGTTTGCCAAAGTGCACGCCTGTTATAAAATCACTTTTTCCCCTTCTCTCGTTTTACTTTGAAAGGATTTATTTATCTCAATAAAGCTGAAGGCCCTTGAGACCGCCAGTTGAGAGCAGGGATACTTGTCATGTACGCATGGCATGCTGGGAGAAAAAGGTGAGAAAACAGAGTCACATGACAGCAGCCTGTCATAGTCTCTCTCCCTCCCTCTCTCCCTCCCTCTCTCTTTTTCTTTTCTCCCTGTGCCTGAGACTTGCTGAGTCGGGATTCTATAATGAGAGAGCGGTGACGTTTAGGGGGAGAAAAAGCGAAAACTAAGCAGAGTGGGTTGGGGGGGTGGGGGGGGTTGATGGAGGGGGCAGGGATGGAGAAAACGGAGGAAAGCGGAGGAGCCGAGTCAGGAGATCAGAATGAAGAGAGAAAATTCTCGGTCAAGGTCTTTCCTAATGAACGAATTATCATGCAAAGGTCTCACTCTCCACCTCCCTCCCTCTCCCTCTCTTTCATTGTCACTCTTTCTCCGTCCGTCCCTCCCTTCTTCCCTCTCTCATCCTCTTTCTCTCTCTCTGCTTCACTGGCTTGACCTTGGTTCCCACCTCACTCAAATCCCTTGCTCGGATGCCTCCCTCCCTATTTCTATATAACCTTGTTTATTTTCTGCCGCATTCCTGTTTTCTTTATCTCTGTTGCTTCTCCTCCTTTCCACTGTTTGCCCCCCACACACTGCCTCCCCACCCCCCACCTCCACCCTCGTTTTTTTTCCCCGAGTTCCTCTAGGCCTACGGCGGTAGTCTGCTGCTCTAAAACCTCTCTATCAGCACATCCCTGCAATAGTCGGGTCTGACAGTCACTTTCACTGCAGAATTGCCTGATTTAGCACACACACACACACACACACACACGTTCTTGTGTGTGGTGCTAACATAGTTTAACCAGAGCAGTCAGCAAGCGTGCGTGTGAGTATCTTCTGCATCGCTAATAACATTAGATCATCATGCATGAATGCTTGATTTTAAATGTATGCGCAAATGTGCGTGTGTTCATCTTGGTGTGTCTGCTCCCCCCAATTTCTTTCCTCAAACCTCTCTCGCTTGCTCTTCATTTCTGTATTAGCCCACCAGCACCAATGTAAAGGTCACACGTCGCAGCGGCGTTTGACTCTGCAGTCTGTTAAATAATCGCATTGCTATTTACTGTTCGCAACCCCGGCCTGACGTCCGTGTGTGTGGCCCGAGGGCTACATCATCGTCTCCACAGCAGCGCTTCAGTGGCAGCGCTGCGTCGTGTCAGCAAGCGCCGGGCAGGCACACGGTTCGGTACACGCTTTGAACTTGTTCTCTCCCCCGTCCGAAGTTAGACACTCTTTGGGAAAGGGGTTCAAGGAGGGGAGAAAAAAGGGAAAAGGAAGGAGACAGGCAAATTACACTGAAGCAAACTTGTTCATTTCTGACATCTTATCAAGGATAAACAACTTAAAAACAAATCTGCTTGCTGACTCCACTTTCCCAGCGTACACAGTTTGAACGCTGTCAAGACAATATTGACTTTCTTTGTTACATATTGACGCTGTCTTTTTATTTATAGTTCTCCTTGTGGCCCCAGATGCAACCTCCAACCAGCAGCACAGATGACAGCTGCGTCCTCTGTTTCAGACACATCTGAAGATCTGAGCTTTAAGAGTGAGTTCATCCGCAGTTTCATTTCACTTATATGCAACATTTTACAAAGTAGACATTATACTGGAAACAGCAAATACTAATTCCATATTGCTAATGTAGGTTAGTTTGCGCTTTTAAAGGACCTTAACATTGACAGCTAGCGTCTAAAAAGGGTACACCAGGCCACATTCAAAATATTGGAGAGCGTCGTCTCCCGCCGTCCCCTCCTCCTCAGATTCGAATGTTAGCCTTTCCTGCTTCAGCGTTTCGACCGTGTTCGGAAAGCACAAGGGAGACTTATCACTCTGCTCCGGGGCGGAAGCTGCCACTAGCTTCGGGGCTAACTCCTGTCACTTTGCACACACATTAGCAAGCAGGAAGCAAGACAGAGTGCCGGGGCGCGGCTTCAGTCTTGAGGAGTATGTGGCTTTATTACACACACAGTCGTTCTGTTATTTTCAGTTACCGATAAAACTCTCCGCTGATCCGCTCCGATCCCCGTTCACTCTCGTAACTCTTGCGTCCTCACTCCCTGTCGCTCTCACTCACTTGCTCCGCCACCCGCACTCACGCACTCAGCTATTCCCAAACAGAGCTACGCTTCTAGTACAGCACAAAGGAAGCTCAAGCGGGTTGCCGGGTTGAGGTCACTGAACCTACTCGAGAGCAAGACGTGCGCTTTGACAACACCAAGCAATGAGTCCTGTGCACCAGTTTGTTTCATATCTAGCGACGCGGGCTGACGAAATGGGCAGTGGGCGGGATCGCGCAGGCCAAAACACACACACAGACGTTCTTGATCTCTGATGACATGGCCATTTTATGATGAATTCCAGTAAATATATTACCTACTGTTCCTTTAAATGATGCTACTCCATATTAGTGCAGTTTATCTTTGCTCTACACATGATGTCTTGATTTTCTAGATTTAATTTTGGAATAAATTCAGGTGCTTTTTGAGCCTGTTAGCTCACCGATGTTGCCTCTCAACCTCCGAGCTGCAGTAAATTACCGCTAATTGCCACTCAACCTAATGCGACCCACCTGTGCAGCATGTTTACGGTCGTGATTAAGCTACTCCAGGTCAGGTAGTTGGTGTTTTTGTCTACTCTCTCTAGGACAATTATTATGAAGGGCTGAATGACAGTGAAAGAAATTGTAATCTGAAATGGTTACTTTTCTTTATCGACCTTGGAGTGCGCGCTGAGCGGCTCAGTATCTTTTTCAGGGACACTCTGTTAGAAGCAATGTTGCAAATTAAATCAGCTACCTTCTAACAAATCCATCTGATTTAAAACTCTCAGCAGCATATTGTGTAAAACGTATTCAGACTATGAAAGCACAAACTCCCTCTCATCTTCACATATAATAATCAACTCTAAAATGAATAGAAGTTTCCCTTTGAGTGACTTTCTTTGCAAACTTCTGACCCTTGTTGGTATTGTTATTCCGAGAACGGACCTTATTTGCCTCACAGCCAGTTTTCTCTCTCGTTTGTCGATGCTTGCATTTTTTCTGTGTGTGTGAACTGCGTCTCTTTCACCGATCGACTCTTTCACAGCTTCGGCAGATGTCTCAAGGCTCCGAGGCTTCCTTTAACGAGCCCGCACGCAGAATTTAGGAAAATAATTTAACTGTAATTAATCACGCCGTGTGAGCTCAACTCTGGCACCTCTGTGCACTTGGGTCGAGGACATCCATGCTGGTTGTCCCCTTTTGTAATGACGTCTCCCATTCTCGGTCTCTGCTCAAACTGTCTGTATCATCTCATAATACATTCCTGTGGCGAAATAAAGTTTATTCTTAGATAAGTTGAACTGACCTTAAAAGAGTGTCTGAGATCATGGAGCTCCTGTGCTGAATGTGAAGGGAAAAATCTGTCAGGTTGGTAAGGCTACAAAAAAAAGGGGGACTGGATGTTGGCTGAGCCTCTGAAAACATGCCGGCTGTGCCGCTCACACGTGGATGCAACAATGGCTTGGCTTGTTTAGTCTTTCAGCGTGCGTCCACATTGCATCCTCTCCATGTACTCCCTAAGGTTGCAGTTAAATCGCTCTAAGTCTGCCAAGTCTAAATTGACAACGTAATGGATTTCCTAAAATTAGACATAGATCTCCTGCACTTGTGTTTGTTGTGCTGAGCATATAAGACGTGTTATTTGAGAAGGATGTGAATGTTAAGTAACGCAATCCCTCGCCAAATTGAAATAGGGGTCAAGTGTTATCATCCACAGTGAAATAACTTATTACCTCGGTGGGATTTTTTAATGTTTCTTTGGTGCAGACTTTTTGAACATTGCTTCAAACGGTACAATAAAGAGGATTTCCCTTTAATTAAAACTCATTACAACAAAGTAAATAAAATAAGTCCTCAGCTGTCCCCATCCAGTCCCATCCGCTCGGCTCGTCATTTGCCGCTCAAGAGCAGGTATTTCATCTTTGTTTGAATAGCGCTCTCTCGCCTCTGCCTCCATGTCTCAGCCGCGGTTCAACATGTGTCGTGTCTGTGTTATCTTAAGTGCCTTTTCTCCCCGGGGCTTACGGAAGGGAAGACAGAGAGAGACTGAAGCGTTTCCCCCTCTAGCCAGGAAGCAAAAGAGGAATAAATCAAGGTAAATGTAGTGCGTGTAGGAGCGCGAGGGATCATCTGTGTCAGTGTGTGTGTTTATATGCGTCAGTCTGTATCTGAATCAGTATCACAGGATCTGAGTGTGTGTGCTCGTCTCTGTTTGTACCCACCTGTGCGTGTGCGTTTTCAATGGGAGTGTGTGTCGGTGCCTTATGCTCCCTGGCCCAGATGACTCTGGGTAATTGCTCCTTATCTGGTGGCCTGTCAGTTCACATCACTGTGACTAAGGGAGGGTGCTTGAGAAGCGATTTATTCCACCTACCTGTGCCCCCTCTCTCTCCTTTTAATGATCATTATGAATGATTTATGCTCCACGGTCATGTGTGTGTGTCTGCATGTCACAATGAGACGATAATGTGCATGTGAGTGCGTGCTGCAGACGGAGTGAGTCACCAATGGACAGGCTGCGTATGTGCGTGCGTGTTTGTGAAAGTGCACCCGCTCACCTCTCACTGTCCTTGGTTTATTCTGTATCCATGGAGGACTTTTTTTTTTGGTAAATATTGTTTGGGAGCGGAACATTTGGTATGTGGGTCCCTGTGAGTGTTACTGTGACGCCTTTGGGATTTAGTGGAGCTGTAAAAGACAGAAGGATTATTGTGTTTGTTAAGAAACAGAGAAATAAGGATCAGGAGTCACACAGAAAGAGCTGGTGAGAGAGAATAGAAAAGGAAGACAAGAAAAGGAGATAAATGTAAAATAGTGTGAGCAAATGCTCGAATGTGTCTGTGCACACTCTGTTTCTCTGTGCATTGTTTCCTTTGATGGAACCTTTCATCCGTGGATCAGCGGTAGTTGTAATTGGTCTCTGATGGGACTGACCCACTGGGTCCCGACTGAGTGAAACAGGCTTTGGATGGCTTCCTTAAATATATCAGCCCAGCCAAACGTGAGGTCTCTTTGCTCTCGCCTCAGGCTCAGCCAACACCAGCACTTAGCCCCTGACAGAGAGCAAGAAAAGAGACAGAAAGCCTCATAGACATAAAGCCTGATGAGGGCAGCCAGTTAGAGCATGTGCACAGCGCTCACACACACACTTTTGAAGGTGTGAACGTGTCGGTATCATGCATCTGTGAAAGCCAGGGTATCATTATCAAGTTGTTTTTAGTCATGTATCATGTTGTCATTAAACCGCTGACTCCAGTTCTCAACTTTTGTTTGAAATGTACCATATTCACTCGGTGGCCATTTTCCTGTGTCATCACACTAAGGGTGGGAACCTCATATGCTGTTGTCACAGTTCTCTGTCTGTAGATTTAAAGTTTTATGAGCTTAGGAAATTGTCATTTCAGTATGTCAATTCAGACAACAGAGACTGAAAATCTGGAGGAAAATAGGGACATATTTCATCTTAAAACTGCATAGCCTATTGACAACAGCTAATGTTTGCACTTAGCCACTTCCTAGCCAATATTTTTGTTAGCTAGGAAGTTGTTAATACTAATATATCCTCTTCATAGTGTTGTACAATACGATAGGAAAGGCATAAATTCGTAGCTAATGGTAATGCTGGAAAGAAAGTAGTTGAATGCTAACATAAGTTGAATGCTAACATTAGTCTGACTGTACTTAATGTGGTACCTTACAAAGTTAAGTCTGTTCGCGCCTTCTCTATCTTATCAAATAACACTTTCATAAGTTCTTGTCTTTCTAGCTAAAGTTAATGTTAGCAAGGAAGTGGCTAACGCTAACATTAGCTGTTATCTTTAATGTGGTACTTAATGTGGTATCTTACAAAGTTAAGTTAAGTCTTTTACGCCCTTTCATATTATATCAAATATCAAACAACAGTTAAGATAATGTTTGCATTCACTTTATTCCTAGCTAAGAGTGATGTTAGAAAGGATGTGGTTGAATGCTAACATTAGTTGTTGTCTGAGTGGTATCTTACAAAGTTTAGTCTGTTTCCGCCCTTTCGTGTCATATCAAATAACACTTTGGCTAAGCTAATGCTAGCATTTACTTTCCTTCTAGCTAAGGGGGTTAGCAAGAAAATAGTTGAATGCTTACTTTAGCTGTTGTCTGACAGTACTTAACATGGTAACTTACAAAGTTAAGTCTGTTTACCCCTTTTCCTGTCATATCAAGTAACCTTATATAAGGGTAGTGTTAGCTAGCTTAAAGCAAACATTAGCTCTTCTCTGATGGTAGCAAACAGGTTCTGACATACGTTGTTTAGAATTGAAATATGGCCCTTTCACTGTTTCTTGTCTTTTCAGTTGCTGATCAACCTGGAATATGGTCAATAAATGAACTAGCTCATTATAGTATCTTCCTGTCTGCATCTTGGTAAGTGGACATCTCGTTCTGCACTTCAGGACTGCAGTATTCTGCTTTAAACCAAATATTTGTCTTCCTTCAGTGCTCTATCAGCAGCACCTCTTCCCCTGCGTCTCATTCTACCTCTTTTTTCCTCCCTGTGCCTCACTTTCTCTTTCTCTGACTTACTTCCTGTCGCGCTGTCACTCTTCCCTCCTTCAGTCACGTTCCCCCTCTGTCTACCCACTCACTCTCACTTTCCCCTGTCCCAATCCTCCCTCTGTGTGTGTGTGTGTGTGTGTGTGTGTGTGTCATTTTCTCCTCCTTTCTCCCTCTCTCTCTCTCTCCATCCTATTCATGCTCCTCTCACAAGATCCGAGGCAGTGAGTGAAAAAGATAATTCTCTGCAGAGAGCCGGGAAGTAAAAATAGAGAAGGTTACCTTTCATGTTCACTTTTTAAAGGAATGTTTGAGATTTCCCCGAGATGATTAAATAGGAATGCTCCTGACAAGGTCACGCAGACTTACACGTATAGACACACAGAGTACGCACACGCATGAAAACACACACAAGCAGAGAGAGCTTGGTCCAAAACACCTTTGGGATGCACTGCTTCTTTCTGAAACACGAAAACTGGAGAAAAAAGGAAGAAAACATTCATGCCTGGGTGATAAACCGCAGCAGAAGCAGGGCAGCGCTCCCGTCTTTGCACTGAGAAGCAAAGACAGCAGAATTGATTGACTCCTTCCTCCATTGCTCTGCCATTTATCACCTTTCATTCCTCTTGTTAGAACACCGACATAAATGTTTTATCCTTCTGTTTGTGTGTACGAGCGCTTGTATCTCCGTTTTGCATACGTCTGTAACATTTATTCTCACGTTTGGGTGTGTGTGTTTACAGCCTTATTAAGGTTTCACTTTTAGCTTTAAGCAGCATTGTTTCCCCCGAGACCAATTATCTGACAGGGTTAAGGAAACTCTCTAGTGCCAGAGAAGGAGATTGTGCGGTTTCGACAACACTAACATGTTTCCTCGGGCACGCTCAGCGTGTTTGTGTGTGTCCATGTGCACATGTATGTATTATTTATCATCAAAACCCCCATCAGCTTACACATTAGCTACGAACACGGCTTTCCAGGGTGTTGCTCTGATCATATTTATCGCCTTTAAAACACCCAACAACATCCGATGAGGAAAGCCGCAGTGTGTGTACTGTGGTTTGTGTGTGCATGAGAGTGTGTGTGTGTGTGTGGGTTTCACATACAGCAAATTGCTGTCAGTCATGGTGTTAAGGTATTCTGTAGGGGTCCCAGCCACTTGGTAACTATAGCAGAGAGTGACAGAGGTGCTGTGGGACAAAGTGGAGTTGGCGTTTTGAATGAGTTATCCTGAATTCAGACTGCGTCCGTCTCCAGAGGCATGGATGAATGGCCTGATTCTCTCCCTCTCTCCACCTCCTTTTTTCTCGCTGACTTTCCAGCCCTCTCTCTCTCTCTCTCTTCCACTCTGTGTCTCTTTCAAACTTTCTCACCCTCCTCTCTCCCCAAATCCTTACATTGTGTCTTTTTTTTATCTCTCTCTC
Organism: Semicossyphus pulcher; assembly: GCF_022749685.1. Lineage (NCBI taxonomy): Eukaryota > Metazoa > Chordata > Actinopteri > Labriformes > Labridae > Semicossyphus > Semicossyphus pulcher. Next base: position 9,561,074 of record NW_027211681.1, read on the forward strand.
TCTCTCTCTCTCTCTCTCTCTCTCTCTTCAGCTTCACACTTTGGCTGTCCCCTTCTCCTGTCCTCTCTCCTCTCTCCTCCTCGTTCTTGCTTTAACTCTTTCACCTCTCTCTGCGCTATTCTCTCCATTCTACCATTTTCCCTCTCAACTTTATGAAAGTTTTTTTTTTTTCCAACAATGGATCTCACTCTGAGAGCGCCAACCCTGTTCCCATGGTGAGAGGAGGGACACTCATGCTCTTCAGTGTCCTAACTTCCCCCAGTGACAGGCTTTCTGTCTGTCTTCATCTTCCTCCTTTTGGTGTCTTCTGGCATTTTTTGCACTGTAGTTTCATCCAAACAGCCGGTGTACTAACTACACAAATGTTAGCTGTCGCTGGATATCCACGTATGCATGATCGGCCATGTGTGAATATTGTAGTGCAGTTTTGTGTGAGTTGTCCTAACAAAGATTGCTGTCAAAAATCACCAGAAGCAGCAGTTCCTTGCTGTCATTTCCCCCCCAATTTTCCCTCATCCTTACTCTTGTCTGTGTACATTTTTAATGTGACGTATGAGCTCCTGAATATTGACTAAAAAGCAGAACATTGTGCACACATTTAAACATGACTCGAGGACGTGTTTTGTTTAGATCCGCTCTCATCTATATATTGACTTTATGTGCATTGTTGTCATCTTCAGAATCCACTCTGCTTTCAGCCTGAAACACCGTTAAGCTGTCAGTACGCATCATTGAACGGCATCTGAACACACACACACACACACACGCACGCACGCACACGCACACACTGACAGTATCTCCAACTTTCTGCAAGCAACAATCCAACAAGCACGCCCACTTCACTTCACACAGCAACTGGCTGTGTTTTGGAGGAGTTGAGAAAGTGTGTGATTTAAGCTTCGTTCTCAAGCTGTCTTTTTTTCGTTCTTCACACAATTACTTTCTTTTTGCTGTTTGTGTGTAAAAACAAAGCGCAACACAATCACTGCCTTTGATGAATTACTGTACAAAAAAAGCGCAGTAATATTTTAGCATCGCATCTGGCCTCTCTCTTTATTTGGGCCTAACCTTTAAATGTGGCCGTTCAGAACAGATATATTAACACTTTTGCCTTCTGACGTGTTCAGAGGGCACTTTGTTCAAACTGGTTATTTCCAGCACACCCCAGCTGAACACCTCTGACACTCTCCTCCCTCTGTGCGCATCACTCTCTCTCTCTGTTCTGTCTTTTTCTCACCTCTACCTCCTGCTTCACCTTAATGACCCCCTAGAGTCCCACTTCCTGCCCTCTCTCCCTTCCGTGTCCCTGGTACTTTAAGTCTCTTCCGATCTCTCGCCACTTCCCTTCTATACTTTTATCCTCCTTCCCCTCCTCCTTTCTTCCTCTCCTCCTTTAAGTCCCCTTGGATAAAGACGATGCAGTCTGTATTTTTGGCCAGAGACGGGGATTAGCAATAAACAGAAAATAAAAAAATGAAAAGGTCTGGCCTTAAGAAGCTCACATATTTCCACAGAGACACATGCACACAAGCAACTGTACACAAACATGCATATATAGGAAAGCATGCATTACAAATACAAGCTACACAGCAACATACACAAAGCCTATGTGTGCATGCATGTCCTGCACACACACATGCCTGTTTTAAACTCCCCAGGGACTGAAGGGTACGCAGGACAGGACACACACAACCACATAGCAGGCAAACAAGTTCACGTGCGGTCTATAATTAGAATACTGGTCAATGTAAAAGCTCTGCAGAGTCAGCAGCTTAGTGACACACACACACGCACACGCACACAGGCAGAGGCACTGTAGAGAGACAAGCACAGAGGCAGGGAGTGTTATTAAGTTACCAATATGCGACTCCTCTTTTCTCTATCGGTGCTCTCTCAGCTCCACTAAATAGAGATCGTTTTAGGATCGTATTAGGCTGCGATCATGTGACCACTCTGGTTTCTTTTATCATTGTCCCTTTACTACACGAAGCATGAGGGAGCTACTGCATCCACCATAATTGAAATCAACAAAGACTCCCAAGTGCAAACCATACGTCCGCAATTTGTCCTTATATAGCAGAACATTTAATCCAGTGTTGCTTAATTTACCTTTTAAATGTTTCCAGATTACTAACACCCATAATGCCATTGCCATACATAAAAGCAATACGTGTGACATGCCAAAATAGCTTGCCATTCAGGGATGTCAAATGGGGGCCATTTTTCCTGAGTCCAGTTTAGCTGTAAAGAAGCTCATGTTGTATTTATATTACCTTGACATTTTTTACCAATACGAAAAGAAAGGCAATATCTTTCTCTCACTCTCACTCACACACACTCACACACACTCACACACACACACACGCACAAGGCCAGGTTCAAGCTAACTGTAAATGAATTATTTTGTTAATAAAGTTTAGCTTGGAAAGGCTTACCTTGTGCGTTTATACCTCGAGCAGAACTTCTGATTTACTCCTCTTCTATTTTCATCGCAAGCCAACTTTATAAAACGGCATAAAATGCACTATGAAATCTGGGCCTTGTGACGCTGAATTACAAATCTTTTTCTTACTCTACCAGATCCAAAGACATTGATTTTTTTTATTTACTGAAAGAGAAATCATATAAAGGCAAGGCGTGAGCTGAAAACAAATGATGACATTATATGGTGACTGATTGCAGGACTCAGGGCAGTTAGTTTTGGGCAAGTAAGAAGTTGTGAACATGGTTACATTAAGTGTGTACGGAAGCCCTAAGCGGACATGACTCCACACATTTTATTTGCTCCGTTATCCCGCGATAACGAGTAATTTCCGGTTGTTTTCTCGAGATCTCGACTTATTTTTGTCATTGTTATGAGATAACAAAGCTGTGTTCTCCCGTGACAACAGATTAATTTTCAAACAACAGGCTGGTCACTGTGATATTACAGACTAGGACATGCCATACTGCCATTGCCCACTAATGAGATAAGTTAAGCTTATTTCTATGTTTGTGTTTTGCTTTTACAACTTTGGGGATACGAGTTATGATCGTCTGATGCAGGGACGGACTGGTACCGAAAAACAGCCCTGGACTCCGACCCAGCCCAGTCCACTACAGTTGATGCCATTGAGCCTGCAGCAGCGGTGTTACAATGCCTAAATCTTAACTCATAGCCTTAAATCATACTTCCTCGTTCCTCTCTCCTCTCCTGGTTTCTCCGCATCTCCACATGTATCTCTGGTGGGAGGGACTAAGACGCAAGTGAGGGACGCATGGATGCAATTTGAGAGACATGAGAAACAGCCCATGTTTTTCGCTGTTCACGCCACGTGCCTGCTGTGTTCCAGTTTTGACTTCTTCCTCGTGGGTGTTTACTTGGCGAGTAAGAACCAAACGTTTACATTAGCACTTTCGTCCTCTGTTGCCTCGCCTGTCAGTGTGCAACTATCTTAAATGATGATGATTAAAGGAATCAGCAGCTAAGCAGTCAAATGTAAGGATAGTGTGTTTTCTATTTCTGAAGTTAGCTCGTCTGAATGTGCGTGGGTGGAAGTCACTACAGAATCTTCTGTTTCTGCACTTTACTTAAATTCGGCAGGTAAGCACTGAACAGCGATTTACATTGGTGAAGACGATAACTGGGCTGTGCACTCTAGCTCGGGCACAGATCAGCAAGCTAGCACTGTCCATGCGGTGAGCTGTGAGTACCATTCAACAGTTGTTATATTCACTCACGTGGAATCTCGCTATGTCTCATTAACTTGACCCTCTCGTTCACGAACCAACCATCATGCTACAACAAGAAACACATCTGTAAGGGAACAGAGGGGATATAAACTAGTTTGTACTGCCTTACAATATAACTAAAAGCTGTTAAAACATTTGTGCTACTAATCATAACATTTAAGATAAATGATAGCTTACATTCAAACAATGTTTGCTGGATATACATCTATCTAGATCTATGCCTTTGAGAGCTAGCAATCAGTAACGACTATAACCTGGTTGGCATCTGGTCCATTACTTGGAAGGCAATCTCAGATCCCATCCGCTATAGCCTGACGACAATATAGAGAGATTGAGAGATACAGATTACTTGGAAGGTAACTTTAAAGTTGCCAAATTTACTTAATGAATTCCCTCTGAAATATAACAATGATCCACATAGCGGCAATGTTTTGGAGCCTATGTAAGATGACGTTCTTTTTACATTACTTTACAGACTGAGACCTTTAATACCTGCACCTGTTACAAGTGATCAATGGAGGGCTGGCTGTGACTCAGTGGTAGAGTCGGTCGTCTGTCAATCGGAAGGTCGGAGGTTCGATCCCCAGCTCCCTCAGGCTACATGTCGAAGTGTCCTTGGGCAAGACACTGAACCATGGCATAGCCCACGGGTATGTATGTGATAACTGATTGACAGTTGGGCACTTTACGTAGCAGCCTCTGCCATCAGTGTATGAATATGTGTGTGAATGGGTGAATGTGATATGTAGTGTAAAAGCAGCTCTGAGTGGTCGCAATTTATAAGTACAGCCCTTTTACCATTTACTTACTTTTTGTAGATTATTTGACCCATACATAAAAAATACATTTCTCATCTTGTCCTCTATGTTGTGTTGAAAGTCATACATGTGTCCCTGCTCTCCTTTGTTATTATAGTAAAGTTATTAGATGCTGCAAAGCCATAACTATAAAGCTACCCATAGGTGCCAAGTGTAAACAGACAGAGCTATAATGGAATGTCACATAAAGTTCTATATCTATGGTAACAAGACAGTGACTTGTTTCTGCAGCAGAAGTTGATTCTGGTTGAGGCTGAAATCCTTTTCCTTCCGTTTGACGAATATGACTTACACAAAGGAACAGGGAGCAAAGGTTTATTAAAAAAAAAAAACACTATGCCCTTAAGGAAAGACACGTTTGGATAAGGATGGTGGGATTTAATTTAAAAGTGTCAGACTAAGCAGTATGATAATTCATTAATGAGGACAAAGGTTTTCATAAAAAATATATTCAGCAAGAATTCCAGCAAATAATTAGGCAAGGATTTCAGCTCCACAAACTAAACAGAGTAAGCATCGCTTTGGCAGTAAAATATATAATTACCCCCATCAGCCTTCGGTAACAGACAGATCAAAGCCTCATAATGCTAAATTAAAACCCTGCGATATGTCAGTGTAACAGTTCGGCGTCGTACCCTCCCTGATTGACTTAAAATGAGGGATGGTAGGACTTTCAGTGGCGCTTATGCCTCACAGCTAGAAGGTTCCTGGTTTGAATCCCGGTTTGGACAAAGTGGGCTTTTCTGTGTGGACTTTGCATGTTCATTGGTGCCTCTAAATTGTCCGTAGGTGTGGGTTTGAAAGGTTGTGTCAGCCCTTTGATTGACCGTCGATCAGTCCAGGGTGTTCCCCGCCTCTCGCCCAATGAGACCTGGGATAGGCTCCAGCCCCCATGCGACCCAGAACAGGATAAGTGGTATAGGTAATGGCATTAGGCTGCAGCTAGTGAAGTGGTTAGCTCTGTTGCCTCACAGCTAGAAGGATCCTGGTTTGGATCAGGGTTTGGACATAGTGGGCCTTTCTGTGTGGAGTTTGCATGTTCTCCCCGTGCATGTATGGGTTCCCTCCGGGTACTCCAGCTTCCTCCCGCAATCAAAAGACATGCTCGTTAGGTTCATTGGTGACTCTGAATTAGAGCCATAGGTGTGAGTGTGAGCGTGAAAGGTTGTCTGCCTCTATGTGTCAGCCCTGTGATTGACTGGTGATCAGTCGAGGTTGTACTCCAATGACTGGAATAGGCTCCAGCCCCCATGCGACCAAGAACAGGATAAGCGGTATAGACAATGGATGGATGGATGGATGGATGGAAGAACATTAGGCTGCACTCTGGGGTAGTGGGTAGCGCTGTTGCCTCCCAGCAAGAAGGATCCTGCTTCGAATCAGGGTTTGGACATAGGGGGCCTTTCTGTGTGGAGTTTGGGTTAGTACCCCGCCTCTCGCCCAATGAAATCTAGGGTAGTCTCCGCCCCCCCCGAACAGGATAAATGGTATAGATGATGGATAGATGGAAAACACATGAAGTAAAATGTTCAGAGGTCGAAAACAACCTCCATAGTCCAAAATCAAAGACCCCTCATCTCCGGAAGCATCTGCTCCGAAATTATGTTGAACAAATTTAAACCTTCAAAGCTCGTCAGAAACCTGTGGCCTACAAAGAAAGCAACCATAAAATATAAATGCATCTTCTGCTTTAATGGGGATTTTTTTAAATTTAATGTTCAAAACAAAATCTTCTGCTTTGAACTCCGAAATGTCGGACTCTTCCCTAATGTATATTTCAATACCTAAAAGCTTACAAGATGGAGAGAAACCCGAGGGCTGAGAAAAGTATCGGGTGGCTATTTTCATCCTTGAAGAAAGGCACTTATCACTTTTAGAGTTATGTCACAAGCTTCACAGGAGATAAGCTATATACAGCCCTGTCTGCACTGTATGACACTGTATACGTTACAAACTGTTAAAGTGCTGTGACAACTTTAGAGTCACCTGGTCAACTCAACTCAGGAAACTTTAGCACTTTTTCAATATGTACTTACGTAGTTGGTTTGAAAAGCAGCTTTAGCCAGAGCAGCCAGACCAGTTAATGTTTAAGCGTCAATCTCTGCGTCGTCTGCGACACTTTTGTTCCCACTTTTGACCGAGATGAGTCGCCGAAGCTCTTTCTCAGCGCTCCAGCCAGCGACTCCGCCTGGCAGAAGCTCAAGCTCTGAGTGGGAACATGATCTATAATTTATCTCTACTTATGAGCAGACGCTCCGTCAGGGTGTGTTGTGTGTTTGTGCATATGTTTTTTTTGTGTGTACTTGTGTGGGTGGGTGTGCGTGTGGGCGTGTAAGTGTGTTCAAGGTTTTTACATGTTTCTGCCTTAACAAAGTCTAAAAAGCTGAGATTTTAAGTCACACCGTGTCCTCCTAAAGAAATCCTTTGCATCACTTTCTGACATTACTCTTCCAACATGTACTCAGGTGGTCATGGCAACGTTGTTACCATGGCTTTTGTAGATATCATGCCGACAGAAGTAGATGGACCTGAAGTGGAAAATGTTTCTTTGGAGCAGTTTAATCGACCTGAGACTTGTTTCACGTTGAGAGGATTGCCTGCGTAGTGTCTTTCTTACAACAGGATAAAAACACAAGTGTGTTAAGCTCTTGAAAAAAAACACAAGAATTACTGTAACAACAGGCAGGTGCAGGCGTTTAGGCTCATAATCCTCTGAAGAATAAAGAGGCAATGTTAAATTCTCTATAACACTTTTGTTATTGTGCAAGTGGCGACAGACTCTTGGCACCAAATTGCCTTTTAATTTCTTGCACCATGAGAGAAGTCTTTTTCTATATGAGTGTTTGTGTGTATGTGCATATTTATGTGTGTGTGTGTTTATCTGAGTGCCTGAATCAAGTCTGTAGATTCACTTCAGACATGCGCCTGCATCAAGGGCATAAAACACCGTAAGGTCCCTACCAATACCCAGAAATGACTGATGTGTCCCTACCAACAATTTAGTCCAAAAATAAATATATCATATGCGCAACTGTTGCACTTTCAACCTGCAGAGGAGTCGATCACATGAGACAGCCGTGACTCCGTCTGTCACTGTAAACACTGACTGCAGTCTTCAGTTCAGTTCATACTCTTAACTCTTAACTAAACTGAAAGTGATACAGCTGAGCAACACGTGTCATTCTCAAAGGACCAGATTTTGCTTCACGTCGGCGCTGTCCTAATGGATGCACGCTGTCTCTCTCTCTCCCTCTCCCTGGGCGAGTGCAGTTCATTTAAATATTATAAATGATCATATTAATTCACATCGGTGCCCGAGTGTCTTTGGTTCTGGGTGGGACATTTGAAATGAGAACACGTCATCATGAGAACGTCTGGTGTCAAAAGTTAAGACCTGCCGCGAGACGCAGGACCCAGCATAGACCAAACATTATTTATAATGGGTCAAAAACAAGCTAAAACCTCTGTACTGCTACAAATACCAGTCACTGAGGCAGAGATAAAGACACAGAGATTAGAGTTCATATGCTAAGGTAGTTTCTTTTTTTAAGACTCGAGCAGTGATGAAACAATAATCACCTAATTGTAGTTATTTGTTTGTGCAATCATAATTCCTTCAGAAGGCAGGGAGACTGCCTCCTACTCTGAGACTACGCAGAGCTATAATAACAACATGACTAATCATCTTTTAAATCTTGATAGAATGGAAAGAGGAGATGCACGTTGGTGCAGTGGTTAGCGCTGTAGACTCACAGCTAGAAGGTTCCTAGTTCGAATCCCAATTCGGACAGAGAAGGCCTTTCTGTGTGGAGTTTGTTCTCCCCATGCATGTGTGGGGAAATAGACTGTACTTATATAGCGCTTTTGTAGTCTTTCTAGCGCCCCCTCAAAGCACTACATGTCACATTCACTCATCAATACGCTGATGGCAGAGGCTGCTACGTAAAGTCCCAACTGTCAATCAGTCATCACATTCACACACCACTGGCTATGCCTATGGGATGTACATATTTTTAAGGATACACTTGTTTAGTTTTTTGAGCTGCACTGTCCACTTTGCTGCTGTAACACTGTAAATGTCCCCGTTGTGGGAATAAAGGATTATCTTATCTTAATTGTCCTGCCCAAGGACACTTCGTCATGTAGACTAAAGGAGCCGGGGATCGAACCACCAACCTTCCAATTGAAGGACAACGAACTCTACCACTGGGCTACAGCCGGGCCCTCTGGGCTGCATCTCTGGTTCCCTCCGTGTACTCCGTCTTCCTCCCACAGTCCAAAGACATGCTCGTTAGGTTCATTGGTGACTCTAACATTGCTTGTAGGTGTGAGTGTGAGCGTGAAAGGTATCTCTCTGTGTCAGCCCTGTGATTGACTGCCGATCGGTCTAGGGTGTAACCCCGCCTCTTGCCTAAGGACAGCTGGGTGCAGTATACAGTATAAGCAGTATTGATAATGGATGGATGGAAGTGGTGAATAAAAATACACCAGAATGTAGCAAAGAGTGTTCGACAGTCAAATGAATAGAAGAAGTAGTCCCCACCAATATTATAATAAGCCTACATGGCCTGCACACTACTTTGTGTTAAATGTGGTAGACATAGACATCAAGAGACAGATGCAGAGGCTATAACTCCTTTGATGTAGAAATACTGGGATAGTAATCGTGGCTATTGATTATCAATAGCGTGCTTACATATCCAGAGGGCCTCTGAGAACATACAGAGTGTCTGTTAAATTAGCCCTCCTCAAGCTGGGATAAACAAGCCCACACAGTTTTATAGTCTTCATCGCAAAAAAACCCAAAAACATTTTAATAATTAATTTAGTCTTTTATTTATAACATTGATGCATAAATAGAAACAGTAACACAACAAATGCAGCGTGTGAGGTTTATGTTTCATTTTTATACCTCTGGGTCACGTTTGTCTTCCACTTCCTTGTTATCCACACTGTTCAGTCACCCCTTCTTCCATCTCCACCCAGGCCACAGCCCTTCTGACACACACACACACACACACACACACACACACCCACCCACACAGGCAAGCAGACACACACGCACACACACACACACACACACACAAACATTTAAAGACATACACACATGCTTAAACTCATGACGCATTACAGGTCGTCCAAAACACATAAAACTACACAAACAATAGCATGTGCTTGCTCAACAACAACTTTCAAACTCACTCTCACACACACACACACACACACACACACACACACATGCACACACAGACACACACTGCTATAGGGCTATTCATCTGTCTGGAGCAGTGGCTTATGAAAGGTCAGCCTTTGAGTTATGACAGAATCTCCTGGCCACAACAAGCCAAGCGTGGGTGGCAGAGCAGTGACTCTATGTGCTTGTGTGTGTGTTTGGTAAATGTCCGTGTCCAAGCCTGTGTGTGCGTGTGTGTGTGTGTGTGTAAGGGCAGGCCAGTTATGAGTGTGTGTTGCTGTCACAGGGCAGGGGCGTCAGAGAAGGAGGAAAATGAGCACTCGACTGGAGAAGTGGGTCTACAGGAACAGTTTACCTCACAGCGCTTGATAGAAAAGGACAAGCCTAACGGAAAGACAAATGGAGTGGAGGGCCGGAGAATTGAATACGAGACGGACAGAAACAGCTTATGAGGGACAAAGCGGTGGCAGAGATGGAGGAGGAGAGACGAGGAGAGGTCAGCGGAGTGAGAGAACGACAGACGGGTGCCAGGAGAGAGGAGAGATTCACACATGAGACAGGAGGGCCGGGGCTAAATGAGAGATTGTGAATTATTAAGTGTGTGTCAATACATGTATGTCAATCGGTGTGAGTGTTTATGCAAATTCATGCATAAAAGAGTGTGTGTGCGTGTGTGTGTCTTGGCAGCAGTGGAGGGGCAGATGCTGCCTACGCTCCAGGCCTACTGCTTTATGGCCTTCTGCGGAAATGTTGCTGTGCCAACCTTAGCTCTCATCCTCAGCCAATCACACGCCTGGGCCCACGTTGGAGCCAGAGTTAATGCATACACACAAAACACACACACCCATATATGTACATCAGCAGGAACACACACACGCACACCAACAGGAGCGCATGCAGGGAAATTCCATAATGAGAGACAAGGGTAATAAATGGAAAGTGTGTGTGTCTGTGGTGATTCTTTTCATTAAGTTGCAGGGAACAGTGTGCGCCTGTAATCAGCAGGAGGCTTTTAGAGCACACACACACACACAGACAGACACACACACTCTAGCTAGGAGTGCTGCCTAAGGAGACATTTAAGTATGCTCTATGACAGGCAATATAAAGCAGTTCCAACCTCTCAACTTTTCTGAGTTGTAGCAGCGTTTTACAGGAAGTTTGCGTATGAAATTGACCAGCTCCACATCCCTCGAACCGCTCCGAAAGTCCCGTCCCCTTTCATTTGCCGGAGACCAAACCCGATTCTAAATATCCGTCATGTTCGATATGAGGTTGTCACTTAACCGCCGTCGCTATCTTGCTATACTTCAAGAACTCCATCAAGATTTGGAGACGGAGCACTGTGACAGAAAAAGCCCGTAACAGAAGACTGACAGCGACTCTGAAGTTTTTATCACCATATGTATCACAATAAGCCACTTTTTTATACTTCAATCCGTCTTCTTGTGCTAACTTTGCCTTAAAAATCTAAAGTAACGTGATGCCTAAACATTTTATTGCTTTAACCCAACATGACCAAGTTTATCATATTTAATACAGACCCTTTTTGAGACCTCTACATCATTAGTGGGATCATTTTTTATTCCTAATACAACCAGACACATGCAGTGAACGGATAATCCACCATGGGGACAAAACTATGACCCAGATGACCTTTGGATGAGACATCAAAAATGGAGGTCGTCAGTCTGTGACCCACAGGTTTTACTCTATATTATTTCGCCAATTTTGAAAAAGTTAAGGCAAGAAAAATGGTTACTGATACTGCAAGAGGAATATTTACTTGAGTCAAGCAACATATAATGACCTGATATTTTATAGTAAAATGGTGTCGAAAATGTATCAGATTATATACAGCAGGTATTTAAAGTAATAGTCTCAAAGATTTTCATTTAAATAAATGTCTGTTAAGTCACTATCTATCAAGGAAAAAATCACAAGCAGCGCCCAGTTAGTGACACGTTTTCCATCACCCAGCAGTGGTTGGTTTGCCAGAGAGGGTAGGCGGAGCTAAGTGGCTGCTTTTCCGGTATCTGCAAGTGTTGCGTGTCAGTAATCTACTACGGCTGAACAAACAAAGAAAAGATGGATGACTACAGATACAACTTCAAGAATAAGTGAAAATCCAAAGAAACAGAAACAAATTTGACGCTCAGATGAAGCAAACAGTCTGAAAAGGAAAGCGACCGTCAGCGAGGAAAATCAAGAGTTACAACCGGAGCCAACCGTGGACGTCACACATGTGACACTGTCTGGATATCTGGGAAGTGTGCTCCTGCAATTACTATTTATCACCAAAGGTGCTGCCAAAGAGAAGGAAACTGAAATCTTTGAGATTACAACTTTACGGAATCTGTAAATAATCTGTAAATTTATAAATATTCAGTTTTTGGCACTTTTGATTGTTTTAGTAAACTAATTCAAGGTGTAAATGAGATATTTCAAGCCTATATTGTAATGTTTATTTTTACATACACAACCCGCTGTATCTCAATAATGGATGCGTAATTGGCTCTCTTGCTTCTAGTTTTAATTTGCTAATTGATTTTCACAAAAATGACATGGCTGTACAACATGAAACAAGTGATTTTTTTTCTAACTTTTAAGACACTCAAGGGAAAAGTTAGAGAATTATCGAAGCTAAAAGGGGTAAAAAATTGTGTCCTGTTAGACGTGTGGTACGTTTTTGTGGCTGGTTAAATTTGCTCGATGACAAAAATATTTGTTGACTCCAGATTTGAAAAATTTGAATTCAGGTCATGAAGGGTTAAATAAGAATGAATAAAACAAATATATGTTTTGTTTTCCTCCTGAAGCCTTGAATAGCATCGTGCAACGTCCGGGATGCCAGGACCTGATGTAATCTATCATCTGTTTGAGCACTTTTTTGTATTGTTAATCACGCTGAGGGTTTTTTTGCCCGTATTGTGACGTATTTTGATAACATTTGCTTAATTTTCTCCTCCACACTGCTGCTCTTTATTATCTTTATTGTTACTCTTTGCTTATAGATGGAATCTGTTGGACAAGACGGGACTGGATTGTGGAAAAGTGAGCGTGGGCTGAATATTGTTAGAAACTCTCTTGGTGTTTCATCTGTAAGTTTTGATAAGATTTGCAAAGTTTTTGTATCAGTAGAAACTATTTGTATATGTGGACTATTTTCAACTTTGAGATTTCACAAAGTCTGAATTACAGACACATACATTTCCTACATGCATGTGTGAACCTGAAGTTCAAGCTATGAGCTACCAATTGCAAGCATGATTTTTGACCGTTTCTTTACGCCTCAGCTAACCAGCCAATCAGCTCGCCTCCACTTGTCCACTGACCATCCATTTGGAGGGAGCTTTACTGTCCAATCAGGGCGCAACTGATTCTAGCGTACAGATCCAGTCAAAACCAGGGAAGTGCTCCAGAGGTTAGCCCTGCAGCTCGCAGTATTACTCGCTGACTCTTCCTGGTGTTGAGGCTCCGTTTGATCACATTTAGTTTTCACATGCCCTCTATATTTCTCCAGTAAAAGCCTTAAATCGAAAAAGAAAAAATAGGATGGATGAACTCGGATGTATTTTAAGAAAGAATGGTTGAGAGGCCAAACAGCCGGAGTGAAGCGAGAGGCTGAAAGAAGTGTAAGGAATAAAAAGAGGGGTGGGATAGCTCAGAGGGATGGATGGAGAGGGCAGTGAGGGAGTGAGGCAGAAAGATGCTGTGGAAGAAATAACCAAGGAAGCGTTGTAAAAGAATAGATGAAAAGAGCAGCAGCGGCATGCAGAACAGAGGGATGCAGATGAAAAACTACAGGAAGAAAGAGAGTGAAACAGAAGGAGAGGTTGAAGGTTGAGAGGTAGACAGACAGATCACAACCGGGCTGAGACCAGCCGACAGCTGTGAGAGCAGAATTTGATACTGCGGCACAGACACACACACAGACACAGACGTGCGCGTGAGCACATATGCAGACGACGTACGTGTGTACGAGCGTGCACGCGCGGCTGACGCGGGCTCGCAGGGGCGCACACACACATGCTCACACTATCCAAAAGAGCCACATTACACATGAAATATTAATGGTGCAAAGCAATCAGCAAAAATGGAGATGGGGGAGAAAAGAGGGGGAGACAGAAAGGGGGAAAGTAAGACACAGAGACGGCTGAAAGTAATATGTCTACATTACCAGTCCTGAAGTGACATGTGGACTATCAGTAAAATGATCTGCATTTTGAATCATCACTTTTACCAGGAGCACCATCAGCCCACTGAAGCATCTTCTCTTATTCACTGGTTGTGTTTGTATCCATCAAGAAACAAAGCAAGGTCATCCTGAGTGCTGAAATGCCCTAATGCAGATCCACGCTGGCAACACTAAATGAGGAAGAAATGTATATGTGTGTGTGTGTGTGTGTGTGTGTGTTTATCTGTACTTAATGCTGAGTTAGAAATGCAAAGCTTAATTCAGCTTCTCAAGCATGGGCGGCTTGTGTGAGTCTCAATAAATCATTAATGAATAATTTTCACAGGTGAGAGCGTGTGCGAAGAAAATGCTGAAAACAAAATTGGGTGAGAACATACTGTCTTCCCTTGCTAAATGCTAATGTTTCCAACGACTGCCGCATGTGTGTGTGTGTGTGTGTGTGTCTGTCTCTGTCGGCGTGTGCGCATCTGAGTGCTAATTCCTGATGATAAAGCACAAACAGTCAGGTGTGTTTGTTCTCTTAAGCACCTTTCTGCCCCTTAAAAGCTTCAGGTAATAACGCCATCCATCACCGGCTTGCGTGGACATGTGTGCACGTGACGTGCGTGCATGCGTGCACATGTTCGACAGAAAGGTCAAAAACAGGAGGAGTTCGCAGAGACACAGGAGGTATCGCTTCACCGCAGGAGTTTAATCAGAAGGAGAAATTATGCCGGCGTGTACACACACACACACACACACACACACACACACACACACCGAGCTGCACACACAAACAGAGCAGACAAACGTCCAGGACATGAACATCAGCCGAGAACATGCATTAGTGCACAGCAGTCGCTCCTTACTAATGAAGAGGGGAAACATTGTGGAACGGCATGTCTAGGCAGGTGTGAGGAGAAATAAACAAATAATGAGATCAACACTGCCAAGATTACAGCACATTCATTACGGCACTTAATCTGCTCCCTTCAACAACTGACTCGTTTCTCTCTCCCCTTATCAGACAGGAGCGTCGCCACTTTCTAGCATGGGACCTCCATCTGTTTTTCTCTTATTTCATTCAATGAAAGGTTAATGTTTGTTGTCGTGTTCTTGAATGCAGTATCACATGTTTTGCGTTGTTTTCCTTTGTGGTCAAGTCCACCTGGAAACACAAACATCAGCACATTAGTAGTATAGGAAGTGGAGCAAATACATCCCCATTATTCAACTTGGGTTCATTCTACACCAGTTTTTCTTTTTAAAGAAATTCTGTCCTCACTGTCAGGTAATTATACTCAAAGCCTCTTGAGAGTTTGGGCGTCCTGTATGCAGAGGCTGCAGTCCTTCCCATCCTCGGCCCCTTTCCGCGTGCCATCCCCACTCTCTCTTCCACTGTTTCCGACACTATCCGCTGTCCTCTCTGTCTGTCAATAAAGGCATAAAAATGTGTAAAATTTGAGTCTCATCCACAAAATCTGAGTGAAAATAAACACTACAAGAAAATGAGCTCAAACACAGCTAATTTTGCAGTTTAGATCATTTCTCAACACAGTGTGGGTGTAGCATGCAGGTCACATTTTGACTGACATCTCCCTGGCTCTGTATACAACAGCCCATGTGGCAATCAGCATATGCAGTCCGAAACATTATGGTTGAGCCGTCTGAGTCAGAAGAAGAGGAGGAAGCAAAACTCCTAAAAATGTGATGGATTGGTGAGTTACAAAATGATTAGATGGCCCTATTTGCTTTCAAAGCAACGAATGCAGTGCTTAATGATAGCTCTGTAGTGTAAGATCTTTCTATGTAATTACATAACAGTGCTCCTTCTGCTGATGCTCAACACAAGCCATCAAAAATGAGTCTGTCGGCATTAAAATCCAGCAGCCGTCAATACGCGGCCAACAGACGACGCTAACGCTAGGTGTAAACTGGTGTGTGGTGACTGAATGTAGATTATTGCTTAACTTGTGTGATAAATATCTGAGCTCAACCACCAGCCACAAGTGAAACCTGCTGATGACTGTGAGTCAGCGATGTTTAAAGCTCCTGTGAGGAGTTTTTCGCTGGTTATGAAACAGACTGAAATTAATTCTGATGGCTCTATATGACCTACAAAAGCAAACCAGACCATCAGCGATAAGATTGATTATTTCTACATAGTTATTTTTTATGCCTGAAACTGCTGCCGTACCTCTCAAAGAGATGAGAGGTACGGCTTTGTCCACAGGGGGCGCCAAAATCAACACATACAGAAAGTTCCTCAGGAGCTTCAAACCTCATGTAAACTCACTGATTGGACAAGACTTGACTGTGGAGATTAGAGTCTGCCCTCTTTAGTGCAATGTGGCTATTAATACTTTGCAGCAGGCCTGCTGATTTTATTATCAGTGATGTAATGGAGCAGAAGCACACAATGTAAGTAATCCAGACTAGTGCAGGTGGCTGTTTTTAGACTTAATCCAGCAAGTCAATGTGCTTTCAAAATGCAGGACGTTGTTTTAAAGTACATTTTTCACCACCTGCCAATAACAAATGCATCAAAGTTCGCTGCCCTATTTTCACACCTAACCAGACGCCTTTAGGCACAACTGATTCATTAATTAAACACCGACACCAGAGCCTTTGCCCTGCGCAGCTGCACTGAATGTCACCCCACCGTCTGACAAGTGTGAAGTTTTCAATCTCTTGGTTTCCAGCATATTCTGCATTTAAGCGAAGACGTCAGATTCTTTCCTCAAACATTGTCCAGGTTTATGTTTGCAGCTTTGATAACCACGCTTTCTGCACTCTCTGCTCTATGCATGATTGAAAATATGACATAAAGTTTTGTCTGCACAATGTCAGAATTTCAGAGTTGAATTCCAGGGTGTATTCATGACTGGGTTCAAATGTAGGTAGATGTCAATATATAACATTTCAGCCAAGTATACACAGTTAGCTCTCGCCTCCAGGGATCTCTGCTGCAGTAAACAATAAAAATATGATACGTGTTAGAAACGATTTATAGAGACTTTTACTTTGTCCCGTGGTGTTACTTAAATGGTCATTCTGCGGCCATCCGGAGTGTTTCAAATCAACATCCTCCTGAGATTTTAAGAGTACAAATGGAGCACCGTCGAGGTGGGAAACCCGCTCTGACAAATAAAGGTGAAGTGTGGAAAGTTAAAGCCTGCCTTGGTCCTGCCTTGTATTTGCAAACTGCCTGTAACTTTTTGACAGCTAGTGCTGTAGCAGTAAATTTCCAGTGGAGTAAGCCTATGCTTGTCTGTGCCAGCATGCTTGTTATTCTGATGATGGAGGGAAAGGAGGAAAGGAGGAAAAGCTTCCTGATCTTCATTAGGAATGACTCAGCTGGTTTTTCGGTCTGTCAGCATTTCCAAAGCTGATGACGTTCCAGGGCCGCTGCTGGGAGAGCGAATCACCACGGGAATCGGGGGTTTAAGACTGAGGCAGCCAATGCTTTTGGTAAGAGGCATCGTGTATTGCCAATTTAAACAGGTAAGTGAGGGGTTTATTAATGGAATTTTTTTTGTTTTTCAAAATAAAAGTGACTTTATTGAGGCCCATTTGAAAACAAATCACATTTTTAACATGAACAAAAAAGGAGTCTGAGTAATCCTTTGATCATTTAATGTTTCTCTTACTTCTTCATGTGCTGTAGATCATCTGTGTTTTCAAATTATTTGTTTCTTTACTTCTTTGAAGTGTTTTTTTTTGGGTTGCAGGGTGCACTCGGAGACTGTTAACTACAGTGATCAGTGACGGCTTTGCAAACAGGAAACAGTAAAACATTTGAAAGTGTCTGAAAAGGTTGGTATTTCTTTGATTAAAAAAAAAAGCACGAGCCTTACGTTCCAAGGTCTTTTTCTTTGAGATTCTTTAGGTTCTTGGAGTGTTAATGAAATGATTAATTGATTCCTTATTTCTTTACTACATAACTCGGATAACTGCAGGTAGACACTGGCACAGGCTGTGTTTTTGCACTAAGGCTGTCTGGTTCTCGCAGCATTACAGATGCCTTTTTTCGTCTATTTTTCGTGGCTTTCCGCAGCAGCAAAGCCGACTGAATTACTATTCTTTAACAACGCAAATGACCTTCTTGAAGGTATTTATTTTTCTTTGAGAGACTTAAGTGCATTAATATACTGTATATGTAAGCTTGAGTGTCAAGAGGAGCCTGATATGTGAAACCTCAATGTCTTCTCAATGTCTTGTCAGAGAAAGGATGAAAAACAGAGAGACATCTTCATAGACAGCTTACGAGAGGGTTGGGAGGGAAGCCTTGGAGAGAGATTCACAGAGATGAAGGATCACTGGGAAATAAAGCAGTAACTGACTCCGCTGTGTGTGTGTGTGTATGTGCGTGCACGATCATGCATTGTGTACTCGCTGCTCTTTCAAGACCTATCTGGTCTCATACCTTTCTTGCAGACTTGACAGCCTGGAAGTAAAAAAAGTATAATAGAAGACAGGAAGTGTATGTTAGTGTGTGTGCGTGGTGCGCGCACTCGTTTGCATGGCTTGAGTAAGAGAGGGACAGGGAGCGACGGTAAAAGGAAACAAGAATAGCAGATGTGCAATTATGTATGTTGTGGATCCATATTTGAGTTTGTTTTGTATGCGCGCGATACAACCAGCATTACCACTTCCTGCATCATGGTTTAGTGTGTGTGTGTGTGTGTGTGTGTGTGTTTGTGTGTGGGTGGATGGATGCGTGTGTGCGCGTGCAGAGGTGAGAATGGCTGACTGAAAGAAAGAGGAAAGTAGAGCCAACTCTCTCTCTCTCTCTCGGCTCACTTCTGAGATGTGTCCTCTGCAATGTGACAGCCGCTTTCCCGAATACATTAAACGGCATCACAGTCCCTATACACTTCTGTTGCAGAGAATCACAGTCCCTGTATATATTTGCAGTGCGTTGGTGAATATCATTGATAGGATTTATGGCATGTTACCTTAGCGAAATACCCCTACTGTGAATAAAAGACTCAATTTGACAATGTATGAAGAAGGATTTTGCACCTCTAACTACAGCAAGGATCCACTCACATGCTGATGTGCTAAGACGCCGTAATGTGTGCCTCTTTAAACACAGAGGAAACTATTGAGAATTCAAAAATACTAACTTCTTAACACATTGCCACCAGAATATTAAACACAGTTGCACCATATTAATGACACAATCTGAGGAAGAGCTTCAAGGAAGTACCTTTTAAAAAGTGCTTGTTTGAGGAGGGGATTTTCTCTATGAGACTGCAGTTTCCCAGGAGCGCTCACTGAAACTCTGCGCCACTCTCCTCAAAGTTAATTTGTGTAATGAGCTTTTAGAGTTGTCCCTTATCTCCAGCATCTACTCCTGCAGATTGTTGAAGCAGCGGGCAGAAGGAACAGTGTCCTTCTCTTCCTCCATCGCCGTCATGGTGTCATTGAGGCTCATCATTTTGCTGCAAAAACCACATCCAGGCCTCGCACACGCAGGGCCTTTGAGGAGCTTCAGCAGTGCAGTTGGGTCTTTCTCCTTGGAGCGGAAATGAGACTGCAGGGCTGAATAAAACTTCAGCTGCTGGTTAAAGTGGCAGCCTGCAGGTTTTCCTCAATCCAAGCAGAGTGGTGTGCTTAAGGTCCACAGCGGTGCAGAATTCTTTCAAAAGGAGATATGTAAGTAGCACATGTGAAAGAACCCAAAAACCCTCAAAACAAAGCTCTCAATGTTGCATGGGATAGTTACGCTTGCAGTCTGTATTGTGTTTTGCATTCAGCACGAATTGTTCGAATCCCAGTTCAGACGTAGGAGGCGTTTGTTTGAGTTCCCTCAAGGTACTCCGGCTTCCTCCCACAGTCCAAAGACATGCTTGTTAGGTTAATTGGTGACTCTAACACTGCAGAGGTGTGAATGTGAGGGTGCAATGTCTCTGTCTCTATATGTCATCCCTGTGATTGACTGGCCACCATGGAGTGCAACCCTCAACAGGATAAGATAAAGGATGGATGGAGCCTACTCCAATGAAGCTGATGGCTTTCTTTAATTTACAGAGGATGTAGTTTCCCCTCTCATTTTTGAGTTTGTCTGAAATAAGACTGTATGGCTGTTTGTTGTCAGCTTAAAAGTCAGCAACATTATCCATCAGGTTGAACAAATGAAGGCTACAGTGTACTTGATTAAAGAGGAGGATCTTGACATTAAACCTCTCACCTGGTTTGAAGTACCTATGACTTTTGGAATAAGCATGACCAACTGCAACAGAGACATGGTTAACATCCATAATGATGTCTTGAGAAACTCGGTAGCATGAGGGGCAATCACATTGCACACAATAGCCTTCTACTGTGGTGCGAGTGCAGACTTCCTGCGCAGTCCATGGAATCAAAAGCTCTGGTTGTGTTTCTCTAGACGGCAGACGAAGGTCCCCTACTGACTGCCTCATTCGGATGGCTGTCACCAGCCGTCTCAAAATGGTCATGCATGTCGACATGTCTAATCTGTCGATTGAAAAAGCACTGCTGTAGTTTGCGAAGTATGAAGTATTTTGTTGCCCTGTCATTTATGTAGGAGCAAGCCTCCTGGAGCTGGAGCTCTTTACTGGAGTGACAGCTAATCGCTAGAATACTGATGGATAAAAATACATTTATTATTGCCTTAGATGCTTGCATATAGGCTAGGAAAAACATTTACAACATTACATTGAATGATTGACACACCAACAGACAAAGAAACCTGACATTTTAGTGTTTTACGCGACAATCAAAGAAAAATGGGATATCTGGTTCCTATATCCTTTACTTACCATGCAAAAGACGTTGTTAAAGCGTTAAACGTGCAGCGAAATATCCCAGTCTCTTTGTTCCCTTCAGCTCAGAGCTAAGTGGCGACTTTAAGCTCATTGTTTAAAGCCTGCAACTTTTCTGTTCAGTCGCCACTCTCACAGCTCTGTTTTCAGCTCCAGAATAAGCTTTTTCCAACAGAAAAGCTCTAAAACTTACTACATGACCTGGCTGGCAAACACCCACACGAAGTCAGGGACTACCTGCGAAACAAAGTGCAATACATTGGCGTTTTAGAGGAAGACAATCCCACAAAGGTTGGTGGAGACCAAAAATAGAGCTAAAACCTGTTGTTCGGTACATACTGTTGGTTTAAACAACTATAAATAACCCCTTTTTAGCCTGGTCAAAGCATCACGCCATTATTCTGCCTTCACGTTCTTTGTAAAAGGAGGACAGAATGGGGGGGCCAGGTCATTAAGCCAACAGTGGACACAGTATTAGAGCCGAATTAAGAGGCAAAAAAGGCGACATGTCAGAGCAGTGTTCAGAGCTTGTTTCCACTGCACAGAAGTGTCCAAAAAAATCAGCAAATGCTGGTTTAAGAAATCCAGAAATATTTAGGTTAATCCTCTCATTAATCTCATTAGCCGTCCCGTGACCACTGGGAGTTGGTGTTGCAGGCAAGAGTTGGACCAATTCTTTAATCAGAATCAATTCAGGCATTTAACTGGAGGCAAAGCATTATTATTATTATTATTAT
The DNA here is from genome assembly GCF_022749685.1 of Semicossyphus pulcher. NCBI lineage: Eukaryota > Metazoa > Chordata > Actinopteri > Labriformes > Labridae > Semicossyphus > Semicossyphus pulcher. The sequence goes on from NW_027211681.1 coordinate 9,582,523, forward strand.
TATTATTAAAGGGCTTCAAAGTAAAACGTTCCTGTCACTATAAGATAATTTCTATTCTGATCATTCTCCAGAGTGACATTTATTTTGCTTTGTTTTCTTACAGACCTTTAGCCTCATACAGTATGATAAAGGTAACGTGACAGATATTTCACATTTACTGTTCTCCCTTTCTTAGATAAACTTCTCACTGAATCTACAGAAGTACACATTTTTTATGTATTATTTTTGCAGCCCTTCCCAATGTGTTATTCATAGCAACAAACACTATTTCATAGGGATTAAAAAAGTAATTTGACAGGGTTTCACTTCCTCACTTCACGGTACATTAAAGTGTAATTACACTCCCACCTTTAATTAGGGTACAAACACAACACCTGTATCTTTAAATAATGTTTGGTGTTATGTGACTCAAACATCTATCTGTCACCTTAAAAGCTGCCAAGTGAAGTTGACAGTGATGAGAACCTGGACAGATAGAGCAGGATAAGTAAGAGGCGCTACATTTCCCACCTGACCTGGGAACTCCCTGGGGGCTTGCTGGAGTGTGTGCAGTTGTTCCATCCTGCCAGTGCTGAAAATACATCCCACAGGAAAACTCCTCATAAACATTCACACTGGTAGAAGTCGATATAATCAGTGGCCCTGTGCGGATTTCTTAATTGGTAATAGATTATATTTTAAATGGGATTTCACTCATTAGCGCTCAGATCACTCACAGTCCTTTATCACTGAGACTGTCCATAGAAATGTATGACTAATGTACGTGCTACATTACCAATGTATAGAAGGGCAATTCTGAGTGTTAGCACAGTAGCTAGTTCAACTTAAGCATTCCAATGACCAATACCCATTAGAAAATGTTGCCCCAGCTGTTAGCTTATCCGCTAAACCTAACACAAACCGATGACTGGCTCCCTTAGCGGCAGGTCCTCAAAATTGTATGACTAACGTACGTGCTAGCTTACCCATGTATAGAAGGCAAATTCTGAGCATTAGCATAGTAGCTAGTTCAACTTAACCATTCCAATGTCTAATACCCACTAGAAAGTGTTGCCCCAGCTATTAACTTGGCAGCTAAACCCAACACAAACCAACAACTGACTCCATCAATGGCAGGTCCTTAGAAATGTATGACTAACGTACGTGCTAGCTTACCAATGTATATAAGGGAAATTCTGAGCGTTAGCATAGTAGCTACTTCAGCTTAAGCATTCTATTGTCCAAGACCCACAAATGTGTTGCCCCAGCTGTTAGCTTAGCTGGTAAACCCAACACAAACCAACCAAACAGTCCAAAACCACACACTTGAATACAAAGTAGCAGCAAATGCAAGGCTCAGTCTGATGTTATGTAAATGTAACTAGCCTTTATAAAGGGGCGTGTAGGGACATTTGCTTAAGAGCTTCCATTAAAATTGATAGGAGAGGGTAGAAAACAGGTAATAATAGGTTAGAAAGGAGGGAAGGATAGAATATGGCACCTTACTTGAACAAGGATCCCTAGGGTTAAACTTAAATGTCAAAGCTGCTAAAGAGAAAATAGTAAAGATATAGAGACAGATTAACATTAAGTCTCGGCCACATTGGAGGGGGAAAGAATTCATGGCTTTCCATTGATGTTGTATTGCATTAAGGTTCCTCCATGCCACTTTCGTCTGCTAACAAACAACTGCTGTTTGGTTTGATGCGCTGCCGACAGGGTAAAGAACCCAGAACTTTAAGGAGGTTTAAGTGGATCCAGGTGATAAGACGGGAGATATCAATGGGAAGAAGGGGAAAACTTCGGGATTCTGGGGGTCAGTAATTTGGCCAGACAAATATCAGAGGTTCAAGCTAAGCTTTGCAAGGAATGGTTTTGATCTTTGTTTGGGTAAATGATGATCTTACCACTTGATTCAATCCAACAGCTGTAAATATCAGAGTATTTTTACTTCAGTAGGCTGTCAATGCGCTATCCCTATTCTCTCTGGTAGACGTGGAGGCACTGAAATAATCCTTTATGCTGAAGTCTCGTGTTTTGAAGCAAGTTACAGGCATTTTAGCATTTACATTGAGTATGACACATTGTGCTTTGTCTTATTAGATCAGTGAAACACAAATTATGTATAACAATATTTTCTGTACATGCTGTATACCAGAAATGACAGTAAGTCTTTGAAATGGCAAATACAGAGTACTTACAGTTGGCCTACCAGCATTAACAGGATCTACAAATGCAATTAGATAATATCCTGGAGACACAGATTTGAACAAATAATGATATAATGCCTGGGAATACTAGCTTGCAGGACAATTAGCAGTATTTAGTAGTCAGTTTGGTTTATTTGGATCCTCTTTTAGCTCACTGGATAATGTTCCAAGAGTCAGGGCTTTTATATGTGTCATATCCCTGTTGGTTTGTTTCGGATTCTGACTGCTGTTCCTCTTTGTCACTGCAGTTTGTCTGTGTTGGCATATCCTGTCACGATTCTGGAGACTCTTCCCCTGGACCTGTTAAATATTTCAACATTTTCTGACTGATACTGCAGCAGTTAGAGCTCAAATGATTTGGCCCCTTTTGAGCTCTGTTGCTGTAGTTCTTTCATGTCGCCTTGAAAAGGCATCAAACTGCTGATTAGCAGGCCTCATCTAGCTGACAAAAGCTGCTAATTGGCATACCACCTGAAACAGCCCACCTCTGTAGAAGTGTTTACTGTTGTGATTAAGTCTTTAACAATGTAATTTAACAAAGTGTGCACCTGTGCACACAGCGTATGCATCTGTCTAAAGACTTAAAATCGGCACTGAAATCTATAGGTGTTCACGCATATGGAAGTGTCTACTGTGCTGCATTAGTGGGTTGGAGTAAACTATATGTGTGTGGTCTCAAAGGAAGGCTTTGAGTCCCAGGTGTGCTGAACATGCGTAACTTTGTTGGTTCTGTGACCATGACAGAGTGAATGGGGGTCATGCAGGAATGATTCTATCTTGGACCAGCTTATTGAACCATTTAGCTTTACCAACCTTGATGTTGCCTCTGCAGAACATCATAACAAGGAATACACTGGCTGCCGAGAGTCCAATGTTAGTGTATTGTAAAAAGTGAAGGACTCCTGTCTATTCAGTACTTCCCTTTGTCTGCTCTTCATACAATATATTGCGGAGGATAATAAAAATGGCACAATCAAATGATCTACAACGATTTCACAATAAATAAGTTGTTAGCCATTAAAGCTACAGGAAATTTAATCTCTATTTACAGATTCTACATATTAGAAAAGTCTACATAGTAGAATCTGTACGCAGGGACGTGGAGTTCCGGGAAGGCAAGTGTTCTTGTTTCTGTTTGTACTATGTTTGTAGTCTGACTAATATTAACCAATCACGTATCGGCAGGCTGCGGCGTATGCAAGAAAACAAAAGTAGGCAGAACATAATCCGCTGTAATGCCATCCCGGCTCCCATCAGCCTGATCTGACGACGATTTAGCTTCTTATTAATCTCTATAAACAGACATCTGCATGTAAGTTCAGCTAACAATCAGTTCTAGATCTAAAATTTAGCTTGACGAATTCCCTTGACGCTGTGTCACGAAAGCCATTCAGCGTTCAGATTTCCCGACTTCCTCGAATGCATCAGATCGATCCAACCTCCGTTCAACAAACGAACATTTAAAAGTTTTCTTCTCCTCTTGAGGACAGACCTGACAGAGCTTGAATTTGTACTTCTTACAAAAATTTCGGCAAAGGTAAGACCCGTTAATAACAAGCCAATCACAAGAAAACGGTTTCTCTTTCTGTAACAGTGCAGCACGCGGAAAAGGAAGTCTTGACAGGAAGTTGTTTATCACTTACCGCCCGGCACGTTCACCGGTGTCCCCAGAGGTTATATCGTCTCAGACTTAAGCTGATGGGCTCCGAGATTGCTGGAAGCTTAAATCAAGCTTAAATCAATAATAGCCCTCTGACTATGCAATTAAGATTCTTGTGTACATAACAGTGAGCATCTTAAAGTATGACAAAAAATAGCTTCTATGCTATTGCTAAGCTCAGAGTTAGCCTGAAAGTGATTATTAACAGCAGCTAGTGCTGATTGTCATCTGCAGTTATTTTTTGGTGCTGGAGTCTAGTGTGGCACTAGCTAACACTACAGAGAATCTCAGCTAACATTGAACTCATTTGCTAACCGCTAAGGATTGCGAGGCATTTTGTAACTCTCCATTCAGTGAACAGTGGCAATAAATAACTTTCAAATATCGGGGCGTCTGCTTCCTCCTCTGATTCTGACAAAGATGAATCAAACATACTGTCTTGGGCAGCACAATGCTAATTGTCACATGTATCATTGCTGTATGCAGAGAAAGACATATGTCAATCTAAACTTGTTCTGCCATGCCCACACCATCATGAGAAAATGCTCCAAACAAGCAAAAAGAGCTTTTTTAAAATTTCTTACAGTTTTGAACTTTTATTTTCACGCAGATGTTTTTGGATGCTTAATAAGACTCTCAACGTTGATATGCATTTTAAATATTTCAAGCCAAATGAGGCTACAGTTCACCCTTTATAAATCTGTCCAACCCATCAGCTGTCTTTATTAGTTCTCACGTCCTGCCCGTTACTAGGGGTGGGACAAAATATCGATACAGCAATATATCGTCATCCTGACTCGTGCAATAGAACTATCGATAGGCTGGTGCCAAATATCGATATTATAATTTACAAATATATTGTGCTCTTTAAAAGATTACCCTGAGATTTTGACTCATCGCATCACGACTCCATGACTCCTCGAGGTGGCGCTTATGACACGAATGTGGGAAACATTAACAGGAATTAATTGGCTGAAGAGTTGTATCTTGATATTATCTTTATCGTGGGCCATGTATCGTAGGGGCGGCTGTGGCTCAGTGGTAGAGTCGGTCGTCTTTCAATCAGAAGGTTGGAGGTTCGATCCTCAGCTCCCTCAGGCTACATGTCGAAGTGTCCTTGGGCAAAACAATGAACCCCAAATTGCTCCCGGTGGCATAGCCGAACGGGTATGAATGTGAAGAATCTGATTGACAGTTGGGCACGTAGCAGCCTCTGCCATCAGTGTGTGAATGGGTGAATGTGACATGTTGAGTAAAAGCAGCTTTGAGTGGTCGCAAAGACTAGAAAAGCGCTATGTAAGTACAGTCCATTTACCATCGTGGGCCACATATCGTGTATCGCATTGTGTCATGAGTTACCCTGCGATTCCCACGCCTACCTGTTACCCCTTTATTTCCTTCTTTCTGTAGGAGTGGACCTAAAGACTTTAACCAGACCCTGAGTTACATCTCTCTGAGCCTCACCCCTACATGACCTTATAATCGCCATACCCCAGTTGCCATATTTTTATTATAATGCAATAAACGTTCTCACTATTTTGTTTTGAATTACCTTCTGTAGTTCTGTTAGTCGCCTGTTCACGTCCTCTTTGGCGGCACATCCACTGCACACAGAGTTAGAGGAAAATGTTTGGGACAGACTCGGTTATTCTGTGTTGTTATCTTTCCTCCACTACCTTGAGAAGAGCATTCGCCACATAGCCTTTTGTACTAAAGAGTATTTACAAGAGTTCCACTTAAGCTCAGGCTATGCTCACTTAAGCTCAGGCTGTGGTCTGCAGAAAAATCACTATAGCCATCGCAGTTCTATTCAACCCAGATCTCGACTGTTTTGCTTAGGTTGTTGGGGTTGCCAAAGCTCTCCATGTTACTGTTGGGTTGCAGACTTCCCATAGTATCCTGGATGAAACCACTTAGTGTTGCTTGAGAAAAGGATAGAAAAGGATTCATTTAAGGAGCATGCAGTCACTTGGGCTAATCAAGTCAAGCAGCGGAAGAGTGAACAACCACAGCGTTCGCCAGCATTGAATGTCAGGGTATTGGATTCGGCTTTTCCCAGCCTCATTTGCTCCCTCCTACCTATCTGTAAGCTGCTGATCCCAAGACAGGTGGAGGCAGGCAGGGAGAGTTGGGAGAGCTTAGTGTGAGGCAGTTCATGGATCAAAGCAGTGAACACTGAGCTATAGTCCACCACCAGGGTGGATCCTTCCACATATCCCCTGGCTTGTATCTGCCAGTCTGCGTGGGAGGTGGAATGCAGAGGGTCCAGGAGGTGGTCTGTTATGTCATTCAGTTCAGTTGACTCAAGACTGTTGAAAGGTGTTAAGACCACTGAGGTCACAGTGACAAGCTTGTCGTCATTAACAACTTTGATGAAGATAGTCTGTGGATAGGACTACTGCGGTTAAAGGGAACTAATTAGAGGTTTCATCATTACTGTTACAGCTCTAACAACCAAATGTGCCACAAGTAGACTACAATTAGTGCTCACCAGAGAGTCCCTGAAATCTAAGAGCAGGGATTCATGTGTGTGCCGGCTTTAAACCGAAATCAATCCACTAACAGTTGGCGATGCTCATTTATGCTGCAACTTGCTCAGAAAATGTGAAACTGCAGAAGAGGTCATATTGGAAGAAAACTGTAAGGGAAGAGGCATTGCAACATAGGTTGTAAAAATCTGTAGGTGAGTGAACTTAGTAAGAGCTTTCCGAGTTTCAGCTGACCCGGGGCTCTGTGGTGAATTCAGGATGAAGTCGATCACAAACTGAAATCAAAATGAAATGGATTATAAAATAGAAGGCTTTCTCTCGGCCCACACCGCATTCACACTATTTCTCTGTGGGCCCACTGTGTTCTGTCAGGGATTTAACCTTCTCCTGCTCACACCTTGAAAGATTTTGTCCTGTTCTTTTCAATTCTGACATCTTAAAAAGATTTTAAATGGGAGTGGTAAATTGCAGACGTTGAATTGGGGAACTCTTGAAGCTTTCACCAAGGAGACCTGGTTTTGTGTCCTGTGCCAAACCCAAAAACTGACGTGACTTATTGATGTATGTAAAGTAATTTATCGTGGAAAGATGAAGAGCTCTGCTCCTATTTTAAGAGCTTTATTCTCATTCATCTTTTCTTTGTTTTCAGCCATATAGTAACCATTTACTTGAAACCCCCTTTACTCTCTTTAGCTGACCAATCACCGTGGTGTAATAGATGCCACTTCGATTTTTTAGCACATCTTATGAGGGTGAAAGACTCTCTTGTCGTCATGACCATTTGAGGTGATGCATGTTTGACTGCGTCTGCTCTCCACAGAATATCATGGTAAGGATATGCAAATTGCGTAAGCAGTGCATGCGATTTATGAGAACGGCTGGATGTTTCAGAAGTGTTTCCTCCGTGATATTCGAGTAACGCCTATTTTCTTTTATAAATCAGGAAGAACAGGGCTTGCGGCTGATTGCATTGTTGATGTTGGGAGGTATTAAGAATAAGAAGAATAATGAGTAATTCCTGTCTCCTCCTTTACATTAGAAACATTAGAAACACACCTGCATGAATGTTTCAAACTAGGAGCTGATGGTAGCATAAACTGACTGGTTGGTTGTCTAATGAGTAACAACAATGAAAGTTGTGTTCTTTCTATCAGCAAATAGAAAGTAGAACACTTACATCTATCTAAGGCCTTGTCTTAGCTACTCTGATTAGTATTTGTATTGTAATCGGGCTACAAAGTCAGTGGATGGAGCTGAAACATCTGCTCCTTTAAAGATCCTGTGGAATGAGCCAGAATAAGGTTACAATACCTGCCATATTTGATTAATGATATTTAACGAGAACACCAAATATGTGTTACAGGATTGCCTTTTTTTTGTTTCCAATTACCTTTGTAGACAATGTGGTGAACCTGTGATCCTCTCTGTGATGGCACAAACAGTAGATTAGGTCTTTAGGCTATGACGGAGGTCAACCCATGTTATGTTTCTCCAAAGAATATCTTGCTTTCAGCTAGAACACACAGAAGTGCCTGTGCGCACACACACACACACACACACACACACACACACAAACCACTTTTCATTCAATATGCAAATTGAAACTGCTGTTCATTTGCTGATGAAAGAGGATTCATACTCAATTATATCTTAATGGGTTGGATATAACCGCATGCTCGGGCCAACAGATTTTTTTTGTAAGATGTTTTTTTCATTAGGTCAAATATGACTTAAATCTCCTGGAACAACTGAACTAAAATTGAACTGACCTGACCCATGAAGCAGAGCCACACACAAACATTCATCCAAACACTTCCTCTCAAACTTCCTCTCTCTCTCTCTCTCTCTGCTCCCTGCTTTCATTTCACATGCATGCTAATGCGCGCGTGAACACGCCACAGGGCGAATCCCGGGATTGATTTTAAAGAGGGGAAAAAGTCTCGCGTAGGTCGAACGACAGAGGGCGTGGGTGCGCTTGGACCGGGCGCGTGGCGATATCTCCGGAATGCTAAGCACATAGGGCCCGTAAGCTCACGCGCACACAAGCAAGTTCCTGCTGGTGCAGCGGACAGAGTGAGAGAGGAACGCAGAGAGAGGAAAAAGTCATGATGGAAAGAAAAGGGAGAGAGAGGAAACAAGATATATGATCCCTCTCTGCAGTTTGCCAGTCTTTGTTTACTCTCTGCCAGTCGTAAAGTGTTCGCTAATAGCTCCTGCACAGAACTCTCCCTCGCTCAATACAATTATGTTGGGGGAACTCCCTGCGTTCTTGCCAGGCGGGGGGTGGGGGGGGTGCGCAGTCGGTCCTACAAACGGCCGGACCGGATGGGAAATTAGAAATGCAGCGGGGGTTTTAGCAGAGCGGCAGCCTGGAAGCGCCGGTAGTGTTCAATAGCAGCAGCAGCAGCAGCAGCAGCAGCAGACCGCTGCTGCAATGCGCTTCTCTCAGAGCAGGTCGGTCCGCCGAGAGACAGCATCCTCTCAGCAGTGTGTGTTTGTGTGTGTGTTCTATGTGTGTGTGTGAGGTGGAGGATACTGCTGACAAAGAAACAACAGAAAGCATGTCTGTTCAGGCTTTACTATAAATAAATACAGAATAATAAATAAGTGACTTTAATAGGCTACATATATGCGCCCAATTGTGCTACTTTAAAATCATGAATTCATTAGCCCTTTAAGATATTGGTTGCAGTAAAGTGAATTACAGCAGGAAAGGAGTCATTAGGCTGCACCATTAGACAGTTCTAGCCTACAGTATAAATTACAGTGGATTAATATTATAGCGATTTCCCATTACGCGAGAGAGTATATGTGACAATTTCTGCCTCGTTCAGAAAAGAATGAATGAAGCCTTCCACACTTGCCCCGCCGAAAAAAGCTGCACCAGCAGAAATGTGACAGAGCACAGGGGCTGACTTGCATTAAAGCCAGATCACTCTCTCTCTTTTTCTTTCCGTCTCTCTTTGTCCTTTGTATGAATGTGTGAATAAAGATATTTCGCCCCACCAGGAGCTGTCAGCAGCCGGGACACCAAGCCATTTAATCTTCCTATATGACAGGAGGAGGTGAGGTCTGTCTCTGGTAACCGACACACACACACACACACACACACACACACACACACACACACACACACACACACACACACAAGCACACATGGAGTACAGCGACCCAACACCGCCTCTGCTGCCTCTCCCGTTACAGCTCAGCGATCGAGTTACGCGGCCGGGGAAAATGTTGCAGTAGCAGCGAGAGAGAGAGAGAGAGAGAGAGACTGCAGCATCGCTCGAGACCGGCAGCAGCAGTCCCGAGCAGTGCAGGTGAGAGGGAAAAAAAGCCAGAGGAGGAGGAGGAGGAGGCGCATGTGGAGGATAGAGAGAGAGAGAGTGAGAGAGAGAGAGAGAGAGAGAGAGAATGCGGGACTCTTGGAAAAAGACGCATCTACACTCGGTCCATCACCGAGACATCCATCCCGAACACGGACCGCAAAGGATTACGCTAAACTGATGATGATGTTGGGATCTCCCTGTTAGCCCATCAAGAGAGGCTCTCGTTTTCTGTTCTGTGAGAAAAGACATCAGAAAAAAAAAACTCGCTCTCTTGTCTCCTCATAACTTACGCGAAGGAATCCGACGGCTTGGCACGTTGCTTCCACTGCGGGGAAAAAAAGAGGGAAAACGCATCTGGATCTGAAGGTAAGAAAAGATCCAGAAGCAGCAGCCTAAAGACTTTTACCGAACTGATTTTTTTATTCCTCCTTTGTGGATGTGAGTTAATATTCCTCGCCGTCCGGAGAGCTGAGCGGTGTTTTTTCTCCCTCTCTCTCTCTCTGTCTTTTGTGTGGTGCTGCATTGCAGTTTCTAACTGTGAAAAACGCCAGAAAAGCCGGTGTCCCAAATGTGACTGGAATAAAAAGAACTTACAAATGGCATTATGAAGTGATAAGCGTCCTCGTGTGACTATACGGGATAGCTGAGGAGAGAAAGGAGTGAGGGAGTGAAGTGGATTAATCAAAGCCTGATGAATTAGTTTTTTTCTTATTTCCGCTCCGCAGGATGGATTTTTTGATATCCATGTGGCGTAAAAAGCCCAGCAAGACAGCGAAATTATTATTATAGAAGTTGAACAAGCGCTAGTGAGTATAAGAGGAGAATAAAAGAAAGGAGCCCGCACTGCTGAAGTGAACTACAGAGAGAGTGCGGAAGCTTTTCTCCGGACCTCAGGCGGCAGTCCGCAGAGAGCGATAGGGAGAAGAAGGCAAGAAAGGATAAATCAAACACCCACGCTGCGAGGTACAACACACCACAAAACAGTAATAAAAAGAAGACGAGCCGCAGCTCAGAGGCAGACAGAGCTTGGAGGAGAGAGGCGTGAGGAAGAAGGAGCCATGCAGAGGCTTGGTGCAGTGCACTCCTCCGCGGCGCAGGCTCTCAGCCTCGTGGTCTTACTGCTGCAGCTGCTGACTCAGCTACCGGGTGCCGACTCAGCTCTCCGGTACCGGGTGGCGGAGGAGGGCCCACCTGACGTCAAGATTGGCAACGTGGCCGCCGACCTGGGCCTCACGGCAGGTACAGGAAGCGGGGATGTCACCTTTGCCCTGGAGAGTGGCTCAGAGTTCTTTAAGATTGACAATGTGACAGGTGAGCTGACCACAGGGCCAAGGCGCATTGACAGAGAGAAGCTCCCACAGTGTCAGATGATATTTGATGAAAACGAGTGCTTCTTGGACTTTGAGGTGTCAGTGATAGGGCCACTGCAGAGCTGGGTTGACTTATTCGAAGGCCGTGTGGTCATAACAGACATCAACGACAACACACCTTCCTTCCCCTCACCTGTGCTCCAGCTTTCTGTCGAGGAGAATCGCCCAATAGGAACCCTATACCTGCTGCCAACAGCTACAGACAGGGATTTCGGGCGAAATGGCATCGACCGCTACGAGCTGATCCAAGATGGTGCAGCTGGGTCAAGTTCAACGAGACGCGCAGCAGGAGGAAACCCCATTACTAGAGTGGATGGCCTAGGGGACCGGAGGGGTAGAAGTGGAGATAGCGGAGGAGGAGCCAGGAGCACCGTGTTTGAACTACAGGTCGCAGATATACCAGATGGTGAGAAGCAGCCGCAGCTCATCGTGAAAGGCACATTGGATCGTGAGCTGAAGGACTCATACGAGCTCGTCCTCAGAGTTCGAGATGGAGGGAACCCTCCACGTTCCTCCCAAGCCCTGCTTCGTGTTTCCATCACTGATGTGAATGACAACAGCCCACAGTTCGAGAGGTCCACATATGAGGCAGAAATGGCAGAAAACGCTCCTCCAGGTACACCTGTCCTCCAGGTTAGAGCTTCAGACCGTGATATTGGAGTCAATGGGCAGGTGGAGTATGTCTTTGGAGCTGCCACTGAATCCGTCAGGCGACTTCTGCGGCTAGACGAGGCAACTGGATGGCTGAGCGTTCTTCACAGGATCGACAGAGAGGAAGTGGCTCAACTGAGGTTCACAGTAACAGCCAGAGACCGAGGCCAGCCACCCCGCACCGACCGCACCACTGTGGTTTTGGCTGTCCGCGATGAAAATGACAATGTCCCAGTCGTAGAGATCCGAAAGATTGGACGGATCCCTGTTCGAGACGGAGCAGCATTGGTACCTGAGAATGTTCTGGTGGATACGCCAGTAGCTCTGGTTCAGGTGTCAGACCGAGACCAGGGAGAGAACGGGGCTGTGACGTGTACAGTTGTAGGAGACGTCCCATTCACACTGAAGCCAGCTGGTGAAACAGCTCTCCCTCCCCTACCGGCAGATGAAGCCTTTGACAGGTAAGCCTAATTAAAGGTAACACCCCAGAGTAAGTTACAGAAATATCTGTCATTACAAAGGAAGGAACAAAGACACAGTAATAATATCAGTTCACAATAAAGGCCTGTATGAAACATTATAAGATACCTGACGTCAGACTGCTAAACACTGCAGTAATTAAACAACCTAACTAACCACTTCCTGACCTGTAAGCTCAATATGATGCACCAGTTTACCTGGGGGCAACAACATGTTCATTATGTGCATGATATGCATATAGTATGCGCATATGTATAATCACGCACCTGATTTAGAGTTAGGGTTAGGGTGAACTGTTTGTTATTCATTAACAAAATTACCATAATTGTAAGACACATGTTAATTAATATGCCATTTAGCAATCAGTTCATGTAATTAACTACCATACAGCCCATGATCCAGAGTTATTCAGGAAATATATTTAAACTACAGATATTGCTACCAGATTTAAAACATCACTTGAAGACCAAATGCTTTTATTAATAGGGGCATATACCGTTTTTATTCTATATGCCTTCTAACCTTGGATGCAGCACGCAGCTGCTGAGTCTCACCCACACTACAGCTCGAGGAGGTATTTCTTCCATTTATTTTCCCCAGAGAGAGTTAAGAAAAAAACTGTGTTGAAGGCACATTTCATTTAGGCTTGATTCAGCACTGCCACTCATTCACTACAGGCTACATAGCAGTTAGCAAGTTAAACGTTCTGGAAACTTTTGTCGTAATATTCGTTTTAATTCAAGAGTCTGAGACTTTGTAGTCGTAGGTTCCAAATGTCAGTGCTCTCAAGCGAATTGTAAAGATATTTCCTGAAGCTGTTGAACAGAGGAAAAGAGATAAATAGAGAAGGATGCCACAACTTATGATGCCTTTTCAATGAGGTTGTTTGTTATATTGACTGTCGGGCTATTCCTGACTAAAGAAAATTCTGAGTCAAAGTAATGATCATCAGGTCTTCAGCGTGTCAATTTGTTCATTTAATTAAAAAAATCAGTCACAGTTTCTTTAATGTTATTGTCTCTCTGCAGATTACTGCAGTCCTGCAGCAAGATCTCTTCAAATGTAGTGTGCACTAAATGGCAAAGCATAATAGTGCCCAAATTATTATTTGATTATACCGTAGTCAATTGACATAAAATTAATTTTCAAATATGTTCACAATCGTTTCAGTCATTTTCCAAGGAAAAACTGTGATGGTTTTCTGGTGCCAGCTTCTAAATGTGAGGATTTGCTGCTTTTCTTTGGCCCTGTTACTCTTGGCATTAACACGCGTCTTGGGTGTACTCCATTTACTCCATTGTTGTTGATTCATACTTTAATATGACGCAGTTGGCTCTCAAGTGTCTACCTACACCTGCCTACGCAAGGGACGTCAGTTAAGTAGGTGGTGCGTCACTGTGTCCAATGACACATTCACGATCATCTTAACGAACAAATGGGGCCCTGACCGCCTCTGAATGTGATCTACAGATTGGATCACAATGTGTCGTCGTCGCCGTTGGACGCATTAACACCACCGCATTAACAAGTTTTTTATTGTTGTTGTGTAAGTAACAACTGCCTTCATGAAATGTATTTTCTACTACTCTCTACAGGAATAAGAAAAAATACTTCTTGCATACCTCTGCCTTGCTGGACTACGAGGTTACCAAAGAGTACAGTGTCACCATTGTGGCAGTAGATTCCGGCAGCCCCAGTCTGTCCAGTAACAGCTCACTGATGGTGCGAGTGGTGGACATCAATGATCATGCCCCAACCTTTGCCCAAAGTGTTGTCGAGGTCCACTTTGCGGAGAACAACTCACCTGGTGAAAGGGTAGTCACTGTGGTGGCCACAGACGCTGACAGTGGCAAGAATGCTGAGATTGCATACTCCCTGGACTCTGCTGCTAATGGTCCATTTTACATAGATGCAGATAATGGAGATATCCGGGCCACTGGGGTTCTGGACCGTGAGCAGCGAGAGAGGTATGAGCTCCGGGTTATTGCCAAGGACAAGGGTACCCCTTCTCTGCAAGGCTCTGCTACTGTTGTGGTTCAAGTGACCGACCGCAATGACAATGCCCCAAAGTTTGTTCAGGAAATCTTTACCTTCTACGTGAAAGAGAACTTGCTTGCCAACAGCCCAGTTGGCATGGTCACTGTGACTGACGCTGACGAAGGAGAGAATGCAGAGCTTAGCCTGTTCGTAGAGATGGATGGAGCTGATGACAAGAAAACTGGAGAGAAGTTGGAAGGAGAGGATGGCCAGAAAGAAAGAGAAGAGGTGTTTTCCATTGAGAACAACACGGGAACTATCTTCTCTTCCGCATCGTTCGACCGCGAAAAGCTTTCCACCTACACTTTCCGTGTCCGGGCAGTCGATGGAGGGGAGCCCCGCAAAACTGCCACCGCCACCGTCTCGCTCTTCGTGACGGATGAAAATGACAACGCCCCCTCAATCACCTCTCCTGCCAACGAGTCCTACACCCTCCTTCCACCTGCCAGCAGTGCACGTACCATTGTCAGGACTGTAACAGCCTTGGACTCAGACACTGGGCCAAATGCTGACCTTCACTATGCCCTGGTTGGGGGAAATCCCTTCAGGCTGTTTGAGATTGGCCACACCAATGGAGTGATCACCCTGGCAGAACCTTTGGAGCGGCGCCACAGAGGTCTGCATCGCCTGGTGGTCCGGGTCAATGATAGCGGGATCCCCTCTCTCTGTGCCACTGCTCTGGTTCACGTGTTCATCAACGAGAGCTTGGCCAACGCCACCTTGGTGGATGCACAGGTAATTTTAACGTAGCCTATTAAGATTTAAAGATATACATACTGTCCTACTTTGGTGTGTTCAGACCTCTATCATTGCCCAGAGTTTGTAATAATATACAATGATGACAGTGGTTCTACTGTCCTTTGATCCTTTCAAATAACGGGAACTCTGAGAACACATCACAATGGAGGAGGCAGGCAATGACAACTGATTGAAGAAGACTATTGTCTTGATAGAATGAGATAAATGCACAATTTATACTGTCTGCATGAATTTGCAATATTCTGCACATTTCTAGGGAAAATTTCCGTCTTTATATGTCCCAGATAAAGAACCCCATTTCCCTTTTGAAGGCTATTGGCAATGCCAGAGTCTTTGTAGTTCGGAGGTTCTTTGTTCAGCATACATTCTGATAATGACTATGTGGTTAAAATAACTTTTTTTTACTGAAGTGGCTTAGAGCATTAGGTGTGTGTGTGTGTGTGTGTTTGTGAGAGTGTGTGAGGGACAGAGAGAGAGAGAGCATCAGGGGTGAGTGTATTCAAGTGGCAGAGAGAGAGAGAAAGGGGCCTGTCTCAGTTTTGGCCTTGTAGTGCGGCCGAGGTTGAAGTATGTTCATTTGAATAGAAGTTGTACTTTAGCAGTGTCTCTTCACTGCAGGCCTGAATATTGATGAGTTTAGGAGTTTTCATTGTGTCATGCAGAGCACCCTGAGCGGAGGAGAAGTAGTCAGACTTAGTGGAAAGTAACACATAAACAGTATGAATTTAAATGAGTAATGTTTACAACAGGAAGAACAGGGAATAAGAAATATATGTGCGCTGCATTGGCTATTAATGAACAAGTCTGTGGTTGTCTTGACCCGAGGACCTCACAGTAAGATTAGATTGCCTTGAAAGATCCATACTGAGGTGAAGAGGCAATTGAGCAGACTCTATTGAGAGACCAGAAATAACTACAACAGCATGAGTTCAAATTTAAATTACGCTATCGCTGGTGGAAACCTTTCTCTCCTCTCTGCCCTCATTGTATTAATCAAACAAAATTCCCGTTATGCTTAAATGTTCAACTAAGCTATAAACGCTGGCAGGTAATAATTACTAAAACGTCGTCTCTAGTGTGGGGATCGTAATTTGTATTGACAAATAATTAAATGGGCTCAGTTGCCTTGTGGTTACAGTGTTTGCTCTGACACAGCTTGTGATTTTAACCCCCACTCGAAACTCGGGTTAGAACATACTCTCATTTTTTCTCTGAGGAAAAGGTCTAAGACTCTCTGCAATGTAACATGACGTTTACAACGTAACCCAAAATAAGCTCTGAGACTTTTCAGAGGACAGGAACAGTCAGGCAGATAAGAGGCACAAATCTCCTAAATATGTCAAAGCAGTGGTTTTGTTGGTACCCCAAAATACTATGATTGTGATCTTTGAGGGACAGCTTACAATGCAGATTTGTGCAGCGAGTGCTGCTCTACTTCTCTAAACTGGGAACGTTTTCATTTTGTTGCGCTTCCCTGGGTGTTTCAACTATGCAAACCACCTGGGGGAAGGTATGAGATTTCCAAGTGATAATGTAAATTGTGGCTGAGTCTTCATTTTTTAAAATTATGTTACTGTATAGCTCCTCTAGACGGTGGCATAGCAACTACAATAACTGTGTTCCTGTTCCCTTTGAGCTCTTGGTACGCTTACTTCAGATGGCAATAAGTTGTAGTTGGAGATATACTTAGCCTCTATAATAACAGCTTCAGAGTTTTGACTCACCTTATATAAAGAGAACTTGAAGTGCAAAACTTTAGACTTTCACGGCCCTTTTTTTTCGAACAAAGACGAACACCTCGCATAAAAGTGGACTGAAAAGTACAAATTGAACCATCAAGGTGGTGAGGACTTGAACAGAGCACTTGGTAAGCGTTGGAACAATGGTGTTCACAGGTGGAATTAACTACAATGTGCCTAAATGGCTGAGGCCATTCAATGTAACAATAGGGTGTAATATGTCCAACCGGTATAAAAGCCATCTTTGATTACAATATGCATAGTTTAGTTTGATAGTAGGCAGGATCTTGGTGGTGTAATTGAGTAGAAGTCATTGAAGAGAGAATACCTCCATCTCGTAATGAAGTCAAACTGAGTGGTGGATGGATGCCAGATGTAATTAGGGAAGGAAAACGGCTGCTACTGCTGCAGCGCCGCGGCAGAAAATGACTCCAGTCCCCTCTATCCAACAGTACTGGGTGAACCACATGTTGGGTAATTAGCTACAATATGATGCTGCAGAGTTTGAGCTAGAGGAGAAGGAATTTGAAGTAGTTGTGATGTTCTTGACGTGATTTGGGAAACTTGAAGGTGCTTTGTAAATCTGAAGTACACTGAAGAAGATGTGATTTAATTCAACATTCTTACATTTTGTGTTCCATCTCAGAGTCAATTTCTTTTAACTTGGTATTTTTTTATGCTCTTAAATCTGTTCAGTCAGCTTTCTAACAATATAATTAATAGTTCAGAAATGCAAAACTGCAGCTCTTT
The DNA here is from genome assembly GCF_022749685.1 of Semicossyphus pulcher. Classification (NCBI taxonomy): domain Eukaryota; kingdom Metazoa; phylum Chordata; class Actinopteri; order Labriformes; family Labridae; genus Semicossyphus; species Semicossyphus pulcher. The sequence continues at coordinate 9,599,976 of NW_027211681.1, forward strand.
GTTCTCATGCCAAGCTGTGAATGCATTGATCTAGAACTATCGGGCGCTTTCTAAGCTCGAGTCAATAGTGTGGTCAGGGGAGAAGTTGCTTTGCTTGGTCACAGCATCTGCATCTGCAGTGGCATGCAGATAAGAGAATCCTCGGAGAGTGGAGCAGATAGATGGTGGTGTTAAGCCCAGCCGGAACAAAGCTCATGCAGCAGAATGGAAGATTCCTCTGGGAGTTTGGGATGCGTCAGAGGGATGCACTCAAACACGGTGCTAGAGGTGGCTGCTGCGCTTATCCTGCTGAACACTTTACTGTTCTGTGTGTGCCTATGCACACATACAGTATACACACCTGCACTTGGATGGCTATACATCTTCCTCTAACATACACACAAACACACACACACACATTCAAAACTTACCCTGCACTGTCATATGCTTTTCTCAGTCACATATGCCTGCACGCACATGCCAAAACACAAACTTGGCTGTTGCGCTGTCACAAAGTACATGCACATATGGCACTGCATCGCTATTTTCTCTCCCTGTGTTGCACACAATACAGCAGACAGCGCAGGGATGCGCTAAGCCAGAGAGATGCCCAGCAGAATGAGAATGAAAAAGGAATACTGCAGGCAAAAGCAGAACAATGGGGGCTGAGGGGAGAGCGGAGCCTGGCGGAGAGGCCCCGCTGCAGTGGAAGCAGAATAATGGAATACAACCAACACAACTCTCTCAAAAACAATGAAACTTAACCCAGAGATAGACGGTGATGAAACACTGAAATATAACACAGTACCACTCTTGGCTCGGGGGCGAAGTGAAGTGAGAGTGAATAACGTGGCTGTATATGAGTAAGCCTAATATGCCTTGGATAATGTAATAAGCAGGTGACACAGTGCAGAGCAACACTCTCTGCAGTATTGCCAATACTCCAGGTTATACTGCAGTTATTTTATTTGGTTAGAACAAACCAGGGAGGCTCCGACTTTACTCCACTCTCTCACCTTCACACTGCATGTCTCCCGTTCAGTCTTGGTAGCCTTATTACCCACAATTCTTAAGGCAGCGGGGATTACAGTATATAATTTCCAGCCTTGACAGGCCAAAGGAATTGTCCTTTGAGCTCTGAGACGAGGTGTCAGTGCTGCAAAATGAGTTTTCTCTCTAATGGACATCTTACACCCTGTGTCGGCTTGTGTAGGTGCATGCATACATCAGAGTGTGCGTGTACGTCTGCTCTGGTATTTTGTCTTGTCCCTGCATACTGATCGCCGCGACATAGTTGGTTTCTATTGAATAGAGATATTCAGATTCATGACTCTGGCCCATATTACCAGCAGGGCTCTGCACACCAGAACTCCGCAGCCTCATTGTCTCCTGTCGACCAAGGCTCCATAACAAGTAATGGCTGTGTTTGTGTTTTAGCATAACCCACTTTCTTGTAATGATCCTTTTATTAGTGTACAAGCTCAGAGCAAATATGTGTGTGTTTGTGTGTGTGTGTGTGTGTGTGTGTGGTGAAAGCGAGAGAGATGCCCGAGGCCTGTGCATGTGTTCATAATGGAAAATCAGTGTCATTAGTATTCTCTATCTTAACCCCAAATTCAAAACATTTTAAAGTTTAATACACATTTTGATCAAAATGGATTAGGCTGGATTTGCCTTGCATCCAAGATTAACTGTTATGCTTAACAGAACATCAAACTAAATACCCCAAGTAGGCGAAATAAAAACATCTCTTAAAATGATTCCATAAAGGATACATATTTACAGTAGCCTTCTGTCTGTCTGTCCATCTATTGTCAGTGCAAAAAAAACGTGATAGCAAATCCTTGGCAAATCCACGCCTACACTATCATTTACAATAGGGACATTGTTCTGTGATGAGACAGTAGATGTGTTAGAGTTCTGGGGGTGTAGTCAGAGCATGTTTCTTGCCTTTATTGCACATTTGATGAGTGTTTTTCTCGTATTTTCCTCTTTCAACTCCCCCTCTAAAGTTAGTTTTACTTTTTAATCAGTTTCAAATAGGAAATCCTAGGAATTTCCTGCACCAGTGCACAAGTGGAGAATCACAGGCGCAACTTGAAATGCTGCAACTGGGAAGCAAGAGCAATTATATATTTAGTGACACTCTATGTGTCTGGGAATAATGGAGAAGTTCCCCCACTAACGCACAGTGATGAGTTTAATTAAGTTGAAGATGCTGTTTGATGTTTTTCTGTGGCTCCTACCCACTGTCATCTCTTACAGTTGCTGATTTGGACTTTTTTCTCATTGTCTTTTTCTCCTTTCCTCTGCATCTTCTCCGCCCTCCGTCTCACCCCAGGTGGCCCGCAGTCTGATGGCTCCACTCTCGCTGGACATCGCAGGGGACCCAGACAGCGAGCGTGCATTAGGGAAGCAGCGCCTCAGCGTAGCTATTGGTGTCCTGGCGGGAGCCGCGGCGGTCATCCTGGTTATCCTCCTCGTGGTCACAGCTCGGCAGTGCGGCGCTCAGGGCAAGAATGGCTATGAGGCCGGTAAGAAGGAGCCGGAGGAAGACTTCTTCAGTCCTCCGGGAGCTCAACCACAGGTCGGCCGCGGGAGGGGATCAGACCGTGGACGCAAACCTCGACGGGACAAACGCAACGGAAGTGGTGGTGGTGTGGTTGCGGGAGGAGGGAAGTCGGACAGATCCCTCTACAGCGGTATCGTCACAGTTAACGGGCTTCGTCGCCACGCCAACGACGATGATGAGGAGGATTTAAGCAGTGCTAGTGAGCGCCTGGCCGCCCGCTACTGTGTCGTAGACGGCGACCCCGGCAGCCCACGGATGGGTGGTGGGAGGAGACACCAGTCGAGCCCAGATCTGGCCAGGCACTACAAATCTAGCTCGCCTCTCCCTGCAGTGAATCTACAGCCACACTCCCCCCCAGCTGAGGGGAAGAAGCACCAGGCGGTCCAGGACCTGCCTCCCTCCAACACCTTTGTGGGCAGTGGGGGTTGTGTGGGAAGTGCCGGCTCCAGCAGCAGCAGTAGTGGGGGCAGTGGAAATGCTGACGCCATGTCCCTGGGTTCTGACCAGTGCTCAGAGTACGGCTGCCAGACTGGGAACAAGTACAACAAACAGGTAGGCGTTCTGGGAAGGGACTGGGATGCCATTAACTGCGTTTCTATTAAAAGCACCCAGGACTTTTAGTCCAAGGAGCTTCTTTTTGAGTGATTAGGTTCCTCCAGCCCATTGTTGTCTGTGTCTCTACTGAGGTCTAAAAGGTCTTAGGGAGTCTTCTAAACCCTGCGAGTATTCAACAAATCAGAAATGTTAATCACTGTAAGTCCCATCCCAAAGTCCCTGTACTTGTAAAAACTACTATCCTCCTAGTAGGGAGTTTTTAGGAAGTAAAATAAAGTTCCTAGGACTTGATTTAGGCCCTGGTCCCTGACAACTGAATATGAACTAAAGTCCCTAGTCCCAGGGGATGGTTCATACAGTGGATACACAGTTATAGTCTCGGTTATCGTCTGCTTTGTCCCTTCCTTATTTAAACCAATTTTCTGAGGCAGCTCTTCCTGACTCTCTGTCCACACTCCTGATATCTGTCTCCCACCTCCTCCGCCCGGTCTTCATCTGTTTTTTATTCACACATCTGCTGACATACTGTACCGCACACCCCGTCGCTAACGTCTAAACACCTTTTTATCTCTACAAAATAGTCAGTGTGTGTGCACATGCCTGTGAGTCCGTGTCAGCATGCTAAGCCTGTGAGCAGTGTGACGGTACCCTGCTGTCAGAGTGTGTGTGTGCTCCGTGTCAAACATCAGCCCCTCTGTTAAGCAAGATCTAATGCAGGGGACATGAGTCAGCCCCCTACTGTAGCCAGACAATATGTGGATATGCATTTGTGTCAACATGCATGACTGCTTGCGTGTGCGTGTTTGTGTGTGACCATGTGTATCAACCCCTGAGGAGTGCAGTTGTAGTGAAGACGAAGAAGGAGTGGGCGAAAAGTTGCTTCCCACAGGGTAATTGGTCATTTTCTGTTTGTGTTGCTCTTGTCAAGCTGCTTTCTCCCATTTAGCATATATGTTTATTTCGTAAACAGATGCAGTTGCTGATAATGGATGCGCTTGGCTTTGGTGTTTGCTCAGGAAGCACTAGTTAAAAGCTGAAGTCCTGCTGGCAAATAAATACTGCATAGAGACGGGTCACTCATCCGTCTATCCACATGCAAGCACTCCCACACAGACAATCTATCATCGTCGACATACTGACACAGCAGGGTCTCCCTAGTCCATGGGGAGTGCTCCCTAGAGTGACGTTTGAGTGACAGCTAACCCTTCTTAAAGGGGCGGTGTCTCATTTCATTGACGGACAGCTCTGCATTTATCCTCCCCGTGGTGAAAAAGTGCTGATGTGGTCATTAAAAGGGAAGGAGAGGAGCTTCTTAGGCTAATCAATTCATACATGGGCTCTCTGATCCTGCTCAACACTTACACACACACACACACACACAGAAACTTGTACGCATCCGCATAGGCGCACACACTCCAGAGGTTAATCCATTACGGAGTCAATCCTCTTAATCTGCCGTTCCCAGGGAAAGAAAATGCTTACTGGGAGAGTTTGGTCTTCATGCTTACGTGTACTCAAAACATGCCAGAACGCATACGCAGACACTCAGACACACAAACTGACAGCGTAATGAATTATTGATCGCATGGGGTAATTAACTCCCTTGCTGCAGTCGAGTGTGCCCCCTCCACAACCCGGCCCACACCTAAAATATCCAGGAGCAAGTGGTTTCATACAGCGCTGTTTGTGTATAAGTGTGTTTGTGTTTGTGTTTGTGTGTCCCAGACTTTAGGTGCGCGTGCGTGACTGTGTTCCCGTTTGTGTCAGAATTTGTTAACAGGAACAGTTTGGCGACACAAGCAGGTTTGTGTTGGTGGGTGTCTGTCACTGTGCTCGAGGGGCTGCTTATTCCATGAAGGCATATGCATTTTATATGTGAGTGCGAGTGAGAGATAGACTCGGGAGGTAAAAGGTGGCGAGAATGTGCCAAATGTAGGAACTGGGACGGTGACAGAATTTGGAATAGCATTAGATCAGGAGTGGGAGAGAATTATAGGAGGTTAGGAGGCGAGGAAGATGGAGTAAACGAGATGGGGGGGTGGGACTTTGAATTTCAAAGCTACTTTACTGGGTCAGTGAAACTTCTAAAAACTGTTTATCTGAAGTCAGCACATCATCAGACCAACTAGGGTGCTCCAAATAGGAAAAAAAGATTGAAAAAAGGGAACCGGGCGTCATGGATGAAGAGCAAGATTGCATCAGAGAGGCAACACGATGATAAAACAGCGCAGTCCGATGGTGTTGGATCTTTTTAAAATCTAGCTTGTTCACAGAGAAGAGGGAGAAGCGAAGGAAAAGAGGAAGGATATCCATATCAATGGGCATGAATGAATACAAAAATGAAGAGAGGAAGAGGGGAATAGAGTGAGTAAGGGGATGTATACTCCAGAGAGCAGAGTGGAGAGATGGAGGTTAGCTGAAGGGGAGAAGATATATGCAAGAGAGAGATGGAAGTAATTCAGAAAAGGCAGCGCGAGCCAATTAAAAGAAGGAAGATTAAATTAGGAGGGAGGAAGTTGGAAGGGTATAGGAGTGTGTGTGTTTGGTATTTTGATTAGGGGTGGGTATGATCTCAACTTTTTTAGCTATTAGTTCCAATATAATTTTATGATGAGCTGCCAGAGTTTAAAGGAGAAACCGACGTGATCATTTTACAGATACCTCTCTTTTTTTTCTCTACAGACGGAAAAGCAGAGTCTTCAAATGTTAAAGGTGTCTGCAAAAGAACAAATAGATAAATAATGAAAAAATAAAGATTTAGTCCAAACTGAGCAAAACTGTGATTTTAAACAGAATATATAAAATTAAAGTAGCTTAATGTCGTTCTAAAACTGGTACCAATCCCGATTGGCCTCCAACATTGCCTAAAATGTGGTTTGGCAGTACGGCAGGCAATGCACCAATCTTATACCCTAATTTATTAGGGTATAAGACAAACTACAAGAGTGCATCATTAGAATAGGTTGTTAAAAAAATCAATCAATCAATGTTTTTCCACTATTAAGTGTATTTTTTTAATCTTGCTTGTATCAGAGGGGCACTTGTATGGGCCGATACTCAAGTCCAGATATCAGTATCTGTATGGGTATCTTTATCAGTATCGGTATTGGTGTCTGTATTGGTATTGGTATTGGTATCTGTATCATTATCAGTATGAGTATCAGTGTCGGTATCAGTTTTGGTAACGGTGTCTGTATTGGTATTGGTATCTGTATCGATATCACAATGATATCGGAACGTCTCTAAATGAAAGAAAAGCTCTAAAGTAAAGAATAAGCAAACAATTCCGATCAGACATGTTAGGCCAAAGTTTGGTACTTCTGTAGTTTTTGATACTTGCTGCCGCAGACGCATTTCAGTTAAGTATTGAGCAGACACAGCCCTAATGCTGATGAAGAGGTGTAAAAGGAGAAGGTTGGAGCTTCCACCCAGAGAGAGTGAGGGCGAGTGAGTGAGTGAGAGGAAGGGAGAGAGAGAGGTCTGGTTTGGGTGGCGGCCAGAGAGTGAGAGTGGACTGCTGAGATGTGGGTCATCAGGATACCCGTTGGCATCAGGACACATTAATGATCACAGCAGTCACATGGCACTGCAGTCAATATGGGCAAAGTGGCCTCGTTCTACCCTCTAACTACCACACACACACAAACTAGGCACACACTAAAGCACACACACGCCACCATCAAACAGTTTTTTTGATGTCTATCGACCTCAGTGAACCATAACAAAGGTCATTCTTTTTGTTTGATCTCAACATTTACTCTTGCTTAACTTTTGTGTAACTTTCCAAAAAAACTTTGCACTGTTTACCTGTCCTTCGGACTCTCACCTTTTGTTCCTCTCTCTCATCCTCTCACTTTCACTGCCATAAATCTAAACACCCAGCCGCTACCTCCTCTGAGTCTTCCCTGCGCCACCCTGACCTCCGAGAACGACTCGACTCAGCGATTTCACTAGTGCCACTTCTTCTTCTTTTACTGTAGTGAGCACTTTCTCTCTCCCTGGACCCTGCGTGTGTGTGGGCGGGTGTGAGCGCGGTGCCACAGAGACTGAATCGAAGAAGACACACTCCCACAGCCACACGCACACACATATCCCAAGTCTAATCAATGTTCCGTTTACAAGGCCAAGACTGCGGTACGAACAGGTGGGTTGACGGCGCAGTTTTTTTTGTGCATTGCACAGTTTCACAACACTTGGTGAAGGTCAGCGCTGGGCTGTCACAGGCCGGGGAGTCAGAGTGCTTTGGCACAGCAAGGACAGGCAATGGAAATGAGTTTGTGGTGAATAGGACTCATCCAGCTAGTCTTGTCCATCTCATTGGACTGTGTGGAAGGACGCTGGCGGAGAGATTAGGTCTACTGGATTATAAAATTGAAAAGCAGCTTTTCATTTCAACGAAATCCTTCCAGGATTAAATATGATGAGCGTCTGTCATGGACTCACTCCCCTCCACGCACACCGCATGAACACATCCACACATACACCTCCTGTGATGACATGCAGCGTGCACAGGGGTCACAAGGGTGAAGGCGCTGTCAACCAGAAACACACACACTCCCCCCTCCCTTTTTTGTCTTACTTACACACGCACACACTGTAACCGACCCGTGACCCCTGTCATGATGATACCAACGCTCTGATGTATTCATTAAAGCCACCACGAGTTCATGCCGCGCAGCTGGCCATATGCTCAGGAGGCGAGGTGAGGAGGTGAGGGTAAGCGAGAGGTGAGAAGGACGAGGTAACCAAAGCGGGGATCACCCGACGAGCCAGACTGAAAACTGATCTACTGACCTGGAGACAAAGAGCGAGGGGGAGGGGCCAGGGGGGAGGAGGTGAGAGTCAGCGGGCATAAGAGAGGGAACATGAGCCAGGCGGAAAAGAGGGAGAGGAGTGAAGATGATGAGAGGAGATGAAGGAAGGTTCAAACATTACTGGAAAGCAGAGCGGATGTGTGTTTGTGTTAGCTGCTCTGCTACTGAAAGTAAAACACATAATCACCCTGTTAACATTGTTTTTTCACTTGACCAGGATCTTATAGATAGCTTACAAATATGCTGCGTACACATCTGCAGCTGAGCTCCAAATAAACCTCTATGCCTTATTGTTCCTGCACAATTTGTCACCATTTTATTATTAATATAATGCCACATTTGCAAGCATTAAATCACTGACCTTGTTTCATTTAACAGTTCCGTTAGCTTGTCATCCTGCAGCACTTTGAGGAGAAAACATGTATCCCTTTAACTGAACAGAAGTCAGGAGAAATCGCTGTCATCCTCAGTGGTGGTCTCTCTTTGATGAGATCTTTAAAGATATAGCTGGCTGTTAAAAGGAAAGAGGCCGGACCTCATCTTTTATTTTTCATTTCAAATGTAGAAAAAGTACGTTTATAATGCTACGGCTAACATATAGTCTTTGACGACTATGCAGAGGATGGATGAGGTTTCATTTGACATTTCGCATATAAGTTTCAGAGTCTTCAAGCTTCAAGCTTTGATTCACTCTCGAGTTTGAATGATTCCATTCATGAAACTAGAGGAACAGAAATCTTACCAGAGTTGGACAAAAACATCTCAAGGTCCAGTTTTTAGCTTTTCAGGACGTTTAATTCTTATCTCACTGTCTTTCAAGTATGAGACTTCAGTCCTCCAACATCACATGTTATTCTGAAATGCATCAACTATGGTACGAACCTGAAAGTACCTGATAACTCCACCTACACTGCACACACTCTAGCTGCATCTCGGAGCAACAATTTTAAGTGTGACATGTGAACTACACTGATTGCAAACTTGGCTGTGAGAGCTATCATAAAATTTTCCGAGTGCACAGCAGTGCTGCAGCTGAGTGCATCCTGTGTAGAAAGTGAGGAGGAGTGCAGCCACTGTGTGTGTGCTGACATGATGCTTTCACTGTGCAGCCGCATGTAGACAAGGTCAAAGTCCAAACGCCCTCAGTAGGATGGAAATGAGGCCTTAAAAGTGATGTTTTGGTCAAGGTAACGGAAAAAGGAAACATACGGGGATGAGAATTGAGATTAGTTTTAGGAGTCATGAATTGAAAGTCAAAGACTGTCCTGTTAAATGTATTAAATCAGAGATGTGTGTGTGTGTGTGTGTGTGTGTTTCTGTGTGTGTGTATGAGTTGAGGACAGCAGGACAAAGACGGAAAGACAAAGTGAGGGAGGGAATCAGACGGAGTGAGAGTGTGAGAAGCAGAAGGAGAGAAATTGTCTGTTTCCTCACACATCAAGGTCACACAGAGCTTGAATGTGATTGGAAGTCCCCTGTCTCTCTCTCTCTCTGTCTCTCTGTCTGTCTGTCTGTCTCTCCGTCTGTCTTGGCTGTTTACCACACAAGATAATACAGACAGGCTGATAATGTTTCTGTGTTAACAACTCCCTCCTTCAGCTTTTTGTTTCAAGCTCACTGCGAAATGGCAGGAATGTGGGAATGTCATTTCCCACACACACACACAGACACACAAACACACACACACACACACACACACACACGCAGGCAAGCTGAGGCAGGGACACACACCGCAGACACCGTCAGACGTGTGATTTTAACACACTCAGACGCGCTCCTGTGTGTACATAATAGCACATAATTACACACCCTCCCAGATCCTTGTGCATATACGCTTTTCACCGCGAGCAGACGAACCCTGATAACAATATGATGACACACGAGCGGGGAGAAAAGTTTTCCGGCTCTTACATCACTTTCTTCATCCATTTCCCTCTGGATCGAATCACAAGCACAAGCCCGGGCACACTCTGTCTCCTGGAATCACACACATCCACAGAGGCTTACAAACACACTCTCTCTTAACTCCCCGACACACACACACACTCGCTTGAACACACACAAAGACCTACATAGCAAGCCCCCTCGCTGAGATGCTGCCTTTTATTTGCTGCTTGAAGACTCGGCTCTGTGTTGAGCAGCTCTGCATTCAGCTCATCTGCCTTACAGCATTACCTTAATGGCTGTCTGTGGGTTGAGCAATTTTACCCAATATTGCTAAACAAAAGCGCTCCTCCTCACACTAGACAGGGATTCGAGACAGCTTAGTAGCCCTTTGACTGGTTTTATCCACCTACACAAAAGAATCTTCAGTGCATTAAGTGGTATTGAGTTGGTCTGAATTAAATTGACTTGAATGGATTTTGAATTGAATTGAATTGGACGCAGCCCAACTCGGCTCAGTTGCATAATTCAAATTGTAGGGAGTCGAGTCGGATTGAGTCAACTCAAGCAGAATCGCACCGACGTGAGGTGAGGTGAAGTGATTTAAATGTGTTTACCTTACTGGTGGATGTTGCCGGTATCAGCACACAGGGCCGCGTGTGCATGTGAGGGACTTCCATAATATCAGTCGGCTAAAAAATTAAAGCGTTGTACTACTTTAATTAGCTCTCACTTTTAAATATGTAGCCGTAAACTCTGCTCTGAAAGTTTATATAATCTGCTCCGTCCTAAAGAGGCTTAAAGCATTTAAGTTGCTGTCTGTAAACTTGTGACTTTCGGCTCTGTGGCTTCGAGCTTAATCTTACAAATTAGCCAAGTTCTCTGTCCACCTCTAAAAGGCTCTGCATGCTGGAAGCAAACTGGGTCGTATGCAGCATTTTGTCAGACCAGGTCTAAAGGCCAAATTATTTATACCTGGCTGCATAGCAATGAGTCCCTGGTGCATCTCCAAGAACTCGTTATAAATCTATGTAAGGGATCATAAAGGGGGCATACATGTCTCTCCTTGGAGGCATTTATGATGTTGCACATAGCTGTGCAAACAACATGGGATGTATGTAGCAGTGTGGGGAAGGAAGGGATGGGATTTCAGAGCTCAATCCCTGCTCACTGATATTACTTCTTCCTACCTGGGCATTCAATTGCCCTTTTTGCTCACGGAATCCACAACAGCGCCAAAACAAGCTCTGCCGTTACACCGCCTTTATACTTTTACACTGAACCACACAAAGAGTAAAATTGCTGTCCCATTGTGTGATTATACACAGCGTTGCAGCCTAGCAGAAGCAAGTTTAAACACACATCACAAGCTTCACTCACTCGTGTTTCCTCCTGTCTAGATCCTTGCTTGTGTAGTACTTACTATCAGATGTACGTCGCTTTAGACAAAGGAAAAGTCTGCTAAATGAAACTGTGACATTGTAATTGTAGCTCCACATACACACGTAGACGTTCCGTCCCGCCGTTTCGCCTCGGTTACTACCTCCGCTGTCGAATCAGCATCGAGATGACTTCGTCCCACCATCAGGCCTCTGTGACTTTTACACAGATGGCGGGACGTAACAGTCCTGTCTTCAACCTGCTGTGTAAAAGGGGTTAGAGTGTCCATTTGTTCATTTTACAGTAAGCATACTGAAGCCTTCATTCCCTCTGTTAGAGGGTGTATGTGGTAGAAATTCAACATTTTCTATAACCGATATATACTATACTCGTCGCATTGCTTAAACAATTACTCAAGTACTCGCTTGTAGTTTATTTTCCAATGCGGTCCAGTCTAAAAAAGTTGCGTAGTAGGGATGTTAATAATTAACCGTTTAACCGTTAACTGACAAAATAGAAAAACTGCTTTGTTGCATATCTCTGCAGTCCTGTGACATCGGTACCATCTGAGCGGCATGTCGACATGTTGCTATTTCTTCACCAAAACCAGGAGACTAACTGTCTCCTACATAATAAGGACTGGTGTAGGCCTGGCCTTTTTATTTTAAGTTTCCAAAGCCTGTTGTTAACGTCGTGACTGTTTTTGAGCAGAAACGAAACTTAACATTCACACACGAGGCACAGCCGCGTAATTTAATTAAACATTAATTATTTAAATCTCCAGACACGCTGCCAGTATCGGACAGGATCTTATGTTCATTAAATTTATCATCAAAGAAAGGTCGGCTGTAAAAGTTTATTTTCTTATTGTTGCTGCTGGATCACATGGCTGTATTCTCCAGTGCGTGCGTAATAGACACTGGTCAGTGTATTCATATCTAAATGATATTTAATTCTTATAGGTTAACGATTAATGACCGTTAACGGGGGTCAGGTATCGGTGAGAAAAAAATTCTAAATTAGCATCCCTTATGCGGAGACAGTCTCCCTTTCCGTTGCTCACCTGGTGGTGTGTAGCAACGTTGCCATGGGGATTATTTTTAAGACACAGAAAGCAGCAAGCATGACCGCTTTTTAAAGAACAATTATAGGCCTACATGACACAAGGAACTTATTGGGATGAATTGTAGAAACAAATATGGGACGACAAAACGATTATCAATTACATCTTTTTTGTAACCGATTATGATTTATTTAGCGAGTATGCCCGAATACTCGTTTGTACCCCTAGGGTATATACTTATATACATCATACATTCAGGTTAAGGGGGCTGCACGGTGGTGTAGTGTCTGGCGCTGTCACCTCACAGCTAGAAGGTTCCTGGTTCAATTCCTGTTTTGGACATAGGGGTCCTCTCTGTGTTCTGCCCGAGTCTGCCAGTTCCCCTTTGGGTACTCTGGCTTCCTCCCACAGTCCAAAGAGATGCTCGTTAGCTTAATTGGTGACTCGTAGGTGTGGATGTGAGTGTGAATGGTTGTCTGTCTCTATGCGTGATTGACTGATCAGTCCAGGGTGTACCCCACCTCTCGCCCAATGACAGCTGGGATCGGCCCCACACCCCCGCGACCCTGAACAGGATAAGTGGTGTGGATGATGGATGGATTTAGGTTCAGTGTTTTTTTGGGTCTTTGTGCTGGTTCTGTTCGGTTTTCTTCGTAGTCTCAGTAATTCAATCGTTGGGTTAGCAGCCCCGAGCAAACTGTTAAATGTCTGTCACTCCTACTTTGTTGAACCCCTGTTCAAAAAGAACCGTACAAAACCTCACTGCCTATTAAACTGTGTGAAGTCTGTGAGGACGCCGACAGACACCTGCACTCAGGTTGTACAATTAAGCTTGAAGCCCTGCAACTGAATACACAAATTTGCAGGAGAGCGTACAGACAGAAAATTAATGGTCAGACTTAAAAATGATGCCCGCAAGCGCCGAGCTGAATGTACAAACTGTCAGAGTTTACGGGTACAAACTGAAATATACAAACTTATAAAACTCAAAATGACAAAAACAAAACTCTACTTTCAAGCTCCATTAGGAATGATTGAATATTCCATAGTCTAGTCGCCCGCACTGTCTGCTTCACTGCTATGTAACTCATCCAATAAAAAAAGTGTCTCTTTCCAAACCTCCATCCCCAATGTCTGTCTGCTCCCCCACCACACAGACACACACACACGCACACACACACACACACACACACACACACACCCTCCGTCTGTCTTCTCTCTGATTGATCTCTCTGTTCTCCCTAAGTGGTTTCATCTCTTTTCATCACTCTCCATCTGGATCCATCTTTTTAAAATGTGTTTTTTTTTAATGGTCCCCAAACTTTTTTTTAATAACACTTAATAGTTTCTTTAAATTTTACAAATGGCTCTTAACAGCCTTCCTCAATTTTCCTCTCCCACCTTTTTGAGACAGTAGTTACAGTCGGCTTTAATCTTTGCTTTTCATTTTTTCTGATTGGATAAAATTAAGCATGCAACCAAGGAATAAGCCTAAGGTGTGAATTTTCTGCAATATGGTTTATGCATTTTTGCTACTGGCGAATCCAGCACATTTCTAGGCGGATATCAGCTTATTAGATCTTGTGTGAGTGTGAAAGACTGGGCCCTGGTAGCGCTGTAGTCCAAAGCCAATGTTTTTGCCCCGGGCTAAGTGTAGCCATCTGTTTTGGAATTGTTGGTGGAAGATAGATAAATCGGAAGATCAAGATGGAGATAGAGGAAGAGAAAAGGGTGGAGAGAAAGAGACGGAAAATGAGTGGAAGAGGAGCAAAGGAATTCCTGGTCAGCACCCATGGCTTAGAAAAAGGGGACGATGAGGGTGGGGAAAGGGGCTTGGCTGAGTGGGAGATGAGGAGGGACAGGGCGACGGGATAGGAGTGAGATGTGAAGCTACAAAACAAAACAAGAATGTGTTCCTGGGTTGCGCCTGGGGGTGGAGAGCGGATGGAGGCAGTGGAGAGGAGGAGGAGATGGGGTGAAAAAGATAGAAATGAGGTATATGGGTCTGGGGTCAGAAGAAGACCGGAAAGGAGGGGAGGGAGGGGGGACGCACTCTGAGAGTAAAACCAACTCAGAGTCTTCGGGCTATTTTGGCTTATATATGTGTGTGTGTGTGTGTGTGTGCGTGCGTGAGAGAGAGACAGCTAGAATGAGAGCTGTCTACCTGCCCTGTCGAAGAAGTTACATAAATGTGAGTGGGCAGACCTCTGCCTGCAGCAGTGCTCCATATTATAAGGTTGACCCAGGCCTCTTTCTCAGTGTATGTGTGCACGTATGTGTGTTTCTAACCATGTTCATCCCCACTGGCCTGTTCGCATCAGAGAACGACCTGATAACAGACGCCCACCTACCTATACACACACATATACACACACACACGGAGATAAACAGGTAGAGACCTGAACTACAACAACCAGCCAGTCAGGCCTTTGGAGAGAAACCCCCCAGGTGCCTTCAAACGTGCATAAAATAGATTGACCTGTGCTACCGCACACGCACACGCTCACACGTACTACATAATCACACACTCACATCACACCACTTTTAACTCTCTCCTGAGGACACTACAAATGAATAACTTCAACTACAGCCTTTATCCATTATATGTACAACATGGTTTTTTTTTTTCACCCATCTACATGCCGATAAAACAAACAGAGCTCCGATGAATCAAACTGCACTTTAAATCAATGGATCTGCTCCCATCCAGCACAGTAATGGCACAGCATTACAGTGAAGCTGTTTCCTAATGGGCCAACACTGCACAGGTACAAGTCAGACGTGCATTATTTAAGAGGCTGCCTTCTCCTGTTTCACAAATACACACATTTTATAAACAGCGAACAGCTATTGAGAGGAAAGGGGAACAAAATAAAACATCATGCGCTCAAAAACTTAAACACACAGACACAAAAACATGCAATCAAAGTCATGCAAATCTATCTGCCAATTAGAGCCCCCAAAAGGTTTCCATGGGGATGAAATGGCGGTCTTTAATTGGATGGATAAAAGGAAGCTAACATCTGAGCCAACAATCTGAGATATAGACATCTCTGTCTTTACAAACACACAGCCGAGCGCAGAGTAAGTGGGGATCACTGACAATTTATGCATGGTCGGGGGAGTCACACACTGTATCAGCGGTAAGATGAGAGCAGAGCAGAGAGTGTGTTGACACAGATATGCTGCATTGTCAGGTGCGCACACACACACACACACGTGCTCAATGACCGGTCAGTCCCTTTTTTAAAAGCGTGAATAAAGCTTTGGTCGCGGTGTCGTGTTAACATGAAAGCTTTCACGGCTGTTAGAAAGAGCAGGCTTTGATTAGAATTAGATGTGTGAGAGTGTTTCTTAATGCCGGCCTTTGCTGACGACGGCCCTTTTAAATCCAGCGGAGCCGTCGCGGGGAGCCTTCCATCAAAAATATGTCGAATCGACGATTTCACCTCAACATGCTCTCCATGGGTTCTTTTTCTTTTTGCCTCTTTTTTTTTCCTGAATGTTCTAAAAGGCAGAAGTCAAGCATGCAGCTTGGCCACGTTTTAAGTAGATCTCCAGCACAAAGCGGCGGCAGCAGTGTGGTTTCCAGAGTGATCAAACGCTGAATTTCAGATTATTGACTAAACTGCTAATTGAATATCAAAGAAAGTGGTGTTATTTTTATGTGCGTGTTGAGTCGCTTCTTCAGGAAAAGACGACTCTGGTGACTTTTACAAAGCAGTGTTACTCTCACATGCAGCATCATTATGAATGACTTAATAATTCATCTCCAGTCCCATATGGGGCTTTATGGAAAACGTGAGCCTGACATCAGGATTGTTAGGAAGCCAATTTACACACAGCATGACCTAACTTGTACAGACATTAGCCTGAACCTTAGCATCTACAAAGTGCTTGGTTCAAAGTGAAAGGTTTTCAATGCATTATGCAAGTATCACTGACTGCAGAACTGCTGGTTCATCAAAACCATATGTCTATCTTTCAGATGGTTTGAAGATAAAGTCCAAATATTTCTCTTTTTTGGTGCCAGTCCTTAAAAGTCAATAAAATAAGTTACAGATTAATTTTCTCAAAGCTTAAAACAACACTGTTAGTCTTATGGTTAATGAAAAATCAACACTTTGAAGATAAACAGTGTTCACAGCCAAGCGGCAGTAGCCGGAGCAGCTGTTTGCTTAGACAAACTATTACCGTCAATTGATTTTTAAGTCAAACACGCACTAGTTTCATGATAATAACTCAACTGTTAAAGTCTTTTTTAAATTAAAAATGCCAAAAATTATTATTATTATTATTATTTTCTGATTTTCCCAGTCGTCTGTGATGACAGACTGAAAATCTATTGGTTGCTTGCATTAAACAAGTCACTTGCCTTCAGCATTTTACTGGAAACTGACTCTTAAAGAAGTAACTCAAAAAAACATCTGCATATAAATCAGTACTGACAGGTATGGATTGTTGTAGTTTTACAGTAGTTTTTAACGTGTCAGGCACTATAAAAGGTCTACTCTTGATGTCTCACAGCCTCTTTTACACTGACAGTTCAAGGTGGGATTGTTGCTTCTCTATGTCCATCCATCCATTATCTATACCGCCTATCCTGTTCAGGGCCGCCGGGGGCTGGAGCCTATCCCAGCTGTCATGGGGCGAAGGGCGGGGTACACCCTGGACTGGTCGCCAGTCAATCACAGGGCCCTAGAGACAGACAACCTTTCGCACTCACACCCACACCTATGGGCAATTTAGAGTCACCAATTAACCTTACAAGCATGTCTTTGGACTGTGGGAGGAAGCCGGAGACCCCGGAGGGAACCCACGCATGCACAAGGAGTACATGCAAACTCCGCACAGAAAGGCCCAATTTGTCCGAACCGGTGACCTTGTAGCTGTGAGGCAACAGCGCTAACCACTGCACCCCTTCTGTATGTCGCATTGTCTTTAATGTAAAAGGCGCGTAGACGGGATGGTGGGGCAAAGTCATCCAACCTCTGAGCCGGCATAGGAGGTAGTAACCGAGGTGAAACAGCGGCAGCGTAAACAACAGAGCTCGCGGGGCTGTGTGTGTGTAAAGCTTGTGCTGTTTATTGACACGTCAAATGCTTTTTGCTTCCATAACGCTATCTAAAACTATAGATCGTATAAAAAGATGGACGACTTGACAGCTCCCTAAAAGTGAAGCCAAAACATTTCGAGCGCCCCCTGCTGACTGGCTGCAGTATAGGTCCGGCCTCCTCCATGTTATCAGATGAGACATGAGTCAAACTATAAAATCAAAAAACATGTCAAATAAATGTTTATCAAACATGGTTTCTGTCATTATAGTTAGTTCTTATCATGCTGATTTACGTCCAAGTGTTAATTTTTCTGACAAGTTTATTTTTAATTAGTTATTTGATGCAAAAAAGATGATTGACAGCTCTGTTGACCAATAAGGCTCCTGCAGCTGATCTGTTCCGGATTAGCAGAGTAGAGGACGATCGGCGAGAGGACACGTAACTAAAACGATCACTTCAATCATTGAAGTTTCCATATCTGTGAACGTCTGCTTCAGACCAACACAAAGAAGCTGTTCTGCTGTTAAATACGCAGACGTGCGGCATCCTTGATGTTTTTTAAGTTAAGTGTGTGTTTTGGTTAGCAGAAGTGGCTACGGAGGCTCCAGCCGCTGATCTCTACTGCGCAGACTCTGGCTCTAAATTACTTCACTGGCGCAAGATGGCAGCGCCTGCCTCAGGGTCTATTTTGCCTTCAATTTTGTACAATAAGAGCAGATGGATCTTTATTTACAGTCACTGGTTAAAACACTCTGGCGTGGCTTTACACCTATGTTGCTTTGTTCAATGTAAAATGGCAAAGACAGCGTAACGGCGGAGCGTCGTTCCAGCAAACGGTGGAATCACAATCTATAAAGGGCAAATATGACCTTTACAGATAAGTATGTATTTTAAGTAACATTTCTCATGTCCTTATATTCCCACATGAGACACTATAAGGCTGTGCTTTCAGCTGACGCAGAGATACATTAAAATACTGGTGGGAGGAAATGCACTGAGTCATTATCACTAATTAGAGCAGTATATACCTGAAGTTTAGGATGCAGAAACATTATGTTTTCAGCTGCCGCCTAAACTCTGTTACTGCAGTGGCTGTGGAATCATTTGCATTTTTAAACATTTTTTTTTAATGCCAGGAGTCGCATAATAATCAGGCCGACTCCTCAGCAGAGGCTCAGCTCTGTGAAACTCTGCTGGATATGACTCCACTGAAGTCATTTCCTAACCCTAATGCTGAACCATAATTTTCAAAGGGGATTTCAAAACTGGAGCCAGTGTACGTATACGCTTGAAGTGTGGTGTGAGGTTATCGATGGGAACGGGCTGGATTCTCCCCTGCTTTCTCATTAACTCTCCTCCTTCCGCTCAATGGCCCGACTCTGCACTCGGTCTCTGGTGTATCGAACGGCACGCACACACTGGCGCACACAATCACCACACATACGCACCCTTTACATGCAAGAAGTCTGTTTGCATACCAAAAGCATACTTCATAGCTCAAAGAAATGAAAGCCGTATTAATTATACAGTCTCTCGTCCACACACACGCGCACACACACACACAGAGAAAAAGAGAGAGGGAGGGAGCAGTTGTTTTATGTTTTTCCTCTGCGTCAAAGGAGACAGAGTGTGAGAATGATTGAGTCTCTCTGCGTCAGGGAGAGAGGGAGTGACCAATAGCGCAGAGGGGTAGAAAGAGTGCACTGTCCTCCCTCTTTTATGTGTGTGTGTGTGTGTGTGGGTGCATGCGTGCGTGCCGTCTACCAAGTATAACGCCCCCTCTGTGTCCCCGAGTCGCTCACACACACTGAGACTATTGTCAAGACACTGGGCGAGGCGCCCCGAGACGTTTCTGTGGCACTGTGTCTGTGACGGGGTGATCGGGCTGAGATGGGGATCACTCACACACTCATATCAGACACTCACACACTGATGCATATATGTAGGTGGGTGACTTAACGGGGTCTTCTTCAGGACTGTTTGTGTTTGCGTGTGCTCGTCCAGCTACTTTTAAAGGCTTATAGTATGTGATTGTGCATGTGCTCCGAGGCCTATGCGGTGTACATGTTTGTCTGCGTCTGACAGCACATTAGGCTAAGCTATCTTTAACCTTGCAAAGTGAGTGACACTGATTCTAAACTGTCAGGATGGATTTCAGTTTGCCGTGGTGTTGCGGCGTGTCAGCCTCTGTCAGCTCAACCCCGTCCGCCCATTTTACAAAAGACAGGAGAGTCACAAAGGAGACGGAGTGGATGCGAGAGAGAGACAGACGTGGAGAGAAAGGATGGAGACGAGGTTTGGGTTGGATGTGCTCGATAAGAGGAGAAATGTTCCTCTCCGATACGTGACTTTGCATATCAGCCAATACCGAGCACTGATCCTACACCAGACTTAAAAGATAACAGCTGTATACTGTGAGCCCCTTGGCTCAGAGAGTGAAAGACAGAGAACTTTCTTTACTTATTTAGTTTGTCAGTCATAATTGAGAAAGAATATAAATATATAAATCTAGGAATAAACGAGAAATCTGTATGGGGAAAATCTTACTGACTCATCCCTCTCACTTGTTTCTGCTTATAAAGGCTCGAGAGATTTTTAACGTACGTTGCAAGAAGCCTAACCTGACACTCGCCTTGTGCATTCAAGCTGTGTCTCAATGAGGGGGCTGCAGCCTTCGAAGGAGGCGGTCCACGGAGGACATTCATTCATAACCTGCGTGGACCGCTAAAGCCGAACTGTACTGAGGCGGTCTGGTCTGCGGAGGATTTCCTGTTTGCGACGCCAGCTGTTACCCTTGCATCACCAAACGCCGCTCCTGTGGCCTAGCAAGAGGGAGCTAACGGGCTAACTAGCTAGCATAACTAACGTCATGTAACCTATTATTTTAAAGATAATTTGTTTTTAACACGTGCAACGCTAGCTATGTGATTGAGTTGAAACCGAAAACGATGACACTTAAAAGTGTCGCGTGAGAATGTTTGAATTGGCGCCCTATGAATCTCTGGATACGTTGGTATTCACCCGATGGAATTCTTTGTGGCCATCTATTCTCTCTTTGCTATCTTAACGCCAGAAATGACAGGAACTCAGTTCTTCTTTGCTGCTCTAAAACAGTACCCACGGCAGCCATAATAGCTCCTTTTAAGTGCAGCAAGATGATTGTATCCAGGCTTATAAATCACGGTATCGGATCGCTGCACAGACTGGCGTACACGCTGACACCCGATTCCGCATTAAAGCCAGTATCTTCAACATTTTCCAAACTGGTATCAGTATTGAAACAACTGTGAATAAAAGAGGTTGGAAATCGGAGGAGAAATTGCGGTTTTAGTGGAGCGAAGAAGAACGGGAGACGGAAAGAGGAGAAGGTGCACAGGATGCAGAGAACGAGGAAATATGGAGGGAAACGGAGGTGGAGGTGGAGGGGCGGGGGAGTGGAGGGATAGAGACCTTGCTCTTGTATCCGGATGTCTCTGAGGTCCTTTATTGACTCTGTCTATTGTTCACAGCAGCACTCCTAATCACTCTCAACAGGGAGGTTGTGTATCTGTGTGTGTGTGAGTGCACCAGCCCTTGTGTGTAAGACTACGTATCTTTAGCCTCATCCTCACTCTTACTCTTTTATACACTGGCCCCCACAGTGAAGCTATTGTTCACTCTCCTCTGGTCACCCTTAATGGACAATAGCAGTGGGTGGGAAAAGCCTGTTCCTAACACGCATACTATTAGACTAATGGTCCACATACACACACACACACACACACACACACACACAGAGCGGGCAGTAAATGCCATCTAAATAGCAGGCATGCATATGTATGGTGTCTCTTACTCACGCTCCCACACAGAAGGCCAGTTGTAAACCACCATCCTGTTTGCATCTTTCTTCACAATGACTCTTGTCATGGATATTATAAGCGATGACTGTTTTAGTGACTAGCAGTGGAAAGCGACGATCATCACGTGTACGCACACACACACACACACACAACAACAACACAGCAACAAAGGGGCTAATCTGAATCATGGGCATTTGTCCGGTAAGCCTCGCTTTTACGTCTCCCTCTAAGAGCTTTTTGTTGCCGTTTTGTGTCTCCCCCTATGGACAGGCACGACTACACAAAAGGATAAACATTTCAAAGGCCTAATGCTGTGAATAGAGTCAGTGATTTTCAGTGTGTATCTGCAGGGTGGAGAGCCCAGATGGAGGCAGGGAGAAGCTCGCTGCCAGAGTGGACAGCTTGATGCTAACAAAGCTGTGGTGGATGGCGATGCAGTAGAACCCGCATGCGGTGAAGCAGCCTCCCTCTCTCTCTGTACACAAACACACAACATCCCTACAAACAAAATACACACACCCACGCACTTACAGTAACTAGTTAGGGCATTGATAATGAGCAGTGGCCGCAGGGTTTCGGCTTTAATTGCTCCCAGTAAGAGAAAGTGATTTATGGTAGGCGAGCTCAAAGCAAATTACATACATAGATTGCAGAAAGTGTTTATCGGGACAGGCGTGCCGGCTCGCAGCGTGGCTCGTACTTCCAATGGCGACCACAGGGGGGCCAGCAGCAGACTGCAGCAGAGCGAAGAGGAGTAGAGAGAGAGAGAGAGGGACCGCATAGTGCCGATCAGATGACCTCGCTGCTGCAGTTAATGTTCTCTGGTGCTCAGACACAAGGCTAAGGCTCTCTCTCGTACCGCGGGGCTGCTGTTCTACAAGCTATTGTTGCAGCAGGGGTGGTGTTGTTGGGTGTGTGAGCATGAGGGGCGACAAATGTGGAGAGTGGTGGAGGCGAGGGATATGTTACTGAAGCAGCACTCTTTCTTTTTCACTTTCTCCTCTTTGTTTCCTCTCCTCCTCTTTGTCGCACTCTCTCAATATTTTGCCCCCCCTGTTTCTACTGCCGCATTTGCCCCCCTTTTTTCCCCTCTACCTCATGCCCCCTCTTTCCCTCCCTCCCTCCCTCTCCTCCCTCTCCCTGTCTCTCCGTCGCTCCCTCTCTTCTTTCTCTCTCTGCAGTGCAGCACAGTGATTATCATTCCTCTCACAGAGTCAGGCCCTGATAGTCAGATACTGCTGAGCACCCTTCTACATCACCTGCTTCTGGAGGGAGCAATCGAGAAGGGAGAGAGACTGAGACGAGGGGGAGAGGAGGGATGGGGTGGAGGGTATCTGCAGAAGAAGAAGGATGAAGGGAGGAGGGGAGGAGAGAGGGGGAACAGAGGGTGAGAGGGAGCAGAGAAATATTGAAGGGGAAAAAATCTGAAGCATGGAGAAGGGAGGATTGCTCTTATTGCAGAGGTGGTCCCACTGCAACACACACACACACACTGCATAGTTATAAATGTGCGAGTGCACGTGTAGGAGCATGCAGGTGTGCCTAATGTGTGGATTTTAAGTATCTGCATGGAAGCTGTGTGAGTGTGCGCGCGTTGTGGTAACAAGGCGCCTTGGCTCGTGAACATCTGCGAGTCAGACAGCTGAAGAAAACGCCGCTCATATTCCTTCATCCCTCCCTGAGCCGAGTTTCAACCTGCTCCAAAGCGTTTTCTGCATTCTGCGAATACCACAACAGTCCCCCGTCTCTCTCTCCCCTAAACGGCATCCTTTGTCTCCTCATTTCCACCTCAGACGGGCTGCGGTCATGTAGAAGTTTCACAAGTCTGTCTCTTTTTCTTCTCGGTTTACCCTGCCGCCCATGCTGATTAACAGTCTTTCATAGCTCATTCATTTATCACTTGTTTTATTCATCATCCGTCGCCCGCTCTCTCTCTCTCTCCCAGGCGGCCTCTCGACACTTGTCTTTACCTGTCTGCTGGACCTAATGGGTGCACTGTGTAAACAGGACATCTGCTCTTTTCAGCGTAGCCTCGGGGAGCTGCATTCCAGCACTGCACGCGTCACTCTGATGCAGGCCGAGGTCTCACATACACTTCTGAATCTATATTTAAATCTCCAGTGTAAATATATCATTCACAGATGAATTGTTAACACACCTGCCCTGTTCGCACAGCTCCTGCGAGATGTTTTCTGTCAGCATTTTCCACCGTTTCCCCTCCTCGGTGCCTTTGATGCATAACTTAGCAGATGAAAAGGTTTCAGAAGATTATCAAGCAAAGAGACTGTTGAGCAAACGCAACCCGAGAACAGAGAAATTTGACCAGTCGTTCGAATCGCTTTGTCAAAGTTTGCTTTTGTTTTATTGTTCGTCCACGTTGGCACTGCGAGGCAACACAATAGGGAAGTGTTGCAGCAGGCTGCTAAAAAACACGGATGAATTCAGCTGTTTGTGGAGATGAGATTAAAAACACCCGAGATGCGCCTGTGATTTGTCACCACATAAGTTCACACTGAAGGTGCGATTGGGAAAAAAAATCCTGTAGAAATGATAGAACTCGACATCTGGAGTGGAAAAGAGAATCTAAACGGCAACACTATTAAAATGGTAGAAAACAATAGGAAGCTTTAAATGTAATGATAGCCTCATTAGTAGAAGACCTTTCACACGCTCGCACAATATATGAGTAAGACAAAAGCATGAATCGATACGCGTTGTGCCTTCGCACAGACGTGGCGGTTTATTCATGCAAAGTGACAGCACGCGCCGATTCAACTACAAAAAGAAACAGTCGATACTAACTCATTATTTTTCAATAATATTTGAATTTTAATCAACTCGCCTCCCTTCTCATTCCTCCCTCATAGCACGAGCACATACATGTTTGCCGGGCCGCGTCCGCCACAGCACAACTTCTAAACAGAGTCCAAACAAGCGGGCGGAGGCAAAGGTCACTCTGACTGATCTGCATTCCAGTTATGAAATCTGGACTGCGCCGTGTGGTGTCAACACAAGCATATTAGCTTTCACTGTGCGTTGTGGTAGCATAGTGCCATATCACCTTACACGCTCTGCACAGATATGCAGAACACTGACATTTCATCGGCATTATTCTTAGCTTGTAAATAAGCTGGGATGAGGTGACATATGTTGATGATAAATAGACTGTTGCATTGATCTTGCGTTGAATATCATATATCTGATTATACGTTTCCCTGAAAGCCGTGTCAAAATATTCGCATTACATGGTGTTTTTTAGTCGGCTAATTATTTAATCGAAGCGTACTTCACGTCCCGCTGGAGCTAAACGTTAAGCCACTTACAGAATGTTATAAACGTGGCCTTTAATTGAAGCTGTCAGTATCCCATGAGGGACGCACAATCTCTTTTTCTGGCATGAAAATAGTCCAAAATATTGATGCTCAATATCAAGTATCACGTGTCCACAGGCTGAAATCAGCAGGCAGGTATTAACATGCAAAGCTACACTCCACAGTCAATGCTGGGAAAAATTTCAGGTGTCTGCAGGGAGCGATTGCTAATAGGATGTCAGGTGTCCGCTTGATTGACACTTGGCTCATAAACCTGTCCGACTCCTGCCTGTTCCAACACAAAAACATAACCATCAGGAAGAGGAGATATCCATTCCACCTCCAGTTGCTTATTTTTTTTCTTCTTCTTCTCCCGCACAGTAACTAACACAAACAGCCGGCAGCATGCAGGACAGTGTGAGTGGGCTGATGGGTTAAGGGAGACACAAACACGGCCAACATGCTATCGGACCGAGCTAACGGCATCATAACTGACGAACGTTTGTGCAATATTAGAAAATATCCTCCCTCATTCGTAGTCATTAAATGGATTCATTGTTCCACAGTCTGTTACATTTTTTAATAAACAAATGCAAGCAGGCAAGAAAGAACATCATTTATGTAATTAAAATCTGAGAGCTGTTTAGTTCAAATGTAATTATTGAACACAATCAGCTCGTTTGGCTACGTTCATCAAATATGAATTCTGCTGCAAAAATCTATCAAGGAAAATCAATAGTGGGAAATTATGTCAGTATCAGCATTAGAAAAGCCGTGCATAATTATCATTTGGTGCAGAAAATTACTTAAAATATGTCTTTTTGTTGTCTGATGTATAGTATATGCTGCAGTATATGTAGTCGCTCTATGCTTTCAGCTATGGATTATGCATGACAGCCTCTCTCTGCTTGCATGCAATGTGACTCTGAGTTTAATGAATGGATGAACAGATATGTGTCCACGGTGGGAAGCTGCCTTCCGCTCTGAGCGCTGTTATAACCAAAATATAGGAAGCGAGCAATACAATATAAAGTTATAAATCATTAAATCAGCCATCACACAATGTATGCATCCGATGTGGAACATAAATGAGACTGTACGTGGAGCCAAAGGGAAATACGCCTCTCATCCATATTTGTAGTTCTGGTTTATGCATAAGCCGCATCCTGTCGGTTCATTATGCGGACCAGAGTGAAGCAGGGTAAAAAGACAAACACAAACACACACTTGCATCCAAATGTGCTCACACAGGCACAGTCGGATGTGCAGATGTTGCACACACACACAAACACATGTGTTGAATATGCAGACACATGTAACGAGAAGAGAGGGAGACTGTTAATTAACCAGAGCTCGTTAATTCTCTTTGAACCGACAGCAAGGAGGTTTACACACTAATTACCTTGATGACTGAGCCAACCTGCTCACGCACACACACACACACCTTCTCTCTCTACAAACACACATGCGTGTATTCTCACAGGCTGATATGACACATCTTGCAGGCTTTGAAAGTCTCACACTCAAACACAAGCAATAAAACACAAACATTAAGGTGTGAAGTCTCGCTCACACACATAAGCATATGAGCACACACACACACACGCACACACACGTGTGCCGCAGCACGCTCCGGCCTTGAAATGAAAGCTATATGAGGATTTGTTTTTCCCACAGTTCCTTCAGAGCTGCAGGATTCAGATGGTTCAGTTTATTCTGAGTTCAGACCCATCATGCTTCTGTTTGATTCACACAGATGTGCCAGAAATAACTGCACAATATCCCTGTACTGTACCAGGATGCTCATGTGCTGTTACAGTACAGTGTCACACACAGACATAAACACACGCACACACACACGGTGCTGTGCAGATGAGTAAAGCTCCCATGTCAGTATTGAACTGTAATGGCCCGTGTCAGATTAAGGGGAAGGTTTTTTTATGTCCCCTGTCAAACTCAATTAATATTCCATCAGCCACCGATTCATAGGCCACACTGGACCTAATTCAGCCGTGTGTGTGTGTGTGTGTGTGCGCTCACACACACCGATGTGTGCCGACATTTGATAGGTTTCTTGGATATCAGTCTTTATTGGATTAGCTCAGATAAATAACAGAAAGCATGCACATATAAACACACAAACATGCTTTGTTCTGTGTGAGTCTGAGGAGGAAACATCAAGACGCTGGGGAATACGGAGTATTTCTGGGGGGGTTTTCAGAGGTAGTAGCTGGTAAAACAGACGGTTATTAAAAAAGAGATGAATTTAAGATATAAGAAAAGAGCGTGGGGATGTAAAAACCTTTCCAATAGACCATATTGACAGAAAATGAGTGAAACGGCATGAAGCCAAATTTGGGAAAATACAGACAAGAAGGCAGAGAGCAGGGACAGAATATGTAGAGCGTACAATTAGTCACATTTAATGACCTAAAGATGCCAAAATATGGGATTGGCACGAGTTAAAAAGAGACATTCGTCAATGAGGGAAACACTTAGAGACGGAGACAGACAGAGAACACAGACGATGAGAGAAAAATTGGGAAAAGGGGGGTTAAAGAGTGAAGAGGAGTTATGGGTCAATAAAGCCGCTGTGGGGACGAGGAGAGGGACTCATAACGAGGTCAAGGACACACCATCGATCGTCACATCATAAAGCTGACTGGCATAGAAGAAGAAGAAGAAGAAAGGGGGAGGGGTGGAGGAACGGAGAAAGAATGAAAGAGGGAGAGTTACAGCCGAGAAGAGCAGAGACAGCAAGATTTGTCCAAAAGAAGGGAGGAGGGAGGAGAGGACGGAGGAGAGAAACAGCAAATAAAATTATCAGGATGAAGGAATGAAAAGGGGCAGCTCAGGCCAGAAAGAGGGTTAGAGGGAAATTGAATTAGATGGAATCATGGCTGAACAGACTTCTGTAATAGAACAAACAAACGCACACACACACACACACACACACACACACAAGCTCCAACTGTAGTAACTCACTACTTGTCTGTCAATCAAGTCCTGCCCTGTGGCCCAGGCTGGATTTCTACATACAAAGTAATCTTATTCCAGTTTATGCCTCACATGCCGTATATGTAATGCCATTATAGTCAGAGTTAAGCATCCATTACTGCAGCTATTCTAGCAACAGAGCTGACTTTTCCTTATTGCCACCATAGAAGATCAACATTCATGGCGTACAGGGAAATACCTCGACAACTATTTGATGGATTGTTCTGAGACTTAGTTGAGAGAGGTCAGCACTATAATGCAACACTTGTGGTTTATGACCAAATACATGCTGATCTCATTCTATCCTGTCGGCCTCAGCTGTACTCTGTGCTAATCTACTATAACGCATGTCTTTGTGAGCATGTTAGCATTGCATTAGCATTTCAATCAAAGCACCACGCTGCTGTAAAACAGTCTCAGAGAACTGTAGACTGTTTTGTTGTTTCCCGTTCTGAGTTTATTATCAAAAGACCAGAAACATTTCTGAAGCCGTCTATTTCATATTTAAAGCTACTGTTTGCGTTGACCTTGGCGACCCCAGTGGACAAAGCGATACCTTTTATCTTGTGATGTTACATGTCTAAGATAAATATCCCCCTTCTTCTCTCCTCCAACAGTCAAACGTATCACTCACTGTGAAGCTTCACTGTGTAAAATGCAAACAAAGGCTGTTTCGGCAGTGCGCCTCGTCTGACACTGACCTGGCAGCAGCGATAACAGTGATTAAAATTACTGAATAGAAATAGCTGATGTTGACGCTGATGATCTGGTTGGCTTTGAAAGGTCACATGGAGGCCTCGGTATTAATTTCATACCAGGTTAAAACGTTAAACATGAGCTTTGGCGTATGTCCTTGTGGTTTTTCAAGCAACGTTTGTGTCATTTTCTATCAAAGCACGAAATAGTGAATAGTTACATTCATTCATACCAATAAGACTTTTTCAAATCCAAGCAACTAAGGTAAAAAAAAAAAGCTAAGCAAAGATTAAAAATGATTGTGCAAAATCTGTTTTCTTCTTCATGGTTTTGAAGTGGTTAGATTCTTGAAATAGCTTCAGAACAGCAGGAAGTTTAAAAAGACCTTCTGGCTGTTTCAAAGAGGGACAGTGACTCAAATTTGTTGGCGATACATGAGAGGCACAAACTGAGGGCCAACGATAATCCAAACACCACAGTTACTTCATGTACTTCCTGTTTTAAGTTGTCTGATCAGAAGGCTGGAGAGAAAGTGTGTGCAGAGACATCTCCTGTTGACTTGTGATTAGAAATAATTCTGATAATTATTATCATGAAGTCATTAATCTGTGATCATGGAACAAATTCTTCCCTGATGATGAGATATTATTCTATGATCCAGAGAAAAACACTTTTGACAGCCTGTTAAGTCAAGAAATAGAGGAATTATTTATGATGTAGACATAATTGATTCAAAACCACAAACTTATTATCGTGACATCACAAAAATCCTCCTTCCTCGCCCTCTCTGGCTCTCTGTACTCACCCACTTATACCTTCTCACCCACTTTCCCCTCACTGTGCCATTCCCCCCAGTCTGAACGGCTGAAAAAGAGGTTGGACTGCTTCATCTCCTCTAAAAATACATCCCTCTCTCAGTGGAGACTTAAGATGAAGTCTCTGAGTTTCCAAGAACTGCCGCTCTCCCATTAGACTCTAATATCTCTTCCTCCTCTTCCTCCGTCTTGCCGGTGCTCCCTGCTGTCTGATTTACCCCCGCTCATCCTCCTCTCCTCCAAACCTTCAGAAATGGCGGAAGAAACGAGCGCTCCGTTCATTTCCCACTTCTGCTTAATTAATTTCGCTGTGTTCCTGTCTCGTCTCGTCTTGAACGTTCAGTAGGTGAAGCGTTTAAATGTTTCCCTTTTCTCTGGGTGTTTGGAGGAAAAAGAAGAATTGGTTCAGATTTGGCTTTTATGCCAGCCGTCCATCAGTTCCCCGGCAGATTATCCCGAGGCGACGTTCAGAGCCGAAGTTTTTCCGCCCTAATCTGCGTCTTCCCTCTGTTCCCTCACTTCCTCGCCGTACGCCGCGCGTTTCAAAGCAGATCTAAATTGAAAGGGTTGTAATTTTTGCGAGCAGATAAATGAGTATGCGAGGAGATAGGAGGGGTGTTGTGTAGAAATGGGCTCCCTGTCGCAGAGTGATCCCTCCCGGCCAGACGGAGTCATTTAACTCCCTCTGATATTCTCTCAGCATGGACTTCCGACAGTCTGTTTTAGTCTCTGCAGAGTGAAAAGCGCTCCGCTAACTGGACTGGAGTGATTTGTGTTGTTGGTACAGCAGCAGTTGTGATGCTCAGTTTGAGTGAATGATGGGAGTCGTTGCTGAATCACCTACACTTCCACTGCGGGATGGGGAGATCTGTCACTAGTGGTGGATGGCCTGTTCGTTTGAGCTCACAGTGATCGGTGCAGTTTCTTTTGAAAGCGTCAGCGGCTGCAGCACGAGATTTCAAAGACATCTTTAAAGATATAATCTCGAGATTTTCACGTGAATAAATGCCTATTAAGTCACTATCTATCCCTGAATGAGGTAACACAATGGTGATCGAGCCTATGGCCTACTGATGACAGCCTTTGCATTTGCAGTATGATTATGGACTGGGTGCAACTTTCGCAGAAAACATCACGAGCGGCGCCCAGTTAGCGACGCGTTTTCCATCACTCAGCAGTGGTTGGCCGCCAGAGAGGGTAGGCGGAGCTAAGCAGCTGCTTTTCCGCTCTCTGCAAGTGTTGAGTAAACAGTAATCTACTATGGCTGAACAAACAAAGAAAAGATCGATGACAACAGATACAACTTCAACAATAAGTGAAAATCCGAAGAAAAAGAAACAAATTAGACGCTCAGATGAAGGCAAACAGTCTAAAAAGGAAAGCGACCGTCAGCGAGGAAAATCAAGAGTTACAGCTGTAACAAAGAGAGCCAGCCGTTGTTCTTTAGATTTCCTAATTATCTTTCACAAAGTGGTTGATAGTCTTCCTTTGAGCACAGAGAAATGTTAAAAATCAAGCCAAACAGTCGTCTCACATCATGCAGAATCAATAGAACAAGACATGGCCAGTATACCTTTTATAAAGAACCTTCGCTCATTGAGACAGCGTCAGTCATTGTTGTCATTTAAACACAATGAGTGCGTTTAATCGACAACAGTGGAACTATATGTCAGGCTTTGGATGCAAAGACAACTCTAGTTTCATCCCTGCATTGCTGTTGTATTTGTTTTTTCATCCGGATTTGTTGACAAAAAGACAAATATAGAATATAACCTGATTTATCGTTTAACTTCCTCTCTTATATTTCAATCACGGAAGCGTTTTTGACAGTGGAGTTAATATCATCCAGCTGCTCCTACTGGGAACCCTTCCAGATGAAAAATAACAGTCTCCAGGCAGGCCAGAGGTTTGTAAACATCCGCACGTCCAGCAGAATTAATCTAAACTGGGATTAAAAGCCAACTGAAAACTTTGAAACACAGCCGCGATTGGTTGAGGACTATTACCCTGCATTGTAGCGGCTAAGCTCATAATCAAGACGAACACGATCAGATAATCTCAATATGTCTTTGCACAACCCGTGCCCACCCGCCTAATCCCCCAGATTTAGAATCTCAGATTAGGAATCCTGGATGATTAATCCCATATTGTGTGTGTATGTTCCCTGCAGGGGACCCTTCGCCGGGTGACCTTCTCTGTAGTCAGCCAGCCCCAGGACGGCGGTTGTTATGACAGCGGCCTGGAGGACTCGGAGACGCCGAGCAGCAAGAGCTCATCGGGGCCGCGGCTGGGAGCCCTGCCGCTGCCCGAGGAGGGCTACGAGCGGACCACCCCGGAGGGCAGTGTGGGGGAGGAGGAGCATGTGGAGAATGGTCAGAACACACACACACACGCATAAACACACAAATCATACCATAAACAGACAACAACATTCCTTGAACTCCCTCTCGAATTGCAGTCAACATTCCTAGATTCATCTGCTCTGATCATGTTTCGCCCCTAAAAACAAAATGTGCTTTATTGTGAAAGGATAAGAAGGGATGTGTTAATCACACTCACACTCTGGATCACACAAAGACACACGCAGACAAAGAATCTGAAACCTTGGCTTGCTGTCAAGGTCTCAGGTCCCTTTTCTCTCTCGTCACGCAATTTTTTATAGAATACAGCAATTGAATTTTTCCTTTCACCAACAAAACAGTGTTTTTTTCGTCGAGGATTGAGAGAGGAAGAAAAAGCTTTTCATTTCTTCCTTCCTTGTCATGCGGACATGCCCGAGCTGCAGAACAACAGCAGCAAGGTCACTACGACCTTGGTGACTGATTGTACTTCTGGGGGGTTAATTAATAATCTGGGGGTCTTCCTTTTTTTTTTTTACTCTCAACATATGAAATGTTTTGGATTTTGTGGGTGTTGAATAAGTTTCCGTCACGGTCAGATGGAGAGAGGAATTGAACAGAGAATTCATTGTGTTGCTTGTAATTATGCTGTTTAATTATGTGTTTGTTTGCTTCGCATTCTGCTGCCGCACGCGGGCAAACAAAGTGGAATTAGTTTTCAAAATGAAGCAGAAATATTAAATTTCTTGTTTTTAATAGGGCAGTATTTAGAGAAGCAAACCGGGAGCGGATGTATTGTTTTCAGCTGCTCGTTAGATGTTTATGGGAGTATAACATTACCTTTAACTATGTGGAGCACAGCTTCTGAGTCACACCTACCTCATCTATCATCATTAAAAGTGTCCATTAAAATGATGTCAGTAATGATTCATAAACGACTGGTTTACATAGATAATAACATGACCTTTGACCCTTGCTCATGTAGGACATCAGTATTCTGTCTCTGGTGGCCTCACTAACCTTGTGACCCGACACTCATGGGGCATAAAGCGGCTGCTACATGACTTAATCTTTTCTTTGCATGTGAGGAAATTTCAATTTGTCACTTAGATTTGTGACAATGATCCTCCCTTTTGGCCGTGTTGCTGTTTGTTTTGACCTCACTTCTCACCTTTTATGTAACGCTGAGTACATGTGGGGTATTTTTAACACCTTCCTTTTAAGTCAGCGTTTTCTGTTTTGCTTCGACAGCACTTTTCTTGCCTCCTTCATTTTCTTTATCGTCCTTTATAACCTTTGTCCCCCATTTTTTGAAATCATTTTTCTTCCCTGTCGTCCTCAGCCAATTTTCTCCTCACTTATTCTGTTTTACTCTGCCCGTTTTAAGGGAACAGATCATATAAGTTCAGCATCCCCAGCTGAACCTTGGTTTAGTACATTTGCTATAGGCCTATTCCTTGTCTGTGTCTTTATGTAAAACCTTTCAAATAGGGCACCAATGCTCGGGAAAATGTCACATTTCTTTCCTTATTTATTCTCTTTGTGAATCCAGATGCCAGGCAGCTGCCAGATGTAGCTCTGACAGGAAAGTGCACCAGGGAGTGTGACGAATTCGGCCACTCTGACACCTGTTGGATGCCCGTTCGGCGCTCACCACGCCAGCGCCACGGCAGCGACCCCCCACGGCTCTCCACCTTCGCCCCCGGAGACGACAACAACAATCTCAGAGGTAACGACCACGAGAGTGACAGCGAGAGCGCCGGCAGCGCAGGGAGCTCTGAACCCGGGGTGGTCGTCAGCGGAGAAGCTCAGAGATTACCCTTAGCCAACGGGGATCCTCTCGGCACCCTGGGCAGGGGAGACCGCAACAGGAACATGGGCGATCACAACCGTAACCTCCTGAACCGCAAGATGACTTCGGCTTCCTACGACACGTTTAGCAGCGCGGGCTTTGGGAGGCGCCAGCCGGAGGAGGACGGAGGAGAAGGCCAGAACCCGCCTGAGGTCATACCACTGACGCGGACAGGAGGGGACTACAAGACCACGTCCTGCCTCACGTTATCACGCCGCGAGGTGTACCTGTGACAGCCCTGCAGTGGAGCAATCATCACCACAACGTCCCCTTCTCTGACAAAGAGGGAGGGTTAAAACCTTACTGGAAGGTCATCAGATTGGACAGCCTTTTGAACCTGTGAAGATGAGAAAATGTCAGAAAAGATAAGCTATATATCCAATTGGAACTTCTGACTAATATTTATAGGCACTTAAACTTAAGCAAGGGATGAATCAACTCTTCAGAGACCTCTGACTTTCTAAAATAAGTCTTTTTTTTAACTACTAGTGAAAGTTGCCTACAGGCAAAGATCCTATTATGTCCATGTGGAGGAGGACATCTTCATCTCCTCTTCTTTTTACCTGATCCAATGCATGCCTGACCCTCTGCCACACAGGGGTCCGTGTGAAGAGACTGAGTAAATCCTGATGCTATAAATGACTCGGTTTGTACAAAAACTTTCGCCGAGGATACAGCAGGCAAGATTTAGACTCAACTGGTGAACCATCTGCTGGAAAACCACTGAGGTCTTATCCACTAGAAAATGGATAAGAAGGAGTAACAGGTCTTTGATGGAGTTATTTGGATCTAATTCAAACCAATCAAACGCTCTAATGCCTAATCAACACAAGATGGGGATATTAACCAATCAAACTGCTGTTCCAGTGAGATTCTTACCGAGTCTTACACAGAGTTTCAAAGCACCAACTAAAGTGTGGTCACTGTACAGATACAAGGTAGGGAAACATGTGCTGATCTCAACAATCAGGTATTGTTCTTATAAAAGATACGATTCAGAACAAACTGAGTGAAAAAAAGACTTTTTTTTTAACAGAAATCAAATGTAACCATTCAGAAAACATGTCCTCATAGAGTGTCAGTAGTGCCACAGTGTGAAGATATCTGTTTATTGTTTTGCATTCACACCCAGTCTGTATGTATATAATGTATGTGTGTATTTGATAAACCGGCAGTGTTATCTCTCTGCTGCTGCTGACACTTTCAGAGTAGGCTGAGGTGCTGAGTTCACCGCACACCTCCAGGATCCTGACATAGTTCATGTATCATATATGTTCTTTCACACACACACACACGCGCGCGCACACACACACTAGCATGCACATACTTACACACACAGACCTGAGCATGCAGACAAAAACTCATACAGTGCATTTACAGAATGTGAACATGCATAGGGCCACAGTTTATGACATGATTCAGTGGCTGTGTAACATAGATGATATAATAACTTGCATTAACTTTCATACAGAAACACACACACAAACATGCAGCATATGAAAACATAAGTAGAGATACAAATCCATGTTAAGATATGCGCATTTCGTATGCACTATGTGTGTATGTGCTCTTATCATCCTTTTTTAACATATTGCCTCTCATTGAACTAGCTGTAGCATTTTGCCTGCTCCCCTCCAGCCAGTATTTAAACATGAAATGTATTTAAATAATTACTCATCCTTCTGACTGATGTGTGGGGCGACATGAAAGGGAATTTCAAACATGACATCTAATGTATGTAATGATAAGACAATGTGGGAATATGAGATATTTCCGCATACTGTAAGTAGGACTCAGAGAAAAACCAAATTTCTGTAAGAAAAAAAGGAAAAAGAAAAAGGACTCTGCATGAAAGACAGATAATGCTAACTTTTTTTCTCTCTTTTTAAAACCACACGCCTTTTTGGATACCACGCCTATTTGGATACATCTGTACTATATGTGTGTGCTAACGGGGAAGTGAAGATAATGATGGCGGCAAGGGAGTTAGCTTCAGTGGATTAAACTGTTCCTGCTTTATCGTGGGGCGAGTTTGGGGTTAACCTTGGGCCTCCAAATCCCAAATCTCACTTTCCACGGTCCGGAGTTGGCACGAAGCGTGCCGCAGGCTGTTACAAATAAGAACACAATGTAGCGAGAACAGCGAGTTTCTGCTGCACCCTTTTCACCGCACAGTGCCGACCTGAACACGCCCAAACTGCTGTGCTGAACCGCACAGATAGCAGGCTCCTTCACGTTCGTCCTTCCCAGCAGCTACTGCACGACTCCAGATATACTCTGCTGCTCTGGGCTGAGGAGTGGGTGTGGATCGAGGCCAGCACATCTTAATTCCCATCATCAGTGTGTGGTTCAGTGGTGTGATAGGGATAATAGGGTTAGGTCGTCCCTGTGGTCTTAATGAGTTTCCTTTCTCCTCTCTTGATCTGCACTGATCTCATTAATGTCTGGATTGGCGAATGTAACACTGCTGGAAAATGCCAGTTTGTGTGTCTCCTCATTTTTCTGCTTGTTTTGGATCAGATGAGGGAAAAAAAAACGACACTTGTTAAGGCTTTTCTACAACTTAGATATTTGATCTTTGAACTAAAGATGGCAGTTAGCCAGAAAATAGAGCAATTCTCAGGTAAGATGTGCGACAATGTTTAGGTAGTTAATAAATGTTCTACTTGGGGTTTTTGGCCACACGCAAACCCACACACAGTTGCTGCATGACTGTTCATTCACTGAAAGGTAACACGTGGAAGCAGAAAAGTAGTACCATGCAGTAATCAGGCCAGAAATGGGTGAGCTCCTTGTGTGTGATAACTTTGTATACCTGTATATAACTTCACAACTCTGTGACTGACCCCCTTTAGCTCGTTTTAGGCCACTGATGTACTTACTCCCTAAGCTGTCATTACCCTCAAATCCCCGGCATGGCTGTTTACTGAGCTCTGTTATTGAGAGACTGCGCTGAGGATGTAACAAAACTCAAGGCCTAACATGTGGAGTTAATCTGTTCATGGAGTGTTCACATTGAAAAAGGGATTGGTGAAAACAATCACAGCACCCTGCAGGGTACATAAGCGGAGAGACAGAAGGACACGCGCTCTTTCTCTGGGAGAAAGAGTTGAGATAAGTGCGTCTCAATCCGCCAAAGGTCTTGAAGAACTGACGTCCAGTTTGTTTGTTTTGGAAAGAGACTCTTGACACAGCCCTGCCTCTTCAACGTGGCAGAGATTTCTTCAAACTGCTGTTTTAAGGCAGTTTCATTATGGCACCTTTCAAACCCTTCCATCTGGATTTAAGGGAACTTGTAAATGATCCTGTGTGGGTGTGTATCTTTTTATACTGCACGTTTAAACATGTTTCAGTCTACTGCAAAACAGAGAGGGGAGACAGACAGAGAAGAGCGCCTGAACGTCTGTGAGATGTATCACCCACTGAATGAGACATTGTTGAAGACAGACACTCCGCGCACATCATGAACCTGTCATCCCCCTCGTGCTGTTACTCTTATAGCCATGTACAGATAAAAACTACACTGTAGAAACAGACAACTGGAAACCATAACAGACAATGGCATGCTTAAGCTCTTCAAATCTGCACTTGAGAAGAAAATGAGAAAAAAACTGTTATTTTTATTTCCCTCTTCTTTGTTTTCTTTTCTTAAGGGGCTGGCTCTGTTTTTTGCTGCTCCCTTCCTGTAATTACTTAATGAACTAATTGCATTTGCTATGACGAGGAAGTGGAGGAGCTGTGGACGAAAGGTTTGGTACGAAGATGAATCATGTAAAAGTTTGACTTTGACATTAAAAACTTCAAACACTTGTGTTGGCCTGTTGGCTTTTTGAGGATTATTTCAGACAGTAATTATGAGACGAACAATGGCTGGGGATTTTATAATGACGCCAACAGGGGGAACACTTTAAAGCTCCTGTGAGGAACTCTCTGTGCTGATTTTGTCCTGTACATGCTTAAGTGGTGGTTTTAAACAAAAAATCTCATCCTGCTTTCTTTAACAGTCATATGTATCACTCACTTTACATTTTAGTCCTGGAAAATGTGAACAAAGGCAGCGTGCAGTTAATCACTTCGTCTGACACCTACCCCCCCCCCCGCCAGCATTTTCAGGCATTAAAAATAACTATTTAGAAATAATCAGTCTTGTCGCTGATGGTCTGGTTTGTTTTTGTAGGTCATAGAGAGTAATCAGAATTAATTTCAGTCTGTTTCATAAACAGCAAAAAACTCCTCACAGGTGTTTTAAAGTGGTAATCTCGACGATCTCAGTTTCACTCTCTTTGGCGGCACCTATGGTGATAAACGGTAACTGCCGGAGCACACTTCCCAGATATCCAGACAGTGTTGCATGTGTGACGTCCACGGTTGGCTCCGGTTGTAACTCTTGATTTTCCTCGCTGGCGGTCGCTTTCCTTTTTAGACTTTGCCTTCAATTTGTTTCTGTTTCTTTGGATTTTCACTTATTTTTGAAGTTGTATCTGTTGTCATCGATCTTTTCTTTGTTTGTTCAGCCATAGTAGATTACTGTTTACTCACAACACTTGCAGAGACGGAAAAGCAGCCGCTTAGCTCCGCCTACCCTCTCTGGCAGACCAACCACTGCTGGCTGATGGAAAACGCGTCACTGACTGGGCGCTGCTTGTGATTTTTTTCCACAAAAGCTGCACCAGATACCCAGTCTGTAATACTGCAAATGCAAAGGCTTTCATCAGTGGGCCATAGGCTCAATCACCATTGTGTTACCTTTGATAGTGACTTAACACACATTTATTTACATGAAAATCTTCAAGATTATTACTTTAAACACAAGAGGTGATGTGGTGCCTTCAACAGAACTGTTGGCACCACTTTGTGATTCGGCTTTGTTAATAAGCTGAATTATCACTAACAAATGTTTTTATAGATCCATTTCTTTAGAAAATCCTGCAGCATAAATCTTGCTTTTACCTGTAAGTTAGCTCTTTAATTCATCAATAAAGACTCCGATGGACCAAATGGGTAAGCGTGTCAAGGATGTAGTTGGTAGTGAGACGTCAAAACACTATTATTAATTACATTTTATCTATCGGGTGCCTGACTTAACTTGTGCTGATGGCTTATTATGAAGCGAGAAACCACTGACCCTTTGTTCATGCCTTACATAACCATAAGTGTGCCTTATTAGAATCAGGAACAAACTGGGTACAGAACGATCTCTACTCAAGGTCCACTTACCTGATGGTTCAGGGGAGATTGGTTGTAGATGGATTGTATTGTTCAAACTCATCGTGTCATGACAAACATGCAAACTTCATCTGCTGATGAAGGCCAGTCCAAAGCTCCAGTTAAAGCAGGAAAGTTGGCCCTGCCTTGGGATTGTATTGACATCTGCTTCCAAGGTCGAGAGACAACTGCTAAGCTCAGTTTTTAAACAGCTTTCATGCTCGGCAAACACAGCCAAAATCCTTCCATTTAGCACAATGACACCTTGCTGCTCCTATTTTAATGGGTAATGTCAATTTAAACCTGGCTCACAAGCATGCTGACTAGAATAAATTTCTACAATATCAGTGAAAAGTGGCACAATCCATCAACCTTATCTTTAAAAGGTGAATTTTCTCAACTGTATCCGGCTGCAAGAAAACTTTTAAAATGTAGAGAGCAATTTGGACTTATCAGAAAATGCTTCAGAGGTGTTAACTGCAGGAGAGATTAGCGTGAAGGACTCCAAATGTCAGAGAAGTCCCGCAAGCTGCATTCTGCCTTGTGCAGTGTGCAACACTGACACCATGTGCTCATGAGTCAGTATTACTTCGGCTTCCTGGCAGTGGATGTGTTGATTCTGTGGCATGTAATGAGCCGCTCATCTTTGTGTCAGATTAATTTCAGTCATATTAAATGTTGGAGTTATTAAAGCAGAAGAAAAAAATATGCTTCTTTAAATAGACTTCAAAACTACAACCAATATTAAAGAGCTATGAATACATTTCTTTGCATGTTCACTTTTCTTTTGATCCACCAGCTGCGAGATACAGCTGCCAGTTTAAGTTACAGTGCATGCATGAGATTATTCTGCTGTAAGGAACGGAAAAAGGGTCAATATAGCACTTTCTGGAAAATGATCATTTAATAGCGGAAGGCTTCTTCTATTTCATGATATATGTCTTATAAGGTATAAACATGACACCTGCATACTACGTTTACTGCAGGTGTGGAAGTCTTATAAAAAGTGAGGGAGCTGTGGCTGCCTGAACGGTGTATAAAGTCAATTGCATCAAATAATATCAACAGAACAAACATCAGTACGTTTGTAGGAGCCAATTTAGCATGTGTTTGTTGTTGTCTTATGTTGTAAATAGTTTGGTGTAAATATTGATAGAATGCTTCACTTTGACCACAAGGGTGTGTATGGTGTGATGAGGTGTGATGAGGTCAGGTGTTTATAGGTCACAGGTGAACAGAAGTTAGTTGGGCATAGGCAGAGGGAACACCACCACGTAACGCAATGCAGTAATTTTAGAGTTTCTACCTGTTACAAAAGGTGTCCAACAAGGTTCTATCTTGGGACCAGTCCGGTTCACTATTTATATAAATGATGTCTTGTCTTTGCAAACCTGTGATGCCCACCTTTATGCAGATGACACTATTCTGCTGACTCTATAAAGTCGGCTACTGAAAATCTGCAGCTTTCTTTCAATGCTTTGCAAGATGCACTCAAAAAAACTCTCTTTTAAATGCAGATAAAACAAAATGTATGCTGTTCTCCAGAGCCAAAGATATCGAATATGATACCTTCCAAATTTGCACTTTAAATGGTACAGTCATTGAAAGAGTCGGACAATATAAATATCTTGGCATCTGGGTCGATAACAAATTCACATTCAAACCCCATATTGATGCACTCACTAAAAAATTAAAAATGAAGCTTGGCTTCTTATACAGAAATAAGTCTTGTTTCCCTATGCCTTGGAGAAAGAGGATTGTGGAAGCAACCTTTCTTTCAGTGCTGGTCTATGGGGATGTTATCTACAGACATGCGGCAACATCCACTCATGCGCCCTTAAATGCTGTCTACCATTCAGCCCTTAGATTTATAACTGGAGACCATTAAAAAACTGGAGACAACTTAAACTTAAAAAATTACTTCTTTATTTGTCATCCCTTCTTGGATGGAGAGTTGCAAAACATAACACTAATTCACAGGACTGGTTAGTGCTGCATGTCCCCAGAGTTTACAGTGAACTAGGAAAGACTGCTTTTAAATTCTTCGCACCGAATGCTTGGAACAAATTACAGTGCACCTTAAAGCTCGACACTCTGGTTCCAATGGGTCAATTCAGAAATCTTCTCAAAAGTCTGATTGATTTCAGTTGTGATTGTTTTTAACTTCTATAACTCGTTTTAATTGACCTTTATTATTTTCATGGCTTTCATTGTATTATACTTATTATAGTAATTTATTGATTCATATTGTACATTTAAATAGTGTGTTTTATGTTTTATTCTACTATTATGTACTCAGGTCTCTCTTGAAAATGAGATCTTGATCTCAATGGGACTTACCTGATTAAATAAAGGTTATATATATCGCAGCTTAACATAATGCAAAGTAACGTAATGTGTAATGCAAGAGCACTGCATCAGTATTGGTTGGTTGTAAATAGTAAGGTGTACACAATGATAGAATGCTTTGACAACTGGGGTATGTATTGTGTTGGGGAAATTGGTCACATGATGAGGTCAGGTGTTTACAGGTCACAGGTGAACAGTGAATAAGTTAGTTGGGCAAAGGTGGAGGGAACACCACCACATAATGTCACGCAACGTATCGTAACGTAACCTAATTTAACGCGTTGTAACATAATGTAACGTAACATAACATAATGTATTGTAATATATCTAGCATAACATAATGTATCATAACGTATCGTAACATAACATAACGAATCATAATGTAACGTAACAACGTAATGTATTGTAACATATCGTAAAGTAACGTATCATAACATAACATACAGTAACGTAACATAACGTAATGTATTGTAATGTATCGTAATATAACGTTATGTATTGTAACATATCATAATGTAACACAACGTAATGTAGCGTAGTTTAACTTAACTTAATGCAACATAAGGTAATGCAACGTCGCGTAATGCAACGTCGCGTAATGCAACGTAACGTAACGTGTAACACAAGAGCACTGCTACAGTATTGGATTCCCCATTATCATTTCCGTCTGTTTCAAAACTTTGCAATTGACGGGAACATCACTCAAAGCTATTTACATTCTGGACATAGATACGGGTCAAAACCATTTCTACACACCTATACAAGTGACTAAAGTTAGAACATTGGAACTTTGGAAAGTCACTGCACCTTTTAAAGTCCAATTATCTTCAACATCAAAACAACCAAATAACGGCACTGTCTTCCATGTGGACAGGCCTGGAAGTTAGGCTGCACTTTGTACAAGTCACAGTTCCATTTCTGATTGCAGATCCACTGCAGCCTACTAATTCAGTTTTCAAAACATGTAACTTAATATTCACATTTCAGACTGAATGACTTGTGCTGTTTGAGAAAAGGCTTGACATTGTCCGATTGTGTTTTTATAAGCTGCTTACAAACAATCTCATATTTCATTTAGGTTTAGTTGAAATGTCCGTTCATGAAATCTGAGGCCATGAAAATCGTTTCCTCATTATCTCCAATTAGTATAATCACTTGTATTAAAAAGCCAGCACGTGTCTGCTCCAATAAAAGTCTGCATTCAACTACAAATTATGAATTACTGACCACAGTTTTAGGTCCTCAGGAAGGAACAGACCAGACATTACCAACCCCCGAAGGAGCAATTGTTCTGCAGCCTGCTATGAAGTCATAAAAACACACATAAAAGAGAAATCATTAAATCGCACAGTAAAGGGTATTAGCAACCTTCTCTGAAACATCAAAAGCATCAGGTATATCAATCAACTTCTAGTTGTAAGACATCTCGTATTAAGTGGCGACCATAAAAAGGTGTTGTAAATAAATCACACTTTCACCAGGTACACGGATAAGGAGTTGTCTGCGCTGCAAAAACAGGATGTCAGTTTCTGTGAACTCTTAATTAAATTCCAGGGAGAGACCGGGTCGATGTGCATTGAATTGATTTTATAAAGATAGAGGGAAATGTTGCACAGGAAGCACCTGGTGAAATAAACCCCAGAATATTAACCTCCTCTTACGCCGTCCAGTTTATCAAACGGTCTTTGGAGTTGTCAAAAGCTGTCAGGGGCTTCAGCAGGCTTCCTTCCTGAGTGAAAGAGAGCTGGGATGAATTGCTTTGTATGCAGAGAGTGTAACCTTGGCCTCATGACTTCAAAGTGAAAAACACATAATCAAGTAATATGTTGAAATTTCCCTATCTTACTCACTTGTATGTTTTCCTGTGTCCAGTCATTTAACATTTATCCCCAGGGTGCTGCGACCTTCCAACACCAAAGAAACATTCAGCACGGGTACAGCTGAGCATAAAGCGTCACAGATGTGATAAATCCAGTCGGTGCCGTGTTCCTCTGTTCAGGAAAGCCTCGCAGCTGAGCTGTAAACATTCTTTCTCACTGATACGCCAGGCGGCTGTTGATGTGAGATTTGATCCTCCCTGTGTTCCTCCGTAGGCTGTCATTTCTGTCTCTTCATCTTTTCATGGTCACATCAGCCTGAGCTCATCAAAGCTGTGCCATCAGCAGTCTAGGTGGAGGAAATAACACATATAGGATGTGATTGTACATGAAAGCGTGTCCTTAAGCAGAATGAGATATGTATATATCAGCCAACAACTATAGGAAGAAAGAAACTTTCCGATTCAAACTGAATAATCTACATATTTGTAAATCTTTATGAGGAGAGAAAACAGATATTACCTTTCAGCTCATTGCTTTGCACCATTAAATCCCAACTATTAGTTTTGCAGTGGTCAGCTGGAGACTAAACGGGGACATTGCCCTTACTGTAATGCATGAGGACTTTATTGACCTACTTAAGGCTAGTTTACACTGTTTCACATTTGTATTAACATTATTACAGTTTTGGGGTTGTCCATATATTCAACATGTAAATGTGAAAGCAATGAGGCTTTGGATGACTAAAGAAGAAGAAGAGTTGTCAGATTGTTCTACAGGAATTCTGTTGGAGCAAGGAACTTGAAATGTAAGGTTTGCTAGTTTTTCAAGATTTCAATAGATGAATTGAAGGTTTTTGTGCTGGAAAAAAATTGCAATACTATATATGTTGTGTAATAGGATCGGTACATATAGTTCCTTAGGGGAATAAAACAGAAACAAATAAATATACATGAAATTAAAATCTAATTGTGATTTTAACATGACCTTTTTTAGTTTTGAATAAACAAAAAATAGCACATACATTGAATTAAATTAATTTAATACTGCTACTACTACTACCAATAATAATAATAATAATAATAATAATAATAATAGAATTATAGAAATGTTCTGAGTGAAATTTGTGTTTACTCAATGTTCACTGATGGGACAAAATGAAACCAGACAACAACCCCGGTTGGGGCAAAGTGGGCCTTTCTGTGTGGAGTCTACATGTTCTCCCCGTGCATGCGTGGGTTCCCTCCGGGGTCTCCGGTTTCCTCCCACAGTCCAAAGAAGTTAATAGGTGACTCTAAATTGACTGTGGGTGTGAGTGTGAAGAGTTGTCTGATTGACTGGCGTCCAGTCCAGGGTGTACCCTGCCTTTCGTGCCCCCCCCCCCAACAGGATAAGCGGCATAGGTAATGGATGGATGGATGGAAAAATGGAATTCAAAACTATAAAGGACGTTAGTCTGAATTTTTCATTTCCTCCATTGTAATCCAACTCTGTATATAATTATTTGTTTTGTTAATGACATTACCCCAAAAAAATCAGGACGCTTTGGATTAAAGTATCAGCTTAATATAATGTCATTTAATGTTATGTGTCCTCTTTGTCCTCTTTGTCTTCAGAGGAACCGCTGAGATTGTGGTCCCCAGAAAGTATGAAAAACCAGTCGGAGTGTGTGTGTGTGTGTGTGTGTGTGTGTGTGTGTGTGTGTGTGTGTGTCAGAGTATACATGTCTCTTTGTGGCTGA
The DNA here is from genome assembly GCF_022749685.1 of Semicossyphus pulcher. Taxonomy (NCBI): domain Eukaryota; kingdom Metazoa; phylum Chordata; class Actinopteri; order Labriformes; family Labridae; genus Semicossyphus; species Semicossyphus pulcher. The sequence goes on from NW_027211681.1 coordinate 9,644,241, forward strand.
TGACCTACAGGTGCTGATGTGTTATTTGCTGTTTGAAGTGATTGCAGAGGTGTGCCTCATCAGTGACAGTCGACAGCTTCAGGCTACAGAAAGACCTGAGATAAATCTGCCCCTCCCCCTCTCTCTCTCTTCTGTTGAGTGAATGGACAGCTAGTCAGCTGGTGTGTGATTTAACTACTAATTGAAAAAGTTTTGGTGTGTGGAGAAGTGACAGCTTTGAGCTGATGTTGTGACAGTTGTGATTTGTGGGCAGGTATTCGGCAGCTTGAGGCTATAATTGTGAAGTTTGTAATTACTTGTATAAATTAGTAAATAGCACACTATAAAAATTTGCAGAGCTAGTTTTTGTGGGGAAAGGTCAGAGGGAGTACATCTTTTAACTATTCATGAACCATCTTCCATCCATCTCCAGTCTAAGCCTCAAGAACCTACTTGACCTTTAAACAAAGCTCAACATGGACCCCCACTGGACAGAGGGGGTATTACAGCCTGAGTGTCATGCAGCGTGTTAGAAGTCCTCCAGTTTATTTCACTTATCTTTATAGCAAAACGACTTTGGTTCATAGCCTGCTGTGAAAAACACTATTAATCAGCCAGTTTAAGAGAGTCAGTAATGTTTCATCATTGGATTTATTAAGTCCCAACATCTTTAAATCTTTATAGAATGAAGCCGTTACGACGAAGCTCAAACACTTAAGGTCAAACTATACTGAGATCGGTCGGCCTACTGAAGGTTATTTGTGTTTTAGATTAACAAATGTTGCATTAAACAATTGAAACACATTGTACATTGCTCTTCATTAGAAAAGGACCAGAAATATATTGTTGACAATGTTCCATGAAATCAAATATATATATTTCAGGTGACCAGACTTTGTAAACTTAGCAGCTGTTTGTTTTAGATTGAAAGTCTTTCACAATAAATCTGCATTCAGAAGATAAATATGGTGTTGTTTTGTGTATATAGTATCTGGATGCAGCCCAACAAGGCGCCATACAGGGACCCGAGGGACCGCCAGTGATAGAAGAACAGCACAGCTGGCTCTGTAATGTGCTTGGATGCAGTCAACCTCTCTGTTATTTCCAAACAGCAGCCTGTTCCTTTCAAGGGACAGGTAGTCTGTGCATTGTTATGGCACCTGTTCAGACTTCTGTATGCCCTCAACACACACACACATACACACAGCTGCTGTTTTCCAACTCTTTCCATTCCTGTGATTTCATGACCTGCTCCAGAAAACAGAAAATGTGCATAAATTTCAGTCTCACAGGCTGGATATTACATTCCTTTGGTTTGCTCCCAGAGCAGATGGCAGCAGCAGCATGCAGGTCTCTGTTGGGTCTCTATGAAGGTGATGTTGTCTGGAATCAGTTCATCTGTAGTAGAAGCGAGGAAATGCTCCTTTCAAATACACAGTCTTTATGTTATAAATAAAATATACGGCTGAAGGCACAGAGAGGATTCACAGGGAAGAGCTCATAGCTGCTGATATGTCGGACTATGTGGTATTAATACTCAACAATGCATTAAGGGATGTTTTTAACCTTTTGCCATGTAAAGAGACATGATTGAAAATTAGCTTATATTTCTGATAGAAGTACAAATAAAGTGTAATTAATGTTGGGAATGTAACCAGGATAATGTAACAAATAAACTGTGTCACTGTTTATGAAATACAACCAATATTACTAGCCAACAGTTTGATGTGATACTCATATTTATATTTATGCAGCGAGCGAATCAGGAGTGGGACCAATTTGTAACAAACCAAACCTCCAAAGACTTCTCCTTCGAGAAAACTCTTCGAGCCATTTTGCCAGATGAAACGTGAAAATTAAACAAAGTAAATTGGCTGTTATTGTCAAGGACCACGATAAAAGGAAACATTCATCAGGGACAACAGATGGGTGGAGATATACTACAGTTGTTGCATAATTCATTATATACAGTCTTTTGACACATTGAGAGTGACGCCTTTTCCAGCCTATAACAAGCGGACGACTACAGTTTATAACAAGATGATATTTGTTATTCCATTTTGAGACTTTGCTTTTCAGTTCACTTGTGACAATTTGCCTGTAAGAGTTCGATTCAGTGTTCTTGAGTACAAGTGAAAATGTTGGTCACATAGCGATCACATCGTGCGCTCAGCATTGGGGCTCTTTCTCTGAAGAACATCCATCGCTTTATGCACTTCAGCTTTCCACTCATGCACTATTTAAATCATTATTTTATTCACCATTCCAATTATTTAAACCTTGTATTACCCGTTTCATAGTTAAAACTTTAAAAATAAGACCACTGGAAGTGCCTCGGCTTCTCGACTTTAACTACAACATTTACGGCCGTACCTGATCATTAATGATAGCCATTAGAACTTTTATTAGTCTGTGAATCACTTATGCTAATCTTACTTATTAGCCTGCAAACCGCACTGAGGTTATGGCCTGAGGTTATGTGTTTTTGCAAAGTAAGCAGAGTAAAACTACAAGACCTTTTATAGCTGAATTATTAAACAAATATCCTCTGAGAACATTAAAGAGCTTAATGTTTAAACACAGTTAAATGTGCTGAAAAGAGAGAGATATGGATAAAGTGTCACCTGGAATGTAACATAAATCTATTATCTACCATGTTTTAACTTGGTTCTTTGACTGAACAATCTTCAACCTCTATGTATATGTAGTTTTTATCCAAAATGTTGTCTGCAAGAAAGAATTAACAATCAGTGCCTCTCATGTTAAATAATTCAAGTCGATTTGTCAGTCTTTGAATTTCTGAAATGAGGCTATAAACAAGTTTATCATGTCTCAGCTTCCTTATCAACATCAAACTGTCGATGTCTGTCCCTCTAGTATGTGGTTTCAGTTTATATGGATTCATCCTTCACACCACAAACTTTTAAATGCTTCAACACATTTGTCATTTTAAGACTTGACTCCTCACTACCAAAACATATGGCTGCCATACATTTACCACTGAATACTGATCCTTGTGGTCATAACTACGGTGGCCCTGAAGTGCAAATCACAACGGCAAATCAGAAAACACAACTACATGAACCAAACCGGAAAAGGTAGCTACCCTCGGGCGACATGAAACGTCGCTGATTGGTCCGTCCTTTGAACCGGAAGGACATGGTTTACATGTTATGAAAATATGAGCGCCGCCAGTGACAACATACTTGCTGCTATTTAAGTTTACTTTGATGCAGGACATAGATATGACGTGATACTGGATATGCAGCCTTTTCCCACAATCACTGCAGGAGTTCGGTTTTTCCTCGAACTCTTTGCCACAATTTTAGCAATACATCGCGGCGTGTGCCTTTCATTCCGTTTGACTGGCGGTGTTGTCCTTCCGGTTCAAAGGACCACCAGTCCAATCAGCGACGGTTCATGTCGCTTGAGGGTACCTACCTTTTCCGGTTTGGTTAATGCCGTTGTGTTTTCTGTTTTGCCGTTGTGATTTGCACTTCAGGGCCATCGTACATAACCCTCAAAAACAACAATTTATCACAACAAAAGAATAATAGGAAAAACTTAATATTTAAAAGTTTTAGGAAATTGGTGCAAGTTCTAGTGAGTTTTATCAGCATGCAAATCACATTTCTTATTAAATTTCAACCTGTGCTCGTCTCTGACGGCACAAAGAGTGGAAACATTTGGACTTTAAAGGACGAGCGTGTACGATCAGGGATTCACAGAAAGGGAATATAAAATTCCTAAGTACACTTCTTTAGTGTTTGACTACCTGAAACAGGATGATTGTTTGTATTTGACTGTAGAACGAGCTCTTTATATCTACAGGAGTGGGATTTGGTTCACAAAGTCGACTATTTTGCACCTCCATGTTTCTACAGAATGCCTAATGGACCGTGAATGTATTCTTCCATTCATTCCTTTTTAAGCTCAGTGGCGCATGAAGCCAAAAAAGTAAGACTAAATGACCTGGATCCTCCGGATAGAGAAGCTATCCAAGTGTATGTAGTAAAAAAAATAGATGTACTTAAAACGATCTTTCTGCCGCTTTATATACATCTGTTTTATGACTTAAGTTGTCACGGCACACTATCTTCCTAATGGCTATCCTTTTTGGCTGAAGGAGGATGTTGCAGCTGAGGAAATGCTTGTGAGTGTTTTTTTGTTTCAAGTAATGTCCGCATGTTCATGATACAAATGAAGCATCAACACAAGCACTGACGTGATGGGTTGGAGCACAGAGAGCGAGGTACCTGGGTGAAGAGGCACAGGGTGGGGAGTCAACAACAGGTGATGGGATTGTGTCTCTATCTGGATGACTGTGTGTTAAACCCTTATTGTCATAACTGAAGCACTTGGAATTTAACCTGGGAAACCTTATTGGCAAACACAATGTGTGCCAGAGAAATTCTGCAAACAGAGATGCATGAGACATTGCATGAGAAATTACTTAATGTGTCTGAATCACATTGATAGTCAGAGCCACACATAATATTTAAGTTAAGGTGGTGTTTAATTTCCAGGAAGGAGGATGTTGCAGCTGAAAAAATGCCTCAATAGAGGACGGACCGTCGATGTCCACTTTGGTTACCGACTTGTGTTTCAAGTAATTGTCCACATGTTTATGATGCAAATGAACTCAAGCACTGATGCGATGTGTTGGAGCACAGAGAGCGAGGTACCTGGGTGAAGAGCATCGAAGAGGCGCCGGGTGGGGAGTCAACAACAGATGGGCCTATTTACCTTTAGCCTGGCAGCCAAATGCTTAACCCAAAGGAATTATATGCATGGGCAACAGAGCCCTGGAAGGCCTAGACGAGAGCTGGTATACATTTGCAGTGACAAAGTAGAAGGGTAAAAGTCTTTTAGGGTCGTTGCGCATCGCATAAAGGACCAGGAAGTTATAATTACAGTTTGGTCACTATCTCAGCAGACAAACATCTTCTCTAGAGGGGGCCTTTCAGAGAGTTTCACGGCCACCTTAGGTACTCTTACACTCTTAGAAGTGGGGTGAGGGATGTGGTTTTCACTTGGTTGTAATCTGGAAATGTTCCTTTAGAACACCATTAGATGTGATTGTGTTTTATCTGGATGATTGTGTGTGGAACCCTTACTGGCACACATAATTTATAGTGAGCGCTGCACATAAAGTGTTTAAGTTAAAGTGGTATTTAACTCCCAGGAATGTTAGTTATACCATCATTTTTGACAACAGTCAAGTCTTTATTGATCATTAGTGGTTCCATCGGAGACAACAGCAACAAAACAGAGCGGCATAGAGACACTAAATGTACCAAGGAAACATCCAGAGTCAATAGAATGAAATAAAAAAGGTTTAAAGAGCGGGGGTGGGAGCTGAAGCCCTTTTACAGCAGTGAGTTGCACATGTCATTACAACAAAGATCTATTTTTTTTGCATGAAAACTATCGCACACATCTTAAAGTCTGACTGTGAAACTCTATCGTGTAGGAACAACCAGCTAGTTTCATATTGCCACAGCTGTGTTTGTATTCGTTTCAACTGCTCGTCTACTTTACAGAAGAGTATAGACACATTTGCATATAGTATCTGACGGTGGAGTCGAAGTTGCATCGCTTTTATTTGAAGTTCACAGTAACGTAATGTGTTTTGAAGCTCGGAACAGCTGGCTCTATCCACAGTGAATGTCATTATGTGCTCAAAGCAAACATTTACCAGTATAAGAGTATGTCTGAGCGGCTGAATACAAATGTGCCTCGAGTACAATTTTAAGTGATCCTCCATTGGAACAATAAACCACAAGTAGTGCAACACCGAGAGACGCGTCCATGCAATATGTATAACCGATCCACTCGAGCCACATTACAACAAATATTGCTAAAGGTGTGAAAAAATTCTTCAGCTGCCCACCAAACGGGAGGAAAGGAGCACCAAGTCTGAGCAGACCCACACAGTAAGAGGACGAGGAGGGGTAAGGAGGAAGTCATGCTCACAGGAAAGGAGAGAACGGCATGAGCTAACACTGGGTTGACATTTGGGTGCTTAGAGGGGGGTCCAACACCAGATCTGTGTGTGTGTGTGTGTGTGTTTGTGAGTGCCCCGATCGTGAGTTTGTCATATTTTCAAATGACTGTGTTGATTGTAATTCACACTCTTCTTTGATTGGAAGTATTTCTGTGCTTCGGACTCAAGGCAAACTGATCAAAATCATAATGGTCTAAAAAGAGCGTGTCGCCATTGTAACAGAAAGATACAATGGTTTTCATTCATGTCAGAGTGCTCACACTCTCAGTCATACACTCGCACACACTGGAGAGGTGAAACCCCCACAACAAACACACTTTGTGCACAGTCAAGTGTTTTTTAACCAAGGCTGGTGATGTTGGAGCGGCCACCAGGGGGTGCTACAATACGGTGGCCAGACCGACGAGGGATGTTGTCATCAATCTGTGCCCCTAGAAATGACGACAAAATGTAAGTTTTAGATTAATTTACTCAAATATATGAACCCTTTTCAGGATACATAAAGGGTTTTGTAATGCATCTACTATCTGCTGTATATGCTTTATATTCATTCCAACAACTATTATAGTTTCTGTTACCTGACAGGCTGAAGTTGGACTGGTGCAGGTTGCGTATTGGCGGTGGCTGGTGAGAGGTGGGGGAAGTTCTGGCCGACGGAGAGGGAGTGATATATTTAGGGGTTGGAACGACATCATACACAGGGCCGTCATACATCCCACGAGTAACGCCCTGTTTGTTCTTCACCTGGAAAGTTAACACACAGAGATACAATAATAAAGCAAGCTATTAGTCACAGACAGAAAATGGCCAGTAACTCCCCAGTCAGCTTAAGTACTTATTGGCTCATTTGTATGTGGCAGTGATGATAGAATGAACCGTACAGATTACTGTAAAATGTGATGTGTAAGATCAAAAGGACAAGTTCATTAAGCTCGGTAAAATGGGTATATTTTTCATGGAAAAGCCTTTTTTTAACTTATATTTCTCTCATAAATTCTGACTAAAGTTTGAAACCACATCCTTGCCTCAGTTTTTCTAGAACAAGAATGCACAATAGCAATTATTAGACCATGGCAAGTAATAGTTTTGTGTTTGGATGTGTAAGATTTGTACCTTTTTAATTGGTCTGCTTACTGAAAAAAAAATTATCTGTTTGTCATATGATCAGATTTGTTTTGCTTTTTAGTATCTATTTTTTTCCAAGACGGACTATTAGGGCCACTTTAAAGTAAAGTTAAAAAAAATCTGAGATCATGGGAATAAAGTCGTAATATTTTGAGAATAAAGTCATAATTTCATGAGAATAAAGACATAATATTACAAAATTAAGTTGTATTTTAGGCAGAAGAGCAGCCAGCTGCCTGAGCTGAAGTCACGAGTCATTTTCAAATAAAATCACTTTTCAGAGTCCTGATACAAAGTGGTGCTGATGTGCCAAAAGATTCCGTATTCCGTATTGGTGAAACCTATACTGAAGTATTGTCATATAAAGCTGTGTAATGAGCTTGTGCATTACTATGAGGAGATCTACTTCACACGTTCCTCATGTTAGTGCAGGCAGCTCGCTACTCCTCTGATATTGACCGCCATAATAACATGCTAACAATAGCTGAACATTACGAATTAATTCTGGTAATCGCTGATTTTTGGCTGACCGCTGGGGTCAGCCCTACACAGGGGTCTGTATGTGACCGACTGAGTCACTGACTGACTGACTGACTGACTGACTGAGTGATGGTTGGACCTTCACTGATGCGACTCTCTGTCTATACGGCTCTGGATACTTTGTTCAGGGAGTAGGCAGGGCTGCTCCTCCGCTGCTCGTTCACTGTCCTCACCTATGTCCGCAGCGCGCACCTGCTTTCAAACACGTTGTCATTGGCCTCATAAGGACAGTCCTTGCAACACGTTGCCTACAAAAGCGCACATTGACCTGATGCAGTCAGCCACATACTAGGTTTTGACCTAGTCTAGTTTTTTCTTTAATGTGGCCCTAACACTCCGTTTTTTCAGAAAATGAATGCCCATCTTAATAAAGGTACTGTAAGAAGTACATGTATTATTTCATATATATATTAGATGGCTGCACATAAATAAAACCAAACCACATAAAACAGACAATTATTAATCACTGTCTTTGAAATGTCTTCTTAAATGAGTTTTGACAGCAGATACAAAAGAAATAGTGCCACTATTTTAATTGAAAATATTTCCAAATGTCACATTTTTAATACAGTTGGGAAGATGTATGTATCATCATCAGTGTACTGTACCTCGTTCCTGAACTTAACACGCTGGTAAGGAAGGTCAGGAAAGTGTTTGCGGGGAATAAATCGCCCGGTACCCTGCTGAACCTGCAGCTTGCCCTCCTCATAAACAACCCGACCTTGACTCAACACCAGCGCCGGACCCCCACGGCACTCCATACCCTCAAAGATGTTGTATTCTGCAGCCTGTGTGCAGAGGACATGTAAGACAAAGAGGGGAAAGAGAGAATTAGGCAAATGAACAAGAGAGAGCTCTCTCATTTCCCCCCCACACCATTTAGAGCTCTGATACCCTTCACTGTCTCACTCCACTGCCCTGTTTCAGCAAGCATTGTATCAGAAGGCTTAATAAATGCAGTAAAATGCAGCAGCTGAGAAGATGGGGGATGAATAAATGAGAAGCTTGGGGCGCATAGCGAGAGTTTGAATACAGGGGGATGGGTATAAAGATGGTAGCAAAGAATGGGTGAGGGGTGAAGGGGGATTATAACCTAAAGCTGGCAGCAGTCTGGATTAGGGTGTGTGAGAGGAGCAGAGCAGACTGAATACATTAACTACTGCCTAATATCTTCACTGTATTGTGTCACATTGCTCAAGGCCAATATTCACTTCTCAGGCCATTCTGCTGAGTATAAGTGCATCATTTTGTCTTGAAATCTAAGGGTTGGTGACCTGAACTGCAAAAAGAAGACCCAATATGGTTGCTTGTTTATTTCTTTTTTGGGGCATGTCACCAGGAAAAGAGCCATAGTCCTATTTGTCTCGGTTTTGAAATATCAGTCACTTACATTTCTGATTCCACCCCAGTACAAAGGGGGTAAATTGAATCTTGCTCATGCTAACCATGGTAAAAAGGATTAAAAACAAGATGTGAAAAGCTTTCACTACTTTCTATTGAAGAAATGTTAATGATATTACAAGATAAATCCTAAATATATAAACAGCATTTCTTTAAACATACCCTATAACCTTAATTACCAGGTTTTGTATGCAATGTGAAGCCTTTATTGTAATATTCTGACACTGTCACATACTGTTCAATATAGCATCATAGTAACACCCGGCTTGAATGAAAATTATATTCCCTTTTAAGAGTGAATTTCTGTTTCTGTCTCTTGATTTTAATCCTATTTCACACCCCACCATCTCCACATGGAACCCTCTTTCCTCCTGCTGCTTCTCCCCTGCCTCCCCTCCTTTATGTGCTACAGCTCCTTTAACTAAAACAGTTTTTGAAGATTAGAATATTTTTTTAATTACCCAATTATTCTTTTTTTAATTATCCATCTTATTAGCTTGAGTTTTTTAATATTTTTAGTTTTGTTCTCACCGACTGCTGGAGTTTAGCCGTGATGGTTTTCACGCTGTCAGGGTCCCAGATGACGATGTCAGCATCAGAGCCCACCGCTATCCGGCCCTTTCGCGGGTACAGGTTAAAGATTTTAGCAGCGTTGGTAGATGTGACCGCCACAAACTGGTTTTCATCCATCTTCCCCATGGCCTTAGAGACAGAGAAGTGGATGTTTAGTTGGGTGCACATATCTCACACTAACAGCTACACAAAAGACACACAGACATCATCATCATCGCTCACCACGGTCTTGTCCCAGACAAAACCCATTCTCTCCTCCACTCCGTTGGTTCCCTCTGGGATCAGGGTGAAGTCATCTTTACCGATTGCCTTCTGGGAAGTGCTGTACGTGCAGTGAGCGCTGCCCACCACCTGGAGGTCCCCACTGTATCAAGGCAACAAAATGATATGACATCACCAGCAGTCGTTTAACGATGCCGTTATTGACTTGTAATTAACTTGTGTTTTAATGCCTGGAGCTCTTGGATGCGGGCAGATGGTCTGTTTCAGGACATTTGGCTGCAAAAATCAGCTGGGCAAAAGCCACAGTCAGGCGATCATGAGTTAGACATTTCTACTATTAGCCACCAGGTGTCCTCGTTGAGTGTTTAAGTAAAAGTACAAGTCATGTTTGGTGGCCTGAGGCAGACAAAAACAGCCAGATGAAACAGCCAGATTGGTGCAACACAGCTGCAGTACCAGTTCCTAAGGCCATAAGTAGATCACGTCACAAAGATACACTGCATTATTGAAAAGCCATCAACATATATTCTGACTTCACCCCTGATTTTCACAGAGAAAGAGCTGTGATTACTGAGGCCTTTTATTCATCAGTTAATTACTGTGATTTCTTTGTGATAGTGAGCTGTGGGATCATCGCCCCAGTGCCATGAGAGTGGTTATTATAGAAATAATTGCACTCCCTGAAATGTGAGAAAACAGTTTCTCTTTTGTTCCCACCTCTGAAAAAAGAACCTAAAAATACACCCTGTCGCCTCAGCACAAGCTCAAACACCACAGCAGTATCACACCACCGGCGTGACAGCACGGACCCACCCTGAGAAGCTGGAGTTGCAGACGAAAAGGTGGAGGAGGAGGAGGGAGGAGGAGGAGGAGGAAGAGGAGCAGGAAGGCAGTTGGTAGCCAAGGCAACAGATGATGAAGGATTCTAGTTCCTGTGCTATTTATGGAATCGGGGGCAGTCAAAATTGTACAGCAGGATGATCTGTGCATTGTGTATGTGCGTGTGTGGGAGGGTGTGTGTGCGTTTAAAGTGAGAACTGAGGTGGGTTTGGTCTGGTCCACTTCATCCCTCTCTATGATGCTCATGAGTTAATCACTTGCAAATGATATCTCTGATGATGTCTCTTACACCTCCTTCTTTCTGCCCTCTCTCTCTTCATGCATACACCTTTACTGTTACTCTTCTTCTCCGAAGCTGGTCTGACATTGTGTTTTACACTCACAGTTGTTTGTGGCATGAGTACCAAACTAATACCAAAGGAAAAACAGGGAGAGTTAGATCCTTGTAGGTATGTCCTTTGCTGTCATCCAGCTGATTTGCATTTCACTTTCTGCAGAGGTTACAGCTAAATTTAGCACTTTGTCTGCCCTCACTCTGCATTAATTAGAGACATTTTTACATATCCCCGTGTACATGAAACAAACTGTCGGCTACATCTTTGGGGATGATTTCAGAGCACAATCATCACACACTGTACAAAAGTCGGGCCTTGCATTAAAAAGAGACTTGCATTTAGTCGAGCTTTAAGACGTACCAGGCCAGCAGTGTGTGGAGGTGGTCTGGGGTTGTGGGGTCAGGACTCAAAGGTGGAGAGGTCACATAGGCAGCAGCTTTGGCCCAGTTCTTGCTCCAATAGTGAGAGCCATCAGTCGCCAAGCTGGCTGTGATTGGCTCTCCAAAAACTACAGAACCTGGTTGGGAAGAGCAGCATTTTAAAATCCATACTGGCCATGAGCACAGCAAGAAAATGGAAGCAGACACATGAAACAATTTGAAGAGTGATGAAAGAGAGGCTGACCTTTCCTGCGAGCCTGGGTGATGGTGTCGGCTGCACTCTTGCTCATCACCTTGGTGATGTACACAGGACAGTTCACGCGGTTGCCGAGAGTGATGGCACGGAACACCGCCTCCGCCTCCAGCTGCATTGACAGGAAGCAAAGAAGAGTTTAAAACCAATGGATGGACGGAGGAATGGGTGGATAGAGGAGTGTGCAAATGTGACGTCACCTCTTCAGGACGACTCAGAGGATGGCCTTCAGGCCCGGTGATCCCCATCCCCAGGATTTTTGTCTGTTCCTGTAAGACAAATGAAAATCATCTCCCTGCCACAATAACCATCAGCATATCATGCTATACTTGTCAGATCATGTTTTACCCACAGGAAACACTTTACAGTGCTTTTGCTGGAACCTAACGGCTGTGAAAAGAAAATCTCATGGTCTGTCGTGCTGTCAAAGAAAATGAAGTGTGCATTGTAATCTGAAAATGTTGATGCACAGTGAGGAGGTTTGCTGGCTACAGCTGTGCTTCTGACAGCGCTGTCTGCAGAACAGCAGCCTTTGGATAAAAACCAGACCCCCAACCCCTTCTGTTACTATTTCTTTTCTTGTTCTAAAGAGGGTTGGTGCTTCTATAATAGTTAATCACACATTTAGATGAACAAGTATGTCATTATTAATAATCAGCTTCCCCATTAACATCCATTACGCTCATTTATATTCACATACATCATCGTTTTTTCCCCCTTAATCAGGACCATTATCTCCACGCTTACAACTACTACTTTTGATCACCTCTGTCACCATCATCATCACCTTCACTCTCACCATCTTAATCACCATTATCATCATTAGTATAATAACGGTCAACAGCAATGGTGGCCTGCGTTAAACCTGTCATACCCGGCAGCAGCAATATTATTAATCCTCTCGCTCTCTCTATGCGAGCTGGGATGTTATATAACAAGAATATCTCGCAACTGCAGTGCAGCTATAAAAGTAAAATATTGATTTTGTTCAGCCATTAAATGTTGTTGGTTATTTTAACACTGTAAATTGCTGTGGCTGGCGGCAGAGTAAAAACAGGTTATGAGGGTGTTAAGAGAGACACAAAGAGACAAAAATAGAGGAGCTAATGCAGCACTTACCTGAGCAATCAGGTCTCCATTTTCAGCATGAACTAACACCACAGCGCCCAGCTGCTTCAGGAAGGAGAAAGCCTCGTACAGCTGAAGGTGGGATGAGTCCAAAGAATGAAAGAGTGATTAATAGCACAAGAAAGGAGCGACGAGGCACATATTTAAAGGATGAAATTGGTAATTGTTACGTGTGTTCGTGCAGTTCTAGTGGTTATAAGAAGTACCTGAGAGTCTGACATCTGGTATACGTCCTTGTAAGCCATGAACACTTGGAAGGAGTTGATACCTGACAACAGAAGAACCAATGATTTTATCCATGACAAGAAGGTCATAAAGGAAATGTAGCAACAAGAAAAAAGACTTGCTGGTGGGAGTGTAGCCGAGATATTGTATCATGAATTGTAATAAATAATGAATGAAAGTCAAGAAACTGATCCACAGAGCTTGTTTATGTCTGGCATCCCAGCCAAGAATTACAACTCTCAACCTTATTTATGGAAGCAGTTGGTCACACAAGCAGCTGCCTTGGCTCGGTTTCTGCATTATATTGTAGCTTTCCCAAAAGAAAAGTGATTTTTTACTTAAAACAGATTACAAGCAACATTTATACACTGCCACCATGACAGCTTTGTCATGACAACAATGGATTTCCTCTGTGCCTTCACTCTAAGAGGATTCAACACTGGGCCAAATTGTTTCTAAATCTGTCCCTATTGTTTCTGGGAAATGGGTCCAAAATGGGGAACTGAAGAACGGATTACAGCAGTGACCACAGCTCTCGAATTACTTAAAACTGATGTACCTTTGTCATGCACCAGCAGCTCCAGCTCATCTTTAATGGTCTCATTCCACTGAGGGATGTCCACATGCAGCGAGTAATCACAGCACGCCTTCTTATCTGCAGCCTCCTGCCAGAACTCAAAGGCCTCCAGCAGGCTGTCCCCAGGCTCGGGGGTCACATGGTCAACTGATGGAGGGATCAAAGGTTAAGATGAGAACTTTTTTTTTAAAGCTTAATAATATGTGGTCACATATGCAGGTGCTCTAATCTCGCTGCATTTGAGTCCAAGGCAAATTTCCCCACCAGGACAATAAAGTGTATCGTATTGCATCATATCGTATTATATCGTATCGTGCCGTGCCGTGCCGTGCCGTGTCGTGTCGTGTGGTATTGTATCGTATCATATCGTGTTGTGTAATGTTGTCATGTCAAGTCGTACCATGTAGAGTGGTGTCGAGTCGGGTTGAGTCGGGTAGTGTGGTATCATGTAGTGTCGTGTTAGTATCGTATCCAGCCACCCATACTCACTGATCATGGTGGTGCCCCCTGCAAGTGCAGCCTTGGTGCCCTGGAGGAAGTCATCGACAGGCTGTGTGCCCAGGAAAGGCTTCATCAGACAGGTGTTGACATCAATTCCCCCTGGTATCACCATGAGACCGTTAGCCTCGATCACCTTGACACCCCCTGGTACAACCAGATTCTCTCCCACCTGCCTGCCAAGGATAAGGTGCGTAAAGAAACAAAGGGTTGGGTGACAGGGAGGTGAAGGGACAAGGAGGGATGTCGTGTAGGAATTTATGGGTGTGGATGAAAAGGGGTTGTGCAGGATGAGGAAATGGAATGGGGCATAAACAGAAAAAGGAAGTTAAATCATTAATGACTGCAGATCCACAATGCTCACATCTATATTTGTATGCCTCTGCAGTTCTTTGACATTATCAACTCGTTATATACGCACTTGATGAGTCCATCCTCAATGTAGACATCTGCATAGACAGACTGGTCATCATTGACCACTCGCCCTCCTTTGATCAACAGCCTTTCACTCTGCAGGGGAGAGGTATAGAGAGAGAAAGAGGGAGAGAGGGGAGGAAGGGAGAGGTAGAGGAGGGATTGAATTCAATCCTGACATTTGGACATATTGCACAATCACTTATGTAATCCATGACTTTATTCCATAGTACAGGGGATGAGGGTGGGAATAAATGCATAGTCAAGCTATGGCTGTTCACGCTAATATTAGTGCTGTTTGCTCTCTTAACAATAATTGTATCTGGGATTAGATTTACAGTATTAGAATCAAATAGTGAATATTTTGAAGCATGGCCGTTAGACTAGCACATTTTTCTCAGACTCCATGCATCCTCACCCTCTACCACCATGGAGGATGCCTGGCAACAGCATAAGGAAGATGTTATGTCGCCATGGCAACCAGTGATCATCCATGGTTCAGATGACAGCAACAATTCTCAACACTTTGGACAATAGGTAAAATGTGAATACAGTCTGATGTGTGATTTTCTGTCTCCACCATGAATTTCATTATGGTTAGGTTACATTAACTGTATGTTCTGGATTAAGTGGCATTATACTATAATAGATGACAGGGTTTCTGAATCATGCATGCTTTTACATATCTGGAAATAGATAGATAGCATCTTTGCACAGATCCAGTATGTGTTATTTTATACCAGCCCGTGTCCTGTGCGACTCCTGGTTCGACCGTCAAACCAACCGAGTTAATCCCTGTGACAGGCAGCGAGATTACACAACACTGTCCGACCCTGAGCCAGAACAAGCGCCCAGTTTGACACAGACATTGAGAATTGACTTGTCATCTCTGTTTCTTGGGTTTGCTGTTTCACTCAGGAGAAACTGTAGATGGCCCTTCTGCACTTTCCGCCTCACTAAGAATTTAATCCCCAGTCCGCCGGCATTGGCAGCAGGGATTTGCATATAAACGGAGAGCTTCTCCGGCCAGGGCTGATCAGGCCGCCGGGTCTCTTACCGTCAGGTGGGGGATGCTGTTCCTCCCCTGGTAACCGGTCCCAGACATGCTCCCTCTGTCTCCCTGCCCCCGGGCTGTCAACTCAGAAGCAGCTTGCGATGACTCCTGCGCCCTGCGCTGCACTCTGCGCCCCCTTTGCCTCCCTTAATGTGGATTCGTTACTGTTTCCGCGTGTGCGAGAGGGACAGCGATGAATCCGCCGCCGTACGGCTGCGTAGGGATGCGTGGAGCGCGCGCTGTGATTGACAGGTGACGATCCTCTGCGTGCGCGCGCGCGGAAAGCGAGCGTTTTCTCGGTGGCGTTCACGGTACTGAGAAAGACTGTGCAGCTCACATCCCCTTCACGCGCGCACACAAACAAACAATACAGCGAGGGATCCTGTGTGTCGCTGTCCAGTTCAGCACCACAGACCAAGATAAGCGTCATTGTATCGACGTGCCTGAGCATTTGCATCTTTTTGGAACATTTTGTTAGAGCTACGTAGACGTAAACCAAACTGTCCAAACGGCAATGCACCACAAAAGTTCATCATTTATGCAGTAAGTATTTGTCCAGGAATAACTCCTGAGGGGTTAGGAATTTATAAAGCGACAGTTCTGGTCTTTCAAAATGAGGCCCACGCAACATATTTTTCCTATTAAATATGAACATTGTTCTTTCCCTGAATAGCAAATGCTTTTGTCTGTGAGCCTTTCTGCTACATTCAACGTTTTCAACGCCAATATTTATCTGAAAATCATCTGAATGTCTGCCGAAAAAAGACAGACAGGAAAAAAAAGCTATAGGTAAAATCTTCAGTCCTACCTCCCCGTTTGGGCTTCCATTCCCAGACAAAAATCGGACTTCCACACCGGGGCGTCCCTCGTCCCTCTCCCCGGAAGAGTTGGTCTGTGACCCCTCCCGGGTGTCGCTGGGCGTCTTTCCGACGGGGTCACCGCTGTCTAAGAGCCTCTCCCGGCTCCCGCTTCTCGGGGTGCGGCTCCCTTTCCTCCCTACCGCGTAGTTATCGAAGTCTATGGTCTTGCTATCAAACGCCCCCTCCACGGAGCTGAACATGCCGAAGCTCTTCCTCTGGTTCGGCCCGGTGGTGATCGGCCCAGCCAGGTAGACTGGCAGCTCATCCTCCCGGTTCCACGATCTCCTGCAGTCAGACATTGTGGCTTCCTCTCTCAGACGGAGACTCCCCCCAATCTGAGACGATGGAGACAGGAGCCTCGCTTGTTTTACGTCTAACCGGGTCACTGACAACCCCGCCTCTCGAGCGCGCGCTGATGCTGTGAACTGTGAAAAGCAGCTCTCTCCGGGCTACATAAGAATCCTGCCTCCTCACATAGACACATAAAACAGGTGAAATGATGCAGTGCTCCACTTCTAAAAGGAGGCGTGTCAGAGCGAACTGCTTTTAATATGAGGAGCTTAGTTAGTATCCACAAGCACAAACATACGCACAAATAAAAGGGGAGCAAGTCTCTAATGTGGGGGGTGGGGGTTGAGCATGATCTGGTCACACCATCAGCGGATTAAAGCAGCATGTCTCATCTTTTAACCCACATCTGGAGGGCTAGACAGACTGCATACTGCTCTGTGCATTCATGCTGTTGTCATGCAGGGAGGCCGTTCTATGTAGCAAGAATGAATGAGAAAAAAAAGTAAGGCTCCAGGCTGCAGCAGGTGCTTTTATTTCCACTGTGTCCAAGTGAGTGACCTCAAGAGATGTGAGAGCAGAAGTCCCAGGCAGCCACATATTGTCATGGCCCATAGGGACACTGGGTAAGGTCGAAAGAGGGAGAGAGGAAGAAGGTCTGAGCTGCCTTTTCAGCACTCGCGCAGGTGAACAGCTCCCACAGGAACAATGCACCAGAAACACAGCACCGGCAGAACACAGAGCAAGAGCCTGTTGACATGCATTACCCTGCACGGTGGCGTCACAATATGCTGTATTTAGGTGATTACTTAGTGTTTAATGGATCATCAATAAATTGTTAACCCATCAGTGACTTCATGTACATTTATATGCCACCAAATTAAAACAAAGGGGCTTTGAGAGATACGCCTCTGAGAGCATTAGAAGCTGTTTTTAACCAAACTGATGGTTGAATGCAAACCTCTACACGTTGCTGTACGATTAAAAAAAAACAGCCTCAAAGTAGTAGTAATGTCATTTCATGTCTATTAACTGTGAACTAATTAGCCTAATCGATGATGCATAACGCATTCACTTGTATCATTAACACAGTGACCTGTCAGCACTTATAAATAGCGAGCAGCAGAAATGAATGGCGTCTTGCACTGTTATTTCAAAGCGTTACCTTATTGGACCTTATTAGGTAAGTGTTGCTACCATATGGGAGAGAGTCAGACTCGATTAAGGGGAGGCCTCAACTGGAACCTCGTAATCTGCTTAAATGTTCCTGCTTAAACCGTCCCATTCTAATAACTGCACATGCGGACTATATTGGACATCAACAAAGAACTATTTTTTATTTTTTAACGTTTTACGCGAGGTTATATTAATGTTGAGTACAAAGAGAGAGGCGAGAATTTAAAAAACGTTTAAATAGGCAGGAGAAAATTCTCAAATATTTCAGTAAACTAACGGCCCCCACAGGTCTACGAAGCAACCACGCGCTACTAACCAATCAGATAAGTTGGCTGTTTGATTGACATGTATTTCTCCCTATCAGGGACGTGTCTATTTTAAGAGGGCAGGGTGTAATGTTGTGGTGTTGTTCTGCCAGACTAGACACTTGAGAGTTGGACCACAGTCAGTCTGAGTCTCTGGTTACGCGGAGCTGCATGGAGTGCGTGGAGCTCAGCATGGACTAACTTACAGACACAACGTTTCAACTCAGGAGGACATTTTTTCTTTTATCCTGAAGGACTCGGCCTCTTTAGCTAACAAGTAAGGACTCTTTACTTTGCTTTAGCCTACTCAGTGCTTACTCAGACTTACTCGGTGAGAATTTACTTGACATGAATTTCAGAGTCAATGTTACTCGTTCATTTGGTGTTAGCATGAGCAGGAAGCAGCAAAGGTAAGGGAGTTCAGAGCCGACTAATGACAGTAATTACTATATAGAGACTAATGTAATGGTTGTCCTGTTCTTTCTTCTTTCACAGTTTAAATATTGGGCAGTTGTTGAAGGATTACTTTCAACTCTTAAGTAAAAATACAAAATAACCCCAGTACGTGTTATAATACACATTCTATATAAATCATTGGAAAAATATAATTATAAGGCCAATTATAATTAAAGTAGTGGAGTAGAAGTTTAAAGTAGCTGGGAATGGAAATACAAGGGATAATTTACATGTAACTGAAACACATACATTACAAAAGCATACTTTAAAATTGTACAACTGAAAAGTGTAAATAGTTACAGTTCAAGTTATATCTGTTGCTCCTCACAATCTTGACCTACATAAAGTAAACCAGGTTTTCACTGATGTGTTAATCCCTGACAAAACATTTGCTCCTTTCAAAGGGAAGGTGTCACATTTTGTATCCAGAGGGTCCTCCAGTTTCTCTGACAGGAAGTTTACAGTCCAACACCCTGTCTCCACTGATGGCTCACCGATATAAATTTGTTGATTATTTGCAGTGCACAGCTGTCATTAGTAACATAATAAATAATATGCACATTTTGTTATTCCAGGTAATATGGAGAAGGATTACCCGTCAACATCAACTGCCGTCAACAGCCAGGGGTCATGCCCTGGCCTGGATGGGCCGTCTCTTCCCTCCCCCAAACAGATTCCACCGTCCCTCATCTCCAGTAACCTCCCTGCTGCCCCCTCTCACACCGCAAAATCTCCCACCTCCACAGAAACAACAGAACTCAAAAAAGTATCTTTTTCCGCTCAGCCATCCACTCACATCAGCTCTAAAAAGATGGATCCACCTCCTTCTTCAGAGGGGTCAAAGCCTTTAACATCAGTCACCTCTAAACCCCCATCTGAAACTGTTTCCACCAAATCTTCATCTCCTGTTCCAAGCAAAACACCGCTTGTTCCTTCCCCTAACCGCTCGTCTCCTCAAATCCAAAAAACTCCATCTTTTTCAAAGCTCACATTTGCATCTTCTACACCAGCTAGCTCAGCCAACAGTCCAACAGACTCCCCTACTTCCTCCTCCACAGCTGCTTCAACTACGGCTCCCGAAACACCTACGACTGCCCCCATGAAACGCACCTTTGCCTCCATGGCTAAGAAGGTGATAATACAGGAAAGACTTAGGAAAGCCGAGGAGGAAGCCAATGATGAAGAGGAAGGTAAAATTAACATTGTTTGATTGGCAGACCGCAAACCCTTGGCTGTGTGCAGATAAGTTTTGTGCTATGATTCCTAATGCCTTTCCATGTGTAGCAGAGTAACACTGCACTCTCTTGGCCCTCCTGTAGTTTTTCTTGCTTTTTCCTTTTTTTTTTCAGTTCTATTTTGTATACAAAATTGGGCTACATCCCTACATAAGAGGTGCCATGCAAAAATAGAAATGAATTTGGCATTCAACATTTAAATCCATACTTTTTTAGACTACAAGTATTGCTCAGTGAATTCAACAGAGAATAAGTGCATACCTTGTCCTGGTTACTGTATGACTGGCAGTTTAAGAGTTGTGAACATGCAGATAGTGACCTGCCTTCACTTCTGACATGCATGCAACACATACTGTGTGGACCTTTTTAGTCATGCTAGCAACAGAGCTCTAGGGATGGACTGCCTGCCTGATGGTCGGCTCCACTTTAGTCCAAACTAAATATTCTAACAACTGGATTTACTGGAAATTTTGTACATTTACATTCACTTCGATGATCCTTTTTACTACATCTCTAGCACCAGAGCAGGTTGAATTTGGGCTTTTGAGTAGATCTCATGCCATGCGATTTGTTAAACAAAGTCAGGCCCCACTAAAGATGAATTGTTACAACTTTGGTGAGCCTTTTAGTGACCCACTTCTGTTTGTCCAACTCTATTACAAGACATAACATAACCCATTGGTTTGCGCATACAGTTTTGAAGCCTTGAGTTTAGCATTTTGGCCGTCACCATCTTGGTTTTTTGGATCCAGAAGTGACCATATTTGGACATAAAGGTGGACACCCAAGAGAAGTTCAGTGACCCAATTAGCGGAGTTGTCCCCTCTCAGGCAGCTTGTGGCACCTGACTGTCAATCAAAGCGGCCAGGGCCTTAATTACCATAACTTTAAGAGTAATACAATTTAATCAGGTAAGTCAATATAAAAGTTCACCTCTGTGCAGCTGTCATAAATGGAAAAATTAGGCTATAAAGACTGTTTGTGCTACAGGCTGTAAACACAACTGCTGTAAAGTTGGGCATTTTAATAATGGGGTCTAAAATAATTTGGAGAACTTCAATTTTTGACAATTCCTTATTGTCTTGATCTTGCAGCCCCAGAGGTTGCTGCTAGAGTATGGCTTAGGCCTGCAAAAAGAATGACATCACAGCCTTACTTTGTGTTCAGTACTAGCTAACCAATGTAAGCATGCTTAACTATGAACCTGGTAAACATTACACCAGCTAGGTATCATGTAAGCAGTTTATGTTTTTGAGCATGTTAGTCAGCTACAATAACTTTTGGCTCAAAACACAGCTGTGCCTTTGTAGTCTCATAGATTAACTAGCACTAACTGTTGTTTTACTTCAGAGCTGCTAGAAGTGAAACTAAATAAATGTTTGACCAGTACAAGGCTTTGCTGTGCATGAGAGACATTAAAGCTGAACTCCTTTGCTTAAAAGGACACTGGGGAGACAGTAACAGTTACAGCCTTTATGCAATTGACAATTAATAATGTGATATGGGATATGGGCGTGGTGTTGACAGAGCTCTGTGGTCTTGTCACAGGATATCTGCATAGACAGACAGACACAGACGTGTTTAAAATGCACACACTCACAACTAGTCCACCTCTGACTTCTTGTTACTCTCACATTACAAGATATATGTCAGCTGGGATTTGTTCCTCGCTGGCTGTGAGCACACGATGTGTAAAATCAGCACTGAGTCACACTGCTCTCCAATAAAGTTGTATTGCTGAGAAGGTGTAAAGCCAGGCTATTCCACTGATTGAGATTCTGAGATGGATATGTTAACATTTAAGGCCTCTTCTCTTGTTTTCTCTCATGTCCAGATGAAGAACCAGAGGAGGATTTGTCCATAGAGCAGATGGAAGAGAAAGCCCAAGCTGGTGATGCCAGAGCTCAGACCCGTGTGAGTGAAAGCACATGCACACAGACTGGCACTTGGCATTGTTTTTTAGTACTGCTGGTTGACTCAGTCTGGTTATGAGCATGTGTCTATTTTCGGCTACTTGGAAGATGATCCTGGGCTTTCAATATGATACTCCAAGAAAATATTGTCACACATACAAACCATTATGAAGATTATTGCAGTGTATTGCAGCACTGCACTGAATTTGTGCAAATAATAAAATATTCACATTCTCCTTAGTCCTCATCGACTTGCAAAATGTAAAAAGAGATACTGGCAGAGAAATAGGGGGGGTGAGGAGGAAGATGAGCCCACACCTTGGAGTTAAGACCCCCAGTACTAAAAGGGTACATTCTTAAGTGGCTGGTTACATGACTTGAACTTTCCCTACGCTATATGTCATGTATCACACATAAGAAGCACCTAAATAACCACATGGGGTGTGTGTGTGTGTGTGTGTGTGTGTGTGTGTGTGTTTGAGTGAGTTAACATGTCAAAACATGTGACCACATCAGTGCAGTGGTTGGATATATATGTAGTGAGACACTCCAATAAACATCATAATAGAGCTGTCATATTCCTACAGCTTAAACATAAGTCATACACAGGGAACCAGTGATGTGGTTTCTGTATGAGTGTAGTTGCTTCACATGACTATTTATTTGGATACTTTGACACTGTTGTCAATGTAGAATGCATAAAAGCAGGTTTACAAGATCATATGTTTATTGTATCTAACAGACAGGAATATATTAATGCTGAGTCACTTAAAATGGAGACATTTCATCCCCTTAAAAATAGATGCATTTGATTATAACTGTGAGAGAAGTTATGTAAATTACGGTTAAGATTAGAAAACAGTCACTTGATATTGCACTAGGGCCTCTTCTGCCATGGGTAAATTAGACAGATGGCTAAAGGGACAGGGAATTGTGGGTTTTGTATTTCTTTAATGAGTTTTGTATTGTAATCTGTCATCCCTTGCATCCAGGAACTTCACTGTGAACTGTTTGATTGGAACTACTTACAACCAAAGATATAGCTCCTATAAATCCAGTGTACTAATTACCATTGTATTTTTTATTTCAATGCTGTAAGAACTACATGCAAAATTTAACTCAATTGGACTTAGAGGACAATTACATTACATACAACGAGCATAAAGCTTATCAAAGTTATAATTAATGCATTATTTTTTCAATTCTTAATACATGCGTAAAATATAATTCATGAAACTTTCGGTGAACTTTATGTCTGATTGAACTAAGTAGTCAGAGCAAGGCCACACAGGCTGAATTAATCCCTTCTCTTCTACCTCTGCTCTGTGTTTCAGCTGGGTCAGCACTACTTGATTCTTGCAGAAGAGAAGGACACAGAGCTAAATAATCGCCTGGCTGTTAATTGGCTGATTAAAGCAGCTAAGCAGGGAAGGAAAGGTGCAGCTAGAGCACTGCAGCGCTGTTGGATCCAGAGGAAAGGTTACCTGAAGGCTACCAAATTCAGTATCAATTGAGTGTTCGTGTATTTCTGTTTGTAGATTCTTAACTGATCCTTGTCTGTCATCCTCTACAAGGAATCACTCCCGAGAATGAGGAAGACGTGCGAAAGTTGGCTACAGAGAGCAAGTTTGAGCTGGCTGTACGTAAAGCCGCCATGATGATGTACTGGAAACTCAACCCAGAGAGGAAGAAGAAGGTGGCTGTGGCTGAGATGCTGGAAAATGTCAGCCAGGTCAATGCAGTGCCAGGTAGGATGTGCACACACATCCACAGACACAACAACCCCACATCAAGTACTCTTTGAATTGTGACAACAATCCTGCCTGGTGTACTACGCACTGCCCAGAATGCTGCAGCATTTTGTTACATGATGGAAGAATATCATATATTCCCCTTTGTGATCTCAGTATTTGCAGCTGTCATGGTGAAGAATATCACATTACTTGCAGGCCTGCAGGCCAGTTTGTAACTCACTGATGTTGTTGTCTTTTCTCACCAATAGGTGGCACTACAAGCAGGAATCCTGCCCCAACCTCAGGCCAGACGCAGAAAGTTTTGGAGAGCATGGTCAGCAATGAGTGTAAGTATTCACACAGTAAGCGTGCAGAAAAATAATGTCCTCTTGTCTGATTGTTTTCTTTTTGTCCTCTCAGCTACACATTTGGACCTGGACGACTTTGTTGAGATGACTAAACAGTATGCACAAGGTATCGTCCCCTCTGCGTCCCAAAACAGCAGCCAGGTTGCAGCTAAGGCTCAAAGTCCTACACCTCATGGCAGTGGTGGGGAGGTAAAGACCCAATAACCAAATATAGAGATTATCGGTTACAATCAGCGCACGTAAGTTATTTTATTTAGAATTATAACTCTTCAGTCTAGTGTGTGCTTGTCTCTGTCCATGTGACTGTTTTTTTGAAGCAGAAGGCTGAGCTGGTCCCATCAGGATACAAAAAGACCCACCGAACTTCTTGGAGTTTTGGACGAAGTGGGTTGCTGCACTCTGAGCAGAATGGGGCGATACAAAGAGCAATGGACGTGAAATCGCGCTTAATGGTATCGTATTGTATTAAAATTAATGATTCTTTTACAACATCCTTGATTATACTTTAAATATCTGTTGAATGTCAGTAGTTGATGTTTTATTCCTGTCAATAGATTATTCTCTTTTCTGTATTTTGCATGTTCATTTCTCCTCTCTCTTTTCATGGCTCTCTCTCTTCACTTCAGATGCTGCAGTACCCGCTGCATTCCATTTTTGAGATGAAAGAGCACCTGGTTGACTGGGCATCACGGGCCGGTGTCCAGTGGCTCAGCACAGCCATCCCCACACAGCACGTCAACGCACTTATTTTCTTCTTCATCATCAGCAATCTGACTGTCGACTTGTTTGCTTTTGTGATCCCTTTGCTTGTCTTCTACCTTTCCTTCATCTCCATGATCATCTGCACACTGCGGGTTTTCCAGAGTAGCAAAGTGAGTGTGGTCTGTTTAATTCAGTAATCGCTTAAACTATTTTACTGCATGTTTCTATGTTCTGTCAGGATGTCGATATGGTCACCTTTATTGCAGATTTGAGTCTTCTTTCCTTCCTTTGCCCTCTTTATGTATTTTTGCAGACTTGGGAGAACTTCAGAGCCCTGACATCTCTGCTGACACGTTTTGAACCAGGCCTGGATGTGGAGCAGGCAGAGACCAACTTTGGCTGGAACAACCTAGAACCGTACCTCTATTTTATCCTATCCGTTTTCTTCATCATTTTCTCTTTCCCTGTAGCTGACAAGGGCTGGATCCCCTGTTCTGAGCTCTCCACTGTGGCCATCTTCTTCACCGCTGTCAGCTACATGAGTCTCAGTCCCACCGCTGCAACATATGCACGCAAAGCAATGGTCATAGAGGTCAGGTAGAGCACAACACTTATGTCATTAAATGATCAAAATCAGTTTTTATAGCACAAAGCAAGTTTATAGATAGATTCACTTGATTTTACAATTTTAAATAAAATGATTTTCTAAAACTTTATGTATGCATCTTTTTAAATTCCAGGTGGCATCATCTCTGTGTTGCCTGACTCAGTTCCTGCCAGAGGACAGGACAATGCTTCGTCTCCTGGGTCACACCTTTGCCACACTACCTCTAGGGGAGTCAGTGGTGCTGAAGCTCAGTCTCCCTTGCCTGTTGTATGTTTACCTGTTCTATCTTTTCTTCAGGTGAGCTGGTTTGTGGGATGCCAGGTCAATATTTCAACATGATTTTAAAATTGAATTCCAACTTCTCAGGTTTTACCCTCAGAATTGTTTTTTTTTTTCTCCTTTCCTGTCTGTTTTCATGTTCAGCATGGCCAGGATGCGTGGTTTCAGGGGGACTTACTGCTTCCTGGTTCCTTACCTTGTGTGCTTTATGTGGTGCGAGTTCTCGGTGGTGCTTCTGCAGAATTCCTCTGTTGTGGGTCTAATCCGCACCTGTGTGGCCTACTTTCTCTTCCTGTTCGCCCTGCCTGTTTTAGCTTTCGGCCTCGCGGCCATGCTCTTCATCCAGATCTTCAAATGGTTCCTCGAGCTGGAGCTGACAAAGGTGATTGTTACCTTGGTGGTGTGTGCAATCCCTGTCACTCTGCGGCTGTGGACACGGTTCAGCATGTCTATTCTGGATGTCTTCCGCTCACTGACCCACCGCGGCCCAGTCAAACTCATCTTACTCTGTATCTCCATGGTGATCCTGCTCTTTGCAATCTATGTGTACCATTCAGAGGGACAGAAGGTGTACAACTCCACCCTGACCTGGGGCCAGTACAGCCAGGCGTGTGGGCCACCTGCCTGGGAAACTAAAGGCATGGCCCAGACGCAGCTCTTCTGTAGCCACCTGCAAGGACACAGAGTCACTTGGACTGGGCGTTTCAAGCATGTCCGTGTGGCCGAGACGGAGAATGGGGCACAATCGGTCATCAACATGTTGCCAGTGTTCATGGGAGATTGGCTGCGCTGCCTGTACGGAGAGAGATATCCAAAATGTGAGCCAAAGAATGTTACAGTCGCAAACCTCACCACTGCCAATTTGGCAGCGGGTTCTGCCTCAGCTACTGTTTCCCTTCCCTTGCTGCTCAGAATGCAGGAAGAGGAAGAGTTGTGTCAGCTCAAGGCTCTTGCAAAACACACCTGCCACATCAAGCGTTTTGATAGCCACCGCTTTGAGGTGACAGTAGGGATGAGCCGTGATGGAAGCATGGATGACCCAGCCAGGGATATAGTCTTAATGGCCAGCCATGAGTTCAGGCAAGTTCTGCTAAACCTAAGTCCTGGTAATATGGTGGAGTTCAGCACTAAGCTGGAGGGCCGTCTGGGAGCCAAAGCTCCCGCCTTCGAGTTGAAGGCCATCCACTGCCTTGACTGTGTTTCTTCGCTGCTGACTGGAGGCAGGCAGGTGAAGATCGAGAGAGACTGGAGACGCACCACAATGAGAGCCCTGAAGTTTGCCTTTGATTTTTTCTTTTCCCCCTTCCTGTCAGCGAAAATCTCTGCCTGAGAAGAAAGACAGACTGAGAAGTTGAAGTTATAATGACTCCTTTGAGCCTTTTTCTTGTGATGTGATCAGGTTACTAATGTAACTTACAGTATTGTTTACATTTTGATCTAACATGGATCATGTAAGTGCATGAGTTTACAAAGATTGTATTATTTTAGTTCATGTACCTCAAAGCAGCTCAAGAATGGTAAGATACCAACTTTGAAATGAGACTCATTGCCACAATCACTATTATTTTTTAAGCCACAAACAAATATTCCTGTTTGTATCCCTGATAATGTTTTCAAAATCTTAATTTTTAAATTTCCAGTACTGTTTTAAAAAAGTACACTAAAGCCTTGTCTCTTTATATACAGGGAAACCAATAATGGGTTCTGACCACTCTCGAATGCCTACAGATACTTTACTCTAGTTGAAAATAAGACTGAAATGTATCTTTGATAGCGCAATGTTGCTGCTACTTTCTTATTAAGGAAATTCTCAAGTGTGTGGGAAAAATGTTTGCATGTACAGTATGTTTGTAGCTTTGTGTGTGTTGTTATTTTATGTACATTTACATATTTATTAATGGGAGTTCCTTGTATAGGCAGAATTGATATTTCTGGCTGTTAGGCAAGATTTTCTTGCTTAGTGGTCTTAAAATATTTTGGCGTCACTCAATTTAAAATAAATTCCTATTTATGACCTACAAAAGCAAACCAAAACATTCGCTCAAAGATGAACTATTTCTATATAGTTATTTTTAATGCCTCTCACCGCTGTCACTAGGTGGGATTCCGACAAATCGATGTGCATCCTGCCAACCAAAAGAGCCTTTGTTTACTTTTTCACTGGCAAAGTTTCACAGTCATACTTTAAGGATCAGCACGACTTGCGGCTTTGTTAACAGAAGACGCCAAAGTTGACAAAAATAAAATGACAAGATATTTTTGTGCCTTTACCTTCAACAAATATAAATGGTTATTGAAAAAAAAACATTTTTGCAATGTTGCTGTTGATGGGGAGCCCAATAATTAGTGTAATATTGTATATCGCAAGTGTGCAACTGAATTCCAAGTTTCGTGGTTTTGTATTACACACTTTTATAAATTTGGTAAGAATTGTAAATATTAACACCAGCATCGATGTGTTTCATCACAGTACAGCAATATAATTAAGATTACAGCTCAAAAAACATGTTTAAGTGTGCAGTTACTCTTTAACAATCCAAAAATGTAATGATCCAACTTAAAGTCACCAAAAGGCATCTGTGGATTTACAAAATACTTAAGCTTGAACAAAAACGACTGTAGCACTTATTTACTAGAGTAAATAGGGTTAAGCATATTCATTTTGCCTTAGTATGGAAACAACTCTACCTATTCTCCTGCTAGCTAGCAGCTTACTGCTAGCTGTAGCTAGCCCAATGAGGCACACAGCACATGAATGAAGTAGCTGACTTTTGCTCAAGACTCCAACTTACGATATGAATGCAGCTCGGTCTGACAGAACTCCTCGTTATCCTCCACCTGTAACATCACAACTGTTTACCTGGTTAGCATCCTCGTTGCTGGAATTAGCAGACCAACGTCATCCACTCTTTGTTTCCTGAAAACAGGAGTAGTGGTTACCATACTCGGCTGACTTAGTGTACTTCTCCAAAACGTTTAGTAACTCCTAGAACATAAACTGTTGGAGAAACGTATGTTTATATTGTCCCACACGTTCAATTAAACTTGCGTATGACGACCTCAACATTGAAATCGAGCACGCAGCAAAGGTCAACGGTCATCAACATTTACGTCACTGCAACGTCATTACTTAAAAAAAATTGATTTGTTTTTATCGTGTTTTTTAATTGTTTCTCCAATTTCAAAATAAAATGAACAGTTAAAAAGTTATCAAAATTCAATTACCCGACAAATGCCGATAACTAGCTGAAAAAAAGGCTGTATTTCTTTTAGATATATGGTTTTCACAGGACATTTTGAAAAACTGCATTAAGTACTAATTCAATGATGAGTGCAATAACAATAGCAGTACATAAAAAGCCATATGTGAACAATATTAAATGGTAACCTCTTCTTATCTGTGAATATCTATCATTGATGTTGAGCCTGTACACTTTAATTTAAGTACATTGTCAGTTTATTTATGGGGTTAATGGGAGTGTGCAATGATTATAAAAGTGCCTGTGTTTCAAACAAAACCCTTGTTTTGGAAGTGTTTTTTCCAGCTTCATAGTCTAAAAGCATTTTAGTAATGACAAAACATGAGTCCCATTAGATGTAGACACACACACACATATCCAACACATTTTGTGACAGATTTCACATCATTTTATTAATGCACATTCCTTTCATTCACCTCATTATAGTTATGTTTTTTGTATTGTTAGATTTGCCTTTTATAAAGTATGATAGATATACACGCTATTAGCATTGAGTAATGGCGACATGCTGCTGCTGCTGTGCTCCTTAACACAAATCCTCTCACTGGTTGATTGTGGTGGTGGTGGTTATGATGCGATTACAACTGACCTGCTCTAAACTACAGCTCACCTTGGTAGTACTAAGCCTTGGAACTTAAATAAGGTGGCCTGTACTCTACGTAAACCAGTTATTTGTGGGTTTTATCATTGTGGATTCTGCTGTATTGTACACTGTGTTAACCAATCAGTGCAAAATTGTGTCTGCATTCCACAACACTGGAGGGCAGTGAAGACCAAAACATGGTGAAGAGAACACACAAGCCAAGCAGCTGCAAAATAAATGTCTGTAAACATGAGGTGAGGAGATAGCAGACAAGTGGAACAAATATATGTTGACAATTTTCTTCTTTTCTCTGGGTTTAAGGTTTTAACAGTGAAACTGTTCATAATAAATCAGACAGAGTACTTTCCAGATTTTGAAAAAGTACACAGGGACCTGATCATTTCTACCTCTTTGCACTGATTCTGTTCCTTCATCTGCAGCAGTACACATCCAGACCCCATACGATAATCCCATCAGGGCCAAGGTCACTTGAAAACAAAGCACTTCACTGTAAACAATCAAATCTTGACCAAGTCACACAAGTCACATCACTGCTGTACATCCCCGGTTTTAAGGTGTCGCACCCCAGAGTAGCATGTGGCGCTGTGAGGTATATGGTAAAATGACATTTAGAACCTGTGGTATGATAAATATGGCATTATTGTTGTTATGTGAAAGACATTTCAACAATGTTTATAATGAGCTATTGCACTGATGATAACCTCTGACCTTCAAATATACAAACTCATCCAAATTCTAAATTGGCTAAATTGGGGGCCTCTTTTATGAACAGTGTGCTTACATTTTCTTGATTGTAATAGACTTCTTCAGATGTGCTTATGCATTATAAAATGATCACTGCTCATTTTAAATTAGCATAACACTTAAGATACATTTGCATTTTGTCTAAGTAAGATTTAATGCCCAATCAGGCTTAATTTCATTATTTCTAAGAGAGCCTAACATTAACACACTGTCACTCTCCTTTTCAGAATTTCACAACAAAGGTGTGCAGACTTTAGACAAGGACATTAAGTTGATACAAATGACCAAAACCCAATTACATTTACATTAAACAGTAAGTTTTGTTTTGTCCATGACTCACTCCTCCATTTCTACAGCCAGCAATACCTATGCATGTACTGTTACACTGAACAAAAACCTTGATCGTGCCCGTTTACTTGAATAGTGCGAATCCAGCAGCTTTCTCTACATCAGATCCCCGGTTCATCCGAGACAATATGCATCTTTTACCTTTTAGCTCTCTGGAACCAAAAGTGGTACCACATTAAAAAAAAGAACACAGATTATTTACAGCTAGCAGTAAAAAGAGTGTATGTATACCTGTAGTAGAAGAAGAGCTCATGTTTCAAAGCAGGAATACTGCTGCACTGTGTTTTCTTAGTGCTGTTATTGCAAAGTGAGTAGGGGCAAAGATCAGGGGGCGTTTATGCGTGCAATCTCCAAGAGCACTGCTCTAAAGGAGAGGTGCAGCTGCTGTTGGCAGCTGATAGAGGAGAAAAAAGGTTGAGGATGTTGTTGTGAAAAGCTGTACAATAACATCACTCCTAATGTTCCACAATAGTGAAAAAATGCTTGGATTTAGATGTACTGTCTGGCAAAGTCATTGGGAATACGCGATGTAGTCGTGTCATTAACTTGATGTTTTGTAGCATCATTTCTTCTCGGTTGCTTCCCAACACTCGTCTTCCATTTTGTGTCAAAAAGGTTCCAGAGCACATCAGTGAGGAGGAGTGCAACAAAGTGTGAGTCATAGCAGATGGAGAGGTGTCCCCGCACCTCTTTTACTGCCCCTATAGTGGGGCAGTTACACAAACATCTTCAAAAAGTGGGAGTAGTGGGAAGAAAAAATGTCCTGATAAGTGCTAGAGACGTCTGTCCGCTGAGCGTGGACAAATATGACTTTAGTTGGGGATCAAAAACATTAACAGTCTTGACATTTTTATAATCAGTCCCATCAAATATCAACACAAACAGATGTTGAAACAGCTTTGAATTCCCTTAAAGGCTGTCCAATCCCCATGCCTTCTTTAAGACATCCAAGTATATTTGGGTTGCTGTTTGTGTGACAATCAATGAAAGTACTGTCTCTGCCACTGGCCATATTCTCCTCTCTGTCTCTGTCTCTGTCACTGTCCCTGCACATCAGGGTTCACACGATCTTGGAAGATGTACAGGTTGTTAGTGGCTGCTATGGCGATGATATTCTCAGCTGGGTGCCAAGCCATGTGCAGGATCTTCTTGGTGAAGTCCAGGCTATCAACGCCCACATCTCCACGGCGGCGCTTACCACCCGTGTACACGCGCCGGGTCCGCAGGACAGCCCGAGGCTTGCTGCTTTCTCGCCAGGCCTCCAGAGTCACGCCTCGCCCCGTCTCCCGGTCAAACATGCGGAAGAAGCTGTTGTATGCGCCTGTCATGATCACGCTGAGGAGAAGAGAAGAGTACGTGTTGAGATTGAAAAAGTGTAGCAGTGCAGCAGGGTTCAGAGAAGCTCGAGGAAGAAGAAAAAAGGAGAGCAACATTAAAGGCACAGGCATTGATTTGTTCTCTGCAAAGCTCGTCTCTGGGATTGATTGAAATGTCGGATAACGACAGAGGCAGGGTATTTAGTGAATCACTGTAAGCACAAACGCACTGAGAAACTCCCCTTCATTTGCTTTCAAAGCACTCAAACGGACAAACTGTACTTTGTCAATCCTTCTCTCCTTGTTATCTCTGCCACTTACCTGTCTGAGCTGTTCCAAACACACTCAAACTTGTCGAAGATGCAGTCGTTCTCATAGAGGGAGCACAGCTTGCTCCTCAGGTATTCATGGACCTGCAGATCATACAGACAGTCAAGCTTAGATCAAAATTAGATGTGATGGTCCAGTGGATCCTGTATGTCCTGTAACATTTTCTATAAGAACAATAAATAAAATACATTGTCAACATTCATACAGTCAGCACAGACAATACAGATCCTAACCAATGCATTGGAGAGTAATAAGGCAGAGAAGAGATGTGCAGCCTTACCTGGTACGTCTCCACGGGGCCCTTGTCCATGTTCAGGTCCCACACCTTGGCGGTGAGGTAGTCTCTGGTCAGCAGGTAGCGTCCGCTGTGGCTGAACTTGACATCCGACACAGAGGATATGATCTCTGAGAAGAAGGACCGGCTCCCTGGATCCTCAGGCTCCTCAAACACTGACCAATGACACAGTGGGAAGGGGTATTTTCTAGATAACATAGTACAGATATGATTTTGTTTTTGTTTCTGCTTTCTTATCACTCAAACAGGCTTACGTTTGGTGTGTTTGTCACAGAGTGCCGAGGCTCTCATGTCACAGAGGCGCAGGGTGCCCTTGCTGCTGCTGTACACAAACAAGTGGCAGTGGTGCGGGTGGAACTCTGCCGCTGTTATCACCTCCGTCAGTTCCTCCATGTTGGCTGGTTTGATGTCCACGATATCTGAGAAAAAGGTCTGTTAGGGATTAAACACGACAGCGGTAGCACCACATTCCTAGGAGGTGCAGTCATTTCACAATCATATACATCCCCCCAAAAAATGCTCCCCAACAAAGCCCCACTATGCCCTGCACACTCTGCTGCTCTCTCTGTTCTATTTGTGGCAGTCCTGTGCGGCTCAGTAGAAAGTGTAATGCTGACTGAATTATTTAAACCCTTCTTCCATAGATGCCACTTTGATTTTCTAGGTCAGCTTCCATTTGAATGGGATATCACCAAATGCGCCCCCTCCAACACGCTACAGCCTGCTCTGAATACACACTCCGAGGCGGTACACGGCACTCTGATCGTAACATAAAACCAAACATAGTCAAGTGCTGTTTACATTAAATATACATGCAGAATGGATTCAGATGAGCAGGAATGTAAAGTATATTTTGGCTGCATGTATATTTCAAGATGCGGAAATGTGTGTTTAGATGTATAGTTTTGTTGTTCACCGTGGTGGTAGTAGATGGCGCTGAATGGTGAAACTGACAAATACATACATAATAGATTATAGTTATCTACAAAGAGCGTGTATGTACACTGTGGCACAGTTGTATGTGAAGCAAATCAACGCTATTCATTCATGTGATGGAGTCATGCAACAATCAGGCGTGCCCTAAATCTCTCAGTATACTGTAATACTTTGACAAGTAGTTTTATCTTGCTAAATCAAATTGTATAACCCTTTAAGGAATGTTAACAGAATCCATTTAGGTTTGGATGATGTATTATGCTACCTGATTATTTAACTGAAAGTGAACTGAACCCAAAAATGTTATTGACTTATTATTACCAAACTGTAATCATCGAGCGCACTTATGACTTCCTCTATCTATCAAGCTCTTCCTCTCTTCCGATTTTTTTTGTCCAAGAAATTGATTTTTACTCACAACTAATTCTATTATCATATTCACATTAGTGCTGCAGAGTTATTTGTGGTGACACACACTTAATCTTCCCAATGAAAAAGATAGCACGATTTATCTGCTTTCTACTTTTATTAAGTGATGTTCTGCCAAGTTAATAATACGTCAAGTCCAAGTTTTCTTCCAGTAAAAGGTTACGTTGCATACATAAATCTTGGACTAGCTATACATCACTGGTAGATGGATGTTTATGGACACAAAGGAAATAAAAATGACATTTGTGGGCGCTTGTTAAGCTTAGTTGGTGGAGCGGGCGCCCCATGTCCAGAGGCCACAGTCATTGACGCACTGATCGCAGGCTCGACTCCTGGTCTGTCAATCATTTGGTGCATGTCATCCCCCACTCTCTACCCTCTGCACTTCCTGTCTCCCTTCTGCTATCCTATCCAATAAAGGCAAAAAGCCCCCAAATCATCTTGTGAAATTAAATTTGTATGATATATATACAAAACACGTCAGTGTTAGAAAGGATACTGAAACTGCGGTCCGTGATGCCCAGGTGCCACATATTGATGCGGAGGTCATCAGCAGACAGGTAGGTCTCCCCGTCGCTGTTGACTGAGATGGAGTTGACATGGTAGGTGTGTCCGTTGGAGAACACTCGTCTGGGACGAACCTCTACCATCAGATCTGTAGGTTTCAGCACCGGCACCTATAAGGTACAGATATATAAAGCATAAATGAAAGAGGGAAGGAAAGAAAGAGAGCATGAAGGACGGCAAAAGAAGGACGGAACTAGAGGACATGAAAGTGGGGGATCATATGAGGGATGCATATTTTTTTTGACCGACCAAAATAAATGTCCCAGCTTGCATGCATGTGTGTGTGTGTGTGTGCATGCACCTGCAGAGAGGTGATGGTAGAGATGTCCTTGAGCCGTCCCTCCTCATCTTTCAGGTTGTATCCCTCTGGCCTCTTGTCTCTCTCGCTCACCTTCCACAGTTTAATGGTCTTATCTGTGACAGGGAGAGAGATTTGCACATCAACAAGAGAAGTTGATTAAGTCCTAGCTGACGAACACTTCAGATAACTTAAACAGCCTTCAGCATAAGCAATTGTCTTAAGTGTAAGGTCTAATTTGTTAACTGAGCTACTTTTCTTTAAAATATTATTCCTGTCTCACTAGTTTGAGGGCCATGAAGTCCCATGCCAGGAATATAATTAAAGCACAGATTAGATTATGTGGTCAGGTTGATGCCGCTACTGTAACCACAAATAGTCCCATTACTGGTTTGACGTTATATAACTCCACCGAGGTAATAAGAGATGAAGTCGGGCTGGCACAATGCTGGGAATTGGAGTTCTGTTGTACCAAAGTTTGTAATTAACACCACGGTCAGTCATGTCAGTGTGAATATCAATCAAAAGCCATTTATATTTCATACCAAAATCTGCACAGTTCTACTAGTTTTGCTTCATCCTAATCAGGGATTATAAATGTTGCCGTGTCGCTGGTTTCTCACCATTGGTGGAGAGGAGGAAGTGTGCTGCATTCTGCTGTGACAGCCATCTGATCTTGTTGATTTTCTCTTCAATCTCCAGACTCTTCAGGTAGTCAAAGTCCGGCTCGTGGCTCTGGAACGTGCTGTAGACATTGTACTCCCCGGAGTCACTCGTCTCCCCCACCTCCTCTGACTCCCCTTTAGACTATAAGTGGAGAAAACATAGCTTCGAATGAATATTTATAGCTGAAGATATAATAAAAAGAACATCCTCTTAGTGAGTATCCTGGGGGTACAATTGGTTGGTTATTTGAACTGACCTCTGTCTCTCTCTGAAAGATGACCACTCGGCCACCTTTATCCCCCGTGGCCAGCAGGTCCCCCGTCTGGTTGAACTCCACCGTAGAGATGACATCAGCTGGGAGGAGGGCAGGAAAATGAGAGGACATTAAGCATAGTAATCGTCATGAAAGCAGTAGTGATGTAGGAGAGAAATAATAAAATAATAATACAATATAATGGATAATATAGTGATCATATAATATTTATCTGTCACTATGTCAAAACCACATCTGAACTTAACACAAAACAGTGTCTCTGAGAGAGCGCTCAGTAAGTCATGGAGTGATTAATGTCAACATTCATCTCATATCCATTATTGAGGGATAATGCACTCATGAAGCTGAAATGAATCCATTCAATCACACAGGCATGTTATCGGACACCACCGACACAGCGATGACACACCGTCTGTTTTACCTTCAGTGACGTAGTCTCGCAGGAAGGTGTGGTTGATTTTGGGGCTCTCAGCGTCCTCGCCCATCTGAAGCTGAGGGAGGGTGACCCGCCAGCGCGCCCGTCCTGAGGGGAAGGGTCCAATCCGTGCTCTCTCTCCCCACCCAGGCTCCGCCCATGCTGCTTGGGCCTAGCGGAGCGGCCTGGAACAAGGCATCCTGGGAAACCAGCCGGCCGGAAGGAAGGAAGGAAGCAAGGAAGGCGGAGAGGCGTGAAGAGGAGATGGAGACGAAAATGGACAGGGGGGAGAAAGAGAAAGAGGAAAAGGAGTGAGAGAAAATGCAGCAAAGAGGAAAGTGGTGAGGTACAAGATGTGAGGCAGGGAGAAGTGGATGGAAAGGCTGGTGATGAAGTTGGTTTTGGAAAAGAAAAGAGGAAGGCTGTCATTAGGCAGGCTGACAATGCATTCACAAAGCATGCCAAATGGTGTGACCTTTGTTAGACATTCAGCACTCATTAGCAAAGACACACGTGTGCAGACAGACACACAAGGCCTAGCCAACGCTGAAGCAGATCCAAGCAAATCAACAAACAGCTCCAGCAGAGACACAGAGGATATATATCCCAATGTATGCATGCAGAGGAGGTGAAAATATCCACTATTACATCCACCCTGTGTAGCTCTGGCAGTGCAAGTAAAGGCTCCAAAGGTGTGGTAGTCCTCTCTGCCCACTTTCCAGATCCCTGCTTTTATATCACGCACGCACACACACTTCTCAAATAGATAGTCCTTGACGGAGATCAGAGGAGAACGCGATGTCTTGCCTGTGCTGCAGGAGGGAGACAGGCCTCAACACACCTACCAGTCCGCCTGCTGCTCGTGCTGCTGCTGCTGCTGCTGCTGCTGCTTTTCCTCCCTGTCCGTCGGAAGGAGGATTGAGGAGGAGGAGGGAGAGAGAAGAGAGAGAGAGAGGGTGGTGGTGGTGAGAAGGAGGAGAAAAAAGAGAAGGAGAGAGGGATAACGAGGAGGATGGAGGTCCGCTGGCTGCTGATGCTGTGGAACTGATTCTGTGCAGCATCCACTGTGTCATGGCAGCCTCCTCCTGGAGCAGCCAATCACGGCCCAGCTGTCACTGGTGGACCCGCCCACTGCAGATGATGAGGGAATAAGAGGCCAGCAGAGGGAGTAGTTACACACTGAGTTGTGTGTAGTTAAACACTGGTAAACTTCAGGGCAAAATGAAGAAAAGGATTAGATAACACCATGAAGCAATGCTTTAGATGTATTTAATGCACACACACCAACGTATTCTAGGTGGAATACCCCCTCACTACTTCTATCTTCAGTAATAACGCTGAGATGTATTTCCTCATTATCATACTTTTCATGTTTTTACTGCAGTTGTGTGCATGTTTTGTTGCACTTTTTAAAATATGATTATATTATATTATTATATTATGGATGTTAAAGGATACAATAAACATTACACAATACTTAAAAGTCAAAAGTCCAATTTAAGTTATTTATCTTAAAAGTTTGTTTATAACTTTGAAATGCACACCCTGTGTTTTATTAAGACACAAAAAAATGTGAATTTAATGTGATATTTAATAAAGCAATATGTGCAAAATTACTTTATGGACTATGAGCCCGTTCTCGAAATAGCAAAGTCAGAGATTGGACCCAGTCCATTCATTGTGTAACGAGGTTCAAATCGGTGCCCTGAAGAATTCACCTGTGGCGCCAGATGAGCTAAGTAAAGGTCAAGGATTACCTCTACGCAATCTTTTTTCCACTGGCTCTTCCATAGACATCGCTCTCCTCTCTGGCACATCTCTGCAGTCTGTCTGGGTTCCTCCGCATGGCACGTGTTTCTCCGAGGTGAATCCAATAACCTCAAACTGAGTTTGGTTGATCTTTTCTCGCTTTACCTGAGCGAGGGGATGCCCTGCCTGCACTCAGAGGTGCACTCAATGGAGTCCGACAGCGCGACTTCTGCTGGGGCATCATCTGCTGCTGGAGCGGGGACAGAGAAGTCCGTCCGCAGGGAGACAGAGACGAAGCCGCTGATGATGAAGGGCATGGGCTGGTTCTTCTCCCCGTTGTGGAGCCCGCGCTCCAAGACGCGCAAAAAGAGGTTTCAGGGCGGTATGAAGAGCGACCAGGTGGAGGCATGGCTGGATGACCACTCCGATTTTACGAGGGCCTACTTTTTACGCAGAGCTTCCGCGTAAGTTTCAAACTATAGCAGTATGTGTGAATCAATGGACACGTGTATTGTGACGTGTGTAATTATATAAACAAAGCGTGCTCAATTGTTTACTGTGTAAGGTAAAATAAACGTTATTGATCCACAGTCGGTGGTCATTCACTTCTTACAGCGGCTCAAAAGACAGATTGAAGCAAAAAGGGGTAATAGAGTTATACATGAATAAATAAATGATAAATGCATTGCTTTAGGAACAATTGTGCACTAAGGCCATGTTTTACACCAAAAAATATTCTGTTTTGTGCTTTCCCAGTTAGTCAGTGACCTATGTTCTCTCTCTTGTCGCCTACTTCAGGGTCAGTGGTCCACAGACAGAGCTGTCTCCTGTGCTGCCCAGGCTTCCTAAGAGCCGCTCTGACCACTCTGAGATGCTCATGAGGCCTCACCATCGCAGAGGTTCTACTCCACTCATCAGCTCACATTTGCACATTTCCTCCTCATCGGACAGGCTCAGACCCCTGGCTCTCAATCCCCGTGCCCCTGAGTGGATCGACTGCTACAGTCCAGATGTGATGGGCTGTCACTCCCCTCTCTCTCCTCGCTCTTCTCGCTTCTCTTTTTCCCCCTGCCTCCCTCTTTCTCCCATATGCCCCTCTTCCCCCGAGTTATCCCACTCCCCTCAGCCTTCATGTCCACCAGCTTCAACGACTGTAGCCTGCGGCCGTGGCGAGTGCTGCTCGTGGATGATGGAGCTCCTGAGAGGAGGTCTCAGCTGGATGGGTTCTGTGGCAGAGCTCTGCCAGGGGGCTGTCCAGCATGCTGGGGAGCTGCTGGCGGCTGAGGGTTGCTCCCTCTCTCTTGTAAAGAAGGACAGTGGTGGAAAAAACACTTTGGAGGAGGTTGTTGCCCTGATGGAGTTGGGGTACTCGAGTGAAGGGGACCTTTGCTGCCATGCACACATGGAGCTGGTGAAGGGTATCATGGGATGTGTGCTAGCTTCAGGGACGCAAATGAACCTGAGAGACGTTTCAGAGGTAAACCTTCACACTGACACATGACACAGGTATTGTAAAACTTAAACCCAAATGAGTGACCTATTTTCCTGATAAGCTCACAATACAGCGTTTTCATGGAGCGTGGGGGTGTGTAGGGGAATCCCAGATGACGCACCAGTTTCTAATCCTTTCGTCTTCCAACGATTAGGCATGTGATTATAGAGACAGTGATGTTGTCTACTACTCCACAGTCTGTACTTGTCCTTACATAAACCCACACACACCCATGCAAAGAAATAAATCGCACAGCTCTGTTAGGGCTTACAGAAGAAGGTGCCCGCACCATCATCCTTTGGCCTCAACACCAATGAGATTAGGAGCCAGTGCCAACACCTGGTGTAGGTGCACAGCAGGTAATCCCCAATCAGCGTGGGTGTGTTGGGAAGGCCTAGTTCCTATTAACCTCCGGGACAGCATGGGTACTTAGAAATTAGGGTATTCCTGGCTCAGTGTGTAAAAGTGATGAGTTAAGTGGGTGAAATAATCTTTCGCTGCCAAATTACAAAAAGTGCTTTACACATGTTTGACACACACAAATGTGTGGGAAAAGTGCTTGTCTGCTGTGTTGTGTCACAAGTGTCCTTTGCTTATCTCCTCAGGACCCCAGATTTGAATTGGATGACGAACAATCATCAAAGATCAGGACTGTTTTAAGTGTTCCTATCAAGAACCACAGAGAAGAGGTTTTCATTTACTTTGTGTTTTTCATGCCTCTTGCTTTATCAGGATACATGTATAAACACTGTGCTACGCAACTTTCAGTGGGATTATTCTAGCAGCGATTGCATAACAATATAATACGTCTTCTTTCTGCTCACAGGTGGTAGGCGTTGTGGTAATGATCAACAAGAGAACTGACTCTGATGAATCTGTTTCTGTTTTCACTAACATGGATGAAAAGGTGAGTTATGGAATGTTTGAGTCTGTTACTAAAGGGAAGCAAATGTTTAAACTCTACTGCATATTACTCATTATGTAACATAGGTAAGTTTGAGTTTAATTCATTGGCCAGGTGCTGTCCAATCATATGGATGTGTTGGGGATGGTCCTGGATAACGTCCAGCTGTATGAGAGCTCAAGACAGGAGGCCAAACGCAGTCAGGTAACAACTCAAGGGAACAATATGAAGTTTTTCTATGTATCTATCTATGTCAGTGTAATCCATATAAGTGTATCTGTGTGTGCCTGAATGTGTCTCTGTTTGTGTGTCAGGCCTTGATAGAGATGGCACAGGTATTGTCAAAGGAGCACCATTCCTTTGAAATTCTGCTGAGTAGGATGGCTGCCACCATCATGCCCTTCACACGTGCTCAGTACTGCACCATCTTCATCCCCAGCAAGCAAACCAAGGTGCATTATCCTGTTTAAGCCTTTTTTTGCCCAGAAAATTAAGCATCAAATCATTTCTTTTCTAATTTAAAGTATTTTCTGTTCCTCTGGTGGTTTTCGTTCAGGATTGCTTTGCCAGAGTGATCCACCTGGAGTGTGAAGAGCTCGGATCATCCTGCCAGATCTACAGAAGGTACTGCTCCACGTTGCTTCATTTACAGAGAACATACATTGTCTAAATGGTACACAGTCTAAATGATTCCATGGCTCATTTATCAGGGAGCGGGACATCAGCGATATTGACCCATCATACGCCCTTCGAACCCTGAATGCTATGGAAACACTCAATATGTCGGAGGGCTCTGAAGAATCGCTGCAGAGTCTGATCTGCTGCCCTGTCAGAAATGAGAGGTCTGAAGATGTTATAGGTAAGACTCATTTGAATGGCAATGGTTATAATAAATTATTTATTAGTCTCAATTGCAATTATGGTAGCATATCACAAACTTCTTATCATTCATGCTTAGTACACAAAACTAACAATATGCTGTTTGCTGTGGACTACCTGGAGAGAAATTGCAAACAGTGGGATTAATACTATTAGGTAAAGGTTTACTTAAACCTTTGAAAATGAAGTCATGT
Source organism: Semicossyphus pulcher (assembly GCF_022749685.1). Lineage (NCBI taxonomy): Eukaryota > Metazoa > Chordata > Actinopteri > Labriformes > Labridae > Semicossyphus > Semicossyphus pulcher. Next base: position 9,685,414 of record NW_027211681.1, read on the forward strand.
TCCAGATACAAAGAGGAGACTTACAGATACACTTAACCACATTAACATGCAAATCGATCCTGGATTTCCAAACTTTTCCTCCCCTCTTTGGTCATACAAACAGACCTTAGATTGACCACATATTTAAACATTTTCCTTGTTGTTATCATTTCACTGCTTCTCGATTGATTAGCAACCAAAAAGACAACGAATAGTAAGATAAGATAAGATAAACTTTATTGTCCCCGGAGGGAAATTTGTCATGGACATAGGTGCAGTGCTGCTCACAATCAATACATTCATCATACAATCATACAATAACATGCCCACTGTCAAAATAAAAAAGACTGTATCACTGTGGCAAACCAGTGACAGAGCAAATATCGATAAATACAGTAAGATACCACATGGCAGTAAACACAATTTCATGTTGAAATTTATGCAAGAGTGGAACAACCCTCCTGCTGAAACATTATGTTAGTGCAGGCTGTTTGTTAAGTAGAGTGATGGAAGTAGGGAGAAAGGAGAGCTTGAAGCGATTGCTTTTATATCTACTAGCTGTGAACCGTCTTCCAGAGGGCAATAATTCATATTCTGAGTAGAGAACATGAGAAGAGTCCCTCAAGATTTTTTGTGCCTGATTGATAACAATTTTTTCAAAGATAGTTTGAAGGGACAGATAATCTTTCCTACCAATGACTTTCATGGTACTTTTAAGCATTTTATCAATCTTAGATTTACATTTGACAGATATAGAGCCAAACCAGGCTGCCATCCCATATCTGATCAGACTTCCCATGACAGCATTATAGAAGGTCAACATCACACTCGTACTTACACCAAACAATCTGAGTCTGCGAAGAAAATGCAGTCTTTGGGCCAGTTTGGCACACAAGAAATCAACATGAACATTCCACTTCAATTATCCATCTGATTGCCCAAATACTTATATGAGTCCACCTGCTCAATTGGACAATCATTAATTAAGACAGGGTCATGTAATCTAACTGCCCTGGGGTCAAATATCATCTCTATAGTTTTGTTAGTATTCAGGATGAGATGATGTTTCTCACACCAAGCCTGAAATGAGACAACATCATTGAGATAGACAGAAGGGCAAGCGTCAATAGTGAGGGCAAGCATCAATATTGAAAATCTTGAAGGACATTTGGTCATATTTCATGAAAAAACAACACATTTAATAACTGATTTGGTAGGCAACCAACAGCTAATCACACCAATTTATGTTAGCTTGCACCGCTTTCTAGCTAACATCACTCTAAGCTAACACATCACTCAGTTCACTGTTAGCTAGCGAACATTACCGTTAGCTAGAAATTCACGCCTTTCCTATCATATTGTTTAACATTATAAGACAGTAATGTTTTCTAGGAAGTGGTAGTATGCTAACATGAGCTGTTAACATTAGCTAAGGAATGTGTAAGGTACAGTATGTTGTTTTAACTTGATTTATGATCTGATGTCCCTCCAGACGTCCCTTCAGTCTTTACAGTTACTTATCTATCCCGAAGTGCTTTGTCAGATTCCTCTGTTTATATGTTTAGCAAACCTTGAACACAGCAGAAGAACATTTTAACAGCATATGAGTATCCGACCCTTTTTTTTTTAATAACTGCCATATGAATATGGTGAATTGTCCTCTGTTCATTTATTTTAAAAAGCCGTGTGCCAGTTGATGAGCAAAAGGAGCAGGGACTCAGACGAGTTGGAGGCCTTTAACAGATATGATGAGCGCCTACTAGAGGACCTGGCGGTGTATTGTGGTCTGGCTCTGCAGTACGTGCAGGCTGTGCAGATCACTGAGGAGCGGAGGGCCAGCATAGAGGTCACACAAGAGGTGGGTTACCCCCTTATTCTTCTAATGTCTTAAGCTCTGAGCCAAGTCAACCATTTCAGATGGTTGTAACTCAGATCTGTTTCCTGTTCTTCACGCAGGTTCTCGCCTACCACATCACAGCAGCAGAGCAGGAAATCCAAGTATTGCAGGTGATTCTTAACTTTGTTCTGTAGTTTTGAGCACTTTCTCTCAGTCCAGTCTAGCCTTGATGCATACATAAATAATCTTTGCAAAGGGAGGAAAAACTCATCCTTCCTCCTTTCCTTTACCTTATTATATATACATCACCCACATCCTCCATTTCCCAGTTCTGCTCATCCACCTTACTTCAACCTCCTTCACCCCGGGTATTCGGTCATATGTCAGCAGTCCTGGAATCACCTTTTAGTTTATTTCTGCATGTCAGATTAATTGACTTTAATACAAACGTACAACTAATACTCTATCAACTTAAATCACATAATTGAGTGGCTGTCAATGCCAGAGTGGCAAAGGTTACGACATTTTGTCTGCTCTGTGCCTATATTTGTATATTTCAATGTCTTTTTTGTTGTTGTTTTTTCAGGAGGCCACAATTCCTTCTGCTAAAACCCTGAGTATCCTAGATTTTCATTTCTCTGGTTTTGGCCTGCCGGAAGACATGACCTCTCAGGCCACAGTTCGTATGTTCCTGGACCTCAATTTGGTGCAGGACTTCAACATTGATTACAAGGTAACTAAACAGCTGACAAATAGGCTTTGTGGCAACAGCTGTCTCTCTGGTAGAAATAAGTAGCACTATTGTTTTAGCATTACATGAGCTGGAAACAAAAATATGTAAATGCAGAATTTAAACACTTTTTAGTCATTCCTAAGCTCTTGCACATTTCTCTCTTTCCCCCAGACTCTCTGCCAGTGGGTCCTGACAGTGAGACGTGGTTACAGGAACAACGTGCCTTATCACAACTGGGGCCATGCACTTAGCACTGCTCAAAGCATGTTTGCTATTCTAATGGCCACAGACCAACTCCAGGTTAGTGCATGCGTTTTTGTCATGTGCATGACCAATAGTCATCACCACCAAAACTCAAATAAGCAAAGAAAATAATGTAACTTGTAGTGCACCAAAGGAGCGTGGTTTGGATCATTCAGACCATATTCCGCTCTGATTCTCTAAACCACTGCTTGCTGACTTTAATTTGTGTAGCAAAATGACCCCATAAGACTATTATGGTCCGATCATAGTGTCCACCTCATCAGGCGCATCAAAAAACGTAGACGTCAAGAGCTTATTTGTGGTTGTGCCAGTTCTTACCCGACATGGTAATAGCAGAGCTGTTGTAAAGTGGCTTACATCAGGTAACGAATTGTTGCAATTGTCTGGTTCAAAATTGGTTTAGCCAACTCTACTGCCAGTCATCACAGCAGCAGAGTGTGGAGCAGCCACAAGAATGGAGTCACGATGCCCTGACTCATGCTATCTATCACCCTCTCCACTTCAACACAGTTTGTTCTGTTGTTTCATTTTGAAAATTGTTTTGCAAAATTCACAGCGTGCCGTGCTCTTACTTCCGCTTCTCTGGCTACAAAGATGCAGCTAAAAAAAAGTGCGAGCACCAAACAACCGTATCATCCATGGTGTTGTTTTTAACTCTTGACATCGACATAATCCAATTAAGTGGACGCCATCCAACCTTTCAATCAACTAATTGGGACTTTCATTACTTGATGGTTGCTTCTATGTCTGCTGAATCCTATCTGTTTTTACGTTCGGCTATTCTGATGTTCGTAGGCGAGTCGTTTAAGGCCGGCCGGGTTTCTCTGGTACACAGCCGTCTTAATTATTTGGAACAAGATTAATTTTAGACCTCCCAAAACCTCTTAACTGCTTTACAAAGGGATCAAACACCAGTCTGGATCTCTACCTAAGTGACCTCTGACGCTCACTTATTTTAGTCTCTCTCTGTCTCTCTCTCTCTCTCTCTCTCCCTCTCTTGAGCTGTAGAACTAGTCATCCTGTTAAATGTGTCAGCTTTTTGCACACTGGATGTTTTGGTGCGTTGTGATTTTAGTCTAATTTATATTTTATTTACCTTTTCTTTCACATCAGCCTCTTTTGTGTTGAGTTTGAGTTTAGTATTTTTTCAACATGTACTAAAATATTTGGTGTAAAATAATAAGAATCACACATCAGAATCCCAGCTCTCTTTCATTATGCCAAAACATACTTTTCAGCTTTTCTCTATTTTCATTGTTTTGCGAGATTCTTTCTGACATGATTCAAGATCTCTCTCTCTCTCTCCCCCTCCCATCTCTTTTTTTGTCTATTTCTTCCTGTTTGTATTTCAGACAATATTTTCTCGTCTGGAGATCTTAGCGTTGATGATAGCCTCTCTGAGTCATGATCTTGACCACAGAGGAGTCAGCAACTCTTACATAGAAAGGTAAACAAAACATTACTTCCCATTCATTCATGGTCACTAGGAAGTCATTTATTTTCGGGGATGAATATTGTTAAAAAAAAAGTTTTAATAATTATCATCCACTGCTTTCTTATATACAGGCAATCACATTTTTTTCTCATTCTCAGGAGTCAGCAGCCTTTAGCTCAGCTTTACGGACACTCATCGCTTGAAAATCATCACTACAACCTGTGCCTCTTCATCCTCAACAACACTGTAAGACCTCTTCTACACATCTACTTATTCCTTTGGACCCATCTCTTTTTCTAAGAGATGGGCCAATCCTCATTGAGCCCACATGTAGTCCCTGCTACCTGTTTCATCAAATAAATATTTGTCTTAGTCTTTTTAAATTACACTTTGCGTGTCACACATGGATGTAAATTGTCTTAACAAAGATTTCAACATGAATTCATTTATTATTTATATTAATTCAGTGCATGATAATCTGATATTCATTGGCTTTCATTCATTTTTAATGGATATTGATTGACATTTTAGAAGTGTATTGTTTTTTATTGTTGAACATTGCGTCTCTTATAAAATGTCATATAATGCGAACAAGAGTAATGTTGCTAAATTTCTATTTAAGTTAAAGTGTAGACACGACATTGTCCTCTATACACACAGCTTGATTTGTGCCTTACTGTCTCTGTGTAAATCTCATTCTCTTTTCCTCTGCCAGGGGAGTCAGATTCTCAGCAGTCTCTCATCAGAGGACCACCGAGCTGTACAACAGATGATCAAGAGGGCCATCATCGCCACCGACCTGACCGTCTTCATGGAGTATGTTCAAACACAATATGTCAGTGCCGCTGTTGGTCAAGCGTTAAGCTTCTTGTGTTTAATCTCTTGTTTTTTGTGCTTACCTTGTTAGGAGGAGAAAAGAGTTTTTTTGCCTGACTAAGAAAAGTAAAGTGAGCTGGAAGAGTGAGAAACAAAGAGATTTATTGAGGTGAGATTAGAATTAGGGACATATGATAATGAAATATGATGCAGTGGGGAAAGCGCTGTTCCCTTTAACATATTCTTCCCCCCTACAGGTCCATGTTGATGACAGCCAGTGACCTCTCTGCTATCACAAAGCCTTGGCATGAACAGAGAAGGGTAGGTCTCACCATTTTTGGCAGAACACTTCACACTTAATCTCTCAATCGTTCTAAGTTCATTAAGTTCATCTAAACCTTGACCTTCTCATAACAGATTGCAAACCTTGTTGCCATGGAGTTCTTTGCACAAGGGGACAAAGAGAAAGAAGAGTTCAAAATCAAGCCTGTTGTAAGTCTTACAAGCAGGATATTGTCTTGTTGTTTCTGTTGTTTGTGAGTGAGATTGGGGAACCTCTTTTGGATTGAGGGTCCCATATAAAAAAAACTGAATGTAACTTTAAAGCTTCAGGTGTTAAAATGCATCCCACAGGGTATTTTCCCTTGCTTTTACTTCCACGAAGGCTCCACTTGCAAAGACCAAAAACACTACTATGTTCGACTTCTGACCTATGAATTAGTCCTATTCTAACAGTAAGTTTACTCTCTCTCCTCACCAGGGGATAATGAACAGAGAAAACAGCACTCGACTGCCGTACCTGCAAGTTGAATACATTGATGACATCTGCTATCCACTCTACAAGGTGTGTTATCCCTGCAGTTGTTTCATTGTTTGTGGACTTATGCAATATGGCACATGCAGGCATAACGGTGCATTTTTTTCAGGCGAGGAAATCAGAATAATTTCGTTATTAATTTATTTTCTTTGTTCTTATTATTGGCTCTAATTTGCAATCATCTCACTCTTTGTCCCTGTTTCCATCAGGCCGTATCAACACTGTTTGACACCTGCTCCCCGCTGCTAAAGGGCTGCAAAAAGAACAGAGAGAATTGGCTGCATCTCGCGAAGGAAGCGGAGGAAGAAAACAGTGAAGATAGTTGTTGCAGTGTTTCAATGGAAACACATATATCTGAGGAGGAAAAGTGTCAGACAGAGGAATAGAGGACTGGAGGAGTTTTACCCACCTGCACTTGTTCTGCATCTTCTCTGGAACCTATCTGCACTAAATATTGGCTCACATGTCCGAACTTGGACCATAAAATATGTCTCTGGTATGTACAATAAACTTGTAAATACTGATGTAAGCAAAGCTGCAGCTATGTCTGTTTTTTTTCTTGGTACTCTGTAATTAATGCATTTTCATATGTTTAAATCCGTAATAAGATATTAATGTCTAAAACATGTTGCCACATATGATCAAACCAGCACGTAACTTTTTGTGAGTGGCTGTTGTCGATCCTGTTATGTAATCAGAGTAAATAAAGTAATATAGTTTATCTCCTCTTACATAAAAAGTATACTTATCATACTAATTAGTGTCTTTCTCATAATATTTAACAGTATTGACATAATTCGGAGGCCATGCAGTCATTGGTTAGAGACCAAAAAGATATGAAAAATGGGAAAATGAAAAAAACGTATCTTTGATATTTAGCGTTAAAACCCTGTTGAGGATTTTTGATTCTGCGCTAATGATATTTATGTTTACAGTCTGGCAAGGTTAGCCAGTAAATCTTAAAAATGTGGATAATTAATTACATGTCAATATCACCTGATTCTGATGCTAAAAGGTCATACAAGGAATTTTAATGCTTAACTGGGTCAAATCACATGGCGGCTAATGCGAAAAATATATGATACTTTACTTTTAAATATTAGAGGCAGAAGTCAAATCAAATAGGCATGCTACATGTGGCCACTTTAGTGAATTTTTAATGTGTTCATGTGCAAGTCAGCATGAATATATTGGGGGGGAAAAAAATTGGTAATGTGTCATTCAATTATTATTTACTGATGGTGCCTAAATATACCAGCAGATTAAAAGTGTGGGTAGGAAGGTGAGGTAACTGTGCTGAGTAACATGGGCTGTTGGGTGACATGAGGTGGAACTGATTAAGAGAAAGCCGCTGGATCGCAGGCCAATGTCTGCCTAATATCTCATTTTAAACGGGCTCCTCATCACTGCGCAATACTGCTTCTCACCACACATATTACAGTATCCAATTTCATAACATTGTCATTTAAAGCATAGCTGTATTGTTGCAAACCTTATCCATAGACCTTTTGGTCTTTTGAATTTATACATGGTTCTTGCCTACAACAAACAACAAACCATTCATAAACAGAGTATAGGAACAAATGTGAAAGAGACTATGGATGTATGGTTTTCAAGTTTAATTTAGTTTTATTTTTGGTTTTAGTTTTCGATTTATATCGGTATCAATGAAAAGTCTAAAGATGAATGGGCTGGATGTGGCCTACATATCAGCTTCAATGCTGTTAACAACCTCGGCCTCAAGAGGGCAGTGATGCGCTGTAACGAGGCCCAGCTGCTTCCTGAACCGATCCGCTGAAGAAGACGCAGTCGGGGAGACAAGAGGACGAAAATGACAGGGCGCGCAAAAAGAAAACCCAAATCCAGTCAGGTAATTTTGCTGTGTTTCTACCTTCAACTTTGGGCTGCAGAAATTCCTGTTTAAATATCGTTGTTAGAGAAACAGAGCTATGCTGCGTGCGGTTGTAACGGCAAAGCAACTTCTGTTTGACGCTGTGGGCAGAAGTGTTGGCACGCTGTGTGAGCAGCAGCGGTCAGACGACAACATGGCAGCAGCTCTGCTGACTGGAATCTCAAAGCCGCATCAGACACGCTCCCAGCTAGCCAAAAATGATGCTATTAACATGACGTTTCAATGTTAATAGCTTTACTCAAACTAGCAGCGCTGATGTATTGTCCTTATTAGAGTATTTCAAATTCTACATTACGTTTATAAGCTAATGTAAGTCTGCTGCAGGCAAACATGTCGATGACTTGATATGATTCGTGATTCGATCCCACAAAGGCAATAAATCAGTGTCCAAAGTGCTCACATTTTTAGCAATGGTTTCACGCAGCTGTTCAGAATGTTATTTATCCTTCAGTTGTACAAGTGGTTTTCCCAATGAGCCGTTATTCTTCTCTTTTAGTTGGTTTTGTCTGGTTCTTGTTCTCTTTAGATGGTCGCTTTGGACAAAAGCGTCTGCTAAATGAAATTTTAAGATTCCTCAGCTGGGTGCAAATTACAACACTGAACACAGCTCTTACATAACACAGCTCTTGCTTCTAAGGGCTAATTGGACCCTATGCAATGCAGTTGCCAGTTTACATTAAAACCTAACTATAAGGGGGTTATAATGATTTTTTTACACAGATGTGTAGAGTTCTGTAGATTCACTTTATTTTGGAGTCAGTAGTTTGTAATGCTGTTGAATTTGATTCTGCTATACTGAAAGATGTTTTTTCTTCTTTTACTTATTAAGCTGAATTGAAAGCCTTTGAGGTACCCAATATTCTGCCAGATTATGTTTTGTTTGTGTTTAACATTTCGTTCTCCGACAAAATATTTCTTTAGGAGTCGGCTACAGGCAATGGGGAGTTGAAGAAAGCCCGTGCCGATGAAGAAGTGCCATTGTCAGAGGTGAATTCAGATCAGCGTGATGAGATAACACAACTGTACAAGCTTCAAATGCCAGAGGACCTGTACCACTTCTGGGACTTCTGCAAGGAGCTTTGTCCTGACAGTCCCTGTGGTAAGCTGTCTCTCACTATCAGGGTATTGTGGTACATAAGGAATGAAGGAACAGAGGGTTAGCTGACAGTTAGTACATTTTCTCAAGAAAGCGGATGGTCCTATACTTAGCCAATGGGGAGTCTGATTGGCCAGATGCATTAATGCTTTACATAACTGACTGAAGTTGGTTTGTCAATACATTTCTGTATCAGAGTATATTATGTGTACTTCTATTAATCCATCTAGGTGCACTGAAAGACACACTGGGTTTGCAGCTGGTTGGTCCTTTTGACATTCTGGCAGGAGCTCACAAAACCTCCAAGAATCCTCAGCCCAACTTCCACCTTCACTGGAGATATTTTTATGACCCACCAGAGTTTCAGACCATCCTTCAGGGGAGTGAGGACAGTCAGCATCACATTGGCTACTTCAGGTATGAAACACACAGTGGAAACTTTATCTCCATGAGGACAAATAGTTCTGGTTAATTACATTCTATTGTACCCTAAATCTCCCAGAGATACTCCAGACTCCGTTCCCTCATTCGTCGGGGAAAATGAAGCCAAGAAAGGCTACAGTATTACACAGATGGGAGACAACGTGTTTGCTGCTGTCCTGTGAGTATAACCACCAAATAGTACATGATCAAATGGCGAGTTGAATACACTGGTGCTGCACTCCCTACTTTCTCACGTCTGTGATCGTGCATATAATCTTACCTGCTGTTGATCATCTTGTCCTCTCCTCCATCAGTCTGTTTCTGTTAAAGAGGAGGAAAGAGCGGGGCAGCAAGAAGGCAGAGGGAGGAGCTCTGGAAAGCTTGGAGGCACAGTTGCGAGACAGGGCTGAGAAGCTGGGGTTGTCTCTCGAGCAGAAGACCAAAGCCATGAAGCAGAGAGACAAGAAGGTAACTTACACAATGTGGCAACAGTGGTATTACCCACAGTCTGTTGTTTTCACTCGTAACTCCCAGTGGATTGCAAATTGAAATCACTGCAGTGTATCGTGTATTTACTATGCAGAGTAATGTTTACCATATGATTTGAAGTAAATCCCTAGCATTTGGAGTACAGTCTTTATTGATTTCAAGAAACTTCCTTGGTACAGTCACAGTGATTGCTTTGTACACATTGCCAACCCCAACACATCACCTGAAAGTATCATTTGACAAAAACTTATCCCAGTAGGTAAAAAGAAACCTTTTGTCTCCCCATAGGTTGTCACCAAGACGTTTCACTGTGCCGGCATAGTCGTACCTGTAGACAAGAACGAGGTGGGCTACAGAGAACTACCAGAAACAGATGGTAAGCTGATATTTTGTACACTTAGTAATAAACCATGGCATTAATGTACTGAGTGAATACTTGATGTTTATTTCCCTTTGAAGCTGGTCTCAAGAAAATCTGCAAAGCTATTGCTGAAGCTCGCAGCGATGAAGAGCGAGTGAAAGCCTTCGGACCTCTCCAGGAGATGATCACGTTTGTTCAGTTTGCCAACGATGAGTGTGACTACGGCATGGGTTATGAGCTAGGAATAGATCTCTTCTGTTTCGGATCCCATGTGAGTCTCAGACAGAGCTGCATAAAAACACTCACACTCACCCACTATAATTCTGCAGGGGCTAAAGCTAAAACACCTATCATAAAGCATTGTTATGACAAATTTGTGTTTTGGGGATTTAAAAGCCCAATAGTACAGAGGTCAGAATGTTGCAAAACCGCTAAGAATGTAAAAATAAATTCAGTTTTAATCATTGGTTTCCTGTTTCTCCCCAGTATTTCCACAAGGTAATCAAGCAGCTCCTGCCCATGGCCTACAACTTGTTAAAAAGGAACTTGTTTGGTGAAATTCTGGAGGCCCACCTATCCAACCGCAGCCATGACGACCTGGACCAACTCACTGCACAATGAAAAAAAAAAAAAGACTCAACTACACATCCGTTTTAGCTCTTATAAGCTTTTGTCCACCATTTGTCTTCTGTCGTTTGTCATTGTTCATGTTTCTCGGTGGTTTTGGTGCTGCTGTCATTGATTGATTCCACTTCAATGATATCTTGTTTGTAAAAGGTAGATGTTTAATAAAGTATTTTTATATATTTACCAGTCCTGTTATCTATCCAAGGTCATCTCACTGAATCCTAAAAGTATTTACCTTACTTCCAGATTGTTAAACAGACAATGTGTAAACTGTTCTTTTGTCCATCCATCCATCCATCCACTGTCTTCCGCTTATCTGGGGCCGGGTCGCCGTGGCAGCAGGCTCAGCAAGGTGACCCAGACGTCCCTCTCCCTAGCACTGTTTTCAAGTTCCAAGGGGATTCCGAGGCGTTCCCAGGCCAGACGGGATATATATTATCTCCAGCGAGCTCTGGGTCTGCCCCGGGGTTGGACGTGCCTGGAAAACCTCCAAAGGGAGGCACCCAGGAGGCATCCTGACCAGATGCCCGAACCACCTCAACTGGCTCCTTTCGATGCAAAGGTCAAGCGGCTCTACTCCGAGCTCCCCCTGGATCTCCGAGCTCCTTACCCTATCTCTAAGGCTGATCACAGACACCCTCCGAAGGAAACTCATTTCGGCCGCTTGTATCTGCAATCTCATTCTTTCGGTCACTACCCAAAGGTCGTGACCATAGGTGAGGGTTGGAACGTAGATCGACTGGTAAATCGAAAGCTTTGCCTTCAGGCTCAGCTCCCTCTTCACCACGACGGTCGGGTACAACGCCCGCATTACTGCTGATGCTGCACTGATCCGCCTGTCAATCTCATGATCCATTTTACCCCAACTCAAGAACAAGACCCCGAGATATTTAAAGTCATTCACTTGAGGCAGAGACTCACTCCCCACCCGGAGGGAGCAATCCACCGTTTTGCGGCAGAGAACCATGGCCAAAGACTTGAAGGTGCTGACTCTCATCCCAACCGCTTCACACTCGGCTGCAAACCGCCCCAATGCCTGCTGGAGGTCCCAGCTTGATGAAGCTGTTCTTTATATAATATTTAAATATAGATCATTAAGGCCGTTTTAAGGATGTTTTTTACTGTTCAGTCTCACACTGACCTGAAAGGTCACCTTAAACACGGCTTGTAGGATAGTTTTAAGTGTCATACTACTCACTGGTAACAGAGGGCAGTGTTGCATATAGAAAAATTGAGCATCATCACATACTGTATGTATGTGAAAGATTTATACCTACCATACTAGCTGAGTCATCATGTCACATTGCTGACTCAGCAGTCTGTCAGCAATCATTCACACTGATTGGGTAAAAGCTTTTCAAAGAATACGCTGTATTAAAATGGTAAATTGCAGTGACATCATTAGCAACGAGTTACGGCAAACATGAAATCATAAAAGAACTCCCAGGAACATGGTCAGATATACTGCGTGTGGGCCCATGCAGGGGCAAATATTTGCTCCTTGTTACCATCTAGTAGATTGTAATCAAGACTTTGTTAAAGAAAATCTACCACATGGTCACAATATTAAATACAAGTATACAGTTGTTCTGTCAACACAGAGTGCCCTCTGAATTAAAGACAGCTCATTGATTTTTGGGCACCTGGAGTTTCTGGACTTGAGGCCCGCCTTGCCTCATTTGTAATCCAGCCTTGTTGAGGAAGTTTCTTGGGATGAGCAGCAAATCCCTTTAGCATAATGATTCTTTTCTAATTATACAAATGTATATGGACATGCCTTTCTTGACATAACAGGTTGCAGTCTTTTTTTTTTTTTTACTTTTTATCTTCAGGATTCTTTAAATGTATTTTTGCCTGCTTTTAACCTTTCTTATGAAGTTGCTGTGAGAGCTAAACCAATATTTCTGCTCTTCCTTCACCATCTTTAAGTCATATAACAAAATTGGAAAGGACATTGGTTCTGTATCTTAGGTTTCATCACTAAGGACTAAGCAATTTTACACATGACCAATTGCATATCTAAAATGTAAGCAGAATGTCCAAAGATGTCACTGCTAATGGGACCAAATACTGTGATTTACCTTTATGTTCTTCTTCCTGTGGCCTTAACAGCGTTATCAATCCTTAGACCTGTCTGTGTGTGTTTAGGTTAAACACTTCCTCCCTGGCAATAATTCTTCCTGTTGGAATCAGAAGTCTTCATTCCAGATTTAGTCAAATTGAGGATCTTGGACCATTTAAACACAGGCCAGAATTCAAATAGTATCTGACTTGGAATAATGTGAACCCACTGTCACCCTCAGGGTTGGACTCCTTCAAAACAGACAAGGTGTTTGGTGGTTTAACATGGTTTCTTACACCTCCTTCTCTACTTTGCCCTCCTCCATTGGAGTCCTGCCTGGTTTTTATACGTCTTGACATACAAGACATTGTTATTGATTTTGCCCTGTCAACCCCCATTAAATTTGTAGCTCAGTGAAGACTCACAGACCTTAGTGGGGGCGTATGGAAAGAGGGAGATTGGATTATGTAAGCTCAACACAATGTGCCCGGGCTGCGATGATTTCATATGTGTGTAAACAATCGTACAGTTTTCAGTGAATAAATGACCATACTGTTAACTTTCCCGTCTGATGCCACCAATGCTGCAGAAGAGGCACCGAGAGGTGGGGGCAACAAAAAGCAAAACAGGAGAGCACTACTGCTTGCCGTTGCGTTCACGTGACATTGGTGTGGGAAGATTTTGTCACAACATTTTTGTTATAGCTCTGTCTTTTACTATAAGGATAAGGTGTAGCTGTGGTGTTATTTTCTCTAAGCGTTAGGGAACATAAGTAAGCTTGCTGCAGCAATGTTATCATGCTACTGTTTTTTGGTTTACTATGCTTTATAAAAACAGAGTAGAAAGGTAAGCCATTACTCTAATTAGCCACTTTATGTCATCAACCAATCATAATATACTTTTCGTTCCTTTACCATTGGTCCACTTCCGCATAGATCTAATTTCAGCAACTGAAGTGTTGGAAAATTACCGTTTTTCATATCGATTATGCTAATCAACGAGCGTTTGCCAAGTTTTCGACTGTACCTGAAGGCAGCACAGATCCTGCGGAGTTTCGGGGAAGCGCATCTGACGCGCGTTCACGTTTCCCTACTCACACGCGCGCAAGTATACAGCAACACACCGGGAGCATCCCTGAACGGAGGGAGCGCTCGTTTTGGTTTAACAATCTGGAAGAATCCGTGTGTTATATTTTGTCACGTTTGTTAACAGACTGTCTCTGACGCTGCAGAATGATCCCGGGCCCTGCCCATCCTTCTGGACTCTGAGGCCCGCACAGAAATCCACCTTGCACCCGGCAGAAGGACCCTCACTGACCGCGACGCCTCCAACAGCAGCAGCAGCCCGCCCGAGAGAGAATGTCAAGTAGCCCTGAAGAAAGTCGCTCCAGGGGCGGCGGCTCCAACTGTGACCTGAAACTGGCCTCTTCGAGCAACACATCCCCCGAGGGTGGACCACCACCACCGTTGCACCAGAACCGTATACGGCAGGTGGGTGTCTGTCCGCAGCCTGCTCTCCGCATTGACTGGCCCAGTCAGCCGTGTAAAGAGCAGCCCGCACCGCTGCTGATGCTGAGGAAGAGCAGTCAAAGGCGTTGCCGTGCTTTAGCTGGCGATGTTTCATTCAGTGGCGTTTAAATTAGCGACTAATAGGAACAAGCTTCTCTGCAGGCAAGAAGCCATCTGTTTTGAGACTTAGAGAGATGCGCTTCTGGGTGATAATATGATAATACCAAAATAGGCCAAGTGTGCCAGTTGTTATGGCCGTCAAAATAAACACCAGCACACTTGCACTGACTTCACTAGTTACTACTGTATACGGGCTGCAGTGAGGAATGTTTACATCTTCACATATAGCTTTGGATGTTTTCCTGTTTACATGGCCCATATAATGCCTGATTGGTCCGAGGGTGACGTGACTTTGGAGGAGTTTTATTATTCACATTTCTACCCAAAATATGACACGTTACAAGTATTTTTACAAGTTGTGATTACTGGGATATTGTTAGTTTTCTACAGCCTTCCATCTGAAGCACATATTTACACACTATACACAATGTGTTTACTCATTCTATTTTAGCATAATATATTGCATGGTAAAGAGAGACAGAGAGAGAGAGAGAGTGTGTGTGTGTGTGTGTGTGTGTGTGTGTGTGTACACCCAGTGTTTGTCCCCACAGTGCTCTCTCAGGGTTGGGCTGCTTTGCCAGTAAGTCCTTCTGTCCTTGTGTAGACGGATATTCTCATATAGCTTCTTCCTCCTCCCCTCTCCTCTACAAAACAACTCCACCACAAAATGTATTGCTAAGTTGAGGCTGTGTTTGAATAAATTGGTACACTAGTGCACATAGCTTTAATAGGAAAACTGTAATTTATGCATTAAATTTATTAGGCTATCTTTGAGTCTGTTTTTGTACATGTAAGCCGTACACTAGAAAATTAATGTTCAGTGTTTCCATCTAAATTTGACCATGTAACGCGTGTGTTTGTGTAGTGAGAGTGAGTCAGGGGATGGTAGATGGCTGTTTCCTGTCTCGGTGCACTCTCTCAGGCTAATGTGATTTCAGTAATGGACTGTAGTGCTACATATACACCCACACGGATACACACATAGACACACACTTTAGTCTCTTCCTTTAGGGTGGGGCCACTGTGTTCACATACTTAGGATGCAATCAGTAGTTTCTGTATTATAAACATTAAAGAAAATCTTAGGTGAAACTGGTGTGTAATGTATAATTAGGTGAGCATATGCCGAGGGAATCTGGATGTTTATGTCCTTGGTGTGTTTTTATGTATACAAAGTCATAGTTCCTCTGAATAATTGATCACAACATGTGTGTCTGTTTATCTTTAAGTGCTCCATAATGAAATATCCCTTATAATTTACTTATTTCTGTTAATTGTAAAGGCTACGTTCAAGGCTAGACTTGTAGAGAAGTAACACTTGCACACAACCGTTTCCTTAGTCTTTTATCTTGTACTTTATACAAGGTGTAACTCTTAATACTCTGTTGTGATCTTGTCTTACACAACCTTTTGTGAAGCAGAGTTGTACTTTTTACTATGAAGTCATCCCACTTTGTTGTATTTTGTTTCTATTTCTCATCCTACATTTGGCAGCTAAAATTGGATGTTTGCTTGTAAACTGTTAAATGATCGATTTCACCCACATCAAGTGAAAAAACAGTATTTTCCCAATACTCCTACACTCTCAAGAGGTTCATCTGTTAAATTTAACAGATTTAAAAGGCACATTAGAATTAATATGTTTAAGAGTAGTTTGGGATAGTTGAAAGTTTATATTTGTAACGGTATCACACACTATCTGAGTTATCTGTGTGGTGCAGGGGAAGAGTCATTTAACACTGCAGATCTATGTTTTGTCCCTGGCTGCAGTGGCTCGAACTTGGCCCCACTGATCGATCATAGCGGCAGTGCTGATGAATGATCATGTCCTTGTCGCTGCATCAGTTAGCCTTCTCTTACTTGTTGGTCTGTCCTCACTAATTCAGCATGATTAGACCCTTTGTTAGGATGGTGAGGACATGTGCAGGTTGTGTTTGATTGGCATCTTCCTTCTTGTTAAACTTTTGAAGGAGCAACTACTAACATCTAATTTTCATGGGAACACGGGTCTTTCATTGGGTTTAAAGGCCCTACGCACCAAGCAGGTTGAAGCTGGGTGGGGCACTGCTGGGAATTCTGTGAGGTCACCAAACTTAATGTACCACTGATGTACCCATTGGAATGATTAAGCTGTAACTCATTCCTCTGTATAGGCACTACAGCAGAATGAGAGTGATGCCAATCAAGCACACAAGTCCATCAGTCAGTGAAGGAAAGTGAGGCTTTTATTGTTTCGTTTGTTGTGGCTCTTTTGGCCACTTGGAGGCAGCAGCATTCTAAAAGAAGCTGACTAACACAGTGCTGACATAAGCTATGTCCAAAGTTAGAGGCTGCATCCTTCGAAGGACGTATTTGAAGACCAATTGCGTCACAGTGGCACGTTGTCGGCTGTCCCATTTTGAAGAATCCTTCAGATGCGGCTGACAAATGCATCTTCCCTTTCTTGGGCCACGAAGGATCCATCGGGTTAATCCTTCGCGGCCCAACATACCCCGAGATTCAGTGAGCGCCAATTCGAACGATATAAACGTATTTGGTTTCAGCTCAATCGAATAGCTAGTGATACAAATGTTTAAAAAAAAAAGACAGAAAGGGGCCTTGAAACTAATCATCCTTAAAATAATGGGTTAACTAACGTGATGTTAGTTATGATAGCTAGTTAGCCTGCTAACTTCCTTTTGCTAGGCGCCAGGAGCAAATCCTCGGTAGACCAGACCGTCTCATTTCAGTTTTGCCTTAGCGTTCTACACAGGCTACGAATGATTCATCCTTCAAATATTATTATTATTACAAAGTTGTTACGGCTAACATGTTAGCAAACATTTGCCTGTAAATCCATCGGACGCATGGCAACATTAGCATTCATTTGGAGTCATGTCTCTTGCAATCTGATAAATCTAAGTCTGAATTCACTTACCTTTTTAGCTCTAGTTTGGGTCTCATCCAGATCCTGTGAAAAATAGCTCTAATAGTTGTTAGCTCGCTAGATGTATGATTTTCTTCTTTAGCTAGCTGCTAATTCATTTGTCTGTCAGCAGTTTGACGCTAGGAAGGTAGTTTACTGTGGTTTTGTCAGAGCTTTTTATGCTGAAAACATTACATTCTGCTGTCGGAAATTGTGTTGGTGAAAGCAACGAGACTGAAGTAAGTTTGCGTGCAGACAAACCACAACATGAGCTAAGAGACTGGAGAGCTTCAGAGAGATGTAGAGTTCGGTGACAAGCCTCTGTTGGTTCATCACTCTGCTCTTGTACTTCAAATGGGAAATCTACCTTATTCTGAGTGTTTAAATCCAGCTCTGTAGATCTGGATTTACTTGTTTAATGCAATACAATACTTCTCTCTGTTTCCTTTCTCCCCTTTCACAGAAAATACCTTACAATTGCTCTAAATTGTCCCAAGTTAACAGGACATTGATTCTTTTTCAAATGGTATTTTCAGCGCTTTAAAAAGTACGATCAAAAATCCATTCAACTCCATTGTACAGTGTCTGCACACAAGTATCCTCATTGTATATCTCACAACGCCTGCAGATAACTCTCTGTAAGGCTAGATGCCGAAAGAGGTTAAGTGAAAAAGGAAATAAAGCTAATAGATCTTAGTGTTGGGATAGACAGAAATAACCGATCTATGTATGTGAGACAAAAGAGAAAGTGACAAAGGGACACAGTGTGATGTGAGGCTCTTAGTTGCCGGTCTAAAAATACTGCCTGTCTCTCGCGTGATTGTCCTGGAGGAAAAATAGCTTCTTCCTCGCCAAGTGGCTGTGTGTCCGTGTCTCTGTGCTCACTGAACCTGTGTCACTGAGCATTTTCTGGCTGCTCTGGCCTGGTGAGGAGCAAGTGCTTCCCAGTTAGTCTGCATCTATCTAGTCTATTCGTTAACTGAAAAACACAGACTGCCTCATAATTTGTCATCCCTCGGCCTGTGCAAGTTCACTTTAGGTACTTAAGAGCCCAAAGATCAATGCAGGACTGGATTTTATTTCCTCTGCAGTCTGATGCTTGTAATTGAAATCTAAGAACCTCAATCCTTCAGTGGAGATGCGGAGGCCATCCTCAGGTTTCAGAATACTTCTCACTTTTCTTTCTTCACTTTATCTTACCGCCTTGAATCCTTGCCCAAGTTTTCTCCTTGTCTTTTTTGGCTATCATCCCTTTTCATCTCCCATTTCCACCTCAAGTACCCCCCCTCCTCCACCCTCACCACTGGTCCCAGGACTAAGATCCTGATGTGCCAGGAGGTCAGATTTCACTGCAGCCTCTGACATTTTCCTCTAACTCTGCCCCGCCTCTCTGTCTGTGTCTGCCTGGCTATCTGTCTGTCTCTCTTTCTCCACTGGGAGTGGGATGATGGGATTCTGCAGGAAGGGAGTCCTAATGGAGCCAAGGCCTTCATTACATTACCTCTGAAAAGCCAGACACACCCACATGTAGCCTTAGCTTTCCTTCAATGCATAATGTCCACTTTTGGCCAACTGGGGTCTCTGTGGGTGCAGTTTTACAGGTTGTGTATACATAAATACACCAAGCATGACAGTATAGCATAGCTATATTTACCAAAGCTGTTAGAGTTATTAGTGCTTACACACTTAACCGCAAGTCCACCACTCCAGTACCTCTTCTGATGGTTACCAAAAGCCATTAAGAATTAATAAGTGTTTCCTGTGAAATACCTGCCTGGCACTGCATTGTTGTGCACATACTGTTGGCATGATTCAGCAAGAAATTACTGTTTGTTTTAACACTATATCATCAATAAAATCATTTTTGCAAGACTGTGATGTCATGCAATAATGTCCCTAAAACTAGGTTTGACCCACTGAGTGACATTTGTGTTTGGGACACAGTCTCAGTTTTCAATATAAATCTACTCTTTGTACAGCGTGTTAGGTGCTGTCATGCTACAATGTGCACACTGATGTTAAAGCTCCTGTGAGGGACTTTCGGTTTGTGTTGATTTTGGCGCCCCCTATGTACAAAGCCGTACCTCTTATCTCTTTGCTGATTTTGTCCTGTACATGCTCAAGTGAATCTCCTCCTGCTTTCTTTAACAGTCACATGTATCACTCACTTTAAATTTCTGCCCTGGAAAATGTAAACAAAGGCAGCGTGCAGTTAATCGCTTCGTCTGACACCTACCCCCCACTAGCGGTTTCAGGCATTAAAAATAACTATATAGAAATAATCAATCTTGTCGCTGATGGTCTGGTTTGCTTTCGTAGGTCATATAGAGGCACCAGAATTCATTTCAGTCTGTTTCATAACCAGCAAAAAAACTCCATACAGGAGCTTTAATAGAGGCAACATCAAGTATAAAGTTATAGAGCTGCAACCAAAAAGACTCAAGTGTTTTTTGGATGAACTGGTTAATAATTTAATCAATAAATCTTATAGAAAGGTTAGTTAATAAGTTCCCACAGTCAGAGGTGGGATTGTAGATTGTACAGCTGAAGCAGTTGGTCTTCATCTTCATCAATAAGTCAATTTACAGAAAACTACGGCTGTGGCTCAGTGAAAGAGACGGTCGTCTCTCAATTGGAAGGTTGGTGGTTCGACCCCTGGCTGCTACGGTCACATGTTGAAGTGTCCTTTGGCAAGACGCTGAACCCCAAATTGCTCCTGAAGGCATAGCCATCGGGTATGAATGTGCATGTGATTGGACATTGGCACTTAGGCCTTTCATTCAGTGTATGAATGTGTGAGGGTAACATGAAGTGTAAAAGCGGAGAAGTCGAAAGACTAGAAAAGTGCTATATAACTACAGTCCATTTACAGTCCATTGAAGTGACCAAATATCCAGCAGATGCATCAATAATTGTTCGCTGCAGCCTTAGGAGACTCAGATTAGGGACTTACAAGAACGCAAATCCTCATAAGGAGGAGCCATCAACTGTTTGGTAAAGGTTAATTACTTAAAAGATTAGTTGATTTTCAATATTAAAAAAAGGTTTACCAGGGCTAATTAAATAATTGACTTATCATTATGCACTATTGTTATGCTGTTAAGAGCTGTAAAACGCAGTTACTTTCATTATAGATTCATCTGCTACTTATTTTTTTCATTGATTGTTCATGTTTAAAAAACTCAGTTTCCCAGAGCTTTAGGTAATGTCTTATTGGATCAACAGTCCAAAACCTCAATGACAGTCGATTTACAATGGCTTAAAACATAGTGAAGCAGCATATCCGTCCATTTAGGGAGTTAAAACCATCAAATATGTCCCACTTCTGCTTGGAAATTAAATAACACTATTATTTGTCAATCCAAAACGTTGCAGATGAATATCCCGATGTTTAAATGATTGGCTAAATGGACTTCCACCTTTGATAAACTTTGATCTTAACCTGATCTAATGCAGCGTTCAGAGTTAGCCTAAATAAACAACATAGAAATATCCATATCCCACAAGAGTATAGTTCACCTCACAGTGACCATTTTTGGCCTGACACTCAGGCCTCCAGCTACCAAGCAGCCACAATGTCGACCAGCTCTGATGCAATATACAAGCAACAGTATGAGCTTTCATACTGTAACGGTGATAGGGCGGTGCTCAAAGCACTGGTATTCCTGTCCCGGATCCAAAACCATATGACGTGTCTATATTTGGGTTCAAACGGCATCCCGACACACTGTAACCTGGACTGGCATTCTTGGCGGTCATGGTACCTCACAACTAGTTTGGGACACCTTCCTTCTGGCCCTACTTTTCCTTGATTGATGTTTGAAGGACGGGGTTGCATTACTTGAGTTATAGTTCGTCATCACTATCATCAATTTCAACATCATATTGCGACAAAGAAAACTTCAGTAGAAGGAGACAGAGAGGGTGCGTAATGCATAGAAATGACTGCATTAACTCGCCACAGCTGCAGGATATTATAAATGCAAGATAGACTAATGAAATGCGTCCTCAACAAGGAAGGGTGAAGAACAAATCTGTCCTTAAATGCATCCTTTTCCAGTCATGCTCCGACGAGGTCAGGTGTTTTTGGACTGAGCATTTACATGTCAATTATTCATCACGGCCTCATTGCTGTGTTTCCCGTCAGAGAGAGCAGGGCGTGGTTCGTGATCAATGGACTTCTGAGAAGCTCAAACACCTTCATGTAAATGTGCTCTCTCTTTCTCTCTTGTCAGCTTCCCTTTAGCCTTCCTCCTCTCTCTCTCTCTACTGCCTCTCAGCATGTTTGAGTTGAGTAAGTGAAGGTTTTCTCACAGGAGAACACATCAAAGCTTTTTCACTGGGTTGTTGAGAATAGCACGGCTCATAACAGGGCACATAAACAAGGACAAAAACATACATCTATGCCTGTTTTTGCACCATGCTGGGGAAGATGCTATGATGTTAACTCGTACGTACAGTAGGGCATCTCATCTTAATCGTCGTATTATATCTAAATATAGGATTGTTGATGTTTTTATCATAGGTCTGACATTTAAAATCCCCAAATCATCACATCTGGTTTTATCCCAAAAAAGACTTGAAAAGTTTAACAGCCAATTTAATGTCTTACTTCAAATCACATCTGTTTTATTTCACCTTAATCATTCTCTTTTTCTCTCCCAGTGTTGTAATATCTCCGTCTGTCTGGTTATTTCCTCTCTCTCTCTCTCTGCCCGTCTGACAGCTTCTCTTCACTCAGCACTCCTGCAATGACTCTGTGCTGCTGCGAATTTTAGGTCACACGCTTCATTATTCATTATACATTCAACTTGGAGTTGAAATCAGTTTCTGCCTCAATTCCCTTTGTCATCCCGACGCTGGATGAGCTTAGCCATCGTACGGAAATACACCCTGCCAACACTTTAGCAATGCTAGCATATTAACTGTGTGGGCCGGAGTGGTAAAACAAAAACAGTGTTCTTCAAATGGATGCAACATTTGAGGGCTGCGGGCTGTTTCTCTTTTCTTAACTGCTACCCTGCACACACATCCTACTATCTCAACAGCCTCATACAATATATTGACATTATTTAGCATTGATAGCATCCAGGGATGGTAGTTTCACTGTAATATAGGAGTGTATTTTCCATCATACTCCAGGACTCTCTCTCCTCTTATTAACAGGAATGGCACGTGTTCCCGAAGGGCCGCACTTAAAAGAGGAAAAAAAAAGGGAGAGCCGTAAATTAGTATGACGGCCAATTCCAAGGCAGTGGGTATCAAACCACCCCTCCTGTATCGCAGAGATGCAGTGGATATTGGTAACGTTTGCAGGCATAGAGTTACACTGATAGCTTTTAGATGTAACACTTCATAAACCCGGCGTCAGCTGCAGGAAGGGAATTTACGGATGTAAGCAGGTGCTTATGTTGCATTTTTTGCTATGTAGATTCTTCCAGGGTCCTCATAGTTTGCTTTGAAAAAAGGATGTTGAAAGATGCGGCTTATTGAAGCAAAAGCTGCATCAATCAGCTAATGTAGTGTGGCTGTCTCCCTGCAGGCCTGCTGTGGAAGTGGGCAGGGTTGCTAATGTGGCGGCAACATTGGAGGACAAATTGAGCCATGTGTGATACTGATAAATAAGAACAAATGAGATGTTTCCATGTGTGCGTGGTACTGCTTTAATTAAGACGGGTGTGGTCTTCTGACTTTCTCCCTCCAGTCGTCTTTCTCTCATTGTGTATCATATGACTGTATCAAGGTTATACATCCCATCTACTGCGCATCTCCCTCTTCCCTCTCTACCCATTCTGCCCCACCCAAACCCACCCATGTCTTGATATCATAACTCACTGTGTTTGGGTGTGGTCTGCTCTGCCTGCTTTGTCCACTGGCAATTTAATTTGACTCTGTGTGATTTGGTTTTGTGGGCGACACAGCGTGACTGTGTGTTTGTGTGTGTGTGTTGTGTACTTTATGGCGCTGACCTTTCCTTAGCAGTTAAAGAGGCAGCAAGACAACTTGACATTTAAATCATATCTGTAAGCCAATCCATTACTGTCTGTGCTCTGTATTTACCTCATTCTGTTACGTGTTTACACAAAGAAGACATCATTTATAGCCAGTACCAATATTTATGCTAGCCTACCTATTACACTGTTAAAGAGCTGTTGTTGTCTTACTTGTAGAGTCTGTTGGTTGATTTATGAGGCCCACAGGTTTATCACAAACCTCAGTCCTGCACTGAAGTTGACAAAAACCTTATAAAGTTGCTGCAGTTTTTCTGTTTAGTAGCTTTTTAACTTCCACTCACCACTTAAACCAATGACTGCATATATAGATGGACGACACATCTCCACCTGCTCTCATTGTCCGGAACTGATGCCAAAATAGCCCCCGCTGTAGCCACTTCAGCTAACCAAAATACACACTTTAATTACAGAAAAAAAGATCCTGCACGTTGGCGTGTTTAACAGCAGAACAGCTTTTTTGTGTTGGTCTGAAGCAGATGTTCACAGATATGGGAACTTCACTGACTGTAGTGATTGTTTTAGTTACGTCTCCTCTCATCGTTCCTCCTCTACTCTGCTAATCTGGAACAGATCGGCTGCAGGAGCCGTATTTGTCAACAGAATTGCTACAAGTAACTAATTAAAAATAAATTTGTCAGAAAAATGAACACTACGACGTAAATCAGCATGATAATAACTAACTATAATGACAGAAACCGTGTTTGAGAAACAGTTATTTTGCGTGTGTTTTGGTTTTATAGTTTGACTCATGTCCCATCTGTTAACATGGAGGAGGCGGGCTTTATGACCTATACTGCAGCCAGTCAGCAGGGGGCGCTTGAAATGTTTGGCTTCACTTTTAGGGGGCTGTCATGTCGTTCATCTTTTTATACAGCCTGTGACTTAAACCAAGGACCTATGTAATTTAAATAGAATCTGAACGACCAGTATTTTTGAATGAAGCAGGTAGTAAAACTGCAGTCCTGATTTCTCATGTTACTGTCATGTAACATGAGGTGCAGGGTTCAGCTGCAGTTTAGATCAATAAACAGAAGGGAAACAGAGAGTACTATGTGAGTGTGTGTGTGTGTGGGCACTGCAGATCTCCTGTTGTTTTCTTCCGATTAGATTTATAATATATTACATTAGCATCAGCTTTATTATGAAGCCATTGTCTTGAATTAAGTAAAGGGAAGCTTGAGTTGCTTGTTGTTGATCACAGCTGAAAACATTAAGAGTTAAATTATAAGATGCACTCTCATGAAGCTGCAGCCTAATGGCTGAGTTAAAGGCTAAGCATGAAGACAACAATAACCGCTTCAAAATACCTACATTGTCTCTTTTGTTCACAAAGCACCCATTATATTTTATTTGTTTAATCTGGACACAAACAGAAATTTTTACAAGACATGTTGAGGTTTTACAGAGAGTTATGTACTGGAACTATTTCTCGTCAGGCTCTTTGTTACTTGCAAACTTTCCGTTCAGACACTCCATCATGGAGCACTTCTCAACACAAAGTTTGCTGCACTTTCTTTGGAAAAGACAGCAAGAACGTTTGTATTGTTTCTTTTGAAAGTTTTCTTGGCCAACATCTAGTATCCATTAGAAGAACTGACGCACTTGTGTTGATAATATTGGGAATATTGTTTTTGTACTGAAAGCTGTTGGGTCTCTTTTTTTTCTTCTACCGCTCACTCTTCAAAGAAATCTCTATCCAACTCTGGTCCAGTCACTCTCACACACTTAGCGGGTTAACATCAGCCTAATGCATCACTTAAACCAAACAGATGTAAGAAGGCTACTAATGTAAACTAGTATTTCTCAGTCAGGAGCAGTTGGGCGGGGATAGAAAATTGTGTTCATGAAAAATTGATGGCCTTCTAAAAGTCTGAATGAGTCATCCTAAACAGAAAGAAGTCCCAGATGCATTATCTGCTTCCAGACACTCACTGGCAGAACTCTACTCGTCAGCATCACAGCTACATTAACAGGCTGACAAATCATAAACAACAACATTCAAAACAAGCATGTAAATACCAGCAAAAAAACAAAGATGCTAAGAGATGCAAAGAGACAAGTTAAACAGCACCCTTAATGTACTGTATGTTTTAGCGGATTTATTGCAAGTTTGTGTCACTGTGGTCTAAAGCATAACAGAGAATCAATTAATGCACTTTCCTACTTCCCATGCAGCCCCAGGTTCATTTTAGTTCATGTGAGTATGATATATAAATAAACTTGCAAAGACAAGCAAGTTGCACAAAGGCAATCTGTCATCAACATTATTTACTTACTTATTTATGTCAAAGGTGCATTTCTTTTGCCAGCACTATAAGACCAGTTGGAAGTATTTTATACAGTAATAATAATAATAATAACTTTGTTTATAACACACCCTTCACCCGTCCAAAGTTACAAGGTGCCGAGCAGGCGGACATTAAAATGTCTATGGGCGAAACCACGAGCTGTTTGTACAACTTTCTCCACAGCTATGGCGCCAATTTCAAATATTATTGCTTCTTTTGATTACAGGGAACACCAGCTTTGACTGACAGTGGCTTTTCCAGGGGCGAAGTCCTCCTTTATAATGTTAAAATAACCCTAATAAAAATAAATAAATAAAAATAACACACCATCATCAGCATAGTAATAGTATTGAATATTGTAATTACTCAGGATCTGTATCTGTATGTGACCCAGTGAAGCAAGTAGATGACAGAAAATAACAGGGGACCTAAAGTGGAACCCTGTGGAACCCGCAAGTGAGAGGGGTGCTTGAGGAGGAAGAACCTGATTTTAACTTAGAGCGATCTGTTTGTTAGGTAAGAAATAAACCAGTCGGAAGCCACATCGGTGATACCAACAAGATCAAGAAAAATTTAAATACAATAAAACCTGCATCTGTAGTAAGCATCAGGTCATTAGAGACCTTAACCAGAGCGGTCTCTGTGCTATGGAGAGAGTACTATACTGTACAGTACTATAAGTTTGTCAATATTTGTTGTTGAAACATGAAACACAAAGGACAAAAAGGGTCATTAACATTGTGAAAAGAACTGTATAACGTTTATTTGGAAATTACTCACATCACAAAGGATGCAGGCATAGTCATGTAAATGTGTCTATTTGTGCATCCTATTGAATGAACTACAGGTAAACATACACACCACACCTGCAAACACACATCCAGGCTCATGCAGGGATATGCGTGCCGGTCTCTGCGTCTCCACATCTGCTATCATAGAGTCCTAATGGGCCTTATAAAAGCATTTGGATCTATAAAATGGAAAGCACACCATCAACCCCTCCCCATGTGTGAGATCCACTAAACCAATAGAAACAAGAGCTCACATCAGCTCACTTTAGAGCCCCCCCTTCAGCGTAATCAGACACCTAAATGGATACACACACACACACACGCACACCCACACACACGCTTCTTTGGTTTATAATGTATTCTCCTAATCCTTATTATTGTGCATGAGTGATGGAAGGGATCAATAGAGGTCATTGATCAGCTTTTGCTGATGCACAGACACTGAAAACTTAACAGGATAGTTCATAAAGACATACTGCACGCACACAGACAACAACATTACAGTAAGAACACTGTTTCAGGCTGAAATAACATGCTGATCAATGAGCTTATAGATTTGGTCTGAAACTCAAGATGTCCCACAGTGTAGTAGTTGTTTACCTTTGCTTGCAGTGTGCAGTTTACTGAGTGTTTTCATGAGGATGACTTATATAATATGCACATAATTAACCTTCCTATAAGCTAGAATACTATAAACAAAGGACTGTATCATGTGTTAGTTAAGGTCAACAACTAGACCAGGACATGACATGGACTCATTGAAGGAGCATAAACTGGTCTGTATTATAATATAATATAATAATTATTGTTAAGATGATCATTTCGAAAGATAGTGACTCTGTGGTGTATCTTTTTCAAAACTGTTTTAAGGCTGTTTTGCTCGGTGACAAACTCTGGCTTCAGTTCTAAAAAAACGTTTAATTATATGCAACTTATATGTAGAATAATAAAGTACGGAAGCCTGAAGGGGAAATGCATCCATGCATTTTATTCACTCCGTTTTCCCGTAACCACAAGTCATATCCGGTTGTTTTCTCGAGACCTTGAGATAACAACACTGTATCACCGTAACATCAGGTAACCATAACTCATATCACCACGGTTACAAAAGCACAAAATAAGCTTAACTTGCCTCATTAGTGTGGGCCAGAAAATTACCCTAGTTATCATGAGAAAACCAACCTTTGTTATCCTGAGGTAACAAAAAAAATAAGTCTAGATCTCAAGAATACAACTGGAAATGACTCCTTATCACTGGAAAACAGAGGATAGAAAATGTATGGGTGCATGTCCGCTTAGGGCTTCTGTATTAAATACATGATAAAAGGCACCTTTACCAATCTTAATTCAGTATCAATTATGTTCAAACATTAATTGACAAAAAATAAATACAAAGATCTGAAGAATTTTACATTTTGTTTTGAATGTATCACAGAAAGTGTATTCAAAATCAGAAGAAGAAAGTAGTTCCATCTTGCATTTCTTCTTTACTGTATTAATGTTTCATTATTTCTTCTATTTATAGAGTAAAATCAAAGGTCAATCAATAGCTGATGTCTTAAGAAGAATCCCTCATTCTCTGTTTCACCAGCAGGGGGTGCTAGAGGAGCAGAGCACACCCGCAAAAAAAACCAGAAGGATCATCCTTCGTCTGAATGAAGCACTCAGGCCGTTTGCTACCAGTAAAGAGGTTTTTAGACAGCATTACAGTGTGCAGTGATTCAGCAGATCCTCCCACTCATGATTACCGGGAGGAATAGATGTTGCTGATGTTGTTGTTGTTGAACCTGTGAAATCATATCGGGCAGAATGTGTGAACAGAAATAGAGGTGTGAGATAGTGTCCCTCTCCCTGGTGCTGAAATTTCAAACTCCGAACACTAGCTGCACTGACAAAGAGAGACCTTGACACCCCTTCCGCTGGTGATGAAAACACAGATGAACACACACGCTGTCAAATCATATTCCATCAGCCACCAGTAGCGACATTGCAGTGCAGTTGAGATTCAGACCGGCCCACTTTCCCCACATGCGGGGGGAAGCCTGCAGGTGATTGGGAGCCACAGTTCTGTGCTAAATGCTCACTGTCCCCCCTGTGGCTCTGTTGGTGTGTCCCATCTTCTCCGCTTGCTCACAGAAGGACAGCCTGTACCCAACTTCACCTCTTTTCCCATTCTCTCTTTCGTTCTTCCTTCTCTTTATTCCCATTTTTTCATGCTCTTCATTAGTCTTTTAATAATTGAATTATGACTTTTCTATAATTGTTCTTTTTATGTCCCCTACAAGCCTTCCTTTAAGTCTTCTTCTTTCTGTAAAGTAGAAATTATTTCTTGTGCAGAACTCAACCTGCTTTTGATGACAACACTATCAAAAGTCTTCACTCACTCAGATTTTAAGGTTGCATTCTTCTCCTGACACCACAGATCAGACGTTAATTTATGGCACAGAAGAAGACCATCAGTGTCCTGTTGTCCCTGCTTCTGTGGTCTTTTACTCAGTGTCCCGGAGTTAGATCACTAGGGGGGATCTCTTCTTAGCCGACCTCTTGGGGGCACCAACATTGGAAAACTCCACACAAAATATCTGTTTTCCCCCTCCAATCCTCCCCATCTCACCTTCTTATCCATTAACCTTTCTTCCTCCTCATTATTCCCTCCTTTTCCCTCTCGACAGGCTGCATTCCCACACGGGTAGTAAGAGTTATTAGCCGTGGCTGTAGCAGTCAGCTGGCTGTTGGCATGCAGCTTCGCTAAACCCCTTACACACTAAACACTTCCTATGACTGTAGCTTACGTACACACATTAACAATCCCATGCTTGCACGTGTGCGCACACACACATTTTGCAGCCACATCTGTTCACATGGAGTAGGGTTTTCATGTACATCTGGCCATGGTCATCTTCTATGTGTGTGTGTGTGTGTGTGTGTGGTAATTTTCAGAGAGTAGGCGGATGTGTCTTATCTCTCATCATTCAGCAACCCTTTTCAGTCATTGTCACTCTCTCTCATGCCTCTGCACATGTATGTGAATGGTTCATGGATGTGTGTGTGTGTTTTTGGTGATTTTTTTTGAAAAACGTCTGATTCTCTTCCGGATATTCTACTGTAAAGAAACAAAGAACAATTGAAGAAGAAGAGGGGAACACTAATCAGCAGTTTTTTATTTCAAGGATCATTTTTGGAGCCAGTTGTATTTTCATTTTGGAAGTTCAGATGAACGCTAATTTGCAAAGGTTTAGTGTATATGCTACAGGCGTATAATCAACAACCTCAGCTCCTAGTAACAGTATTCTTTGGGAAACTGGCACTAAGGCAAAGTCATGGCCCACGCTGCAGCCCACCTGAAGAAAGCCCGCGAGCTCGAGCAGCACCCAGAGTACAGAGCCCTGCAGAAAGCCAGGGAGAGGAGGAGACGCCAGCGTGAGAGGGCCGAGAGAAAGCGCCTGGTAAAATATATCACGTGTCGTGTTTATACATTTGTTTCATGCCATCACAATACATGCTCTCGTTGGCTTAAGAGTATACTGTAAACACAAGTACACTGTGTGTGAGAGTGGGTTGTGGGGGTTGCACAGATGTGGATGTGGTTGACTGCACAGTGTGCTGTGGATGCTGTCCTGCTGTCCCCTCAGATGATTTATTATGCAGTGTGAGGGAGGTGGATGATGAGGGGGAAAGATGACAGATGTGAGGATGGCTCAAGCTCAGAGGTCACATGCTGGTGGTATCCGACCGTGAATGGAGCATCCTTTTGCTAATATTATAAATAAAAAAAAATAGTTGGGTATTGTTTTTGCGTAATGGAAAAAGGGAAGTGGAATCAAAGACATTTCTGTTGCCAGGTCCATTATCTTCTTTTATGGTGACACGGGAAGCTTTTAAAGAATGGATGGAATGTTGAATCTACTCAAAACATCTGTGAGCACTAAATAGTGGTTTGTTTTTAAAGATGGACTTCCTAAGAGTTTGCGTGGCCTATTTTGCACACAAAAATGCCGCCACACTCTGAAACTGGTGATTGATTTGGTTCAAATAAATGTGTTTTCCACTTCAAATTGAAATTGTGTGAGTACACTTTTAACACAGGTCATGACACTCGTAAAAGGTTGCCTTGTGAAAGCAGTCACTAATGAGTTGTTTACGATACTATGTAAGGTTCTGACGTAAGCAAAGCCTTGCACAATGTACAGTGCATAATCCAGTATGCAGGTCCAATCCTGTACAGATACGGAGATTACAGCTGGTTGTCAATCATTCTGATCCCTGTTTGAGTGTGTGTTCGCTGGGCAGATAGACACACAAGAGAGCGAACGAGAAGTGACTGAAAAGTGTACAGAAACATGAGAAGACTTTGTGCATTTGTGTTCAAAAACTGAAGAAACATTTAAACTTGTAATCCAAAGTTGGAACTACAATCCTGTAAACATGGTTGTACAACCGTGTACAGATGAAACCTCATCCACACAGGTTATATGTCTGCATATCGGACATTTCCTACATTCCCCCTGATGATGAACAATGAAATTCAATCGGAGTATCCTGTGTTCAGGCTCTGTCATGACCCCGGGGCGTTCCTGGAGAGCACCGCAGGCCATGCCCAGGCCCAGACTTAAAAACCCAGCTGTCATGCAACCAACCCTGGGATCACACAGCAAGGGGTGGTGGTCTCTTCACTTAAAAGATGGTCTGGAAGAGTAAAAATAGCCAAGGCGGGAGAAACAGTGAGGGTTAATGGCTGCAGTTGTTATCCTACAGAGAGAGAGGAGACGTAAAGGAAGAGTAAGCGGGACTATAGGCCTCACACGCTAAGACAAGAGGCCGGGAAAGAGATAAAAGGGTGCAGCGAGGAAGTAAGTGAGGTTTGGAAAGCAGACATGGATGGATTTAATGGATGCAGCCAAACTTCTGCAAAGTGGGCCGGAGATGCTTTTAACTAAGGACGCAAAGTGACGACAAGACAGAATCATATAAAACCGTACAGTGAGTGAAGAGAGTGAGAAGAGTTTTCAGGACTAGTTGGGAACTAATTTGAAAGGGAACTATGGGTAACGCAGCATCATGTCAGGCCTGTGGATCCGATAAAGCTTTAAAGACCAGCGGGAGTGACGACAATTTAAACCATCACACCGACTACTACGGAGCTGCTGAGTCTGCAGCGGAAGTCAATGATTTATTGGTAAGAGGGGGAGAGAGAGAAGCACCGTTCATCGTTTCAATGAGGAAGTGTTCAAGAAAACACGAGCATGGTGTGTCCATCTCTGCTAGTGTGTGTGTGTGTGTGTGTGTGTGTATGTGTGTGTGTTAATTCGAGTGGTGACATCCCATGTGAGACCTTTGATCCTTCACAGGGGTGTGGTCTCATTCCAGACATGCGATGTGGAGTTTAATTATTCTGACCTCACAAGTTAACACCCAGCGGTGTTTGATTGACACGTTACCATCTGAACCCCACTAGAAATAGGTCAGAACCTTATCAACACGTGATCGGATATCAATGTTGCAAAAGTGTGGCATTTTAAGACGGAAGCTTCCTTATTTTTGTCTAATAATCAATTAGTTTATCAAGAGAAAATTAATCAGCTTTGTGATTACTGATTAAATTGTTCAAGCAAATGTGAGGATTTGCGAGTTTGACAGTGAACCCATTCCACTGTTTGAGCCTTGTGTGGACACATATGTAACATTAACTTCAACTGATAAATTGATTACAAAAATAATAGTTATTTGCAGCCCTTCGTGTGTCAGAGAATGTATCTTATTTGCTAATTTTGGTCGGCCACAATGATCAGTGGACAATTATGTTACAATTATGCACATGCAGATTTTAATAAACAATGTTTTCTACATTTTTTAAGCATTTTTTTTTACTCTTTTACCCTTTTCTTATCTCTACTTAGAGCTATATTTGTGTTTTTGTGTTCTTTTTTTGAAAGGGGTGAATTTCTGTTGACTCTGATCTTACTGCGCTCTTATCTCGGGCTTGTGTGTGTGTGTGTTCACACTTGTGTGTATGTGGGTTGCAGCTGCTTGAGCAGCCTTTGTGGCTGCTGGTTAAATTTAGAATTGACTACTCAAGCAAACTATTGATACAAGCAGGAAGCTTGACTTTAATGAAACCATAAATCCCTTTGTGAAGCCAAAACGTTACCTTATAAAGAATAACATTAGAGATTATTATCTAGAAATTCTGTCATCCACATTCTAACTAAACCAAACGTGGGCCTGATAA
Source organism: Semicossyphus pulcher (assembly GCF_022749685.1). Classification (NCBI taxonomy): domain Eukaryota; kingdom Metazoa; phylum Chordata; class Actinopteri; order Labriformes; family Labridae; genus Semicossyphus; species Semicossyphus pulcher. Next base: position 9,718,120 of record NW_027211681.1, read on the forward strand.
TTTAATACATGCTTGTATTCCTGTTCCTAATAACCCCTTCTTTCCTGTCTTCCTCTCTCCAGTCCGACAGTAACACCAGCTTCCTGCGGGCTGCCAGAGCGGGGAACATCGACAAAGTCCTGGACTTCCTGAAAAATGGAGTAGACATCAGCACCTGTAACCAGGTAATGAAACTTCTAAACACTTCTAATGTCTATCACATCTGGCGCCTGATGGTGTTTTTGTTTCTGCTGTCACTTGTATGATCCTGTGTTATCTTTGATTGTACACGAGAGAAGCTTGTGTAGATGTCACAGTGCCTTTTCTCTTATGTGCCTTCATTCCTATAGAACATTGATCTTTGATCTTATGGGTTCACTAATGCATTGGGATTAAAAAAATGTTATGAGTTTCATCATGAGGCCCTGGATTACATTATGATATTGAGTGCCGGGTTTTGAATGAGTCTAATCTTATACAGGCAAACATATTGGGCCTTATGGAGTTAAGTTATTCATTATTGGAAAAAGGTAAGCATGCTCTAGTGTGTCTCGTTCAACAGTTCACTTTAACGAAACATTTCTGAAGTAGCTTTCTGCTCAGTTTCGTGTGAAAACATGTTAGCTTTCAAAGTAGTGCTTGATTGAGGAGAGTAAGAACATCATGTAAAGGTGCAGGGCAAGGCCCGCACTCTTATTTCATGCCACAATAAGCTTTAATAATCACAACGTTAAGATGCTGCAATCGCACTGGTAAACGAGCTTTAGAACCTTTGCACAAAACTGCACGAGTCACTTTGGAGCATGTATCTTATGTCTTACTTTTTATGTATTGATTGATTCTTATTCCATTGTTCTTTTCTATTTTATTGAATGGTTTTTATTCTTTTAACCTATGTCTGGTAGGAATTTTTACGTGTGGCGTTTTTTAATTATCTTAATTATTTCATGGTTGTATTTCATGGATTGCAGCACTCTTGTTTCTTGTTTATGTTTCTTGTTTTATGTCTTGTCTAGATTGTCAAACTGTGTTGGATGTTTCGACTCTCGACTGCAAAACTAGTTTACCCTTGGGTACCAATAAAGTAACCTGAACCTGAACCTGATATTTGGGTCTTCGTCAGGTGATCATTTTTTTCACCTGATGAAGAACAGTTGAAACTTAGTGATTATTCTTTTATTCTTCTTTTCGTTGCAACTATCAAAGTAGTTAATTTGATGTCGACTCATTTCCCTAAGCATTATACATTTTTAGCTTCTTGCATCTTGTAAATCTCCACAATCTTACAACCATAACACATTATAGGACAATGTAGGGTCGAAAAGTCAAGAGAGGATTTAGCCTTGAGTCTTAAGTTAAAGTACTTATTTGTATTGTCATTGCATTATGTCATGAGCTGAAATCTTGTGGGCTCAATGTCAAGGAAAACAAGCTTTTCTATAAAGTTCAGTTGAAAATGTAATAGCAACTACAGTATATATGCAATTTATTAGTTTATTTAGTTTTTCAGTTATATCTGAATATTTTACTAAATTTGTGCACCAAAAAAGTATTCTGAAAGCTGCTGCAGAATATTTCATATTGCGCATAGTGCTGCTAACATACAGTAACTACATGCAACTGTCACAGCAGTAGGTCAAAGCTGCTAACTGGCCTGTCCGTCAAACCTGCTGATTCTAACCTTCAGTCCGCTGTGTCACGGTGGCATCGAGCTCGGTCAGCGCATACCTAAACCTGCCAGGCCGACCTCACAACTACAATGACTCCCCTCCTCTCCCCTGGACCGCACCCCTTTATCCCTCCAATCCAAGCTCAGTTTGACGGGACTGTGTCCCCTTGACAGCTGTCGCCCACCCTCACCCACATTCCACAAAAGAGGGGTTGGGGAGGGGGCAAAATACCTCCCCATGCACCCCTCCTCCCCCGTCCTGCCTCTGTCAGTGTGATTTACAGTAGTCACAAGGTGGCTTAAAGGATCATGAGGAGTATGGCTATGCGAGTGTGTGTGTGTTACGTGCAGACGTGCATATCGTCAGCTCCTCACTGTTGTGCTGTCTCATCGCTGTTGGCCTTTTGTGATTTCCAGCAGTTTAATAGCAGCTGTTTATACACTGGGATGTAATTGGTTGGCACACAGGAAGTGGCAACTGCCCACCCGTAGCTCTGCTATTTGTTGTCATGGGCAACGTTGCTTTTGTTTAATGCACCAAGAGGAAAGCCTGACTATTCTGGGCTGTCATTCTACACACACACACACACACGCACACACACACACACACACACACACACACACGCACACAGCTCCCTCCCTGCAACAGGAGAGCCCTGCCCTTCATAGTATCTGTCAGGGGTCAGATGATCACATTTGAGCCCTTGTCAGGTGAGTAAAAATGCAAGTGACATTTCATTTATATCCCAGTGATGCTCTCGTGTTCTTGTATGTGTGTGTGTGTGAGTGACTGTTTCCTAGATTGGGTAATATTCTGTAATGCAGTTGATGTCTTTATTTAATGGAGTCACAAGAGATAAATACTCAACTATGACCTTTATCTTGAACAGTTAATTGTGGCTTATCATACTCTGCCCAGTGAATTGGATACACACACACACACACACACACACACACACACACACACACACACACACACACACAAACACAAACACACGCACTGACATACTATTGCAAACAAATCCAACATTTAGAGCGGACTTATTCCTGAACACATTTTCTGAATGTGTGTTTAACGTGTTCCGGTCCGTGTTTGTGTGTGTCTGTGTCTCTGACTACACATGTTATAATGCATGTAATGGTAGACACACATACATACACACATTCTGACAAGTCCAGCACTTATATTCCCCCTCCAGGCATGTTGTTTGACAGTTTATGTTACTCTGACAGACAGTCCTGTTTAGACATCTTTAAGGATAGGGGTTGCTATGACATTGCTATTTGCCCATATGTGATGCCATTTGCACCATAATGATATTTCAGGGAGTTAGCAATTCCTACAAAGATAGCAGGCCTTAATGACCATTCAAAAGTATTACGTTACCTGTGATTAGCAGTAAAACTGCTCTGTAGGAAGCGCGTGGATCAGAGTCATATCACTGGAAAAGCACTCAACACAATTACAGAGCCATTATCTGTAGTCGTGCTGTCAGCACTGCAGCAATAGAGCCTGAGCTCTGTTGATAAGAGCACCAACAAACATGTAGTTACATTAATTTAAAATGTGCAGTCGGGTTAATTGGAACAAACAATCCATTAACCTTTTGTCATTTTAAAATGAAGGATATTGTGTTCAATATTAGCACATTGGATACAATTTATGTTGGAATAACATCCAACTGTGTTACCGTTTAACACCCACACTATATAAATAGTTCTTTTCTGTAATGTCATCAGATATGATGCAGGAAATGTATCCTAACACTGATAACAGTAGATGTAATGTCTGCAGCGTTTTCTTGATTCAAGTCAGACCGTTCATCTGGAAAACAGCGGGGGAATGATGAGTGTTGCCCTCGGCCGTGAGTTCATTAATAACTTTCGAGTCAGATCCTAGAAAGCAGAAACAGGGTTGTGAAGGCCAGAGTCTGGAGCCAGGGCCACGGGGCTGTCCAAGTGAGTTACAGAGAGGGAGAGAAAGAGATACACTCCCTGTCTGCCAAATCCACAGGCAAACTGTGCACTGATTTTATGAATGAGACAAACAAATCACCTTCATGACCAAAAATGAGCTCCCACGTTTACATTGAAAGATATGTTTATTTAGGAATAGTAGACATATTTGTGTTTTAGTGTGTCCTTTCTGTGTTTGTCATTTGTGTGTTTATATGATCTGTTTCAATGTCCTCACAATTAAGGCCACACCGCTCTAATCTACCAAAATGATAATCCTTTGTGAGTGATATTACTCTTTAATCTGCACCCATTAACATTATTTCCTCTTTAACCTCCAACATTCACCCACTCTGCCACTTTGGCTTACCAAACAACGGCAACTTTACTATTTATCATCACGTGCGATTATAACAAAGGTCGGCGGTCATCGGGGCGGGAATATTAATCTGAGTTGGACGGTGCTCAGCGGCGTCCCTCCTGCCAGGAAGCTCCACAAACTGGCTACGATCACTTTGCTGGGCTGAACGTCCATTAGCTAAATGAAGCTTTCACTTACAGCTCAGAGGGAAAGGAGATTTAGGTCTGCTTGTGTGTGTGTGTGTGTGTGTGTGTGTGTGTGTGTGTGTGACACTGCTGCTGGTCTCTCCTGGAATACATAACATTTGAAATGTGATTGCAATGCTATAACAAGATTGCATAATTCTTGCTTTGTCATTGAATGCACCAGTTAAGACCTGATGGCTAAAGCAGACGCTCAACTGCATGTTGCAAGGTAGCAAAATGCTTCCAGTGTCAGTGTTGGAAGTTGTCTCATCTGTGGCAGTGAAACATCTCTGACTGACTGAGTGAAGAGATTTATGACTTCCTTGAGTGATGACAGAAGTGTCGGCAGTGCGACTCGACACACCTGATGGACATTTTTCCATTGCAGAGAATGAAAAGCATCTCCAGCTCAGTATAGCCACAATATCACCTGATGAATGTGATTATAGTAGTAGTTATATTAATGAGGATCAGTGGTGAAAGGCTTAATCAGTTAGTCAATCAGTTGATTGTCGGTAAGATGTATTTTTTTATCCATCCATCCATTATCTATACTGCTTATCCTGTTCAGGGTCGTGGAGGGCTGGAGCCTACCCCAGCTGTCATCGGGCGGGAGGCGGGGTACATACTGGACTGATCGCCTGTCAATCACAGGGCTGACACATAGAGACAGACAACCTTTCACGCTCACATTCACACCTACGGGCAATTTAGAGTCACCAATAAACCTAACAAGGGAGGAAGCCGGAGTACCGGGAGGGAACCCAGCGCATTAGCTTACATTAAATAAGTTAGTAACAATTAATAGTATCATTCTTGTGATTAATTTGTATTGAAAATATTATTTAGCAGCAGCTGTAGTCCATGAAAGTTGGCAAGAGCTTTAAAGTGGTAATCTCGAAGGTCTCAGTTTCATTCTCTTTGGCGGCACCTTTGGTGATAAACGGTAATTGCGGGAGCACACTTCCCAGATATTCAAGCAGTGTTGCATGTGTGACGTCCACAGCTGGCTCCGGTTGTAACTCTTTATTTTCCTCGCTGACGGTCGCTTTCCTTTTTAGACTGTTTGACTTCATCTGAGCGTCAAATTTGTTTCTTTTTCTTTGGATTTTCACTTATTTTTGAAGTTGTATCTGTAGTCATTGATCTTTTCTTTGTTTGTTCAGCCGTAGTAGATTACTGTTTACTTGCAACACTTGCAGAGACCAGAAAAGCAGCTGCTTAGCTCCGCCTACCCTCTCTGGCAGACCAACCACTGCTGGGTGATGGAAAACTCGACACTAACTGGGCGCCGCTTGTGACACCCAGTCCATAATACTGCAACTGCAAAGGCTTTCATCAGTGGGCCATAGGCTCAATCACCATTGTGTTACCTCATTCGCAGTAGATAGTGACTTAGCAGAAATTTATTTAAAAGAAAATCTTTGAGATTATTACTTAAATTCAGTTTACCGAAGGAGTTAGTTTTTGGGATCTGGGAAAATGGTGACATTTTGTCGAATGATACATTTTTTATTTGACAAAAATAGCTGACAGATTGATAATGAAAAAAATCATTAATTGCAGCCCTTGTGTGTCGTATGTGTTATGTGACAGTGACCAGTAATGCTTCTATTCAATCCAGTATAAGGCTGGTGTGAAGAGGTCAGAATCAGATGTTTTGAGAGTTCTTCAGGCTGGCTGAAGATTTGTGAAAGAAGATTTCTAAACAGGGAAGTACAAGAGCCTCCTGCACAGATGAATCAATTGCTTAGTATTTTAGTAGGTTTTTTTATTATGAAGTATAATAATCCCTGGAAATGTATTCATGGACATCATGGTGGCTCTTCTTTAACCTTTTAAAGTCATATCATATACCTTCAGCACACTCCCTCACTTGGCTAGACGCTTACTTAAATATTTTGGCCTCTGAGGAATGCCCACTTTTTTTCTTTTTGAAAGGTTGACATTTTCAGTGGCGTCTAAATATGAGTATCCATGTTTGTGTGTGTGTGTGTGTGTGTGTGTGTGTGTGTGTGTCCTACATACCCTCTATGACTGTGCAGAAACATGACACCCCTTTGGCTGTTTGGCATTTGGCAACTCAGAGAGAGGGAGTGCATGTGTGTGTGTACTAATTTTGTTGTTCGTGTGTGTGCGTGCGTGCTGTCCGTGCACGCAAGAAGGTAGGGGGTAATGATAGAGGTTTAGCAACAAAACAGCTCCTCTTTTACATCAGTGCCAGGAGAGCCTTCTGAGCCAGGAGTTCCTCTCTGTAACCCATCTGACAGAGCCCGCAGGGCGAGAAGAAGGCAGACAGACCCAGAAGCTTGGATCAGAACCAGGGTTGGGGGGTAGTGGAAGGAGGGAGAAGACGACTGTTGATGATTGGAGCTCCATCACTTATAAAGACAGCTTGGAGCAACATTTGAGAAGGCAAAAGATAGAGAAGAGCGAAGAACAACAAACGAAGGAGCAGAAGGAGCAGGAAGGAAAGACGACGAGTTTGACATTTGATTTGAGAAAAGGAGCTTGGAAACTGAAGGATAAGAGCATAGTCACAGTTTAAATACTCTCCACGTTTAGCGTGTTTTACAGAGAGACAGCGCAGGATGGAAGAAGACGAGGATGAGGTGAATCTTTTTTCTGTTCTGTGTTCATATATTTCAGTCTCAGAAGTCTGCATGTGTGTTGTATAAATAGTCAGTAGCGTAGTGATTGCCTCTCAGTGTGAAACATTGACACTCTACTCTCCTCCTCTTGTGCTGCTCCTAACCTGTAGCTCTGGTTTGATGAATCACAGACCTTTTATGTAATGTTCACGCCTTACATGCTGGGAAAAAACTGCTGTATTTCCTCTGACTGATACAGAACTTGTTTCACAACTTGAATCATGTTTGAGTTCCTGTATGTTGAAATGTAGAAATAAGTCTATTTTTTCCTTTTCTTTTCATTATTGGCATTTTACAACTGCAAATCATCCCACTGAAAGATTTAAAGTGAACATTGTTCACATGTTGATTGTTGTTTGTTTTTATTGTTTGTTTATTTATCAGTACTACTGTGGAGGCAGCTAAATGTATGCACAATGCTAGTCCAAGACAAATTTCCCTATAAGGGGACAATAAAGGTTATGGTATCATTATCGTGTCGTTATCTTATCATTATCATACTGTTATCATACCGTTATCGTACTGTTATCGTACTGTTATCGCATTGGATCCTATTATATTGTATAATATCGTATCAAATCGTATTGTATCGTATCATATTGTATCCCATTGTATTGTATTATATTGTACTGTATCGTATCATTTCCTATCGTATCATATCGTATTGCATCGCATCTCTATTTTCTAATTTTGAGTAAGATAAACACCGTAATGTGTACAATACACAGTTGCGTTATCCCCTAAAACACCTCACATTATGGCTTTATTACAGTATGATCCATTAAGAAATCCATAAGTTTACATTTGACTGTAGGCTTCACAGGCATAATGTACATTTATTGCAGGGATTCTGTATTTCAAAGCTCTGGATTCTGCAGGTGTTGATGCACCACTCCCTGTATTTTCTTCCTTCTATGATGTAATGCAGCTACTGTAATTTTTCCCAACTTCAAGAACCACTCAGTCATGCAAAAACCACTGTACCACATTCATTTTCTTCACATCTCGTGTTTTTCTGTCTTCTCTCCAGAATGGTCTGAACGCCCTGCATCTGGCAGCAAAAGAGGGACACAAGGATTTAGTGGAGGAACTGTTGGAGAGAGGGGCACCTGTTGACTCTTCCACCAAGGTACATGCACATATATCTTGTTTGTTCTAAGATATAATGGTGAGCATGTCACAGTTTGATCTTAAGCCTCACATGGGGGGAAGGAAAAAAAAACGCTAGGAGGGTGGGGGGACAGTGACAGCTGGGAGACAGAGTGACAGAAAGAGACAGAGGGACAAGACAGGAAGGAGTGCACATGAATGTTCGTAGTATATGGTGGTTTCAGTTGTTAACGGCAATGTAAATCACTGCTTCTGTCTGGAACCATGAAACTTGATACACAAAGACATTTGAGAAGGAAAAATTCATGAATGATGGAATTTTGTAACCTAATATTGGCACAATAAAAGGGTGCTATTCACAAGCCCAAAAAGAATGCTTCATGTACGCTGGATGGCCTCCTTTTTTTAATTTACACTTACTACATTACAAATTTAAAATCAGTTTCTTATGGTCTCCGGCTTCGGAAGAGGTCACAGTTGACTCACGATTGCATCATGAGTGGATATTCTACCTTTGCTGGACAGGAGAGAGAGTGAGGAGAGTGAGAGTGGAGTAAGCTGCTTGGCAGGCCGTCCGTTATGTGACTCTGCGGATGCCCAACGTGTCAGGTTTTAACAGCTCGAAACAGTTAACAGCCTACAAGGAATCTGTCACCTTGCCACCTGTGACCTTGGACTGACGTGAATTTTTGCCTTTGATATTAATCAGCCTCTAACATTTACATTCCAAAGATAGAAACATTTGTGAACCATAATTTTCTATATAGTGTGGTGATTAGGAGTAGGGTTTTGCTCGTCTTTCAAATAGCTCTAGTATATAAAGCGTATACCCACACAAGATACACAATAAGCTGATGGCCTTTTACCTTATTCCTCTCTGCAGAAAGGAAACACTGCCCTGCATATTGCCTCTCTGGCCGGACAAAAAGAAGTAGTCAAACTGTTGGTGAAGAGAGGAGCAGATGTTAACTCCCAGTCACAGGTGAGAAACTTCTCAAAGATCAAAGCCGGTAACTTAATGCTTTAAAAAGTTTGTAACACCGTTACCATAAATAGGATCTTACATTATAAGTGTGTGTATGAACTGTGTGCATTTGCGTCTACAGAATGGCTTCACTCCCCTCTACATGGCTGCGCAGGAGAGTCACCTGGAGGTGGTGCGATTCTTGTTGGAAAATGAAGGGAACCAAAGCATTGCAACAGAGGTAAAAAAAAGTTACATAACTTTATATACTATTATTACGGTCTTCCCTACGTTTATCTAAATAGATTGTAGTCATTCACTCTCAATTGTCCTCTGCTCTTCCAGGATGGCTTCACCCCGCTGGCCATCGCCCTCCAGCAGGGCCACAACTCAGTGGTCTCCCTGCTGTTGGAGCACGACACCAAGGGGAAGGTCCGCCTCCCGGCCTTGCACATCGCAGCCCGCAAAGACGACACAAAGTCTGCGGCACTGCTGCTCCAGAACGACCACAACGCTGATGTCCAGTCTAAGGTGAGGAAGCGGCGAGGACGGAGACGTTGGTGGAGGGTGAAGGAGAGTGGGGTTTAGTGCAAGAGGGAAGGAGGAACAGGAAGCATGCAGGGAAGTGGCAGAAAGTGTGTGATAATGCATCTGAGTGAATGTGTAATTTTTCATGTTGAGAGCTTTATACATTGTATGGATTATTTGCATGTCCATCTAAGAGTATAATATTAGTAATGAACACAGAATCTCTCAGGGTTGCTTCCTTGTCTTTCTGGTATTTGTGTGACCTTGTAAACTTACCCTGTGATCTGTGTGAATGTTGTGATAAGCCCTAGCTCCCTAACAACCCTCCATCCTATCCCCCCCTTTCTCTCTCAATGCGTCCTAACCAGATGATGGTCAATAGAACCACAGAGGTATACAGACTCATCACCTCCTCAATTCATGTTCTTTTGTCACTTTTGACCATCTCTGTTGTCCTGATCTTTCCCTTATTTACCGGGGACTTGAGTAGTCCTGCATGTCAGTGATAGCCTGTACATATGCTGTACTACACACTCTTGCATGGCTGACAATAAGACTAATTATGTTGTATTAAGAGAGAATGTTGATTTATTATATTTTAATTACTGAATAATTACAGATTTTTATTTCTTATTGATAAATCAATCGTTGAAATGTGTTAGCGTTACAAATTCCTGACTGAAATTCTGATTCCTATAAAATTTGACCTCTTTATGTAATGCTCTTTTTCTCTGCATAATACCGCATGTGTTCTTCTAAGCACGCTGATATCATTGCTTTTCCTCTTTGAAACACATTGTTGATCTTTAAGTTAACTCTGTTTCTTAATCAAATTGCACCATGTCTATCAGAATGGGAAGGTAAGAAGTAAACCCACCTACAAGTGTGTACTGTGGATATTTATACAGCTTATATATAAATGTCCATTTGTCCGTCCAAGCAGATAAACATAGTGCGTAGTTGCTTTGTGTATTTCAGTTTTGGTTTTAAATGTCCTTCATGTTTCTTTGCCTGGATTTTTTCACCATTATTTAAGCAACCATTGCAGGTTTACAGGGTTTTGCATGTATTGCATGAGCTATTTTGGGGGTTTGCTCTTTTTTTATGCTTCTTCTCACAATGATGTCTTTTTCAGCATGCAGACTCATCGTTATGTTGCATCAGTAGTGTCAGTCTTCTTTATTTTATCTGCTGAAGAAAATCAGCTTCTTTTTTCTTTCCTCCTTTCCTTCTTTCTTGCTGTCTGTCTTTCTTTCTTTCTCTCTTTAGTTCTATTTGTCTCTTTCTTTCTTTCTTCCTCTCTTTTCTTCTTTCTTTCTCTCTTTAGTTCTATTTGTCTCTCTTTCTTTTTTCTGTCTTTCTTTATTTCTTCTTCTCTTTTCTTCTTTCTTTCTCTCTTTCTATTTGTCTTTCTTTCTTTCTTTCTTCCTCTCTTTTCTTCTTTCTATCTCTTTCTTTTTCTTTCTTCCGTTCCTTCTTTCTTTCTTTCTCTCTTTCTTTTGCTCTATTTGTCTCTCTTTCTTTTTCTTTCTTTCGTTCCTACTTTTTTACTGTCTTTTTTTCTTCTTCTCTTTTCTTCTTTCTTTCATTCCCTCTTTCTTTTATTCTGTTTATCTCTCTTTTCTTTCTTCCTCCCTCTCTTTTTGTCTTTTTTTCTCTTTCATTCATTCTACTTTTCTCTCTTTTTTCTTTTTTCTTTCTTTCTGTCTTTCCTTCTTTCTTTCTCATTTCCTGACTTTCTTTCTTACTTTCTCTCTCTTTCTTTCTTTATTTGCCTTCGTTTGCAAATGTTCTCCTTGTCCTCCACCTGCTGTATCAACTAATCTTCTCTTTCTTCCTTTTTGTGTCCTTCCTTTCATTTCCTCGACTCCCTCCTTGCCTCCTCTATCCTCATCCGCCCCAAACAGAGCGGGTTCACCCCTCTGCACATCGCGGCTCACTATGGTAACGTGAATGTCTCCACCCTGTTGCTGAACAGAGGAGCTGCTGTGGACTTCACAGCCAGGGTAGCGCCTCATTTCCACTTCTTAGCAAGTCAAGACACCTTGTGTACAGCTGCTGTGTTTTGACTTTAAAGCTTGCAGAAGAAGTGTGTTTACCATTTACCATAATGACTTGTTCTTAATCTCAGCCTTTATTAACTGCATCTCCCGCCTGTCACATTTACATTTGTTTTTACATGGTTTTAAATGAATGCTGAAACATACATATTGTTAGTTTTAGTTAAGTTAACTTTCTTTTGTTTCCTTACCCGCCTTGTCAGAATGGTATAACGCCTCTCCATGTGGCCTCAAAGAGAGGCAACACCAACATGGTGGCCCTGCTGTTGGACCGAGGGGGTCAGATAGACGCTAAAACCAGGGTGAGACAGCACTTTAATAATTTAATAGGCACAAGTCTGCAGCTACACCCTTGTAACTGCCTAACAGGATTCATAAACCACTCGTCAATTCAAATCACACAAACTGGACTATTGTCTGCACTATTTGTATATTTATATGTTGTGCCTATGTGCATGTGTGATTGTCCCACAGGATGGACTGACCCCTCTGCACTGTGCAGCCAGGAGTGGACATGACCCTGCAGTGGAAATCCTGCTGGAGAGAGGAGCTCCCCTCTTAGCCAGAACCAAGGTAGTGTATCGGCGCTTCTGAGTCAGCACACCCCAGATGTTTTCCGACCTCTAAATAAATATTTTCATATCTTTACAAACAAATATACTGTTTACCCTCCACCCTCTTCTCATCTGTGCCATTCTTCTTTAATATAATGCTTTTCTTGACCCATCCATGGATTGCCATTTTTGTTGTCAAACAGAACGGACTGTCCCCGCTGCACATGTCGGCCCAGGGAGACCACGTAGAGTGTGTTAAGCTGCTAACGCAGCACAAGGCGCCCGTTGATGATGTCACACTGGACTACCTCACGGCGCTGCACGTCTCAGCTCACTGCGGCCACTACAAAGTCACCAAGCTTCTGCTGGACAAGAAGGCCAATCCCAATGCAAGAGCTCTGGTAGGCATTTGCAGCAAAAAAAACAACTCCACAAGCACAAACATAGGCATCAACATGTATACACACATAAAGTGCCAAATTACAGATAAAGTGCCACTAATCTAATCATGTATAGCTGTATTTCCTTCCTGTATTTATGTGCTTATTTGTCTTTCAATCTTTCCTCCAGAATGGTTTCACTCCTCTCCACATCGCTTGTAAGAAGAACAGGGTGAAGGTGATGGAACTCTTGGTCAAATATGGAGCCTCCATTCAGGCCATCACTGAGGTGAGAGACGTAGTCGGGAATGTCTCATTTGTTTGTATCACACACTTTTTTCTGTGTGGAACGTTTATGCTCATCTTCCTGCCTCTCTCCTGCTGTGTCTCTATTTTTCTAGTCCGGTCTGACGCCCATCCACGTTTCTGCCTTCATGGGCCACCTCAACATTGTTTTACTTCTGCTACAGAATGGAGCATCCCCTGACGTCCGCAACATTGTGAGCATTTTTTCATCCCTCATTTTTTCTTAAAGCGACACCCCAGCAGATATTCTCAGAAATCTCAGTGCTTCATTCAGGACAGCCACTTTACGCTAATAAACTGTCTTTCATATCAGCGTGGTGAGACAGCTCTCCACATGGCAGCGCGAGCAGGTCAGATGGAAGTGGTGCGCTGTTTGCTGAGAAACGGTGCGTTGGTGGATGCTATGGCCAGGGTGAGTCAGCTGTTGAAGCATCAGAGTAGATCACTGTTTTCTTCTTTTCATGATAAATTAACACTTAATTGCATAAACATACTCAAAGGTCTACTAAAGTGGATTCTTTCTACTTTCCATTGCTAAATTCCTCTCTGCCTACTTCTCGCTCACATCATCTCCCTACAAACTTTTCCATCCCACAGGAGGACCAGACTCCCCTCCACATTTCCTCCCGTTTGGGGAAAACTGATATAGTCCAGTTGCTGCTGCAGCACATGGCTCATCCAGATGCTGCCACCACCAATGGCTACACTCCCCTCCACATCTCAGCCCGGGAGGGCCAGGTAGAGACAGCTGCCGTGCTGCTGGAGGCCGGAGCTTCACACTCAATGGCCACAAAGGTGAGCAGAGGATAGTACATGAAATACCTTAGATAACAAACAGATTCTACATTCAAACCTGGGCTCACAAATATCCAATAAATATGTAGTTAGGATGTGAGGTTTTGAACAAACTTTTTCCCTCTTTACTCCTCTACAGAAAGGATTCACTCCGTTACATGTAGCAGCTAAGTATGGAAGCCTTGATGTAGCAAAACTCCTTCTTCAGCGCAAAGCTCTCACTGACGATGCTGGCAAGGTGAGCTAATAATTATTTGAATACAACAAATTGCAAGAGATTCACAGACACTGTCTGTCAAAAAATAAAACTAAATCTAAGGTAAATTGGTAAATTAATAAATATCAATCAATAACTTAATTAAATGCTTCCTTACAGAACGGCCTAACTCCTCTTCATGTGGCAGCTCATTACGACAACCAAGAAGTAGCTCTGCTGCTGCTGGATAAAGGGGCATCGCCGCATGCTACTGCAAAGGTTAGACAAAGGGTTTTAGAGAAGTAGTCGAGGAATGCAGTTACTTATCCTGAGCTGCCAACAGCTGGGGAGTGATGTTAAGTCCTTTGAGCTTCAACAGCTGATACCAAAACCTGAGAAATCTTTGAATCTTTAGATTGTACCTGAAACTAAATAAAGGCATTCCTTTTAGCCACTGTTTAAAATGTGATGTGATATCAGATGATATTTACTTTTCTATATAGCGTTTGTTACAGCATGTAACTGTTCATCCTCCTCCCTCTGCAGAATGGCTACACTCCTCTCCACATTGCAGCCAAAAAGAACCAGACCAACATTGCACTAGCGCTGCTGCAGTATGGAGCAGAGACCAACATTCTGACCAAGCAGGGGGTCAGCCCGCTGCACCTGGCAGCCCAGGAAGGACACGCTGAGATGGCCAGCCTGCTGCTGGGCAAAGGAGCCCACGTCAACGCAGCCACCAAGGTCACACAGAAAACACGTTCTAATATTTCATTTCACACGATTGTGTTAATACTGATACAGATTTTTCTGATTACTGATTACTGAGACTGTTTTTCAGCCCCAAAGACAACTTTGTGCTCTTTATGTTACAGAGTGGACTTACTCCTCTGCATCTCGCAGCCCAAGAGGACAGGGTCAGTGCAGCAGAAGTACTGGCCAAACATGATGCCACCTTGGATCAGCAAACTAAGGTACAAACACACACTCACGCACATGAATGTACATACTAACACACTAAAAGGGATGTGCAGACAGATTTTTTTATTATGCGTCTAGGTCTTAAAATATAATGGAATTACACTCGCTGGCTAATTAATTAGCATCATTCAGGTGTATCATGTAGCTTATTCTGAGTGCATTTACTGCAAGATGTGTTGTTTATGAACCACATTTAGTTGTAAGGCATCTCTTTTCCAGTAAATCAAAAGTGACACATACATAAAAACTTTGCATTTCTGCCACCTACTGGCTTTTGGGAAGCATTGCAGAGTCCACATTATGCAGCTACATCATTCAGACGGCTTTGTTTCTATAACAATTTGTTGTTAAACATAGCTTATTCACATACAAGTACAACAAATCAGAATCTATATAAAACTATCTTTTCAATCTCTCTCTTTCTCCTCTCTACTTTCCAGCTTGGATACACCCCTCTGATTGTGGCCTGTCACTATGGAAATGCAAAGATGGTGAACTTCCTGTTACAGCAAGGAGCCAGCGTTAATGCAAAAACCAAGGTAGAATTCAACTGTTCAAACTTGAAGTGTAAAGAATTTGAAGAGCTAAAATAGGCCAAGACATAAAAGAGTTAAAAACTGACTGTGATTTTGTTTCGACAGAATGGATACACACCTCTTCACCAGGCAGCACAACAAGGGAACACACACATTATCAATGTGTTGCTACAACATGGCGCCAAGCCGAATGCGACTACAGTGGTAAGAAAACAAAAGAAAGCGTTTACTGTCCTTTGAAATAATAATGTTTTTAGAAAAAAGGTAAAGAAGTAATCTCACTTTAATGTAACATGGACACTGTCTCTGTCCTTCTGCTAGAATGGAAACACAGCTTTGTCTATTGCCAAACGTCTTGGTTACATCTCTGTAGTGGACACACTGAAAGTGGTCACAGAGGAGGTCATCACTACCACAACGGTGAGCCCGCGACACTTTTACACTCCTTTTGGAACCAGTTATTTTTCCCCAGGAAAACATATGAACTTTTCTTTACTCTGGTTGTCTTTTTCCATGACTGTGACTCGGGGCTCACAACAGACGGTCACAGAGAAACACAAGCTCAATGTCCCTGAGACCATGACTGAGATCCTTGATGTGTCCGATGAAGAAGGTGAGTTCCTTTACAACAAAGACACTTAGAAAGAAATGGTCCGTATCAAGCTTATTGCTCTACAGAGAAAGGAATTTGCAAAGACTTAAATGATACTCACATCTTCAAATTCTCAATATCTTAAAATATATTGGATAAAATGTGTTAGCTTTCCCTCCCTTTGTTCAGTAGTCATAAAGAGCAGCTGTTTGCATTGTGGGTGATGTAGTTGTGTAGCTTTGGGTCCTAAAGCTGTATGTTTCATAGCTTTGAGGCTGGATGACGAGCCGCTATCTGATATGTCTGTGGAGTTGGAAGGTACTGCAAACCACCACCCTGCTCTACCATTTTGCAGTGGACTAGTTCTTGTAACTAATGAGTGTGATCTATTGTCGTGCATTGACTCTGCTTGGACAATGAATTTATAGAGTTTTTTCATGATAAGTGTTTTACTTTCAAATCCAAAATCCCCAGATTGACTGTCTCTAGAGAATCTACGCTATTATTAAACCTTAGCTTTGTTCTGTGCAGTTTATATACCTGATATTACATAAGCAAGCCTTGTTTTTTTATCAGAACCGTGTGTGTTCATGCAATAGTGGTAACTAATTGCATGAAGTGTGTCCTACTGTGGATAATATAATGACAGTTACAGTGATTAAGAAATGCACTGATTTAGTTATGCTGACATTTTGCACAACTGCATCAAGTCTTAGGAAGCAGTGACCCATTTCACAGGAGCAATCTGTGAGCACTACTCGGACACAGATTGGAAACTGTGGCGGTGTCACATTTCATAAATATTAAAATGTCCTACCACAGAAGTCTCTAATGTTCATGCATGTGCATTTGTTCTTCATAAAAACATTTATTTTCTATACAATCTCCTAACTGGCCCCTCTCTTCTGTATTTCTCAGGGGAGGACACAATGACGGGTGATGGAGGAGAGTATCTGAGAGCGGAGGATCTCAGAGAGCTGGGAGACGACTCTCTGCCAGGACACTACCTGGACGGCTTCAGCTACATGAGCCACAACTTGGACAGGTCAGGGTTCAAAGCACACTCAACAAATAATCCAACAAATGGACCAATTTTACATCAAATTTTATTAATGACACGACATGTGCAAAGCAATGTTGAAAACCAACCTGCCCAGATGCACATGCATACACAGAAAAACTTAAATATATATATACTGTTTTTTCCCAACAGACCGCAGCTCACTCCCATTCACCAAAGTTTCCATCAAAAAGAAGGAGTTCTCATCGAAGACATGCTGACTAGCCACCAGGTGAGGAAAAAGCACATTGAAAAGCCAAATCCTAATTCCCCCAATTTGCCCTACCCCTTTTTACATTTTTGCAGGACCATTTGCAAATATACGGGTTTCCTTCCCTGCACCAGCAGCCAGGTTCTGTTTTACACTGCCTTAGGTCGCCATCAACTTTTTCTTTTACCAATACTTTTGGAGTCTGCCTCTGAAAATGCTCCATTTGGAGGGCCAGCTAAAGGTCTAGATGACCTTTACCCCTTAATCCCCCACATGAAAAAGGACACCCTACCCTTCATGACACCACCTACAGCATAAGCGTATGGCCAAGTGGTAGGGTTAGGGGGAATCAGGATTGGGCTTAACTTGATATATCCTCAGACTGTTTGAGAACATCCTCCAACCCGCCTGCTGCTGTGTGTTGGTCTGTAGGTATCAGCCCTGGCGAGAGAACATGACAAGGAGTCGTTCCGTCTGAGCTGGGGTGCTGAGCACCTCGATAACGTGGTGCTGTCCTCCAGTCTGCTACACTCCGGGTATACACACACGCATGCACACACACAAACTCAGTGTTTCTTGGTGTAAAAGTCTTTCACATGCTTTTGTTCACTGGGGTGTGTATGAGTCACCTGAATCAAGTTTACTTTTCTCTTGAATTATTTTTCACTTCACTTCACATCCGTGTTTCTACTCTACTTCTTTTATCTTTGCTGCTGGGTATATTTCTGTCTCTGGACAGGTTTTTCTCACTTTTACTTATTCTTTATTCTCTTTTTCTCTTTTTGTTTGATTTCTTGTTGCCTCTTTGTGCACTCTCTTGTCTTTGCTGTGTTTGTGATTGTGGGTGTGTGTGTTGTTGTTGTTGTATTCTGCTTCTAGCCGTTCCTCTCCGTGCCTAGACCATGACAACAGCAGGTGATACTCTTTATTCAATATTGGCTCCACCCTCTTACTCCCCCCCTCTGTGCTCTAACCTTTTTTTCATTGCCTATTTAGTGTACTTCTCATTCTCATCATATCAGTTCGCATGGTTTCATTAAGCATGGCTTTACATTTCTAGGGTTCAGGTTTTGTTAACTGGTGATGTAATAAAGTGGCTCGGTGATTTCTCTAGTATAAAAAGTATGTTACTTTTAGAGGACTTCATTACTGGTCTTGTGAAGACATAATGAAGTGAATGTGTAAAATTTAATATACAGAACACTTGAGTATTACTGTCAGCTTTTGCTTGCCTGATGATATGTAATATTTGATACCTATCTGCTCCTTTGCACTTAAAGTGGTAATCTCGACGATCTCAGTTTCGTTCTCTTTGGTGGCACCTTTGTCGATACACGGTAATTGCGGGAGCACACTTCCCATATATCCAAACAGTGTCACATGTGTGACGTCCACGGTTGGCTCCGGTTGTAACTCTTGATTTTCCTCGCTGATGGTCGCTTTCCTTTTTAGACTGTTTGCCTTCATCTGAGTGTCTTTTTCTTTGGATTTTCACTTATTTTTGAAGTTGTATCTGTAGTCATTGCTCTCTTCTTTGTTCAGCCATAGTAGATTACTGTTTACTCGCAACACTTGCAGAGTCTGGAAAAGCAGTTGCTTAGCTCCGCCTACCCTCTCTGGCAGACCAACCACTGCTGGGTGATGGAAAACGCGTCACTAACTGGGCGCCACGCAGTCCGTAACACTGCAAATGCAAAGGCTTTCATCAATGGGCCATAGGCTCAATCACCATTGTGACATTACCTCATTCGCAATGGATAGTGACTTAACAGACATTTATTTAACTGAAAATCTTCGAGATTATTACTTTAAGAATCTTCTTCGATGTCGCCTCTTTGCTTGCCTGACTTGGAAATTCAAATTAGAGTTGATCGAAATTACAAAGGACAGAGATCAATGGAAGAGAACAGGCTGGAGATAAATGTTATCTGCTGAGATATGATAGAGGTTGTATCAGCATTGAATAGTATTATAAAAGTGCTTCCTTGTTACTGTAATGTAGGTTGCTTTCTCTGCATGAAGGCTCAAAGTCAACAGATGAAGCCATTCATTACCAACAAATCTTAAAACTGATATATTCCATTCTTTCTTTTCTTCAGCTTCCTGGTCAGCTTCATGGTAGATGCGAGGGGCGGGGCCATGCGTGGTTGCCGTCACAATGGCCTGCGAATCATTGTACCACCAAGAAAGTGTTCTGCACCCACGCGGGTGACATGCAGGCTGGTGAAGAGACACCGTCTGGCCTCCATGCCTCCCATGGTAGAGGGTGAGGGGCTGGCTGGTCGCATCATAGAAGTGGGGCCCACTGGGGCCCAATTCCTGGGGTAAGCGTGTATTTCAAGGTGTATTTGTGTGTGAAATATATGTGTCTTTCAGTATGTTTGTGTGTATTTGCTGGTGTGAGTGTGTATACAATGTTGTGTGTTCATATTTTCTTCTTCGCTCCTCCTCTGTGCTGCGTATGGATCAGTAAGCTCCACCTTCCCACAGCTCCGCCCCCTCTAAATGAGGGTGAGAGCCTGGTCAGTCGCATCCTGCAGCTGGGTCCTCCAGGAACCAAGTTCCTCGGGTAGGACCATGGGTGGGGGACACCCTACCATCCTGGGAGTGGTCACATACTTGCCCATGTTTTCCCACCTGAGATTTTTTTTTTAGTTTTCCATGATATGATATCAATGAGTTACTTTTTTTATTCTGTTTTTTTCCTTCGTTGCTTGGTTCTATGAAAGTGTAAGCTTTCATCTAAAACCTCCTGACTTGTTGCCCTATGTTTTTGAGTTATCCCCATGCTCTCCTCAGTCAATAGTACCAACCCACAGACTTGTTTCTAGTTGGATTTTGCTCCTTTGTTACATAATGGATGTTCTTTTTGTGTTTTGAACATTTTTTTTACTAGGCATGAAAGGCACCTGTATCACCCCAAACGTCATATTACCTTTGATAAAGCCCGGTCTGCCAGACTTTTACCACAAACGTCCTATGAGGTCCAATTTGTGACTGACTTTATCGTGTCTCTTTTTTAGGCCTGTGATTGTGGAGATCCCACATTTTGCAGCTCTGCGGGGCACAGAGAGAGAACTTGTGATCTTGAGAAGTGAGACAGGGGAGAACTGGAGGGAACACCACTGCGATTTTACAGAGGAGGAACTCAACCAGATACTGAACGGCATGGATGAAAGTAAGGGACTTGATTGTGATGCTAATATAGGGGGTTTGATATTTCACTTTACAGCTTTTTGGATGCAAAACATACTCTATAGCACTTCAACTTTAAGACGAAGTATGATCATATTAAGCTGTAACACAGCCCTCAGTATGATACATTTAGATGTTGCTGCTGGGCTAACAATGGGAAGCAGGAAGTAGAGCTCAGTACCCCTTAAACTCCTTTTTCTAAACATTGTTTATACTCAATATTTCTGATCCTCACAGAACTCGATTCCCCTGAGGAGCTTGAAAAGAAAAGAATCTGCCGCATCATCACCCGAGACTTCCCACAGTACTTTGCGGTTGTGTCTCGGATAAAGCAGGACAGTCATTTGATTGGACCAGAGGGCGGGGTCCTCAGCAGCACTCTTGTACCCCAGGTCCAGGCTGTCTTCCCTGAAGGCGCCCTCACCAAGAAGATCAGAGTTGGGCTACAGGTACATACAGTGTATTTTCTTTGCCAAACATCAGTCATTGAAATGTTCAAAGTTCAAACGATAAAGTTATGTTTTGTATTTTATCCTAGGCTCAGCCCATTGATGTCGATTTGGTGAGGAAGATTCTTGGTAACAAAGCCACGTTCAGCTCAATTGTCACACTGGAGCCGAGAAGGAGGAAGTTCCACAAACCAATCACCATGACAATCCCTATTCCTAAGAGCTCCAATAGTGACGGGCAAAGCACGGAGTTCAGTGGGGAGACCCCCACCTTACGTTTGCTATGCAGTATTACAGGTACGTTTTTGGAATAATCATCAAAAACGTCAGCAAACAATAAAAAGTTACACATTTAATTGCACTAGCATTTTATGGTGATGTAGGACAGTCAAGACAAATACTTAGAGAGGGGGTATTATGCTGTTTAGCATTTTAAGTCATATATACATAATGTTACAATGTTGTATGTTCACACTAAATGTGGGTGAAGTTTCAAATCTGTAGGTAAAAGTATGTTGGAGTAATCCCCTGCTACAAAAGTCTCTTCTCCAGAAAGGACAGACTTCTCCAACCGATTCACTTTGTGATGTCACAAAGTGGAGAAACTCTATATTTTGGCATCTGCCTGAGCCACAGCAGAACTTCCTGCCTCTGGCATAGTTCAAGGACACTCCCATCCGGCAGCTCTGAGGCAGTCTGCCTGGGAATTTTTTTTCATTCCACGACTCTGGTTAAGAATGTCTTGGAGAAAATGTTTATTTGGCTATTAAGGGAATACATCAGTGTTTTCCAAAGGACAAGAGCATTCATTTAAAATTGAAAAAGTGCAAACAACTCTGTAACACGGCCACAGGGTCGGGGGCGTGCCTCAAACATTGAGTTCTGCCTCTCGGCAGGCTTCGGAGAGCTGGCCAATCAGAAGAAACCGGGCTTGTAGGGGCGGGGTGACTGTGCCGTTTCAGGCAGAGGCTGTATGAGGGCCTGCACAGAGCACCAGTGTGAGAAAAATGATGATTTTTTTTAACCTGAAAATTATGCTAAGCTACTCCACAGGTATCACAGAGTGAAATATGTAGCTTTAAATTAGCATAATACCCCCCCTTTAAAATGTTACCTCTTTAAGAAATGTTACATTTATCTGTCTATTTGATTTTGGCTAAGTTCATGATTTTTCTTATTCTGTATTATTTTAATAAATCATTGGTCTTTGTTTTAGGTGGAACAACTCCTGCCCAGTGGGAGGACATCACAGGCTCCACACCTCTCACCTTTGTTAACCAATGTGTTTCCTTCACCACAAATGTGTCAGCGAGGTAAATTCTTGTGTCCTCGACCTTTCTTTATTTTGGTGATTTAACATTATACTAAGAGTTCCTTGTGTAATATGCCACCACCTGGAGATATTTCTCAGTAACTGACTAACGTCTCATTTATACTCCTAGGTTCTGGTTGATAGACTGCAGACAGATCCAAGAGTCTGTTAGTTTTGGCTCTCAGCTGTACAGAGAGATCATCTGTGTTCCATACATGGCCAAGTTTGTCATTTTTGCCAAGACGCTGGATCCCATTGAGGCTCGCCTGCGCTGTTTCTGCATGACAGACGACAAGATGGACAAGACCCTGGAGCAACAAGAGAACTTCACTGAAGTTGCACGTAGCCGAGATGTTGAGGTGCAGTGTGATGTTACAAAGTATTAATTTGGATGGGATTGCAAAACAAATGAGAAAAATAATGCCTTATTAGTCTCAATTAGCCTCATTGCAGAGGTATAAAGAAGATAATGGAGAAAGTGTCAGGGAAAGTGAATGTAGATTAAGAAGGTGGCTGGGTTACTTAAGAAGAGACTATAGAGAGAGCTTAGTGCTGACACAGACTGCAAGCTTGTGTCCTAAAAAATCTGACAAAGCTACTTCCAGGATTTGAGGTTGGTTTGACTGGATGATCAAAACAGCAACAATCTCTCCCTACACAGGTGCTGGAGGGAAAACCTATATTTGCTGACTGCTTTGGAAACCTGGTGCCGCTTACCAAGAGTGGACAGCACCATGTGTTCAGCTTCTTTGCCTTCAAAGAGAACAGGCTGGCCCTCTTCATCAAAGTATGACTACAAAGTGGATAAAACAGTCTGAAATGTCTGCTTTACTAAGTGACTCAGAAATACAAATATATGTAATTAATGGACTGAATTACTGTTTAATTCCTGCACAGATTAGAGACACAGCACAGGATCCTTGCGGCCGCTTGTCCTTCACCAAGGAACCACGCACGTACCGTAGTCTTACCCACAATGCTATCTGCAATCTGAACATCACCCTCCCAACATACTCAAAGGTAAATCTGAGAAGTTTGTATTCATGTTAAAGTAGTAACTTATTTCCAATTGAAGTAACTACATTGTTTGCTGTCTCTCTTTTTTATTGTTTTCTTTAGGAGTCGGATTCAGACCAAGATGCAGATGATGAGGTGAATAAAGTTGATAAAGTACAATATGAAAGAAAGAATAAAACTGTAATTAGTTTAAAGTTAACAATGAATGTTTTTATGTTTTTTTTTTTTTGCAGAGTGAGAAGAGCGACAAGAAATGTAAGCTGAATTCCGTTGTTTTGCAGTATTTGTGTTTCATGATAGCGGTGAAACTTTTAGTATTATTATATATATATTATATGTATATATATATTATAGTATATTATAAGTTAACAGTGTTCAAACTGAGGGTTCCAGTATATACGTTATTTATAATTTCTTTATCTATTAATGAATGTTTTAGTTTATAATTTAACTGTATTTATTTTTTACAATACTACACAGTCACAACACTGATGTCATAACATCACTGGTTTTAAAGATCAAGTATTAGTTTGGAAATAAGAACATCTGTTTGTGCTAAGAGGTGCATTGATTAATATTTGTCTCTTACCATTTGGATTAACTCTGCTCTCTTACTTTGCTCTACTAACAATGAGTGTAGTTACATGTTTGTTACTGGCAGCTATGCTATGGCTGATGTACTCTTCATTTCTTTCATACATTTCCACACTCACTTTCTTCGCCTTTTACATTTTAATTTCCTGTCGCTTTGACTTTTTGCTTTTTTTTGATACTCATAAATGAAGGCCAAAATAATACCTTTTATTTAACATTAAATTGCTGGGATATTTAAGATAAAAAAAAAAGTCATTTTATCGTTCAAATACATCCATATTTTGTTGTATATCTACATAAGAGGTATTCATTTTGACTGATTACTTTCTTGGCTCACATTTGTCCAACAAGGCATGCTGGGGCATGCTGAAAAACTTTATTTGTTCTGTACTCAATTAATGGACAAAAACATCATGTTGTTGATATTTGTTAAAGTGCTGAGATTAATTGCTGGTTAATTTTACAATAATTTTGTATTAATTTGGTCACTTCTTTCTCATTATAAGAGCACATGTGTTTTTCATTTACCAACTTTCCTAAGTTGCATTCATTCATTCATTCATTGAGTTGCTCTATAAATGAAAACCCTATTCATAAGCCTCCACTGTTATTATTTTTCTTCACCCCTTTTTTCTATGGTGATATAAGGTCACAAAATAGAGTAAATTACTTTTAACATTTAGAGATATAACCTTTTGGTATAGTGATACTATTGATACGATATACTTACTTATGATACATGGAACATGTATTACATTTTCAACACATAGGTATTTAGTACAATATATGATGTTATTTTTCAAATTAAATGGCTGAATTAGCATTTCCCTGAAAAAACAAAAATAATTCCTCTCAAGCATCACCTATGACCCTCTAAAAGAGTCTGCAGAGTCTGCATTTGCAGAGACCCGTATTTTGCATCGCTTACATCTGGTTATTATTGTAAAACTTTAAAACATACTCAGAAAGTCAAGTTACAATTATCTGATTATTCCACATAAATTACTAACCTCACATCTTGTTACTTAAAATCCTCCTCTCAAGTTTTAGTATTTAAAGTTAATTATGTTTTATGTTTGAAATCTTTACTTTGTTTGCAGACATGATTTTCATGTCAGCAACAATCTTGAGAAGTTTCGTTTATCCGTTATCCTTCCTACCTGTCCCTTTGTTTCATATGTCAGTTTCTCTGTTACTCCTTGTTCTTTTCGTATATTTTGCGTTACAGTTTTGAATATGTTGTCAAGCAGATTAGACTAACATTATTCTAGTCCATATTCTATCTGTTTTGTTACTCCTCCTGGCTTTGCTTACGCTGTGGCTTCTCTACTCCCCACCAACCTCTTCTGGATCACATCTTCTTTTTGGTCTTCTTTTCAAGGCTCCTTTATCCTCTGCCCTATCATTCTTCTCCTTACTCTGTAAACTGAAGATGGATTTTTGATGGCATTGTCTTGATAAAAGTGTTCTGATGTCTCTCTTCCCCACTTCATTTGTCCCTTATGTTGTTTACCCTTTTTGGTTTGAAAATTTTTTTTAATTGAAGATGATGAATCTGAATCAACTGAGACATTCTCCCTGAGAACTAACCAACCTCTTGACCCTGCGACTCTTGCAAGCCCTGACCTTCTCTCAGACATGTCAGACGTCAGAATGTCTGCTCCTTTGACTGCAGAGCAAATGGAGCACTTAATATATGAAGGGAGAGCTGGATCTAGACGGTTGGAGGAAAAAGAGCCTTCAGCCATTTTGGATCAACAGTTCAACAGGCTGGAAAAGTTTGGAGAGAGTCAAAGAAATTACACAAAGGATAGTGGACAGAAAGTACAAGATAATGCTAAAAAGGAGAAATGGCGTTCTGAAACTGATGAAACTAAGTATGCATCTGTCGAGGAACCAGTCTTTAAGGCAATTTGCATTGAAGGGAAGACTTCAAAAAGATCTGCAACACATGTAAGAGACATGACAGGCATGGTCTCGCATCTCAGCATGGACATGGACCAATACTTGGAACAGAGACCTGTAGTAATGTCTGGTTCTGAGGAGGATCTTGTGCAAGATAGATTTGAGCAGGTTGTTGTAAAGCGTGATGGCAAACGGCGCCCCCCAGACATCAAAAAACCAATTAGGAAAAAACTTAGAGACCGAGAGCGTTCTGGATGCAGCAGCTCTGAAGGCGAGCTGGAAAGAATGAGCTCTGAGGAGTCTTTAGATGGCGATGTTATTCTGCAGGAGAATGCTCTTGTACCCATTGCAGTTATGGATCCTCCTGCTTCTCCTTCAATCGTTGAGACACCTATAGGATCTATAAAGGATAAAGTTAAAGCTTTACAGAACAAAGTTGAAGAGGAGAAGGGGAAACAAATCACCCAGGAACAAATTCCTCGGTCAAAATCTACCACCACAAAGAAGACTGAGGAAGAAATGCCAGAACTTCCCAGAGTTCCCAAGTCCCCCAAATCACCCAGATCTCAGACCGAACGATTGGAGGAAACTATGTCTGTTAAGGAGCTATTGAAAGCATTCCAGGTTGGAGAGGACCCTTCAAAGAATAAAGCTGGGCTATTTGAGCACAAAGCAGTTACTTCTTCTTGTGTTTCAACTTTGATTTCTGAATCAGAAGATTCTGGTGAGAAACAGAGGGCCGAACTAAGTCCTACACAAGAGGCAAAATCACAAACCCAAACTCAGAGCCTCAAATATTTACATCAGCAAAGTGTCGACATCTATGACGAAACAGATTTAGAGGATCGTCAAGAAAGCTTAATCGAGGGCAACTCTGAGGAATCACATTTTATTTCAGACCGCGCTGATGATGAAAAGACAGTAACATTTGCTGATACTATTCAATTTGAGGATGGAAGTGCACAGATAGACGAGCCAAAGTTGTCAAAGGAAGACACAATGACTGTGAAGGAGCTGATGAAAGCTTTCCAGACTGGGACGGACCCTGAAGCTGGGCTTTTTGAACAAAAAGCTGAAGCCTCTTGTATTTCAACACTGATATCTGGATCCGGTGACCCTGAAGAGGACCAAATGATTAAGCAAAGGCGTGAGCTGAAATCCAACCGCACAATTTTAAACCAACAAAGTGGTGTCAAGATTAGTGACAAAACAGACTTAGAGGATGGACCAGTAAGCCTAATCAGAGATAACACTGAGGAATCACTTATGAGTTCAGATAGTGCTAATACTGGAAAGAAAGTGACATTCGCAGATACAATTCAATGTGATGATGGAAGCATTGCTTCACAAGGAGAGGCAACAGAGTCATCAGAGAAGGACACTATGTCTGTGAAGGACCTGATGAAAACATTCCAGACAGGGCCTGTCCCCTTAAAACCTAAAGCAGGATTATTTGAGCCTAAAGTGTTGGATTCTTGCGTTTCACCATCGATATCTAAATTAGAAGACTCTAAAGATATAAAGGAGACTGACCAAGGTCCTATGCAAGAGCCAAAATCACAAACAGAAACTCAGAACCTCACACTTTCCCACAAACAGAGTGATGATATTCAATGTGACGATGAAAGCATTGATGGAGATAAAGTGGTCCCAGAGTTGCCACTCAAAGAGACAATGTCTGTCAAGGAGTTGATGCAAGCATTCCAGGAAGGACAGGGTCCTTCGACAAATAAAGCTGGGTTTTTTGAACGCACAATAGGTTCATTTTGTATTGCAGCAGTGGCATCTGAACAGCCAGATTGGGATGACATTCAGAGTGCAGAACTAAGTTCTGTACAGGAGCCAAAATCACAAACAGACACTCAGAACCTCACACTTGTCCACAAACAGAGTGATGTCAACCTATGTGACAAATCAGACTTAGAGGATCAACCAGTAAGCTTGATAAGAGATAAATGCGATGAATCACGATCAGTTTCCAATAGTGCCTTCGTTGAAGAGAAAGTAAAATTTGTTGATCATAGTCAACGTGACGATGGAAGCACTGACCGAGATGAAGTGGACCCAGAGTTGCCACTCAAAGAGACTATGTCTGTCAAGGAGTTGATGACAGCATTCCAGACTGAACAGGGCCCTTCGACAAATAAAGCTGGGTTTTTTGAAAACAAAATATCGTCATTTTGTATTTCAGCATTGGTATCTGAACCGCCAGATTCTGATGACATTCAGAGTGCAGAACTAAGTTCTGTACAGGAGCCAAAATCACAAACAGACACTCAGAACCTCACACTTGTCCACAAACAGAGTGATGTCAACCTATGTGACAAATCAGACTTAGAGGATCAACCAGTAAGCTTGATAAGAGATAAATGCGATGAATCACGATCAGTTTCCAATAGTGCCTTCGTTGAAGAGAAAGTAAAATTTGTTGATCATAGTCAACGTGACGATGGAAGCACTGACCGAGATAAAGTGGACCCAGAGTTGCCACTCAAAGAGACTATGTCTGTCAAGGAGTTGATGACAGCATTCCAGACTGAACAGGGCCCTTCGACAAATAAAGCTGGGTTTTTTGAAAACAAAATATCGTCATTTTGTATTTCAGCATTGGTATCTGAACCGCCAGATTCTGATGACATTCAGAGTGCAGAACTAAGTTCTGTACAGGAGCCAAAATCACAAACAGACACTCAGAACCTCACACTTGTCCACAAACAGAGTGATGTCAACCTATGTGACAAATCAGACTTAGAGGATCAACCAGTAAGCTTGATAAGAGATAAATGCGATGAATCACGATCAGTTTCCAATAGTGCCTTCGTTGAAGAGAAAGTAAAATTTGTTGATCATAGTCAACGTGACGATGGAAGCACTGACCGAGATGAAGTGGACCCAGAGTTGCCACTCAAAGAGACTATGTCTGTCAAGGAGTTGATGACAGCATTCCAGACTGAACAGGGCCCTTCGACAAATAAAGCTGGGTTTTTTGAAAACAAAATATCGTCATTTTGTATTTCAGCATTGGTATCTGAACCGCCAGATTCTGATGACATTCAGAGTGCAGAACTAAGTTCTGTACAGGAGCCAAAATCACAAACAGACACTCAGAACCTCACACTTGTCCACAAACAGAGTGATGTCAACCTATGTGACAAATCAGACTTAGAGGATCAACCAGTAAGCTTGATAAGAGATAAATGTGATGAATCACGATCAGTTTCCAATAGTGCCTTCGTTGAAGAGAAAGTAAAATTTGTTGATCATAGTCAACGTGACGATGGAAGCACTGACCGAGATGAAGTGGACCCAGAGTTGCCACTCAAAGAGACTATGTCTGTCAAGGAGTTGATGACAGCATTCCAGACTGAACAGGGCCCTTCGACAAATAAAGCTGGGTTTTTTGAAAACAAAATATCGTCATTTTGTATTTCAGCATTGGTATCTGAACCGCCAGATTCTGATGACATTCAGAGTGCAGAACTAAGTTCTGTACGGGAGCCAAAATCACAAACCCAAACTCAGAGCCTCACAACTTTCCATCACCAGAGTAATGTAAAGATATGTGACAAAACAGACTTAAAGGATAGACCAGTAAGCTTAATCAGGGGCAACTCTGAGGAATCACATTTCATTTCAGACCGCGCTGATGATGAAAAGACAGTAACATTTGCTGATACTATTCAATTTGAGGATGGAAGTGCACAGAGAGACGAGCCAAAGTTGTCAAAGGAAGAGACAATGACTGTGAAGGAGCTGATGAAAGCCTTCCAGACTGGACAGGACCCTATAAAAAGCGAATTTGGGCAACACAAAGCAATTGCGCCCCCTTGTATTTCAACACTGACATCTGAATCAGTAGGTCACGAAGAGATACAGACCGCTGAGAACACTCCCACGCAGGTACCACAACAGGACACAGATGAACCTCAGCGTATTTCAGATAATACTTATTTATTTGAGACAGTAAAAAATGCATACACAATTAATGATGATGATGTAAGAGTTAGCTCTGAATTAGTGGAGCCAGATTTAAAGGGGAAGAGTCAATGCAGGATGCAATTGGAAGATCCAGTCGTGAGCGCTGGGAAGAGTTTATCTGAAGAAATACAAATCAGCCCTGATCGCAGACCTTCTGAGGACTTCAGTGCTGACATAAAGGCCGAGCTTGAAGAAAGTCCTGAGTACCAGCTTTTCAAGCAGACATCAGAGAGCTATCAACTGGAGGCACCTGAGGAGACCATGGCTGATGATTCTGATGCAAATCCAGTTTCCATCCCTAGTCTCAGTATAAAAGGTTGTCTTGAGGAGGATGTTTCCCCTTTTGAAAATCAAATGAAAGATGATGATCTAAGTCCTGAGAGTCCCAAGCATGAAGGTATGGCTGACTCATCCAACACCAGCTTGGATATTAGGACCTATCATTCCAGCTCAGGGGAAAGCGAGGATAATGAAGGACTCACAGTGACTCATCATATGACCAATGAAATCCTTACTGTATCTAATAGAAGAGAAGAAAAGGACATCATACCTTCACAGAAAGACAAACGTCATGAAGCAGGCAGAGAAAATGTAACAAGTGATCACGGAGGAAAAATTTCCTTTTCACAAACTACCACAGAAGTAACAGAGGTCAAAATTAAGGAGCCACTATTTCATGAAGTTCACATTGAGAGGAAAACATCTAGCCAGGCATCCAAAGCAGTAAAAGACATGTCAGGAATGTTGTCCTTATTGAACGCTGACTTGGATCAGTATCTACAAGCTAGGCCTGCGACAAGTTGGACATCGGAAGAGGATATTGTTCAGGAGACATTTGAACAAATTATTGTAACAAAAGACCAAGATAAAGACACTCTCACATTTGTCACTGACGAAAATAAAGAAGCACTAGTGGGTGGCACAAAACAAAGATTAGATCATGAGCCAATGGAAGGACTCTCAATAACATGGGAAGGTGAAGAGGCGGAGAGTGAATTTAATGGAGGCAAACAAATAAAGGAAACCCAAGTAACACCAACTCAAGAACACCCCATGAAGGAAGAGTGGGTAGAGAAAAAGGCTTCATATCAGTCGTCTACAAAAACAAAGGAGATGTCAGGCATGCTATCACTTCTTAACAGTGACTTGGAAACGTATCTCACGGACAGGCCACTAAAAAGTAGGCCTGAAGAAGAGGATGTTATCCAGGAGGAATTTGAAAAAGTTACTGTCACCAAAATCAGGAAACCCTCTGGTGAGGACCCGGCAACGACAATTTGGGAAAAAACACAAAAAGTATCTAATACTAATTTTGATGATGAAATAAGTGGAGAGACGCATAAACAGATTGATGTGGTCAAACTTAAAGAACTCACACCAAGTACGGAAATGGAGACTCCCTTCCAAGAAGTTGTCATTGAAAGAAAGACAAAGGAACAGTCTGAGAGAAATATGACAGGCATGTTGTCACTGCTCAGTTGTGACTTAGATCAATACTTAAAAGAAAAGCCAGTGGTGTTACAAGGTTACCCAGAAGAGGAGGTAGTCCATGAGAGTTGCAAAGAAATGATTCTGTCAAAAGACACTAAAAGAGAAACTCTTAACTTCTGCCCTGAAAATAAGATGTGTTCGCCGGAGGATACAAATTTAGAAAATGTGGACATAACGAAAAGCAAAGATTCGAGAAGTGGATGGCTGACTTGTTCTGATGAAGATAAAGATCACAAGAGTTTCTCAACTGAAGAGGGTAGGGCTAAAACCTTAACAAGTGCGGCACAACTTTTTACCAACTCTACCGAAGAGACTGTGAACATCACAAACTCATGTGTGCCATTGATTGACTGTAAAAATGATGATAAGAATGCCGATGTAGTTGTGGCTCATTCAATGAGCACAACAGACAAATATTTGCAACTACCAAGTAGTTCTGACCCACCGCAGCGACCGGATGATTTGAAGAACCTAAACTCTGTGCTTTTTGATGACCCAGCCAATGAGCCCTATCATCAAGACTCACTAGAGGCAAGTCCTGTCATAGAGGCTTCATCTTCTCAGGCATCCCCTGATTCAATTGAGCCAAGCCCTACCAGAGAGTCCCTTTGTCCAGACTCTCTTGAAGGAAGTCCCACTCAAACAAAGGACGCAGAACTAAAGATTTCAGCCAAGACAGCTGTGTATGAGGATTATGCCTCCCAGCTTGAAGCATGTTTTGCTTACGACAAAAATATTTACAGGCCTGAAAGTGAGCACGACGAGCAAGAAAACAACTATGAGCTCGCCCAAAGGGAAAGTGAAATCTCAGTAAAGATAGACCCCAAAATATGTGACAGTGAGAATCTTCACATGCTAATAATGCAAGACTCTCTTGACTCAAGTGATAGTGACGATGATACCAACAATAAACAATTTACCCCAGAGGAGGAGATGTTCAAAATGGCTGCTAAGATCAAAACATTTGAGGAGATGGAACAGGAGGCTAAAATGAAGAGAGACAAATGTTTAGATGCCACAGTGCTATCAGAGGCAGGTGATCACAGAGATGATGAGTCAGCGGACAATTCATTGTGTTTAACTAAAACTGATAGAGAGGGAACTTTTTCAGAGAGTGAAACAGTAAGAGAAGATGAAATTAGAAAAGATAAAGATGCTGTTGAAGGTGACCATTACTCAGTCACTGACACACATTTTTCCAGCTATGTCACAGATCATCCCGATGATGACACAGAACGTGAGTCACCACTGGCCGTTAATGCAGGTTCTGCTAGCAAACATCAGCCTATGTTGTGTACGGAAAAATTTGAATGTGTTATTCCTGGGTATGAGGGTGAGAAGGATATATCCTTCAATGCACACGTTGAACCTGAGAATATTACTCTCTGTCCTGGAGAGGACAGAATAAATGCTGATAAAACACCTATTGGAACACCGGGTAATGAGAGAACCCCTGATCCATTTCAGTTTCAAGAGGGGAAGCTGTTTGAAATGACCAGAGGGGGTGCTATTGATATGACAAGAAGAAGCTTTGATGAAGGAGAAGGATATGCATTTTTTCACATAGGGGAACACCCAGTTGATGAGGTTGTGCCAGAGGAGAGTGAGAAGGGCCAAACAAAGTCTTTTGAGAATGGTAAGCCCATGACAGAAACAACCCATAAAGAGATTCCACAATCATCTCAGACAAAGGATTTCGATGAGAAAATCCCTACTCCCAAACCCAGAACATTCATCAAACCCTCAAGTGAAATGTCAGATAGTGAAAAGCAGCTTTCTAAAGCTGATCTTGGAAGCTCCACTGAGGTTCAGCTTGGTTCTCCCAGTGGTTTGGAGAAACTAACCAATATTCAGAATGAGGTCGGAGGCCTCCAAAGCCTTGGTTTGGACTATTTAGACTCTACTATAGCTAACCTTCAATCTGACATATCCACAGTGGCCCATTCAGGGTATTCAGAACAGAGCCATGATTCCTCGGACTCCTCTCCTGATGAGGATGAAGAGGAAGATGAAGAAGACCAGTGCTCAGTCATAGAGATTTCCTTTTCAGCTGCACAGGCTGGCATCCCAGAACATCATCAGGATTCACTCCCATCTTTGGCAATCAATCCAGGCAGAACTGTGAGAGAGGAAATTACAATGGACTCACAGATATCTGAGCATGACCATGTAAAAAGAAAAGCAGGAAAAAGCTCAACTTTGGATCGCAGGACTAGATCTGAGGCCGATAGTGGCACAAGTAAAGCCTCTAATGCAGACAGAAGGAGTTATTCTGAAAGTAGTAGATCCACTAATCAATACATCCTTTCCCCCTCAAAACTCGACGTAATGACACAACATAAACCTGTAGCTCAGATGATCACCTCCTCCTCTCCCCAAAGGAAAGAAATGCAACTTTCTAAGACTACTGAAGCATCGATCAGGCCTTCTTCGGATACCGATGACATAAGCAGTGATAGTCGCAGGAGTCCAGATTCTGTTATCTTTACGTATGACATCCCAGCTTCCTACAGTTCAGATTCTGATGGCAATCCGTTGCCTAGCGTGCAACCATCATCTGGAACAGAGGATGTATTTGAATCCAGGCCTGCTTGGGATGACACAGTGGAAACTCAGATGCAGAGAATCATCGATGATCAAACTCCACAGTGTACGCCAGGTATGGCCAGACCTACTGTACATGAGCTTTTGTTTTCTTATCTCTTCTCCTCGACAACAAGACCCCTTTCCTTTCTCAAAATAATCGTACCATTCGTCATTTTGTGTTGTTTTTCTGTTGTGTTTTGTCTTGTTCCATCTTGCATCGGGCTATCTGTCTGTTTTCTGTATTGTGTTTGTTAGTGTCTGTGTTTGTGTGTGTTGTGGTGTTTTGCATGTTGGTATGTTACTTTTCCATCAATGTCTGTGTATATGGAATCTCAAGATTGAATGTAATGATGGTTTAAGACGCAGGAGCTTGAACAGTTTTGAGGCAGACTTCCTATTTGGTATTGGTAACTATGTCTGCACTACTAATACAGCTTTACTAATATTTGCATGCACATTGCTTAATCAGCAAATAAATGCCATTTTACACTAATGATTTAAAAACATAACATGCTAATTGTGACCAAATTGCCATTCATTAAAGAAACCTTCATGTTTTCATCCATGTCAACATCACAGATCCACATTTAATTTCAGAGTAATACAGCCCATAACATAGAGTCCTTAGGAAATTACATTTTACATCTACAGCTACAATGGATTTTTTACATGATTGGTACCTGCAGCATGAAAAAGGTTTTACTTGGGGATATAGTATATAGTTTTACACCTTGAACTGTTTACCATGATATTAAGATTTAATCTTTGGCTCTGATGGCATTTTTTTAGTGGATTGGCAGGATGATGCTGACAGAAAAGAGGAGACATTAGCTATTGTTGCAGACCTACTTGGCTTCAGCTGGACAGGTAAGCTGTTAAATCATTTTCTGTTTTTAATTCAGAGAAAATGTTTGTCTTGCAATTGAAATATTCATGAGCTGAACTAAATTGCAGTGGCTGGTGTGTTTGCAGTATCCATGCTTTGGCAGCAAAACACACAAAGTACAGTTCAAGACCTTTTATTCCCGTTTTCATACAATAATCCTTTATCCTTCAACCTAGAACTGGCAAGAGAACTGGAATTCAGTGAGAATGATATCCAACTGGTGAGAACAGAGAACCCTAATTCCCTCCAAGAGCAGAGCCATGCCTTACTCCAACGCTGGGTTGAGCGGGAAGGCAAACATGCCACAGGTAGCAAGCATTTGTTCTGACAGATTTTAATTTACATTTTACTAGTCAGTACAGTATCTTCAAACCTTGGTAACTTGTTTTGAAGATACTGATTGAAATTTTGTCTCATACTTTCAAGTGCAAAAAGGCTGTAAAATGTTTCTGTTTTCTATTTAGATTTGAATCTTATTAAATTATTTGTATTTATTAGACCAATATTCATACTGTAAGTTTCATATAATTGCTTTTAACAGTCTATCAATTATTGATCATTTCTTCCACAGAGGACAGTCTGATAAAAAGGCTTACCAAGATCAACCGCATGGACATCGTCCATCTGATAGAAACCCAGATGAACAAGTCCGTTCAAGAGCAAACATCCAGAACTTATGCAGAAATAGAGAAGACACTGGATCATAGTGAAGGTAGCAACACATTAAATACTCATTGCAGCAGCCAGTTTGAAGCCTCAGCAGGCTCTATTTTTGTGTTTGCTTACACTCATTGACACATTGATCTTGTGTTGTTGTTTTTTTAGTGTCAGTAGCCCTATCTTCAGTGCAAGAGGATGCAGACAGCCCCAGAATCGTGAGAAGGGTGGAATCAGACCGAAGACCACCTCCTGCTGTTTCTGAAGAGGACCTCTCAGTTGCTTCTCTACTGGATATTCCCTCCTGGGCAGAGCCTGTTGGACACATCCACTCAGAGAGCATGCATGGTGACCTGTTGGAGGAGCTTGAGATCCCACAGTAAATTATTTATTTTGAGTTATTCCTAAATCTTCCACACCACCACAAAAACCATATAGACACAATACATTAATAAGTAGTCAAAAGTGATGCTTTTGTGGAAGTCATTATTTCCCAGCATTTTGAAGCTAGTAATAGAACAGTGCCATATCCTGATACGAACCATGTTCCTGATTATGTAGGTTTTGTCTTTGTCAGATCACAGTTATGCAAGGTCATAGTTTGTGTCCTAACCTTTTTTTTGTGTTACAGTGAATTGAATCCTAATCTGTGGACCTCTGAGGATGTTATTACACAAGAACCTCAAGAAAGTCATGACAACTCAGATGAGCAAGTAAGTACATTTACCAATATGGAAGAAGAACCATTGGAGAGCCAAGCCACTCATGACCCAAAAGTGAAAGTCCATCAAGATTTCTGCAGCCTTCATTTTGTCAGTCCTTCCCAAGGTGGCAGTCAGTGCCAGGTCAAAGATGACTGCAGCCAAACCTTACTGTTGAAGCACTGTGGTTGTGAGGATGAGCAAATGCAACCATCTGAAAGCCTGACGTTACCATCATCTATATCTATAATAGATTTTGGTCTCAGTCTTTCAGAGTCAGACAAAGCTGAGACTGACTTCAGTGAGCTTTGTGATGAGTTTAGGTACACACCACAGCTTGACAATACAGATGCAGCTGAAAGAGGAATCTATGAACCTAGCCTGTTAGCCTTGCCAGCAGGGGACCACCAATCAACACTGGCCATGACTGAAGATGACACTGATGTTGGTCAAAAAATCAAGCTGGTTCAGAGATGTACAGCTGAGGTCACAGCCCAAATCTTTAAAGTACTCTACGGTCCTGACAAGGTCCCACAGGTTTCTGGTGTGGACATGGGCTTCAAAGCTATCAAGTCAAGCAACGAAGAAAACACAAAACCCCCAATATGCAGTGAGGAGGAAAACATACCCTTTTTTGAGGATATTGATGATGCCATGTCAGTTGAACCCATTACTGCTCCAGCTAAGTACAGCATGATGAAACAATTGAAAATGAATGTCCCAAACGCCAATTTGCCAAACAGTCTGACAACCAGTGGCCCTACTCATCTGGCTTGTGACTTAACTGATAGATACTATATTACCTGTCCTGTTAGTCATGACAATGACCATGTCATAGACACGGCAAAAACACCCTTCAACTGTGAGCCAAATACCAGCTCTCCTAGCCTTTTCCTGCCTACTACCCATTTTGCACCACAATCACCTTCAGCTTTTGAGGAGTACAGCTCTTTGACCCCTGATTCTTTGACATCTGAAAAGCAGTGTGTCTCATTTTCACCTGTTAATGAAAGTTGTCTCTTCCCTGCAGAGACATGGGTTTTTAATGACCCCATACAGAGAATGTCATCCCCAGATTCTGTCATGTCGATCAGTGACTATAGGGCAATGTCACCTGACTCTCCACAGGTAGAAAAAAGGGGTTTTCCTGACTTTTCCTGTATATTGGATGACAGTTGGGAACTCTCTCCTGATGCATGCAGCCCACCAGAAGTTACACTCAGTTTCACTAAAAATAAATTACACCCCAATCAATCACATACATATGAATGCGAACCACTATTAGAACATGGGAAAGATTCAAGTTCCCATTCTACTGAGTCCCATGAGTCTTTTAGAAAAAATAGGCAACTGTACCCTGAGTTGCAAGTACCTCAATATAATTCACTTAAACCTGAGGGTCTACAAATGAAGGGAGAATTGAAAACATTCTCACCTGTGACATCAGATCAAAGAGATAGGAGAGTACCTTCACCTGACTCAGTTAATTCTTTTGATGTATATGGATACTCAGACAGGGATTTCCGACCAACCTCACCAGAGTCTGAGACTTCTCAGTGCAGTTTCTCATTTCTTGAACTCTTGCTCTCAGAACCTTTCCGTTCCGAGCTAATCAACCAATATTGCGATTATTTTTTACAATATTCAGGAGAAAATCCATCATCACCACTACTGATGTCAGCTCCTTACACTCCGATCCTTGATGAGAAAGTGGGTCAAGCTAGCCATGTGATACCAGAATTAATAGCTTCAGATCATGATCATCCTCTCTCTGAGGAACCAGAGACTGCAAAATATGTGACTCAGACAGCTGTCAAAACTAACCAAAGTGATGATTCAGGCAGTTTAAATGAAACATTTCATTTATACCCCCTGTCATGTAAAGTACCAAAACCAGAGAAGGAAAAGTGTCAATCTTTCCTTGATTACTGGTTTTCAAAGTTAAATACCCAATCTTTGAAATACATCCCTTCACCAGGTCAGTCATATACTGATTTAACAAATATTAGACCAAACTCCTCAGAACACAACCAAGTGCAAGACTCCATAAATTTGTGCTGGGTGAAAGAATCATATAAAGAAAGATCTGGTTTAGATGGGAAAAATTCAACACAATCAAAGCCAAAAACACCAATGGTCTTTAACTTGGAGGAGAGATCAAAATATGTTTTAGAATTTCCAAACACGATTACTTTAAGGTCAAACACAGAGGAGTCATTACCTATCCCTGAGAAATCAGCAATCAATTATATACATTTACAAGAAGGCAGGAATACATTGAGTCTGAAATCCCCTAAATCAATAGAAATTTTAGGGCAACTGTGTGATGGTTTGAACCTTGAAAATCCAAAAGACATTATCAAAAAGGATTCACCCAAATCAGTTTCTTTGGACACCACAGAGTTCAGGCCAGACTCTCCTGAATCAGTGGCATCTCAAAGTGAACTTAGACCCTTCTCTCCTGACTCACCCGTTCCTCAGTTCAGATCTCCCCATATGGGCCACGATATGGAACTGTCAAGAGACAGGTCGTTAACTCCACAATCAGCATTTTCTGACTGGGAAGGTACTGATTTGTGTCTGGAAACCCTGTTTAACCAGACCAGGCCAGAGTCCCCGCAGTCAGTTTTGTCAGACTTTGAACTTGATAAGTCATTCAGTAGCAGGGCCTTGTCCCCTGAGTCCGTGTCTTCCGATTTTAACTTTTCACTCCTGCAGGACTGGTTGGAAGACTTTAGAGCATCCTCCCCAGACTCTGTTACTTCAGTTGAGGAGCACTCCTGGTTTCCCACCATGGCATTTGGCCAGATGAAGAGTCAACATTGTACCTATTACTTACAGTACTCTGAAAGTAGACCAGGATCACCTGGTTCAGCGCTGTCAGATGTTGAGTATTCTCAATTTTGTCTGGAGGAATTGTTTGACGACTACAGAGCAGATTCGCCAGATTCACATACTTCCCAGGTCGAAGCTAAACAAACAGGCGTAACTGTAACCCCAGCGCTTCTAGCTGCAAGACCTCTTACATATGCAGATATTGTGCGGGGCGTTACACATGAAAACCGTGCAGACGCTTTGTTGGGCTTCACATCATTTGAGTTGACACCTCTTTGGCCTCTGTCAGTTTCATCAGAACATGAGTGCTCTCACTCCTTCATGGAGGATTATATCAGTGAGGTAAAACCAGGGTCTCCCGAATCAGTGGCGTCTCAAAGTGAACTTAGACCCCTCTCTCCTGACTCGCCCGTTCCTCAGTTCAGATCTCCCCATATGGGTTACGATATGGAACTGTCAAGAGACAGGTCGTTTACTCCAGAATCAACATTTTCTGACTGGGAAGGTACCGATTTGTGTCTGGAAACCCTGTTTGACGAGACCAGGCCAGAGTCCCCGCAGTCAGTTTTGTCAGACTTTGAACTTGATAAGTTATTCAGTAGCAGGGCCTTGTCCCCTGAGTCCGTGTCTTCCGATTTTAACTTTTCACTCCTGCAGGACTGGTTGGAAGACTTTAGAGCATCCTCCCCAGACTCTGTTACTTCAGTTGAGCAGCGCTCCTGGTCTCCCACCATGGCATTTGGCCAGATGGAGAGTCAACATTGTACCTATTACTTACAGTACTCTGAAAGTAGACCAGGATCACCTGGTTCAGCGCTGTCAGATGTTGAGTATTCTCAATTTTGTCTGGAGGAATTGTTTGACGACTACAGAGCAGATTCGCCAGATTCACATACTTCCCAGGTCGAAGCTAAACAAACAGGCGTAACTGTAACCCCAGCGCTTCTAGCTGCAAGACCTCTTACATATGCAGATATTGTGCGGGGCGTTACACATGAAAACCGTGCAGACGCTTTGTTGGGCTTCACATCATTTGAGTTGACACCTCTTTGGCCTCTGTCAGTTTCATCAGAACATGAGTGCTCTCACTCCTTCATGGAGGATTATATCAGTGAGGTAAGACCAGGGTCTCCCGAATCAGTGGCGTCTCAAAGTGAACTTAGACCCCTCTCTCCTGACTCGCCCGTTCCTCAGTTCAGATCTCCCCATATGGGTTACGATATGGAACTGTCAAGAGACAGGTCGTTTACTCCACAATCAACATTTTCTGACTGGGAAGGTACCGATTTGTGTCTGGAAACCCTGTTTGACGAGACCAGGCCAGAGTCCACGCAGTCAGTTTTGTCAGACTTTGAACTTGATAAGTTATTCAGTAGCAGGGCCTTGTCCCCTGAGTCCGTGTCTTCCGATTTTAACTTTTCACTCCTGCAGGACTGGTTGGAAGACTTTAGAGCATCCTCCCCAGACTCTGTTACTTCAGTTGAGCAGCGCTCCTTGTCTCCCACCATGGCATTTGGCCAGATGGAGAGTCAACATTGTACCTATTACTTACAGTACTCTGAAAGTAGACCAGGATCACCTGGTTCAGCGCTGTCAGATGTTGAGTATTCTCAATTTTGTCTGGAGGAATTGTTTGACGACTACAGAGCAGATTCGCCAGATTCACATACTTCCCAGGTCGAAGCTAAACAAACAGGCGTAACTGTAACCCCAGCGCTTGTAGCTGCAAGACCTCTTACATATGCAGATATTGTGCGGGGCGTTACACATGAAAACCGTGCAGACGCTTTGTTGGGCTTCACATCATTTGAGTTGAGACCTTTTTGGCCTCTGTCAGTTTCATCAGAACATGAGTGCTCTCACTCCTTCATGGAGGATTATATCAGTGAGGTAAGACCAGGGTCTCCCGAATCAGTGGCGTCTCAAAGTGAACTTAGTCCCCTCTCTCCTGACTCGCCCGTTCCTCACTTCAGATCTCCCCATATGGGTTACGATATGGAACTGTCAAGAGACAGGTCGTTTACTCCACAATCAACATTTTCTGACTGGGAAGGTACCGATTTGTGTCTGGAAACCCTGTTTGACGAGACCAGGCCAGAGTCCCCGCAGTCAGTTTTGTCAGACTTTGAACTTGATAAGTTATTCAGTAGCAGGGCCTTGTCCCCTGAGTCCGTGTCTTCCGATTTTAACTTTTCACTCCTGCAGGACTGGTTGGAAGACTTTAGAGCATCCTCCCCAGACTCTGTTACTTCAGTTGAGCAGCGCTCCTTGTCTCCCACCATGGCATTTGGCCAGATGAAGAGTCAACATTGTACCTATTACTTACAGTACTCTGAAAGTAGACCAGGATCACCTGGTTCAGCGCTGTCAGATGTTGAGTATTCTCAATTTTGTCTGGAGGAATTGTTTGACGACTACAGAGCAGATTCTCCAGATTCACATCCTTCCCAGGTCGAAGCTAAACAAACAGGCGTAACTGTAACCCCAGCGCTTCTAGCTGCAAGACCTCTTACATATGCAGATATTGTGCGGGGCGTTACACATGAAAACCGTGCAGACGCTTTGTTGGGCTTCACATCATTTGAGTTGAGACCTCTTTGGCCTCTGTCAGTTTCATCAGAACATGAGTGCTCTCACTCCTTCATGGAGGATTATATCAGTGAGGTAAGACCAGGGTCTCCCGAATCAGTGGCGTCTCAAAGTGAACTTAGTCCCCTCTCTCCTGACTCGCCCGTTCCTCAGTTCAGATCTCCCCATATGGGTTACGATATGGAACTGTCAAGAGACAGGTCGTTTACTCCACAATCAACATTTTCTGACTGGGAAGGTACCGATTTGTGTCTGGAAACCCTGTTTGACGAGACCAGGCCAGAGTCCCCGCAGTCAGTTTTGTCAGACTTTGAACTTGATAAGTTATTCAGTAGCAGGGCCTTGTCCCCTGAGTCCGTGTCTTCCGATTTTAACTTTTCACTCCTGCAGGACTGGTTGGAAGACTTTAGAGCATCCTCCCCAGACTCTGTTACTTCAGTTGAGCAGCGCTCCTTGTCTCCCACCATGGCATTTGGCCAGATGGAGAGTCAACATTGTACCTATTACTTACAGTACTCTGAAAGTAGACCAGGATCACCTGGTTCAGCGCTGTCAGATGTTGAGTATTCTCAATTTTGTCTGGAGGAATTGTTTGACGACTACAGAGCAGATTCGCCAGATTCACATACTTCCCAGGTCGAAGCTAAACAAACAGGCGTAACTGTAACCCCAGCGCTTCTAGCTGCAAGACCTCTTACATATGCAGATATTGTGCGGGGCGTTACACATGAAAACCGTGCAGACGCTTTGTTGGGCTTCACATCATTTGAGTTGAGACCTCTTTGGCCTCTGTCAGTTTCATCAGAACATGAGTGCTCTCACTCCTTCATGGAGGATTATATCAGTGAGGTAAGACCAGGGTCTCCCGAATCAGTGGCATCTCAAAGTGAACTTAGTCCCCTCTCTCCTGACTCGCCCGTTCCTCAGTTCAGATCTCCCCATATGGGCCACGATATGGAACTGTCAAGAGACAGGTCGTTAACTCCACAATCAGCATTTTCTGACTGGGAAGGTACTGATTTGTGTCTGGAAACCCTGTTTAACCAGACCAGGCCAGAGTCCCCGCAGTCAGTTTTGTCAGACTTTGAACTTGATAAGTCATTCAGTAGCAGGGCCTTGTCCCCTGAGTCCGTGTCTTCCGATTTTAACTTTTCACTCCTGCAGGACTGGTTGGAAGACTTTAGAGCATCCTCCCCAGACTCTGTTACTTCAGTTGAGGAGCACTCCTGGTTTCCCACCATGGCATTTGGCCAGATGAAGAGTCAACATTGTACCTATTACTTACAGTACTCTGAAAGTAGACCAGGATCACCTGGTTCAGCGCTGTCAGATGTTGAGTATTCTCAATTTTGTCTGGAGGAATTGTTTGACGACTACAGAGCAGATTCGCCAGATTCACATACTTCCCAGGTCGAAGCTAAACAAACAGGCGTAACTGTAACCCCAGCGCTTCTAGCTGCAAGACCTCTTACATATGCAGATATTGTGCGGGGCGTTACACATGAAAACCGTGCAGACGCTTTGTTGGGCTTCACATCATTTGAGTTGACACCTCTTTGGCCTCTGTCAGTTTCATCAGAACATGAGTGCTCTCACTCCTTCATGGAGGATTATATCAGTGAGGTAAAACCAGGGTCTCCCGAATCAGTGGCGTCTCAAAGTGAACTTAGACCCCTCTCTCCTGACTCGCCCGTTCCTCAGTTCAGATCTCCCCATATGGGTTACGATATGGAACTGTCAAGAGACAGGTCGTTTACTCCAGAATCAACATTTTCTGACTGGGAAGGTACCGATTTGTGTCTGGAAACCCTGTTTGACGAGACCAGGCCAGAGTCCCCGCAGTCAGTTTTGTCAGACTTTGAACTTGATAAGTTATTCAGTAGCAGGGCCTTGTCCCCTGAGTCCGTGTCTTCCGATTTTAACTTTTCACTCCTGCAGGACTGGTTGGAAGACTTTAGAGCATCCTCCCCAGACTCTGTTACTTCAGTTGAGCAGCGCTCCTGGTCTCCCACCATGGCATTTGGCCAGATGGAGAGTCAACATTGTACCTATTACTTACAGTACTCTGAAAGTAGACCAGGATCACCTGGTTCAGCGCTGTCAGATGTTGAGTATTCTCAATTTTGTCTGGAGGAATTGTTTGACGACTACAGAGCAGATTCGCCAGATTCACATACTTCCCAGGTCGAAGCTAAACAAACAGGCGTAACTGTAACCCCAGCGCTTCTAGCTGCAAGACCTCTTACATATGCAGATATTGTGCGGGGCGTTACACATGAAAACCGTGCAGACGCTTTGTTGGGCTTCACATCATTTGAGTTGACACCTCTTTGGCCTCTGTCAGTTTCATCAGAACATGAGTGCTCTCACTCCTTCATGGAGGATTATATCAGTGAGGTAAGACCAGGGTCTCCCGAATCAGTGGCGTCTCAAAGTGAACTTAGACCCCTCTCTCCTGACTCGCCCGTTCCTCAGTTCAGATCTCCCCATATGGGTTACGATATGGAACTGTCAAGAGACAGGTCGTTTACTCCACAATCAACATTTTCTGACTGGGAAGGTACCGATTTGTGTCTGGAAACCCTGTTTGACGAGACCAGGCCAGAGTCCACGCAGTCAGTTTTGTCAGACTTTGAACTTGATAAGTTATTCAGTAGCAGGGCCTTGTCCCCTGAGTCCGTGTCTTCCGATTTTAACTTTTCACTCCTGCAGGACTGGTTGGAAGACTTTAGAGCATCCTCCCCAGACTCTGTTACTTCAGTTGAGCAGCGCTCCTTGTCTCCCACCATGGCATTTGGCCAGATGGAGAGTCAACATTGTACCTATTACTTACAGTACTCTGAAAGTAGACCAGGATCACCTGGTTCAGCGCTGTCAGATGTTGAGTATTCTCAATTTTGTCTG
Organism: Semicossyphus pulcher; assembly: GCF_022749685.1. Lineage (NCBI taxonomy): Eukaryota > Metazoa > Chordata > Actinopteri > Labriformes > Labridae > Semicossyphus > Semicossyphus pulcher. The sequence continues at coordinate 9,762,293 of NW_027211681.1, forward strand.
GAGGAATTGTTTGACGACTACAGAGCAGATTCGCCAGATTCACATACTTCCCAGGTCGAAGCTAAACAAACAGGCGTAACTGTAACCCCAGCGCTTGTAGCTGCAAGACCTCTTACATATGCAGATATTGTGCGGGGCGTTACACATGAAAACCGTGCAGACGCTTTGTTGGGCTTCACATCATTTGAGTTGAGACCTTTTTGGCCTCTGTCAGTTTCATCAGAACATGAGTGCTCTCACTCCTTCATGGAGGATTATATCAGTGAGGTAAGACCAGGGTCTCCCGAATCAGTGGCGTCTCAAAGTGAACTTAGTCCCCTCTCTCCTGACTCGCCCGTTCCTCACTTCAGATCTCCCCATATGGGTTACGATATGGAACTGTCAAGAGACAGGTCGTTTACTCCACAATCAACATTTTCTGACTGGGAAGGTACCGATTTGTGTCTGGAAACCCTGTTTGACGAGACCAGGCCAGAGTCCCCGCAGTCAGTTTTGTCAGACTTTGAACTTGATAAGTTATTCAGTAGCAGGGCCTTGTCCCCTGAGTCCGTGTCTTCCGATTTTAACTTTTCACTCCTGCAGGACTGGTTGGAAGACTTTAGAGCATCCTCCCCAGACTCTGTTACTTCAGTTGAGCAGCGCTCCTTGTCTCCCACCATGGCATTTGGCCAGATGAAGAGTCAACATTGTACCTATTACTTACAGTACTCTGAAAGTAGACCAGGATCACCTGGTTCAGCGCTGTCAGATGTTGAGTATTCTCAATTTTGTCTGGAGGAATTGTTTGACGACTACAGAGCAGATTCTCCAGATTCACATCCTTCCCAGGTCGAAGCTAAACAAACAGGCGTAACTGTAACCCCAGCGCTTCTAGCTGCAAGACCTCTTACATATGCAGATATTGTGCGGGGCGTTACACATGAAAACCGTGCAGACGCTTTGTTGGGCTTCACATCATTTGAGTTGAGACCTCTTTGGCCTCTGTCAGTTTCATCAGAACATGAGTGCTCTCACTCCTTCATGGAGGATTATATCAGTGAGGTAAGACCAGGGTCTCCCGAATCAGTGGCGTCTCAAAGTGAACTTAGTCCCCTCTCTCCTGACTCGCCCGTTCCTCAGTTCAGATCTCCCCATATGGGTTACGATATGGAACTGTCAAGAGACAGGTCGTTTACTCCACAATCAACATTTTCTGACTGGGAAGGTACCGATTTGTGTCTGGAAACCCTGTTTGACGAGACCAGGCCAGAGTCCCCGCAGTCAGTTTTGTCAGACTTTGAACTTGATAAGTTATTCAGTAGCAGGGCCTTGTCCCCTGAGTCCGTGTCTTCCGATTTTAACTTTTCACTCCTGCAGGACTGGTTGGAAGACTTTAGAGCATCCTCCCCAGACTCTGTTACTTCAGTTGAGCAGCGCTCCTTGTCTCCCACCATGGCATTTGGCCAGATGGAGAGTCAACATTGTACCTATTACTTACAGTACTCTGAAAGTAGACCAGGATCACCTGGTTCAGCGCTGTCAGATGTTGAGTATTCTCAATTTTGTCTGGAGGAATTGTTTGACGACTACAGAGCAGATTCGCCAGATTCACATACTTCCCAGGTCGAAGCTAAACAAACAGGCGTAACTGTAACCCCAGCGCTTCTAGCTGCAAGACCTCTTACATATGCAGATATTGTGCGGGGCGTTACACATGAAAACCGTGCAGACGCTTTGTTGGGCTTCACATCATTTGAGTTGAGACCTCTTTGGCCTCTGTCAGTTTCATCAGAACATGAGTGCTCTCACTCCTTCATGGAGGATTATATCAGTGAGGTAAGACCAGGGTCTCCCGAATCAGTGGCGTCTCAAAGTGAACTTAGTCCCCTCTCTCCTGACTCGCCCGTTCCTCAGTTCAGATCTCCCCATATGGGTTACGATATGGAACTGTCAAGAGACAGGTCGTTTACTCCAAAATCAACATTTTCTGACTGGGAAGGTACCGATTTGTGTCTGGAAACCCTGTTTGACGAGACCAGGCCAGAGTCCACGCAGTCAGTTTTGTCAGACTTTGAACTTGATAAGTCATTCAGTAGCAGGGCCTTGTCCCCTGAGTCCGTGTCTTCCGATTTTAACTTTTCACTCCTGCAGGACTGGTTGGAAGACTTTAGAGCATCCTCCCCAGACTCTGTTACTTCAGTTGAGCAGCGCTCCTTGTCTCCCACCATGGCATTTGGCCAGATGGAGAGTCAACATTGTACCTATTACTTACAGTACTCTGAAAGTAGACCAGGATCACCTGGTTCAGCGCTGTCAGATGTTGAGTATTCTCAATTTTGTCTGGAGGAATTGTTTGACGACTACAGAGCAGATTCTCCAGATTCACATCCTTCCCAGGTCGAAGCTAAACAAACAGGCGTAACTGTAACCCCAGCGCTTCTAGCTGCAAGACCTCTTACATATGCAGATATTGTGCGGGGCGTTACACATGAAAACCGTGCAGACGCTTTGTTAGGCTTCACATCATTTGAGTTGAGACCTCTTTGGCCTCTGTCAGTTTTATCAGAACATGAGTGCTCTTACTCCTTCATGGAGGATTATATCAATGAGGTAAGACCAGGGTCTCCCGAATCAGTGGCGTCTCAAAGTGAACTTAGACCCCTCTCTCCTGACTCGCCCGTTCCTCAGTTCAGATCTCCCCATATGGGTTACGATATGGAACTGTCAAGAGACAGGTCGTTTACTCCAGAATCAACATTTTCTGACTGGGAAGGTACCGATTTGTGTCTGGAAACCCTGTTTGACGAGACCAGGCCAGAGTCCCCGCAGTCAGTTTTGTCAGACTTTGAACTTGATAAGTTATTCAGTAGCAGGGCCTTGTCCCCTGAGTCCGTGTCTTCCGATTTTAACTTTTCACTCCTGCAGGACTGGTTGGAAGACTTTAGAGCATCCTCCCCAGACTCTGTTACTTCAGTTGAGCAGCGCTCCTGGTCTCCCACCATGGCATTTGGCCAGATGGAGAGTCAACATTGTACCTATTACTTACAGTACTCTGAAAGTAGACCAGGATCACCTGGTTCAGCGCTGTCAGATGTTGAGTATTCTCAATTTTGTCTGGAGGAATTGTTTGATGACTACAGAGCAGATTCGCCAGATTCACATACTTCCCAGGTCGAAGCTAAACAAACAGGCGTAACTGTAACCCCAGCACTTCTAGCTGCAAGACCTCTTACATATGCAGATATTGTGCGGGGCGTTACACATGAAAACCGTGCAGACGCTTTGTTGGGCTTCACATCATTTGAGTTGAGACCTCTTTGGCCTCTGTCAGTTTCATCAGAACATGAGTGCTCTCACTCCTTCATGGAGGATTATATCAGTGAGGTAAGACCAGGGTCTCCCGAATCAGTGGCGTCTCAAAGTGAACTTAGTCCCCTCTCTCCTGACTCGCCCGTTCCTCAGTTCAGATCTCCCCATATGGGTTACGATATGGAACTGTCAAGAGACAGGTCGTTTACTCCACAATCAACATTTTCTGACTGGGAAGGTACCGATTTGTGTCTGGAAACCCTGTTTGACGAGACCAGGCCAGAGTCCCCGCAGTCAGTTTTGTCAGACTTTGAACTTGATAAGTTATTCAGTAGCAGGGCCTTGTCCCCTGAGTCCGTGTCTTCCGATTTTAACTTTTCACTCCTGCAGGACTGGTTGGAAGACTTTAGAGCATCCTCCCCAGACTCTGTTACTTCAGTTGAGCAGTGCTCCTGGTCTCCCACCATGGCATTTGGCCAGATGGAGAGTCAACATTATACCTATTACTTACAGTACTCTGAAAGTAGACCAGGATCACCTGGTTCAGCGCTGTCAGATGTTGAGTATTCTCAATTTTGTCTGGAGGAATTGTTTGACGACTACAGAGCAGATTCTCCAGATTCACATCCTTCCCAGGTCGAAGCTAAACAAACAGGCGTAACTGTAACCCCAGCGCTTCTAGCTGCAAGACCTCTTACATATGCAGATATTGTGCGGGGCGTTACACATGAAAACCGTGCAGACGCTTTGTTAGGCTTCACATCATTTGAGTTGAGACCTCTTTGGCCTCTGTCAGTTTCATCAGAACATGAGTGCTCTTACTCCTTCATGGAGGATTATATCAATGAGGTAAGACCAGGGTCTCCCGAATCAGTGGCGTCTCAAAGTGAACTTAGACCCCTCTCTCCTGACTCGCCCGTTCCTCAGTTCAGATCTCCCCATATGGGTTACGATATGGAACTGTCAAGAGACAGGTCGTTTACTCCACAATCAACATTTTCTGACTGGGAAGGTACCGATTTGTGTCTGGAAACCCTGTTTGACGAGACCAGGCCAGAGTCCCCGCAGTCAGTTTTGTCAGACTTTGAACTTGATAAGTTATTCAGTAGCAGGGCCTTGTCCCCTGAGTCCGTGTCTTCCGATTTTAACTTTTCACTCCTGCAGGACTGGTTGGAAGACTTTAGAGCATCCTCCCCAGACTCTGTTACTTCAGTTGAGCAGCGCTCCTGGTCTCCCACCATGGCATTTGGCCAGATGGAGAGTCAACATTGTACCTATTACTTACAGTACTCTGAAAGTAGACCAGGATCACCTGGTTCAGCGCTGTCAGATGTTGAGTATTCTCAATTTTGTCTGGAGGAATTGTTTGACGACTACAGAGCAGATTCGCCAGATTCACATCCTTCCCAGGTCGAAGCTAAACAAACAGGCGTAACTGTAACCCCAGCGCTTCTAGCTGCAAGACCTCTTACATATGCAGATATTGTGCGGGGCGTTACACATGAAAACCGTGCAGACGCTTTGTTGGGCTTCACATCATTTGAGTTGAGACCTTTTTGGCCTCTGTCAGTTTCATCAGAACATGAGTGCTCTCACTCCTTCATGGAGGATTATATCAGTGAGGTAAGACCAGGGTCTCCCGAATCAGTGGCGTCTCAAAGTGAACTTAGTCCCCTCTCTCCTGACTCGCCCGTTCCTCAGTTCAGATCTCCCCATATGGGTTACGATATGGAACTGTCAAGAGACAGGTCGTTTACTCCACAATCAACATTTTCTGACTGGGAAGGTACCGATTTGTGTCTGGAAACCCTGTTTGACGAGACCAGGCCAGAGTCCCCGCAGTCAGTTTTGTCAGACTTTGAACTTGATAAGTTATTCAGTAGCAGGGCCTTGTCCCCTGAGTCCGTGTCTTCCGATTTTAACTTTTCACTCCTGCAGGACTGGTTGGAAGACTTTAGAGCATCCTCCCCAGACTCTGTTACTTCAGTTGAGCAGCGCTCCTTGTCTCCCACCATGGCATTTGGCCAGATGGAGAGTCAACATTGTACCTATTACTTACAGTACTCTGAAAGTAGACCAGGATCACCTGGTTCAGCGCTGTCAGATGTTGAGTATTCTCAATTTTGTCTGGAGGAATTGTTTGACGACTACAGAGCAGATTCTCCAGATTCACATCCTTCCCAGGTCGAAGCTAAACAAACAGGCGTAACTGTAACCCCAGCGCTTCTAGCTGCAAGACCTCTTACATATGCAGATATTGTGCGGGGCGTTACACATGAAAACCGTGCAGACGCTTTGTTAGGCTTCACATCATTTGAGTTGAGACCTCTTTGGCCTCTGTCAGTTTCATCAGAACATGAGTGCTCTTACTCCTTCATGGAGGATTATATCAATGAGGTAAGACCAGGGTCTCCCGAATCAGTGGCGTCTCAAAGTGAACTTAGACCCCTCTCTCCTGACTCGCCCGTTCCTCAGTTCAGATCTCCCCATATGGGTTACGATATGGAACTGTCAAGAGACAGGTCGTTTACTCCACAATCAACATTTTCTGACTGGGAAGGTACCGATTTGTGTCTGGAAACCCTGTTTGACGAGACCAGGCCAGAGTCCCCGCAGTCAGTTTTGTCAGACTTTGAACTTGATAAGTTATTCAGTAGCAGGGCCTTGTCCCCTGAGTCCGTGTCTTCCGATTTTAACTTTTCACTCCTGCAGGACTGGTTGGAAGACTTTAGAGCATCCTCCCCAGACTCTGTTACTTCAGTTGAGCAGCGCTCCTGGTCTCCCACCATGGCATTTGGCCAGATGGAGAGTCAACATTGTACCTATTACTTACAGTACTCTGAAAGTAGACCAGGATCACCTGGTTCAGCGCTGTCAGATGTTGAGTATTCTCAATTTTGTCTGGAGGAATTGTTTGACGACTACAGAGCAGATTCGCCAGATTCACATCCTTCCCAGGTCGAAGCTAAACAAACAGGCGTAACTGTAACCCCAGCGCTTCTAGCTGCAAGACCTCTTACATATGCAGATATTGTGCGGGGCGTTACACATGAAAACCGTGCAGACGCTTTGTTGGGCTTCACATCATTTGAGTTGAGACCTTTTTGGCCTCTGTCAGTTTCATCAGAACATGAGTGCTCTCACTCCTTCATGGAGGATTATATCAGTGAGGTAAGACCAGGGTCTCCCGAATCAGTGGCGTCTCAAAGTGAACTTAGTCCCCTCTCTCCTGACTCGCCCGTTCCTCAGTTCAGATCTCCCCATATGGGTTACGATATGGAACTGTCAAGAGACAGGTCGTTTACTCCACAATCAACATTTTCTGACTGGGAAGGTACCGATTTGTGTCTGGAAACCCTGTTTGACGAGACCAGGCCAGAGTCCCCGCAGTCAGTTTTGTCAGACTTTGAACTTGATAAGTTATTCAGTAGCAGGGCCTTGTCCCCTGAGTCCGTGTCTTCCGATTTTAACTTTTCACTCCTGCAGGACTGGTTGGAAGACTTTAGAGCATCCTCCCCAGACTCTGTTACTTCAGTTGAGCAGCGCTCCTTGTCTCCCACCATGGCATTTGGCCAGATGGAGAGTCAACATTGTACCTATTACTTACAGTACTCTGAAAGTAGACCAGGATCACCTGGTTCAGCGCTGTCAGATGTTGAGTATTCTCAATTTTGTCTGGAGGAATTGTTTGACGACTACAGAGCAGATTCGCCAGATTCACATACTTCCCAGGTCGAAGCTAAACAAACAGGCGTAACTGTAACCCCAGCGCTTCTAGCTGCAAGACCTCTTACATATGCAGATATTGTGCGGGGCGTTACACATGAAAACCGTGCAGACGCTTTGTTGGGCTTCACATCATTTGAGTTGAGACCTCTTTGGCCTCTGTCAGTTTCATCAGAACATGAGTGCTCTCACTCCTTCATGGAGGATTATATCAGTGAGGTAAGACCAGGGTCTCCCGAATCAGTGGCGTCTCAAAGTGAAATTAGACCCCTCTCTCCTGACTCGCCCGTTCCTCAGTTCAGATCTCCCCATATGGGTTACGATATGGAACTGTCAAGAGACAGGTCGTTTACTCCACAATCAACATTTTCTGACTGGGAAGGTACCGATTTGTGTCTGGAAACCCTGTTTGACGAGACCAGGCCAGAGTCCACGCAGTCAGTTTTGTCAGACTTTGAACTTGATAAGTCATTCAGTAGCAGGGCCTTGTCCCCTGAGTCCGTGTCTTCCGATTTTAACTTTTCACTCCTGCAGGACTGGTTGGAAGACTTTAGAGCATCCTCCCCAGACTCTGTTACTTCAGTTGAGCAGCGCTCCTTGTCTCCCACCATGGCATTTGGCCAGATGGAGAGTCAACATTGTACCTATTACTTACAGTACTCTGAAAGTAGACCAGGATCACCTGGTTCAGCGCTGTCAGATGTTGAGTATTCTCAATTTTGTCTGGAGGAATTGTTTGACGACTACAGAGCAGATTCGCCAGATTCACATACTTCCCAGGTCGAAGCTAAACAAACAGGCGTAACTGTAACCCCAGCGCTTCTAGCTGCAAGACCTCTTACATATGCAGATATTGTGCGGGGCGTTACACATGAAAACCGTGCAGACGCTTTGTTGGGCTTCACATCATTTGAGTTGAGACCTCTTTGGCCTCTGTCAGTTTCATCAGAACATGAGTGCTCTTACTCCTTCATGGAGGATTATATCAATGAGGTAAGACCAGGGTCTCCCGAATCAGTGGCGTCTCAAAGTGAACTTAGACCCCTCTCTCCTGACTCGCCCGTTCCTCAGTTCAGATCTCCCCATATGGGTTACGATATGGAACTGTCAAGAGACAGGTCGTTTACTCCACAATCAACATTTTCTGACTGGGAAGGTACCGATTTGTGTCTGGAAACCCTGTTTGACGAGACCAGGCCAGAGTCCCCGCAGTCAGTTTTGTCAGACTTTGAACTTGATAAGTTATTCAGTAGCAGGGCCTTGTCCCCTGAGTCCGTGTCTTCCGATTTTAACTTTTCACTCCTGCAGGACTGGTTGGAAGACTTTAGAGCATCCTCCCCAGACTCTGTTACTTCAGTTGAGCAGCGCTCCTGGTCTCCCACCATGGCATTTGGCCAGATGGAGAGTCAACATTGTACCTATTACTTACAGTACTCTGAAAGTAGACCAGGATCACCTGGTTCAGCGCTGTCAGATGTTGAGTATTCTCAATTTTGTCTGGAGGAATTGTTTGACGACTACAGAGCAGATTCGCCAGATTCACATACTTCCCAGGTCGAAGCTAAACAAACAGGCGTAACTGTAACCCCAGCGCTTCTAGCTGCAAGACCTCTTACATATGCAGATATTGTGCGGGGCGTTACACATGAAAACCGTGCAGACGCTTTGTTGGGCTTCACATCATTTGAGTTGAGACCTCTTTGGCCTCTGTCAGTTTCATCAGAACATGAGTGCTCTCACTCCTTCATGGAGGATTATATCAGTGAGGTAAGACCAGGGTCTCCCGAATCAGTGGCGTCTCAAAGTGAAATTAGACCCCTCTCTCCTGACTCGCCCGTTCCTCAGTTCAGATCTCCCCATATGGGTTACGATATGGAACTGTCAAGAGACAGGTCGTTTACTCCACAATCAACATTTTCTGACTGGGAAGGTACCGATTTGTGTCTGGAAACCCTGTTTGACGAGACCAGGCCAGAGTCCCCGCAGTCAGTTTTGTCAGACTTTGAACTTGATAAGTTATTCAGTAGCAGGGCCTTGTCCCCTGAGTCCGTGTCTTCCGATTTTAACTTTTCACTCCTGCAGGACTGGTTGGAAGACTTTAGAGCATCCTCCCCAGACTCTGTTACTTCAGTTGAGCAGCGCTCCTTGTCTCCCACCATGGCATTTGGCCAGATGGAGAGTCAACATTGTACCTATTACTTACAGTACTCTGAAAGTAGACCAGGATCACCTGGTTCAGCGCTGTCAGATGTTGAGTATTCTCAATTTTGTCTGGAGGAATTGTTTGACGACTACAGAGCAGATTCTCCAGATTCACATCCTTCCCAGGTCGAAGCTAAACAAACAGGCGTAACTGTAACCCCAGCGCTTCTAGCTGCAAGACCTCTTACATATGCAGATATTGTGCGGGGCGTTACACATGAAAACCGTGCAGACGCTTTGTTAGGCTTCACATCATTTGAGTTGAGACCTCTTTGGCCTCTGTCAGTTTTATCAGAACATGAGTGCTCTTACTCCTTCATGGAGGATTATATCAATGAGGTAAGACCAGGGTCTCCCGAATCAGTGGCGTCTCAAAGTGAACTTAGACCCCTCTCTCCTGACTCGCCCGTTCCTCAGTTCAGATCTCCCCATATGGGTTACGATATGGAACTGTCAAGAGACAGGTCGTTTACTCCAGAATCAACATTTTCTGACTGGGAAGGTACCGATTTGTGTCTGGAAACCCTGTTTGACGAGACCAGGCCAGAGTCCCCGCAGTCAGTTTTGTCAGACTTTGAACTTGATAAGTTATTCAGTAGCAGGGCCTTGTCCCCTGAGTCCGTGTCTTCCGATTTTAACTTTTCACTCCTGCAGGACTGGTTGGAAGACTTTAGAGCATCCTCCCCAGACTCTGTTACTTCAGTTGAGCAGCGCTCCTGGTCTCCCACCATGGCATTTGGCCAGATGGAGAGTCAACATTGTACCTATTACTTACAGTACTCTGAAAGTAGACCAGGATCACCTGGTTCAGCGCTGTCAGATGTTGAGTATTCTCAATTTTGTCTGGAGGAATTGTTTGACGACTACAGAGCAGATTCGCCAGATTCACATACTTCCCAGGTCGAAGCTAAACAAACAGGCGTAACTGTAACCCCAGCACTTCTAGCTGCAAGACCTCTTACATATGCAGATATTGTGCGGGGCGTTACACATGAAAACCGTGCAGACGCTTTGTTGGGCTTCACATCATTTGAGTTGAGACCTTTTTGGCCTCTGTCAGTTTCATCAGAACATGAGTGCTCTCACTCCTTCATGGAGGATTATATCAGTGAGGTAAGACCAGGGTCTCCCGAATCAGTGGCGTCTCAAAGTGAACTTAGTCCCCTCTCTCCTGACTCGCCCGTTCCTCAGTTCAGATCTCCCCATATGGGTTACGATATGGAACTGTCAAGAGACAGGTCGTTTACTCCACAATCAACATTTTCTGACTGGGAAGGTACCGATTTGTGTCTGGAAACCCTGTTTGACGAGACCAGGCCAGAGTCCCCGCAGTCAGTTTTGTCAGACTTTGAACTTGATAAGTTATTCAGTAGCAGGGCCTTGTCCCCTGAGTCCGTGTCTTCCGATTTTAACTTTTCACTCCTGCAGGACTGGTTGGAAGACTTTAGAGCATCCTCCCCAGACTCTGTTACTTCAGTTGAGCAGCGCTCCTGGTCTCCCACCATGGCATTTGGCCAGATGGAGAGTCAACATTATACCTATTACTTACAGTACTCTGAAAGTAGACCAGGATCACCTGGTTCAGCGCTGTCAGATGTTGAGTATTCTCAATTTTGTCTGGAGGAATTGTTTGACGACTACAGAGCAGATTCTCCAGATTCACATCCTTCCCAGGTCGAAGCTAAACAAACAGGCGTAACTGTAACCCCAGCGCTTCTAGCTGCAAGACCTCTTACATATGCAGATATTGTGCGGGGCGTTACACATGAAAACCGTGCAGACGCTTTGTTAGGCTTCACATCATTTGAGTTGAGACCTCTTTGGCCTCTGTCAGTTTCATCAGAACACGAGTGCTCTTACTCCTTCATGGAGGATTATATCAATGAGGTAAGACCAGGGTCTCCCGAATCAGTGGCGTCTCAAAGTGAACTTAGACCCCTCTCTCCTGACTCGCCCGTTCCTCAGTTCAGATCTCCCCATATGGGTTACGATATGGAACTGTCAAGAGACAGGTCGTTTACTCCACAATCAACATTTTCTGACTGGGAAGGTACCGATTTGTGTCTGGAAACCCTGTTTGACGAGACCAGGCCAGAGTCCCCGCAGTCAGTTTTGTCAGACTTTGAACTTGATAAGTTATTCAGTAGCAGGGCCTTGTCCCCTGAGTCCGTGTCTTCCGATTTTAACTTTTCACTCCTGCAGGACTGGTTGGAAGACTTTAGAGCATCCTCCCCAGACTCTGTTACTTCAGTTGAGCAGCGCTCCTGGTCTCCCACCATGGCATTTGGCCAGATGGAGAGTCAACATTGTACCTATTACTTACAGTACTCTGAAAGTAGACCAGGATCACCTGGTTCAGCGCTGTCAGATGTTGAGTATTCTCAATTTTGTCTGGAGGAATTGTTTGACGACTACAGAGCAGATTCGCCAGATTCACATACTTCCCAGGTCGAAGCTAAACAAACAGGCGTAACTGTAACCCCAGCACTTCTAGCTGCAAGACCTCTTACATATGCAGATATTGTGCGGGGCGTTACACATGAAAACCGTGCAGACGCTTTGTTGGGCTTCACATCATTTGAGTTGAGACCTCTTTGGCCTCTGTCAGTTTCATCAGAACATGAGTGCTCTCACTCCTTCATGGAGGATTATATCAGTGAGGTAAGACCAGGGTCTCCCGAATCAGTGGCGTCTCAAAGTGAAATTAGACCCCTCTCTCCTGACTCGCCCGTTCCTCAGTTCAGATCTCCCCATATGGGTTACGATATGGAACTGTCAAGAGACAGGTCATTTACTCCACAATCAACATTTTCTGACTGGGAAGGTACCGATTTGTGTCTGGAAACCCTGTTTGACGAGACCAGGCCAGAGTCCACGCAGTCAGTTTTGTCAGACTTTGAACTTGATAAGTCATTCAGTAGCAGGGCCTTGTCCCCTGAGTCCGTGTCTTCCGATTTTAACTTTTCACTCCTGCAGGACTGGTTGGAAGACTTTAGAGCATCCTCCCCAGACTCTGTTACTTCAGTTGAGCAGCGCTCCTTGTCTCCCACCATGGCATTTGGCCAGATGGAGAGTCAACATTGTACCTATTACTTACAGTACTCTGAAAGTAGACCAGGATCACCTGGTTCAGCGCTGTCAGATGTTGAGTATTCTCAATTTTGTCTGGAGGAATTGTTTGACGACTACAGAGCAGATTCGCCAGATTCACATACTTCCCAGGTCGAAGCTAAACAAACAGGCGTAACTGTAACCCCAGCGCTTCTAGCTGCAAGACCTCTTACATATGCAGATATTGAGCGGGGCGTTACACATGAAAACCGTGCAGACGCTTTGTTGGGCTTCACATCATTTGAGTTGAGACCTCTTTGGCCTCTGTCAGTTTCATCAGAACATGAGTGCTCTTACTCCTTCATGGAGGATTATATCAATGAGGTAAGACCAGGGTCTCCCGAATCAGTGGCGTCTCAAAGTGAACTTAGACCCCTCTCTCCTGACTCGCCCGTTCCTCAGTTCAGATCTCCCCATATGGGTTACGATATGGAACTGTCAAGAGACAGGTCGTTTACTCCACAATCAACATTTTCTGACTGGGAAGGTACCGATTTGTGTCTGGAAACCCTGTTTGACGAGACCAGGCCAGAGTCCCCGCAGTCAGTTTTGTCAGACTTTGAACTTGATAAGTTATTCAGTAGCAGGGCCTTGTCCCCTGAGTCCGTGTCTTCCGATTTTAACTTTTCACTCCTGCAGGACTGGTTGGAAGACTTTAGAGCATCCTCCCCAGACTCTGTTACTTCAGTTGAGCAGCGCTCCTGGTCTCCCACCATGGCATTTGGCCAGATGGAGAGTCAACATTGTACCTATTACTTACAGTACTCTGAAAGTAGACCAGGATCACCTGGTTCAGCGCTGTCAGATGTTGAGTATTCTCAATTTTGTCTGGAGGAATTGTTTGACGACTACAGAGCAGATTCGCCAGATTCACATACTTCCCAGGTCGAAGCCAAACAAACAGGCGTAACTGTAACCCCAGCGCTTCTAGCTGCAAGACCTCTTACATATGCAGATATTGTGCGGGGCGTTACACATGAAAACCGTGCAGACGCTTTGTTGGGCTTCACATCATTTGAGTTGAGACCTCTTTGGCCTCTGTCAGTTTCATCAGAACATGAGTGCTCTTACTCCTTCATGGAGGATTATATCAATGAGGTAAGACCAGGGTCTCCCGAATCAGTGGCGTCTCAAAGTGAACTTAGACCCCTCTCTCCTGACTCGCCCGTTCCTCAGTTCAGATCTCCCCATATGGGTTACGATATGGAACTGTCAAGAGACAGGTCGTTTACTCCACAATCAACATTTTCTGACTGGGAAGGTACCGATTTGTGTCTGGAAACCCTGTTTGACGAGACCAGGCCAGAGTCCCCGCAGTCAGTTTTGTCAGACTTTGAACTTGATAAGTTATTCAGTAGCAGGGCCTTGTCCCCTGAGTCCGTGTCTTCCGATTTTAACTTTTCACTCCTGCAGGACTGGTTGGAAGACTTTAGAGCATCCTCCCCAGACTCTGTTACTTCAGTTGAGCAGCGCTCCTGGTCTCCCACCATGGCATTTGGCCAGATGGAGAGTCAACATTGTACCTATTACTTACAGTACTCTGAAAGTAGACCAGGATCACCTGGTTCAGCGCTGTCAGATGTTGAGTATTCTCAATTTTGTCTGGAGGAATTGTTTGACGACTACAGAGCAGATTCGCCAGATTCACATACTTCCCAGGTCGAAGCTAAACAAACAGGCGTAACTGTAACCCCAGCACTTCTAGCTGCAAGACCTCTTACATATGCAGATATTGTGCGGGGCGTTACACATGAAAACCGTGCAGACGCTTTGTTGGGCTTCACATCATTTGAGTTGAGACCTCTTTGGCCTCTGTCAGTTTCATCAGAACATGAGTGCTCTTACTCCTTCATGGAGGATTATATCAATGAGGTAAGACCAGGGTCTCCCGAATCAGTGGCGTCTCAAAGTGAAATTAGACCCCTCTCTCCTGACTCGCCCGTTCCTCAGTTCAGATCTCCCCATATGGGTTACGATATGGAACTGTCAAGAGACAGGTCGTTTACTCCACAATCAACATTTTCTGACTGGGAAGGTACCGATTTGTGTCTGGAAACCCTGTTTGACGAGACCAGGCCAGAGTCCCCGCAGTCAGTTTTGTCAGACTTTGAACTTGATAAGTTATTCAGTAGCAGGGCCTTGTCCCCTGAGTCCGTGTCTTCCGATTTTAACTTTTCACTCCTGCAGGACTGGTTGGAAGACTTTAGAGCATTCTCCCCAGACTCTGTTACTTCAGTTGAGCAGCGCTCCTTGTCTCCCACCATGGCATTTGGCCAGATGGAGAGTCAACATTGTACCTATTACTTACAGTACTCTGAAAGTAGACCAGGATCACCTGGTTCAGCGCTGTCAGATGTTGAGTATTCTCAATTTTGTCTGGAGGAATTGTTTGACGACTACAGAGCAGATTCGCCAGATTCACATACTTCCCAGGTCGAAGCTAAACAAACAGGCGTAACTGTAACCCCAGCGCTTCTAGCTGCAAGACCTCTTACATATGCAGATATTGTGCGGGGCGTTACACATGAAAACCGTGCAGACGCTTTGTTGGGCTTCACATCATTTGAGTTGAGACCTCTTTGGCCTCTGTCAGTTTCATCAGAACATGAGTGCTCTCACTCCTTCATGGAGGATTATATCAGTGAGGTAAGACCAGGGTCTCCCGAATCAGTGGCGTCTCAAAGTGAAATTAGACCCCTCTCTCCTGACTCGCCCGTTCCTCAGTTCAGATCTCCCCATATGGGTTACGATATGGAACTGTCAAGAGACAGGTCGTTTACTCCACAATCAACATTTTCTGACTGGGAAGGTACCGATTTGTGTCTGGAAACCCTGTTTGACGAGACCAGGCCAGAGTCCACGCAGTCAGTTTTGTCAGACTTTGAACTTGATAAGTCATTCAGTAGCAGGGCCTTGTCCCCTGAGTCCGTGTCTTCCGATTTTAACTTTTCACTCCTGCAGGACTGGTTGGAAGACTTTAGAGCATCCTCCCCAGACTCTGTTACTTCAGTTGAGCAGCGCTCCTTGTCTCCCACCATGGCATTTGGCCAGATGGAGAGTCAACATTGTACCTATTACTTACAGTACTCTGAAAGTAGACCAGGATCACCTGGTTCAGCGCTGTCAGATGTTGAGTATTCTCAATTTTGTCTGGAGGAATTGTTTGACGACTACAGAGCAGATTCGCCAGATTCACATACTTCCCAGGTCGAAGCTAAACAAACAGGCGTAACTGTAACCCCAGCGCTTCTAGCTGCAAGACCTCTTACATATGCAGATATTGTGCGGGGCGTTACACATGAAAACCGTGCAGACGCTTTGTTGGGCTTCACATCATTTGAGTTGAGACCTCTTTGGCCTCTGTCAGTTTCATCAGAACACGAGTGCTCTTACTCCTTCATGGAGGATTATATCAATGAGGTAAGACCAGGGTCTCCCGAATCAGTGGCGTCTCAAAGTGAACTTAGACCCCTCTCTCCTGACTCGCCCGTTCCTCAGTTCAGATCTCCCCATATGGGTTACGATATGGAACTGTCAAGAGACAGGTCGTTTACTCCACAATCAACATTTTCTGACTGGGAAGGTACCGATTTGTGTCTGGAAACCCTGTTTGACGAGACCAGGCCAGAGTCCCCGCAGTCAGTTTTGTCAGACTTTGAACTTGATAAGTTATTCAGTAGCAGGGCCTTGTCCCCTGAGTCCGTGTCTTCCGATTTTAACTTTTCACTCCTGCAGGACTGGTTGGAAGACTTTAGAGCATCCTCCCCAGACTCTGTTACTTCAGTTGAGCAGCGCTCCTGGTCTCCCACCATGGCATTTGGCCAGATGGAGAGTCAACATTGTACCTATTACTTACAGTACTCTGAAAGTAGACCAGGATCACCTGGTTCAGCGCTGTCAGATGTTGAGTATTCTCAATTTTGTCTGGAGGAATTGTTTGACGACTACAGAGCAGATTCGCCAGATTCACATACTTCCCAGGTCGAAGCTAAACAAACAGGCGTAACTGTAACCCCAGCACTTCTAGCTGCAAGACCTCTTACATATGCAGATATTGTGCGGGGCGTTACACATGAAAACCGTGCAGACGCTTTGTTGGGCTTCACATCATTTGAGTTGAGACCTCTTTGGCCTCTGTCAGTTTCATCAGAACATGAGTGCTCTCACTCCTTCATGGAGGATTATATCAGTGAGGTAAGACCAGGGTCTCCCGAATCAGTGGCGTCTCAAAGTGAAATTAGACCCCTCTCTCCTGACTCGCCCGTTCCTCAGTTCAGATCTCCCCATATGGGTTACGATATGGAACTGTCAAGAGACAGGTCATTTACTCCACAATCAACATTTTCTGACTGGGAAGGTACCGATTTGTGTCTGGAAACCCTGTTTGACGAGACCAGGCCAGAGTCCACGCAGTCAGTTTTGTCAGACTTTGAACTTGATAAGTCATTCAGTAGCAGGGCCTTGTCCCCTGAGTCCGTGTCTTCCGATTTTAACTTTTCACTCCTGCAGGACTGGTTGGAAGACTTTAGAGCATCCTCCCCAGACTCTGTTACTTCAGTTGAGCAGCGCTCCTTGTCTCCCACCATGGCATTTGGCCAGATGGAGAGTCAACATTGTACCTATTACTTACAGTACTCTGAAAGTAGACCAGGATCACCTGGTTCAGCGCTGTCAGATGTTGAGTATTCTCAATTTTGTCTGGAGGAATTGTTTGACGACTACAGAGCAGATTCGCCAGATTCACATACTTCCCAGGTCGAAGCTAAACAAACAGGCGTAACTGTAACCCCAGCGCTTCTAGCTGCAAGACCTCTTACATATGCAGATATTGAGCGGGGCGTTACACATGAAAACCGTGCAGACGCTTTGTTGGGCTTCACATCATTTGAGTTGAGACCTCTTTGGCCTCTGTCAGTTTCATCAGAACATGAGTGCTCTTACTCCTTCATGGAGGATTATATCAATGAGGTAAGACCAGGGTCTCCCGAATCAGTGGCGTCTCAAAGTGAACTTAGACCCCTCTCTCCTGACTCGCCCGTTCCTCAGTTCAGATCTCCCCATATGGGTTACGATATGGAACTGTCAAGAGACAGGTCGTTTACTCCACAATCAACATTTTCTGACTGGGAAGGTACCGATTTGTGTCTGGAAACCCTGTTTGACGAGACCAGGCCAGAGTCCCCGCAGTCAGTTTTGTCAGACTTTGAACTTGATAAGTTATTCAGTAGCAGGGCCTTGTCCCCTGAGTCCGTGTCTTCCGATTTTAACTTTTCACTCCTGCAGGACTGGTTGGAAGACTTTAGAGCATCCTCCCCAGACTCTGTTACTTCAGTTGAGCAGCGCTCCTGGTCTCCCACCATGGCATTTGGCCAGATGGAGAGTCAACATTGTACCTATTACTTACAGTACTCTGAAAGTAGACCAGGATCACCTGGTTCAGCGCTGTCAGATGTTGAGTATTCTCAATTTTGTCTGGAGGAATTGTTTGACGACTACAGAGCAGATTCGCCAGATTCACATACTTCCCAGGTCGAAGCTAAACAAACAGGCGTAACTGTAACCCCAGCGCTTCTAGCTGCAAGACCTCTTACATATGCAGATATTGTGCGGGGCGTTACACATGAAAACCGTGCAGACGCTTTGTTGGGCTTCACATCATTTGAGTTGAGACCTCTTTGGCCTCTGTCAGTTTCATCAGAACATGAGTGCTCTTACTCCTTCATGGAGGATTATATCAATGAGGTAAGACCAGGGTCTCCCGAATCAGTGGCGTCTCAAAGTGAACTTAGACCCCTCTCTCCTGACTCGCCCGTTCCTCAGTTCAGATCTCCCCATATGGGTTACGATATGGAACTGTCAAGAGACAGGTCGTTTACTCCACAATCAACATTTTCTGACTGGGAAGGTACCGATTTGTGTCTGGAAACCCTGTTTGACGAGACCAGGCCAGAGTCCCCGCAGTCAGTTTTGTCAGACTTTGAACTTGATAAGTTATTCAGTAGCAGGGCCTTGTCCCCTGAGTCCGTGTCTTCCGATTTTAACTTTTCACTCCTGCAGGACTGGTTGGAAGACTTTAGAGCATCCTCCCCAGACTCTGTTACTTCAGTTGAGCAGCGCTCCTGGTCTCCCACCATGGCATTTGGCCAGATGGAGAGTCAACATTGTACCTATTACTTACAGTACTCTGAAAGTAGACCAGGATCACCTGGTTCAGCGCTGTCAGATGTTGAGTATTCTCAATTTTGTCTGGAGGAATTGTTTGACGACTACAGAGCAGATTCGCCAGATTCACATACTTCCCAGGTCGAAGCTAAACAAACAGGCGTAACTGTAACCCCAGCGCTTCTAGCTGCAAGACCTCTTACATATGCAGATATTGTGCGGGGCGTTACACATGAAAACCGTGCAGACGCTTTGTTGGGCTTCACATCATTTGAGTTGAGACCTCTTTGGCCTCTGTCAGTTTCATCAGAACATGAGTGCTCTTACTCCTTCATGGAGGATTATATCAATGAGGTAAGACCAGGGTCTCCCGAATCAGTGGCGTCTCAAAGTGAAATTAGACCCCTCTCTCCTGACTCGCCCGTTCCTCAGTTCAGATCTCCCCATATGGGTTACGATATGGAACTGTCAAGAGACAGGTCGTTTACTCCACAATCAACATTTTCTGACTGGGAAGGTACCGATTTGTGTCTGGAAACCCTGTTTGACGAGACCAGGCCAGAGTCCCCGCAGTCAGTTTTGTCAGACTTTGAACTTGATAAGTTATTCAGTAGCAGGGCCTTGTCCCCTGAGTCCGTGTCTTCCGATTTTAACTTTTCACTCCTGCAGGACTGGTTGGAAGACTTTAGAGCATTCTCCCCAGACTCTGTTACTTCAGTTGAGCAGCGCTCCTTGTCTCCCACCATGGCATTTGGCCAGATGGAGAGTCAACATTGTACCTATTACTTACAGTACTCTGAAAGTAGACCAGGATCACCTGGTTCAGCGCTGTCAGATGTTGAGTATTCTCAATTTTGTCTGGAGGAATTGTTTGACGACTACAGAGCAGATTCGCCAGATTCACATACTTCCCAGGTCGAAGCTAAACAAACAGGCGTAACTGTAACCCCAGCGCTTCTAGCTGCAAGACCTCTTACATATGCAGATATTGTGCGGGGCGTTACACATGAAAACCGTGCAGACGCTTTGTTGGGCTTCACATCATTTGAGTTGAGACCTCTTTGGCCTCTGTCAGTTTCATCAGAACATGAGTGCTCTCACTCCTTCATGGAGGATTATATCAGTGAGGTAAGACCAGGGTCTCCCGAATCAGTGGCGTCTCAAAGTGAAATTAGACCCCTCTCTCCTGACTCGCCCGTTCCTCAGTTCAGATCTCCCCATATGGGTTACGATATGGAACTGTCAAGAGACAGGTCGTTTACTCCACAATCAACATTTTCTGACTGGGAAGGTACCGATTTGTGTCTGGAAACCCTGTTTGACGAGACCAGGCCAGAGTCCACGCAGTCAGTTTTGTCAGACTTTGAACTTGATAAGTCATTCAGTAGCAGGGCCTTGTCCCCTGAGTCCGTGTCTTCCGATTTTAACTTTTCACTCCTGCAGGACTGGTTGGAAGACTTTAGAGCATCCTCCCCAGACTCTGTTACTTCAGTTGAGCAGCGCTCCTTGTCTCCCACCATGGCATTTGGCCAGATGGAGAGTCAACATTGTACCTATTACTTACAGTACTCTGAAAGTAGACCAGGATCACCTGGTTCAGCGCTGTCAGATGTTGAGTATTCTCAATTTTGTCTGGAGGAATTGTTTGACGACTACAGAGCAGATTCGCCAGATTCACATACTTCCCAGGTCGAAGCTAAACAAACAGGCGTAACTGTAACCCCAGCGCTTCTAGCTGCAAGACCTCTTACATATGCAGATATTGTGCGGGGCGTTACACATGAAAACCGTGCAGACGCTTTGTTGGGCTTCACATCATTTGAGTTGAGACCTCTTTGGCCTCTGTCAGTTTCATCAGAACATGAGTGCTCTTACTCCTTCATGGAGGATTATATCAATGAGGTAAGACCAGGGTCTCCCGAATCAGTGGCGTCTCAAAGTGAAATTAGACCCCTCTCTCCTGACTCGCCCGTTCCTCAGTTCAGATCTCCCCATATGGGTTACGATATGGAACTGTCAAGAGACAGGTCGTTTACTCCAAAATCAACATTTTCTGACTGGGAAGGTACCGATTTGTGTCTGGAAACCCTGTTTGACGAGACCAGGCCAGAGTCCCCGCAGTCAGTTTTGTCAGACTTTGAACTTGATAAGTTATTCAGTAGCAGGGCCTTGTCCCCTGAGTCCGTGTCTTCCGATTTTAACTTTTCACTCCTGCAGGACTGGTTGGAAGACTTTAGAACATCCTCCCCAGACTCTGTTACTTCAGTTGAGCAGCGCTCCTGGTCTCCCACCATGGCATTTGGCCAGATGGAGAGTCAACATTGTACCTATTACTTACAGTACTCTGAAAGTAGACCAGGATCACCTGGTTCAGCGCTGTCAGATGTTGAGTATTCTCAATTTTGTCTGGAGGAATTGTTTGACGACTACAGAGCAGATTCGCCAGATTCACATACTTCCCAGGTCGAAGCTAAACAAACAGGCGTAACTGTAACCCCAGCACTTCTAGCTGCAAGACCTCTTACATATGCAGATATTGTGCGGGGCGTTACACATGAAAACCGTGCAGACGCTTTGTTGGGCTTCACATCATTTGAGTTGAGACCTTTTTGGCCTCTGTCAGTTTCATCAGAACATGAGTGCTCTCACTCCTTCATGGAGGATTATATCAGTGAGGTAAGACCAGGGTCTCCCGAATCAGTGGCGTCTCAAAGTGAAATTAGACCCCTCTCTCCTGACTCGCCCGTTCCTCAGTTCAGATCTCCCCATATGGGTTACGATATGGAACTGTCAAGAGACAGGTCGTTTACTCCACAATCAACATTTTCTGACTGGGAAGGTACCGATTTGTGTCTGGAAACCCTGTTTGACGAGACCAGGCCAGAGTCCACGCAGTCAGTTTTGTCAGACTTTGAACTTGATAAGTTATTCAGTAGCAGGGCCTTGTCCCCTGATTCCGTGTCTTCCGATTTTAACTTTTCACTCCTGCAGGACTGGTTGGAAGACTTTAGAGCATCCTCCCCAGACTCTGTTACTTCAGTTGAGCAGCGCTCCTGGTCTCCCACCATGGCATTTGGCCAGATGGAGAGTCAACATTATACCTATTACTTACAGTACTCTGAAAGTAGACCAGGATCACCTGGTTCAGCGCTGTCAGAAGTTGAGTATTCTCAATTTTGTCTGGAGGAATTGTTTGACGACTACAGAGCAGATTCTCCAGATTCACATCCTTCCCAGGTCGAAGCTAAACAAACAGGCGTAACTGTAACCCCAGCGCTTCTAGCTGCAAGACCTCTTACATATGCAGATATTGTGCGGGGCGTTACACATGAAAACCGTGCAGACGCTTTGTTGGGCTTCACATCATTTGAGTTGAGACCTCTTTGGCCTCTGTCAGTTTCATCAGAACATGAGTGCTCTCACTCCTTCATGGAGGATTATATCAATGAGGTAAGACCAGGGTCTCCCGAATCAGTGGCGTCTCAAAGTGAACTTAGACCCCTCTCTCCTGACTCGCCCGTTCCTCAGTTCAGATCTCCCCATATGGGTTACGATATGGAACTGTCAAGAGACAGGTCGTTTACTCCACAATCAACATTTTCTGACTGGGAAGGTACCGATTTGTGTCTGGAAACCCTGTTTGACGAGACCAGGCCAGAGTCCCCGCAGTCAGTTTTGTCAGACTTTGAACTTGATAAGTTATTCAGTAGCAGGGCCTTGTCCCCTGAGTCCGTGTCTTCCGATTTTAACTTTTCACTCCTGCAGGACTGGTTGGAAGACTTTAGAGCATCCTCCCCAGACTCTGTTACTTCAGTTGAGCAGCACTCCTGGTTTCCCACCATGGCATTTGGCCAGATGGAGAGTCAACATTGTACCTATTACTTACAGTACTCTGAAAGTAGACCAGGATCACCTGGTTCAGCGCTGTCAGATGTTGAGTATTCTCAATTTTGTCTGGAGGAATTGTTTGACGACTACAGAGCAGATTCGCCAGATTCACATACTTCCCAGGTCGAAGCTAAACAAACAGGCGTAACTGTAACCCCAGCGCTTCTAGCTGCAAGACCACTTACATATGCAGATATTGTGCGGGGCGTTACACATGAAAACCGTGCAGACGCTTTGTTGGGCTTCACATCATTTGAGTTGAGACCTCTTTGGCCTCTGTCAGTTTCATCAGAACATGAGTGCTCTCACTCCTTCATGGAGGATTATATCAGTGAGGTAAGACCAGGGTCTCCCGAATCAGTGGCGTCTCAAAGTGAACTTAGACCCCTCTCTCCTGACTCGCCCGTTCCTCAGTTCAGATCTCCCCATATGGGTTACGATATGGAACTGTCAAGAGACAGTTCGTTTACTCCACAATCAACATTTTCTGACTGGGAAGGTACCGATTTGTGTCTGGAAACCCTGTTTGACGAGACCAGGCCAGAGTCCCCGCAGTCAGTTTTGTCAGACTTTGAACTTGATAAGTTATTCAGTAGCAGGGCCTTGTCCCCTGAGTCCGTGTCTTCCGATTTTAACTTTTCACTCCTGCAGGACTGGTTGGAAGACTTTAGAGCATCCTCCCCAGACTCTGTTACTTCAGTTGAGCAGTGCTCCTTGTCTCTCAACATGGCATTTGGTCAGATGAAGAGTCAATATTGTACCTATTACTTACAGTACTCTGAAAGTAGACCAGTATCACCTGGTTCAGCGCTGTCAGATGATGAGTATTCTCAATTTTGTCTGGAGGAATTGTTTGATGACTACAGAGCAGATTCGCCAGATTCACATACTTCCCAGGTCGAAGCTAAACAAACAGGCGTAACTGTAACCCCAGCGCTTCTAGCTGCAAGACCTCTTACATATGCAGATATTGTGCGGGGCGTTACACATGAAAACCGTGCAGACGCTTTGTTGGGCTTCACATCATTTGAGTTGAGACCTTTTTGGCCTCTGTCAGTTTCATCAGAACATGAGTGCTCTCACTCCTTCATGGAGGATTATATCAGTGAGGTAAGACCAGGGTCTCCCGAATCAGTGGCGTCTCAAAGTGAAATTAGACCCCTCTCTCCTGACTCGCCCGTTCCTCAGTTCAGATCTCCCCATATGGGTTACGATATGGAACTGTCAAGAGACAGGTCGTTTACTCCACAATCAACATTTTCTGACTGGGAAGGTACCGATTTGTGTCTGGAAACCCTGTTTGACGAGACCAGGCCAGAGTCCCCGCAGTCAGTTTTGTCAGACTTTGAACTTGATAAGTTATTCAGTAGCAGGGCCTTGTCCCCTGATTCCGTGTCTTCCGATTTTAACTTTTCACTCCTGCAGGACTGGTTGGAAGACTTTAGAGCATCCTCCCCAGACTCTGTTACTTCAGTTGAGCAGCACTCCTGGTCTCCCACCATGGCATTTGGCCAGATGGAGAGTCAACATTGTACCTATTACTTACAGTACTCTGAAAGTAGACCAGGATCACCTGGTTCAGCGCTGTCAGATGTTGAGTATTCTCAATTTTGTCTGGAGGAATTGTTTGACGACTACAGAGCAGATTCTCCAGATTCACATCCTTCCCAGGTCGAAGCTAAACAAACAGGCGTAACTGTAACCCCAGCGCTTCTAGCTGCAAGACCTCTTACATATGCAGATATTGTGCGGGGCGTTACACATGAAAACCGTGCAGACGCTTTGTTGGGCTTCACATCATTTGAGTTGAGACCTCTTTGGCCTCTGTCAGTTTCATCAGAACATGAGTGCTCTTACTCCTTCATGGAGGATTATATCAATGAGGTAAGACCAGGGTCTCCCGAATCAGTGGCGTCTCAAAGTGAAATTAGACCCCTCTCTCCTGACTCGCCCGTTCCTCAGTTCAGATCTCCCCATATGGGTTACGATATGGAACTGTCAAGAGACAGGTCGTTTACTCCAAAATCAACATTTTCTGACTGGGAAGGTACCGATTTGTGTCTGGAAACCCTGTTTGACGAGACCAGGCCAGAGTCCCCGCAGTCAGTTTTGTCAGACTTTGAACTTGATAAGTTATTCAGTAGCAGGGCCTTGTCCCCTGAGTCCGTGTCTTCCGATTTTAACTTTTCACTCCTGCAGGACTGGTTGGAAGACTTTAGAGCATCCTCCCCAGACTCTGTTACTTCAGTTGAGCAGTGCTCCTTGTCTCTCACCATGGCATTTGGTCAGATGAAGAGTCAATATTGTACCTATTACTTACAGTACTCTGAAAGTAGACCAGTATCACCTGGTTCAGCGCTGTCAGATGATGAGTATTCTCAATTTTGTCTGGAGGAATTGTTTGACGACTACAGAGCAGATTCGCCAGATTCACATACTTCCCAGGTCGAAGCTAGTCAAAACAGTGTTGGTTTAGTTACATCTTCACTGCTCCTGAACAACCTAAAATTATTTGAATGTCCCCTCGATAAACAGTCTTGCACACCCATAGTTGTTGCAAAAAAACATAATGAGATAGTTGTTCCCAGATGTGAAGAACATCTTTCAAAGATTTCTTTTAGTTTTCATAGCTTATCAGATGACCCAAGGGGTAAAGATTTTCTTTTCCCTGGTTCTGTTTCTCCAGGATTCCATAGTGATTCTGGCATTTCAAGGTCTGAAACAGATGAAAGAAGATCCACAATTCCGCTGCAGTATTCAGTGAATAGTAAATTTGTGGAGACATCCTCCTTTTCAGATTATAGGCTACCATCACCTGACATATCACATGAAGAAGATGGAAATCCTTTCTTTCCAAACTGCTCATTAACTGAACAGAGGCAATCTTCTCCAGAATCTTTTTCTTCACTTAATGAGTATACTGCCCTGTCTCCTGACTCACAAATCCCCCAGTTCGATTGTAAACCTTGTTATTACATGCATTTGTCTGAAATCGGATCTTGTTCACCAGACTATATACTGCAGAAGATAGATTATACTGATTCACGTCTTGATACTTATTTTGATGAGATGAGACCCGATTCCCCTCAGTCCTTTGTGGTTGACAGTGAATTTTCTGAGTCCTTTAGTAGTATGCCATTAGATAATGATTACACACAGTCATTCCTTCACCACTGGCTGTCTGAGTTGAGACCACCTACACCTCAATTTCACGAATCAATTGTAGATTTAGATCAGGTTTTAAACAAGATTCCAGTTGAGCAAAGTCTCCCAGGTGAGCCTCTTACCACAAACAGTCTTGTATGTAAACCAGTCTCCAGGAGGTTAATGGCGCATGTATATGATCCAGTTTACAAAGGAAAATGTGTCTATGATGAGGTTAATTTCTTTGGCTATTCAGTTCATAAATGCTTTGAGAAGGATTTTTATCAACACAAATTGGAAAATGTAAAAGAAAGCTTGGGAGAGCCACATAGCCCTGTCAAATCATGTAATTTGGAGAGCATCATGCTAGAAACCAAACCCTTACAAGATTCCCCACTTTCTGACTCTGCAGTAGTAAATCCTACAGTTACTGATTCACACCCTGAAATGCTCATGCCACCAACTGGAACAGTTGAGGTAGGACTCATAGCTTCTTCCTCAAACACAACTGATCAGTCTTTTTTTGTCAGGCCTCCTCCCTGGAAAGCAAAGAACCAAGATTAGATTGGGTCAGACCATACAGGATTAACCAGTTTTGCTCTGAGTTAAGTCACTTGCCATTTGTAGAAAAAAAAACAGAATTTCATCATGCTGTCTTGCTGGAGGAGGCTTTCCATGATCAACATAGACAACAACATAAATGGACAGACCCTGAATCACAATTAAAGATGACACAAGCCCAAGATTGGTTTTCCAAGAACATGAAAAGAAAATCTACCAGCTATGACCAGAGCACAAGTTCCTTGGTGTCGGTAAGACAGCAATGCTCTTGCTAAGTAGTGGATGCAGTGTTGCTTTCAATAGTAATAAACATGGCAATACATAAAATGTGAATGTAGAACTCTTGCCCCAGGTATTTGCTAATAATACCCATAGGCTTCGCTGTATTGCTGTGGCATGTTTGCATTAGAGCGGAAGAAATTAACTTATAGTGACCCCCATCAGAAATTAGAGAGACCCCGTTTTGATGACGCAAGCTTCCTGACTTGGTATGGAATGTTCTCATATGTTGCACTGATAAAGATCAAACTAATGAACTGGGTGATACCATTAGAATTTTGAGAATAAAATATTGAGAACTGACCTGACAACTTGACTCCCAGAAGCAAGATGAGATAATGTTTCAGTTATATTTTACCAAAGTGCTATACAGTTTCTTTATTATAACATAGGATTACAATCCACTGTAGTTCCATAGTGCTATTTCTATCTTTACTTTCCAACAATAAAATTCTAAACCAACCAATATACTTGCCACAGCTAGAGGCGTATAAAGTATTTACCTATAACCTTTCTGTTTTTAAGAAACAGGCTCCCACTATTTCCAAAATAAACACAAGGAAAATCTGCATTTGCTTTTCAAAATGTTCAAAATGCTGGTGAAGGAGTATGTCTATTGGTTGTAGTCATGACTCCAACAACAGCATTATATACTGTTTGGGAGATATGAGATATAAATGAAGCGTTTGACTGTGACAAATATTGTAATCTGGTGGGTTTAGCTTTTTCAATGGGAGTGCAATGCTTTGCAGTGCACTTATGTTATAACAAGGCAGTAACCATATATTTGAAATATGACGTTACGCATGTCCCCCTTCAAGTTACACCTAACCCTGATTTTGTCTAAAGTTCATTTGTGCCCTGCTTTCATTATTAAAAAATCATATAGTGTGAGGTAATGTTATGCAGTGGTCGTAATCTCCAAACATGCAAACATGCATTTTTGTATGTCAGTACATGTGTAATGCCTTTTTGGAGGTATTCTGGTTTGTAAGATAAATGTTATTTGAATATGTGAGTTAAATTCCCATGACCAAAATACAACTGGGCTGCAAGTGAACTTTATTCATATACAGTTAAGTCAATTTTTTAAACCAGGGCCTGTCCTTGACAAATGCATGCTACATTTGACTCCTCCTTTCATAACCAAAATAAATCTCAAATCATATTTATTTATCATTTTCCCAATCCATTGTATCATTTCTTTCAGGAATCAACAGCATCTTCCAGGACAAATCTCTCAGAATCTTCAAAACAAACAGACGTTCTTTTAGGATGCAGTCAGGTTTTTCCAACCAAAACACCATCCTTGCCACATGATTCAAATGCATTTTCCCCTGAAAAACTACAATTACCCATTTCCAGTACCTTTGACATTGGAAAAACACAATCTGAATTCACATTGACCAGCCAAAATAACTTACCACAGGAAAAAGATGAAATGCTGTCATTCTCCAAAACAAGTAAAAATTGTGGCTTAGCTGGACCAAGCTCAGTGATCCCAGACTCAATCTCTCAAACTGCTCAAGACAGTCAAGATGGCCAAATCATCATGCCCCCAAATAACTCTTTAACACCACCAGGATCTGAGTCCCCTCAGCTTGACCAGTTGCTATCAGATCTGGAGGAGATGAAACTTAAATATAGATCAGAGATGCTTGACCCCCCTCTGTTGGACTCCAATGATGACCATTCACCTGAAGATCATTGCCCTCCAGAAGATGGTAATGTCTTACAAGTCAATGTGTCATCAGTTGTTCAACTTACTGAGGATAATAACCATACAAATGTAGCAGTCATACCAGGGGAACATCAAACTAATCTTCTCGGTGAAGATTCTACAACTGACCCTCTGCAAAGTCAAGAAGAACTAAAATCAGCAATATCATCCAATGACTTAAGTGGTGCGACTGAAGAAATATCAACAGAAAGTATGCAAGATCAACATCCACATTTAGGGAAGGCAAATTCTGTTGAAACTCCTCAAAGTGAGGATTACTCTTCTCAGTCTTTTTCTAATTCTACTCCAGATACAGTTATATCTGCAAGCAATTTGAGCTTTGAGGAAATAATGCTGTTGCCCTCTCAAGGGAAATTGGAGACATCCTCAGATGACTATAGGCCGAGGACCAGTGGACAGTTATTAGAAGAATCTCTCACTCCAGTAGACTCTGAGTGTTTTGTCTCGCAGCCCATTTCAGTTCAATCCAAAGCAGAAATTACTTTATCTTCCTCTGACGAGGAGTACAACATCCCACCTGGGTATGCAAAGACCTCCTCTACCACAAATAACTATACTGGGAAATTTTCTTCAGAGTCTATTGCCAAAGAACCTGAAAAGAGTCGGTCTGAAATACCAGAGGGAAATCTAACTAATCTTCTTGATGAAGATTCTACAACTGACATTCAGCAAAGTCAAGAAGAACTTGAATCAGCTGTGTCACCTAACTTCAGTGATGCAACAGAAGGGATATCGACAGAAAGTATCCAGGATCAACATCCACATTTAGGGAAGGCAACTTCTGTTGAAACAACTCAAAGTGAGGATTTATCTTCACAGTCACTTTCTGATTTAACTCCAGATACAGTTATGTCTGCAAGCAATTTCAGCTTTGAGGAACTGATGCCATTCCCCTCTCTAGGCATCTTGGAGACATCCTCAGATGAGGATAGGCCAATGACTTATGGACAGTTATCAGAAGACTCTCTTACTCCAGTAGACTCTGAGTGTTTTGTATCTCAGCCCATTTCAGTTCAATCCAAAGCAGAGATAACTTTATCTCCCTCTGATGAGGAATATGACATCCCACCTGGGTATGCAAAGACCACTTCTACTACAACCTGCTATTCTGAGAAATGTTCTTCAGTGTCTTTACCCGAAGTATCTGCAAAGAGTCTGCCTGAAATACCTGAGGAACATCAAACAAGTGTTCTTAAAGAAAATTCTACATCTGACATTCTGCAAAGTCAAGAACTTGAATCCATCATATCATCCAATGACTTAAGGGGTGTGACAGAAGAAATATCAACCCAAATTATCCAAGATCAACTTCCACATTTAGGGGAGCCTACTTCTGTTGAAACCACTCAGGGTGAAGATTTTTTTTCTCAGTCTTTCTGTGATTTGACTCCAGATACAGTTGCACGTGCAAGACATTTTGGCTTTGAGGAAATGATACCTTTGCCCTCTCCAGGGAACTTGGAGACATCCTCAGATGAGGATAGGCCAATGACTTATGGACAGTTATCAGAAGACTCTCTTTCTCCAGTAGACTCTGAGTATTTTGTATCCCAGCCCCTGTCAGTTCAACCCAAAGCAGATATAACTTCATCTCCCTCTGATGAGGAGTATGACATCCCACCTGGGTATGCAAAGACCACTTCTACTACAACCTGCTATACTGAGAAATTTTCTTCAGTGTCTTTACCCGAAGTATCTGCAAAGAGTCTGCCTGAAATACCTGAGGAACATCAAACTATTCCTCTCAAAGAAAATGATAAGACTGACATTCTGCAAAGTCAAGAAGAACTTGAATCCATCATATCATCCAATGACTTAAGGAGTGCAACAGAAGAAATATCAACCCAAATTGTCCAAGATCAACTTCCACATTTAGGGGAGCCAACTTCTGTTGAAACCACTCAGGGTGACAATACTTTTTCTCAGTCTTTTTCTGATTTGACTCCAGATACAGTTGCACGTGCAAG
Organism: Semicossyphus pulcher; assembly: GCF_022749685.1. NCBI lineage: Eukaryota > Metazoa > Chordata > Actinopteri > Labriformes > Labridae > Semicossyphus > Semicossyphus pulcher. The sequence goes on from NW_027211681.1 coordinate 9,792,362, forward strand.
ACATTTTGGCTTTGAGGAACTGATAACTTTGCCCTCTCCAGGGAACTTGGAGACATCCTCAGATGAGGATAGGCCAATGACTTATGGACAGTTATCAGAAGACTCTCTTTCTCCAGTAGACTCTGAGTATTTTGTATCCCAGCCCCTGTCAGTTCAACCCAAAGCAGATATAACTTCATCTCCCTCTGATGAGGAGTATGACATCCCACCTGGGTATGCAAAGACCACTTCTACTACAACCTGCTATACTGAGAAATTTTCTTCAGTGTCTTTACCCGAAGTATCTGCAAAGAGTCTGCCTGAAATACCTGAGGAACATCAAACTATTCCTCTCAAAGAAAATGATAAGACTGACATTCTGCAAAGTCAAGAAGAACTTGAATCCATCATATCATCCAATGACTTAAGGAGTGCAACAGAAGAAATATCAACCCAAATTGTCCAAGATCAACTTCCACATTTAGGGGAGCCAACTTCTGTTGAAACCACTCAGGGTGTCAATACTTTTTCTCAGTCTTTTTCTGATTTGACTCCAGATACAGTTGCACGTGCAAGACATTTTGGCTTTGAGGAACTGATACCTTTGCCCTCTCCAGGGAACTTGGAGACATCCTCAGATGAGGATAGGCCAATGACTTATGGACAGTTATCAGAAGACTCTCTTTCTCCAGTAGACTCTGAGTATTTTGTATCCCAGCCCCTGTCAGTTCAACCCAAAGCAGAGATAACTTCATCTCCCTCTGATGAGGAATATGACATCCCACCTGGGTATGCAAATACCACTTCTACTACAACCTGCTATACTGAGAAATTTTCTTCAGCGTCTTTACCTGAAGTATCTACAAAGAGTCTGCCTGAAATACCTGAGGAACATCAAACAAGTGTTCTTAAAGAAAATTCTATGACTGACATTCTGCAAAGTCAAGAAGAACTTGAATCTGCCATATCATCCAATGACTTAAGTGGTGCGACAGAAGAAATATCAACCCAAATTGTCCAAGATCAACTTCCACATTTAGGGGAGCCAACTTCTGTTGAAACCACTCAGGGTGACAATACTTTTTCTCCGTCTTTTTCTGATTTGACTCCAGATACAGTTGCATGTGCAAAATATTTCGGCTTTGAGGAACTGATAGCATTGCCCTCTCCAGGGAACTTGGAGACATCCTCAGATGATGATAGGCCAATGACTTATGGACAGTTATCAGAAAACTCTCTTACTCCAGTAGACTCTGAGTATTTTGTACCCCAGCCCATTTCAGTTCAACCCAAAGCAGAGATGACTTTGTCTACCTCTGATGAGGAGTACAACATCCCACCTGGGTATGCAAAGACCATCTCTCCCACAAACTATACTGACATGCCTCCAGAATATGCAAAAGTTGTACACAGTGGTGCAGGCAGCCCAACGTGTGAATACTATGATCCAGATGCTTTCTTTGACTGCAAACAAGCAGCATCAGATTTTTCAGAGACTGATGAACCGGATACAAATATTTGGTCAAGTGGAGATCAGCCCCAGGAAAAACTCAGCCATTCTAGAGTACTACAAAAGGTGAATCGAAGAGTCCTGTTGTCCTCTGGAAGTGAAGATTATGAGGATGCACCTTTTGTCCAGGAGCCTCTTCATAATGTACATGAAGAGAATGGAGAATTATTAGACTTATCAGAAGCATCAGATGACGAATTCACCTTATGTGAAGCTTCACAACCGCCTCCTGTCCCTAAAATTGGAGCATATGGTGAAACTGATGCATTTCTGACAAGGGTAAGGAGAATTGGTAAACCACACCAACCTGCAAGCTTTTCCCAGAGCTGAGCTTAACCAAATACTGATTTTGCTTCAGAAAGTAATGACCCTATGCTAACCCTGTGGCCACTTGGATGGGACCTGAAACCATAACCCTTATTTTGTTTCATTTCAGATGTAACCAGTCCTAACTCAGCATGTCACTTTGTTTCCCTAACCAATGGTTTCACTGAAAGTTATACAACTCGTTCTAGTGTTTTCAATCAGCAATAATCACAGAGTTTTTGTAACTTAGTAAAAGCATGGACCATTTTGCTAACATTTTTATAACTTACAGACTGCCATGTTGTGCTTTCCAATGATTGATATCTAACTTCATTATAAATACTCAAAATCAGTGGAAAGTGCAAGATGTCACTCTGTTTGTTGCTTGCTTTCCTGCAAACAAAGAGTACATACAGTATATTGTCATTCATTTACTTTAACGGATTTGTGTTGCTCGGTCAGGAGATCACCGCAGAGCTTGGATCAATGTCTGAAAGTTCAGATGATGAATTTTTGACCACAAGAATAGTGCGAAGGAGAGTTGTCATTCAGGTATATGAATTAGCATGACTGATGGTGTTTTAAAGAGCATGGAGGGTGTGACTTCCAGAGTGCAAATTTAATCAGGTGTCGTCTCTGTCAAGTTAATATAGTTACCATCTAACAACCTTTATCAAAATGGTAGAAAGTGTTTGAAGATTAACTAAGAGTTTATAAGAAACCTTCCCCTTGATTTGCATACATGGCTGAACCTTGTGACGGTCTTTTATGCTGATGTGAGCACTTCTTTGTTGTTTTATTTGTCGACCTACTGTAACCTTTTTACCCTGAGAATGCAACTTTGTGTCTTGTATCCTGAAGTATCTGTTCTCTCACTGAATATCCATCTAAATGGCAAATTTTAATTTTCTCTAATATGTGTTTGCATTTTATTTTTGGAGTGCTGAGTTTAACACGTAAACATTTCACTAACACAGATAAACATTCCTGATTATTGCGTGTCGTGTTTCCCTTACAGGCTGATGAAATGCCTGACCTCCCCTCTCAGTCTGTAACTGAAGAAAAGTACGAGGATGAAAATGGACACCTTGTGGTCAAAAAGGTAAAATAAGATTCTATTTAAGTTTTTCTTAGGTAGCAACAGCAGCCATTATAGCTCTACTAAAAGAATGTGATTTTATCAGCAAATGTAAATGATCTTTGTTGCATTGTTGCACTTTTTTATTCAGACAAACATTGTAGGATTTTACATTTCTAGGATGTTGTGTTTAACAAAATATGTAGTTGTTTGTCATTTTCTTTTAAATAAATGTTTTACTGCCTTGTGGTATTTGTAAACATGATCTGCCTTTTAGGTTACCCGTAAAATTATTCGCAAGTGTATCTCTGCGGATGGTGTGGAGCGGGAAGAGGTGTCATTGGAAGGAGCTCCCCAGGGGTCCATCAGTATGGCAGAAGGAGATGGATACTCTAAGGTGGTGAAGCGGACAGTTCTGAAGAGTGAGGGAGACCACACAGAGGTTTGTTTTCCGTATATTATGTGTGTGTTATTTTTCATAGTCTTTGCAAGTTAATTTTCAACAGAAAACGCATCAAGAGTTATCAAAGGACAAATAAATATCAAAACTCAAAACTTTCTCTTTTAAATCAGGTAACATTTGCTGAATATGAAGGTTTCTCAGCATCAAATCAAGAGACAGCTGAAGGTGGTAAGGTCAGACACGTAGAAAGGACAACAGTGGTGGAGGGAGAAAGGACAATGACACACCAGGGTGATCCATCTTTGGCCTCTGACCTCCCCACAGCCAAAGATGACTTCAAACAGGTGTGTTTATAACCTCCTAAACATTATTCCCTGACTCTGACTAAGAAGCCAGATCATGCTTTAATCCACTGTATGTGATGTCTTTTATTATTGTAGTCTTTTTCTTAAAAAATTATGAAGCTTTTTATTTTCAAATTAAATCAGTTCATTGAAAATTAGTGAATTCTGTTTTCCAACAGGCACTAGGTTATATAAGTGGTTTTAGCAGAACTGAGCTCCCTCATGTGGTAGAAAGAGAGACTGTCAAAGAAGATGGAACTGTGGTCAGGAGGTGTGTGAGGGCTGGAGTGGACTTGATTGTGTGTGTGTGTGTGTGTGTGTGTGTGTGGTTTTTAGTTTTACTAATATCATTAACCACTTATCAAGAAGTGCACTTTAAAATGTTGTAGTATTGCTCATCAAGAAAAATAATACAATTAACCCTATGAGACATGTGTTTATCATTTTTGCATTCAACTTTTTCCATACTTACTGTCTGCTGTGTGTTTTTAAGAGTGCATAATACAACAGTTGGCCGCTTGTACTTTGTATGCATTTGGAGTTCTTATTAACACATTATTTAGAGGGAAAATTCAGCAGATTGCACGAGGTTTTATATGCTAACAAAAGAGTGTAGCTCAAATAATTTCTAATTTGGTAAATCATAGTTTTTTTTAAATTAATGTACTTTGTGATTACTGAGTACTACATATTGTGGCACCCTAAGCCTGTCAGAGAGGAGGGAAAAAGGGGGGAAAGCAGCTCAAATGTATTCAATTTAGTAGTTGCATTAATAATGATAATTAGCCACCAACAATAGTAATAAAGGTTGATGATGACAGATTTAAAACATGCATGGAAAATCTATGCCAAAGAAACTGAAGTTACTCTTGCGACTAATGTCAGAGGTCAGTTTATATGTAATTGCCATGAAATGTGCTGAATCTGGATTTAATCATTAACCTGTTTAGTGTTTTCTACAGCAATCTTTAGCATTCTGCATCTAGAAAACAGCCACAAAGTTGCTGCGCAAATCATCACAATTCAATGCTACAGATTAACAGAGCATGATATTTGTCCGTTTTTTGTTTCTAATAAAGTGTTTTAAAGTGTTTTCTTTTTTTTTTCTCGATGCTGACCTGACCTGTCTTCCTCTGTTTGTTTCCCCTATCTCTTTGCTCCATCTCAAGGGCCCACATGCGTAAAGGTCGCACCCTCCGACGAACAGTGGTGAAGGGAGCCGGGCAGCGCAAACAGGTCCTTGTCGAGCAAGTGGACAACCCCAGAAAAGGGTCAAAACCGAATGATCTCAAGCAGCATCTCCACCAGCTCTTTCACCGCTACTACGAAGAAGAAAGGGAGAACACCGATGAGGACGAAAAGGAGGAGGAAGAGTAGAAGAATGTGTAACACTCTCCCCCACTCCCTGGCTCTGCCCATGCTAAAGCCCCCTCGAATCCTATGCATTAGCCACATGCAATCCCAGTGTGCACCACTGCACATCAAAGCTACCACAGTCTTCCCATTCGAGTCCTGGAAGATGACTTGTGTTCATAATTTGGAGTTGTCTTCCTACGCCGGTATATATAATGTGTTCATGATTTTCTTTTCATGTTCTGATGTTGTTTTGCCTTTTTGTGACCAAAGAAAGCCTTCTGTTGTTTTCCTGATTAACTTTTACTTTCCACATCAGATTGTCTTTGATATGTTTGTCTTGATGCTGTGGTAGAGCAACACAAAAAAAAGAGAAAACAGAGGAACACTATTCACATCAACTAACTCACAAACCTCCTGAGGGTAAGGACCACTTTACATGCAAATTACTGGTACAGCTCTCTGAGTAGGTGCTTGGACTGAAAGACAATATCTCACACTGCACTGCCTCTCACAAGTAGAGTTTCTCAGATATTCCTCACTGAAAAAATGTCTCACTCACTGTACTAGCCTGTCCGCTCTTTTGATTCAGGTGGTGAAGATGTCACACAGAGAAAACCCGACTGTATCGACACTGAATATAACTGCTGCTGCTGCTGCTGTGTTTTGTGTAGGCTATGTGTAATCTGTCCTTGGGAATTATATATTATCTATAATCTAGACATTAATGACATCTGTAGCCTAGGAATTAATAATCACCCATGTGAAGTAGAGCAGGCATGACTAATCAACATCTGTCATTTTGATCCTAGCTTTGACTGCTTTGTAGCTCTATGGACTCCCCTTCTGCCTCTCTCTCTCTCTTCCCCGTGTGTCTTCCTTTTAGTGTTTTTATGTTTGATTCTTTTCTGTTCCCTGTCTTGTTCCTTTAAATTGTTGAAATGAACTCATGATGTATGAATGTGTGATTGAGGTTGTACTGTAGGCAAAGCGTGAGTGTGTCCATGCATGTGTTAAATACTGCATTGTCGGCTTGTTTGAAGAGGGTATTATCAAATTTGTGTTTATCTCATTATAACTCTCTCTCTGTTGTTAGAAAATTTCTAATTTTAAAATTTGTTTTGTTGCGTTTTTCTTTCTTTGTTTAGTATATACGATTTATGTAATCTTTTTTTGAACATCAGTGAGAAGCTTTTATTTTGTAGGAGTTTACCACTGGTGAGTAAGATCATCACCGCTGTTTTAAAGACACTTGTCATGAAATGACACTTGTGGTGAGGTGTTCAGGTGTTTTTGCTTCATTTAGTGTATCTTTTTAAAGACAAAGTGTTTGACCAGGTGTTAGCATTACTTTGGTGTGTGTGTGTGTGAGTGAATGAGTCTGTGAGCATAGTTAAAGAGTGTGTGCCAGTTTCAGTCAGCAAACAGAAGAAACATATATTTTACACTGCCCGCTTTCGCACTCCTGAATGTCAGGAGGGATCACCTCCATGCTTTTTGTGCACAGGATATGAGGTACAGTATGTGTTAGCCACTGAGAGTCTTTTTGTGGCGGGACAGATGATAAATACAGACTAATGTTACACCGGACACACGTATTGAGGCAGGTTGAGAGCTTAAATATACCATTACTCACTGCTCTGAGCATTGCTACTGTATGTATCTACAACATGTATGTATTTATTTAACTATCACTGTTTACTTTGTGATTTAGAAAAATGTAAAATGCAAACTAGTGGAAGTTCACTGTGACAGGTATGCTTTTAATTTGAAGAATCAGCATCCCTTTTTCTGTGATGATGACAGTTATATACATATACAATGCATATATAAATATCTATAAGGGCATGTATTACTGTATCAAAATTCAAAAAGACAAAAACAAAATGGCTGCAGTGTGTCTATGGCTGATAGAGAATAAAAGTCTACAATGTATCGCGTTGTATCTTGTGGATTTTCACTCTTGTTTTACTTGCTCACTTAATAACGTCCATGTAACTGTAGCAACACAAAAATGCTTTAAAAAAGGACTTGCATAAAACACACAGTGCATGTTTTTAATCTTTAACCAAGTAACTGCTGCTCTGACATCTGGACATGAGAGAAGCAGGGCAGAAGTACTGGGCAGACCATGTGCTGCCCCCTGCTGGGCGTCAGAGGTACTGGATACATCTCAGCAGCAGATACTGCAATGCTTCTGAGAGCCGATATAGAAATATGACATGCTTAATAATAGAACTGAATAATTAAGGTTACAATACACAGTTGAAAGCATAAAAAGACCCAATATATTATTAACTCTTTAATTCCAGGCCAGCAGGGTAAATCATTTTAGAAGAGTCATTTCAAATGTTACACTTGTATACTTGGTATTTATGCTTATCTAATCTTTATTATATAAAACCTTTATTAGAATATCATAGCTACTACGTGCTATAGTTAAAATAATTAAAATTTAAGACCATTTTACTCAGAGGGAGTCTTAAAGCTGGTTTAAAGTGGTTTAAAAACACTTCAAATGATAAACTCAGAGTGCATTAGGATATACTTCAAATATTTAACTTAAACTCTAATACACGCAACAAGAGCTCCGATTCATTGATGCACTTTGGCTGTTAATATCAACCAGCGACACAAAACAAGTTAAAACCCATTCATTATCACACTGTTTAGCTGATTTATTTATTTCTTAAACATGTTAAGCCATCCATCGCCGTGCTGGCAACAGATACACACCATGTAAGGAGTGGTGCATTGCATTGACATCATACGTTTCGTCAAAAGAAATGTTTATCATATTTTCCCCTTAAAAAAGAGACCAACCAATTGAAAAGAGCAAACAGGAAGGATGAAGAAGACCCCGGCATTGTCCTGCAGTGGCGTGGAGACCACTGGCTGGTAGAAGCACTGATCGTCAAGGAAGACATCCCGACATTTATTGCAGTCCAACTCTCATTTGTCTCCTCCGCCGCTGTCATACCACCCGCTTGTCTGACTGCAACTTTCTTTAATCCAGTGCATTTACGACGCTTCCAGACTGATAAGCCCAACCGTCAGGTTAACCTAACTGAAAGGAGAGACTATAGTGCCTTTGCTCCATCTTCATCATCTCCACCTCCTCTGTGCAATTGGCAGAAGTAACACACTGGAAATGACGAGAATAAAATGACAACAGAAACCCTACATACAGTCATACAATACAAGTACAAACATTATGAAAAATGAGCTCGTTTACTTCTCATTTTTATACAAAATGCTTCGGCAACCAGGAGTTTATTTTTCCTCTTCTAAGATATGAGGTTCTGATATTTACGCTGGATGTTAACCATAACTGTGTTATTGTTTTCACAACAGTTCCATGATACTGGAGGACATTAGAAACATTTGGGACAGGACTGATGCACAACATTAACAAATGCAAACAAACAAGTCAGTGATTCACAAATCAAACAGAAGATATTATAGTTTCATATGATCTTACTTACAATATTCCCCCCATGCACTACACAATAGTCTTGAATTTTCATATATTACATATATGCTACATTCTCTTATTTCTTATTTCACTGATATAAAGGCAAACATATCTCAATGCAAAGTGTAAGCTGCTCTGCTTTTCTTTACATTTAAATTAGTATTATAGGTTGAAATCGGACGATTCAAACAGTATGACTTAGCTCATAGCAAACAGAAATGTAGCTCATAAACTGGATTTGACTTAAACTCTTAATTCCTCTGTTAGCAAGAATAGCAATTTCAATGTTTGTTTTTGTTTTAGTCAACAATCACAATGTATATACATCACCAGAACTAAAGCAAGCTTAATTTTAACATTCTGATCTTCCAAATGTTTTTGTATTGCACACACATAAATACACATAAAAATACAGAACTAATTTTTGGGAGAGGTTACAGTAGTAGATCTTTAAACATCTCTATTTTATATTTAAAATGCATACCAAAACATCTTAAAAAACAAACAAAAAATATGCTGTCAATATGCTTGTTTCATAATGTCCAAATACTGTGTGCAGCCACCCGGTGGTGGTTTCGAATGATGTCCATTAATAAAATGCCATAACAGTAAAACGTATTGATACTTGTGTCCTGTGCGATGTCATGTCCTTATAGAAGGGTCAAAGGTCAGAGGGCAGTCATGGGTTGGCTAGTTGACTGCTCTACTAGATTTGCTGATGGGATTTTTTTTTTTTTTTTTTAACGTTTTTCTGAACACATGTTGATATTCCATTAACTGTAAAAAGAGAGAGAGAAAAATTAATCAACATATTATTATGGGATGCACAGAGCAATGTATACTGCCTGATGATACAATCAGATGTAGACATTTTTTCATAGTCGTGTTTGGATCTTAACCCCAGATTTGCCAAACTCTCACACATGCATGAAGTGAATCCTAAAGTCAACTTTAATGTAACATTTCGGCATGAGAGAGTTTCGAAATTTTAAGGATACGATCTGGCATCACCAAATATCAGGTCATGGGAGAGAAGGGAAAGCACAGGTGCGATCAACAGTAACAGCAAAAACACTAAGAAAAACCAACGACAATGTGCAGCTGGCTCGCCTGCGATACCTACTGGGGTTTTCCCGGAGACAAAAATGGTCCACCCACACAGGTTGTTACAGTTATTTCACTTAATTAAACCTCTTCTTTTTGGGTGGGAACCTGCTTGATTCACAGCTTGCTCTTTCCTGTCCTTTTTGTTGCACTTGTAAAGTTAAAAATGTCACACCTTTTTCATTTACTGAAAGGACCTTTCATGTAATAGGTTACACCTGTGCTTTTCCTGCTATGACAAGTCATAGTGTCTTTTGTCTAATGTTCTCACTGGCTGACTAAACTCCTCCACCAAAAAGCAACTATCTAAACCTGACATAGCTTCTTTAACTTTGCACAACAGGTCTTTCAGGCTTAAGATTTCTCCTTTTTTGAGGCTGTAGTTTGGGTGCTGCCCGTTTCTATTAAAGGCTTTCAAAAGCAATAGTATTTTATACATTAAGACTCCCAGTGAGCACCAGCTGGGAATTCAGTTGAAATCAGTTTGAGAACAGGGTAAACTCAGTTCTTATTTGAACCTTTTTTCAACCGGCTAAAATACGGTTACAACATTAACGTGTCAGACACACATTCTTCTTTTAGAATTTTGATCATTTGTTAATTTTAGCTCTGAAAGGGTGACCAAAGTGATGATTGAAGCAGCATTTCTCCTAAATCATTTTGCAGCAATGGGTGAGATCTGTTCTACATAATGAAAAAATAAAAAACATGGCACTTCATGGGCTGTGTGATGTTAACAAGAAGGTTCGGAGACATTGTTAGGAAGTCGTGTTAAACATTCCCCACAGAAGAAGAACAAAAAGAAGACTCAGCATGCCTAGGTACTACGGCTGTGCAGCTCTGACTACGAAGGCAGAACGACCCCTGGATGCTGACGTAGTTCATCAATACCTGATAGAAAACTTGTCTCGGAAAACCTCGGTGGACGATGGCGATGGCCTTGAATGCAACTCTAGTGAGATCGAATCCTATTCAACCGGTGTATGCAATCATTTTTTGACCGTGATGTACTGCTCACTTAATCATTTAAGCCGCTATGCAACTTGAAAATTGCCGTTCATACGTGTGTGTGAATGTGTGATGAATCTTGTGACAGAAGCCGGTCCAGTGTTAATCAACGTCTTAAATAGTCTGTAAAGAAACTTTTACTTTTGAACAAGTTTTGAGCATCTTTTCAACAGAAAAATGTTCCCTGGGCTGCTACATATTCTCATATCAAAATGAGCTAGCTGGAAACATGAAAAAGTCATCCAACTCTAACTCTCAGTCCAAGTTGTAGTTTGAGTGTTAGCATTAGCTTAAGCTAGCAAGATGCTGATGATGAAAAAAAGCTAACTTTAAGGTCCTCTCACTTCTAGCTCACAAGTGTAAATTTTGATGGCCAGAATGACAACAAAAGTCACGTGGTAAATTTGCTCCCTTGACCATTAGACTTATTTGCTATGCTTAGTAAGAAAGCTTTAAAGGTAACATTTTCCAAGGAGTGGGGCTAATACCAGGCATACCCTAGAAAGACTAAGATTTCAAGTCTGTCACACCTTTGACCACACATGGATGTGGTTTGGTTGGTGAGTGATGTCACAACGTAATGACCACACCCTGGAGCACACCCACATCACTGTAACAACGTGAGAAGTTACACCACTAGAGGAAGACCTTAAGCAGCCGTTTAGTGTTTCTTAATTTGTGGTTTCTGCTGTGTGTTTCTTACTGTCTCTTACTGGGACGGGATGCTGGGCGAGCCGGAGCGGTGGAAGTGGATGTTTTGCCACTTGCCCTCGCGGCGGTGCCACACACGGGTCTCCTCGGACTGCATGGTGCGGGGCATGCCGCTGCCGTCCATGTACTGGGTCAGTCGGATGTAGGCAATACACGCTGCGTTTTCCCCAATAAGGTGCACATGTGGGTTCAGGAGGATCGTGTGCACTGGTTTATTCCCTTTGGACAGGGCTGGAAGAGAGACAAAAGGGCATATCATATATTTAACTCATGTAATAGATTTTTTCCAAACTGGGCTAAGTGAGGGAATAATAATGCTTCATGACTATTCGAAAACAAAACACTGACCCTACCTTAGAACAAATATTAACCGATATGAAAAGCCCAACTAAAAGTCTCCATATGTTGATGTTGGATAGTGGACAAGCACAGGCCTGCCAAGTGATTGAGGTTTCTAGGACATATCTAGTTTATGTGAACTATTTTTACCCAGACTGAGGACATTCAGCCATTTATAGCAATCATTATTCATTCGTGATTTTTTTGCTCCAAGGTTCATAATCACAGAGATGACCTGGTGGTTTACCAGCAAACATTAATTGTAAACTGAAAGGACTATACATGAACATTGAGCAAACCATTTATACTCTCTTTCAAGCAAACTGCATGTTCATATCCCTTTGGCGTATGTGTTTGGGACCTTTGTAATTCTATATAATTCTATATAGTTTCAGCCAGTTTTATTTGATCTCTTTTATTCAAATTTCTGTGCAGAAGTGTAGGAATAATACATCATCGATTGTATCTAGGTCTGTCTCTACATTCCCTACACACTAGATTATGTCAGTGAGTCCCCTGCACACCTGCTTCCAATCAACTGATTATGTTTATGACCTGCCTCTACAGCTGTTGCTTATTGGCTCATTATGCGACATGTATACACATATATACAGTATATATAAATATGGCTAAAGCAACAGGAAAGTTATAGTAGTGTGTGAGCTTTTCCAGTTACATTATCTGTTACTGCCTGTCGGGATGTTCTTCAATACTAACTTTTTGTTAAGGAAGTACGATTGCTGGTTATGCAAGTATATTTTAATTTGTAAGTTTTTCCACCACTCTACATACTCAAAATATGGTTCAAGTTCATGTTTAGAGTGTACTTTTGGTTCCATAGTTGCAAAGTAATCATTTGCAAGACATTTAAACTGAAAAATTAAGCTCTTCTGACTAAATATCCCAAAAGGGATTTCAAGACAACAAAGTGCTTTAAGGACAACAACTAACAGCAGCCAGGATATCATGCCAATATAAGCAAGGATGTTTGTAATAACAATGAATGCCTCAATTTATTCTGAAAGCAGCTGGAAAAACAATTTGATGAACAATACACAACACTTAATCCTTCCAAGGGCCAAGTTCCTATTTTGCAGCGTCTCGTTTGGGTGCAGAGCCAGCTGGCAAGATGCACCTTTTGAAGCAACTCCGAACCCACAGCTGCTACATGTTTCAAATTAGACAACAGTGGCTTAAGCAAGTATTTCATATTATTAGCTAGTTAACCTATCCATGTTGTAATATGTGACAGTTTCAGTCTGTTAGTTTTTCTCAGTTTTTATTAACTCACCATTTTCAAAGTAAAAGCGATGGAAGTCATGTCCTTCCACCAGGTTGCCCAGGGCCTCAGGCTCAAAGGAAGTAAGTCCAGGATCACAAATCTTACTGTTGCGGCACAATGAGAATAAACAATCAGCAAAGGAAGCAACACAATCAGAATAATTGGTTTGATGTTTCTGCACATATACAGAGAGAAGGAAACTTACGCATAGGACTCAAAGTCACCGTTGTTGATAGACTCGATCAGCTGCTCAGTGACTTTGATAATTTCCTGTTTGCGGGCTACAACACAAGACGAAAGAACGTTATTAGTCACAAAAACTGATGTAAAAAATGCTGCTGCATTCTGTATTTCAGGCAAATGTCAAGTCTGAGTGCAGTTAATGAAAATCTGACAACAAATCAGCATCAAATGGGTTCTACTCTACTAATTAGCAGGATTTTAAAATGTATTAGAAATGGAAGGCGCTCACAAAGAGTTAATTCACAATTTTTTCCTTTGATATCAGAGTAACAACAGAAGAAGAAAGCCTCCCATGACTAATAGTGATATCAGGCAAGTAAATGCAAGATGACTCCTTTCACCCAACAAAGCTCAAAGTAACAAAGACAAACCAATGCTCAGATGCAAGTATTTGCTACAAAAGCAGTTTTAACTAAATAATGTTGACAGTTACCTTTATTGTTATTGGTGCAGGCTGGGGGATATTAAAAAAATTACTTAATTTGTGCAACAAAAAGACATGATGAATAGTAAAGAAATGTAAAAACCAGTACGTCAGCAGCTTCAGAGCCGGAAAAATACAACAGTGTGTGTGTGTGTGTGTGTGTGTGTGTGTGTATATGAGAGTGTGTGTGAGTTAGCTTCTTTCTATGTGAATCATAGTTTCGGTAAGTCAGACAAGAAGGCAAAAGTTTATAGCAGTGGATTAAATGTGACAAAAGCAGGAGATATATTTAGGGGTCAAAAACAGGTTTACTTCACTGGAAAAGGGAAATTGATCAAACACCCATTAATCTAAGCCAGGACTATCTGAACATCAGGAACACAGGATTTGAGACACTTTCTTCTATTGACGACGGGGTAAAAAGAGGGAAACAAGACAAGGCATCTCCCTCGCTGCCGAGCGACTTACTCTGAACTGAGGAGGTGGGAGTCTGCCTTGAGTCAGACATCTGTGAGGAGCGGCTCTTAGAGCTCAAGATACCGCTCACTAAGCTGCCCAGATGGAGGGCTGTCAGAGAGGGGAGTGTGATATGGTGTAGTGTGTGTGTAAGGTAGGGGATGTAAGAAGAAAAAAAAAGGAATTAAAAGAGGAAAACGGATATTTTTTGACAAAACATAAGAAAGAGGGGGAAAACATTTAGTAAAACTGCAAACGTTAAAAAGGTACGAGAACAAAAGTGAAAAAGCCAGCAGTGTTCACTAAATTCAGCGTCAGTCTCAGACAAAAACTGGAAAAACAGAGGATGTGAGGGAGAGGAGGACAGAAAAAGAACAGGGCAGACTGCATTTGGCATAATGAGTTGACAGGACAGGGGGATTGGCAGTAGTTAACTTGCTGTGAATTTTTACCGCTTTGCAAAACACAATGAAGAAAAACCTTGACAGGAATTATCAGTCTGATTGGAAAAGGTGAGAACCGACTGTTGAATCCTCACAGCGTAGGTGAGAACTGTCGGTGTGTTAATCAGACAGAAGCACATGTTCGCCTACCTTTCACATCCTCGTCCTCTATGGTGGTGTTGGCACTCTCAATGGACTCCTGAAACAGAATGATAACACACACAGATTGTTTGATGTGTCATACATGCGTCCAAAATAATACAGTATAATTTGTTTTGTATCATCAATAGGTGTTTGCAAACTCATATTTTTCTATACTATGAGTGTTATTTTTACGCCCATTTGGCTGACAAGAAAGAAGAGGAGGGAAAGGAGGGAAGTGATGCAAGCCCAGGCTGGGCTTAAATCAGTGATGCTGTGATTACATAGTTAGGGTCTTAAACCCCAAGGCCACCAGGCTGTCCAGATGAAGATAATTCATTAACAGTTGATTTTATAACAGTAAAACAGTGTTTCCCACAGGACTTTGTGAGACTATAGGGGGTTGACTCTGAATCCTCACAGGAGGTCCAGGGGCATGCTCTGCCAGAAGAAACTTTTGTACATTTTAAAGTTAAATGGAACATCTGGTGCACTCTGAGACCAAAATTAAGAGGCTAGAAATGTGTGCTCTTGTGAACAAATTGGTTGTATAGATATGAATGGTGATGACATAGCAAACAAGACAGAGTTTAACGCAGTTTAAAGTGTTTTTTCCTCTAACAAACCAATACTTATAGTAGATTGGTGATGGAAAACGAGAACATGGCGAGTACTCCTTTTGCACCGAGCAACGATAAAGTAGCAGCTCTACTTGTTTCAGTTAATTTGCCTTATAATCACACATCCTGCAAAGTGACGATTGCACATGCGCACATCAGAACTGAATGTAAAATATTTTTTCGATTCATTATGAAACTGCTGTCGGACAAATTAGACAATAGCAGGCCGCCTCAGTCTAGGTAATTAATGGGAAACGCTGAGCAGAAGATAAATCAAGATGTGGGTTTTTTACAGTCAGTATAGGGAGGTATTTGTATATAGAACAAAGGTGGTTGTGCTGTAGTACCTTATTTCCATCCACTGGGTTGTGGATCACGGTTGTCTGTGGTTCCTAAAGAGAACATATAACAGAGAAAATGTGGGAAGAAATAACGAATGAACGCTTGAATGGGTGTGATGGCACAGAAACTGTTAAATGAGTGTTTGTGTGAAGTTTCTGAATGTCAAGGTCAATAACATTGACATATCTATATATATGTATATATATATATATACATATATATACGTATATCTTTCTATCTGTCCGTCTGTCTCTGCGTCTATCTTGCTATGCATCCATAAATAATGTAATGTAAAATATAATTATCAAAATGTATCTGAAATGCATTCTTCTATTGCCCATGCCCACTTATTTTTTCTTCGTTCCTTTCTCTCACTTCCTGCAGGATATTGTTGCTGAACGTCTTTCCTGTGTCTGCCTCTCTCTCATCAGCCCTCAGCGGGGTCCTGCCTTGGTAATCAGATGTCTGGGCTTTTGCGGAATCGATCCTGATGACCGGCTCAGTCCGTCTAATCACTCGCCCCGATTACACTAGATTATAACATCAGCAGCCTGCATCTGTGTCTGTATGTGTCTGTGCGTGTTCGTGTGGGTGTGTGAGCATGATGATAGAGAAAGAAAGGATGAGAGAGAGAGAGAGAGAGACAGAGAAAGAGAAGGATGCCATGTGTCTGTGTTCATGCGTAATCATCTTGACAGCAAATGAGGGGACAGAAAGCCTTTGACATCATGCACAGCAGCAGTCATGTGGCCTGACGTCGACAGCCAGTCAGCAGACAACATGCGCAAGCCAATGAGCGACGGCCAAATCCCTCGGGAAGGTTGCATCTTAATGAGCCTAAGGAGCCACCATCCTTACACGCCAGCCATGCACAAACTATATAAGCGGCAAACCCGAAATAACATTTTACTATCAAATGCAAAACTGGTACATTTTGTGACATAAGAGGAGCACATGCATGGTGTGTAGAGGGAAAGGAGAAAGGAGGGGATCTGGCAGAGAAAAAGGGGGCAAGGAGAGGGGAGTTGGGGGTTTGGTTGAGGTAAAGGTTGCCCTTAAAGACAGATTGTAAACTAAAAAATCCCAATCCAAATGTGTGTAAGGGCTTTTTGTTTCAGCTCAAAATTAACCAGCAAATCCAAACTGGCCAAGCTCTGTTTATTTTCATGGTGAGCTGTATCAAATATGCTGGAGCTGGTGCACAAAAGCTTTTACACACCATTTCATTCAGGGAAAGCCTAAAGATGAGGCAGACATATGTTTCACCCCATGTTATCACCCGTTAGATTTTCTATACTCTAATCCACCTGGTTAGGAATTTAAATGCTCTCAAGCAAGGCTAAGGTCAAACAGGAAGTGATCTGACCCCGTGTCAAAGGGAGAACCTGTACCTCCTCCACAGCGGGGTGGGAAGGGGGGAGGTGTGGAGGTTTTGTGGATGAAGGTGCGGCTGTCGGTGAGGTTGTGTGAGTATACCAGTGCAGGGGCAGGGCCAGTGTCTTTAGGACTGGTCACTGTGTTGGCTTTGTTGTTGACCTGCAGGGGGCAGTGTAGAGGGGACATGATACACATACACACTTCTTTTCAGACACACAAACACACACGCACTGGCTACAGTCCATTCCAAGAGATCGTCAAAACTCATGTGTTTCAAAGATTTGATGTTACTGAAGGAGGATGGAAACTTTTTATGTTTCTGAAATCAATAAAGATTTAAACATTTTTAATTAGACATCCTCAGTTGAGGAGAATACAAACTAGGGGGTCTGCAACAACAGGGGGGAAATCAGGAGACTTTCTTATAATGTACTCACAGGTAACTAAACCTCCATTCAATAACCGAACAAAAACACAAAAGGAAGCTATGCTGACAGAGGATCCTCTACTTTAAATCTTTCTCATTTATGAACATAAATGTATTTTCCAACCATTCCACCACAGTAAAAGTCTTACTGTGATGCAAAAAGACGGTCATTTTCTCGTGTGATTTTGTTTAAATAATCAAGTCACATTTACTGTCATGTCCACATTTTTGCATTAAATTAAGACTATCCAATTTTTAATTCTGTCCCTCAATATGCTCTTTTGGCTGCTGTATTATTCAAGACAACTGAGGCGGAGTGATACACATTGTTAAAAGTCCCAGTGCTGTTATACTCTATATCATGGTATACCTTGTCCAATCAGATCACTTGGACGAAACGTAGTGTTGTATAATAGACAATTAACACACAAGCAATTGTATGTAATCAGCAGTAAAAATGTAACTATTTCTATTGAATAAAGTACACTCAGTCAAATGGATTTCATGGTATTTTGTACACTTGCTATACATTATATTTGTTCAATATTCATAATAACTATTATATTGTCAGCACTCACTGCAGACATGCCCTTCATGTGTGACTCAAGTGTCTATGAGGTATACTATAGTTTATATTTTCATTGATTGGGGTCACATGGACGTGGGATAAACTCCTTGGAATGGATCTCATAGCGCGACATACTGTCGGCCTGAGTCGGCCTCAAACACAGTGACACTGATTCAAACAATGTATGCAGAGGTCCAGTCTCAAATCAACACTCACTTATATGTAAAACAGGCACACAGAATAAGTCAGTCGCACAAAATTCTCAACATGCACGCACACACATGCATCAAGTGTTCATTTCAGATTGGGCCCCAAACACACAAAGAAACAAGGAAAGAGCACATAAGGGGCTCTGTGGTAAAGATCAAGTCACTACAGAGACTATTTTTTTAATAAGTTGATTAAACTAGAAATAAAACTAACAACTCTTCAATCACACAGAGAAAACTACAACCATTGCCCACTGCTTGTGGTGACTGTTCCTGAATGATGATGCCACTAAGTGCACAATGCATAATAACTATCCAGAAGGCTCCTCAGACACTGAACGTTCCAACAGTCAAAATGCAAGTAACAAAGCACTTTCTTCACAGTGAGAAGGCCACTCACCTTAACGCCATCTTGCTTCTTGTTGAGCAAACTCTTGGCTGCTGCAGAAGGCAAGAAAAAAAACAAAAACATGTCAGCATGAGAGTTCACAAACAGTCCTGAGCCTGAGGCTACGCTAACATGCAGCAAGCATATCAGTCAACTGTGCTTATCTTCAAACTCCAGGTTGCAAAATCCAACTGCAAGATCCATAATGCAATGCAACATATGCTTAGAAAGGCTAAATTGGTCTCCTACTAAACAGTAATTCACATGTAAAGGGCTGCAGGGTGGGTGGCTGATTGGGTGTGTATTTAGCAGGTGATGAAAGGGATCATTTGCATCTCCATCAGACTGACGTAGCATTCTTAAACTGCACACACACATGCACTTAACCACAAGCACCCACACATACTATCCCATCATCCTTCTCTCATTGTATTTCTGATGGCATAAAAGGAATCCAAACACTAGATTGCATTTCAAAATTCATGCTGCATCCTTGCCTAAATGTTATTCTGATAGCCAATTGGCACTGTTGCAAGCCTGAGGTTCAATAACGTTCTCATGAATACCAAGCAACTTATCTTCATGCATATGTGATTGGCTATTAGATGACTAGGTAAGGCCTTAATATCACAACTATTAAGTTGGGCAGAACCCTGCATATCTCTCCCGTCATTCCAAAAAATCTTACCTCAAATGGAAACCACAATCCAAACAAAAGAAGGAAAGAAAATCGAAAAAAAAAGGAAGAAAATGATGAATAAAAAGAGACACAGGTGCACTAATGTCCTTAACTGTAGAATGAGGAAAGAAAGCAGGCTGGAAAAAGCCTTAGAAAATACAGACAGCTGAAAGGAAATGCATGCAAAAAGTTATGACAGTGCACAAAATGTAGAGAGAGTAAAAGCAACAGCTAGAGAGATACAGAGAGATGACGTTTCCACTAACACCTTTGTGCCAAGATTATTTTTGTCCTATAGGGAAACAGATCCAGACTTTAAGTTGTACTTTGTGCCGCCTCTGATCTGGTTCCCTCTTTACTAGAAGATGCATTTTCACCCAGCACTATACAAACTGTCTTCATTAATAAAGGCTAAGAAGCTCTTCCAGCCTCCTGCATACGTTTACATTTAAGATATGTTTTGGAAACCAGGTCTTGGACACCAGGCTAAGACAGACATACCTGAGAAGTTTCTTGTGACCAGCAAAGTGGTCAATATGGCTCCCTGCAGTGATAGAAAAGAAGGAAAGAGGGAGGCAATGGCGATGAAAGGAAGGGAAAGACAGAAATAGGAAGATTGATTACACGGTTAAAGCAAGAAATAAGAGCACAGCAAAAGGGCAACTTGAAGGTTTTAGAGAACAGGTCATCATTTCTAAGTTATCCTGCAAAGTCTTGGGTAAAGGGAGACGGAGCGAGGGAGGAGAGAGAGACAGAGAGAGAGATGGCTGGATGGATTGTTCTACAAAAATAGAAGCATGAAGGATTGCCAGACGCCTCACCTTGAGTTTCCTCCTGGCGTTGAATTTCTTCAGGCACTCCACAGTCTCCTGCCTGTGCATCATGGAAGCTACAGTGGACCGTTGCTGCCGGAAGAAGAGGAGAGGATTTGAGGATTAGTGGAGGATGGGAACAATGGATGGGAAGAATGCATAGATGAGCAGGTGTTCGCATTGTTACTGTGTTACTGTGCGTTGTGCAATTTGGATCTGATTGCAAGACTGATACTAGTGAGGCTGTTTGTTGCCCATAAGGCTCATTGTTTGTGTGTGTCTGCATCTTAATATCTGTCTATGTGTCGTTGCCACATACGCAGATCCAGGGGTGTTTGAGGGCCTCTGCGGCAGTGATGCGTTTACTGGGGTTGATGGTCAGCATCTTGTTGATCAGATCTTTGGCCTCAGGAGTTACAGTGTCCCACTCTGGGGAAGGGAACTGTCAAAAGAACAAGAGGGGCAAATACAAATTACACAGACAAAGTGAATGGGGCCATATTCTTTTTGTAGCAAAGGAAAGAAGAGGTGGAACAAAACAACAAACAGCTTTCTTCTGAGGAAACAGAGAACCAAAACTACAGTAAATATTGTATTAAAAATAGCATGTACGCGTGTGCATTATGGAAGCCACTTTTGATTTTAAATTATCGGCAAGACTATTATTTCCTCAGCAAGGTTAGGTGAACAAGAAACATTTGGTTCCTCTTAAAAATGAACTTAAAACTTTAGATCATTTGACTTTTGTTGTTTTCCTTTCTGTGATTTGGGGGCGATGTATGCAGACATCCAATCTTAAACGAGTGTGAGAACATTGACGATGACATCTGTAATAATCTGTCCGATTCCAGATTCTGAACAATAGTCATAACAGAATCATTTGAGAAGTAATGTATGGAGACATTTTGGATTTGGCACCATACATGACAAAGATCGTGTGATTCGAACAAATAACATGTTAGTCAGCTTCACTTGTTTGAACTGTATGTTTTTAATGCCAGCCCGTTTGTGCTGTGAGCGTGTGATTTCTTACATCATAGGCCCCAGCCTTGATTTGTTGGTAAAGGCGGTGCTGGTCCTCATCCCAGAAGGGAGGGTAGCCCACCAGCAGGATGTATAAAATCACACCTAGAAGGAAGTGACATGGAAAATAAACATGTTAGTAAAATATAAGAATATACTCATATTACCTATATATAACAAAAACAAATTCACCCGATTAACACATTTAAAAAACACATGAATTTGGTGTGCTTCCTCACACACCTGACCAGTTTGGACAGAGATTGAAAGTTAAGCTCATTGTAAACTAAACCAAAAAACAGGATTGTGTCTTTTTTCTTTTAATCTAGTGTTAACTGGCTGTTGGTAAAACGCCTAAGAGTCGCATTTTTACCACCAACTGGACAGAAGTGGAACAAGAGGAGTGAATCTAACGCAGGCAGTCAAAATCAGACACATATGATAAAAAGTCAGCTCTCAAGTTCAACTCGGTTTCCTTTGTTGTTCCAAAGAGCTGCTGAAAAGAATCCAACCCTTCGTGAACACAACATCACTGTGTTAAGTCAATTCAAACAGTTGCAGTGAGAGAATCTGAATGTTATTTACCACAGGCCCACATGTCCACCGGTTTGCCATATGGGTCTTTCCTCAACACTTCTGGAGACAAGTAACCCGGAGTACCGGCAAAACCTAGAGGAGTGATATGGAGGGAATGGTAGGCAGGAGTGGGCAGTTCAGTGACTGGAGGGGTGATTGATCGACTGATTGGTTGGTTGCTTGATTGACCAACTGATTCAGGTTCAGAAATGGATGGATGAATACTCACCAAACCATGCCTGCTGGTCCCCCTGCACCTCGATAGCAAGCCCAAAGTCAGCCAACTTGACCGCCGCCCCCTTCAGCTTACTGGCCAATAGAAGGTTCTCAGGCTGGGGGGGGCGGAGTCAAACAGGTTAGAGGTGAGAGGTCACACGCTCTGGGAACAAGCCACCCACAGACACAGATCTAAGATCAGATTAGCCAAACCAAATCCTAATATACACTATTAGGGGTCACGGTGCTAAACTGCTCTCAAATCCGTGTCTGAGGCGGCTCCCTTCTGCCACAAAACGTGACAGAGAAACAAATGTGGACCAAATCTCTGGGTGACCACAGACATTTTTTCCACACTGGAGCTGTGGACTTGCTTCCTCAGTCTCATGGACTCTAAACCAGGGAATTGGTAGCAGACAATCCACTGTTAAAATCCATGAGTGGGAACAAAGTCCACACTGCAGGGAGAAGGATACAGGAGGGAGGTGCGGGTGTAAAAACAAGTGACTCAGCCACATATGGGTAACGGAAAACACACACCGCACACTAACACAGTTTAGCACAATGACAAATATATGCACGCCCCTAGCAAGCACACGTGCACCCACACTAACACACATGGACACAGGTGCAGAAAGGTCTTTGCTAACCTGAGGCCAGTTAGACAGTGTGCTCTAATGAATAATACATTCCCTAACATTTAGAGGCTCTAAACACAGACGGCCTGTGAGCAGACAGTTTATGGCGGACATACGACTCAACAGGACACTAACTGACAACCGGACACATCTACATCCTCATTTACATAATCATGAATAAATCCTGCTGGCTGTGAAGTATTTGTAAACTTCAGAACACTTCAGTTAAAGGACACCTGATATAGATTATTTTTCTCACCATTTTTCAGATACAATTACACGTTCAAATTCCGATACATCTTTAATGGAGCTTTCATGCGTTCTCCTCTCTTTTTTCTCCACATAAAACAAGGTCTTTAGAGGTTATGAGAATACAGACTACTGTTAGAATATTCATGACCTCTGAAAACCTTTCACATCTCAACATAATGTTTACATAATTATGCTAATGGAGATCACTCCTGAGGTTGTGGCTTGTGGTTGCTCCTATTCCTGTTGCCATCGGGCTACACTCAGATTATCACACACATAGATGAGGATGCTAGCATGCCGTGTGCAACATTATTGGAGGAATTATTGGAATGATTGCAGAGCCATCCTTCAAGTCTAAGCTATTTGCTAGGTTTAAATCTTATTCTCATTCATGCAAACAAGAGCTGCAGCTGTTTTCATTGCAGAGGTCAAGGTCAAAGGTCAAATCAGCTTCATTGAGTGGCCAAAGCTTTTAGACCCTCTAAGAGAAAGAATGGTATATTATAAGAGAACATGAAAGCACTTTGATGGTATTTTTCCACTCACACGAGACAAAAAATTACATTACATTCACAAAACTTGTCAAAATAAATAAAAGAAAAGTGTATGGATGCAATGGATAAGGACACTGGGGGGGTTACAGGGTCTTTCGGAAAGTTGTCATATGCTGTACAGAGTCAGGACTGAGCATGGATGCAGCCGTGACTGCCCTCATACAAACCTTGAGATCCCTGTGGACAATCCCATTAACATGGCAGTGATGGACACTCTCGAGGATCTGCTGTATGCAGTGGCTGTAATGAGTGATGAACAAGCGCAGGATTGTGATGGAACAAATGGAAGGAGAGAGAGAAAAGCATGGATGAAAAAAGGAAAGGAAGAAAAGTAGAGAAAAGGGAAGGGAATTAATTGAGGGGAAGAGACGAGGAAGCAATCTAATAACAAGTATCATATGTCCGCATCATTACGGATGACATTTAGCCGCATGAAGGTAAGTCATCTCTCACAGCATAATGTATCACACTCTATAGATAAACCAAAGCTATACAGTGTGTATGACAAGAAAAGCACAGAAACACACACTATTTCTCCCCTCCTCTCGCTCTCTCTCTGGGGAGGCAGTCTTCCAACATAAAGCTGGCAGTGTAAGGTAGGCTGTGTATGATTAATACCGCAGGCTGTATGTCGTTAATCACCTTTATAAATAACTCCCGGAGATGCCTCAGAGACAAGGCAGCTGTATCGCACCTTCTGAGACGACCATATGTTAAAGGCTTAAATATACACACCAGTAACACACAGAGATGCGATATGGCTGCTGCGCTCAGCGTTGGGGTGTGTGTGTGTGTGGGTGTGTGTTACCTGGCATCAGCCTCACTGTAGTACTCCCTGGCTACGATGTCCTCAAACAGCTCTCCTCCTGTCACCCTGTGGAGATACAAAGAAAACAGTCTCTCTTTTTCTTAATCATACACGGATGCATCATGTTATAGTACATACCCTCACAAAAATCAGCCAACAGGATACTGTGTGAACACTTAATCCTACATCTGAACACACAAATTATTTTACGTAAAAACAGAAAGTATTAACTGTATTTACGTTCACTACCTTAAGGATTGTCAGTTAAGTTTAACATATAACTTGACTTGCTAAATGTTAGCGGTTCCTGGTATTAATATCATAGATCTATCTATAAGGAGAACTGCTCGGTGGCACATAAGGCCAAGAGACAGTTACTTCCTTTTTAAAATAGTGGCTGGGCTGTCTCGCTCAGTCTCTGATTTGAACATAATAAGAAAGTTTCCTCCCAACCAAGTGTACACATTAAGACATTCCTGAGCTTCTGTTGTGCAACCTGGTACAGCAAACCACTATGAGTTACCTCGTTATCACTCAGAACAAAACACTATGTTTGAGGAAAAGCAAGCCTGTCAAGCTTCATAGGAACTATGCATACTTTATACACACTTCTATACAGGGTGTGAACCTTATACAAATACACAAGTTGAAATGGAAAGTCAGACAGGCAAAAACATGTTATATTGCTATGGTGGTGACAGAATAAAAGAGAATATGTGTGAGCCAGTCTGTTACTCACAGATCAAACACCAGATAGTGGAAACCCTCCTCTGATATGCTGTCATGGAGTCGTACTGTTGAGGAGATTTAACAAAACCACAAAACACAAACACAGGACAGACAGGGAACAGAAGAAGAAGAAGCCACATGAAAAGAAAAGCAGTCAACACCTCAACTCTAATAATGCCAAACACTCATTTTTTATTCATTTCTTGGAGGTGCTGTGCGTCAGAAATAAGTTATTAGTTTTCAGGCAAGCCAGAAATACAGCGTTAATATGCAAAAAGGAGCGGGGTGAATTACTAAGTGCAAATAAAGTGGCAAAATGAGTTTGCAATTTATAATGTATTCTACCTCCACTTAATGTGATGATTCACGATGTGTTTAAAGTGTGGAAAATGTACGAGCACACTCCTAATCCCCACAGTCAGTGTGATGAGGTGAAACCTTTAACGGAAAGGCCTAAAATAAGTCTTCTTATCACATTCACATCCCAGTGTACACAGCTAACTATAGATAAGACATCAGCCGCTATAAGCTATGATAGTTTGGTTCATGAAATGGGCTCTTTCTACAAGTGTTAATAAAAGACGTGGATGACTCCAGTAACAAACCTGTACTCGCATAATTAGCCTTATATCGCTTAGATTACAGCAATAGTTAATGATTTGTACCTCATTGTGTTTGACATCTGAACTAGCATATATATATTATTTTTTAACATGTTTTTTTAACGTTTCAAAGGCCGGGAGTCCGAATTATCTTGGAAAACTGACTTGAATGGCTGCTGGGTTGCAGAACGGTTTAAGAAATCTGAAATAATACGAGTGCAGAGAGGACAGAGCCGGAGCAGACGAGTGTGAAAAGAACAAAAGAGGAGAGACAGGTTTTATCAGAGGAATAATGAGGAGGAAAGAGTGTAAAGGGTCAGCGGTTTAAAGAAAGGGTGTAGGGCTTTCTTGTCTTTCTGATGACTCGGCTAAGAGAGCACACAGATACATCATCATTAGAAAGCTGCGTACACACACACACACACTCTCCCCCATAACTGTGTCTAGAAGATAAATTGCCACAGCGCGATTCACCAGAGACCTGAACAAAATATGTGTTTTTTTAGCGTGTGTTCCTGTGTGCTCGTTTTTTTTAAGATGGAGGACTCGCAGCTCACCGATGTTGGGATGCTTCAGTAAACGACAAATCCTCGCCTCTCTCTCCAGCTTTTGATGATCTAAAAGAAAAACAAAGGACACACAAAAACAGAGAGTTATTTTTAATCCTTTTCATTATTCCCCATCATGATTGGCTTTCTGAATCATCGAAAAGGAAGTTGGCTGCAAGTTAGTTTTGATTCAGTGGAGGACACAGAGCAGTGTTTGGGATTCTTTGTCAGCGTCAGTGTGTGTTTGTGTACTTGACAGCAGCTCGTATGTGTGTTTGCGTCTGTCTGTATGTGTGTGTGAGTATGTTGGCTGTGTGTCAACCCACTCTTTTCCTTATCAGAAGTGAAATGCTTGACAAAAATAATGTGACCTGATATGTGCTTGGTTGTGTGCCACAAACAGACAGGCAGCAGTGAACAACAAACAGAGTGAGCAGCCACAGAGGATTCACATTGACCTCAGGTGTCGCGTTAAATAAGAGCTCCTGTAACGCGCTTGTAGTTTCCTTTTTCTGCCCTGAGGACAAAATCCATTTGTGAGAATACGAGTTGAATTAAAAGTCTTTCATTTCCCTTAATTCAATCTTCAGGCCAAACTTAGATCATTAGGTTTTTGTTGCTCTTAATGTTTCTTTACACACACTTAAAGGCTCAGCTTAACTGTTTGAATCAATATAAAAGCATTTCTAATACATATCGATTGTATCAGAATGCAAAATCATTAGAATGACATTAGTACATAGGGGTACTGGTTTAGCTCAGTTGGTAGAGCAGAGGCCCCATATACAGAGACTACAGTCCTCGATGCACTGATCGCAGATTCAACTCCCGGTCATTTGCAGGTCATCCCCCACTCTCCACTCCCCACATTTCCTGTCTCTCTTCAGCTGTCCTATCTAATACAGGAAAAAGCCAAAAATTATCTTTAAAAAGTACTTCACTGTTCTGCTTCACATCAGACAAAAAACTTTTTCAATAAAACTTTAATAAAGAAATATAATTTTTTGACAAAGGTTACTTAATGATGTACACTGGCAATCCTTATAAAAGATGAATAAAATGTTGGTCACAAATAAGAATTTCTTTCTTCTAATATAGTAATAATAAATAAAATGAATACAAAATTATCAATGCATCGCTAATTAACAAAATTAAAACTGCATTACGGGTACGGCCAGAGGCTATAGTCCTCGATGCACTGATCGCAGGTTGGACTCCCAGTCTGAGATCATTTGGTGCATGTCATACCCCACCCTTTACTCCCCACATTCCTGACTCTCTCCAGCTGTCCTACTGAATAATGGCAAAAGATAAAAAAACAAAAACAAAAACCCTGCATTACTGGGCACCATTATGGGTCAGGGTAATTTAGAAGAGTAGCAAGAACAGAACATAAAACCTTAAATCACTGATTTTCTGGTCACTTGCAGCAGCGCAACAAAGCTAATAACACAACACTGGTTTGGAGTTGTGTATCTGACCAAATAGTGAATCCCTTCTCCCTTCTTTGACCACTGTTTTTGCTCTCTACCAACTCCAAAGGGAAATGTCCGTCTATTGAGTTGCTAATAGCTCTAATACGTTTGTGAGCTAGTCGCTAACTGTGTACATTTGCTCTTTGGTGCGAAGCAGACTGAGTGGTCAGCGGGTTTTCAAGACAAAATCAATGACTGGGAACAGAAACAGAAAAGGCTCACATGAAGAAAACCAAAACAATGTGCTGAAAGATTCATTTCAACCTTAACCCCTCTCATTATATTCTTATTTTACACACAAAAAGGATTCCAAAATAGTTGCCGTTTATCACTTTACAACATGTGCATTCTTGCCAACATGAAAATTTCATGAGCTCATGGAGACAGACAGGGTAATATCCCTGTTATTGTACTCCCTGCATGTGACCACGGACAGGCTGGTCACAAGGCCGCCCTCGGAGAGAATCACATGCCTCCTCTGTGACACCTGACTGATTCTATCTGACTCTGTGGAACAAGAAGTGACTCTCGAATCTCCCCGGCAGAAGGAACCAAAGTCCAGAGACTGTGATTCAGTATTACCGAGTCAGAGCAGCAGTCGCTATAATGAGTGATGCTGTACGGTGTTGAGGCGACCCATTTCAGCATTGCCTCGAAACACAGAGCCCGAGAGCAAGAGAGAGAGAAAGAAGAGCAGCGGGTTCTACTTTTTTTTTTTTTTCAAAATAAAATAGGACGCCTATTTTTTCACTCTCATCTAGCCTCCCTCCTCTGCTCTTCTTGATGCTATGGAAACTGTGGACTCAGAGGCAAGAACACCAGGCAACTTGTTCCCATTATAGGAACAGGCATCTGCTGGTGTGTGTCGGTGTAGTGCATCTATAGGAGACCACAGGCACACACACACACACGGACAAACTTCTTGCTGCTGTATACTTTAGACGAAATGGAACTTGGCGTGCTCTCAAATGCTGGGTAAAAACGCCAGTACAGTATGTTCACTGTGACTGAAACAGTGATCGTCCACACCAGAGGAGGGAGGAGTTTATCAGGCGCAGGGAAAGAGATGAAGCCAGAATAAAATCCCAACAGTGACATGCAAAACAAATACAGGACGAGCTGTGGCTGCACTACAGTTAAAGCTAAAAATACAGGAGAAGGATGCAGATTTTTCAGCCTGCCCTGGTTAGTTATCATCTCATTTTCTACTTTTGTGCTTACCTCTCCATAAATCACAGATAAAGAGACACGTGCAAACTAGTTTGAGATCTTCAAAAACAAGTCATCACCTGTATAAAAAAACTTTCCAATCTGTCCTTAGTAGTATAAAATAACCGTCCATCAAGTTAAAAGAACAATAAACAGTCATAATAGGATTAAAACATTACTACAACCGGATACTCCCTGCCGTTGTGGGTGCAGTGATTTACAGTCGGATGTGATGACACACTGTTATAAATGCTAAATCATATACTTAAGTTGGAAAAATAACAATCAAGTCAATGAACAGCAGTTTAACTGGAAAATTGCACAACGCAGAGCACAATTAATCACGTGACACTGCAAAGACGACCGTGTGAAACCTCCTGACGTGCGGCCTGCAAACGCTGCAGCAAACAGACCCCGAAGCAGCCCTTCGCTGTGGTCGTAAGTCCTCCATATTGCCTGTGAGGACACGCCAATTTCGATTTAGTTTGAAGTAGACTGCCAGCTTCAGAGACGAGCAAAATAGCAGAGAGGCATCCTGACAGGCAGAGCCAGAAACAAGGGCAACGCAGCCATTATTTCATGATTAGCAGAACCCTCTGAGCAAGGTCACTAATCTGTCCATCTCTGCCTCGGCCTGACCACGTTACTGAGTGACACATAATCTCTGTGGCTTTCTGTCTGTCTAGCACACAAAATCTGTCTGTCCTTTGCTAAATGAAAGGATTATTTTATTTATCCGTCTTCTAGTTTTCTTAATCTTGCACTTTATTTTGATGTTACTTTAGATTTTTGACTCTGGTTCTGCATTAATCTTTTTTTCTTTATAATTTAACAAAGTCAAACTGCAGGCCGCAGTGCATCATGGATTAATGTGTGGAGGCGCTGATCGCGATAGTGACGGCAGGGGCGTGGATAAAGGCGGAAGGGAGTTGGATAAAGATCTTGGACAGATAAAATAAGAAACACGACAGAATAAAGGTGCAAAATATACCTGGGTGACCCGCTTAGGTATATTCTATGTGTGGGAAACACACGTGGGCTGTGGGTGTTACTTCAGTCATCTATGTTGGGGGAAGCAAATCTCCCTCGTGTGTGCGCTTAAACCAAAAGTGTGTGTACAAAAACCAAAACGTGCGTGTTAATCCCAGTAATGACACATAGTGCGCACTAATGATTTTGTTCGGTGTCCGACTGTCCCCTGTTCAGCCCTCCATCAGTTTCAAAAATTGACTTTCGTCAAACATAAGGTTGAAAAAAACGTATGTACGGTAGAGAGGGTTTAGTAAATGGTAAATGGACTCACCCATTCACAGACTGATGGCAGAGGCTGCAACGTTAAGGGCCCAACAGTCAATCAGTCATTACATTCACACACCAATGGCTATGCCACCAGGAGCAATTTGGGGTTCAGTGTTTTGCCCAAGGACACATCGACATGTAGCGGTCAGGGATCGAACCACCAACCTTCCAACTGAAAGACTACCGACCACTGAGCCACAGCTGCCCCAAATGCGAGGCCTTTACCACCCATGTCTTTTTTCCCCTTGTATTACTTCTCTAAACAAACACATAATCTCTCATAGAAAGACCTATAATAATATTTTGCTAATGTGTGGATCAAATCTGTTACCTTGTGTTCATCTAAATCTTCATCCCTGGCTCGTACAATAACCCTACTTCCTAATTTCTCGTGGCAGCATTCAACAGCAGACAAATAGCTGGAAAACATTCAGTCCTCCATCAAACTTAAACTTGTCCACACTTTTAGCCCCGAGCCGTTCTCGTACTCTGAAATGTATCGGCTGGCCCACACAAATACACTCGTCAACACCCACAAGAAGCTTTTCATATTCTTAGTTTTTTGGCAGTGTGAACGTGCGAAAATGATCTAAGTGCAGAATGGAGCGTCCGTGTGGATTCAAAAATAGCAGGCATTGACTATTGTATTCATATGTGTTTTTGTTGGTGTGTTTTTTTCAGCCCAATATCTCGAAAAGCTGGAAAAACTAAAGCCAAGTTCAGATGGATCGAGGAGTCACTTGCTAACAGACTTGTTGCGGTACGTGGAGTGCTGTTTACATCGTCTTATTAAATGTGATCACTGTGAATCTGTAGGGCTTCATAAAGAAACAGTAGAGTAGCTACAGAATCAACTGAATTACGGCTAAACGAATGGACATCTAAAACAGGAAGTAATTAAGAGCCTTTCCATGACAGTAACTCTCACTCTTATTGGACAGAAATGCTGAGTTGCTGCTTTAAAATGTTTCATTTAATATAAGCAGAGTATTTGTGAATTTATGCCAACAGGAAGTAGACAAAGATAATACATCTGTTTCTCTTTGAAGCAATCAAAACACAGCTTTAAAAGTACATGCAAAAAGTGGTTGGTAGTATGATTTGCCGGACTGCATCTGTACTGTACTCTGTAAATGTCTGTCATACAGCTGCCTCGATCCCTCTCTCCGTCATCTCCCACCTCCACTTTTCTTTCACTCTATCTCCGTCTCCTCTCTCTCCCTCCTCCACAGGTAGTCCTCCACCTCCCAGCCGGCTGGACATCTGTTGTCTAGCAACTCCTGCACCAATCAGAGCGTCAGGCCTCTCCTCTCCTCTGCAGTGAAACCAGCCTTGCATGCAAATGGCCGACATCGAGAGTTCACACACAACTATCCAACTCTACGCAAGTACAGACAGGAGAGCACAAATCTTCTTTTTCTGTGGAAGCACACCCAGAAGACGTGTGATTGGAACAAATCCTACATCAAACCATTTAACCCAGAAGTCAAAGAGAAACACTGGCACGCATGCTTTAAGATAGAGAGTAGAAAAGGTAACAGATTATGTGTTGCAACAGAATCCTTATTTTGATGCTTTTGTTTGGACGCTTTGCTACGTATGACCTGCAGTTCTCTGCAGCTGCAGGTCGTATCTGAAGTAAGATTGGAGCAACAATTGGCTGCAGAAAGCTCTGCAAAACTTTGAAACTTTGATACTTCTGTAAAATAAAGACATTTAAAAAAGTACTGAACAACATTCAACACCATGTCATTAACTTTGTGAATGTTTTAACGTAGTTTAGAACGAATGCTTCATAGCAAGAAGGCGGCTGGGTTTGCCTTGGTCCTCTCAATGTGGAGTTTATCGCTGGCCCTCTGCTCATGTACTAATTTGAAATCTCCTTTATTTTGCAAAACTTCAAATGAAATGCAAGTTTAATGAATGGTGGCACAACATTCTCCAGATTGTGTTCAGAGGTTTGACTGCCTGCCTGACATTATTACCATTTTTATGTTTCTAAAAGCCTAGAAAATCCCATTCTTACACCTCCCCCTGAACGCAACTTCTGCTGCAGTCGACTCTGAAATCTGCCCGGCTCTCAAAAAATCTCGATTGACAACAATGAGCTGTGACTGGCTGACAGAAATACTTAACTTTAATATACGTGTGTGTGTGTGTGTGTGTGTGTATGTGAGTGTGTGTGTGTGTGTGTGTATGTGTGTGTGTGTGTGTGTGTGTGTGTGTGTGTGTGTGTGTGTGTGTGTGTGTGAGACTTGAGCCATACTCCTATAGACACTGGTGAGAGGCTTTTTGCTTACGTGGTTTAAACTGACAGCAGCACTTCTACATAATGTGAGGCAGATGTAATTGTGCAGACAAATTTAAAGCTTCCCCCGGTCAGCTGTTATCATTCAGGACTGTCTGGGCCTTTGTGGGCCTGATCTAAGCTGCGGCCATATATAAGTTGGACTCAGTCCAACAGAGAATGAATATTCACATGTAAAGTAAGACTGACAACTCAAACTGAAACTACAATGCACTGAACTGTTTCCTTTTTTTTCATTTGCACTGGTGAACGTATGTCCCTCTTCCTCTTTTATGCCAAAGAATAAAAAACATCACAATATTTATTTGTGCTGTGAAACACTTCTAACAGTTTTGGTCTGAAATCTCACTTTAGGAAACACTGTAAAATGCAGCGCCAGAAAAGGCTTCAATTATTTTTAGTGATGTTCTGGTGTGTTCACAAATGTCTTACGAGTTCTTTTGTCATGACATATTCCTAAATTATAGCCCACAAGTTCAAAATGTTTTAAATGAATGCTTATGTCTCACTTAAATACTGAGTGAACGGAGTCATGCAGGGTCGCGGTCGTGTCTGTCAGCTGCCGAGCTGTCTGCTGGACACCTGACCTGAAACAATCTTTTTCTTGGCATCAGCATTGCAAGCATGTAGCCTCTATGCTGCCCAGATTAGGATTTCACACTTCGCACCATATTTAGGACGGTCCAGTTGTCATTTACGTCTTAGTTAGTTAGTCGACAGCAAGCCCTGCATAAGTGGAGCTTCCCATATGTTCCTAGTGTCTCTATGGCTTGTAGATTTAAATGTACAACTTGATGAATAAAAGCAACACTCATATTACGCTTTCTAAAAAACCTTTTTCGTAACTTTCCAAGGTAGTTTCATGATTCAAACAAATATTATATTATAAAGGAACATTGACTAACTTCATAATAATAATAATAAGTAACAAGGTGTGAGGTAATTCTAACCGCACTTTTTCAGAAAGTCATTAACGACATGCAACAGATTCCTTTTTATTCTTCATGCTTTATGGCTAATCTGAAGTTAACGTTACAAACATGACTTTTCTTTCCATCAACCACTTATCAAAATGAACTGTTTAACCAAGCAGAGACACGTACAAGTCCAAACCCGACCCAGACAAACCCTCTCCGTCTCTCTCCTCCTCCTCCTCCTCCGCTGCTTCCACCTCTTTCAGTCAGTTTGTGATGTGTCGCGCCGGCAACCGCACTGCAGCAGAGTACTGCTCTGTGTGCACGAGTGTGTTTGAGTGTGTTTGCTTTGCCTTTTGTAGTTTGACATCCTGTAAGTCTAATACTAACAGACTTAGGGACAGACAGAGAAGACGTATACGGGGACAAGGGAAAGAGACGGGGACAGAAATAGAGAGAGAACAGAAACCAGACAGAGAGATGTGGTCGGATAGAAAAATGAGACAGACAAAGATGGAGTGGTCTTCGCTGAACAGACTCTCTACTTTGTCTCTTCACTGGGATTGATCAAGTTATGAATCAACTGATTTCTGGCTTATGTATCAATCAGACCCACGTTATATTGTCAACAATTATTAACACATACATATAACAGGAAATGTATTTTTTTTGGTCCATGCTGATATTAACAATTCAATTTCTATTTCTCATAACTAAAATACTCTATTATATATATAAAATACTATATATGTATGCAATTAATTACCTTAATTTACCTAGCATGAGAGCAGCAACACGTCCACAGAGATCGGCTCTATAACTTGGCTTGGGAACAGGAGGGTTGCTTGTTTATGTCCTGGTACGGACCATGCATGGAATTGGAGCTGGGCCAGTTCCCTTCCTGGGCACTGTCGAGGTGTCCTTGAGCAAGGCACCAGATACCCCACTGTGCCCATGTGCAGCCCCCTCACTCAGACAACTCACCACTAATCCATGTCCATAGGGTCCTGTTTGTGCATGTGTGTATTCTGGATATGTGTGTGTAGCATGTTTGTAAAAACACAGTGAAAAAACTTTAATTTCCCCTCAGGAAAAATGTGTTAAATTACACTACAGACATTTATACAGTATATTGGGTTTATGTACTTCACCTTGGTACTACTTTTTCCAGGCAAGACACGTACACCTGCAGCAAATGTCTTTGCCATCAACAGTGTTGTTAAACTGTAGGCTAATTAACTGGATAGTAATTGCAGAGTGACCTTGATGCTATAGAGCAACTTTAAAAGAGTGCTATTTAATATTTAAAATGGGTAGAAAGTTTCCGGTTTCTTTATTTGTCTGTGTTTTTGTAGAAAGCTAGAGATGTAAAGCAACATCTGTCATAAATGTGTCTGCATCAGATGCAAAGTGGAAAGGGAAAATAAAACTTTCAGGTGCACATTAAACTTTGTTTGCGCTGTCAAATATTTGGATACACCTTTGCGTGTTATGTTAACAAGATCTTGCGAACAATACATGCAAAAAGTGTGCATAACTAGCTTGTACCCAAAGTTGAATTACGTAGCTCTCCCACGACTGACCTGACAAAAAATGATGACCAGCGTAATCTGAATCAAAGTGATATCCTAGTACAAATGAGTCTGGTGAACCCTTGTCTTACGCCTTCCTATACTCTACATAATTGGTCAAATAAGTGCCAAATATTTATAGTAACTTCTATGAGAAAGGGTCACAATAATCATGCACCTGTAAAGTAAACATACGGGCTTGTATTTACCTTGACAATTCTGATAATAAATGAATAACAGTAATTATCAAATAAAAATACCAACGATTTGTTGGTAACAGCTTCTTAAAAAGTACTCTAAATAAGTACTTGGAAAACATCTCCTGGGATCTTTGGATGGGCATAACTCACTTTATCCCGTCAAACAATCAATAATTTAAATCGATTGATCGAGTTGAAGTTCTGACCCGAATACATACACTCCAACACGCCGCAGCAGGGTGCTGGAAATGCTCTGCACTCATTTATTAAAGAGCTTTAATTAAAAATATGTATCGGGGTAAATGTAACGTCCTCTTTGGCCAGCAGCCACGCAGCCACACACTCTCTTTCTACACCCCGCACAACCTGAAGGTCTAATGAAACCATCAGCACACCGAGACACCGTCACCCTCTGATGGTTCCCAATAGAGGAGGAATTATGAGACTGATAACTTCTTGCTTTCTGTTCTTAGGGGAAACAAAAGGTGGCTGGTGTCAGAGATAAAGTTGCCCCCAGAGTGTTGCAGAGAGGCTAATAATGAACGGTAATGTCTGCCTTTATCTTATCCGGCATAATGCAGCCGCACGGACATGAGACTCATTTACTAAAATTAGTCTGAGGATAATGGTCCAGAGACGTCCTGACAAGGTGAATCTGTACAACAGAGAGATGGAGACACAAATTCACACATATTCTGGCATGAAAAGCTTCAGATTCACATCCCTGGTACAGCGACTTCTAATAATGGCTACATCACGTATGTAAGAGGTGTGTGGTGCTGCTGATGAGCAAAAGTAGCATCAAAGTCGTAAACACTGTATCCATTATCAGGGTACAAAATGTTCCTTTATTTCATAAAAAAACTGAAGCGCCCTGGTTACCACAGGAGCTGGCATGGCAACTAGCAAAGGCACTGCTTAATATAACTACCTCTGTAACTATATACACATGTACTGTTTCTAAGCGTACAGACTATTGTTGTTCTTAAAGGAATAAAGGATTTACCACAGCTGAACTTTCACTGCATTTTACCCACAATGCCTTTCAACAAGCCTCAAGAGAACCAGCCTGAACTTTCCATCCAGCATTTTCTTTTGAATAAAAGGTGGAAGAAGAAAAAGGACTACCAAAATAAGAGCTTCATGTTTTGCAGCTACGCTGTATCCCACACCCACAGATGCTACCTTTGCCAGAAAACTATCCTTACTTTCACCTCCTCCTGCTTTTGATTTTTGGAAACATTGATACAAAATAAGACTGCTGGAAAGTATAACTTTTACACTTCTGTTGATATTTTAAAGACCCCCTCCAGTAAAAAAAGTTTTTCAACCTTGTAAACATCTCCATGTGGTGTTTTTTATGCACTACAAGACATATCAGGGACAACATAAGCAGTCATCTCCATGGCTGGGCCTGTCTGCTTTTAAACTGCAGTGTACCAAGGACAGGCTGAACAGGCTGGCAGGGTTTGTGATGTCACAAACCTAAGGAGCCAATGCCGTTAATGGACGGGGTGACGCTATGCATATCATTATGTGCAACCTATGGCAACCACTTGGGCGATGCGCGAGCCAGCTGTAACAGTCATCGTAATTTTTGCACTACTAACGTTACTACTACTAATTACTACATTTCAAGCTAGCTAAACTTTAACAAGTTGCCACTAACGACGGCAGAGACACGTTTTGTTTTCCAACAGAGGAGGCGGTTGGAAATGTGCATAGTGGGCGGGGACTATGCAGATTTGAGAATTTTAATGAGGGAGAAGGAGGCGATGTACGAAACGTTTTTGCAGAAGAAAACATATCAGACACAATTTATTATTTCAAGCAGAGCATTGTCTTAAATAATGACTGGAGCTGGTTTTTATAAATTGTTTTCTGCAACTTAGTGGCAGCAGTGCTATATCTATGTTAAGTCTAAGACCAATTGTCATGACGTGTTTTAATCTGGATTTCACTTTAATGCCTCTCCACTTTTGAAATATTCATATTTCAAAAAACAATATTTGTATCTTTTGTAATCTATATTATAACATGTTTTCTATCACTCTGTTGTACGGCTGATATCAGTTGACCAAATCAGATAATGAAATCAATGATACGTACTTGAACAAGGGAGACCAGACTACAGACTTCCTCCTTGTAATGCTGCAGACTAAGACTGTGGTCTAAATGTTAGATCTGCCAGTGAATGTGTGAGGGAGGACAGGGAGGAGGGATGACAGAGGGGAGAGAGTTGTTGTGGGGAGGAGGAGGAGGGGGGGGGGGGGTTGAGGGTGAGTCAGACAGACAAAAAAAAAACAGAGGTTGAAAAGGACAGAGGCAGATAAGAATAAATAGAGACAATGAAAGAGACAGGAGGAGACGACTCTGTAATTATAAACACCCCTCTCTTCTTTCGACAGAGTCCATTACTGTTGTTAGTCATACTGTGGGTTCTTTCAGAGCCTAACAATCCATCTTTTTTTTAACCAAATCATGACATTATAAAAAATGCAAGAGCTGCAGCTTTGATTATCGCTTACATTATTAACAATGAGGCGAAAGCTTGATCAGGTGAGTGTTGACATTCTCTTTGGAAGCCGAATACGTCACCAGAAACGTATACGACGGTTACTAATAAGGTACAAATACAGCTTGTCCGTTTCTCTATTCATCTAAATGCATCTTTTTATTTTATCATTTTCTATATATAGTATATAGTATAAAGATAATGTAGTCCCAGACTCTTTGTGCTCTTATAAAATGTACAAAATGTACAATGGAAGGAATATGTAGGATATCAATCCTGCCCCTGGTTTCCTGCCAGTATGTCTATCTATTAATGCAGTTACACAGATCCCCAACATGTTCATCCCTTTGTTCTTTACACTCAAATATTTCCATGACATATACAAAGACAGACACACAAACACCCGTCATGTGACAGCTTTCCCTCCCTTTGTAGACCAGCAGTCTGGTGGCAGACAGGTTAGCTTCGACTGAAACCAGAAACTGTCTCCTTGAAAAAGATGGAATTTCAATACTCAATACTGTGCGTGTGCGTGTGTGTTTGTGTGTGTGTAACAGAGAGAGAGAGAGAGAGCCAGATAGAGACACCCACAGTGAGAGAATGACCAACATCTATTTTTAGCCCAGTACCCAGTGAGTCATGTGATTCCCCCCTTCTTCCTACTGATCCCTCCTTCCTTCCCTTCCCTCTCTCCCACTGTCTTTCTCTCTTCCACAATCACATCCTCTCTCTCTCGTTCTCTCCTCCCTTCTTTCACTTCAAAGCGAGTTAAACTGTAGCAAACCAGGAATGAAGGTCTTAAGAGAGGAAAGGGAAGCAGGTGGGAAGACAAATCTTTATCTTGCCTAATGAGGGACAAGTGCATGAGGGAGATGTAAAAAGAGAAAACATGCATACATAAAAAAAAATCGATATCAGTTTTACATTGAAATGATGAAAAATGATACACAGAGGCAGACCGGCCTTTGCTTTAGTAACAGCTATCATCTCTGTTACCATGACACCTTCACATAATAAAAAATCATTAATGGTACGCCCCTAATGCCACAGAAACCGTCCACCATCAAAGACAGACTGTTACAGATTGGTGGACTGGAACGACATCCAACCAGGAACAATGATATTACTCTCTCGGCTATCGTCTGAGACGATACAGCCTCTGGGGACAACGGTGCACATGTCAGGCGTGTCCAGTTTAACCAGCGTTAAGCGATAAACGACTTACAGTCAAGACTTCCTTTTCTGAACACTGCTTTGTTTACAGTCCAGTTGGTCCAGAAGCAATTGTGTGTTCAGATCAGAAGTGAAGCAAATTGTGGCCCTCTAGATATGTCAGCAAAATAAACGCTGTCACTTGTTTGTTCATTAAAGATCCCCCTGAGCAGCGACTGCTCATCTATTCGTGGTGAGTTTCACCGTAAATAGTCAGTTACACAGAGGCTGCACTCTGGCTAACTTCAGCGATATGACCCTGAAAAAAAAAAAAAATCTTGTCATTTACTTGTAATTAACGGGTCTTGCCTTTGCCGTAATTTCGACATCATGATGCAGATTTGTAAAAAGTAAATATGAAGCTTTGTCAGGTCTTTCTCAAGAGGAGAAGAAAACTACTTTTAAAATGCTCCTTTGTTGAGCGGAGATCAGATCGTTAATGATGCATTCAAGGAAGTCGGGAAATATAAACTTTCTTGACACCGCGTCATGGAATTGATCCGAAGTTGAATTTTAGATCTAGAACAGATTGTTAGCTGAACTTGGTGCAGATGTCTGTTCAAAGAGGTGAATAAGAAGCTAAATCACTGTCAGGCGTCAGCCAAAGGGAGCTGCATTACGTTCCACCTACTTTTACTCTGCATAAAGACTGTTTCTCCTGCATGCGCCACAGCCTGTTGATATGCGATTGGTCAATGTTTCTCGGACTACAAGCCTACTACAAGTGGAGCAGAACACTCTTGCCATACCTAAAATCAATGTCCCTGCCTACAGATTATACTGTACATTTCTATGTAGAATCTGTAAATAAAGATTACTGCAGCCCTGATTTAACTTTACCATCATGGTACACTTCCATTTAATTTAGAACAGCACCATAAATGCTGCCTAAAACATATCATGGTATTACGGTATATTCTCTTAGTCTTTGGTCTATATAGTTTTTCCTGACCACCAGAGGCGGAGCTTAGCACTGGATATGATCAGCCTGACACAAGCACAGGTCGTGTATCTAGTTTAAGTCACACGTAGCTGGTATGACGTAGGATGTACTGTATATAAGCACACATCATCACCAAAGATGTCCCTTTGAATCTTTTCACCTGCCCTAACAGAAAAGAAGAATTCAGAGAACCGTATTTAATCCGTAACTACATCTGGTTTGGTTCCTGATGCCCTATTTCTTCACTGTTGTTCTTCATCCGTATCACTTCATCAAATCCAACAATGCAACACAATATTTACAAGGTTTGAAAAGCAGCCTTTTTAAAAAATTCAAAACAATCTTTATTCTGACGAATTCAATAGTGCAAACCTATACAACTGTAAAACAAGCTGAAAGGGTCGTATAGTCGCGCACAAGGCAAGTGCATGGATAGATTCAAAACCAGAGACAATCACGTGCACAAACAAACAGATGAGGGATTACACACACACACACACACACACACACACACGGTACATCACAAGCAAATACAAAGTGACAAAAGCTAGCAGACAGAGTCATAGTGACAGGACACTGACGCATGCATGAAGGGAGAGGACAAATATTCAACTGCTGTGAGGGATACAGCGTTCACAAACACACACACACACACACACACACACACACACACACACACACACACACACACACACACACACACGTGTGTATGTTGACTTTCCATCTTCTCTTTCTCTCTTTCCGATTATCTCTCTCTCTCTGCTGCTTCCCCTCATTCACTGACTCATCTGCTGCTCTTAATGAAATGCTGTATAATCAGGATTGCAGATTGCAGGACTGTGACTGGGTGACTGGTCCTATAGGCCTATTGCACATGTGTGCATGCATAACCAGAAACACCACACACACACACACTCAGTGCCTTGATCTGCCTGCTTTCCAGCCACCAATCCTGCCCTAAACCCTTTTCAATTATATGTACTCGCGCGCACGCACTCGCATAGGCAATCGCACGCACAGTGGTGGAGTGGGGTTGGGGGGAGGTCATGATCCTGCCAGAGAGAAGGGAATCAGAGTTGCAATTCTAGGGCTTATCGCGGAAAGAGGGTAAGACCATATCTGACACGCCAGCACGCCCGGTATGTAAACCTCTAAACACACAAACACAGAGAGAGGGAAAAAGGGAGAGAAAGAGAGAGTGCGTGCACCCGCCGATCTGCGTGCGTGCGTGGTGAGATAACCCTTTGCAGTATTTTTGGAAAATCTGTCCCAGCATGCAAATGGTGGGATACCGATCCGTCTGCCGAGGTTTCTATTACCAACACTGCACTGAGCGAGCGGTAGGGTCAACATGAACGGACAAAAGACAGAAAGAGCGGATGATTTGAGAGGAAAGGAGGACGAAAAGAGATCGAGTAGACGGGAGATGAAAAGCAGAGTGATGGAGGAATGAAGGCGAGGAGAGATGGTGAGGTATTAGTGGATGGAAAAAATGTGCAGGGAGGAGGGAGTGAGTGGACGTGAGATATATGACAGTCTTACAATTCAAGACAAGAGAGAGAAGAGATTTCTTTTTGAAAAGGGAGAAAGAAATGCAAGATAGGAGAGAAGAGTAAAAGCAAAAGAGCAGAGAAGAAGGAGAGGGAGGATTAGGAGGAGGAGATGGTGCTGCTGGAACTGAATGATGGGTAAAATATTGCAAAGAGGGGAGAGGGGTGCTTGTTAAGATAAGCAAATAAGTGCAAAACAACAGAAGAACAGTAAATCTTTACAATGTAAATTTGTGATA
Source organism: Semicossyphus pulcher (assembly GCF_022749685.1). Lineage (NCBI taxonomy): Eukaryota > Metazoa > Chordata > Actinopteri > Labriformes > Labridae > Semicossyphus > Semicossyphus pulcher. Next base: position 9,833,764 of record NW_027211681.1, read on the forward strand.
GATGTCTCCTCCTGTATCTACAGAGGCCTGACTCTTTGTGCGGTACGACAGCAGCCATTGGTTATCAGAGACAAGCAAGCTGTGACAAAACACGCCATTGGCTGAAGAGAAGTAGGAACAGCACAGGCACCACACACCATTGGTTAATATTCACGAATATGCTGTTGGCAGTTCCTGGGTCATGTGTGTGCTTGTGCATGCACATATGTGTGTTTGAGCTTGAGCTAGTGTGTGTGTGATTGTGAGTGTGTGATAATGTGTGTGTGTGTGTGTCCCAAGCCTAAGGCAACCAGGCCAGCGGCTACAATTACAGTGACGGATGTGAAAGAACTGGGTCGGCTTCGCAAGAGATCTGCCCCTGGGACGACAAGACCAGCCAGAGCCCTGAATCAATACAGAACACACACATGCACACGCACACAAGGTTGTGTGTGACAAGCTTTTACATAGAAACTAAAAGACAGATATTAATAACACAGAAAAAGAAGGAGAAGGTGTACAGTATAACACAGCACAAAAAAGTGAAAGTAGGCAAACACTAATTTTGCTTGACATATTCGCTGTTTGCTTCCGCGCACACACCGAAAACTTAATCAAGCAAAATCCAGATGAGTCTCTGCCCCCCTGTGTGCCTGCTGTCGCTCACTCACACACACACACTTGTCCTCTCGCAGAGCCCCAATGCCTGTTTCAGGGGCAGCGATGTTCACAGCTCATCCACACGTAACTCAGTGACACTTGAGGCACGTTTTCTGCTCATGTGTGGTGTGTGTTTCCGTTTGTGTATGTTGTGTGTTTTTCAAAGCATGTTTATGAGGTGTGTTTGTGTGCCCTACCTCTGGCAGAAAGCTTCTTGGTGTTGATGATTTTGGCAGCATATTCCTGTCCAGAGGAGATCTTCACGCACCTCCTGACCACGGAGAATGCTCCCCTGAAATAGACATAGAAATAGAATTACTTCTAGATGTATTGTAGCTCAAACAATAGAAGGTGTAAAGAAAGATGGTTGACATAGGCCTAGAAAACTGAGGCTGTAAAAACCTAGCTTAGTTAGCCTGAGACAGTGAACCCAATGCTACTGATTAAAACATGTCTGAGCTCTTCTTTTTAGTTAGCTAATAATGGTAAAATCTGACCTTCATTGCTGTTTGATTTTGACTTCTGACTACTACTAAACTTTTTCAGTTTAAGCAAGAGGCTAAGCGAAGCATGAAAACTAGCTAGACTGAAATCAAGCTAATCAGTAGAGTTCCAATAGCGGTATTGCAAGTCAATGCATCACTGCAATGCCATAATTTATTAGTCTCCTAAAAAATTCACTTTTCTTCTTCTCCAAAACAGTGGCCAATCAAAAACACACATTACGTCTTCACATAGCAACAACTGTTAGCAACTGCAGCTGTGGGTGGCTAGCAGAGAGTGCGAACTTACTCAAGGCTAGAAACTGTCACAAATCAATATTTTCTAAGCACACATGCCAAGGTGGTATTTTTTATTTAAAGATAAACACACATTAAAGTGGTTTCATGTAAAAATCAGGGTTTCCTAAGCGGAAAGAACACTGGACGTTAGGAGAAGCTGCGAGCCGAGCTACTGCTAACGTTAGCCTAGCTTGGTTCTAGATTCTTTTGAGGTTCAGATTGCTATAGTGTAGGCTACTTTGTAAGACCATACAACAATGAAAGCAATCATATCCCATACATACAGAGTTACAATTATAGCCTACAGATTCTTTGATACATTAGCCTATATTCTTTTTTTTAAATAACAAAGATATCTGACGGGTAGGCTATTCTGTGTCCACCTATACTCACACACGATAGGCTACTGAATGAGTCTAGAAATCATACTCAGTATCAGGTAGGAACTGGTAACAGATCCTGTCTCCTAGCTGGTAGGGTTACGTTACCATGGTTACTTGATCATATTGCAACCTGCTTTATGAAGGATTTCCTGAAAACAAGCCAGATTTACCACCTGTTTTAATTTATCGTCTTTTTATTATGAAACAGCCCCCTGATGTCAAAAACAAATACTACTGAGCAAAAATTATATTTTACAGACAAATTCCAACATTAAATTGCACAAAAGCATGGATGCCGTATCTGTGCAGCCACTCACAAAAACACCCTCACACCCCACACCCACAGTACACGCTGTCCTCATCACCACACGAGACCATAAACACAAACCAACATGCCTATCAGCCTTCTATTGTTTGGGCCATGTGTTGTTCTAGTGTTTCAGGCACATGTATGAAGATAAAAAACTAGGTCAGCTATATTTGAGAGAGGAGAAGAAGAGTGGAGCGCTCCATCTCTCATCTCTAAATGCAGCCACGGAGCGGCCCGCCTGTGCTCGCCTCAGCTCTGCAGCCACACAGGCCGCTTTGCTATTCAAGCTCCATCTCTGTCTGTGCACGCCTTTTCTTTCAAATCAAATCTGTTCTCATCGTGTCTCGCTCCTGACAACATCAGAGTCATCACAGACAGTTAGTAGCACTCAGATGCAGACACTGGAGAGACAAAGCGGAGAACACTCATTACCTCAAATGAACCCTGTTCTTCCACTTGCTCTACCTCTAATGGCTGACAACTGAGGCGTGATGTTACTGTGAAATATTTTATTATTCTGTTGAATCAGTGTAGCAATATGAGAAATAACTGAAGCATTGTGCCTATGTGATGACTAGCTGCTGCTGAGCATACAGTGATGTCTATGTGTTATCTAACATCCTCTGGAGTGAGCAGCTTGCAACTAAAGCTTACCTCTAATTTATAGGGGATTTGGCAAAGGAAACGATTATAGCATAACATGTTATGTAAGAATTTTACTCTACTATGCCCTGTAGTTTTTTTTTTTTGCTGTTCAGCCCATATGGGAATGTATAGTAGCTGCACAGCAAAGTTTTTTGCATTTGCAAGTAAAGCTAAAATTAGGTTTAGGGTTTGCAGCCAAACTGTCTCTGAAGAGGAATTTCTCTGACAAATATAGTTTAAGCGAAGGAATCCGCTTTATATGAATAGCTTGGACCATTTAGTTATGAATTTAAGTAAATATTTCTGGGTAATCAAAGTTTACATGAGCTTAAAATTTGATTTAAGACTAAGTATAAGCAGTTTTCTTGTATTTCTGCACTTCTGTATTAAACAGATGGATGAACTCACCATTTTGAAAACCTGTCTGCTATGATTTACAATTTTGAATGATTTTAAATTTCACTAAAAATCACTAGAGTCCAGTTAATTTCAGTACAATATAAAAATTTGGTAGAAGAATTATATCTGTTGGTCTTTCACAAAAATGTTACTTGGTACACAATGTAGTCTTTTAAATGAATCTGCAGTTAAACTGCATCAAGAATAATGTAATACTGAAAGAACCAAATCCATGCCTGATCTTAACAGTGATGGATTAGGTCTATACAATTTAAACAAGTTTCAAATGTCCACTACATTATATTTTCTCACAAACATTGTGGTATTTTCCTTTAATCAGCCCCAACAGGTCTGCTGTTTGTTGGTGTCAAAGAAACAGGGCTGCACACAGTAAAGAGATCATTGAGTTAAAGGTACTATAAAAGCAATATGGCTGCATTATTAATAACATATGGTGTACCACGAACACGTCCGAGGATTATAAACGAGGCTGTACAGATTTCTTTTTCCTCACAGGCCTCCATCAGAGGGGTGAGAGGAGATCAATACCTCCAGTTGGAATGCTAAGTGGGAGACACTGGGTAATTGGGAGAACATTTTTATCTCTCTCTGCTTCAGCTGAAAGTCAACCCAGGCCGCAGGCAATCTATCTGGGTCTATGTACAGTGACCACTGGGTGCTGGGCAGACTGCAGGTTAGGCAGCCACACATCACCACACAGGTACAAATATGCGCCCATGAGCGCGCGCGCACACACGCTTGTACCTGGATCACCCTGTCTCTCCCTATCCCAGGGGTGAGGAATTCCCTGCCTGTGTCCGATAATTGACCGCAGCTCGATGCTTGGCTGGGGAATGTGTCATCGCCAACTACATGGTCTGCTGTCGCATTACCGAGTGTGTATTTCTGTCACGCGGGAGGAGGGGGGCTGGGGAGGGGGGAAGAAAGCTAGAAAGGGAGGGGGGTGGGTTTCCAAATCTCACCATTTCACACACCCCGATGCATTTCACCCCGGTTCAGTTTACAATATGGGAGCTCCTCGCCCTCCTGTGGCACCCAAAGGTCGAAATGCAACATGCATCGGTGGCTGCACAGGATGGAGGCAAAATGACGACACGCTCGCCTCGACATCTTCTTTCGTAAGCACAAAACGAAAGCAGAGGCTTCAGATGTGGGATTAAAACAAACAGGATGCCACACTGCACAGGCCTGCATGATACATGATAGCGTATTTAGCCCCCCCTGCATCATAGGCTTCATGGCTACCCACGGCGCGCACACACGCACACTCACACATACAAAAACGCAAACAGCCCGGAATCCGCGTCCTTAAGCCAGGCGGCCCATTACATAACAGGCTGACATTTCATACAGAGATGATGATGATGATGCTGGATGATTAAAAAAAAAACACGCTGCCTTACTTTCCCAGCTCCTCGAACAGCTGATATTCGTCGGTAAATCTCGTGCAGATCGTTAACGCCATCCTGAAGGAGGTGCCAAGAGGTGTGCGGAGGCGCAGATAAGGTGCACTCACAAACAGTATCCACCACACACAGTCGTCAACGCCGCCCGGTTTTGTCCTGGACCTGCAAACCAAACGGAGGGACTCATGCACAGCTGAAGCGCATCGGCGGGATGATTTCTGCGGCAAATGCACTGCCTGCGCGAGCGTTTCAATCTGGACGAGAGAGCTTCCGGTGTTCGCGTTTGCTGTTTCGCTTTTTTCCTCACACGAAGCGGCTTGTCACAGCTCGTAGACGCATCATTTTGTGTGCATTCCGGTTTCTCTGGTGCGTGTCTGTCCAGCCCTGTGAGTGTCGTCTCTCTGCGCGCATCAGACGCCCCACTACCGCACCTACCCCTGGCTGTGCGCTCAGTCCCGCCCCTTTGCCTGCATTCTTACACACGCCAATTACAAACCAAAAATACAAATAAATAACTGAACCATTGTAAATATTAACAATACTGTAAATATTTCAAATAATTCCATAGGCACGTGTGCTTCTGAACGTACCCTTAGCCTATAGCTACCATTGTGGAAATAAAAGGACCAAACTGTTGACCTAAAATAAAATGTAGGCTACCTGGCACGGAGAGGCTCTGAGGATGGGGGGCTAAAACAAAGTTCATAATGTAAGCATAGAGGTATTGCTAATTAAAGACTGAGGCATACGTTGTTTGACATAAACAATGGTGCATTTATTAGACGTTTTCTCAAAATGTTGATTTGTTGTAAAGAATCAGTGAAAGCACATTTGTGAGAATATTTGCAAATAATGTGACAGCTAAGTTGGTACTACACACAAGCTTTGATAAGGCCTGTATGGAGAACACGACCCATTAATTTTCCATTAATCTTTCCCTAAAAGATGTTGAAATTATGCTGATCATTCAAGAGACACTCCACCAGCCTGGTTCTGCAGAGACCCGATGAGGTCACCCGGGTGTCAACAGGAGAATAACAAACTTGTGGATCAAAGCTGAAACCAATAATCATTATCATCATTGATCAGTCTGCCTGGATGAATTTATTATTTTGTCTAAAAAAAAATTTTTATTTTTTATTTTTTTTACAAAACAACCAATTTTTAATGGAGAAGCTGAAACCAGCGACATTTGTAGCTTTCCTAAAAATATACTAATTGTCCAAAGTGTTGCCAAATGTATTTTCTACAGACCAATGAGTCAAAAATAACTGTTTAAGTTCTATTGTGGAGTTTTTGAATATGCAGGATGTGTCCAGGGAAAGACATGTATGACTGAGGTATCCAACATTCCTGCATGCCATCATGCAGTGTAATCCTAGTGGTAATTATTTTGCAGGGGTTGGGTGGGTGGTGCAGATCCAATAACAAGAACATGTGAGTTGTGGTACAGACCATGTGACTTTTTTGAAATACTTAAAAAAACATTTATTGTTGCAACTAAAAGGTAAAGTTGTTTTAACAATGTCTGGTCAAAGTCCTCTGCACAATCATTTACTGTTGTGGTTTATAGTGCACGTGACAATAATCTCAGGGTGAGGCCCTGTGATATGATTATGAGGTCATTTAACCAGCTGTGTTATGCTGGGCGGGTGTTCCAGGAAGTACGACATAGTAGATCCAGGAAACACTCAAAGCACTAAAGCACTTGCATTGACAGAAAATTACATTATTGGTTATGTTATATTAGAGTGTTCTACATCATATATGTAAGAATTTGTTTTCTATAAGACTTGAAATTAACTTTGCAAAAACTGTGCATTTATTTGTAATTTAAAATTCATTAATTTAGGAACAGTGTAAAAGCAGCGGCAAAGAAGACGAGAATATATCCATCCATCCATTATCTATACTGCTTATCCTGTTCAGGGTATGGGGGGGCTGAAGCCTATCCCAGCTGTCATTGGGCGAGAGGCAGGGTACACCCTGGACTGATGGCCAGTCAATCACAAGGCTGAGACAGATGCTGTGTTTGAAATTCCATACTATACTAGCAGTACGTACTGATTTGGCCAGAATGTAGTATGCAAACAAAAGCAAAATATGCAGCGCCCCCTTCTGCTGGAATGCGGCTGCTGTCCTTCATTTCAACTGCCGTTGTGACCTTCCAGCGCTTTGCATTTTGGGATACAGTAGGCGAGGTAGACTGGTCCGATACATACTGGAGATTTTCTCAGAATCAGTTCGACATCCGGGTATTTTTGGCATACTGCATACTACATACTGCTGGTATAGTATGGCATTTTGAACACAGCAAACCTTTCTTGTTCAAACTCACACCTATGGGCAATCTAGAGTCCCCAATGAACCTAAAGAGCATGTCTTTAGACTGTGGGAGGAAGCCGAAGTACCCAGAGGGAAACAACGCATGCAAGGGGAGAACATGCAAACTCCACACAGAAAGGCCCACTTTGGCTGAACCAGGTTTTCGAACAAGGAACCTTTTAGTGCTAACCACTACAACACCGTGCAGCAGACAATATTTATTTAGATATTTTAGTTACTGGAAGTTGGAATTGTTGATTGATGTTGAAAATCTCTAAATTAATAAAGTGTTGGAAAGAAAAATCAAAGAAATTCCTCATTAGATTAAATATTACTTTATTTATTTACCACAGCAATTGAATACAAAACAATAACATTTCATAAATACATCAATAAATATGTTGAACCCGTATTAAAGGCAAAATAGGCAGTAACACAGAACACAGACTTAATAAATAAAGTGTTTGATACAAACACAAGCTCTTTAAGGTAAATGCTGCTTTCAGCTCTCAGCAGTTGATCAGGACACGAAGCAGCCCACTGGGACAAAAGCGCGAGGACTGCGATGACTTCATCATCCTCTTGAATTAATACTTTTAGGTACATTAATTTGTTTATGAACTAATGAAGACTCCTGAAACACGTCTCTCCACGTCTGTTCAGCGTCTTCTGCTGCAGAGACAAGAAACAGAAAAGACTCATTAATTTGTGAACATTTGTGGTTACGTTATCAAGTTAAATCACATGCGATGCCATTATACTGTATAACTGATCTGTAATTACCTCGACATGATCTTCTTAATCACTTTCTTCACCCAGGGAGCCTCGGGGTCCAGGCAAACCTCTTGGCCTGTATTTTTCAGAGTGGCACTGCAACACCAAGCAGGACACAGAGATGCAGTCAGTACATGTACACTCCTTATGCAAAAGGCAACAAGCGACCGTGGCTATATCTCAAACTTCATCACTATCTAGATGAAGGTATTGAAACAGGGCCTTACATGATCTCAGTCTCCTCGCAGTGGGAGTTGGCAGGAATCAGCTCCACCTTCTGAATGTGGCGGCCGATGGGTTTGCTCTCCGTTTGGATGCAGCGACAGTGCAGCTCCACTCCCAGGCTTCTCAGACTCATTCCTGGCAGGAGAAAGAAAGTCGGTTACAAAGTGCAACAGATGACTTAGGATGCATAGAGGAAAAAGAGAGCAGGAGAATGTGCATTAAATGAAAAGAATGTTACCTTCACTGATGGCCAGGACGGCCAGGAGCACCACGATAGAGGAGAAGATGACTCTGCTGCTCAACATTTTGCCTTTTAAAACTTCTGCAACGCTTCAAAATAAAGTAAAAGAAAGCAGCTTGTTGTCGCCTGATGTAAAAGTAAAGACGTTTTATATTCTTCTTCAACTTTCTTTCTTCTTCTGCTTTTCCTCTTCTTGCTTCAGCCGCTGTCTCGCTCTGCTGTTTGAATGTAGCGCTTAAGACGGGACTCTCTCCTTTTATAGACGCCTCCTGGAAGTGACTCATGCCCCTGGCTCAGGGGTGTTGCGCAAACTTGGACTGTCTGTTGATGAGTGGGAATTTACACAGTGAGGATTTTTGACTGACAGACATGAAGGCTCTTGGGTCCACATTTGTCACCTGTAGAGTTATCATTTGGAAAAACACAGTGACTAGAAATGTGTAAGAGAAATTGGTTAATGTTAAAGGAATGCGTAAGAGAAAGGTTTTGTAAATGACAGATTGCTGCTGAACCATTGCTCACACAAAGCTCACAGATTAGTTATCGACCAAATCTCATATCGCATGCAATAAAAGGAACACATGGATGCAATCTGTGAATGAGTGGTTAAGGAATGAAACACTCAGGTGTAGTCATGTAAAAGTGTAATCTTCAGGAAGTGTTGTCCCAGAGCCAATTCATGACCTTTCTGTTGGAATGTCTAAACACTCCAACAGCTGCACAGCTTTTAAAACAAAATATAACCTACACTTCCCTGCATGCACTGCCACATTCATTACTGTAGATTAAGAAAAGAAAAGGCTCTGTTGAGGTTTCTAAAGGTGTCTGTCTGTTGACCTGTCCGTCTCTTTCTTGCTTTCTTTTTCTATGAACTCGTACAGAAGATTTGCTCGAGTTTTCTGCCTGTCAAAACAAAGTTTTTCCTCAATTCCAAAGTCATTGTTGTGTCTCAAATAATATAAACAGTACTTTCTGGAGATAAGGCTTTATAAATAAAATTGATCTGTTAAACTTAACAAAGCTTTTATTGGTTATTAGGAAGGGAAAAATAAATTTACACTGAATATAATTTTCCAAAAGGAATTTTAATTATATTTATGACCACATCCATTCATCATAGATGTAAACCGCATAACCGTGAGGCATTTATGAGACTCATCTGAAGGTCCGTGAAATGCTGGCTCATGCATTTGACAGTCCTGGAAAGAAAAAAAAGCAGGACATGTGCCAAAAAACGTTCATGGGACTGATGCAACCTCGACAAGCGCCAACACATCTGTCTGCATCATCACGTCACTTTGGCTTTTCTCACAATGCAGAAGGAAGTATGGAGTAACTGCTTTAAAAAAAAGAGGGGGGGCTAATTTTGCGGTTCTGACTCGTTTATTTTTTCATTGTTGCCCCACTTAAAGTAGATACGTGCTGCTGATTGAAGATATTTGGAGAGAAAATGTCTGAGTATTAGGTTATCTTATTTCTTTATTTAAGAGTTTCAGAGTTAGCATTGTGTCTAAAATATCAAACTAAAAGTAATGATCAAATAATTTCTATAAATTTGTGTCACATGCTTTTCCTGTACTTTCATGGAAACGGGAAGTGTAAAACAAATATGATCGAATCAAGCATGTGAGGCACAACAGTGGAAAGTTTCAAAGAATTAATGTGGTCACTGCTGTTGGTAACACTAATGTTTGTGGTGAGGTAAGTGAAAGAGACATAACATGTAGCATGTGAGCATCATAACTTAAACACATGTTTTAAAAATCAAAATTCCCCTCATTTTCCCCTGTGGTGCCGGTGCTGGAGTGCTAATATGAGGTGATATTGGAATGGGAAATTGAGTGCCACAGAGTGAAGAGAGAAATGTTCAGGAGGTGTGCACTTTTATTTTTTTATTATTTTATCATATTTTCATCTACATTGCAAAGACGAATCATGATCACCTTTGTTTATGTAACTGAGTGGAAGATTTTATTTTATAGAGCAGAATTAATTTGAAACACGCACTTGAGCCAACGGGCTTCATGGAACCAAAGAGGAAGTGTTGAAATCTTATGTGACAGCATGATACATAGATGTTTGGATATTACAAAACTTCCCTTGACCTCAGCTAAAACTTTCATCATTGCAAAGTAGAAAACCACTCAAATTGGGTAAATATTCAGGATCAGAATAAAGTTAAACAAACTTGAAATGACTCTGCGTCGTGTTTAACATTTTTTGGAAATAAATCTAAGTGGGATTTCGGTAAAAGATGATAATGTCAATTTTTACATAAATAAACGACGCTCCACATGAAATAACTCTAAACACTAAAACATTTGGATTCCAATACAGATAATCAAGGCCGTCAGAAGATGTTTGGATTGTAGCAAGCTATTTCTTCGGTTAGCATTTGAATTAAACTAATGTGTAGAAAGGTCCAGTTCCAGTCTGGTTGCAGTCGTGTTGATGTGACCAAATGAATTATTAAAGCTCCTGTGAGGAACTTTCAGTTTGTGTAGATTTTGGCGCCCCCTGTGGACAAAGCTGTACCTCTCATCTCTTTGCTGATTTTGTCCTGTACATGCTTCAGTGGTGGGTTTTAACAAAAATCTCATCCTGCTTTCTTTAACAATCATATGTATCACTCACTTTAAATTTTTGCCCTGAAAAATGTAAACAAAGGCAGCGTGCAGTGAATCGCGTCATCTGACACCTATCATTAAAAATAACCATATAGAAATCATCAATCTTGTTGCTGATGGTCTGGTTTGCTTTTGTAGGTAATACAGAGTAATCAGAATTAATGTCAGTCTGTTTCATAACCAGAGAAAAACTCCTCACAGGAGCTTTAAATAAACAAAAAATGAATAATCTTTTGTTGCTTTATGAATTTATGCAGCTTTTAGAAGTATTGCATGACATTGTCACACTTGAGGTCGTTGTACTGAAGATCAGCCTGACTTTGATTATGTTTGGCACTCAGCTGGCGGCCTTGTGCCAATAAAGAAAGCTGATATTAAGTGCAACGGCATTCCCTCTTACGATCATTTCCCCCTCAGGTTTAATTGTAAGAACTTTGGTGAAAATGATGTAATGTGAAATTTCTCCAGTAGCCTACTGTGTTTTATGATTTTGTTTTGGATTTTTTTCTGTCAAATTTCATTAGAATTCCTGCTTAAGTGATTACAGAAACTGCCAGAGAGAGACAGGAAAGGAAGAGGAGAGAGAGAGAGGTGGGTTTGGGTTGGACTCAGCGTTGTACTGTTTGTGGCCAACTCCCTATAAAAACTGGGAATTTGCACAGCATTGCACAGTGCACAACACAAGTGCAAACCATTCCATAACTTATGGTATGTTGTGGTAGAGTTCTCTTGAATGACTCATGACTAATAACATTCACATCACAGCCTTATCACAGAGTGTGGTTTCCACACCAGACAGACACATGCACACGAAACCCTGCACACTGAAACCAAACACAAAAGACAGAGTTAAATGAGGATGGAAACAGCAGCCGGGAAAATCAGGAATGAATCATGAACTTGTTATTGCCCAGTTTGTTTGTTCTTTTGTGTGTTTTCTTTCAGATTTCAGTAAGCTGATAGGTGTGCTAAAGTAGTGCTGTTACAAGAAACGGTGGCATGACCAATTGTGATACCTAATAAATACGTTTCAGCTAAGCTACGACTGTTGTTAATATTCCGCATGAGGAAGTGAGAGTGTGCAGAGGGTCACGGGCAGCAGGCCACTGGGGATTCCAGGAAACGTGTGGGACTTCTTGGATTTACAAACTGCTTGCAGAGAGGTTGAAGAGTCACTGCTTTTTCCCCCTCACACATCAAATATGAGTTGGGGTTAATCTACTTGAGGGTAGGTGGTCCTGCAGGGGTTAACATTCCATGTGTGTGTGTAACAGCGGTGCTCTGACGTTAAGAATCATGTCAGGACAAGCTCGCTACTTTGTTCCTCCATATGACAATTATACCTGATAGGTATATGCAAGGCTTCCAACCTTGTTACTGCATAGTACATAGGAAGTTACATATTTTCTTCTACTTTTATTTTAAAAGGATTATACCCATTATCTGCATGTTTTTCCACTCCAAATATGTATGTTTTTTATTTTTGCACACTTGAGCAGTGGTGATTTTGTCTTGACGATGTTGCAAGGATTTTTGAGGTTAGGAATAAAAACCGCGGAATTTCAAAATGCTGAAATATAACAAGAGGGAGACAGATCCGATAAATAGTTACATTGCTTGGCATAGATATTTATGTTCCTGATGAATCCCTGCTAAGTGAACCCTGCTGCAGCAGTGCATACACAGAAATTCATGGGAGACTTATTTTTCGCTGGTGATAAAATCTTTTGTGCTGATTTTGTCTTTAGAACCTGACGTGGCAATTTGGCTTGTGCAAAAACACATTGACATTTTCCAGAGAAAGCGACTTTTGAAGCATGAAGATATTTTCATTAAGTTACAATCATAAAATATAACTGTTTTCCTGTGATACATAGAGGGCTTCTGTATTCAGTCCAAAAATAATGACTCCTCCTTTTACCATCAGTGATTCAGTTTAATAAAGACAAACGGTTCCTTGGAATAAGAGGAGGGACGAATTAAAGACAGGAAGAAAGGGGTATGCAGAGTGGCAGCGCAGACTTACAACTGCAGAAAGGAAGAGCTGAGCTTCATAAGGAATGTCTGCTGATCAACACTAGTCCGAATTATTACATTGCATCTCTGATTTCAGCTTCAGAGCAGATATGTCTGTCATCACTGCTGTGGCACTCTTGGTTTTCCTAGCTATCCCTCAGGGTGAGTTTTGGTGCATTTAATGTTAAAAGTTATTTCTAAGTTGTATACATTTAATGCTTTACTAGCTTACTTCCTCTATTATTCTTAGCAAGAGCCTGTTTTTGATCTGCATTAAGCAATCAGCAGTATGTTTTACCTTGTCTCTGACCTGATATATTCATGTCTTCAACTGCAGGCATCAGCTTCAACAATCAAGGACTCACTCGGTGTCAATGCATCATCAAGGAAAGGAGGCCCATTGGACGACTCATAGGACAGGTGAAGGTGAACGAGCCCAGCTCCCACTGCCAAGACAGGGAGATCATGTAAGCCCTGGGGGTCAAAGATGAATACTTCTCTGCTAATCTGTACTCAAAGAACTTGAAATGTGCCTGAATCGATAGGAAGTATTGCAGTCTGAAATCTCATACCTGTCTCTGATTCTGCAGTGCCACTCTGAAAACGGATGGGAAACAGATTTGTCTGGATCCTAATGTTCCTTGGGTCAGAAAAACGCTTGAGAGACACCGTGCTCAGTAAGTTTATCTTCACTGTATTTTGTGATTGTTAGCAGAGGAAGAGACCTTATCTAAACAAGGGTGATGTATGTTCAGGGTCAGCACCTAAAAGCAGTCTGACGGGCAATGATCTTCACAAGGGATTTTACTACACTTGCAATAGCAAGAAGTGCACTTTCATAGCTATGTAACGGCAGTAATAAAAAAGTGATTCCTTAGATTTACAGATAAAGATAAGGATGTTTTTAGGAGCAGGAAGCTGGTTAATTATTTGTCAGTAATTGTGCTAAATGAGCAGGGCAAGCCCAATGTTGGAAGCCAGAGACGGCAGCTGCCTTCCAGCCACACTCTAATTTTAAATTACTCTAATTTAGAAGTATTAATTGATGTTGAAGGTTAAAATTTATGTATGTCAATTCAAGCCACAGAATTGAATTCTAATTGTGTCACAAATATATCATATTTTGAATCAATTTTCCATATAATCTTGTGTTGTGCAAATATGAGTCTGCTGCCAATTCCGTATTGAGGAAGTGTTTAATTGGAAGTGAGATTGCCAATATGATAACGTATGTACATTTTGTCCCTGCAGGCAGAAGCTTTAAAAAGAAAACCTTCTAAAGAGAGAAGGAGCTTTTGGAGACACATTTTCATCCCCACTGATGAACAAAGTGGAAAAATGGATTGCTTCTCGTGGAGCACAAAGAGCGTGTCTGATTTGTGTGGCAGCTGATGTGATTGTCAAAAGGTTGTTATCAGATCATGTACTCATGTACTTTTTAGTGTCCGGAGTGCCTGCAACAAAGAATGGCAATGATGTAAAAACAAATATGTTTTAAACAATATGCTACACAGGATATGTTACTTTAAATGTTGTTTTTGTACACCCACAATACTTACTGCAGGTTAAATGTTTGGAGTTGTGTAGAGTTGAAATAAACATTAAAAAATCTTATTTCCACAATTATGTCTTTAAAAATAAACATACACATTTTTTACATATTCAGGAAATGACTGTTTGTTTGTCTCATACTTAAAGGACATTGTGTGATTTTCCACTCCACTCTCCTACTCTAAGTTTTTGTTGGTTTCTCAGTAGGAAGACACACTTGTGGCTTCACATTGATTTCTCAATGGAAGAACATCGCCACCTCCTGGACAAATGTAACACCATCAGGACTACAAACATTTTTAGGAGCTGTAAAAAGCTCTCACATTACTGCCTTCATATCGTTTTAGTGCAAAATTACCCCAAAGGTAAATTGCCTTTAATTGTGCAGTTTTACAGAAAAACATCGGGCTTCTCCACAGCTGGACCAAATCCCCAGAAGCGATTAGAACAAGACCCAAAATCAACATAATATTGCTGTTCCTGGACCAGCTATTAGCAATGCAAACTCAAAGACCTCAAACAGTAATAGAATAATCAATCATGTCAGTGCTGATGCTTCTGGAAGAGTCTACTCAGTACATGTAGAGGTCACCTGTTTATGTTTTAAGGGTTGTTTATTCTAAAGAAACTTGAGTGAATTTGATCATTACTATTATTTGTTTCCCTTTGATATCAATGACCAAAACAGACGCAAACAAAAGTATATACAACTGAACTAGGAAAACTTGAAACTGCTCATTTATCTAATTAAAAGCTATTTTTTACTCTTACCTCCAACTTGTCCATCCATCTGTAAGGGAGAAGAAAAATAATTTAGTAGTATTTTCAAAATCAGAGAAAGCAAATGAAATTTGGAAAACATACTAGATGTCTTAAGCAATAATTTAAGAAAACATATGGAAAGACAAAGTAACAAATGACAATCATATTATAGACTGGGAGTTGGATAAATGAAGAAATGAAGAGTAATTTGAGGTTTAACTTGGTGTGATTAAGATGATATTAAAAATGTTTTGAAAGCCAGAAGTCACACACCTGGTGAAGTACAGCATGTCTCAACATCACCCAGTTCTTAATCCCACGTGTTTAATGTCTGGAGCTAAGTCTCCAGCCACTCCCACCTGTCCTCCATTCACCCCAGTTTTCCCACCATTTGCCATGACACACATTGCCCTCTGCACACGTCCCTTTTAGCAGTTAAGTAGAATTTAATACCAGCCCAAATGCTCAATCCCAGAAAGATTATTTGTTTAATGCTGTTTCCGGCCATAGCAGTTCAACAGTTTCCCTGTTTTAATCAGGTAAAAAAAAAAAAAATTGGTTTCTTCAGGTACACATTGCACAAGATGAGTGATGATGATATTGATGACAGAAAATTAGGTCAATTACCTCAAACACAAGGCAGTTAAATAAAAACTAAATGATTTGCGATGACTTAAAGCATGAAAATCATCAAAAAATATTCATGACAATGACTCTGACAATTACTTGTTATCTTGCTAAAATACTTATCCTTATCTGAAAAGAGATAACATATCTTTTAAATGCTCTAACTGTTATTGTTATGATAATTACAGCACTTTAAACAATACTGAAAAATATATGTAATGTAGACACATCTTATGGTTTATTCTTTTCAACTTGTGGCCGATGACAATGTGAGTGAGACGGGCTACACCTTTTTTTATTATTATATTATATTATAAGGCACAAAATGTTTGACTATTGTGGATAGCACAATTACAGTGAAGTTAGTTTTAAGTTGGATATTAGACAGCCATTTACTCGGGAGCCAGCACGATTTTTTTTTAACTTGGCTTCCCCCAGTAGGTTAGGGAAGACGATTAATTGAACTCCAAGCCCTCACGCTCAACAGGTACAGCCTGACTTATGGAGACAAAACTCAGGAGGGGGGCAGAGGGGGGATTTCACCCCCTTGGTGCCCCCATGTTTGAAAAATCGCTGCCAAAGTGCCCTCATGGATGCCCTGTAGTAAATAAAAAATTATAGTGCCTTCTAAGGTGCCCTTCCAAAGCCTAATATATTATTGGATGCCCTTCTAGTAGATAAATGATACATGTTGGAAAATTAGTTGGCCCTTTGCACCTACTACCTGTGAGACAATGTGCCCTCATGGGATGCCCCTATAGTCGAAGTGAGAGAAATGTGAGAGCTAAGATTTGGATAGGGAAAAAGCGCCACCCACTTTTTCGTGCATCAGGTTTCACACGTAGGCTACATAGCCTATTACTCGTGATTAACACAATTGTGGTTAAGTGGTCAACAACAATGTAAAAGCAGTCCTTTCTCTTAAGGTTAACGCCCACTTCTGGAAGCGGAAGACGGTGCAGCTTTCTGGTTGTTTCGTGATGCGTATTGCTGTAAACTGGAAGCAATTGAACTCCATTTCGATGACACATCTGCACTCATCATGAATTGTTATGAACTCTGGAAGCAGCGATGAAAAAGCCGCTATCGCAGCCATGTAAGGATAGCAAGATGAATATATGCTCTGAACATCAAGCAGATGCGTTGATGCATCCAACTATGGCGAGCTAAAAAGGTAAGGCTTTTATTTTTGATGGAAGCAATGCTCTCCTGTGCTTAGTGACTTTGTAAGCTAACGTTGGACACAAAAGGTTTGCTTATAACTAGCGCTAAGTTACGTGGCCTATCTAACCGTCAACAACCTTTGCTGACTTTCAACACAGTTTTATTGTCTGAGTGCATCAGTTAAGGATGTAAACTGAAAAAATAACGGCAATAACGGCGTTTTCATCATGTATATTTCGCTGCGTGTTGTTTTCCTGCTTGAACAACAAAGGCTCGCTAGTCTCTGTAACAGCTGTCCATGGTAGCATTGATTACCGGATATCTGTTTGACCAATGTATGCTATTGTTGTTGTGTAACGGTTGGCGCGAGCGGTTTCCTGTTGCGCTAACTACGCGTGCGTGTGCGCATGTGACTGACTGTTTCCAGGTGCCCTTCCCGTCACGGTGCTCCCCAGCCGGTGTCTCTGCTGCCATGGACGTGGGCAGCCTCCCTGTGGAGCTGTGGAGGGTTATCCTAGCCTACCTTCCTCTCCCTGACCTGGGCCGCTGCTGCCAGGTGTGTCGTGCCTGGCGGGAGCTCGTCATCTCCCTAGATAACACCCGCTGGAGACAACTCTGCCTAAGGTGCCCCGAGTGCCGACATCCCAATTGGCCTAGTCAGCCCCATCTGGAGCCCCCATCCTGGAGAGAGGCCTTGAAGCAGCACGCCCTGGCCACCCGGACATGGACTCAAAATGGGCCAGAGCTCCAGTCCTCTGCTTGCCTCCTCTTTTTCCGTCGTCGAAAAGACCGCAGGGTTTGGCATGTGGGGCCTGGATGCGAGTTTGAGACACTGCGAGGGGCCCTTGGGGTTGTGGGGCCATATGACCGTGTGGTTCTCCATCCAGGGGTATACGAGGAGCAGGCTGAAGTTGCACTAAAGGTACCTGTTGAGCTGGTTGGGCTGGGACGATTGGGTGAGGTGGCCCTCCTGGTGTGTATAGAGCAACAGTGTCCGACTGCAAGGCTGTGTAACCTGGTGTTCATGCCACCTTGGTTCTCCACTGTGGTCTACAAGGTAAGAACAGGTAGTCATTATGCTTTCTTTATACAGCATCATACAGATAGTTCTAACCAAGTGATTTGATTGGACAACAGCCATTTAATGAGTGCTGGTACAACATCACTCATTCTACAAGTGTCTCATTAACTAGCATTACAGCAAACGTCCTTCCAAACAGTCTTTGGCTGAATTAATCAAGCTATAACCTCAGAATCACACAGGCCACCAAAGCAACTGTCAACAGACTTATTTCACTGGTTGCACATACAGATAAATGTACATAGTATAAGGTAGCTTGTCTGCAGGAAGTGTAGACATACACAAAGTAGCAAAAGTCCAGAAAAATGTAGCCAAATTAATGATTAGATAAAAATTAATTATCTGTTGAGGCTTATTACAGTTGTATGAAAGATATATCATGCTTTAGGTTGTGCTGTTGAACTGAATATCAGCACAGCTGTGATTATCTTTATTACATGCATTTTTGCCTATGATGGAATCACAGCCATGCTGATATTCAGTACATCAGCACTCACGCATGTATGATATTGCTTAAATATTTCATTAAGGGTTCAAATAAATGTCTCAAGTCTCAAATATCCTGAAACGGTGTAATTAGGTTATTTTTTCTTTCTTGCTGAATCTGTCTGAATCACCTCTCTCTCCTGGCTTTGCTCTAGACGTCATGGGGTCACGTCCAACTCGATAACTGCAACTTTGAGGGCGCTCAGGTGCAAATCCGCGGCCCAGGAACCTGCCAGGCTCGCTTCTGCTCCTTCTCACAAGGCAGCTCAGCCCACCTGCTGGGTGTCGTCCTCAGTTTATTTGACAGCTGTGACTTCTCGGGAAGTGACACTGCTTCGGTGACCGTCGAAGGGCCCCCAGTTTCAGAAAGGAACTGGGCTTGTAAACACTTGGCTGCCCTGGCGAGGACGTTCCAGTCTTGTGGTGTTTCTGGAAGTAACAATAGCCCTCCATTTGCTGGGTCCACTGGTGGGCAAAAGCAACCGGGTGCTAATGTCAAAAAGGAGCCTGTGAGTCTGGAAGACTTTCAGAGGAGGACCGGGGTGGACACAGTGTGTCAGGGTACAGTGATTGAAGACTGCTGGAGTGATGGTGAACACAGTGAGGGAGAGGAGGAGAACAGAGATGGAGGAGGAACTAACTATACCAAAAACGTATGTACATTAGATTACAAAATCCCATGCAACCATCATGGCCTTTCTCATTTGCTCAAGCCTCGGCCAGATGGTTCTGTGCCACTGGCCTCTTCTCCGGATCCTCCATCTGTGACCCCTGAACCCCTCACCCTTCAGCAGGAATTAGACAGGGACCCAGTGGCTCAGATGTTGGCAGCATCCACTCTTGGCTGTATCTTCAGACGCTGCCTTTTCAGGGAAGGGAAGGGTGGCGTGCATTTGTCTAATTACGGACAGGCTCGGCTGGAGGGCAATGTTTTCCGTGGGCTGAACTATGCTGTCCGCTGCATCCAGAACTCCACAGTAAATACATTTAAAAAAACTTTTTCAGACAAAGGAAATCTCACTTAACACATTTAACTTTCAAAGGCCGCATGCCATTTCAGTCATGTATCAAGTTAAGGAAGTTGTTCAGATCGTGAGTAATTAATTACCAGTATCCTATTCAAAGAGCTACCTGAGCTCCCTCTCTTTCTCTCTCACCTCCTTCAGATAGTGATGCTGAGAAACGAGGTGTGTGAGTGCCGTGCCTCAGGTGTGTTCCTGCGCCTCTCTGCTCAGGGCCTCATCGCAGAAAACAACATCCACTCGAACGGGGAGGCGGGGATGGACATCCGAAAAGGGGCTAACCCCATCATTGTGGTAAGGCTGCTCCATTTTCTATTTAAGACAAATGGAAGACACAAGCAATTCACATGTTTGGAAAACAAGGTTCACTTGCAAGCTTTCCCAGTGCTTTCAAGTGCATCTCACGGTTAGCTGTCATGTAAAAAAAAGATGTGAAGGGAAATAGAAGTGATGTTAAGAAGCTTACCTTTGATATAAGTGCTTGTAACAATAGAAGGTACATTTCAAAATGTGACTGCTTTTAGGTTAGCTGTCTTTCCTGCAGTATTTTCACCCTCTCATTCTGTCTTTTCATTCCACAGTGCAACAAAATACATAGTGGTTTGCGTTCAGGGGTTGTTGTCCTTGGCAATGGCAAAGGTTCAATTCGGAGCAACCAGATCTTCAACAACAAGGAAGCAGGCGTTTACATTCTCTTCAGTGGGAATCCAGTGGTCAGGTAGGTGGGACATAACAAACATCCAACTTTCATCCAGTGAAGATAAATTAAAAGGGGGTATGAGAGCTGAGATATTTGTTTTTCTAGTGCATCAAATTAAAGCAATATTCCTCAGAACTCAGTGTTTGAAAGCATCACTACAACAGGCCTTTGTGACTCATCACAACAGATGTTTCCCAGTAAGCCAGTACACTGTGGAAGTGAGCCAGCGTGCGCAATGCCAGGACATAGAGACTGGGGCAGCTAAATGGAATGCAGCTACCAATCCTTTTATTGTGCCTCTCCTTCTGTGGCACATATTTGGGTAAAAAAGCTATGGTAAAACATTGCTCAATACCTAACTCAGATCTGTATTTCACTCTTCTAAACATCTGCAATGATGGAGTTTTGTACACCTAGCATGCACTAATACTTCACTCAAGCTTCCCCATCACTGACTGCTGCAGTGCAAGGGTGTTATATTTGCAGGCCAGGTGGAGTATAAGTAGTGTTTCATATTGGGAGATGAGATTCTAAGGGTGCAGTTTGTAACTTTAATAAGAAAGCCTAGCACAGTGTTTCTTCAAAGGGTACTACACTGAGTCTGTACTTGTTTTATATTTGCTCCTGTTCCACTCATAATCTCTCCTCACTTTCTTTATCAGTGGGAATCACATCTTCCAGGGCCAGGCGGCAGGGATCGCTATAAATGAGAATGGCAGAGGAATGATAACAGGTGTGTGTGTGAATCCGTTTAACCCTTTTTTCCACAGTTCATGATTATTATTATTATTTTTTAAAAAAACACCCTGTGCACTGCCTGTTGGCACCAGTGTCCGATCACACTTGAAGCTGTTTTTTGGCACTTACTGACTTCGTTCCCTCCTGTCTTCATCGTTGTGTTGTATTAACTCTAAGATGCACGTCGCTTTGGACAAAAGCGTCTGCTAAATCAAAGTGTAACATTGTAATTGTAACATGCAGCATGCCAAATTGCTTCTTAATTTTCCTGTATTTAAAGTGCCACGTACAGAAAATAAAAGCACCAAACATTGTTGGGGTTTCTTTTTTACATGTAAATTAATTTTAATTTCAGAGAATGTGATCAAAGAGAACCAGTGGGGCGGTGTGGACATCCGCAGAGGAGGTGACCCCATCTTGAGGAACAACTACATCTGTTATGGGTATTCAGACGGTGTCGTGGTGGGAGAGAGAGGCCGCGGGCTTATTGAGGGAAACCATGTCTACTGTATGTAATTTAAGCATCATACATTTATCTTGACATAACAGCTCATCTTTGACCTAAACTTTACCTCAGATGTTTCCTTTCCCCTCTTCCTCCCGTTTCCTCAGGTAACAAAGGCTGTGGCGTGTGGGTTATGTCATCAAGCCTCCCGCAGCTCTTGGGAAACTACATCACCCATAACTGTATGTATGGGCTGGCCGTGTTCTGCAGGAAGGACCCAGAGAACATCGAGGCCAGGGAGGGGAACTGGCCAGGGCAGGAGAGGATGGGTGGAGAAGAGGGCAGCGGGGAGAGGAGAGGGGTAGAGGGAGAAGGCAGAGAAGGGCAGGAGAACTTGAATGAAGAGGGCGAGCTGTTCGCATGGGAGAGTGATCTGGATAGTGAGGATGAGCGACACTCTGCCCGGCGTTCCATCAGTGTGGCCCTGGTGGAGAGCAACTGCATAAATTATAATGGAGGTAAAAAAAATTATCTTGAAAGAAAATGACAAGTCACTCATTTCCTGCCTCTAATGTCTTCTCCATCTCTCTCTTTCTGTAGCTGTTGGTCTCTACGTGAAGAGCAGCGAGCCCCTGAATGTTTTTGCCAACCTCGTAAACAGTAACCGTGGCACTGGCATCGCTGTGCTGCAGAGCAGTCAGCTGACCCGACTGGTTACAAACTGCATTCTTGAAAATGGTCGAGGCGGTGTTACTGTGGAGAAAGACTGTCGAGTGGAGCTTCGTGGTAACGGCATCTATAAAAACAGTGGCCATGGTGTCAGTTTCAGTGGTAACGGGCAGGTTGTGGAGAACGATGTGGTTGGAAACCGTGGATATGGGATCCAGGTTTCTGGCAGCGCTGACATCAAGGTGAGATTGATGGTGGCCTGAATCCAGACCACTTTTACAACACTGAACATGGCTGTTTAATTTAATATTAACACATCACTTTTTATGGTTTTATCATTTTTCTCTGTAGGTGTTACGCAACCGCGTCCAACCAGCACAGGGCTGTGGCATTGCTGTGCTAGGCCCGGTAAAAGGTGTTGTCCATGACAATCTCTTGTTCCAGGGTCACCCTGGAAACAAGAAGACGCTGCTACATATGGATCCTGGCAATGAGAGCTGTGTGTTTCGCAACAACAGTGTTCTAAGGCATAACAACAGGTAACTAGGAAATGAAAACAAAGAGCCAGAGATTAAAAGACCACCAGTAGCTTTATGGTCATTGTCCTCACACTTCAAGCAGCTATGATATTTATTTTTACAACATTATATTCCATGATAATATGGAGACAATTTGAAAGAAATAACTGAATTATCACGTCAGATTTACTGAACCTATTGGAGAGTTTCAGCTCACATTGCACCTTTTATTATTTCTATTCACTCTCTTAGTTTTCAGTGTAAAAGGGCACTACGCAGAGCCTAATGTTAGACAGGCACAGTGGCAACTGGCTGGTGAACACAGTGGGGCATGCATTATCTATCAGGACAAAGTAGAGAGCAGAACTTGGCTAATAGGAGAGTTAATAATGGCCAGAAACATGACTTCAAATGAATTATGTGAAAAGTAATGTTGCTTAGTTAATGTTGGATGCATAAATAAAGAACTGTTGGCTACAATACTGAATATATTAACTAAAAATGTGATATCTCAATATTGTTCTTACAACTTGTTTCTGCTGCCTACAAGTGGACAAAATAAGTTGACTGTTGTATGCTTCATATCTTCCCTGCTCCTGAGTTTTTCTATAAAAAATACCATTTACAGCTTCTTTTATCCCTTTGCATTTTGTAGCTGTGCATCTTCTCCTTCCTGGGTTTTGGAAAACCCTCCTCCTCGTCCACTGGCCAGCTCCCCGTCTGGCCTCTCCTCATCACAATATCCTTCACGACTTGGAATTTCCATGACGACCAGGATCAGCGCCACAGTAGAAAGTGGCTGCCACAGTGGCAGCATGTTCTGCTCCATCCTGTGAACACTGGCCAGCACATAGACACCCATGTAAATGACTTTCACAAGACGTCACTTTTGATTTGGAGCACTCGGACCTTCCTCAGAGAAGACCCTCTTTAGTGATGCCCTCCTGGTGAGGGGGTGTAACTGTTCCAAGAAGTCAGAGGCTGCTCGGAGTTTAACCACTTTAGGGGACATCCACCTTCCAGAGTATGAGGGTCGCACAACATTTTGTAAATCTCAAATCTGACTTTTGTAATTTTATGAGAAAATTCCCGTGCACTCATCAAATGCGGACTAACGAAGAGAAGCTGGAGTAAGAGACATTCATGCATCATCACCCTCCATGCCCCATGCTAAAGCTTTAACTGAATCACTTTATCGTGCAGATTTCTTATTTATGTACAGACCTGCTGTAGACTGTGTTGTTTTGTTAGTTTGCTCCCTTGTTAGGAAGTGCACATTTATAAATCCTAACAGGAGTCTAAGGCTTCAGAGACGCCAGCTTCAACCATGTTTCAAAGTAAAGCTGTGCCTTGTTTGACATTTTAATCAATCAATGATTGTAGCTTGGGGAGGAGTTATCATAGTGTGAGGTGTATATGCAAAACAAAAAGAAAACACAAAGCCAAACTTAAGCTTCTGCTTCCTGGTGAGTCTGTGTTTTTTGTATCATGTCCTCCATGTTGGTTTGAACATGTGATGCACTTCAGCTGACAGAAGTTATCATTCCAGACTATTTTTGAAAGTGCACATGAAGATACAACCACACATACTCGCCTGGTTACAGCCAGTTATCCAAGGTAAATGTGCAATATGTGCTGTCTACAAATGTGCCTTTATGTTTTATCTGTCGACGCTACATATTTTCTCTCATCTAGAATTTGTTTACAGCTCATCACTCTATTTGTACCCTGTACAGTAAGCATTAAATAAGAATATCATGTACAATTTTAAAGGTCAACAAACTTTATTTGTCCACAAAATGCATTATTAAACAATTCTTGTTTGTGGCATTTCCACACTCTTAACTCTTAAATGTCATCTTGATCTTCAGTGCATTTTCTTGCGTTTCCGTCTCTCCATGAACTGATCATATTTGACCAGAGGTAGCACCAGAGCGGCCTGCCTGTGCTCGCCATGCTGCCCAGCCTCGGCCGCCTTCCCCCGGGCCACCTTTATTAAAGTCAGTCCCATTGACTTTGCTATTTCAATCATTCTGGGGGACAACACAAAGTATTGGTAACTGTAAATGTGCAGAATTCTTATGTCATACTGACAATGTTTCATGAGGTGTGATTATCATCATCGAAAAAAAACATGAAAGCTGAAAGGAAACGATTGACCTTAATGATCATTTGGTGTCATTTAAACAGTAAAATGAATTCTGTGCTCTTATCATATACTTTTATGTTAAATGCATTTGTGTGATGCATACAACATATTATGTTACGCATCAAAAGATAGTTCTCGTATACAAATGCAGACTTAAGGCATGTACAGACATGCGCAATTCCGGCAAACTTAAACTCCACTTGAAGCTAAGATGCTACTTTGCCATCAAAAGCAAAGATTAAAAGTTTAGAATTTAAGTTAACATGAGGTGAATTTTTGCCATGTGTGACCGTGCCCTTAACTGTTTTTCTTACCTAGCTTCCGTGACTCCCAGGTCACGGTGCAGTAAAGTGAGATCCGCAGTCATGTGACCCATATGCAACATCAGGGCGAGAGAGAAAGCTGCTATTTTGACGCGCATTGATGAAGACACCATGTTCTGGACCCTAAAAGGAAAATGCACATTAAAAAAAGTACAGTTTTAATATTAGCATCAATAAAAACATTAATAACACTATTGTGTAATGATAGAAGAAATGCAAGAGCAGAACAGGGCAAGAGAGGATTATATGAAAATGTAATCAAACCTCATCAAATCCCTATTACACCCCTGTGGTAATGGCAAATACATTCACAAGGTGCTAAATATATAAAAGATGCAGAGCAGATGCAGTCCATGCAGATAATTCACAAGATAGTGAACATGAAAAATCCCCATCATACCTGCCATTGTTGAAAGTCTCCACTGTGAATGTTCGGAACAGTTTGTTCTGAATGATGCGAGGACAGCCTTCCTCCTGTCCAACTGTATATGTAGACATTAAAAACTATTAGCTTGTGTTCCAGAGACATTTATGACTTGTGTATGTATGTTGAAGGTAGAAACCATTACTCACACTTGCGGTTGATGCTTCTCTGCCGTGCCAGTTTAAGCAGCAGAGAGAGGTAGAAGGCACAGCGTACCGTTTTATCTCTGGCTTCACCTACAGTTGGCACGTTCTCTAGGAGCTTCATAACACTTAAACATCTAAGATAAAAAAGGTACAAACAAATTAGAGCCAGCTTAATAAAATGTACTAGCATATGTGTATATGTTTTCATCATACCCTCCGTCCTCTCTCATCTTCTGCAGCTCCTCTGAGGTGAGTGCTGCCATCTTGGAACCAGCCTCTTCCAAAGCTTCAAACTCTACCTGAGTCAGGACTGCAGACATTGATTAAGGAAGGAGACCTGAACAAACTGCCTCAGCTGCAGCTTTAACCTCCAACCACCTGACCACCAGTTCCAACATCCACAGTTCATTATAATAATTTCTTTTTGGCACACACAAAGAAGATAAGGATACGATCGTCAAATAGATAGACATTCTCAGGTTCGTCAGCGTCTGCCGTGCAGGGAGGGAGGTGGAGACCCAGGTCTTCCTGGGACTCGGCCACTTCTTGTTGTAGAACTGAGGAGAGAGAGACGTCAGAAAGAAAAATGATGATGGATAAAATTACACAAGAACAGAAGCAACAGATATTTAGCTTCACCTTTTTTATTTCTTTATTACCCAACCTCTAATTTAGAAAATTCCCCTGATGACTTTTAACTACTGCCTTCCATATCTGTTTGACTGTGTATCTTACCTTCAAGACCCTTCTGCTCGATCACAGTACTGGCAGCTTTAGCCACTGCTTGTTGCAGGGTATCACTGCCAACCTGATTCATCCTGCGTGAGCTCAGAGCTCTCTTCTGTTTGCTGGTGCCAAACGCCTCAATCAAAGAGTCAAGCTGAAGAGGAAATGTAACAGGTTAAGATATTATCAAGGTTATTTTTATTTGATCTTTGATTATAATTATTTAATCTTATATGAAAAGAAAATAAATCAGCATACCTTGTCTCTGTATGTCTGAGTAGTGTCCTGGGCAGTAGCAGTCTCTGTGGCCTCACCTTATGAAATAAACATTGTAAATCCATAATATGCACTTGTATAGCACTTTATACTAAAATCAGTATCATAATCAATACATGATTGTGATCCCCCCCCCCCCCCCCCTTACCTGGTACAACAGGCTGCATGTTAAACAGCTGAGCACTGTGCACTTCCATTTGCATAGTCTGCTTGTTCAGCACTCCTACATAATATCTAAACAGACACCAAACAGTACACTTTATTATAACTTATCTTCACAAAGATGGTCATTTCAGTCAGAATATCCCACGATATGCTGTTAACCTACTTGCAAAGATTGTTGCATTTCAGGGACCCTGCTCCAAAATTATTTCCAACATAAGACAGTCTGTCTGATTCAGCAACCTGGTCAGGCGGAACACATTGTACAGCATCATTAGCTAAACAATTCATCTTAAAACCAAACTGCTAAGGACGAAAGCACTGCATATTTCTCACCACTATCCGTCTGCTCTTTTTCCTGGGGTTGCTCTCATCTGCATTTTTGTACATCGTGAAATCCAGGTTGTTTGCATTTTTGACGCTGCCGTTTGAAAAGCGAACTGTGAGATGGAGAATCACAATGGAAAATATTACCATTAACACACGTTTGGGATGCGAGTAGTAAGTACAAGCAATTCAAGCATAAGAACAAAATTATAGTATATTTTGGCACGTACTAAAACACTTAACATTAAGTTAGCCCTGCTGCTAAGAAGCACCCACGTGTGCAAAACAGATGACTGTTTAAATAAAAAAGACAAGCAATACCACACTTTAACAGGCACGGTTACAATAACATTTTTCCTAAAGAAGTTTCGAAAGCAATTTAATGTAAGATAGCTACCAATAACAGCTTTATCCGAGTCTCTCTCCTCTTCACAACACACCAACGAGCAGGAGGCAGCCATATTTGTTGTCATGAGTTTCTGGGAGAGGCAAGAGGTCTCACTCCATTGTAATTTGGGCTTCGCAAAAACACTAGTTTAAGCCGTCGTACAAAGCACATTCAGTCAGAAGGATAATTAAAACATATATATACTTTTAGTGTCCAAATTGTATGCGATGACATTGATTTATGAAACAAACTATTGACACACTGTAATAAGAGAGACACAAGGTGAGTTTCGGCAGGTTGCCATGATAGGATGGATGCATTATCTTGACAAACTCTTTGGTTAAACTGGCTCTGAGGTTGTGGCAGCGACATCTTGTGGTGAAACGCATAACTGCAGTTTTTCACCTCGTCCAGGTCATGAACATGGAAGTGAAACACAGCGCCACCCTGTGAGTCTGGGTGGTAAAAACCCGTCTGAGTGTGTACAATAATTAGAAATCATGACAAATATATGACGGACACGAATAGCGACTAATAGTCAGTATCTCTGTCTTATAAACGGCTGTGATATCTGACGGTGTTTGCGTGGTTGACAGTATCAGACGTGTCCAGCTGCTCGAGACAAACAGCCGCCGTGAGTGACCTCACATCACTGTCAGCTTCCGCCCCCTCAGTGTAACCATCACATGCGAGTGAATTATCAGGTTGTGTGGACCGCAGGGGATGTGGGGCGTGTAAAGCTACATTTGATGGAAAACCCGTTTTCGTTGCAGACACTCGGTCCAGCCAGGTGACCGTATCCTAGCTACTGCTTGTGTTTTAGCTAACCTAGCTAACAGACAGTTTTCTGGTCGGTAGCCAGCTAACTTTAGCCTAGTCAGTTTTTGGTCAAGGCCCCGTCTCTGCCTCTTTTTATCTACGCTTTCGGAAAATTCAAGGTAATGTGAGTCATTACGGGCTTTCTAAGAACAAAATAAATGCTGTGTTTTTGCTAATTTAGCGAGTTACGATAGAAAACTATTCCCGTGTTAGTCAACCTATTGTTGCTAGGTAACTATTTACTACATGAAGAATTTGCGTTTCTAAAGTACAGGGCACAATCTGTATTACTGAAACGTTAGCTACTGTGTTATTAATGCTGATATCATGTTTACTACAAACTTTTAAGCACCAGTGAACAGTTTGACCAGCTTAAGTACAAGTTATTTCAAAGCATATCTTTATAATAAGAATAAAGCTCACTGAAAACATTGCTCTCAGTGCTGATTAATTAATCACCCATGAAGTTTTCTAGGCCCTCTTTTTTTGTAGAACCACAGACTTCACCCCCACTACAGTTTTTTATTTTTATGTGTTAAAAACACAGTAACAACAACAACTTCTCAAACAAAACTGGTCTATGAAGTATACCTTCACCTGTTTAAATCCCTCCTCGTTACCCCACCTTACTTTAATCTATTCCATCCTTACTCTCATTTTATGCCTCCATCATCACACTCTAAGTCGGCAACTATTTCAGTATCTTTCAATTTGTGTGTTACTTACAAAAGTATTCCCAACCTCAAAGCTATGTATTCAAATTGTTGGTTTTGTCCTACCAACTATCCACAACTTAGAGATGTGCAATGTACTGCAACACATGACAGAGATAAGCATAAAATTTCATTAATGGAAGCATAAAATGTCAATTAAAAAACATTTCCAGTTCAACTTTAGAACAGTTGCCTTTTCCTGTCTTTAGGGCCATGGATTTCCCAGGCCACTTTGAGCAGATCTTCCAGCAGCTCAACTATCAGCGTGTCCACGGTCAGCTGTGCGACTGCGTCATCGTGGTGGGCAGCAGACACTTCAAGGCTCACCGCTCAGTGCTGGCAGCCTGCAGCACCCACTTCAGAGCCCTGTTTACTGTTGCAGAGGGAGATGCTAGCATGAACATGATCCAGCTGGACAGTGAGGTAAGCATCTTGAAAATGTGTAAAAGAGGGAAAGAATGACAATGATGCTACTTTAATGTTTGTGGATGTGAGAGTGTGATTATGATTGTGATAAGAGGAAGGAGGTCAGGAGAGAGTGCCTTTTCAACTTAAATGCAGGCAGAATTATTAATTAAAAAAACTACTGACATGCCTTAAACTGTCTCTAGCTATTGTTTCAGTGGCAAAAGATCAATGACCTTTGGTATACCTGCAGGTGGTGACAGCTGAAGCCTTTGCTGCCCTAGTGGACATGATGTACACCTCCACACTGATGCTGGGGGAGAGCAATGTCATGGATATCCTTCTTGCAGCCTCACATCTGCACCTCAACAATGTAGTCAAGGCCTGCAAACACTACCTGACCACGCGCACCCTGCCCATGTCCCCCTCCTCGGACAGACCCCTCCATCACCACTCTCAGCAGGAGCAGCAGAGGCACAGACAGCAGCAGCAGCAAGTAGCAGATTTAGCGGTGAACCCTTCTCTGGCAGCTAATGCTAACCTTGCAGCTAACGCTGCCACATCAAAGATGCAGCGCTCCTTCCTCCTGCAGCAGCTGGGGCTCAGCCTGGTGAGCTCTGCGCTCGGTGGGATGGAGGAGGACAGAAATGGAAATATAGTTGGAAGTAGAATTGAACAGAGAGCCTCCTTTCCAATCCGACGCTTTCACAAACGCAAACCCTCTCTGGGCCTGGGCCTGTCAGAGGAGAGACCCAGGCAGAGGCAGCGCCCCTCTGCCCCTAACCTGGGGCTGTTAGGAGAGGGAGGGGTGAACACCGAGCGAGAGGAAGGAGCACTCCTCTCACCTGACTCCCACAAGATGGGGGATGACACCAAATTGGATGGTGCTATCGCTGGCTTGGTAGGGGTAGTTGCCCAAGATGATCCTCAGATGCCCAGCCAGTCAGACAGCGGACATTGTGAGGGGGAGGACTTGGGGAGACTGCAGGGAGGGGTCAGCAAGGAAGAGGACATGGAGGAGCAGGATCACCAGGACAACAGAGGAGGTGTGAAGATCAAATCAGGGACAGAGGAGGAGGAGGAGCAGGAACAGAAGGTAAAGGTGTGGCTTGACTTGCTGATTTTGACTTCCCATGAAGCTAAATCTTCACAGTTGTATCTATTGTACTACTTATTTTGGTAAGGTTTGCTTGTGAGTGTTTCAAGTTGGATTTACTGTTTTATTAAAATGAAAAGTTTTCTTCGACCATTGGTATGTGCCAGTAAAGAATGAGGCTCACGGACACTAACAAACGCATCTTCCACTTATACAGAAGCATATCACGGTTTTCTAGTATAGCTGCTGCTGTCTTTGCATGTAACTTGACTTTTTAAAAATCTCATTTGGCCTCAGATAAAACTCCTGTTCTTCTTTACGTAGGTGGTGGTCAAACGAGAGCCGCTTAGTTCGCCTGAGCCGACAGATGAAATCAGCGACGTGACATCGCAGGCGGAAGGCAGCGACCCGGCTGAGCCCGGAGGTCGGGAGGAGGAGGAGGAGAAGGCAGAGCTGAGCCCAGAGAGCAGCGACCGCAGCTTCACCTCTGAACCCCAGCCGAGCTCCGACTCTCTGCGGCAGCCCGCCTCCCAGCTTCTCCTTAAGAGCGGCATGGGACGAGGCAGCGGAGTTGGAGGAGGGTTTGGATGTAACAACGGACTTGGCAAACCTGGTTTTAGTATTTCTAGCTTTCTCAGCCCAAAGAATTTTGGAAGTAGTGGTACAGGGTTGGTTCCTGGAGAGGATGAACTCCCAAACACAACAACTGGTGATGCAGTAGCACATCACTTCCTGCTCAGACAGGAAGCTGCTGGGACATCCGGAGCTGCTTCTTCCTCTCTTCTGCAGTCAGGTCAACTCACTGCAGAGGGTCGAAACAGTTTTGGAGACAACCTACAAGCTGATTCCTTATTCCTCCGCCCCCTGCATGATGGGATAGGGAACCCCAGAGGAGGTGGGGGGAATTGTAGTGGAGGAGTAGATCCCTTCAGTTTGGACTTTCAGCGCTCGAGTCTTGGGCTTCACTCCCTCGGGCGACCATCACGAGGGGCCGGAGGAGCGAGTGCCGCTGCTCTTGCTTACCCAGGGTACAGACGTATCGCTCCAAAAATGACCGCTGGCATGGGAGGAGAAGAAGGAGTGAGTGGTGTCCTCCAGGATGCCGCCTCCTCCTCCTCCTCAAACCTGACAAGTCCTCTGCTTCTTAACAAGAGCGGTGGATATGAGATGAACAGTAGCAGGCCCACCTCCCTCCCCCCTCAGCTGACCCGAGCTTCAGCCGACGTCCTGTCAAAGTGTAAGAAGGCTCTGTCGGAGCATAACGTCCTGGTGGTCGAGGGAGCTCGGAAATACGCCTGTAAAATCTGCTGCAAAACCTTCCTCACCCTTACTGATTGTAAGAAACACATCCGCGTGCACACAGGAGAGAAACCCTACGCGTGTCTTAAGTGCGGGAAGCGCTTCAGTCAATCGTCCCACCTGTACAAGCATTCCAAGACCACCTGCCTGCGCTGGCAGAACAGCAACATGTCTAACGGCCTGCTGTAGGACACAGATGACTGCACCACAGTAGAGTGGGCAGACAGGATGAAACCATCAAAGATTTGAAGTCCCAAAAATGTTTTTGATTTGTGACAGAGCAGCTGGATCTTATCAGCTGTTATGTCCAAACTAACCAGTCCTGATCCCAGACCAAAGAAAAGGATGGTCATGTAATCAGACATTTTCTTTCCCAGGAGAAACTCAAATGTTAAGGTGGAAAAATTAAGCATGTAGAAAGAACATAGGGATGCAGGACATACAAATGTACCACATATTTATCATAGAGAACCATAGATTTACACTGTATGCTCTCCTGTTCAAATATCATTAGAGCATTATGAGGATTCTCCACCAGTCAATGCAGCATATGTACTTTGCATAGTATGACCTTGGCCAGTCTAGTCATGGCTTGTAAAGCTGCCACACTGTTGACTAAATTATGTATCTAAATGATATCATGTGGGCCGTGTCTGTGTTAAGTGAGCCTTAGAACTATCGAGGTTTTCCTCGAGGTGTGGTAAACTAAAATAACCAAACACTCAATCTGAGCGTGTGCAGATCAGAGGCAGCTGTGCAGCAACATTTACCACAACTATCATGTAAATTAGTGTGCATATGTGCAGATTTTTCATTACACATTTGTAAAACATGTAGCACTGTAACATAATGACTTTGCCCCGTTCAGTGCAAAGGCAATGGTCATAAAGACTGACAGCTAACTGATCCAGAGTCAGTTTGAGCCCTAAATAATATGATATAACTCTGTACTGTTGATGGTTTTGTTCTCCTCATACTAACTGTACTGTACAAAAAGGTGGATTGAATCAGTTTCACTCCTGTGAGGTGGACCCTAAAATCTGTAACTTAGTTCGACCAACAAAAAAAATGACAGAATTGTTTTTTGTAATCTGCCCTAATTAGGCAAAAAAAAATATTGTCAAATGGACCTGTGATATTAATTGGATTCTTTTATTCAGTGAAGTGATTCAATTTGAGGTGGTTGTTAGGGTCGACCAGGGTAGAAACTGAAAAAAAAAAAAACATTTCAGCCACCAAGTCTTGTCTTAACATTATAGCTGTAATTTTTACAAGTACAAGTTTTTGAGAAACTTTAATTTGCTTTTAACAACCTGTTACCCCAATTTGCACTTGCCAGATAGATTCTTAGAAATATGTTTCAATGTTTACAGGGGGGAAGAAAACACAATTACACCACCGCTGTATTGTTATAAGTAGGGGAGATCTGCATTCACTCGCCTTTTTTAGTCTCTTTTTTTAAACTAATAATATATTAATGCATTACTTTTTTATACCTAACATCTTCACAAAAAATGAGCTTCTAGTGCACTTTATTTTTGTCATGATGTGCTAAACTTGTAATTGCAGAAGATTGAAGTGCACTAAGTTACTTTCCATCCTTTTTGCTTACAGACTGCGAATAACCACAAAAAATTCCAATGTGGCCAACAAGTTTACTCACCATCCGTCCACACATCAGCCAAGCTTCACCGGTCACTGGTGTTTTTGTATGCATAGTTAGTCAATTATTAAAAAAGGCAAAGAAGAGAGGCAAAGAAGAGGCGCTTTGGAGTGGTAAATGTTGCACATATATGGTTGCTTTCATCATTTTTCCCTTGGAGGGGAGAAAAAAAAACAACTCAAAAAGAATTGAGTATTTTATGAGTTTGATACTGTACTTGATACCAGTGCTTTATACACGAATCTTTATACATCTAATGTTGCATTCATTACAAAAGCACTTAGACGAAGATTTTTTTTCTAACTAAAATGTTTACTGGAATGTTGAACTATGTGAAAACGTTGCTGTATTGCAATTATCCAACTCTAACAGCTCTCAAGGGTCCGAGTTTGCAAGCTAAGGGGTTGTAGCTGCTGTTGCTAGCACGCAATCTATACATGATTTCTACAGTTTGTGAAATGAAAATATACATGGGTAAAGTTGAAGTTGTTGTCGAGTACTGTTTAAGTGAACCAAAAGAAAATAACACTTAAAAGAGGGGGTATTATGCTGTTTCACATTTAAAAACATATGATGCTACAATGTTGGATGTCCAGACTAAACATGGGTGAAGTTTCAAATCTGTCTGTAAAAGTACGTTTGGAGTAATCAGCTCTCAGCTCAGTCTGCAGGCTGCTGTGAACGCCAGGTTTCACACAGTTTTTTTCTACATGCTGCACTTTGTGACATCACAAAGTGCAGCCTCAGCAGGCTTCAGGTAGCTGGCCAATCAGAAGAAAGTGAGCTTGTAGGGGCGGGGGTTTTTTAAAAGGACAGAGCTGACATTCATTTCAGGCAGAGGCTGTATGAGGGCCTGCACAGAGCACCAGTGTGTTTTTAACTGTAAATTATGCTAAGCTAATCCACAGAGTGAAATTTGAAGCTTGAAATGAGCATAATACCCCCCCTTTAAGTGCATGTTTTTGTATACTTCTTTGCTTGCTGTATTGTGTCACCTGCACTGTCAATGAAAACACATGGTCATTGCTTCCATTTCCATTTGACACCTTAATGTACTGTAGAGTCATTACACTGTCAGCCTGTACTAAAAGAGGATTTTAAATCACATTTTCATGGAAAATCTTGAATTTTTACTTCAGAAGAAAAATGCCTTGTAAACATAAGCTAAACTACAGGCTGCCCTGTTGTTGTTGTTGTCTTAAAATCTCAGCCACAAAATTTAACATGACCACTGGGGGTTTAAATCTGAAATCTGAAGTCAAATCGAATCACATGCAGCCTTCTCCACCCTCTGAAAAAAAGGGTTGCCTAGATATCATCATGATTTTTAAAGGTTATGATGCGAGCAGAGATGTAGACCTCCTAAATGGCTTCCATGTCTCACACAGTGGCCTGTTAAGGATTATTATTGTGCTGTCTTCTAAAGCTGTTATGCATAAACAGTTAATGTGAATCTCTGAAAAATGCACTGACTGTATTACCCCTGTCTGAATATGCCAAAATATAAGAATATATTGAAGGCCTAAATTGATTATGAAAGTCACTGCCTTACGCCCTGGAGCTTGAAAAGCCGGGCTTTTGTTGATATGCCAAATCTGAAGTACTTCTGTGTTTGTTTCTCTGTATACCTAACATAGTGTAACCATGAGAGGACTCAATGTTTGTCTCTTTACTGTTGAAGGCTTAAGATTGTATAGTAAGTTCAGCTGTTGTAAAGACTGAATAAAAAACAATGGTATTACATTTTGTTATTGGCGATATTTAATTTTCTGTTCACCTTTTAATGTTCACCTGATTGCAGATTTAAATGTAAGTAAATACTTCAACATCTCATTACAAATTAAAAGTCCTGTTTTTTAAATACATGAGTTGAACTGATGGCCCACTTTACATCCAGTTGCCAGAGTGGAACCAGTTTCCTCTTACAGTTTGAGTTCTTTGATCATCGGCTCCCCCCGCAGGCCGAGGAGGAGGTTGTTTGCAGCCAGGGAGGACATGGCATTACGGGTACTATAGGAGGCACTAGCAATATGAGGGAGAATCACTGTGGGGAGAGAGAATTAAGAAGTCAAATGATGCATGTTGTCCTTTTAGGTGTCTTGCAAAATTTAAAGCACCAATAAATCTAACAGACCCACCGCAGTTTTTGAGGGTAAAGAGTGGGTGGTTTGTGGGCAGAGGCTCAGGAACGGTGA
Organism: Semicossyphus pulcher; assembly: GCF_022749685.1. Lineage (NCBI taxonomy): Eukaryota > Metazoa > Chordata > Actinopteri > Labriformes > Labridae > Semicossyphus > Semicossyphus pulcher. The sequence continues at coordinate 9,869,431 of NW_027211681.1, forward strand.
CATCTAACCCAGCTCCTGCTATCTGCCCAGTGGACAGAGCCTCATACAGGTCCTCCTGGTTCACCACACCACCTCTGACAAAACAGGAAGACCAGAATTACAGACTGACACAGGAAAAGAAAAGACACTGCACTCATGGCTGGATAACTTTGGTAACACATGATGGCCACTTATTTTAACCTCTTATACAGTAGATTAATCACAGAATAAAGAAAGCGATCTGCAGATGTTCATCTTTCATAAACATGAGTTGTTTATGACCCCTGAGGTCTGGCATGAACTGGCTCTTTGGGTCTTATCTTGCTTAGCCAGGTAGTTCATGTGTTTGTGTTTGAGATAAGGTTACCTGCTTGTGTTGATAAAGATGGCATTATTTTTCATCTTGGAGAAGAGGTTCTTGTTGCAGATCTCCTTTGTTTCCGGTGTTAAAGCGCAGCACACAGCCAGGAAATCTGACTGCTTTGCCATCTCATCGAAAGACACTAGAACAAGAGAGAGTGCAATTTAAGTTGTCACATTAAACTAAATTTCTGCATATTACATCTTTGAATTTATTTTTAAATTCCTTGAAATACCAACATACCGTTATATTGAGTATCTCTGAGATCAGGAAGTTAAAGGTCAAAGGAGCATAAATGACCTTTGCCTCCTACTAACCAGTGCATTAAATCGCTATATTGCTTCATCATAGGTCTTGCAGACATTGTGCATCAATTATAACATTAATGCTGGTGTAGGACATTTCAATTGAGACATTTAACAAAGTTGTGGTCCTTACCATACTCTGCATTGATGAGACTGGCCAGCTCAGGCCTGGGGGCCACGTCTGTGTAGATGAACTTCTTTACTTTGAAAGGTGCCAGACGCTCAGCGATGGCCACACCTGAAAGAGCACAAACACAGTGTGTAAGAAGCATCACATTTACAGAGATGGTGCTTTGATGATAAGATGATGTGTGTGTCATGTTTATACTCACCAATCCTCCCCAGGCCGAAAATCCCCACAGTGCTGTTTGCCAGCTCGTATCCACACAGCCACAGGGTTCTCCATGTGCCCCAGCCACCACTGACACACAGATAGAGTGACAGAGAGAGAGAGAGAGATGTGTGTGTTTAACCTTTATTCAAAAGAGCAAAAACATGAATGGATGGATTTGAGAATGTGTGTGTGTGTGTTTGTGTGTGTGTGTCATTACGTCTTGGCTTCATGTGTGGCCTCTATGAGCCTCCTGGAGGTGGTGAGCAGCAGAGCCACAGTCAGCTCAGCCACAGAATCTGTCAGAACATCAGGGGTGTAACCCACACGGATCCCTCTGAGGGAAAACACATGCACACAAACATTACACAAAGCGTTATATGCTTATATCACCAGCCGTTTCTTGATTTGATTTAAGTGATTGATAGGAAATACCTTTTCTTCAGTTCCTCCAAAGTGAGATGGTCAAACCCCACCGACATAGTACTGAGGACCTTCAGGTTTGGTCCTGCAGGAGCACAATCAACACAAACAACCAAACTGAGAATTTCTTCCTTAGTAAACACGATTCAAATGACTCTAAAGGAGTGTCCTCAGACCTGCAGCATCCAACAACTCTGCATCAATCTTCTCTGTCAGAACACAGAGCAGACCATCGACACCTTTGACCTTATTCAGCAGCTCCTTCCTTGGCACAGGGGTGTCGTCTGAGTCCCACAGCTCGAACTGCACCCTGGAAAGACAGAAACCATCACTGAGGAGCCAAATCACATCATTCTTTTCTTAATCCTCAACAAATACAAATTAAGTATTATTAAATATTCAATTTCAGCTCTAACAAACATATGCCAATCTCATGCTACATCCTGTGTACTGTAGCTTTTATAGAAACACTGGGACTTTAAGATACAGTTAGGTTTTTTTTTAACGCTTTTATGGGGGAATACCCTTTAAGCTACCAATCTTATCTGACTAACCTGAGGACAAACATTAGCAGTCATGTTTACTCAAAGTAAATCATGAACTTTAAAACACTTAAAATTCAGAAAGATAACTTTCAAAACAGATACATTATCCTATTAGTTGGTCATACAAAATGTTGTATTTAAATATTCATTTAAGGACACTGTGACTCACTGTCCAGATTCACGGAGGATCTTCAGGCCATCGGGTGGGATCTGTCGGGTGACATACACCCGTTGGGTTGACATCTCCCTCTGCACATTGCCTGTCAGACTCCCAGTTATATTCAAAGGTCCAACAGCAATCCGCCGGAGCTGACGCAGTGCCACACGGCTGCCCCACATTTCCAGGAGAGAGTAGATCTTGGGCAGGTGTCCGAGAGGTGGAAGTGGGACTTTAGAGTTCAAAGTGTGCATGAGCATGATTTTGGCTCCTGCTCAGGGGGAGGTTCCTTTGTGTGTCTTTGACCAATATGATTAGAGGGAGGGTGTCTCCAAAGTCTGAAGTTGAGGGAACAAAAATAAACACAAAATAATTCTGTCAGATCTTTGTCCAGCTTTAGGATTCAGTTAAATTTTAAGTCTCTTCATCACAGGCCATCTAAAAAAACTAAAACACAAATACAAACCTAAAAAAGCAATACACAGAAACAATTACACAAAAGTTGTGGTTTCCTTACATTCTCCCCATGATAGGAGTCAGTAGGATGTAAATGTTTCACTCAGCTGTTGACCTTTGCTTCTTTAAACAGTAGAGGACCCAAACCCTGTTTTCTATTTTCTGTCTCTTTGGCTGGAACTGGGTCAGCAATACTTAATCTTACTTAAAGTTTTCCCATAGAGCTGAGTTTCATGAAATGCAGTGCTTTTGTTTAAATTCTAAAAAGTCATTATGTTTGCTTAATTACCTTTTGATATACGAATAAAGACAGATGGCAAAATTATACCTTAGATCCAAACAACTAAAGCACACTCCCCAAGCCTTAATCTTACCGCTTTTTCTGCCCTGTCTGTTCCTGCAAATATCCTGCAGCCCACCTTCTTCTATATTTTCTTTTCATTTTTTCTTGATAAACAAGATTTAATAATGCCCCTGTGGTGTATTGATGTATGTGATTAATGAGTGAATTTTGTGAAAAGGTTATCATGCTGATTATTTATTTTGAAACTACACAATTTAATATATCTATGTAATTAATTTTCCCTTTTCATTTAGGGTGGTAACACTTTTAAAAATGCATAAAACTGAACAAGTGTAGTCGTGAAAATTACTGCCAATCTCTTGGATGACCTTGGCCACGTGACTGTCGTAACCCGGAAACACTCCAAGTTTTTAACCAGTCACAGCCATTCATTCGCTATAGCTCGTCGCGCATACTGACAGGTAGCTACGAATGATTATTTGTCTTATTTTAATTATATTAACCGCAATTTTTTTCACATTGACTGCTAAAATGATAAGACCCACAACAACTACATTCTCTGGAGGCTTGTTTGTAGCCTAACGTATGTGTCATCACTTTTAAACGAGTTTATGACAAGTGTCCTCGCCACCGGCACCAGGCAGCAGTGGTGGCACTCAGTGCTAGCTAGCCGCTGCTGCTAACGTAAAGCTTACTCCAGCAGGTCCGTAAATGAACACGTTTTAATTTAGGTGCTCTTATTTTAGACAGTTAGAGGCCGTCGCTTTAGTAGTTCAATATAATTATTTTACGGTAAAGCTCGACTGACAGTTGTCAGGTCAACAACATAGCTGACAAGCACAGTTAGCTGGCACTGACAGTAAGTTAGCCATGTAGCTAGCAAACATAGAGCAGGGCGTTGGTTTTAGATCATTACAGCTTACAAGCAAAATGTTTAATAGCTTTGATAATCACTGTCTGTACTGCTATTTGTTTATTAGGTATAGTCGTTATCTCTCAGACAGTTGAATTTCCCCCTCTTCCCCTCCCGGCATGGCTGCAGACTCCATGGAGATTGACGACTCTCTTTACAGGCAAGTCTACCTTTTAGGCTGTAAATCACAACATAGTGAAGTCTACCTTTCTAAAGCAATGAAACTACATATAACGTTACACCACAGTCAAATCAGGAAACCTTACTCCTGTTCTTTAAACCATAAAGATAGTGAACTTGGTGCTCCTCATCACTTCTCATCACCTCTTACACTTCTTCCTCCCCTTTTCCCTCCTCCAGCCGCCAGCGATATGTGCTGGGAGACAGTGCTATGCACCAGATGGCCCAGTCCTCTGTCTTTCTCAGTGGAATGGGAGGACTGGGAATTGAGATAGGTAAGCTGAATAGCACAATATACACAACAACTCTACAATATTCGATATCTTAATGTGTATATGATTTGCATTTGATACTAAGCAAACTCTTTCTTTCACAGCAAAGAATATTGTCCTGGCTGGTGTGAAGGTATGCACTCTCTGTAAATATTATTACTGTCCAACATCCTGACCGAATATAGTGTCTTAGTGTGGAGTATCTTAAGAGTCAGTCTTCCTGTGCCCTTAACTATTTTATCTGTTTTCATGTGTTCACTGTGTATGTGTTTGTACAGGCAGTCACACTTCATGACACAAAGCAGTGTGAGACCTGGGACCTGGGTTCCAACTTCTTTATCTGCAAAGAGGATGTGCTGAGCCAGAGGAGGAGGTAAAAATATCTAACTTTACCCACACTTTAATCTATATACATATGCAATTGTATGTCAACTACCTTGTCTGTCTTATACAAACATGTATTCATCCTCTTTATGTTTCTACCACAGGGTGGAGGCAGTGTGCCCTCGGGTGGCAGAGTTGAACCCATATGTCCATGTTGACATGTCTTCCTCTGCTCTGGATGACAACACTGATCTCAGCTTTCTCAGAAAGTATCAGGTAAGGTATCACTTTGGCACAATCCCCTGCACAGCTGTAAATCCAAAATCATAACGTTTTTGCTAAAAAGTGGGTAAACTGGGTAAACATTCCTGCAGTGGGAATGAGCGGCAGTTATGATTTAATACAACTAACAGACTTTCACGAGACTGGTTGATGGGATATCTGCATCACTTTTTTAATTGTTTATTAATGGCTAAAGCTAATTAAGCCTTGTCATCTGGTTTAAAATGACAGATAAGTAAAAACCTGCATTGTTTCCTAATATGTAGTCTGCTGCAGGGTCAAGATTAACAAACATTTCCCCCACACGGTGATATTTCTTCTGCTCGCTCTCCTTCAGTGTGTGATTCTGACTGAAGCCAGATTGAGCCTCCAGAAGAGAGTGAATGAGTTCTGCCACTCACAACAGCCCCCTATCAGAGTAAGTCGTCAGTCCCCTTAGTGGTTATAAGTTACTGAGCATTAAATAAACTATGTCCTTCACATGGGGAAAGCACAGACAGTCAAATTTTAACTTCATAATTCACCGCTGTAGTAAAGTAACTGTTGTACTTGCGTCCCCACCAGTTCATTGGCTGTGATGCATACGGCATCTGTGTACGGGTGTTTTGTGATTTTGGAGAGGAGTTTGAGGTGTCAGATCCCACAGGAGAGGAGCCCAAGGAGATTTTCATCCAAACTATCACTCAGGTAATCTGAACACTTCAGACATTCTTATCAGTGCTGTAGACAGACACCACTAAACAATGGCCCTTTCCTTTACAAGTTCAAGTCTCAGCCATTGGGTATTCTTTTTATATTGTAAATGTGTAAATGTGCTCCTTTTTTGTTTTTACATTGTATCTCCTTTTAAATGTTGACTTTCAGGACAATCCTGGGGTGGTTTCCTGCATGGACAACCAACCACACGGCCTACAGACAGGCCAGAGTGTTGTCTTTAGGGAGGTCAATGGCATGGTGGAACTCAACGGCAATGCCCGACAGGTTTCAGGTATTAACTCTACATTGCAGGCAATAAGTTTAGTGTGTTTTATGACAGATGTTTGCAAAAGTACAAATGTTGTGAATTGTCTCTTTAATTGTAAAACACATCAAAGATTTACACAGATTTGCAAATTTTCTGTTCTAGGTGAAAAAATAGTGTGTTAATGTAAGTTATATCTGTCTGTTTTTGTGTGTGTGTGTTGTTTTGATGTGTGTTTGTGTGTGGCATTAGTCCTCTCCCCTCACAGTTTTGCAATAGGAGACACATCCCAACTACAACCATATGCACATGGAGGCTTCTTTGTTCTGGTGAAAATCCCTAAGACATTCAGATTTGTAAGTTAACTAGTTTCTTCTCAAAGTTGAACAAAGAAAAGATGCATACATCTCTAAATCAAAATATTCTTTGTTCACGTGTCCCTGTTTTTATCCATTGATTTATTTCAGGAGACATTAGAGACACAGTTGTGTGACCCTCAGGTCCTGACTCCAGACTTCAGCAAACCTGAGGTGAGAGTTTAAAGCTGTCTCGGTACTTTTTTGTGGGGTGCTTTTTTTCCCCAAGGTTAACAGAGTTTTGTTATAACCAATGTTCTTAGACAGTGTAATCATGATTCTAATGTTAGTTATTGACACCAGATAGTCACTTAGTCCTAATAAGTTGGTTTATAGTTGTCATTTTTGTTTGAGTTAAAGCAGTTCCCTCACAATCCTTTTTTACTTTCCATCAGGCCCCTCTACAAATCCATGCGGCCATGTTGGCTCTGGACAGCTTCCAGGAGCAGCACAGTAGACTTCCTAACATTGGGTAAACAAAATATTTCTCTACTTTCCTCGACCGCAAATCTCTCTGTAGTCAAACAGTACTCAAGGATTTGTAAAATGTTGCACATTCAGTTTTGAACCGTTTCACTTTGATGCTATCAGGTGTTTACAGGATGCTGAGGTTTTACTGAAGCTAACGCAAGAAGTGAATGCAACTCTCAGGAACAAAGTAAGCGTTTGTGTTTTATCATGTTTTTATATTCTTGAACCCACAAACTACACAGAAACATCCTGTTTGACAGCACATAGATGCCTTAACAGCTCTCTTTTTTTCTCCTTCCTCTCTCTGTCTGTCCAGGCTTCTGTGAATACTGAGTTGGTGCGCTGTCTGTCGAGAACAGCGAGGGGAATTCTTCCTCCCTTAGCAGCAGCTGTGGGAGGTCTCGCCAGCCAGGAAGTTCTAAAGGCCATCACAGGGAAGTTTGCACCACTTCAACAATGGGTAGGTCACTACATTTCTGCCACCTTTTCAAATGTGAAATGGTGCTTATTGATAGTTCAATAGCTCAATGAATCCCCCTTTTACACAATGCCAAATCAACAGAAACCATTATCTGTAATAGGTTATATATATTTTCCCCTCTAACTGTTACTTTAATCTCCTTTGTTCACTCTGTTTAGTTTTATCTGGATGCCACTGAGGTTGTCAGGCCGCTTCAGTCTCTTTCCGCTGAAGAGTTTTTCCCACGGGGAGATCGATACGATGGATTACGAGCTTGCATCGGCGAATCAATGTGTCTTGAACTGCAAAAGCTCAGGGTCTTCATGGTAAGGATTGTAAATTACGTAGAAAAACTGTCTTATTTTAAGGTTTACGTCTAAATTAACCCTTTAAATGCTGTCCTCCAGGTTGGCTGTGGTGCCATAGGCTGTGAGATGCTGAAAAACTTTGCCCTGCTTGGAGTGGGATTAACCAAGAGCTCAGGAGAGGTGGACAGTCTTTCTGTGCTTACTCTCCATTTCTTTATTTTTGCAGTATGATTCTTGTGCTACGTGTTTAATGAAACTCACCAATATGAATCTGTGTATTCCCAGGTGTGCATCACAGACCCGGACCTTATAGAAAAGTCCAACCTCAATCGGCAGTTTCTCTTCAGACCACATCATATACAGGTGGACAGATATCAGCTTCCTTGTGCCCTTTTTTATGTTGCTCCACAATTCTCACCTCCCATTACTCTTCCTTTTTGTAACCTTGATTTATCTAGGCAAACTCAACCGCACGCTTTAATGTATGGTTGTACTAGAGCACTTGAATTATAGAGTTATAGATCAGAATCGACCACACGGATGTTAACACAACGTTTCCTGGTGTTCCCATGTCTCAGAAACCGAAGAGTACAACAGCAGCAGAAGCCACTCGTGATATCAACCCTGACCTGCAGGTAGATGCTCACCTAAACAAGGTGTGCCCAGCTACTGAGAGCATCTACAATGACACCTTCTTCTCCCGCCTGAACATAGTGGTCACGGCGCTGGACAACGTGGAGGCTCGGAGATATGTAGACAGGTTGGTGCTAATTTTTCACATCTACAATCAATTGATTTTATCAGTTGCTTTAAGTTTCCCTGATGTAGTATTTCGTGAAATCTTTGCTAATTGGTCCAGCCGCTGATGATGTCTTTCTGTGTTTATTTTTCAGCCGCTGTTTATCCAATCAGAGACCTCTCCTGGACTCTGGCACCATGGGAACTAAAGGCCACACAGAAATAATTGTGCCAAATCTGACAGAGTCCTACAATAGCCATGTGAGTGTGTTTGTATGTGACCACGTTTTATTTTATTCCCAAAGGTCCCATACCAGAACTGCCTCATAGGTGCGGCCCTTAGACTTTACAGTCCTCCTACATATATACTTTCTCTCTTGCTTCTCAGAGGGACCCCCCTGAAGAGGAAATCCCATTCTGCACTCTCAAGTCTTTCCCTTCTGTCATAGAGCACACCATTCAGTGGGCCAGAGACAAGGTCAGTAGCAGAAAACCAAACAAGTGATCATTGCTACTTTTTTTTGTGTCAGTGTTTGCTCCAAAATCTTTTCCCTGTTCTGTTGTAGTTTGAGAATGCGTTTGTCCACAAGCCCTCCATTTACAACTCATTCTGGCAGACCCACCCCTCGGCTGAAGTGGTGCTACAGGTAAGACTATGTCACAGGTGGTGTTCTTTACTTACAACAACCAGCATTCTGTTGATCCGTGCCAGCAATGTAATGCTTAACATGTAAAAGCCGTGTTTTTAAAGACTGTTCTGTTTGTGTAGAGGATGCAGTCGGGAGAAAGTCTGGAGGGGTCATTCCAGGTCATTAAGCTGCTGAGCAGACGGCCTAGCCAGTGGGAACAGTGCATCGCTATTGCACGTCTGAAATTTGAAAAGTATTTCAAGAGAAAGGTAACGAACCTCCTCCTGAAAATGCATCTCAATAGCACCAATTGTACGTGTTTGTATGTTGGTGCAAAAACCACATTATGACGTGTATACATGTTACCTGTGTTTTATGTAGGCCCTTCAACTGTTGCACTCTTTCCCTCTGGACACAAGGTTAAAAGATGGAAGTGAGTTACTTCAAACACACATACCTATAAAGTCAACTTTAATATGCAATTTAATATGCATACAAAAATAATTCTCCTCTTCCTTAGGTTTGTTTTGGCAGTCCCCAAAAAGACCTCCAGCACCTTTTGATTTTGACTTGAACGACTCTTTGTGAGTATGCTCTTATATCACAGTCTCCGCCTTCCTTTGTCTTGTATAAACGTTTTATATGTAAACCTGCCATCCCTCCTTTTCCCTAGGCACTTCACTTTCATTGTCAGCACCGCCCGGCTCTTCGCAGAGATTTATAACATCCCTTACTCAGTAAAGGTAGTTTCACATACACTCACACATACACTGTCTCAACCAACACATTCTTACTGAGTGACTGGACTTTGCCTTTCTCTTCAGGATCTCTCTGAAGAGGCGGTGGCCAGGGTTCTCTCAGAAGTCAGTATTCCTGAGTACAGACCCTCAGAGAAAGTAAGCTTCTTCATCGATCTGATCCTTAATTTCTGTCTGCGTGAGAAGTGCTTATCTTGTTGACTGGTGTGTATCTGCCCATCCATCCAGTGCATAGAGACAGATGAGACGGCAAAGAAGCCTGATCATACGAAGATGCCTTTAAGCAGTGAAGAGGAGAGGGAGGCCATCATACAGCTGGAGCAGGCCATTGCTACTGACAATGTCACAGCAGGTACAAAGATTAATGTGAATAGTTAGGGAACATTATTTTCCCATCCTGAGCATATGACAAACACTGAAAGAGTCCTGTTAGTAATTATGTGATGTGTTTGTTTTCACATGTAGAGAGGTTACGGTTGAGTCCGCTGCAGTTTGAAAAGGACGACGACAGCAACGGTCACATGGATTTCATCGCATCGGCGTCTTCACTCAGAGCCAGGATGTACTCCATCGAGCCAGCTGACAGACTCAAGACCAAACGCATTGCTGGCAAGATCATCCCCGCTATCGCTACGGCAACAGCTGCTGTAGCTGGATTGGTAAGAACATTTAAAAAAATTTGATATAAGCTGGTGGTTTAACTTGCTGCCATTGTTTTGAATCATCTACAGATCAACTATTATTTAAAAACGGCATATTTTGGTATTCAGCATTACTGCTTCATATTATTATTACTTCAGACCATAATACCATTGCCTGCTGGCGTGCCTGCTGGGCCCACAAAGCTGTGGCTTAATGTAGTTCTTTTGGGCTATGCCTTAACATGCCTAATTGGTAAAGTACTGACAATAATATGATGCTGTCTAGCTCCCCTTCCTGGCTCCAGGAGCCTGCGTTTCCCTGTAGTATCGTCAGTGGAGGCAGGCAGAGACAAGGACGTAGACCTTCTGAACCCTGGCATTGTAGTCTAAGTCTAAGGACGTAGACTTCATGTAATGAAGAAGTCAGAGGGCTCCCCAATGCACGGGGTTGGAATCAAATCCCTGAAGAAGCGTCAAACTGTTTCCTCAGGGCTTCAGACTTACCACCGGTAGCACACGATTTAGTAGCACCCCTTTTTAATGCCTCTTGCCAGCCACAGCCGGTGGCATGTTTTGGGGTTGTCCGTCCTTCTGTCACATTCTTGTGAACACGATGTCTCAGGAATTCCTGGAGAGAATATCTTCAAATTTGGCTAAAGGAACTTGGAGTCAAGGATGCATTAATTAGATTTTGAAGGTTAAATACTCAAGGTCAAGGTCACTGTGGATGGATTGAATTTTGGTGGCCAAAATATCAGAGTCCCTGGCTGAGCATCGCTGTGTCAGAGGATCTCCTCCAAACCACTGATAGTAAGGCTCTGACAGCTAATTGTGTCTATGCACCAAACAGTAGTCCAGTTTCTGTCCTGCCATAGAGTTTCTGGTTGTGCTCCTGGAAGGGATACCACCTGTGTGCAGTAGGGTAGGAAAACTGCTGACCCTGGCCGGGGATATATTGTTGAGCGATGATATTCCTGAACTCAACTAACACATCCTCTATGGAGGAGGGAAAGTTTGAAGACTCGGAGAAATCCTTAACCATATCCCAAGCACTGTAGAGATTATTTATGGCATCTGGATTGAAAACACTTCAGGATCCGGACTTGGACTTGGTCTGGACTTTGTTGTTTAGCCAGCTGCCACCACAACCTGCCCTTGAGTAGCAGAAAATGGATGCAATGATGGATGTGTAGACATATTAAGTTATCCAAGTACATTTTGGAAAGTAATTTGTTTCATATAAATATTATATCAATAATTCTTTTCTCTTGTTTTGTTGTTCTCAGGTGGCCCTGGAGTTGATCAAGGTGGTTGGAGGCTACGAGTTTGAATCTTTCAAAAACTGCTTCTTCAACTTGGCCATCCCTGTGATGGTGCTCACAGAGCCTGCCCCAGTTAAAAGGGCTCTCATCAGGTTGGAGGCACATTTACATTTTCTCAATCTCACTCTCAAATACTTCTAAGTGATAAATGACATTTAAATTTTTCCTGAGCATGACATGGCTATTTGAACCCCTTTTATATAAAGGTTCAGTCACAGTGAAAACTTGAGCTGCATGGAGGCACCAAGAACAGAACATACACATATTGCATTATCACAAAGTACTATTGTAAAGGCCCAGTGGTGTCTTTGACAGGGACGACATCTTCTTCTCCATCTGGGACTGTTGGACTATCTTTGGCCATGAGGACTTCACCCTCTCTGACTTCATGAACGCAGTGAGGGTGAGAAACGTTCACTATTATTGTACTTTGAAGTCATATTAACTTTTTAATACGAGGTCTTTGATTGCTTCTTTGTCGTTTTTATTTATTTTTTCATGTTTAATTTCAGGAAAAGTACGGAATTGAACCCACTATGGTCGTCCATGGTGTGAAGATGCTGTATGTGCCTGTGATGCCTGGACACTCAAAGAGACTCAAGCTAACGTAAATGTCTCCTTTCTCCACTGTTTTTTTTATATTATATTTGTTGTGACCCTTTTTAAGCCAAATCAACAATCAGAGTCAATCTCTAGCTAAAAGACACTACAGCCGTCCTATTCGAAGGCTAACTCAAATGATTTATCCTTTGCCTAAACTGAACAGATGCACTTAACCTTCCCTCTGACTTCTCTGCAGGATGCAGAAGCTGATCAAGCCATCAGTGGACCGCCGCTACGTTGACCTCACTGTGTCATTTGCTCCGGAGGCAGACGGAGACGATGACCTCCCTGGTCCTCCGGTCAGGTACTACTTCAGCCGCAACGGAGAGACTCCCTGACACCTTCCTCGACGTCGTCCTCTAACCTCGCGTGTCCTTACTTCCCTCCCTTCATGTAAATTGTTGTACCCCAATAACCTGGGCCAGGGCCAAGAGCTTTCCCTCAGGATGGTATCTCACAAGGGCAAAACTCCTGGTCCCAGCTAAAGCCCACCCCCCCCTGTACTTCATGGAGCAAGAAAAGGCAAGTCCTGGTTCCAGTTTTTCTTGCCACAGATCTAGCCAGTGGAACACGAGGCTGCTGAAGTAGCACGTAACTGTACCTGTGTACATATATTTTCTCTCTTCTGTTTTCTACTCTGGTGAAATACACAGCTCAGCCTGTGTCAATGCCTTAATTGATTAATAACCTTTTTCTGTTTGTGGCAGTGAGTCTGACTAAAAAAAAACAATGTTTACAGAAACCTGCATTCTCCCGACACGCATTAGTCTCATTTCTGTTTGAAGTCTGTGAGGCCCTACAGGGGGCTGTGGTAGGGCTATCGGGGCAGTGAGGCGGATTTGTAGTTAGAAGGCATTACATCTTCTTCTTCCTCCTATCTAATATTATTGCCAACCACAGAATTTGCCAGTCCCCTCCCCCCCTGTTAGAAACAGGTCAGGCCAATATTTGGTGTATAATTTGGAAGTGCGAAAAGGTCAGTGTACATCAGCAAAACCACCAAAGATACTGATTATCATTGTGTCTGCAGATGATTGTTCTGTTTTTGATCACTTTGACTGCCTCATAAATCACAGTTATATCACAGGGGATGGGTGTTACCCAAAGTTTAAAGAGCAACACACACCAGCAGCAACCTGAGGACCTTCTCTGGGATATATCACTGACGAGTGCCAATCCTTCATAAAAGCAAGGCACGTTTCTACCCAGCCAAGTGACCTGAATGAACGGATGCTGCCGATATGTGTTGCACTCAAACTTTGGGTGACACCACTTACTCATTGTAGCTGCTAGTCATACCTATGTTGCGAATTACTTAGGTAATGACAGCTTGACATCATTTAACACATCTGTGTAAACAATGTTCCTCATCATATTCAGTAATGGCATGAGTTCAGTGGCTGTTTCACTCACAGAAAACGCCTTTTTTGACAGACATAAAACATGTGGGATCACACTCCTCCTGTTTAAAACACCTTTTTAAAAAAAAAGAAAATGAAAATCTTTGTTGTTCATGATTTATTTGATGCATTTGTTTGTGGATGTGTGTCCATGACATGTATTTATTTACTTGTTTCTCATTTTTGTCACTTTTTTTGTGTCAAACTGAGCCTGTGTTGCTGAGCTCTGTGGAGTCATGGTGCACGACTTAATTGTGAATCAACAATGAACAAAAGAATATCCTAAAGGTGTTTGTAATTCACCCTTCTATGTAGGTCCAATTAAAGGTTGAGAGAAGAGGTCAGCATTGGCTTAAATCGGCAGTAATGTCAATGTGGTTTTGAATGGAATCCTTAAAGGTCGAACCTTTTTGTTTTGGGGTTACTGAGCTCGACCTGAAGATAAAATCAACATTTTATCATCCGTTTCTCCAAAATGATTAATACTAAAGTCACACAAATTGTTTCATTGGACACATTAACTCCCCCCCCCCCATGAGAAGTGGTTGTGAGTTTCGCTCTACACAGAAGATGTCTATCATACTGACTATTTCCTGTGCAGCGAGTACGTGTAAAACAAACCAGTGTTAATGAGTGACTGATAAAGATGTATGTTCTCGTGACAGACAACTCAACCAGTGGTCCAATAAAATGTGAGATTTCAGGATGTCCTCGATACTAAAGCTGCCCTGTGTCTTTGTTCTGAGAAATATAAATTCAAAAAATATCAGCATTTCAGATCTTTTTTTTTCTTAAGCAAAAATGTAACATTTTCCAGATGTAGCTTCTCACATGAGAGGATTTGATGGAGAAATTGATGATGTAAATAATAGTTTTTTTTCCGGTCAGAAGAACACAGACAAACTTTAATTTATAAAATGACATTTTTAAATACAATTATATATTTCTGTGCAATAATGAATAATGAGACGCTGTACACCAGGAAAAAAACATAAATAAAAAGTTCATTTAGAGCTCATAGTGCAACCACAGGCTGTAGGCGTTTACATTTCATTAAGGTTAATGTGGGGTTACAAATACCGATATTTAGTACAGATGATAGTATTGACATAGATTACAGATAATATTGAAGTGCATTGTTTTTCATTTCGATAACAAATGTCAAAACATTGACATTAGATATCTACGTCCTGCAAGTTGCCCCAGCTGGGTCCCACCTTCACTTTGGCCTTGAGCTTCACGTACAGTTTAACTGCCGTCTCCATCTCCCTCTTCACTATCTGAGCAACCTGATAGAAACACCAGTTAGAAAGACAAACAATGATGTATACATGAGGTCTTTTCCAAACAGTATACAGTATTTCTAAAATACTAGTGATGAATTGATACCTGTATGAGGTCTTCCTCTGTGGCTTCATAAATGAGCTCATCGTGCATCTGCAGCACAAAGTAGGCTCCTCTATGGTGAGCCCTGCGGAGAGTGCTGGCTGTACAAAAGACACCGTTGGACATTGTCAGACGTAACAATTGACAGACTTTGAAATGATAACGGTTGTCCCTTTCTGCATGTTGCGTGTATACTTATTGAATTTTTGAAAATAAAGTCACCTGAGTGTGTGTGCTGGTGAGAGAGGGGAGCAGCAGGATATGTTTTTCTCAGCCGTTTCTGGATGTTCACAGTGGCCAGTTTAACGATGTCTGCAGCTGAACCCTGAACAGTTGTGTTCACTGCCTGACGCTCTGCCTGAACGAGGGAGGAAGAGAAAGACAGAGGAGTTATGAAATGTGCATCCATTATCAATCCATCCATTATCTATACCGCTTATCCTGTTCAGGGTCACGGGGGGCTGGAGCCAATCCCAGCTGTCATTTGGCGAGAGGCAGGGTTCACCCTGGACTGATCGCCAGTCAATCACAGGGCTGACACATAGACACAACCTTTCACGCTCACACTCAGACCTACGGGCAATTTTAGAGTCACCAATGAACCTAACGAGCATGTCTTTGGACTGTGGGAGGAAGCCGAAGTACCCGGAGGGAACCTACACATGCACGGGGAGAACATGCAAACCCAATTTTTCTTGTCAATAGACAATGATTTAAGGTGTTTTTGCCTTCAAAGGAAGACAGCAGTCGAAAAATGTCAAGGTAAAAAACACCTTAAATCAGTCTATTGATAAGAAACGTATTAATGAGTTGAGTGAAGACCAGATGAACCTTTTTGGACTTTCAATTTTACCTTCCACAACATGCAAATAAAGTCTGATTGACAAGCAGTCTTACGTGTGCTTTGATGTGTGTATTGGTGTTAGTGATTCCAGGTAAGTATCTCCTACGGCCCATCAGGGTCTGAACGTAGCCGTTCTTTACGCAGTTCTTCACAGTTTCTCGTAGAAAAGCATTGATCCCTGCAACACAACACACAACATGGATTTAATGTTTCCTCTCTGCGCTTATTTACTTGGTCTTCCTACTCTTATTTCAATGATTGTACCCTCTAAATGTACGTGCATTTATACTGCACATTTAAAACTTGGCGATTCTATCAGGCCGATCACAGATATATTGGCATATGTTTTCAGATTTGTCCAGAAACAAAATCTTTTTTACAGAACTTATAATGCCAAAAACAATTCCTGAGATGATTAAGAAACTGCGTCATTGTGTATTTTGTCCTCTGACTTTATTGTTTGCACGACTGTCTGCAGCCCATGTAGCAGAGCAGCACAGCTACGCAGACAGTAGCCCACACTAAAATTGACTGGCAAAGTTTAATGATGTTTACCTACATGTTCTTTAATAGTTGTATAACCTCAGTGTACCTTTGCATAGTCATACAGGCACAAAGTCGGCAAAAATGTAGGTATTGTGGCCAATAAAATACTGAGTGTGTGAAATGAATAAAATATTTGCATACCTTTGTATCTGGCCTTGAAGCTCTCTATGTAGCAGGCAGCGTCGTTCTCCTCCACTCCCATTTGCTCTCCCAAAGACTTGGCTCCCATCCCGTAGATAATACCGTAGCAAATCTGCAAGAACCCACAAACGCACACACCGGTGAGCTCCACAGTCAGAATGCACGCGTGTCTGTTTCCTCTTCTCGCTCCTGCCTGGTTGTACCTGTTTCGCCTGCTGTCTGAGGTTGTCGTTCACAGACTCTGGTTCGACGCTTTTCCACTCGGCAGCGATGCAGCGGAACACGTCTGCTCCTCCATTCAGCACCTGGAGACACACACACAGTCATTTTTTTATGCTTTTTATTGATGTATGTAGTTTGATGTTTTTTGCTATTCCCTGGGCGTCTAAATGTCTGACCTGCAGGAGGCGTTGATCCTTGGAGAGGTGAGCCAACACTCTCAATTCCAGCTGAGAGTAATCAGCTGCCAGTATCATCCCACCTACAGATCAGTAATAAAGACACAGCTGATAGAAAGTTGCAGAAAAAAGTGATAACTGTATATTTATAGTCACCTGAGAAAGGCACAAAGGCGTGTCTCATGCTGACAGAGAAGGCCAGGCCTTGTTCTGCAGTGCCAGCTGCAGCTGAGGGCACCACAGAACGTCTCTTCCTCCTGTAACAACAGAAAGAGCATTAGGTGGAAAAAGTGTCTCCTATCCATCCCAGTGAAAAACCTGGTTGACTTTGGAGAACCCCCCCAAAAATAAAGTGCATTTCGACCCATTCATAGCCTATTTTATATATTCAGTTCACTTTTCCTCAAATTATATACACTGAATTTTAAGAATGCAAGGTAACCCCAGTAGAGTAAGAGTTATGATTGGACCCACTTGACCTACCCTGGTTTGGCGTTTGTGTGGCAGCTGTCCTGTGAAGGAGGGCTCTCACCCACCAGCGTGGGCATGTGGATCTCAAAGTCTTTGGGGACATTCTGTATGTTGGGCTCGGTGAAGCTCACTCTACCTGACAACAGAATGAGCTGGGTCACTATATCTAATCTATATTGTATAGAACAATAGTATGAATTAACGATCACATCAAGATGTGTCTACCTACATGACAAACATTACTGTTTTACCTGTGGCTGTGTGTGTCTGTGCGATGGGGTATATTCTGTCCATGTTCAGTGTAGGGTGGTGCTGCTTCTCTCTCTGCAGGGGGAACACCACTTTAGTCAAGGCGTTGGTGATCCGTCTCCACTCCAGAATCACACCTGGCAACGGGTGCATCGGGCGGAGCTTCTCCAGAACATCCTGCCAACATTTCAAATCAGTTTAGTGACCTCCAGCAAATATTACCTTTTCACTCGCACTTCAATCGCTGCAGCAAGAATTTTATGTATGAATGTAACGTAGTTTCACCTTGGTGGTGCTGAACTGCTTTCCAAGCCGTACTCTGCCAGCTCCTCTCCTGGTGTAGCCCAGGGTCTTCTTACTTTTCGATCCACTTATGTCACCGTTTGGAGGCAGATGGAGCTCTAAAAACAACACCTACAGTACAACAGTTTGACACTATAATTAAGCAGTTTGGGATTTGTTTAAAAACAAAAACACATCTGGGAAGATGAATCAGACCTGTGCAATGTCATCGATGCTGGTGAGGGAGAAGGTGTGTCCAGCCAGGTTGTAAGCCTGAGACTCCAGCGCGGTGAGTTTGGCTTGCATCACATGTTTTTGTCTCTCACACTCCTCCACACTGAATCCCACTCCGTTCAATTCCAACAGAGCCAAACACACCTGGGACGGCATCTCAATGCTCCTGAAAACATCTGACGCATGCAGACAAAACCATTAGGACAATTTTGAACACTTAATACGGTTCCTACTTACTGTTGAAATGTGTTCCATCTTTATACCCAGCATGCCGTCTTTCTCTAGCAGGCCGGTGAGATGGTGCGTGACAGCGAGGACAAGCACACTCCTGGTCGCTGCTCTGACACGAGGACAGTGTGAGTGTGGGTTCCCGAGTCCGTCCAGCAGAGGTAATTCCTCGGGACAGTAGACAGTCACCATGTTGGGTAGAGTCCTCTCCTCACTGCCAGGGTCCACCAGCCAGCATGCAACCTATAGTTCACATTTAAAACAGAGTGAGCTGGAGATTTTAAAGGGGGAGGTATTATGCTTATTTCAAGCTTCATATTTCACTCTGTCATACCTGTGGAGTAGCTTAGCATAATTTACAGTTAAAACATTTTCTTACACTGGTGCTCTGTGCAGGCCCTCTGCCTGAAACCACACGGCCAGCTCTGTCCCTTTAAGAAACCCCGCCCCTACAAGCCCACTTTCTCCTGATTGGCCAGCTCTCAGAAGCCTGCTGAGGCTGCACTTTCTGACCTCACAAAGTGTAGTCTGAAACCTGGCGTTCACAGCAGCCTGCAGACTGAGCTGATACTTTTGCCTACAGATTCGAAACTTCACCCATGTTTAGTCTGGACATCCATCATTGTAACATTATATATATGTCTTAAAATGTGAAACAGCATAATTCCCCCTCTTTAAGAGGCCCTAAATACATATGTGTCAGAAATATCCCTCACCTTAGGGTCTTCACAATTTCCTTCCAAACTGACGCCACAGCTCAGGACTAGCGTCTTGTACACCTGGATGATGTCATACGTGACGACCACGCCTCCTCCGTGACCTCCTGATGGCCTGCTCAAACAGGCCCTCACCTGCTCCACCCTCTCACTTACTGGCAACTCGTCATCCAGAGGAGGAGGAGCCAGACTGGCGCTTAAACCTGTGGGGTAATGGACAGGCTGAAGTGAGGAAACTGCTTAGGAGTTTGTGCTTATAGTACACACATGTAAGAGTAAGTGGTTTACCTTTGCTCTGCTCTTGCTGCAGAGATACGTAGTAAGCATCTCTTGCTCCCCAGCAGACTGACAGTCCAATCAACACCAGTCCATCGCTGTCTCTTACTGGAAACCCGTTGACCCTCTCGAGCTTCTGATGGGCTGCTGATGCTGCACAGAAAACACATGCATGGATGTAGAGACTGCATGCAACACTAGCTAGCACATTAGCCTTTGGAAACTATTCAACGCAACATTTTACTGCAAGTTAACATAATTTCTGTATACATCTATTGGTTACCTCTCTTATGTTTCCCTCCTATTCCTCCCTCAGGCTGCTCTCCGTGCTCCCTCTTCTCACAGGCCAAAGCCAGAGAGAACCGCTCCTTTGTTTTCCACTCCCTAATGAAAGTGTGGAAGAGGCGCCTGTCACTTGCTACATCTATGATGGAGAAGGTGCCCGAGTTGGTGGAACTGAGTGAAGCATCCTGGGACAGCTGGAGAGTAAAGCCTTCATCTGTCACGGGTGATTCTGCATCAGAAGGAGGCCTCGGCCAGGGGGAGGACGGAGAAGCAGAGTCTCGAGGTGGGTTGAGATCCTTGTTGGCATGTGGAAAGGGTTTTGTTTTTGAATTTGAGTGCTGAACAGGTAATGACTTTTGTTTCTGTCCTAGCTGGAGTTTGCTGCTTGAATCAGACGTGGAACTAGGATGTTTAGAGTCAGCCACAGCTCCTGGGCCAGATTTAGGACAGTGTGCGATTCCTGGTTTCCGTGGCAGTAGATTTGAGGGGGTTGACTGGTTAAGCGGCTGAGCGATCAGAGGCGATTGTATGGATGAGGTGGTCAGTTTGACTCTGGGTGTGACAGGCGGTGTTTCCTGAGTCGGCGGAATAAGATCACCAGCAGAGCCAGGTCTCTGTGTTGCATTCTCAGTATCATGTCTGGAGGGGTGTTGTTCCTCTTCAGCAGCAACAACCTGCATGTTGGGCTTCCCTCTTCTTCTGTCAACCTGAGGCAAGTCTTTAACTTCTGCTGTATTTGCAGCATTTATGAGTTTATTACTCGTTGTGTGGCCTGTTGTGGTGTGGTCAGACATACTAGGCCAGCGGTCAAAGATATCCTGTAAACCAGGGCTACAATAAAGGGTGCTTTCAGGTGCGTTTTGAAGATGTGGGATTTTTAAAACTGCATTATCCGACAATAAAGCTCTCATTTCCTCCCCTTCCTTTATTTCCGTCTCTATTGTTTTCTGTCTCACGCCCAGTTTATTATCATTTTCTGCATCTTTATGCTCTTTAATTTTGCCGGTAAGGCCGTGATAATCACTGGCTTTATCTTTGTCCTGCTCATTGTGAGTTGTTGCAGTTGTAGAGGTGGGTTGTGCCTGTAACTCACTGAGTTTAGGTTGTGATTCTGACACCTGTCCCTCAGGTAGAACACGGTCTGCGTCGGCTTTCTGAGCTTCATGACGACTCGTTTCTCGCTCTTTTTGAGCTCTCTCTGTGTGTTTGAGCAAGCTCCGCCTCTCCAGGAAGTGCTGGCCCACAAAGAGCGAGTCGCCCCACTCTGACAGATTGAAGGAGGACTCGCCCCATTGGATCGCTTCCTGCTCTTCCGTCTCCTGATTGGCGAGAAGCTCGCTGCGTCTTCGTTCCTGGGTTGATGGAAGAGGGATCTCGTCTGTAATCTCCTGGGCGACAGATTCCTCCTCGTCTGATTGGTTAACGATCTGTTGTGGGCTCAGACCGGCCAGCAGAGAGCTGCTGTAGAGGCTGTCGAAGAGGAAGCTGCTGCTTCTGTTAGCGCTCTCAGAGGCAGCCTGATCAGCATCACCACTTTCATCTTTATCTTCTACTGCATTATCAGCTGGACCCGGAGAAATCTGTGAAAACAGCACCACAGCTTTTGATTTTTAAGATGCTCACTATCTGAATACATTTGGTGTTAAATAATCAGTATAATGGATGACTTACCTGTTGGCTTGTGTCAAGGATGAGCTCCATCTGACTATCTGTGAGAGAAATATTAAATCTGGAAGATGAATTTACAGGAGCTTCAACCCTGTTACTTCCCTCATTTGTGTCCTTTTTCACCACTTCTGTTCCCTCTTCCTTTGTCTTATGTGTTTCTACCGACTGACTCATACCTCTATCATTCCAATCTCTGCGTTGGCGTGTCTCTTGAACGATGATTCTTTCAGTTTGAGTGTCCAATAAAAAGCTTTCTCCAAAGCTATCCTCTCCTTTTTTAACATCTCCCCTCACTTCTTCATCTTCTTTCTCACTTCCTGCGTACAGCTCGGGAGAGGAGAACTTATCCGCATCTTTGTTGTCCATCCTTCTGCGCTTGGCTTCAGGAGAGAATAAAGGAGCTGAGGCTGGAGAGACAGACAGGGGGGAGTCTAATGCATCTGCATTAGTAGGTGTAGAAACAACAGGAGGTTCTACGATGGGTTTTGAATTGGACGTCTGTGCAGCCTCTACATTATCTTGCAGGCTTTTGTCAGTCTGTATAGAGTGGAGGACTTTGCTTAAGGCCCTTGAGTGCTTCAGTCTACCTGGCTGCACAGGTGATGCAGCGAACCCTGAGGTGCTATCTCCTTTTGATGACACACTGTGTTGTTCTTCTAGGCGGGCTACTGGAGCTCTAAATCTAGGAGGGGGCTGAGGGGAAGGAGGGGGCTGAGGGGGTGGCATCGGTTGAGGTAGGGGGCTGGATAAAATCTCAGCCAGCTCCTGTGTCAGGCTCCTTTCAGGGACAGGGCGATTTCTTTGGCTTAAGTTAATCTCTTTATTTTCTTTTGGCTCTGCTTGTTTGCACTCATCCCCTCCTTGCTGTGACCTTGTCTGCTTTAGTCGTTCTCTTTTTGCATCTGGATCTCCTGCGTCATTTTTAGTCCTGTGTTTTTCTGTTGCTTTGCTTCTTTCCACTTGCACTTCTCTGCCTGTTTGAATACGTTCTGACTCTGTCTTGTCTTCCTTTCTTTTCTCATCTCTCTTAGCTTCTACTTCCTCTTTTTCTAATATCCTTTTCTCACGTTTATATCCTCCTTTATTCTCCTCTCTTTGTCTCTCTAGATCTCTGCTCTCACTGCTTTTGACCCTGTCTCCTTCTCTGCGATCTTTACTGTTGTCCATCTTCGCTTCACGCGAGCTCATATTGGAGGCAGACGAGGTGTCCGACTCCTTGCTGTGTTGGTCATCAGGGCCATTTTCAGAAGGAGCCTCTGGAGGAAGTGTTGCAGGGTCCCATTGGATTCCTAGCTGTGCCAGGTCTTCCTGAAGGAGCAGCCTTGCCTCGGACACTATCTCGACAGCTGCTTCCTGTTCTGTCAGGGCGCGGCCACCTGTGACCCAGACGCAGCGGAGGCTCCGTCTCTCGGCTGCTTCCATCTCGCTCTCATCCACCGCCCGCTTAGAGCTGAGGGACAGACAGGGACAACATTGACTTTAGATCTGGGATCATGTTTCGGGGGGATTCCAACCAAGTGTGCTGATGTGATAGTATAGTGCAAACTAACATTTTTATAAATATACTGTATATATTTGAAATAATGTTAATACATTATATACAGTATTGCCTTTGTTCTCTCACTCTCTGGGATTGGCGCACTTATGATTTAGTTTTCATTGTTCACCTCTTGAATCAAACCAGACTGGGTCAGTGGTTAACCACATGTCATCATGTAGCCTATTAGCTTATTAATATTACCGTAAACATGAGGGGGGAGCTATTTATACTATTTTTAAACTGATGCCAACAACGGGATCAGTACGTCATCCATTGAAATAAGTGTGTGGTTGTGATTTAATATGGAGGCATTACTCATTACTCTCCGCCTGTGGTAGCGGTGTAAACATAAAAGCACCAGGATCCATTTACAACTGCATCAACCTTATAGACTGAGATCTATTAGAGGATATGAATCTTTCATTATGGCACCTCATACTATCTTTCCAGCATCCATGCCAAATGTACCACTTCCACTGAGCTTATTATATACATGTTTTATATTTTACTTTGAAAGTACGAGTTGTTCCTTGCAGCGGTGTGAATTTAATGTGAATTAGTGCTGCCCTTTTTACTTTATCTTTTTTCCTATTGACCTTTATATGTATATCTCTTACATTTTCTGGAATTATTAATTAAATAGAATTGAGTCAATAATGGACAGAATGAAAGATGCTGAAAGATTGTAAACAAAGTCAATTCACTGTTGAATTACTAAACCGCTTGTTTTTTATGTATGTTTCGCGGTAGGGGCGTATTTGATATAAGATCAAAATGAATGCCTGTGTGCGTCTGTACCTTTTCCCTTAAAGGCCTTACTTAAAGCTACTGTGAGGAACTTTTGGTTTGTGTCGATCTTGGTGACCCCTGTGGACAAAGCCGTACCTCTTATCTCTTTGCTGATCCTGTCCTGTACATGAGTAACCAGTGTCTTGTGACAAAAAACCTCATCCTGCTTCCTTTTAGCTGTCAAACATGGCACACACTGAATCTTTTCTGTTGGAATTGTAAACAAAAGCACATCCAGTCTGCGCGTGGTAAATTGCTTCGTCTGACATGGACTTATTACTGGCGGTCTGGTATGCTTTTGTTGGTCATATAGAGGTATCAGTATGTTTCATATTAGGTTAAATAATCTTCAAAGTAGATTTTAAAGTATAAGGAAAGTCTTGTTAAAGTTTGTGAGCTAATAGTGGGAACAATCTAAGCGCTTATTGTGCTGCAAAGACACTCATATCCTTGTTTATCTAATATGCACTGATGTTAATGGAACACACATCTACCTCTTAAATGGCACAGCATTCCTCAAGGCTTTCTCCACATCAGCTACAGTAGCCCTGGCTAGTTCAGCTACAGTGCAGAGGCCTTGAGCGTAGAGTGTTCTGGCTCGTGTTGCATTCAGGAGGGAAACTCTGACAAGGTCGACCAGCTCCCTCTGGACCCCAAAGCTCAGCCTGGTCTGGTACTGAGACAGCAGCAGCTCCATGTTGTGCCAGCCCAGGCGCTTGCAGAACACTGTAACCATACCTGAAGGGACGACAGAAGTATCATACCCACATGCAGACAAAAATGTTTCTGAATCTCACCTAAACACACCCCATTAGTCTGAATTACACGCCGACTTCATAAAGCCTCTCAAGGTAACTCGATGCAAGAAGCATGAGCACATTAGAATGATGGATACGTGGCTCTGAAGGAAGCCTGTAAGTGCCAAAAAACATCAGCTAATGGACTCTTTGCTGATAATCTGTCAGTCTAAAGTGCTTCTACGTCTTGCATCAGGTTACTACACCTGTAAGTGCCCTCCTGTTATAATGTGTAGTCCTATATAGAATATTGTCTGTATATTCTATAGTGCATCATGTCCCTTACCTGCATATGTAGAAGCAGACTGCTGGAGAGACTGTAACTGCCCACGATTGCAGTTGTATTTGGACGCCACTGTTGCCAAAGGAACCTCATTCACCAGATCCTGCAGCACAAGGGTGGTGAAAAACCTGTGAAGAGAGATCGAAGGTAATATTTACAGGAAAACGTGTACAAAATTATTCTTTTTTAAACCTTATTTGTTGTCTGGGAGGAGTCCTTTAAATTATTTGTTTCAGGGTCACACTTCCGGGTCACCTTTTATCCAATCGCGACAATGTTAGGAAGCAATGTGTTTAAAGGAAGGAGAAACTACAGCACAATAGTGTGAATTAAATAACGACTGTAACATAAACAACATTAGAAAATCACACGAGGTACTATATCCATAAAATTAACTCGTATTAAATGTTCATTACCGTTTATGGATGGCCATCTGTCTACGCTGCTTCTCTGTCTTGGCAACAAGTTTGCCGCCGACAGATCGTGCGAGAAAACCTTCCTGGACGCCCACCAGCTCTGCTACCCTCTTCATGGATGACGACAGCTGTTCCCACAGACAGAAGAACTGATACCAGTCGATGGTGGTCCACTCTGCGTACAACGGCGTGATCTGAAGAGTATTTGGACATGGAGTTTTGGTTTAGAGCTACAATTAAGATTACATTTTCTATGAGGAATGTATTATTAAGGGTTCAGGGATGATATGGAGTGAATAATGACGGTGGAATCGTATCAAGGAAGTAATCATACAAGATATGAGTACCAGATACAGAATGTGCAAATCATTTTCCAGAACGAAGCCCTTCATGGCTCGCTGGAGATCTGCAAATATCCCCAGAGCCTCAGGAGGGGAGAGGGAGGATGAGAGGGTGGCAGCGCCAAGCTGAGTCGGACAGTACCGCTCCTCTATATATGCAAAGACATCAGCAGATAGACAGTCGTTATTGTAAAAGGTGGTAAATCTTTTGTTTATAATGTCAGGACAATATTTGCATTATTTTTCAAATTGTGTCCCATCTGCATTATGTAAGAAAAATTTAGCACCTTTGGTAAATTTGCTACAAAAAGTCCACTTTCATTATAACACAGCCGGAGCTCTACCTTCTCCATCCTTCTGGATACTGATGAATTCATTCTGCATCAGCCATTCCACACAGGCCTCAATAGCTCCTTTGTTGGACTCTTCATTTGATTCTTTTTTCACGTCACATTTCAGACTGGCAGCCAGTAGCGAGCAGGAAGCGTACAACCCCACATCCTGTGGAGAGCTGGCCACACCTCCGACGATAATCTGCAAATTAGAATGCAACAATTCTTTAAGAAGAAACTTGTCATTATTTATTTACGTCTGAGTCATTTATATGGGTGCTAAGTGAATTGAGTTATCAGCCATACCTCTAGGATGGCTCGCAGCATGCTGGTGGTGACGCCTTCTCCCTCCCTTCTCACCAAGCAGCTGCTGATTGGCTGAAGAGAACCCTTCAGGAGACTCACACCTTTCTGCCGCTCCGCCTCCTTACACACCAGCACGCTCTCACCTGAAAGACGATGATCAAACTGTTGTCAGAGATTCATCTTTCACCTGATAATCAGAACGTTTTTCCTTTTTGGCCCATTCTTCCCTCCATACCCATAGTGTCCACTCCTTTCCTCCCTGCTCGTCCTGCCATCTGTTTGTATGTGAGCGGGTCCAACAGGTGTCCATTGAAGGTGGGGGTTCGAATGATGACCCTCCGAGCTGGGAGATTAACCCCTGAAGAGAGAGTGGAGGTGGCAGCCAGGACT
This sequence comes from Semicossyphus pulcher, assembly GCF_022749685.1. NCBI lineage: Eukaryota > Metazoa > Chordata > Actinopteri > Labriformes > Labridae > Semicossyphus > Semicossyphus pulcher. Next base: position 9,895,828 of record NW_027211681.1, read on the forward strand.
CTGAGCATGCCCTGACGAAAGGCTCCCTCCAACACGTCCCGCTCATCAAACGTCAAACCTACAGAGACAAACTTTATCTCACTTATGTAATAAAAAAAAGCACCATTCTGCCTTAGGGTTGTTGTTTTTGGGAGGTTGTGTGGGTGCGTTTACCGGCGTGGTGGAAGGCCACCCCCCATGGCACAGTTCTCTGGAGGATGGGGTCTAAACCAGCTGGAGTTCGTCTCAGCTGGGCTATAACATCCACCAGACCCTCCTGATCCAGAGTCACAGGCTCCGGCTCTGATCCGCCCTGACGATCTGAGGCTTTTGGTGGAAGATTTGTAATGGGCTCTTGAGTTCAACTAGTATGCAAAAAGGCTCAACAATTTGAAGATGAATCATAAATCTAAAGTACCGTTATGTCTGAGGTTGTAGAACTCTCTGGCGATGCTGTCTGCTAGTTTCTCACACCAGTTCTTCGACGGGCAGAACAGCAGCACAGAGCGTCTCTCTCTCACGGTCTCATAGCACAAGCTCACAATGTGGTCGTCATCACCCTGTATGAAAGTGAAAGTTCACACAGACAGCACATCTTACACGCTTGAGAGAGTAGACATTCATTCAAAACACAAATCCAGCTAACACTTACTTACCTTGATTTGGAGTGCAGGAGTGAACTGCCGGACCACAGAGAGGCTCTTGTCGTAGACGTTGCATCCCACCTTGAGGTGCTCCTGCAGGGGTACGGGTCTGTAATCTGTCTGGTAAAGCTCTGCGGCTAACCAGCTAGCAAGGAGGGACAGGTTGGGCAAGGTGGCGCTCATACCTATGATCTGGACGCCCTCAGAAAGAGACCTGCAGAGAGAGTTGTACAGGCAGACTTAAAGTGTAGCAGAAGTAAAGATTGGTTTTTAGCTGTTACACAAGACAAAGTTGGACTAATGAGCACGAACCCTGTGGTGTTCTGCTTCTGTGCAATGAAGCGGATTTTGGTGAGAAGCAGTTCCAGGAGGTATCCTCTCCCAGAGTCTCCGACCATATGCAACTCATCCACAACCACCATACCTAGTAGCACACATATAACACACTCTTTAAACTCATACTCTATACTGAAAAATACAAGTTAATCACTGGTTTATTACCTAATAGACCCATACTGTCCTCTTCGATGAGTCTGTTAACAAGAGAATTGGCCTTTTCTATGGTGCAAACAGCCACATCCAGAGCTTTGAATCCTCCTGCAGCTGACGTGCTGCCCATGTATCCCTCCACACGAACTCCTGCCTCTTCAAATACACTCTACAAGGCCCAGAGATACAAGTCTGTTAGGCAGAGATACATACACAGACAGAGAAAACAATGCATGTTGTTTATGTCTATCTCTCCCTCACCTGAAGGTAGTGCATCTTCTCTTTGGCCACAGACACAAACGGCAGAATGAACAGAGCTTTCCTTTTCGTCTCCAGCACACGCTTCAGCATCAGCAGCTCTGACACCAGAGTTTTTCCAGCACTAGTCGGGGCTGAACAGCGAAGGAATATCAAGCTGAAAACAGTGACTGACTCTGTAAATCACTTTGTAGAGAGAGACGTTAAGTTTCTTACCAGAGTACACAAGGTTACCTCCCTGCAGCACCTGTCCCACAGTGAGGCACTGAGCCTGCCACTCGAACATGTGAGTCACTCCGTGTTTGTGGTAGCGCTCCAGGACAGGTTTCGGTAAACCCCAGCTGGAGAGTAGCAGCTTTTCAGCTTGTCCCGCAGGAGCGTGCAAGGCAATGCCTAAAGGGGAGCATAAAGAAAGATGGCAGGAGTCTTTTGATTATGTTGTGCTAAGCAGTGATTTTTTAATTTTAGAGAGTAAGTCAGACCGACAATCCAATATCTTAGATATATTTATTGAATTCTTGAAATACCGGGACAACAGATTTTCACATAAGGTGCAAAGCTGAAATACAAAGCAGGCCATGTTGGCAACTGCCCCAGGGCTCCAAAAGCTCCAGGACTACTATATGTTCACTTGTCCATGCCACCCAACCCTAAAGACAATTTAATGCAAATTAATGGTCTCACCTGGCTGAGGTAAAGTGTCGTTCAGAGTACTGAGATCTAAGCCACTGGGGACTGTGAGCACAGAGGCAGACTGATTCTGTATCGACTGCTGGAGTTTGGCCTTCTTCATGGCCGCTGCAAGGCGGGTGGGGCTGAAAAGGATGTAGTCTTTGGATACTTCTACAGGTGGATCTGCGTTCATGTTTGACCCACTTTTGTCTTTAATACAAGGAGAGCTTTTTCTTTTAGATGTAGATTTCTGCCTACTGAAACACACAAAGTAAGAAACATTTACAGAAAAGCACAAAATGATACCAAAAGAAAACTGGGCAATAACGTGTAAGTTAGTCTCACTTGGATGTGATGCTTTCTTGCTGATTGTTTTTTATTTCTTGATGTGATACCTCAGAGTCCTCACTGAAGAGAAGCCTCTGAGCGAGGTCTTTGCAGTCAGCTCTCCATCCTGGTTTCTTAACATCACCGCTTCGCCCAGAGACGATTTCCAGGGTGCTGGGGGCTTTAAGAGGACCTGCAGGATGAGGTGCTTTGTCACTCTCCCTCTTTTTGTCTGCAACAGGTGGAAGAGATCGTGATGGGGCAGGGACAGCTGATGACGCTTGTGCTTCTTGTGCATCTCTGTTTACTGATTTCGGACATGCAGGCTTAGCTGCAGGCTGCACTGGGTCTACAGCATCCAACACCTGCAGCATCTCTTCATCCAGAGCTAATGTGGATTCCCCCAGTGGAAACACGGCTCCTTGGTCCTAAGATGAAGATTTTTGCATGTCATGTGTGATTTGGAAGAGAGAATCAGAGATATGTGATCTGTGGCACTTACCACAAGGCCATCTCTGCCCATGTTCTCTGATCTGTTTGGTTTGACAGACAGATAACAGGGTTTCTGCACCAGTTTGTCTTGGTCTGGTGGCTCATCAGGAGCGTGGAAGCTGTGTTCAGAAAAATGTATGTTAATCACAGGTTCGACTGGTGTCCATTGATAGAAATGTTAAAGAGATTGGAAATGTATCTTAGCAACAGGAGGAATCTGGCTATATTTCTTATAAAAAGGTTTACTTGAAATTAACCTGTTAATTATACCTACCTGTTTTTCTTCTTGATCTGATGCTGCCCCATGTAACTTTTCTTTTTCAAAGAGGGACCCGAGCTGCTCATGTTGAACAAGTGACAAACTCGTAGTGCGTTGATGGATTTTATTTAACATGACATCCGTTTGACTCTTGACACGAGTTTATAAACAATATGTAAAGATGAGCATCAAAGGCACGAACGCGAAAACAAGCGTTGCCGAAGAACTAATTATTTTGTTTACTAACTTTACATATTTTATTGCCTGTCGTTAAGCGCTGAACAAATCAAATAGTCCGCCGCAGCGCCGAACCGGTGCTCCACAAAAACAGTTCGACGGAAACAAGTGCTCTATTAAAAAGTTCCTCTCGTCCTGTCTTCTTTGCTTCTACGACCAAATTCAACACATACTGAGAACATTTTGATGTACAACATGGGTTAAAAATGACTTTTTTTTTTTTTTTTTTTTTACAAAAAGCTAAATATTTCTCTACTGTCTTTTTTTTATTATCAAAAAATAATTATGGGCAATGTATGAACGTACAACAAGCAATTAATATTTAATATATTCACTCCTGACTTAACAGAGGGCAAACTACCTCTGTACCCTGACGACCCATTTCAAAAAAGAAAAAACAAACAAACAGACAAACAAACAAACACTACTTAAGTGCCAGTTACGTCTCCACCTCATCTTTGAAATCATACAAATGTACAAAATGATGTGTGTGCATATAATCTATACTTTGAGGAGTAAGTCACACATGTCATGACAGTCATGATAATTTCAAAAAATTGCGTGGGTGATCTTTTTTAACCATGTTGTGCATTTTAAGTTTAGTGACACAAAAATGTTTTGTATACAAAAATAAAATCAAATAACAGTAATGGGCCTTTTTGGATTAAAAAACTTTTTGGAAGAAATCTATGAAAGATATTAAGAATTATAATTCACTTGCGCTGTTCACTTTGGACCCATATTCCATGTCCGTATGCATACGAGGATGAAACTGTAAATATTGACAATAGCACCTGATAGTAATGTGGAAAAAAATCTAAATTGTGTATTGTTATTGTGATCATTAAAAGTGTATTGGCTTTATAAATTGAAACAAATTGCATAAGCTCCTAAACTTTAAAATGATCAAACTGTCGATTGCTTAATGTGTAGGATGTCAATATTAACGTTTTGAATAATGGCGCATATAAACTCTCTGTGCTAAAACATGTGAATTAAATTGTAAGTCAAGAAAATGGAAGATTGGAAGATTTTCTTGAAGATCTTTGTGGCCAAATATACTGACCGTGTATTATTGTACTTTACTGCATACTGTATACTGTATGAACTGTAAATGGTAACATTCATAGATAATATTCATGGCTGAATCTTCAAAAGTAAAGTACATTCAGAAAATATGTTTCTGAACTGTCTGTGGTACAGCGAATACACATGGGCGGGGCCTCGGTCTGTGTCTCGGGGAGTAGGGCGTGAGCGAGCGGCTGGTGGGCGCGCCCGCTTCGACGTTGCGGAGGCTTCAAGATGGCGGAAGCCCTGACAACTCAGGAGCAGCTGGTAAGGCTCTCTTAACCGATTTTTCCCTCATCTATCCGTTATATTTGGAGTGTTTACATGTCACCTTTAGTTTCTCCAACCGGCGGTTTTTTTCATATATTTTGTCCCGGTTATCGTCTCTCTAAACGGTGTGATCTAGTAAACAGTCCTGGCCCGCTCGCACCCTCAAGAGTCTACTGACTCCGGTGTGACTGACAGCAGTTAGCATGTGTGTTAGCATGATGGCGTTTGCTAGTAGTAAGGAACACTTAGCCGGTTGTGTGTCTCAAATACTCGCTCTCTTGATAACCCAGGTTTACATGGACTACATGGATATGTTCACGTCTGTAATGTAGACTAATAACACTTCGTCACCTGTGATTTTCACCATAACGTGGCTTCTCGTGTCTTTTACCCTACCGTTAGCCGTCCAGCTGCCACATGTAAGCTAGCCGCTGGCAAATGCTATTGTTGACTTGCAGGGAATTTCCTCAACCGCTATCCTGCTACACGTAAAAAATCATGTTGGGCCCAATATGTCGGTTTAAAACGACCAAACCTTCCATTCTTTAAGTGTTGTTTGTTGTCACGAACCATGACACTGTTGGGACAAGCAAAAATCATGATTCCTTTTTGCTGTGAGCTACATCTCTAGCTGGGTCCTGCTTCAGATTTACGGTCGAGGATTCACAGAAGCGATCCTCCGGTTCCTAGCATTGTTATTGCCATCGCTTTCTAGTAAAAGGGGTGGGCCTAACATTGATAGCAAATATCAAATGTCAGATATTATGATGAAATCTTCACTTGAAGGCTGCAGTTTGGATTTCCATCAAGCATTCACAAGGTTAACTGCTCAGTACACGAAGTTACAGGTCACTCTTGATCTGCTGAAATAGCAGAGAGGGTTGCGCTTCAAAGCAAGTTGAACATTGCCAGGCTATCTCTGTGTGGTGGTGATGGGTATAATGCCCGTGGTTATCGTCTTTCTTTCTTAACAGCGGTTTTCTTCTCGAGATTCTCTGCGTTTTTCCATAAAAGGGGCTGTGTGATGTATTACTTTACTTCTTTAACACACATAAGATTTTAGAGTTTCGAGCTATGATGAATATAAGAAAATATGGCAAAACAACACTGTTGCTGCAAATAAGGCAACAGGTGAATTATATAGAAAATTCGTAATGTTCAATATCTAGGTTACCACCACCGCCAATCCCAGCTGTCATTGGGCAAGAGGTGGGGTACACCCTGGACTGATCACCAGTCAATCACAGCGTAGACATATACAGACAGACAACCTTTTACACTCACATTCACACCCACGGGCAATTTATAGTCACTAATGAACCTAACAAGCATGTCTTTGGACTGTGGGAGGAAGGCAGAGAACCCACGCATGCATGACGAGAACACGCAAACTCACCACTGAAAGGCCCCCTATGTCCTAACCGGGATTCGAACCAAGAACCTTCTAGCTGTGAGGCAGCAGCGCTAAGCACTGCACCGCTGTCCACCACCATCTATCTGTCAATCCAAGATTAAAGATCTTTATTGTCACATGCTCATACAGTTTGGCAGTAAAATGCAAAGCTGTAACACAAGCCCCTGCAATAACACACTTTGGCATAAATAAGACACATTAATATAGTAAGAATATAACAATTAAAATAAGTTTAGTTAAAAGTAAAAAAAAAAAAGTAAAAAAGAGCAGAGTTGCTGTTTATTACATTTTAATAAGGGAACCCAGTAGTTTTTCTCTTGACCTCTGGTGTCCTCGTCCTTATCCTGAGAGAGTCGATTCAAATCTTCTATCCATCTGATGGGTTAAACTGTTGTACCCATTCATAGCCTCTCCCTGTGCTGCTTACATATTAGGAGGACAGATGCAGCTTGCTTAGGCAAAAACAGGCTGATTGTTGTCTGCTGGCAAATGAGTGCTCTCATCCAGAGCATCTTCCAGGTGCAAAGCCGGCTGCTGCCATCTGTATCACACATCATATTCACTTTGGCAGGAACAGAACTACAAAACTGAGGGGGCTAGCAGCCTTTTCCTTATCATGTTGGTTGTTACCTCAATCTTGTCTTTGTCACTCTATTGCAGTACTCCCTTAATTTCAAACTCGTGATAAACTTTTATCAGCCTCTCCTCTGGTTATTTTACCTTTTTCTTCCATCTCCTCTCTCATGTTTCTCCAGGCTGTGGAGGAGTTCCTGAGTGAGGTGCGCAGCAGGGAGCAGCCTCACAGTGCTGGGCTCGTCTCCCAACCGACAGCTGTAAAGTTTCTTATGGCACGCAAGTTCGACGTCACCAGAGCCATCGACCTCTTCCAAGCATACAAGGTACCGCTGTGCTTTGATCTAGGACAAAACGGAGAACACTGACCACAGGGTCAAGTGAAGGCTGAAGGAATCTGGGCAAGAGATTCATCTGACCTGACCCTTTCAATACATTGCATGTGAATAGAATTGTGAACAATTCCTTAAGGCTTGAATGGTGTTGTAACAATATAAACTTGAAAGTCTACCAATAAGACCATTGGATGCAACCTCATGTTCAGGTCCTCTAATGGTCTGTTAGACTAACTTTTACGTAAGACCAAAAAAAATACATTTAGTTCAAAGTTATTACTAAAATTTAATCCGTGATATACTTTATTAAGAAGTCTTGAAATTTGAATATGCCTTTGACAGTTACATTGTAGGCACCCTATAGTTATAAAGACAACTGTTGTTAAGTGTTCATATCTGACTGAGGACCCCAAATGATATGTTGACAGCTCTCCGAGCGGCACACGGGTCATAGCCTGTTTTTCAGCTCTAAATAACGATGCTCTCAAGCAACACAGAAATGCAGGGTGCCGCTGCTTTGTAAAACATAAAGTGGACATAATGTATTTAACACCCACTACTTCCAGCAACAAATGCTCCCTTTTGAAAGTTTTTTCGAGGATGCACTTCGTAGTGTTGCTACGTCTTCAGGGTTATTGTCCCCCCTGGTGTCTGCTCAAATCACATCGTTGGAACCTGCTCCAATTTTCTTGTCCCCTTAGAGCTGAGCAAAATGGAAAAGAATGGAAAATGATCTCATTGATCACAAATGTATAAGTGAATAATGCTGCCAGGTTAAAGAGTCTTCTGATATTGATGGAAGCCTGGCGAAAAAATTCATATGTTAAACATAAGAATTAAGTACGCATATATAAGCTTACATTTTCTAGCACATTTTTAAAGTTGTGTTCTTTTGTTTTATTAAGTAATTACCCCCAAAAGAAAATCAGTGTCTCTTGGACGCTCTTAAGACAGACAAAGCTTTGAGCCACTCTGCCTCTAACACAACTCAGCTTTTAGTGTTCCTTGGTTACAACCTGGACCCAGAATATCAGCAGAGGTAGGCTGTGATTGATGGGAAAATTGTCTGAAGGTTATCTTATCATCATTATAGACAAAATCTTTATCCGTATCGAGATCCTTTTATTGTCCGGCCCTAATTGAAATATCATGATATAAACATCAGCACTTGACAATTAAATCCAATGTAGGTAGGGTTTTTTATGCTTTCATGCTCTTTTAGCTGACTTTGTTTTTTTCTCTCCTGTCTCTACCATCTTTTATCAAAAATAGAACACAAGAATAAAAGAGGGCATCATCAATATCAATCCTGACGAGGACCCCCTACGCTCCGAGCTGCTGAGTGGCAAATTTACAGTTCTGGTGAGTGTGGAAGTAATCGTATACTTGGCTGAATTTATATACGTACTCATAGGTCTGGATGGGTTTTTATAGTTATCCTCTAATTTTCCTACCAGCCTGGCCGTGATGCAAAAGGTGCTGCCCTAGCCCTCTTCACAGCACGCCTCCATCGGCCAGACGTCACCACTCACAAAGCTGTGCTGCAGGCCATCATCTATCAGCTGGACAAAGCCATAGAGAAGTGAGGTTCTAACACCTTGTGCATACACACACATATAATTTTGTCATTACTCTTCTCTTTCCTTTTATTATTCCAGATTTTTTCTTCCTATTCTAATTTTGACTTCACTTGCTGCTCATTAGAAGCAAGGGAAGTAGCAGTCCATAGAAAGATTTGGCCACCTTGTGTCATTTTCTGCAAGGACCTGAACCGAAAACCAAACAACTTATGAATATTTTCAAAATCGTTTATACGTAAGCAGCTCTTAACCCTCCGCCTCTGCTTTTATTTTGAAAATTGTATTCTTTCTCCTCAGTTTGCAAACTCAAAAAGATGGGCTCATATTTATCTACGACATGACCAACTCCAGCTATGGTAATTTTGACTATGAGCTCTGTGTCAAGATCCTCAATTTGCTCAAGGTAAATATAAGGGACATCCTCTGTTCCTCTCTGATCTGTCTGCTTTCAAGTGTTAGGTGGCAAAACTGTCTGTCTAAATTATAATCCTTGTTATTGCTCTGTCTCCGATGTTTGTGTTTCCAAGGGGGCATTTCCAGCCCGTTTAAAATGTGTCTTCATTGTGTCATCGCCTCTTTGGTTTCGAGCACCGTTTGCTGTTCTCCGCCTATTTGTGCGCGAGAAGCTGAGAGAAAGGGTATGTGTGATAGTCTTCTTTAGGCTTTATGTAAACAAGGTTTAGCTATAATTCGTCCTTTGAATCATGCTCTCTGACTCCTCCATCACCAGGTGTGCACGGTGAAGGCTCATGAATTGGCCAGTCACATCCCAGTCTCTTCCCTTCCTGAACACCTGGGTGGGACATCCCAGTACAGCCACGTTGCTTGGATCCAGTCTTGTGTTAACACACATACAAACACTGTTCAGGGCGACACACAAGAACACGACACACACGACTGCGTGGGAAGCCTGCTGCGCTCCTACAGCCTAGAATGCAGCAACACGAGCGCAGGCGCTGCACTGTCCCACACACATATAAACACGCAGTTAGGTTCTGAGCTAGCCGTGGCTAACTCTAACTGCTACGATGATAGCAATGCTAACCCACACAACCACTGCGGCGTGGTGGAGGGCAGGACTCGAGGCCCGGGACAGTACCAGCAGAGCCCGCAGCCTGCTGCAAACAGGCCGCAGGGGAACCACCAACACTGGAACGGGTCAGCAGTGAGCGGGGCTAACGTGGCTGTTAGCGGCTCCAGCCCCAATGCTAACATGAACGGTCGTGGCCGCCAAGCCCCTCCTCAGTCTGACACACCCCCTGACACACCACAGTCCCAGTTAGGTGATGGGGATGCGGTGGACGACGAAGCTAAAGACTCTGCCCAGAATGAGGGTGTGAAGGAAGAGGGTGAGGAGGAAGGGGACGAAGAGGAAGGAGTTCCTCCCTTGCCTCAGAAATCTTTGCCCCGCCCCCCTCACCAGCCTTGCTCCCAGTCCCCGCCCTTGTCTTCGTCGTGGGGTCCTGATGATGAGGACCACTGCGTGGAGGAGTCTGTTCACATGCCTGAGCAGGGAGGCATGACGGTGCATGAGCTGGTGGAGCATGTGAAGAGGAAGAAGAAGAAGGGGATCTATCAGGAGTACGAGGAGATCCGCAAGGAGCCGCCTGCAGGCACCTTCGACTACTCCAAGTAAGAAAATATACTTTATCCATTGTGCTGCTCTTCATTTCTGTGTGCTTCTGTCTCTGCTAGTCAGGTCCGCATTTTCAGTCTGTCTGTATGAAGGTGATAACGTGCCAGATAACGCATCAGCCCTCTGTTTCTGTCCGTCACGTTTACCTCTCTTTGTTTACAGAAAACTGTCCAATCAGATAAAGAACAGGTACAGTGATGTTCTCTGCCTGGATCACTCACGAGTGCGACTCTGCCAGCTCTGTGATGACGAGGACGAGGTAACTGATCAAACCAGTTCTCTCTTTATCTGGTTTGAATTATCTATGAAAAAGTCATCCATAATTCTTCTAGAAAAGGTTGTTTAAGATATTATTTTATGAATTTTTGCTAAATTTAATTGTATTTTATCCAGATTAATCCACTGTTCTATTTTCTCCTAAGTGCATGAAGGTTTCTTCTTGTATAATGTAATGACAGTTAACTAGATTTCAAGACGAACATTGGTGTGTCTGTTCTTCGTGCTGTTTTCACCTATCCCTGTCTACTCTATCTGATATGTGTGATTGAAACTGGAATGTTTGACAGTATCTCATGCATAAAAAAAGGACTGGAATTTGGCAACATGTGTCTTATTTTTGTAAAAGGAGTTCAAAGTTATGGTAATGGATGCTAATAATGGCCAGAACCCCTGGATACAAAGTCCGTCAGACAAAATAATGGCCGTTAAACAAAAGTTGATATTGGAAACTGAATGAATCTCGTTAAGTGAAGAAAGCAAAGACTGACTGAATCTCCTGTGGATTCATAATTTATTGTATTTATTAGCATTTTCATTAGATTTATGTCTGGCCAAAATATTTGACTTCACAGAGGAGTCAGAACATTTGCTGAACCTGTTCTATCAACGGTAATGTTCAGTGTCCTCCCACAGGAGGCAGTAGATCCTAACACTGAGCAGTTAATCATACCTCTTCTCTGCTCTTTGTTTCAGACATCAGATTACATTAATGCCAGTTTCATGGACGGGTACAAGAGGGGCAACGCCTACATCGCAACTCAGGGTGAGCAGCTGTTGATACAAACTTTGGTCCTACTTCTTACATTATTTTTAGTCCTTTATTCCTCCTCTTTAGTCCCTCTTAGAATATCAAGTTTGGTGTTACTCTGACCTCACAGACTTTTGTGTTCCTCAGGTCCTCTGCCAAAAACGTTCGGCGACTTCTGGCGCATGGTTTGGGAACAGATGGTACTTATCATTGTCATGACCACCAGGTGAGACACCTTTCATTGATATCCTTTTAAAGTCCCTTGTTTGTTAGAGTTATGTAAACGGTGTATGTATGATGTGTAATTCCGCTCAGGGTGGTGGAACGTGGCCGTGTCAAGTGTGGTCAGTACTGGCCTCTTGAGGAGGGCAGGACGGAGCAGCACGGACACTTCTTGGTCAGGAACACACACATCCAGGCGTTTCAGGACTTCAAACTCTCCCATCTTGAACTTTACAACACACAAGTAAGTCACACATGGATTACATCAGTACTTGTCAAAATAAGTCTGTTAATTAAGTAATAAACAGTGATGACTATAGATATTGAGCATGCTTATGTCTATGTCTATATATATGTAATGGATATAGGCCCCTTATAGTTACACGTTAGCCCAAAAGAGGTCTGATGTCTTGCTCTGTGCGTCTATTCACCTCTGTGGCCTTCCCTCAGTCTGGAGAGAGACGGGAGGTGTGTCACTACCTCTATGTAAGCTGGCCGGACTTCGGGGTGCCCAAAAGGGCTTCAGCCATGTTAGACTTCCGTGAACATGTACTTCAGAGGAGGATGGCTGCAGTCCAGAGCCTGGGCGCCAGCTGGACGGGGCCTCCTGGGGGCCCCCCTGTAATTGTGCACTGCAGTGCCGGCATTGGGCGAACAGGTAAACACACGGAGTGTTACAGGGTTCAAACTTGCTTTTGCAATACGTTTTGTGGCCAGTTTTTTGGACCTCTGTGTTTATACTAAGACGTCAGTCCTTTGAATTATTAGGCTTTGTCTTGGCCTGCCCTGGTTTTATAAACATTTTGCTACACAATACATTTTTCTATCCAGACAAACAAATATTTGAAAATGTTCAATTTTATCTTCACACAAGCAGTCATAAAGAAGGTGTTTTGAAGTAACTCCTTCTCCATCTCTGCTCTCCTACCTGCTTCCTGACAAGGCACGTTCTGTACACTGGACATCTGCCTGTCCCGGCTGGAGGACATCGGCACAGTGAACGTGCGTCAGACGGTGCGGCGGATGCGTGCACAAAGGGCTTTCAGCATCCAGACCTGGGACCAGTACTACTTCTGTTACACGGCAGTGATCGAGTATGCCCAGCGCAATGGCAAACTGAGCCCAGTGCAGTGGTCCGACTCGGACCTGGAGACCGACAGCGAGTGAGAGACACGCGGCGGGATAGAAAAACAAATGGATAGCCAACCTAAGCTGAAGTCATAGGAACAAGAGTGAGGAGGGAGGTGACTCTTCTGCCATAAGAGAGAAGAGAGAAGATGTGTTTGGCTCTTGATGTAATGATGCAGTCTCCCACAGTCGCTCTTCCTTTACATGAGTAGAAAGCCGGAGGAGGTGAAGACCTGGAGACACAAAAAATAATACAGGGAGTGGAGACTGTGCATTTCGTCACTATTTGAGCAAGCTGTCCTGCCAATATCCGAGCCCCTTTTTATTTAGCAAACTACAGGGGGACTTGGCCTGCCCTGAACCTGTCTTGTTGACGAGAGAGTTGTACGAGTTGTAGCATTTTTATATTGACTTGCACATGAGGAATGACAAACTTGAACTTTGCCCCTTGAAGCCCTCCGAACCCCCGTCTTCGTTCCGTTTTTTTTTTTTTAATTTCTTGTTCCTTTTCGACCCTGAACAAGTCTGTGAACGCAGATCAAATGTGAAGGGAGTGAAAGGGCAAAACTTGAAGATATAATTTGTAGTGTTTTTGTTTGAGAGAAAATGGTTCTGCGTGAGCAAATGGTCGAAAGTGACAGTAGAGAAGTGTGTGAGCCATTAGTCCATTTGTTTTTTTTTTTCTTTATTTTCCATGTCATTTTTTTTCTATGGTGCATTTTCTACGTGTGTTTCATATTTGTGCATATGTAGACTAACTTTTCAAAGCCAAAGTCCTCACCCTGAATGCTTGGATGTACTCCTTACTGAGATATTATATAGACTGAAGCCCATGTATATTCTTGTAACATACATTTATACATTATTGTGCATAATAACAACCTCTGGATTACGAGCAAAAAAAAGCCTTGTTTAATGTAATTGACTTAACCATGACAAGAAATATCTATGTAGCGAGCCAGGCTATGACAAAATCTAGAAAGACTTCTGAACTGATATCGTTTTGCAAATCTGTTTTGATTTGTCAGGTCTAACATCATCTTTACTGTCGGAGCGTTCTGATTGGACAATCTTAAGTAGTTTGGCCTTAACTTGATTCACTGCCTCGTCGTTCTCAGACCTAAACCATACCTGAAACTGTAACTCTTTCCCCTTTTGTTCTCTCCCTTTTTCCCCCTCGATACCACAACTGTTGTGTTTGATTCCTGGGGCTTGTTCTGCCTCAGATAATTGTGCCTTCAAGTATTCCTTAGCTTAACGTCTCGCTAGTGTAGTAATAACACCCAAACCAGTGCACTTGAATAGTACACATTGACTATGTGTCACACAGGACACCCACATTTTGCCTACAGTCCTGCACATAGTTCACTACTTCTGAATAACATAAGAGTAGTGGGTTACCTGGGACTAAGCTCTGGTTTGAGACATGGCTATTCTTTTATCATTTGACCTCAGGGGGTAATTCTAGTGTTTTTGCCTAGTGTCAAAGATCTGTTTCTGAGTTTGCCTCTGGTAAATTATCATTTAAGAAAAAGAACTATATCGACTTTATTTTGTATTTTTTACTGTATTGTAACCTACTATATTTATGTCTTTGTAAAACTTCTACAATACTGAAATCAGTGAATGTTGGTACGATGATACGAAGAAAACAAACCAGTTATTGCATTTGATAAGCTGAACAAATCACACGGGGAGTGAAATATATTTTTTGTTGTTCACAATGAAACTTTGGTGGAAAATGTCACTTGCCATTGTATTTTCAGAAACTGACTTGTGTAAATGGTGATTGTTCAGTTCAAGGACAATGTGTGGGTTGGGGGAGGGGGGGTTTGGGGAAGCTAACGATTTTGGTTTTTTTGAGAGCTTACTGTTAAACCCTTCAGTAACAAATACATTAACGTCTTACTGTCTGGTACCTAACGCCAAGGACAAAGCAAAAAAGAACTATCAAGAGAAAAAAAAAGCAAAAAAGACAAGTGGCTGCCATTTGTGTTCACAAAACCCCAGCTTGTTGTCTATGATGAAAAATGATATATATTTAGAATGAGTTAAGGTTTATCAGCATGGAAAGTGAGCCTTGAATGTTTTCGGGGTAACGGTGTCCGAGCAATTTTACTCAAGACAGACAGGGATATTGTTGGTGAATGTGGACCCTGCATCCCTCAATGCCAAAGGCCCAGGCTCACCCTAAAGATTTCTGTCCTATCACACATCCTCAACAGCCTACTAGCATGGACCTACCAGTGCAGCCTTGCATCCACTGACACAGAGAGACTCGGGAGCACCTCGGGAACGTTACTCAAGATTCTGTATAGCTACAAAGTGGGAGAGTGTGTTTGTAAAAGAGTCTTGGTCCCCATGTGACTTCTAATATGTTTTATGAGAAACTGAGAATGCAACGTGCATTTGTCATTGGTGTTCATTTAATGTTCATGTGCTTTAAGTTCTTGTGATTATGGCCTTTTACATGCTGTCAGCCCGGCTGTCCCATTAAAGCAATGGTATTACTATCTTGAATGAGTACGAAGCTGATGTGATCTCTTCTTCACTGGATTGGGTGGTGTTTTGCTTGAATGTTAATGTACTTTTTATTGAGACGATGATGAATGTGGCGAAGTCCCAATCTCCACACTCACTGACTCACTGACTTTTAGGCGTTTTCCCAGTAAGTGCTTAGTGTTGTCTCACTGTCAAATCACCAAGTGCGTGAGGGCTCTGATGCAGACTTTTCAACGCCAAATTGCGGACTTTCCGTGAGTCTGCACGTCTGCAGACTTTCCTATGGTAGTTACCCAGAGTTCATAGCCAACTCGGTGACGTAAACAAACGCGATTGTCCAGCCCCCCCCGTCTCAATGCAAGCAAATGTTCAAAGACTGAAGTAGTACTCAATAAAGTTTGAACAAAAAAAACTAAATGGTTAAACAACTGTTAAATATTCACAAAGGATTAAAGATAATGACTTTTTGACTTTTGATAGTAAACACTATATTGCAAGACACACAAATACATGCTGGAGGTCATTTTTTCCCCTAAGTATTTAATGCTGCATCTTGCTTCCAGGCAACGCGTGATTTCATGATAGCGTGTCCCATTCCTGATTTTTATACAGTTCTCAAACCCTCATGAACGCACGCACTGCACGCCTGATGTCATTAAAGTCCGTGAGGGTTCAGTGCTCAGGCTTTAGGGTGGAGATTGGGATTGGGCCTCTGATGAATTTCTCATTGCGGATATTTCCGTCTCGCATTCTTATTAGTGATTATTTGTGTATTAAGTCATTTTCTAACTTTTAAACATTCTGAAATAGTAGTAACCTAGGGGAGACATCAAATATGTCAACATCCAGATATTAAATTTTGTCTCCAACATTTGTAATAACACCTCAAACACGGGCCGAGTACCAGAAGTTATATACCATTTATTCAGAATAAATACACAAGTACATCACCAAATGTGGCTGGCCCATTTTAAAGTTACACTGAGAATGAAACACACTTTAAACCGGTGCATTAATCATCTGTTGTATCCACAGTGCTATTTTCGATTGTAGTGGGACGTGAAGTTATGTGAAGGTGACCTGACAGAATCTGTGTCATCATCACCTGTGGATAAAGTTCTTTTGAAATGATTCGGGGTATGTTTTCTGGGATTGAGAGCAGGAGGCGCAGCAGACGCTTCTGTAGTACTGGTAAATGCAGAGACGGGCTTGAACCACCACCACACAGTTATGGTACTGGTCACTGCATGATGGATCTGTGAAGGAAATAAAAGATACAAGTAAGAAAAAACTGAGAAAAACTGGAGAAGCAAGTCAGTTTTTTTTTTTTTGTTAAAGTTAAAACCCCAAACCTACTTGGTTAGGTTTAGGAACATGTTTGGGCTTAAGTAATATTCATCCAAACACAGCTGTCTCCTGGGTTGAATGAAAAATTCAAATTCTCCCACACAGTGTTTTAAGGCCTATTACAACACTACCCATCAGACTTACTTATCTCAGGTTCACATGGTTGGTTGTTGCACTCCTCTCGGCTCTCTGGGGTCAAACTGGGGTCACAGCGCTCGCTTGGGGCAATGTTGTCAGCAAGACAACGCACCTCTCGCACTCGGTAGCCGCCGTTGCAGGAGCGTGAACACTGGGGTGATAGAGCAGAGACCGAACGTTCGTTAACGTTCATTTTATATATAATGTAATCTCAGGACTGAATGTTGACATCCTTTAGTTGTCACAGCTCATGACATACCTTTGACCTTTAGAAAAACAATACCTGAACCATCTTTAAAGGATCAATTGACACAAATTATTTTCCTGTTTTAGGTGCTGTGATGCTCTGAGGTGTCTGCCTCCACGCCTAATTTTTAAGCTGCAGAATAAAGCTTGTAAAAAAGACCTCAAGTTGATATTAGCTCATTTTTATAAGCTAAATCTTTTTAAATTTAAAATGACAATACTTTTCAAGTCCATAGAGAAACAGAGATTAAAATATTGTGTATTTTATTGTATCACGCTGGAGGCAGAGATATCAGAGAATGATATCAACCAACCTGGGCTCACAAAGACACGCGTGTTTGTGGTGGTTAGTTGGTAGAAGGACTGACTTTGGGACACTTACTGTGCTCCACTCTGTGACATACCACTGGACACCACATGGCTTCAGTCTGCAGACCTGAGCTGTGATTGGCTGAGACAGACTGGAACATTTTAACTGGTCCACAACCTCCATGACACCATTGTCATTAAAAATACAAGCCACACTCCGGGTCTGTGTGCCATTTCCACACTCTGCAGAACACTTCACACACAAGCACACAAAGACAGACGCACATACACACAGGTAAGGTCAGACTTAAAACGGTTAATGATTTCATAGTGTGTGTGTGTGTGTGTGTGTGTGTGTGTGTGTGTGTGTGTAAATTACCTGACTCCAGGGCCCTGTGTACCACTCAAGGTGGTTCTGGCAGGGGCCTGAGTCACATGTTGTCACTTCTGGTGGGCGTTCCCCTTCACAGCTACCCAGCGGGAGATCAGTCACATGATCTACCAGACACACTGTTGCCCGGGTTCGATTTCCTTGACCACAGTCTGCTGAGCACTGGGGAATAACACACACACACACACATGCACACATAAATAAACTTGTGAACAAGATTTTAAACCTGATTACACCCCTCCCCCCTGTATTGTGTCCCATTGTCCTTACACCCACTTACACACACATAAACAAACATAAATAAAAATAGCGTGTTTGTTACCCGTTGGCTCCAGAGGGAGGTGAACCAGCTGCGAGCACAGGCTCCCATGTCACAGTTCTGTAGTGTGTCTGGCCTCAGGTTCATGTTACACTCCTCATCTTCCTCCACATCCCCCTGGTTGCTCACACACACCACCTCCCTGCTGCGCTGGCCCACCCCACATGGCACTGAACACTGGGTGACGCAGAGCGTGGGAGAGACAGGTTGAACATTTGACATTTGTAATGCAGTATTTTTACGCTGTCATATAACTCCTTTTAAGTCAAAGATCTGAAGACGTCTTTCACATCTGTAAACTGATGCTGTTTATTCATCAATGAGTGTGTGTGTTTGTTCTCACTGAGCTCCACTCAGATCGCATCTCCCACTGGCTACAGATCTTCAGCTGACATGTAGACTTGGTCACCGGCATCTCAGACAGCCCACATAGCTTTGGTGCCACAGTATCCGAGGTCTCAGTCCCGTTGGCGTAGATGTGGGTGACCTGGCGGCAGATGACTTGGCGCTGCTGCGTGCCGGGTCCACACTTCCTGCTGCACTCTGACCACTCCCCCACGTCCCAGCTGTCAGCCAATCACAGTGGACAAATAAAAGGTCAGATGAAATACACACAGCTAGCATTCACTGCAAAGTATGTGGTTACAGTTACAGTTTTGCAATGACTTTCCCAAGCAGAGTTTGTACAAGCTCTATGTCTTTGTTTGACCACAATTATTGTGTGGTCAGTTGACCCTCATCTACAAGGGACACTATAAAGCCCTTCGTGTCCTCCAAAAGAGGTCATTACAGACACAGGCAAAATAAGCCAACTGTTGCTGCACAACTTCATATGTTTCTCATTGTTCTGTTATTATTGAAGTTTGAATTTTGCAAAAATCTGCTGCTGCTGTGCTCCCAAAAGAAACATTTATATATTCAGACTGACAGCTGTCGAGGATCACTGACACTGTGGGTGACATGTCTGAGGGATCCACATCAAAACGTACAATTAATGCACTAGCGCCCTGCTAAATCTTGGCCACTGTAAGACCCAATGGTATTTACCACAAGACATAAAAACTAAAGCCACAGCAAAGTGAGTCAGTGTGATTGACTACGACTGGCTTATGGCTGGAATGTGTGTGAGTGATGAAGACTTCACCCTGAGAGTCACAGCAACATGTGGAACGAGTATCATGTCCTTGTATGTGTGTCTCATTCTGTGTATGTGTGGTGCATTGATGTATGAGACATCAGGTGTGTGTGTGTGTGTGTGTGTGTGCTCACTATGCAGGACATGACTGGGTGTTACATTCTTCGTCCCTGTTTGTTGGTTGAAGGGCGGGGTCACAGAGGTCAGCAGGAACAGTCACCTGGGAATCCCTCTCAACACACTCCCACTGCACCTGACGCCTGCCTGGCAAGTGTACAGACACACACAAATACACACAGAAAAAGACTAAGCAAGCATGGTCGTGTTTGTTTGTAAAAATATGACACAAGAACAGGTAGAAACTATCCATCTAGGGCCTCATTGCATGAACAAAAATTAAAGTAAGTATACCATTCATGCTAAATTAAAGAGCCAAATCTC
This sequence comes from Semicossyphus pulcher, assembly GCF_022749685.1. NCBI lineage: Eukaryota > Metazoa > Chordata > Actinopteri > Labriformes > Labridae > Semicossyphus > Semicossyphus pulcher. The sequence goes on from NW_027211681.1 coordinate 9,915,266, forward strand.
CGCAAATGTTGTTTACGTGTTTCCTCACCAGTGCCACATGTCGTGCTGCACTCTGCATGCGCACTTTTTTTCCAGGTGTAGTTTGGCCCAGGGTCAGGTGTCACGCTGGGGTCAGAGGGAACTTGGTTGGGGTGGGGTCCCTCCTTAATGATGTCATTGTCGGTGACATCATCTTGGTGGCCCTTCTCACCTGAGTTAGTCGGGGCTGATTCCTGTACTGCAAGAAATTGGATTGTTGTTAGAGTGGAGCCTTAATTTGACAGGAAAGTAAATGAGGGGGGAGTGAAGTCATTTGAAATGTTGGATAGATAAAAGTAACAGAGTGGAATGACGTTTTTTAATGAAATATTATGATGTTGAAGACCCTGCATGTACACCCACAACCTCTGCTTTGTTCCACTCGTTTAGCTATGACATCTCTATTAACAAGTGAGCTGTGTACAAAAAATGCCTTGTTCATTTATATATTACTCCCTAATTGATTCTGAATAGTTTCTAATGTGAACACTTTGAATCTATACCAGTTGGTGTCATAACTAACAAGGGTTTTTGGGTCAGATTTGGCACTATATAAGCTGCATTTCTGCCTTGGACGAATAACTTTTGACATTTTTGAGGGCACTATACTGGATAAATAAATTAAAAGAGAAGTCTTGGAAATGATAACGAACGTCTGGTGGCATTTTGTACACCATTTTCCTCTGGCATCCCGCTCAGGGTGAGAAGCTCAAATTTGGGTACAATGTAGTTGTGATATGTCTTCTGGTTGTACGATCGGTGACATTCATTACAGTTTGAGCATTTCCTGATTGCTACACTGCTGAAAAGACAAATTATAGCGAAAACTGGCCATATTTCAAGGTTAAATATCCTTTTGATTACCAACAATAAGCTGCCATCAGACAACAGCTAATTTTAGCATTACTAGCTACGGTAATATTAGCAAGATATTGGTTGAATGCTAACAGTGGCTGTTGTCGGATGGTAGCTAATTAAATATGTTGTTTTTTAAGTTAAGTGTGTTTACCGTAGCCTATCATATAACCCTTTCCAAAGATAATGTTAGCATTCAGCCACTTCCTAGCTTACAGTTACATTAGCAAGAATTGGCTGAATGCTAACGTTACTCTTTGTTAGTGTTGCGGAGGGCATAAATTCCTAGCTACAGTAATGTTAGCAAGGAGGTGGTTGAATGGTAACAAAAGCTGTTTTCAGATGGTAGCTAAAAGGTTATATAAAAATAAGTTGTTTTTATAAGTTAAGTTTAGCTCATTTCCTAGCTGACAGTTACATTAGCGAGAAGTGGCTGAATGCTAACATTACTCTTTCTTAGTGTTGTATGTTACAAAAGGAGTAAATTCCTGGCTAAGGTAATGTTAGCAAGGACTGGCTTAGGCTAAATGATAACAAAAGATTGTCAGATGGTAACTAATAGGTTATTTAGGTTATACAAAATAAAGTCCGACTACACTTTTCTTATCTTATCATACAATAGTTTCAAAAGATTATGTTCCACTTCCAGCAAACAGTTACGTTAGCAAATAGTGGCCGAATGCTAAAATTAGCTTATTTGCTACATTTATACGACTTACAACTGAAAACACAGCAGTAAGACAGCAAAACAGCATTTTAGCAACCTTAAGCGGGATGTCAAAGGAAAATGACCGGCATGTTAATCTGTTAAATTCCCTGCATAGCTCTGTCTAACTTAAACCTTAGTAGGGCTCTGATTACCTATAATAATTAGAAACACTTGTGAGAACACGCAAAGAGAGTTTAGGAGATATCTGGTTATTAAAAAATAATTTTTCAGCATCAACAGACCCAAATCAAGCAATTTTTTAAATCTCTTTAATACAGGCTAGATATTAGGTCGTGTAATCAAATCTGGCCCTAGTGACGGATTATTGTCTTGGTGTGAGGTCAAGAGCTCTTTGCCAGAACAAAGTTTGGCTGCTTTCCTGTATCAAATGTTATCAAAATCCTAATCAAATTTTTAAGAGTACAATTTTGCTGAAAATGATACACAATGGTGTTACCATTTCCCTGCAGCAAAATCTGCACTGAACATACAAACACACACACACACTGATCTGTACTGTACAAAGGCATCTGTTATGTGTTATGCTCCCTGATGGGAAACCAGAATATTAAGTCTGAGAAAATGGCACCATGGTCATTTAGGGTCACTCTAATAAAGCTTTAATTGTGCGTGCATGCATGATAGTGTGTGTGTGTGTACTCACATAGGGGTGGAATATCAGTAGGTGTGAGTGGCTCAGAAGTTGGGTGTGTGTTTTGTAGAGGCACACTGTATTCATAGTTCACACTGGGACCTGGTTGTTGGTAGATTAACTGTGAGGGACAGAGAGAGAGATGAAGGGTATATATTATATATGGTGACATGTACTATAAAACATGTTGAATAAGAAGCATCTTACATAAACATGTAGGTCCTCAGTCAGCGGCCCGGGTGCAGTGATGGACTCTCCGTTGCGAGAGCGGATCTCATTGGGCCGTTGGTACGTCAGCTGTGTTCCCACAGCAGTGAAGAACCCCGGCCTGTCAATCACCCAGTTACCATTGATGATGGAGATACCAGTTTGTGTCCGTAGAGCTGGAGGAAAACCATTTGTTCAACCATCACTGGTGTTTATTTTGAATGTATATATATATATATATATATATGTATATATACGTTTGTTAGATGTATGTGTGTGTGTGTGTGTACGTACCCAGGTAGTTTCGGCTCTTTATTGTCTCCTGTATGCTGATGTTACGTGCTCCTGCAGGAATCTCTGCAATCTTATGGTAACCAACACGAAGGAAAATGCGAGAGAAATTCCCCTTCACCACCTCAAACCCCTGCCAACACACACAAACACACACACACACACACACACACACACACAGTCAGACACTTGAATGCACCCAAAGCCAAAAGTATTGCATGTGCCCTCGTGCGTACATGCAGGCACATTGTGCAGGCTCTTAGGGCCACCATCGCAGACGTATGTTGCAACAGCATAATCATTAATTCTGCTGTTTCACATTGCTGTTCTTTTTCAGCTTATTTTCACTCTTACATCCGACTCTCTAACTTTTCCTCTCTCTTGTTTGAAATCCCACAGCTCCCTCGGTCCAGTCCAACAGTTGGTTTGAGTTGGGGAACTTTTCCACTCTACTTTTCTACTCTCTGTTCAGCAAGTTTGGAGTTTACCTCTTCTGTTCTCTGTATGTCATGCACTACTTGCAGGCATTTACTTCTCTTTTCATGCTTTATTCAACATTGAAAGCTTGTAGTGTGTCTGATCAAATAGCCCGAGAGCTAAGGACAGATATAAAACAGTGGTCTGTCCCTACTGCCTGATTTTGGTTATGGATTTTAGATGAAGGTTGCATAAGAACAACTTTCAAGAAGTAAAATATGTCCTTTCATAAATTTCAAGGTAAGCATATAACTCAGCAAAATATGGGTTATGCAAGCGACTAACAAAGCTGTCAAAAAGCATGCCTTAAGAATGAAATAACATCTTGAAACATCTATCTGTTACTTTTCTATTTTTTCCCATCTTACCTCCAGAGGGGGCGGGCTGGCTTTGGTATCCCAGGGAAGAGCACCTGAGGGCGGGTAGAGAAGACAGATGAAGTAGAGGAGGAGAGCCAGCGCTCGACCCTGCCACAGGGAGCCGAGCTGCTGCCACAATCCAGCCATGGAGAGACTGAAGGAGGAGGACACTAACACACACACACACATACAAACACACACACACATGTGTAGTGGGGGAGTGTGCGTGTGTGTCTGTGAGGTGGGGTTGGCTTCAGGGGTGGGAGGGATAAAAGACAAAGTTTGGGAGAAATGTTAAGAGAAAATGTTTGAGAGCTAAAGAGGCTGATTTCTTAAAGTTGTTTCCAGTCGAGGTCACTTGTATTTTGCACCTCGGTTTGAATGTTGTGACAGCTCATGAAGTGTGTTTATGGCAAGAGAACAGGCCCCTGAAGTGTATCCGACAGCTGATCCAAAAGCAATAACCCTCCCTGTGAAGCTTTGGACACACATCACTCTTGATTCTGCTCTGACTTCTCCACCCTTTTCTTGTTTTCACTTTATAAAGCTTGCCTTGTTCTGAGCTATTCCTTTTTTATTTTTTCAATCACTGATGTCGGAAAAAATGAAATCTGAATCAAAAATACCACAGAAAGAATGGCCTGGATCTGGTTTAATAGAAAAATGATGTAAAATATATTCACAGCTTATCACTTCCTCCCTGTCTCTCTGTATAAAGAACACAATACATGTAAAAAAGCAGCTCTTCTCCAGAGTGATTTAATATCCTTTCATCAGTGATTCACACCCAAAGGACGCCAAATTCATTGTGACTCAGATTACAAGCGCACCATGTCGGGAAACAATGAGCTCGTTTCATAAATGACAGTAAATCCACTGGCCGGGGATCAAACCCGCGACAGTGACACACTCCCAAAGGCTTCATCTGGAGAGGTTATGGTAATATTTGTATTGACATAAATGATTTGGGGGCGTTCAAACACACATATGGGTGCAATATATTCCCCTGGCTGCATGTTTCAGGACCCTCTTAACACTCAGTGTAATGTAGCATGCTTGGCTCTTTCATGTCGAGCAGAGTTAATATGTTATTACTACCTGTTTTGTGCTGATAAGTCAGAGTCACAGACGTGTTGATCGACATCGCAGCCGTTCACAACATGGGTGTGAAATCAGCAAGGCTGAGAATTTTCCAACTTATCTAAGTACTTCTGTTTCTTTGTGATTGTGCTAGTGATTGTGTGTGTGTGTGTGTGTGTGTGTGAGTGTGTGTATAGAGCCACAAAGAGATACAACACACATATGTGTGAAAAAAGCAATAAAAGAATGATGCAATGTTCGTAATAGACGGTGAAACGATCGGGAATGTGAAAGCAACAAAGAAAAAACTTGGTGAAGTCTTCTAAGGAAGCTGATAGACTCCAGGAGAGGGACGATGACAGACTATCACTTCCTCCGTCTGCATCTGCCTGTCTGTGTGACCTTTGACCTGACACACTGGAGCATACTTACCCTGTGACACAAACAAAACCCTGCATCTAAACATCCATGCTTTTACATTCGCTTTTATTTACCCTGTCTGGAAAACAGTCAGATCTCAGACGCCGGTTCCCTGCAGTGAATACCCAGTCACTGAGCTATGACACGGGCGTTCTGGGAGTCTGTCAGGGAATACCGGGAATTCTTAAAACAGGAACTACAGTCTAGTCTAAATCCCATTTCCACCGCCCTGTTCAGGTAACATCTTACCACCCTCGAGATTTCAGAGCGAGACTTCTCCTTGAGCGAGACTTCTGTTTCCGGTTACACAAAAAGGATCTTACAAAATAGGAAAATCTTTGTAAGAATAATTTCCGTAATGTTGTCTCACACCTGGAGTAACAATCTGAGCCTGTCAGTGGCAAAAACTAGCACTTTTAGTGGACGCACTTTGATCTGGCGCAATTGCCCCAGGGATTATGTTGCAGCCATTGTAGCTGTATCGCGGTTACGGTGGAGGCCATCTACTGGACCGATTCCAAAAGTTTTTGTGCCTATGAATCATTTCGACACCCAAATTTGTAAAAAGAAATCGGGCCCAGGTTTAAAAATACTGAACTTCTCCTTTAATAGCTGTCATTTCTGATTACAGACACACGCCGTGACTCCCTGAGAGAGCTGGAAGTAGCACAGTAGCTCCTTAACATACATTTATGGTAAAATAGTGACATGTACAAACATACTGACATACATGCATGCAGTGCAAGGACAAACGTATGCCTTGTGCAACACATGAAGATTCAAACATACAGGTTTATACTACATTACTTTGCAATGACATAGTCTTCGTCTTTTGCAGCTTTTTGTGCTATTACACTGGGATTTAGCCAACGGCCTTGAGTACGCCTAACTCATTCAGTACTGAAGTCTGATTATTTGAAACTTAGCTGGCAAACCCTCATCCAAGCGCAGGCTGGCCATGGCCGTGCTGTCTGTTAAAACCATTGACTGTAACAGAACTTGCCCTCCAGAGCATTACTGCCATTTATATTTTTTGTATTCACGTAAGAAGAAACACGTTTCTCCTGAGTTGCATCTTATAAAAGGACCCAGAGGGGGGAACACCCTGGCTCACACTATGTTACAGAACATTGAAAATATGTTTTAATGTGCAGTAAAAGTTGTGAGCTCATGCAGGTTTGGGAATGAAAGAGCCCCATACTGATAGGCTTTAGAAAAGTCCTGGTGCTTCCCGTGGATCATACATATGCGACTATTTAGAATATGTTTTAGAGCGTGTCTCTCTGTGTTGTCAGTGATTCAATGTGTGTGAGAGTCCTTGCTGGCCACACTGACCACAGAAAAATGAAGACGAAAGGAGGATGAAATGCTAAAAGACAGTGAGAATGAACAATGCAGTCAACAGACATTTAGCTCAACTCTGAAATTATTAACATTAACATTTCTCTTCCTTACATTCCCTCATTCTGTACACTTCTTTCTCCTCTCCTCTTTTCCTTTTCCTTTTCCCTCTCTCCTCTCCTCACACTCGCCTTCCCCTCTCTTCTCTTCCAGCTGTGGGTTGTTTGATGTCCCTCTGTCCCGTCCCGGCCAGCTGCCCCTGAAACCAAATGAGGGGTTCTGTCATACCGCAGACACCTGGACGTCCCTAAACCCGTGGTTACTTCCCTAATGGCTAACTCCTTCCCTAACGACCATGAGAAACACTGGGCGACCACCGATCAATCACTCGAATTCCTCTGCAGCTGTCTGTCAGTGTCGGCCAAGTGTCAGGATGTAATATTTACACCCGATAAACATGTCTTTCAGACATTTTACAGGCTGATGCATGACTGCTTCGGCCTGTTATGAGACCTTGAAGCATGATGCATTGTTACTTCTCTCTATGCAATGTACATGCATTTGATGTAGGACAGTGACGAAAAGGGAAATGCAGCTTTTATCCAACAACCCAACAAGAAGGCTGTGACAGTGAGAGTGGTTGTGCACAGTCATTACAGGTCTGTTAAAATGCATCCAGTGGCCTCTGAGCTCACCTCTCACCTTTTCCTAATTACAGGATTTGCACAGGTGAAGGCACACACACCTTCTGAGATGAAAAAACACACCTCTCTGGTCAGCTACTGCAAACACATACCTTTGGGGTCAAGCAGAACAGTTCAAGCATTTGAACACACGCAATGATTCCCTCATACTGTTTATTCCTCTTCATTAATGCACATTAAAGTGTGTTTGTAGGTAACACTACCTTTCAAAAAAAGTCCTGCCATTCATGTGCTTTTTTTGTTTCATGATTTGATGGTGGTGGGAAGTGCTGCCTTAACATTTGCATTGGTCATTACACAGGTGTCCATTACAGTTGATATAAAGTAAATTATAAGGCCATTACATCATGAAATAAATCAGTGATGCATCTCACCCTGTGTGGATGTACTGTATTCTTGTGAAGACTAAGACGACAGAGAATTGACAGTAATTCGGTGTAAGATATTTAAGGTCAATTAAAATATCTTTGTATCGATACACAATGTCCCTTCCCTCTGAGGAGATAAGTGCTCCAAAACCATGACAGGAAAATGCTTTCTCAGAGCTATTTTACCTTGTCACTGTCGGCGCATTCAGGTCAGTATTCTGTGCACCACATATGACACTTGCCTTGCCAAAAACATGTAGAAGGGCAGACTTAATGGCTTTATGGACAAATAGTTGCAGCGCATAGCACAAAGCTAAGACAAAGATAAAAAACCAGGTCCTCCTTGACCACTTACAACATCCAAAATTATACTTAATGCATACATTGAAATTTACCCTAATTATATAACACAATAATAAAACAGGGCATTTTTTACGCTGAATTTATTGTATCCATGTATTCAGTATTTAGTCAAATTTATTAATGATTATTCAGTAAAATCAGGTATAACTAGTTAAAACCAAAATAGATGGCCCTGATTAGCCTGCATGAGCATAACACTGTAGTTTTTTGTTTATTATAGAAAGGTTTTGATTCAACTTTATGGCCATGTACAAAGAGAGGTGTTTCTAGTAATTTATCCACACTACTATATATTCAAGTCAAATGTTGAGGGTAGACTAAAATAAAATGACTTGCGATACAGCACTATAAACAACAGTCACTAAATGTTTATACAATTGAATTAACACCTATTATAAATACCGCGTGCCATTTTTCTTAAATGGCCACAATACCATTGTTCACCACAAGGGGGCGGGCGAAGCACAAACCGGAAGCAGGAAATGAAGTCAACGTCGACGTGCGAAATTCAAACTTCAGTAACAAAACATCTCTGCCAGAGGGCTTTTCTCAATGGCGTATGGTTGTTAACTGATTTGACCTTCTTCCTCTCCCGTTTTCATACAAATTCAGGTAAATTCGCAATGTCAAGAAGAGTTAAACACGTATCTATTAGTTACGTACCTTACATGTTTTCCTGTTGGTAGTATTACCGTTTTTTTCGGATTTCGCGAGCTAACTTAGTTATTTTCTAACGTTAATTGGTTAGCTCGGTAGAAAAGCGTCACATTGACGTCTATTGTGAATATAAAAAGAGATGTTGTATTTCAGCTGAATGTGTTACGTTTTGAGTGCTAATACTGCTGCTACTCTAAACCGTTTTCTCCCCCGCAGGAAGGTCTTTTAACGTGCGGCTGGAGCAGGGAGGATGCCTGTGGAAAGGACGGAGCACCGCGGAGTCGACGAGCTCTACAAATACTATGAGGTTTATGAGACTATCGGGTCAGGTAATTACACACTTTACACTTTTACGTGTTTTATGATAAGAAACATCTTTGTCATAACCTCTCTAATGTTTGTTATGAACCTTGTGTGTGTTCTCAGGAGGGTTTGCTAAAGTCAAACTTGGACGCCACATCCTGACAGGAGAAAAGGTGGCCATTAAAATCATGAACAAGAAGGATCTAGGGGTAAGTCAGAGAGACCCTTTGTCCATTGTGGAAAATGTTTGAATGGAAAAGGCAACCTGACACAAAACAAAAACATTCAACAAAAAGAATAAGAACATTGACATTCAGGCGTTTATAAAATATCTATAGCCTGTTTTAAACGTTTTCCAAACCCAAAATTGATGAAGAACTTTAACATCATTATCAAATGGTTCCTCACCTCAGGATGACCTGCCCCGTGTGAAGGTGGAGATCGAGGCCATGAAGAACCTGAGTCATCAGCATGTCTGTCGTCTCTACCACGTCATAGAGACCTCCTCCCAGATCTTCATGGTGCTGGAGGTAAGTGCACAAACACAGAGACACACAGTCAGTTTGAATATGATGTTGCTATATTAAATCATTGGGCATCCTTCTCTCCTGTCTGTCCCCACTCTCCCCTCTTAGTACTGTCCTGGTGGGGAGTTGTTTGACTACATCATAGCAAAGGACCGTCTGTCTGAGGAGGAGACCAGGTTGTTTTTCAGACAGATTGTGTCTGCGATGGCCTACGTCCACAGTCAGGGATACGCACACAGGGACCTCAAACCGGTAAGAACAACCACTGATTGCATGTGAAAGATTGAAAGTACAAAAAATTTGTACTACTTTTCTGTGACTGAATATATATTTAATGACTGATGCTTGTTTCTCTGAACTGTAGGAAAACTTGCTGATTGATGAAGACCAAAACTTAAAACTCATTGACTTTGGATTGTGTGCAAAACCTAAGGTACATCACAATATTCATGTCTTATAGATCTATTGGATATAGCAGATGGAAGCTGATGCTTAAATATAAGTGTTTACATAATCATTAGTGCCTATAAATCTGTATATATCACGTCTCTCCCAGGGAGGTTTGGGGTATGAGCTGATGACGTGCTGTGGAAGCCCTGCGTACGCTGCTCCTGAACTCATCCAGGGAAGAGCTTATATTGGTTCAGAGGTGAGAGATGCCTGCGGGGGGCCTTTTTAGAGCAATCAGGGTTGTGATTTCAAGATATGTCCTCATTTAAATCCACAAAACTTGCATTTGTTTTTTACACTTCAAGTTGCGATTACCTGCCTGTTCCACAGTTCTGCTCTTTCATGGTGTCCTGACCATATTTGCTGGTGCATGACTCGGTGCAACCGAGCTGTGAAATCCTAACTGTAACACCTGAAGCTAAAACGCTGCTGTGTGCTGATGTGTGAACCTCCAGGCTGATGTGTGGAGTATGGGAGTGCTGCTGTTCGCTCTGCTCTGTGGATACCTGCCCTTTGATGACGACAACTGCATGGTCCTCTACAGGAAGATTACAGTAAGAGCGCTGGCATTTTCCCCAACAGTCTGAGATATCTGAGAATTAATCCTTTGGCATCCTGAATCCAAACTATTAAATGCAAAACATGAGTTTCATTCTATGTGATAATTAATCATTTGACCTGTGAAAAAACTAGATAGTTATACAAAGTGTTTTTCTTAATGGCTCCTAAATATCTTGTCTCCATTTTCTTCATGTAATATGTTCCCATAGTTTCACTCATCACTCTTTGGAAATATCGCTATCAAATGAAAATCCCAGACTTGGCTGCTGTTATGTTTAGGGATGCACGATATTATCGGCACGTTATCGGTATCGGCCGATATTGCCTTAAAAATTAACTATCGGATATCGGCCAACACGTCGATATCCGCCGATATAATTAACCTATAAAATAATGGGCTGCTGCATACTTGATTAAATGCCCGACCTCGGCGCAATGTTCCTGGCGCGAAGAAGACCTGCGCGGCGCAGCGTGATGACGTCACGTGTGTCTACCTGCAGCATGAGAGAGTTAGAAGCCAAAATGTCCGTGGTGTGGAAGTTTTTCAAAGTGTCCGAAATAGATCGCAAAACTGCTATTTGCAATGACGGCTCAGCTTCGGTGATGCGAGGAGGAGCCAAGGCAAAGTCTTTCAACACTACAAACTTGATTAACCATCTCAAGACCCGTCACCCCGACCGTTGTAACAAATGTGATAAGAGTATCACCATTACACTGTACGCTGATTCCAATACAGAAGAGAGTTGATGATCTCTGCAATTAGGTGTGCGGGAAAAAAATATCGGTATCGGTAATCGGCTAAAGGAGTTCTTAAATATCGGCATATCGGATATCAGCAAAAAATCCAATATCGTGCATCCCTAGTTATGTTTGTTTCTGTTTCTAGTGTATTTTTATCTCATAATTTGTTGTGTCTTTTTTTGTCTTCAGAGAGGCAAATATGATAACCCCCAGTGGCTCTCTCCAGGTAGTGTCCTCCTCCTCAACCAGATGATGCAGGTATATAATCAATCATTTTGTTTCATCCAATCTAAGTTCCCCCTTTCTTTGAGTCTTAGCCTTTTTCACTTCAAGAGTTGGCATTTAACTGCAAAGTCATCATTGCAATTAAATGCTAACACTGAAGCTAGCTCCAGTGTATCTGTCACATCATAGATGAGTCGAAGGAATTTACAAATTACACAATCGGATTAAAAAATATCTAACTCTTTATCTATCTACTACTATCTAACTCTATTTTTTTAACAGCATGTTCTTCTGTATATTTCAGACGGTTTGATGTGTAGACTTTTGTATCCTGAGTTGTAGTTTCTGTGTGTGTCCTGTAGGTGGACCCCAAGCGGCGTCTTGCCGTTCGTCAGCTGCTGGACCATCCTTGGGTGATGAAGGACTACAACAGCCCTGTGGAGTGGCACAGCAGGCAGCCGGTACACACTCACACACACTGAAACATGAAACCTCTGTTTCAAAAATAATAACCACAAACAGAAATATCACAATCACCCTTATAGGGTCTAAGTGTTTATGGGCACTTAATTGCTGTTCTGGTTCACACACAGAATGATCTGTGTTGTATTTAATGTGTACACACTGGGTCTTTTTTGTAGCTGGGCCACATAGACGAGGATTGTATCACTGAGATGGCCGTCAACATGAAGCGATCGAGGGAGAGCACCACAGCTCTGGTCAAGGAGGTCTGTGCCCTGATGTTTATTATCCAGATTAGTTGATTTTGTTGTGTTAAGATGCATATGTTAATTGTTTTCAAATTCAGAGCAAACATAATAGACTTCATATCAGATAGAGAGCATGAAAACTAATGCATCTCAACTCCTGCAGTGGCGGTATGATCAGACCACAGCCACCTACCTGCTGCTGCTGTCAAAGAAGCGGAGGGGCAAACCTGTCCGCTTGCGTCCTGAGCGAGCGGTCTGTGAGGACTCCTGCTCTCCTCTGCACCAGGGAATACAGGTCAGACTCAGGATCACAACTCCCAAAATGCTTTGGGTTTTTGACCGTCTTTACAGTACCTGTTGTAACTTACTGTTTCCCAGTTCCATGTGTTGCTGTGGATCTTATTGTCTCTCTTGCTCCCAGACTAGAGAAGCCCTTCACTACAGCGAGGATGAAGACGCAGTGATTGTGGGCTCTCTGGATTTGTGCTCAGACTACATTGATGATTGTCCGTGGATTTCAGTTACACAACATACTCCCCAGGGCGTCAGGGGTCAGCCAGATGGAGCACCGAACCCGGTATGTGAATGTTAAGCCATATTCACTTTAGGTTTTAAACCTTTTGAGCGGTGGTGTTAGAGAGTCACGCCCCTTTCCTTCAGAGAATTCTACTCATTTTGCATTTATCTCCTCTTTGTATCCCTAAAGAGACTAGCATCTCCATCAGTGGAGAGGAGATATGGTTATAGCCCGACCCCAGAGAGGGGCCGAACAACGGCACCGCACCGCCAAGAGAGGAGCGACAGAGACCAGGAGCGAATCAGTGAGAACAAGGAGAACGTGGCTGTGCAGGAGAAAGATGTTGAAATGTTCGCGTTGCCTCCTCCTCGGACTCCTGTGTCCAGCAAGAAGAATGCACGACCCAACAAGAACGTGCTGACCACACCCAATCAAAATGCTAACATCAATGGCTCTAAAACCAAAGCAGTCACACCTAAAGGTAAGAGAAGTCTCATTTACTCACCCAGTGGGAGTAATGAAGTACAGACAATGCAGGTTCACTTCATCAGGCAGTTTATTTGTACACTATAATTGTTTTTTCGCTCCAAACAAGTGCTTGAAGTTCAATCTCTATTAGATTATTTGCATTACAACTGCCCCTCTCCACGTTGCTCTCTTTCATTTATCCGTCCCTCCCTCGGTCTCATGCAGCTCTCATAATCACAAGTGCCACATCCACATGCCCCACATTTGCAAGTAAATTGTCTTCTGGTAATAAACTCATTTATTGGACCTGTTTTTATTGCAAAGCCACTCATATTTCTATGATTTAGCTGTCACTGTGCCTCTGGAAAATGGACACACACACTTGTATACACATTATCACTGTCAACTCAAAGGTGAGGTTATTATCAGGAGGCTAATTCTTTTCACTTATCTATAAATGAAGGACGCTAATATGAGTGGAGGATCATTAAAGTCTTAACTGTTTGTCAAAGTGACAAAGATGTCCGGCCTTTCTGGTTTCCTCTTTAAACTCGGCCACAAACCGGCTAACGCGCTGCGGCTGACCTAGTTGGTGTTAAACCCTGTGAAAACTGGCTCCTGCTCTCTGTGCACCCTCCTGTTCTCTGAGCTACAGTGCTGCCGACACGCTGCCTCTGACACACACACACAAACACACACACACAAACTGTGCTCTGTGTGTGTCTGTCCCTAGGCGTGTGCTGTGACAGGTGTAGCTGTCTCTTTCCTCTGCTCACTGTCCCACGTGGGCTGTAGTGACATGTGTTCTCTTGCCACTAAAGCCTAGCTCTGTCTTTGTGTGTGTGTATGTGTGTGTGTGTGTATGTGTGTGTGTGTTGTCTCTGTGTATACCAAACCTTTGTGTTCACAACATCAATGTCAAAGACAGCCAGTTCTATGCAGAAGAGCAAAGGGCTGTAGTGGTCGTTTTCTCAGTTAACCTCATCCTGGTTTATTCCCTTTGAAGAGCTTTGAGGTTTGAACAATCATCTGTCTTTATTCTCTGGACAACATTTTGTCTTTGTTTGTAAGTGAGATGCGAAGTGACTTCAAGGGAAATATTAAAGCCACAAACTATTTTTTGTTTTCCAGCAAATATAATTATTTTGCTCATGTCTTTTGCATCATGTTGTACAAATCTGCCTCACATATTTAAAGGACCAGTTTGCCGATTTTCAACCTCAGTCCTATCATGCTATTATGGGGAGCTTATGCTTCCATTATGGTAGGAAAAAAATGCAGTTTTGCTCCGTGCCTTTGGAGGATGCTATCCGCTTCTCCAATGGAGCTGGCTAAACTACACTTCCTCAATTTAGGTCGCCCGCCTCCGATGTCATGTGTCGTTCAAAATCATCAGGTTTGAAATGTAGACTGCAGACCTGAAGATTTTTTAGATGATCCACCGGTATATTCCTGTCATATTGCAGACTCTGCGACGCTCTGAGCCGTTGCCTGCAGTGAAATGATAGTATTTAATTCCAGTGTCTCTCGCTGGGCCATTCCTTTCAGAGGGAGGGGCGCAATGCACGCTGGGTGTTGTAGGAATGTAGAATGGGCGAAACCACGAGCTGCTTGGACAACTTTCTCCACAGCTATGGCGCCAATTTCAAATATTATTGCTTCTATCGATTACAGAGAACACCAGCTTTGACTGACAGAGGCTTTTTCAAGGGGCCAATTGCTCCTTTAAAAGGCTGCAGTTAGTCCAAAACCCAATTATATAAGATTTATTTAAGTGTAAGACACAGAAAAAAACAGCATTTTTATATGTGAAATGAATCAATTATGTGTGTGTTTCTGTTCTGTGTGTGTTGTAGGTGGAGGCAGTGCCTCTAAAGAGCAACATAAGAAGAAAGAAACAGAGAGCAAGGAGAGCGCAAACATCGAAGTACTAGCCTTCAGTCCTGAGAGGAGGTGAGTGTGTGGCTGGATGGATGGAAGCTCTGAGGTAAAAGAAAGGGAGTCAGAAGTCGGGGGACGAGTACGTAAGCGGCCTAATAGATATACTGACAAGAAAGGGGGAAGATGGGAATCCAAAATTCACATTTAGGGCTGATGAAATCTTTAGGGAACCATAATACAAAGGGGCCATTTTACCAATATGTTATTGGCAGAAACAAGAGTGTCAAAAACATGTTTCTATTTCTTTAAACTGAAATCAGTCAACCTGTGAACTAGCTGTAGGATTTGGAAAGACCAGTTTTATCAAATTCTCTAACATTCAAAGCGACATGGGATCCTGTCTCCTCCCAGGTCTCGCTCTTTGGACCTGGCTGTTACGGGAGACAGCGGGAAGAAGAAGAGAAGCGGGAAGATGTTCGGCTCCCTGGAGAGAGGCCTGGACAAAGTGATCACTATGCTCACTCCCAGCAAGAGACGAGCCCTGCGGGACGGCCCGCGCAAGATCAAGGTATAGAGAAATCGCACACAACTTGTTTCACATCTTTGTCACCCACAAGCATCGAGACATCACAACACTTCTGTGTCTGCTTCTCTAGGCGCAGTATAACGTCACTCTGACCAGTCAGATCAACCCAGACCAGGTGCTGAACCAGATCCTGTCCATCCTGCCGGAGAAGAACATCGACTTCACACAGAAAGGGTAAAAAAAACATTCATGTCTTATCCACCTTTTGTCATTAGTCGAAACAGTCTTTGATCCAGTCTAAATGTTTATGTGTCGTCTTTAGGTACACCCTCAAGTGTCGGACATATGGTGATTTTGGCAAGGTAACCATGGAGTTTGAGCTGGAGGTGTGCCTGCTGCAGAGGCCGGAGGTCGTCGGCATCCGCCGCCAGAGGCTGAAGGGAGACGCCTGGGTCTACAAGCACTTGGTTGAAGACATCCTCTCCACATCCAGCATCTAAATTATGCACTTTCCTGCACTATCGCTTCCTGTTCTAAGATGCCATGGTTGTGGGTTCTCTGGACTACAATGACTACCTGTGGTTTCCAGTCACACAGAATACAAAACAGGGGGTTAGCCAGATGAAGCCACAATCAACAAAGGCACAGTATGTTAAAGATCCTCACAGATTAGGTTTGGGTTAAAAACGCTGTCTTTAGGCTTGTTAGCAGAGGTGGTATCGCACATGAATGATCGGTCCTTAATTATCCAGAGTAAATATTTAAACCTGTCCTCAGGCCAGCCTGCAATGCCCAGAGACCATGTTACATTAGAACATGTAGAATATTGTTGTTTTACTTCCTTTCTTCCTCAGATGAATTTGATCTCGGTCAATCCTCTGGAGACGAACGTGTATATGTATGAAATGTAACAACGCTGTTTACAGCATACCTTCTGGCTACGCATTTCCATATTTATGTCTCGGTGTTGTTGTTCAGGTGCTTAACTTGATTGAATAACAGAAAGAAGCAGAGCATTACTAATTTACTGTCATTGTTTTTTGATGTACATGTGTTTACATTCCTCCCATCCTGACATGTTTTACGTGTTCGTCTCGTATGAAGCGTCTTCTTCTTATTTCTTATCCGTGCTTGTCTTGTTTTTAAACTGTCACATTGTGTCTGTAAGAAGTCTACTGACGTATAAAGGAGCAGAATAAATGGTTTGTGGTTAATGTGATACGCCTGAGACACATGATTGAGATGCAGTTATTTACTTCCTTGACATCAGATGTGCTTTTTTTCTCTTCATTCAGCAGTTTGATGGAGCAGTGGTGTGTTTTACACTCTGTCGTCGTCCTTCTGTTCCTCTAGTCTTCACTCCCGTTTACTACAGTTTGATGGTGACAGATAAGCTTAATTTTCCCCTGCCAGTAAAGTAAGTGGTGAAAGGTGTCAAACACTTGTGATGTTTCATCAATCTGAGAGCGCACGTTAAATAAAAACAGTAAAATTCAACATTTTTATGTTTGAATAATTGACAAAACTTTTGGTTATTAAACTACAAGAATTTCTGTTACAACTCAAATGAAGAACAATGATTAATCTTTGACACTCACAATGGTGGCTGATCATTGTTATGGCAGAAGCGGCTGTAGGAGTGTGATTGTTATGACTGACTGAACGACTATATAATGATGATCATTGCCTGCAACATCTGATCACAGCGAATCTCCGCTCCTCTCCCCTCCTGTCTCTAACTGAGATGCCACTTAGTCTAACAGAGCTGCAGCTGACTGGCGTTTATTAGTGGCAGGTTCTCCTTGGCATCTCAGCAGGGAGGGATAGGGCAACAGGGGGGTTGAGGTAATGATAAGGGGAGGTTTAACCTTAATGGAGTCTGAGGAAGGGTGGGTGGTGGGCACGGTAGTTTAAGACAGGGGTGAAGGTTGGGCAGATGAAGAAAAAACATCTTCAGCTGATTTCCTCCATAATTTTTCAATGGTGTAACGACTCCTGCTGGGCGGAGGTTGGAGGATCAGAGCTGTGTGTGTGTGTGTATGTGTGTACAACAGCTGGAATAAAAGCGAGCTGACACCTTTTCACACATAAGGATTTCCCCTCCTTGCTCACTGTACCCTGTTTATTCCTCTCCTCTGTTTCGTACAAATAATACGAGAGAAAGACAACAACATGAGCCACCTTTTTCAAAAAAAATTCTGTTAGAAATGTGGCTCTAAACGATGAATTTGAAGCCTCATATTGTTGTATAACGTCTCACTATTAACAAGCACTATTAGGTTGATAATCCAGGGTTTAAATCCTGTTGATATCCACTAATTATTACGAGATGCATGAAATGATTCATTGTCCCTCCACTCAAACAGGTGGCGCTGAAAAATCCAGCCCAGCCTGGTTTGAGAACCAGGGCAGGAGAGCATGTTTGCACAATGTCCTGAGGAGGATTATTGAATTAAAGACTTTTAGTAGAATACAGGGCAGTGTGAAACCTGCAGAGGAGCCAGTACGTTGATTTGGGAGCAGTGTTGGGTAAGTAGGGATATAAATTAAACTTCTGCAGAGTTATTAAATCACTGCGTTGTTTAACTGTTTCCTTTGTTTTACTCAAGCTTGTGAGAGTAAAGGTGTGTTGGTGAAATGAGACTTCTGCTGGCCATCGCTCTCGCCCTTCTGTTCCAATGTGAGTCCATGTTTCCTGAAAAAAGTGGTGATACTGATTTAGTCCAACAATTCTGCTTGTTTTTTTCATTGTCAGCCAAACTCTTTTCTTTCAGTTCCTCTGACTGCATATCTTTACTCATTTTCAGGGCTTCACAATGCTCAGGCGCCTGATGACACTGGAAATCCTTGTGAGGTAAGTTGATGCAAAGGAATGATAAAAGTTAGTTAAAGCTCCTGTGAGCAGTTTTTTCACTGGTTATGAAACAAACCAAGCAAACCAGACCATCAGCGACAAGATTGATTATTTCTATATAGTTATTTTTAATGCCTGAAACTGCTGACGGGGGGTAGGTGTCAGTCGAAGCAATTAACTTCACGTTGCCTTTGTTTATATTTTCCAGGGCAGAAATTTAAAGTGAGTGATGCATATGAATGTTAAAGAAAGCAGAGATGAGATGAGATTTTATGTTAAAAACCATCACTTAAGCATGTACAGTAGTGTTGGAAACTATGGCTCTTTGAAGGGAGCCGGAACTTATGGCTCCGTTCCTATCCAAGAGCCGCTCATCGCTCTCTTTTTTCAGACTTGCGAAATGCCTGAGATATATTCTACCGTGTCAACACACACGCTTAAAATTCTGCGCTTTTGAAATGTGAAAGGAAACAGCAGAATAATTTAGGAACAATTAATCAGTGTAATTGACTTGCCAATACTTTATGATATAACTGACTACAGAGATGTCAACAACAAAAACAACAAACTTATAATTTCACACTATGTTGTGGTAAAATGATTCCGCTGCACGTGACCCAGTATAGTGGACTTGCAGTTGAAAAAAGCTGCTTGTGGTAATTCAGCTTTAAGGGGAGGGGCAGGCAGTGAAATTTGGGCACAACTATAAGAAGAACGACTCTCACCTATGACTCAGTTCCCATCATTTGGACCAAAGAGTCCTTCAAAAGAATCGGATCCTTTGCGAACGTCACAACACTAATGTACAGGACAACATCAGCAAAGAGAAAAGAGGTACTGCTTTGTCCGCAGGAGTCGCCAAAATCGACGCAAACTGAAAGTTCCTCCCAGGAGCTTAAAAGATGGGGTATTATGCTGTTTCACATTTTACGACATATATATAATGTTACAGTGTTGGATGTCCAGACTAAACGTGGGTGAAGTTTCAAATCTGTAGGTAAAAGTATGTTGGAGGCAGGCTGCTGTGAACACCAGGTTTCACACAGTTTTTTCTACACGCTGAACTTTGTGACATCACAAAGTGCAGCCTCGGAGAGCAGGCCAATCAGTAGAAAGTGGGCTTGTAGGGGCGGGGTTTCTGAAATGGACGGAGCTGACTGAGTCTTTTCAGGCAGAGGCTGTATGTGGGCCTGCCCAGAGTGAGTTTATTTAACTGAAAATTATGCTAAGCTACTCCACAGGTATCACAGAGTGAAACATGAAGCTTGAAATTAGCATAATGCCCCCCTTTAAGTCCCACTTGCGCTGTATTACAGTGTTTCTGTTACAAACAGATCACAGAGCATTTAGCAGTTAGCTAACTAGCTAGTTTAGCCAGATATTTCCCCCAGGAGTAGGTAGAGACCAAAAACAGAGCTAAAGAGCGTAAATATAGATATAGAAGCACTGCTTTCATCACAGTTTTATGTTTCATTTTTATCTTTTAGGCCGTCTCCTCTCGTGCGGCAGCCGTGTCCCTCCTCTTATCTCCTCTGTCTCTGTACTCCTGGCTGACCTCCACACTCCTCAGACTCATCCTGTCCGTCCCCGCTCTGGTCCTCACCTCCCTCCATCACTCCCTGCTGCTGCTCCTGGCCTGGCCTTGGTGCATTGCCTCTGTCTGCCTGTCCCTGCTTTTGACTTGTCTGCACGGCGCCCTGTACCTGCTTCACCTGGCCCTGGTGATCGGGGTGGGGGCCATTTTGATCCTCCACAAAATGGCTGACAGCGACACCGCTAAGGAGGAAATGTTGCAGCTGCAGAAGAAAGCGGAGAAGCGTCACTTTAAATCCAGACTGAGGTTGTTTGGTCGCAGAGTTGGCTGAGTCCTGCTGTGAAACGTTCTTATTGTTTTTCTTTGATTAAAAATCCACCTTGGTTTGTTCAGACCTTCTTTAAGCTCCATTTATTTAATGAACATACGTCTGCAGCTGTTTTTACATAGTATGTGTGTTTAAATTGGCTTTGGGAAACTTTGTAGGAAGCAACAGGGGAAAAAAGCACTGATTAGTGTGTGTCCTCGTGACCTAAATGAGGGTGAAAATATATCTGCTAGTTGCAGTTGTCCGGTTATCTATCTCTCTCATTTGCTCTCCACTCGTGTTTAAATAGGGCCGCCCAATTATCTGCGGATTGTTGTGCTGTTTTCTTCCCATCTGCAGATGTTATCATTAGACATGCCTGTCAAGTGGAGATGAGTGGATAAGAGAAAAACAGAAAGGAATAAGATCATTTTTTGCTGCATTCATTGTGCCTTTAAATGTGTGTGTTTATACAGCGCGGGGCATGCAAACCATATTCCTGAAAAACACTAATAAAGGAAGTTAACAGGGAGAGAAACTACATGTGGTGTAAGGCAGCGAATGCTTGGCCAAGCAGTAAACAGCGTGAGGCTCTCAGATCTCAGGGAAGCATTAAAAACTGCACGGAAAAACAATTTTATCAAAACTATTAACACTCCAGCCTGAGGACGCAGCCGTAAAAAGTAATGGGTGAACTTTGTGTGCTGTTGTAAACGTGTGTGAGCGTGTGTGAACGAGACAGACAGAGAGACAGAGGGGAAATGAGGCTGGATCATAGAGATTTATTACATGGCCGTGGCATCCTAATTAGCATAAAGACTGGACCGGCCCACTCAAGCAGAGAATTAAAAACCTTAATTGTGCTGTAAGCCTTCCTCTCTCTTTCCCACTGTTGACTCTACTTCATTCCTTTCGCATTTGTCTCTGCCCGCTCCTCCGCCCGCTCTCCTCTCTGCTTATGAAGTAGCCTCCGTCCATGCTGTTTAATTGTTGGTGATAAATGGGAAGCGGGATGTTTGTAATTGTCTCAGAGATGGGGGAGAGAGGAGCACAGAGATCATCTGCAGGAAAGAGAGGAGAGTTTTCCTATTTTAACAGAGGAGAGTGAGGAGGTCGTTTATCAAATGTTTGTTTGAAGGAGGGAAATTAGCTCGGCAGACACAGGCGGGGAAGTGTTAGTGATCCCTGGCCAGACCGGGCCTACATGAGGAGCCACGGCAACAATCACACCACATGCATAAAGGATGGTAGAAGGGAGAAGTTTGCATGTCGACACGGTTTCATAAGAGTTATAAATATACTTTGTAGCCATTATTACAGTGGCCGACAATGGCAAAAGCCGTGCAACGATTTTCTATTTGGAGAAAGAGGCTGCAGTTTCAGGAACACATGCACAAGTAAAAAACAAAAGCAACTTGAAAAACAGCTCGCAAAAAGCTTAAACAGATGCATTAACAGCTAACAGAGAAGAATATATTAAACACAACAATTTTTCTCCAATTCTCCTGTTTTCTTGACTTTCAGCTCCTTGGGCCTAAATTATCTAGCTAGCTATAACTGTAACTTCTATAATTTCTTTTAGCACATTGTTTTATTTATTTATTTTTGCCCCAGACTTTGTTTTTTTTGGTTCATTGTCACTGCTCTTATGCCACAGCAGGAAAATGTCTGTGGTGTAAACCTTCCTGTACACCAGCGGCACACAGACACAGTTAGCAGCCAGCTAGTGCACAGAGGGGAGCATTTAGCAGTTGGCTAACTAGCTAGTTTAGCCAGATATTTCCCTCAGGAGTAGGTAGAGCTCCAGATATATTGTAATGATGGCATGCTGGAGGAATTGAGAGGCTAATGCAGCCATAAGCTTTAATACCAATGTTGTGTGAGAATATATTTGAAAAGCACTGCTTTTATTGACATCAATACCATTTTTCATCACTATATGTCACTAGTCAAAAACAAACTGCAACTAAAAAAAAACATTATCAATGCATTAACAGCAAATAGTTAAAAACACACAAACCCAGCAAACAAAAGAAAATGCTGCAAATAAATTAACCAAAATAAAAGCCTCCTAATTCTCCTAATGGAAACAGTTTGGGCCGTTGCAGTGTGTTTGACTTGTCCGCCACTCTACATTATAGCTCTCTAGGCTAGACTTTTGATTTGGATTTAATAATCTCAAACAGTGGATCAAATTTATGTAAATTAAATCAGCTCCCAGTGATCTCTGGGAAATGTAGTCCAAAAACACTACAGTAAACATTAAAGGAGCAATTGGCCCCTGTCAGTCAAAGCTGGTGTTCTCTGTAATCGATAGCAATAATATTTGAAATTGGCGCCATAGCTGTGGAGAAAGTTGTACAAACAGTTTGTGGTTTCGCCCATTCTACATTCCTACAACACCCAGCATGCATTGCACCCCTCCCTCTGAAAGGAACGGCCCAGCGAGAGACGCTGGAGTGAAATACTACCGTTTTCGCTGCAGGCAACGGCTCAGAGTGGCACAGAATCCGAAATATGATGAGAATATACCGGTGGATTATCTAAAAGATCTTCAGGTCTGCAGTCTACATTACAAACCTGATGATTCTGAACGAGACATGACATCGGAGGCGGGCGTCCTACATTGAGGAAGTGTAGTTTAGCGAGCTCCCTGGCCTCCGCCAGATGAGGCGTTTTACGTAGTCTGGTGGAGGTTTTCCAGGGCCCATTGGAGAAGCGGATAGCGTCCTCCAAAGGCACAGAGCCAAATTGTATTTTTTTCTACCATAATGGTATTAACTCCCGATAATAGCATGATAGGACTGAGGTTGAAAATCAGTGAACTGGCCCTTTAATAGAAAGAATAAAGACATAAGCATATTTAAGCAAAACAAACCGTGGTCAAAACTTAATGTGCTTAGCTTAAGTTTAGCTTAGCTGCTAACGTATTAAGTTCTAAGACGATAATCAGGCATAAGAGAGGGGGTGAGGTAGACGGGGAGCACAGCAGTGAAAGGTTTCTCTGGAGGAGGAGGAGGAGGAGGAGGAGGAGGAGGAGGAGGAAGTGTGCTGCGAGGGTCAGTCCTGTTTGTGCGTCTCTGCTGTCAAAGCCTCTCCTGCAGCAGCAGACGAGGTTAAGACTTCAGAGGCCGACCCCTCTCACACTGCCTCTCCCTCAGCACTGACAGCTCGCCCACACACACACACACACACACACACACACACACACACACACAGACAACAGTACTCCCAACATGCATTGTCTTAAACTTTCCACTTTACCCCAGTCCTCCTCCTACCTCCTTTTTAACCTCTCTGCCCTTCCTCTCGATCTCCTCCTTCCCCTCTCCGTCTCCTCTTCTCCCTCTGCTTCAGTTTCTCTCATTGTTCTCTATCTTTCTTCTTCTTCTTCTTCTTCTTCTCTCTCTCTCTAATTGGCCTCCGCTAGGTTAGCTTAGACAGGCCTATTCATCATAGCACTATCCTCAGAGACAAACCCTCAGGGAGCCGGGGGGAGATAGACAGAGTCAGACGGGAGGGCGAGAGGGTCTGCCGCTTGTCAACCCACTCCTCTTTCCCTTTTTTTCCTCCTCCTTTCTCTCTTTTCTGCCGCGCTCCTCTCTCTGTAGATGTCAGTTTTGCAGAGGGGAGAGGGGGTGCGGGAGGTGGAGGGGGAGGGAGGGGATGTAGACACATTAGTTAGGCTATTAGTTCAACAAGCTGCTTCCATGCCTGTCAATGGTCCAACATCCACACACACACACACACACACACACACTGTACTCACGTCTGACATTTGTTACATGTAGTATCTGTGTGAGCGAGTGATTGTGAGTGACGGGCCGAGGGAGGAGGAAAAACTTTACATGGAACTACGTGTCTCGTCATCCCGTGTGTCCGGGGGGCCTTAATGAGTGAAACACGGCACATAAGCACTCTGTACAAACCTCGCTCATCCTTACCACTGTCACTGTGTTATCATCATCCCTGTGACTCCAGTGTGTGTGTGTGTGTGTGTGTGTGTGTGTGTGAACATGGACGCTGCTGTAAAGGGCAATGAGAGGCATGTAAAAGCTCGTTCTGTGAGGTCCGAATGTCTTCTGTGAAAAGGTCAAAGCACATTTTTTCACTGCGAGTCTGTCAGAGTTTCTCTGCCTCTGATGAGCCGACAGTCAGAGCAGCAGAGGACCGGCTTCTCTCTGACTCTGTGGATTATAAAAGCCTTGCTCGAGTTGTACAGTAATGAAACCGAATGATTAAAGGTGATGATTGGAAACAGGTGGAGTTCAATTACTTTGACGCCTCATTTTGGTGGCGCTGGTTTAGCTCAGTTAGTAGAGCAGCTGCCCGGAGTACAGAGGCTATATATATAGTCCTCGATGCAACGGCTGCAGGTTTGACTCCCACCCTTAGCTCCTTGCTGCATGTCATTCCCTACTCTTCTCCCAATATTTCCTGTGTCTCTCTTCAGCTATCTTACCAAAAATAATCTTCTAAAAATCTCTAAAAATGGAGCAATGTCTGTATGCAGGCCCTCATCAAAGTTTGTGTGACAGTTGAGTTGGTTCTGGCATCTGATTAGGATGCCTCCTGGGCGCCTCCCTGTGGAGGTTTTCCAGGCACGTCCAACAGGGAGGAGACCCCAGGGTAGACTCAGAGCTCGCTGGATGGATTATATATCCCACCTGGCCTGGGAATGCCTTGGGATCCCCCAGGTGGAGCTGGAAATTGCTGCTAGGGAAAGGGATGTCTCGGCTAACTTGCTTAGCATGCTGCCACCGCAACCCGACCCCGGATAGGTGGAAGAAAATAGATGGATGGACTAAGTGATGTGTAATTCAGCCAATAGTGAGATTTTAGGGGCTGTAAAATGTGATTACAAAGAAAAATACATTGTTTGAAGATTGGAACCACTGCTTTGAAACATTACATTTGACCTACAAATAATCTTACTTATGTATAATTCTGGTTTATTACAACTTATTTTACCAGAGCCCACTTCCTGAGTAAATCTCTTCATTTTGGACGATTACGGACAAAATCAGGATTTACTTTGAAACCCAACTTTCAGTGAAATGCAGGAAGTACCATAAGGTTAGGGACAATTGAGGTGTCAATTTGGCATGTAGCATGTCTGACTTCTGCAGGCTAATGTTAGCATTGTGAAGTTTCTTAACAACAGAATGACCCGGACAGGGTTAGGAGTAAGGTGTGGTTTTGGTTAAAACACAGTACTGTAAGGAAACTACAAAAGAAGAAGGTAGGATCAGTTATGATCATGACCTAACGTATGTTGATTAATATTACTCAACTTTGACTTTTTTCTCTTTCAGACACAAGAGCCCCTTTTACATTGCAATTCTACCACAGCGTAGTAACGAAGCTCGGCCGTTACACCGCCTTTACCATTTTACATTAGACCAAGCAGTGCCGGCTGCGCAAGGAATCACATACAAACACACAGCGCTGTTCAGCCCTGCCGGCTCAGATGTTTACACTGACGCTGTTTCACCTCTGTTCCGCCTCTGTTACTACTTCTGATGCCAACTCATGTTGCCAACTCGGAGGCGGAACGACTTCATCCCACGATTCTACCTCCGAGTGTTTTACATTGAAGACGAGACGTAACACAGGCGTAATACTCACGCCTTGATCTGGCAGTGTAGAAGGGGCTGAACCCTGGTCTCCTGGGTGAAAACTGTTTGACCTCTTTACCACCACATCCACCTCCTGATGTAGACTTTTCTGCTATTAATACTATGTCACCAGTCGTATGACCACTAGGCGTTGAGTCCTTTATACAAATATAATAACGTTCTGCATGTTCATACATTTCAGAAGTGCCTTTGGTATTACTACAACTATAATGAAAGATGTATCTATGAAATAAGTACTAAATTGTTGTAAGCATAATGAATCCTTAAAATAAAGAATACAAAATGACAAATATTGATCCTGCCTGTTGCTTATAATTACTTCTGAATACAGGACAAAAGCACTCATGGAGATAAACAGTACAGAGAGCAAAGATATCAGAGAGAGCAGAGATGCTAACGCAGCGGCAGTCATGAATATGCAGCACGTGTATTAGCACACTCCCTGCTCCGTCCTTTTCTCCGTATTTCTGTTTCTCTCCTCTTTCCCCTCTCTCACTCCTAATATCTCTTCAGCATCTCCTCTTCTCACCCCCCCCCCCTCTCCTGTATGAGCCCCTCTTCACTAATCAGCCAAGGCCCAATTATACTCAGTTGGCCCCCACACCTCCTCCCTGCAGGGGCTCTGGAGGGCCAAAAAATACCGATGCTGACTGACGTTAATTTGCATGACTTCTTGGCCTCCATAAGTACCACTGTTGTCTCTCTCCTGCTCCTGTATGGGGAGCCGGAGGAGGAGAAGGAGGAGGAGGAGGCGGAGGAGGTGGGGGAGAGGTAGAACATGTCAGTACCTAGTCATGTTATGTAATCTGAAGCAATAGCAGGAGAGTGAAGAGGGCAAAGGGTGTGGCTCTGCTTTCTAACTAAGTGAACACTGTCAAACCTCAGGCAGACACTGACCTGACAGATCCTGCATCAGCTGTCAGACAAACACAATGCATGTTGGGCCAAATGTCGTCTCCTAGCGTGGCCTTCCTTTCCTCCTTAACTTTATATCATTGTGCTTTTGTCACATGCGTCAAAGGCACAGAGGGAGAACGTCTACCTTAAGGGCCCTGAAGGCACCGTTATGTGTGATAATTAGTTTCTGGTGTTTGATTAATGGCACATTCGTTCATGGATGCATGTCAGCACAAATATACTGTTTAGGCCTGTGGGGAAAAAAAGGGTTGGAAGAACTCGTGTGGAAGGACCCACTGGGGCCCACAGCTCAGTGTGCCCCAAGGCCCCGTAGGAGCTTGCTCCGGCCCTGCTCGCTGTAATAAAACACTCATTGTTAACTTCTTCACAGGTTTTAATGCTTTATGATTTCTTTCACAACCCGGGGCTGCCTAGAGTTGGCATGTAACCAAAAGGACACACACACATGCACACACAAAGGCGCACCGTGCCGCTCATGTGTCCTGGGCAGGCACCCAAGCCGCGGACAGCCCGGCCTGTGTCTCAAGCTGGGTTTGTGCTGTTTTCTGTGTGCGTGGCGTGTTGTCGCCATGTCGCGGCTTGTGTCCTATTATCACCCTTCTCCCCCCTTCCTCCCACCACTCCTCCTTTAATCTTAACACACACACACGCACGCACGCACACACACCTCTGCCCCCTCTTGGACTCGGCCCGCAGCCAAGACTGCAGCAGTGGGACACTACATTGACTCAGAGTGGTGGGGTGAGGAGAGGGAGGGGTTTAGATCGGTGTGCCCAGGATGAGAGCTGTGCTGCGGGGTCACACTGAGACACGAGCAGCCTCCTGCTCTGGAAGTCTCCGCTGTCTGGATGTGGAGGAATGTGGTATTTAGAGCAGCAATCAGGATGTGTGTGTCTAAGTACTGACACCGGAGCTTTAACTTCCAAAAAATTATTTTTTATTCTGAAGGACCAATAAAATTATGGCAAATATTTACAAATAATTACTTCTTAGCTTCACATTACAGGTACATAAATGGAATAATTCACCAACAACAGTCACTCAGGTGGACGGATGGACAGGTACACAGACTGAGTATGAGGAGATGCATCAAGCAAACTGCAATTTAATATTTCACATAAACCCAGGAAATAAAATAACAATAATATTAACAATAGAAATGTGAAAAATAAGCGTAATATCAAATTCACAATTTATTTCCAGTTTTCTGAACAGAATTGGGAACAAATAAAGAAAACAGAATCAGAGAGAGAAATCAAGTGATATGATATCTTTGGCAAATTCGCACTGCAGTAAAATACATTCAAATATTAAGACAACACACGACACACGAAGAGAAAAAACACCAAGTTTTGTTTGCAACTACTAGAAAATCGAATAAAAAACATACACATTTTCTTAAAGAAGCTTTTCTTTTACTTTTTTTTAAATCCTCCCTTTCCAGAATATTTGAAGGCATTTCTTATCTTCATTTTGTGTTTGTATCTGTAAGTCTTTTCTGCTCTTTTATAGGTTTTTTTGTACAAGAATCTATCATTTAAAACAGGCATCACAGGCTTTGGTGAATGTTACAGATATGTTTTCTTTTTGTCGCGTTGGATTTTCGAGAAGCTGAATTGTTAAAACCGAATTTTCGTTGGATGTCTTTCTTTCTGTCTTTTGTTCATTTTTTTTGTTTTTTTACAGATATAAGTATCTCTTTAACACCCCAGATAGGAAGCCATGGACACAAGAAAACTCCAGATTGTTACACGAAAGGCCACAGTAAGGTGAAAAATCATGTTCTCTTTTTTTTTTTTTTTTGATTGAAACATCTGCTTAAAAAGCACAGTTGATTTTTGTAGGCTGAGTCCTGCGTATGTACGTCTCCTCTTCCACAGTTGAATAATATTAAGATGTACAGAACATTGGAACACTTCAGTATGAGATCTGTCCAGAGCCTAGTTATATCAGCGAGCATGAAACAGATTGTGCCACTAATTGCTGTCAAGATGTGATGCTGAAATCCCCTCAGGTTTCACCGAGGCAGTAGCCATCTTTATGGATTCATATTGAGATACAGTCAGGCGCTGAGAAATCATAATAAAGGAAAAAAAACCTCATTTGCATTTATTTCAGTTTCCTTTTTGATTTGGAGCGGGGTGATGCGATTGTGTTGTCATGGACAGTAAAGTGTAGCAAAGCTGGAGATGAAGTGTCTTCGTTTGATCTGAAACTGGTGTTTCGGCTTTAAGCGCTCTTTAAATACAGGGAGGAAAACAGAAGAATAGATGCAATCTCACAGAATATTTCTCGCCAAATAAAGATACCGACCGGCAGCAATATTGCCATTGAAATGACCTCGCTTTGGCACAAAACACCCCGCTTCATTCCCATGCAGGGTTTCTGACAGGACAGTGAGCATTACGTCTGAATAGTCAGAGAGAAAAGTAAGAAAAGGATTAATAAGGCTGTCTGAGGAACGACGGAGGACTTTTGGAGGAAGGTCACGGGCCTGAAATCAACAGAATACTTTTAATATTCCTAATCCTGGTGGTGTGGCAGTTCTACAGGAGGGGAGGCGAGGAGGGAGGGACGAGAGCTTGAGATATGATGAGATTAGGGCGGAGGGAGGGGGAGAAAAAGACGGTGGGAGCTTCTGATGGCACAGCAGGTTTGGCCTCCCCTGGGGAACACGGGGGCACGAGAGGGGGGGGCGATCGACACTCCGCAAAGGACAAAGGGAGGGAGAGAGAGTGCGTGTCTGTACTTATACGTATGTGTGTGTGTGTGTGGCCTCTGCCCGCCGTGCTTCCTACACCACCACCCACAATGACAGTCCCCCCTCAACGCTGCAGTCAATGTCACGGCCGCCAATCGAAACAACCGCGGGCCAATGAGAACTCCTCCTCTCCACATGTGAACCAATTAGGTCAAAGCAATGGCAAGGCAAGCCGTGTCACTATGAGATGCATGGTTAACAAATAATCCTGTTAATGTATCAGTGGATTCTTGGCTACACCAGGGAACGGGGCGGCGAATATGGACGGTTTGGTTTCGCAGCTACTTGCGAGCGGACACGGGAGGCACGGCTGGATTCGCCTCCTCAAGGAGAACGACTTTAATCAATACTTCTTCATGTTCACATCAGTGTGTGTGTGTTGGTGAAAAAGGGTGTAATTAATTTATAAGACGCTCTAGTTGAATAAGGAGTAATATCAATGGACAGACTTCTATAGTATCTGTCACTGCTCGGCCTTTTTTCTGTATTTTTTGTGACCTTTTTCAGTTTCCAGTCCTTGTGGGTCCTGTTCAGCCCAGAACAAGGGCCTTGTATCACATTCCTGCATGGATATCTCCCAGAATGCAACATTACAGTCAGAGATCACCTAAAAAAATTTGCTATGGAAGAACGTTGAAAAATAAAACTCCTATATTGGATGGTTGGAAACATTTTTAGGGACATTGAAGCTGAAAAAAGATATCAAATGGCTAAGTAGAAACAAAGGCTCAGAGCTAACAGCTCTATAATTGAGCTAAATGCTAACATGCTAACAAAAGCAATACTAACAGGCAGACATTAAGCAGGTATAATATTCAACCTCAGTTTTGCACAAACCAAAGTAGTGAACATGAATGTTTGTAGCACATTTTACACCAATCAATTTTAATAGCTGTTGAGATATTTATTCACTGGATAAATAAAGAATTTGACCTGCTGGTGGCGCTAGAAGAAAGGTCAGAGGATGACCAAAGTCTGTAAGATTCATCCTCTGGGGACCATGAACGTTGATACTGAATTTCATGCCAATCCATGAAACACTTGCTAAGGTATGGTCTATTAAAGTCGTTAAACTGGAAGCAGTAGTATTGGTAGAGTGACGCGCTCAGTGCTGCCACCGGTGGCTAGAAGCGGTATTGCAGCGATTCAAGCAGTCACAAATGAATTCACAGTCATACATCTTCAAGTGTGCTACGCTGTTGCCTTGTTTAGTTTTATACGGCTTCTCAACTATAATTTCTTGGAATATATTTCGTTTTTTGTTACTTTTTGTTAATCATCAGGGATTTCAACACTATCCATAAAGCAAATATTAAGAGTGGATCTGTGACTGAGTTGGGGGTTCTGGGTTTATCAATGAAGAATGGTGATTGAGTACAGGGTGCTGGATATAGGCTAGAGCAGTAATGTTACTGTTAGTACAGTGTATAAAATATTATCTGAAGTTGGCATTGAAATTGCTGAATGATGTTTATTTGTGGAAGCTTTTTGTATAATTAAAAACCCTGTGTGAGCATGAGGGTTTTGTTTAAGGGGTTGCAGGGAGAGACGTTGAATTCGTTTTAGAGGTGCGTGGTCAGTCGGGGGGCGGTTTGACATATAAAACTAAAGGCACTGTCCTTGTTTTCAGCTGGTGTGGTTCAGGTTCAATAATGCCTCAGAAAGATCAAGAGAGAAAGACAGAAATAAGGAAAGGCTCCTGCTGCGGAGCACGCTGGCTGCACAGCAGGCGAGCCGTCAGAAGAATCTTCTTTACAGTTGTGTGCACACAACTTTTAAAGTCTACAAATGTAAAAGGATCCATTTTATCACTATTTCAAAAACAACAAAGATTGAGAAACTAACAGCTTTGTTCAGTGTTTATAGGTTTATGTCTATAGAATTATATTTTATGTCTCACGCTGCAGATTTGGTGCCTCCAATCTGTTGTCTAGTAAAACTACAGAGTAGCATTGATGCGCTACAGTCAGCCACACATACCCGAAACAAAGAAACAGAAGATATGTAAACACTTGCAGACGATGGCTAAAACAACACCACAAACCTCTTAGTCTTTTTATCGTAAAGAAAGCTTCATCACTAAAATCTAAATTCAAATGTGATTCATTAAAATTTCTATCGACATTGTGACTTCTCTTCTCGTTCACTGATTATTGTACAAATCTTGTATGGACAGAAGTGAGACAGGAAGCTATGTACAGGTTTAGGAAGATATTGCCCCCGCACGAGATCAACACGGTGGGCCCTCGGACATTTGAGAGGGATAACACTGATTTCAGACCAGTGCTCAAGGGCAAATCTGTCCTACGCTGTCTGTACATGATGGGTAAGGCCTCGACCCTGGTGTCATACATTGTCACAGCGCAGAACTAATGCAGGAGACAAACAAATAAAAACATTTTCACTTGTTTTTTTCACGAAAGCAATGCTTTTATAAAAAGAAGTTCAGGGTCTCAAACAGCACAAGGACAAGCACTCAAAAGGGGGAGAAGAAAAAAAAAGAAGTACTTGATGGTTCTGAAAGAAAAATGGCGCCTTTAAATGATGATTGAGTCTCTTTGTGCTTTTGTAGTTAGTCAGCCGATCCACTAGGGGGGGCCCATCTTTGGGGAGTTTAAAGAGAGCAATAGAAAGAGAGCGAGAGAGAGTGAGAAAAAGAGAGGGTGCCGATGCTTCCTGACGTTTCTTTTTTCATATCAGGAAGCAGGTAAAAAAAGGCGTCTTTTTCAATGTCGACTGAAACCAGGCAACAAAATATAAACAGGAAAATCGCAGTCGGATCATATTCATAAACAAAGACTTCTTTTCATATTGACAGTTTTTAAGATTTCATATTTCACTGCATCGTCATCATCATCATCACTAGTCTAGCACAACAGCGTGACACATATTATAAATCATTACAGGCATTCACTCTCATACCGAGTGCAGCGCAGAAAAGCTTCTTAATATATTACTCTGTCTCCTCCACTATAAATAGCTCTTGATCAGGACTACATCTTGGCTGGGGAGGGAGGATAGCACCTTCCTGTACAAAAACACTCCCTGTGGGGTTTGATTTTGGTCTGATGTGAAAGTGTACAGTGTTTATTTTACAGCAAGGGGCTCAGATTGTAGGCTGTGCTTCAGTAAAAGGCATGTGTGTCAGTCAGTGGCATTCAAACCACTTTTAAGTCAGGTTTCCTTATTAGGGAAACACATTGGGATGTGGCTACAAGCACTGAAATTGACCATTTTCTAAAGCCCGACACCAAAACACAGTGTAGCAACCATAACAAGGCATGGCAGGCCTGTCAAGCTTTTCTCAGCAAGCTTTACTCCAGAGTTACTCCAGACTGCAGTCTTATCTTCTAGCCCTTTTCTGGGCCAGATTTACTAAGGCTAACACACCTGCCTTTAATAACAGAGGACACATCACATGCTGTATTTATCACGAAGGAATTAGGCTACTGCTAATGAACACAATAAGAGACAGATGTTGTGTTTTGTGCTCATTTAAACTTAAATGAAACCAGCAGCGCACATTTCCATTTGTGAATTTGCGCTAAGGTCAGCTGCAAACGTTAGCATGTCCGTCAAAGTAGCTACTGCAGGATTGACCAAGCATTAATCCAGCCAGCATTATCAGAGATAATATTACTTCATTTAGTCCACATGCTTTTCTTTTGTATTAATGCAAACAGGCTGAAAATATAAACATGATTATAAGCTAGGTTAGCTTAATTAGCTAGCTAGCTTAAAAACAACGACAAATATATTTTGGTAGTTGAAAATGATAGTTGACAGCTAGAAATGAGTTTTTGTCTAAATTATTTCCTGAAGTGAAGGGTATTTGAAACATCCTTACAGTTTTGATGGTTAACGTTAGCGCAGTTAGCTCTGTGGTGCTGTGCGAGGAAAGAAAGCTTGACAGGCATAGCAACATTAGGCTAAAGGAGGCTTAGCAAAGGGTCTGTTGTGAAAGAAGAGTGGGGTATTCTTTATATATCGCATTGTGATCTCAGGGGAAATGCGTGGATCAAAAGCAAAGAGACTAGAACGTTGATGTAATTGTTGATTTTGGTCATTTAAAGATGAAAATTGGATTGTCTTTACTTCACCGTAGCATGGCATAGAACATTGATTGATTGATGTAGGGGCGTAAAAAGACTGTTTGAAAGAGAGATTTTGTCTGTTTAAATTATTTCATCAAAAATATTACCAACCTGAAAACTTCTTTTCCCAGAAGATCACAATACGCTTTCAACCACTGCTCTGCTGACTTGTTGGACATGTGGATGTTAAAAACAAGATAGGGATGCCAGCCTTGGTGTGTTATGGGAAGGCCTTAATTTCAGGTACCTGTCAGTGCTGCAGGCCAGCAGTGCGTTTGTTGGTTTAAGTGTCGTACAAAGAAAATTTAACTTCACTGACGTCAAAACATTGAAATCTTCATCCTCATTGTCGCCCGTATGTAGGCAGGTTTGTACTGAGCGATGCTGGTGCTATCCATCCCTCCCTTCCTCCCTCGTCTCCTTCTCTTCGTCCTCCTCTTCTCGCAGAAGGAGGGGTCAGTGGCGGTCGTAGGCGGAGGCTGTTGCGGTGGCAGCAGGGCCCGCCCCCCGCGATGTTGCACCGTAGTAATATGGTGACCCTGGGAAGAAACACAGAAATAAATGTTACATGACATTCTCTTACATAAGACAAAAGATGGATTTGTAGTTTTGGCTCATATCTCTTGATTATGATGTCACCGTGCTCACCAGGTGCTCTGATCTGAGGGCCTGGTGACATCACTACAATAAAGCCAGTTTGACCAAAGTATTTGAAAATTAATTATTTACATATTGGTCACATGTGGGCGTCGAGTGCATCAAGGTCTACCCATATTTAGGTTTACGTAGGCAGTGACCTCCAGTGGCCGTAGTAATTATTGCCTAAGCAAAAGAGGAAGTCAGTTTAAGTACACAAAAGTCCATTTAGGTTGGTGAGCTGAGTTTCTTTTGGCTTTTACGAAGGTTCGAGTCCCGTGTGAATCCAAAAGTCAATGTTGTAACGTCACTTACGTAATTAAACTCATGTTTAATGCTTAAACGAAGATCTGGGTTTCGTTCTCTCTGGCGGCACCTATGGCGATAATCGGTCATTGCGAGAGCACACTTGCCAGATATCCAGACTGTGTCAGGTGTGACGTCTATGGTTGGCTCCAGTTGTAAATCTTGATTTTCCTCACTGACGGTCGCTGTTTGCCTTCATCTGAGCGTCAAATTTGTTTCTTTTTCTTTGGATTTTCACTTCTTGTTGAAGTTGTATCTGTAGTCATCCATCTTTTCTTTGTTTGTTCAGCCATAGTAGATTACTGTTTACTCGCAACACTTGCAGAGACCGGAAGAGCAGCCGCTTAGCTCCGCCTACCCTCTCTGGCAGACCAACCACTGCTGGATGATGGAAAACGCGTCACTAACTGGGCGCCACTCGTGATTTCTTCCACCAAAGTCGCCACAGACAAGTCAACGTTGTACATAAATATAACAAGTATTTTCTCTTGGCTATTCTGAGTAAGTGTATGTTCATTCTCTCATGCCTCTTTCCCCATTAGACTTCCATAGCAGCGTCTTTCCCCACATTCACAGAGCCGAGCAATTAACTTGGCAAGTTCCATTTTTATTACGGACAGGTCTGATGGTTAAAATGACAAAAGTGAGCCCCGAGTTGTAATAAATCTGAATTATCCTCTGAATACTCAGGGTTACTGAAATGCTGGGTACATGTGGAATGAGCAGCTTCAATTTTCTGTTAAGATTATATTTTACTTTGAATGTGAGCAGTGAAAGGCAGGGAGGAGATGACACGAGCTGATGGAGCTAATAGCAGAAAAAAATGAGTCTCCCTGTCGTGTACAACCAATAAAATGAACTTTCTCTCACTCTTCTCATCGTCTCCCCTTCACTCTTTTACTCTCTCTCTCTCTCACACACACACACACACACACACTGGCAGAGTCACACACTATCTAAGTGACAGTCTAAGCTGACACACTGAGTACAGCTCTACTACGGCTGATCCCTTGAGTCTATTCTCTCCTCAGGGAAAAGGTCAATTCAATACTGTAACCCCAAAGACACACCGAAACACACACCCACACACCTTGATACACACCGAAAAAATCCACTTCCACACACACACACACAAACACACACACCTGTCTCTGTCACTTCCATCAATCAGCCCAGCTGTGTGTTGACAGGTTATGTCTGTCCACAGTCCAGGTAATCTCAGGAGGCTCTGTGGGGAAGTGAGGCATTAAGCCGGCCTGACAAACTATTTAGTCTCAGTCAGGACTTCAGACGCCCTCTCTCCCCTCTTTTTAAAACTCTCCTTCCTTTCATTTGTCACCTTTACTCACACCCTTGCCCACATTTCCTCCCCACCATCAATCTTAAACCTTTCAGTGTCTCTTGTCTTCACATTACGTGGCCGCTCATCCGTTATCATACTAACAGTCGTTTACAGTCTCTTCCTCTATCATCATTTTCCTCCTCTCATTCTGTACGTACACCTGAAGCATTAAACACACAGTCTTTAGTCTTTCTCCGTTGTTCTTTCTTTGTCCACCTACCTTGCATCTGTCCTGCCTGGCTGGTGAAGAGACTGGAGGAGCAGCCGATTTCCGTCCCCAGGAGGGACCCATAATCCTGCTGAAACACTGGAGACAGAGGAAAGAGGGAGACAAAGGTGAGGAGAGGAGAGGGTGGGGGCACAAAACTGACCCTTCTCACCTATTGACCTTTATAGCATCACCCATCGACCTTTTCACCTTTAAACGTGATCCTTCTAATGGATCCCCAGACAATGACTTTGACTCTGACTGCTGTTTTGGGTCAGGGTTAATTTTCCTCTTAGACACTGATGCAAAGATGTGAGGAGAGTGGAAGCTGTTTCACTTCATATTTAGGGGATGTGATAGATGGATTTAGTTGGTAAGAGCTTATCACTGGTAGTGGTGGCAATACACTGACAATAACTGAGACTATGAGTGCTGTATATGTAGGTTGCTCTAACTAATAGCTGGTGAATTAAATGTCTGAAAATCCAAGTATTTCACGTTGAGGCAAAAAATCATATAAAAGTCCTACAACACCAGTCATGCTCATTGATTTACAATATTATTAATGGCCTCATACATACAGCGAAATTATAGGCAGTGTAGTTAAATAAAAATGCAACATTTCTGATATAGTGCTATAAAGTCTTAAGTGGAAGTTACATTTAAGAGACATATTTTAGCTACTGACAATTAATAATAAATATATCATGATGTATGATATCTGTACCTTTACAAGCTTTAACATTAAAGTGTTTTACATATAAATTCATCATAATCCACTTTTGTAGGCAGTTTCTTAAAGGGGACATTTTAGCTTTGCAATCAATTTTCTATTGTTCTGATGTGTTTTTGAATGACGATGGTAAAGTTTGTTTCTTTTTAAAAATCATATACATATTTTATTTTACAAGCCGTTTTGCCATTCAAAGGTCAGACCTTAGCCACGACTGGCTGACAGTATTTGCGGCCGCACTGCACTGTCACTCCAAAGTTGTTGAAAACATGCCTGCTCTAGGATTGGTTATTCGGCCTTATACGTACGAGCCAGAATCGCCAGGAGGTATCGGAATGGTGAGTTGAAATCTTAACAACGACTTGACTACAAGCTCGTTGAAGAAGGCAGCCTGAGGTGAATGATGGTGATTGGTCCATTTCAGCGAAAGCAAGGTTCTACCTAGAAACCTGTAGCTGTTCTGAACGGCCCATTTCAGAGGCTACTTTTTTAAAAATGTAACTCTAGAAAAACACGGAATTATGCAGTTTTTACTTTTTCACTGTGAACAATAAACACCCAAAAGTGTGAAACCCCTGAAAATATGAGAATATCCATATAAGATATGTTTCCTTTAAGCAACAATGAAACAGAAAGTGTATTAACCATGAGACATCTTTCTCTATATGTCTTGTGTTGGATTCTGCTTTCATGCCTCTTTCCAGGTAGTCGACAAGGACTTTGTGATGTCACTCTGCCTTTCAAAGTGGCTATAAGCTAACATGTCCTGCTCATTGCTCATCATCCCTACTGGTGGCAGTTTGGAACAGACTTAATCATTAATGAGGGGGTGATAGCATGAAGAGTGAAAAATGTGTGCTCAGAGTCCGCTTCGTTCAGAATAACTGTATTAAATCCTACAAATCCCAAAATGCAACACTGATGAATCATGCAGATAAATGCCTCCTAGACGGTTCCCCTCTCGTGGTCTTCCCCTTTCTTCTAATCTTTTCACACCTCAAATTGCCCGTCTTTTGAAAAATCCCTGCACAGAACCATTAGTGCATCTGTGACGTATTAAACTGGTGGTGAAATACAGAAAGACGTGTAATGTGATGAAAAACTGGAGCATGACCGATACGGCATATTACAAGAGTGCATTAGAAAGGATGGGACTGGGATGTGAGGTGGAATGACATAAAATCCATTGATACAATTATTGATCCGGTTCTGGTAGGCAGATCTGGGTGCAGAGATATGGGACACACCTACCTAATAAACTGGGGTTAGGAAATCTCCACGATTCATTGTATGTGGAATACTGGGGATGGGAATACGGACTTCCGGAAAAATCTCCCCCTGAAAGAAAGCACAGAACAAGAAACATGTTGAGAGACAGAAGTGGAGAGAGAGGATGATGCTGTCTGTTTTTGCTCTTTGTCCTTGAGAAATAAAGTTTTTTGGTTTGAATCATTGACTTTGATTATAAATGAGGCCATAACTGTTTGGAATATGAGACAACCATCAAGTGCATGGTGCGCTTTGCCAATATATGGACAATATATGGATACGTTATATTGGAGTATATCTACAAAAATATTCAGGCTAGCTAAACCAGGAAGCCATGGTAACCCATGGTTACAGTATAAGCTTTAAGTAGAGTGAAGCAATGTTTTGATGCTGCATCTCATTTAAAGCTTCACTATACAGTAACTGCACACTCTAAATACCTTATCCCTTCAAAATAAAACTGAAACACACCAAAATCATAATATACTCTATATAAAAGACAAATGATGTCATTTATTTTGAAGGATGTGTTCAGATTGATTCGTTTTAACCTGCACTTTGTTTCCAGCAGAACGGTTTGCAGACGAGCTGAGAGTGACTGAACTGCAGATCTCAGTGAGACTGTAGTGGTCTTCACATACAGCGGATGATAGCGGAGCTTTTCTCCCTCATTTACTACTTACTGTCTGGGGTCTACTCTTCCTCTTGTCTTCCCCTCCCACGCCTCCCTTCACCCCTTTTTTTTTGTATTTTTCTCTCTCGTCCTAAGACTACAGCCGGGCCCGTCACCCTTCACATCAAAACAACATTCTTCCCCATTTCTTCTCCCAATCTCTCCGCCGACTTTCTCTCTTTTGCTCTTTCTTTCTCTTCTCCTGAACCTTCGCTCCTCCCGGGGGATCCCTCTCCCATAGCTGACAGTCACAGACCCTGATGCCCCCCCCTCTCCCCTCCCCTCCATCCCTCCTCTCTCCCTCTCGTTCTGTCGGTTCTGCCTCACTGCTCTCCTACACCCCCTCTGAGTGTCAGCCCCCCTGCTGCAGAGAGAGACGGAGAGAGAGAAGAAGAAGAAGAACAGCAGAAGAGAGTTGCTTGCTTAATGAAGGTATGATATTAGACAGAGCGGACAAAAAGGAGGATAATTTGCCTGAGAAGTGCTGAGATAAAACATGGCCGAGCTGGAGGAGCAAAGTTGGGAGATTATCTCCTGCAGACGTTCCAGTCTGCTCATCGATTCATGAGGAAAATTCAAAGAAGAATTTAGATGTTAGGATTGTGTGTGTGTGCGTGTATGGCCGTACAACCCAAGTTTTCTTTCTCCCAACACCCCTCCTGCAAGTGTGTATGTGTATGTTTATCTGCGTCTGTCAGGTGGGGTCGGGATGCGGTCTCCATGGCATCCCCGGGTGCGAACATCCTCCCCTTGTCATCACCGTAGTGACGGCAACGTGTCAGGTTGTTTAGGAGACGAGGGGGAGGGAGGAGAGAGGAGGGCGCAGGGGTCTCCCTCGTGTAGCTCAGTGTCAAGGTCGCGCACACATACACTGTCAAAAACAAACACACACAGGCACACAAACAACAGCACGCCAACACACACGCACAGAAATATGCTGTCAAACCTGAGGACGGGACGGGGTGAGCGTAGGGGGACAGGGCGACAGGGTTACCCATCTTTAGACGTGCTGTTCCTACATGTCCGCTGAGAGTGTGTGTGTGTGCGCGCACGTGTCACAGACTGAATGATTGGGAATACACAGAGACGAGAACTTGTAAACAACATTGTTTTGACTTTGTTTCACTGCTGCTGTTGCTTTTGTGTTTCCCTGCAGTAAACTTCACACTGACCACGACCACCACTGCAGGACCGAGAGAGAGAGAGAGAGCAGGAGAGAGGGAGAGAGAGAGAGAGGGAGAACAAGGATGGCGGTCCAGGATTGAAACACAAAAGCGGCGTAGAAGGCGTAGTGGAAGGGAATGAATGAATTAGTCGTGGGTCACTGGTGATTCTCATTAAAAACAAATTACTAATGTTGAGGAGGGACAGCTGTGCTACTGTGGCTGCTTTCTAATGATACACAGAGACACACACACAACACGGGCACCAACACACACATACGTACGGGTACACAGAAATGCATATACACACACCACCCCCTGGGAGCACTGTCAGCCATACAGACAAGAAGGAGGAAGTGGCAGAGCTAAGTACACCCCCTGAAGACACACGAACACACACACACACACACACACACGGAAACACTCCACACATCCATGGGGAATTCAAACAGATATGTAGATACAGTTACAGATCTGCAGAGATGTGAGGCGTCAGAGTTACTGTAAAAGCTCGGAACTGTTTGAATCAATGTATGGTGCGTGCATGTGTGTGCGTACTCACCAGGTACCATGCCAGTGAGGGAGGGGGTGGAGTAGCTGCCCTGTCCAGTGGGGGGAACATGTGGAGGGTAGCCTGGCAGAGTGGTGCTGGCTAGGTCTCGACCTGTAATCACACACACACACAAACACACACACTGTCATCAATACTTTACTACTATCACTATTATTATCAGGGACAACAATATTTTAGTCAGCATATTAACACGTTGTTTTTTTCCTCTACTGTACCAACCCGATGATGTCATCAGACGTCTCCGTGTGTCTTTAACTCAAGGAGATTTACGCTCCATCATTAACCATCTAATAAACCAGATGATATGCATATTTTGGGTGAATTTTTGCTTTGAAAAATTACTGAAACAAAATGTCGATTAAAGAAATTGTTGTAGTTGCTACTCTTAGTCAAACAGCTGTTGCAGCAACAAATTCAAGTTTGAGTAGTGTGCCTTTCTGTGTGGAGTTTGCATGTCCCACAGTCCAAAGACATGGACATGCTCGTTTATTGGTGACTTTAAATTACCCATAGGTGTGAATGTGAGTGTAAAAGGTTGTCTGTCTGTATTTGTCAGCCTTGTGATTGACTGGTGGTCAGTCCAATGACAGCTGGGATTGGCTCCAGCCCCCCCTGCGACCCTGAACAGGATAAGCGGTATAGATAATGGATGGATGTATGGATTAGGGTGATTTTGGTGTCAATTAAATTCTGAGTGTGCCGAAAAGGCAAGGCAGTGTGCATTTTCAAAATGTTACATTAGACCTTTACTATTAGGTGTAACTTTAACATTAGAAGACAATATAAGACAGGTTTAAATGTCATAAAATCAGTGAAAAAAACAACTAATAGCCCTACTTTGCTTTTACTGCAATATACTATATGGAGATCACAGTGATGATGTGGACCACTTAATTCACTGAAACTGGTCTACATCTCCAGGCTAATAAGTTAACATTTATTTATTGTATTTGTGATGTTCTACTTGTCATTTTAAAAAAGGTTTCACTTAAAAAGCTTCAAACATCACCTCTAAAACTCTCCACCTCATGCAGGCTCTTAACTAAAAATCCATGCAGGAGCTCATGTAGGATGTCCCTCCTCCTTTTGTTTCCTTCCTCCTTGTTTTCCATCAGCTGACATCTATTAATTTACCAACTCCCCCTCCTCTCGTTACCACCCTCTCCCCCCCTCCTCCCTCTGTCTGTCACTGGCTGGATTGGATATATAACTGCATTAGACTACATGACAGTGTGTCGGCCCGAATCATTTCTCTATGTTTGCACGCAGTAGACATTGGGAGTGCGTGGAGAGGGAGCCCTCCATTCATCATCATCATACACACACACACACACACACACACTCACACACATACATCGACACCCTCCTCCTGCCCCCCTGCACACACACATTTATCATCATCATAAACAGCTCAGATGCTAACACCATCAATCCCATTCACTTCCCCTCCACTTAACCACCACTAACTAACTGAGAGGAAGAGCAGGAGGAGGAGGAGGAGGAGGAGGAGGAGGTGGTGGGAAATAGAGAGGAGAACATTAAAGACAAGAAGAAGGAGAAGAAAAAACAAGAGAGAAAATGGGAGAAGAGGAGTGGAGATGCAGGTGGAGGAGTAAGACCACAGCAGTGTTGGAAGAAGCATTTCTTTACTTGAGTTAAAGTAAAACAATAATGTAAATAAACTCTATTACAAGTAAAAGTCATGCACTGGAATTCATATCTAAGCAGAGCATACATAATTGTTTTTACATACATTAATTCAAATATCAATTTTACTAGTTTCACTACTTTATGTACTGCTGGGCATTTTAATATATAACAGGGCATCATATTCCATATACTGTATATACACTGAACAAAAATATAAATGCAACACTTTTGTTTTTGCTCCCATTCTTCATGAGCTGAACTCAAAGATCTCAGACTTTTTCTATGTACACAAAAGGCCTATTTCTCTCAAATATTGTTCACAAATGTGTCCTAATATGTGTTAGTGAGCACTTCTCCTTTGCCGAGATAATCCATCCACCTCACAGGTGTGGCATATCAAGATGCTGATTAGACAGCATGATTATTGCACAGGTGTGCCTTAGGCTGGCCACGATAAAAGGCCACTCTAAAATGTGCTAATATAAGTGTATTGCAAATGTATTGAAATTGTTGAACATGTCTGTCTGAAGGCCAAAATATTTAAAGTATTTTTGAAACTATTTTGTCAATTTTGTTGTAGCACAGATTAATTTACAGCAGATACATTTCATGCTCAGAATCATTCTCGGCTACAGGTTAGCCATGCTAACATGCTAACCACC
The DNA here is from genome assembly GCF_022749685.1 of Semicossyphus pulcher. NCBI lineage: Eukaryota > Metazoa > Chordata > Actinopteri > Labriformes > Labridae > Semicossyphus > Semicossyphus pulcher. The sequence goes on from NW_027211681.1 coordinate 9,957,999, forward strand.
CTGTGAGCTCAGTATTTCAGCAAAACAAAACTTAAATCTTAATACTAAAGTCAGCATGCTAACATGCTCACAATGATACTGCTAATGTTAATGTTAACAAAGAGTAAGCTTAACCTTTTTAAAATCTTTTTACATGTAGGTATGCTAACAGTTGCTAGTAAGAATTAAACACGAAGTCTAGCTGAGGCTAATGGGATGTCATTACTTCTGCAAGTATTTAAAGCTCCTGTGAGGACTTTTTCACTGGTTATGAAACAGACTGAAATTAATTCTGATGCCACTTTATGATCTACAAAACAAACCAGACCATCAGCGACAAGATTGATTATTTCTATATAGTTATTTTTAATGACTGAAACTGCTGGTGGGGGTCAGGTGTCAGATGATGCAATTAACTGCACGCTGCCTTTGCAAAAATGTAGAGTCATACATATGACTGTTAAAGAAAGCAGGATGACATTTGTTAAAAATCACCACTTAAACATGTACAGGACAAAATCAGCAAAGAGATAAGAGGTACGGCTTTGTCCACAGGGGGCGCCAAAATCAACACACACCAAAAGTTCCTCACAGGAGCTTTAAACAGATTTTAGACAGTAGTTCTCAATCGTTCTAGCACCCTCCTATCCATTATATATTTTGATTCTTGCATTATTATGAACATCATTCTCTGTTATATCATTAAAAAGAATGTCATTGAATGGCAAATAACAGATCTGATTTTAACAAGACAGTTGGAATATCATTACCATTAGTTTCCCACGGAGCAAAAAGCCATGTGAATAGGAATTATATTCATGAGTGTTCAACAAATGTGACTGCTGGACATTTGACATTCAAACCTTAATTAGATATAACACATAGCAGCCTGTCTGAAATGGCACACAAGAAGCTGTTGCAACTATTTCCTATAGAGTGTTTGGTTCCAACTCCCACCCTCTGCCCTGTGCTGCGTGTCATACCCATTCCCTCTCCACCGTTTCCATCTGTATCTACCGTCCTCTTTGTCAATAAAGGCATAATAGGTCTACAAAATAATCTTTAAAAAAAAAAGAAGCTTAAAATTAAATTCAGTGGATTTCAGAATTAGGTTTACTGCCAAGTAGGTCTTCACATACAAGGAATCGGACTTGGTGTTTTGGTGCAGAACAAAAAACACAGAGGTGGAATTTTAAAAAAGTAGGTAGTTAGGAGTAGCAGTACCCCGAATGTCTTGAATATATTAATTAAACAATAAAGACTAATAAAGAATTTCTGAATGTCTATTGTAATACTACAATATCAATTCTGGTTGGTCACCCTCTGAAAATCTGGTTTGAATTTACTGGAATAAAAACAAGGGGAACAGAAACGGGAGCAGTAGTGGAGCTGATGTGTGGAAAGGGAATAAGCAAAGACAAACGTGTGGTTACAAATCAACTGAGGCTCCAACATCTCCTCCTCTCATATTTCTGACCTCTTCACTTAATATGTGCCTCTTCACCTCCCTCCCTACTCGTGTTTCTCTCCCACAGTTCCCTCTTCTACTCCATGCAGCCCCCTCTGTCCCTCTCCGCCTCCTCTCTCCTGTCTCAGTGTAGTAAAGTTTTTCTCGGTGTTTGACGCGACAGCGAGGCATTAGTGCAGACGGGCTACTCATCCGCTCAGGGTCAGTGCACAGGGCACGGAGGAGAGGGAGGGAGGAGAGGAGAGATGGACTCTCCACAGCCCAACTTAGAGGGGGCAGACAGGGCCAGATCCTCTGAGGTGTGTGTGTGTGTTTCTGTGTCTGTGCATGCAGTGTATTTGTGTTTATGCATGCCAGTTGTGTTGACGTATCTGCTCTCCACAGCTTTGCCGTAGAGGTCAACAGCAAGTACAAGTCTGCTCCGTGCTCACTTGCAGCAGCAGATGAACACGTTTCCTCTGGCTCTCTTTCTCTTTGACTGTCTTCATATCCAACTCCTCCATATAAAACATCCATCAGAGCAACATATGTCAAACACGAGGGGTATCAGCATGTACAGCATGTCCCTCTGGACTCAACTAGGTGAAGACCAGGGGAAAATAAAAAAATGTCCTCCAGATTTGGGGAAAATGTAATGTCTTAATGTTGCTTTACAGCGTGTGTCCGGAGTATCAACCCTTTAAGGATGCAATAAACGTGCGTCAAACACACAGACATCTGATCCCCTAGAGGGAGCTCTATTCTGAGGAAAAAGACAGGCAAGGAAATGCATGCATAATATTCAGAAGGTGCGTGTGTGCATATGAATGTGTGTGTTTGCATGCATAAGCAGAAATGGAAATGTTATCTCTCTCTCCTTCTCTCCATGTCTCCGTCTCTCTCTCTCTCTCCTGACTTGGGCAGGTAATATTCCTCAGTGGTTTCAAAGGGCAAAAAAAAGAGCCCTTTCCCAGATATCCCAAAATCCCAGCTCTATGATTCCCCTCATTACAGATGGGAACGTTGAAGCCTTGTCCAAGTGCTCCCAGGTCTGCTCTTAATTAACCGCTGCCTCTCCCGGCCCCTAAATGGAGACGGAGGAGGAGACGAGGCTCTTACTTTTCCTCTCTCTATCCACCTTTCTTTCCCTCCTCTCCTCTGAGCTCCTCACCTCTCCTGAGATCTGAAGCACTGAGCTCTTTAAACGGGATCACTTAGGATCCGTGTAGCTTACTGCTCTGCTGAGGTAGACTTAAAAGGCATTAGGCTGCGTTACTGTGTTCGGAATATGAATTACTGTATTTTTTCTTTTAAAGTCATGCTAAGGTCAGACCTGTGCACTCGGATTGATCGGTTATTTTCTCTTGCATGTGGTGATATGGAGAAACGGTAATAATCACAGCACTCCCAAAAGAAAGAAAGGTAAAAATATAAATATAAATTAGCTCTAAATTTGCACTTATACATAATTTGTTGCATGGTACAGAATCCCAAAGTGGAGATTACATACATTTTATGTACTCAATTTTCCCGTGATAACAAAAAATCGTGTTGTTTTCTTGAGATCTCGACTCATTTATCTCGGGATAACGCAGCACCACCGTAAAGTGATCATTAATCGCATACTCTGAGTTGCAAAAGCACAAAACATACAGAAAAAGGCTTGACATACCTAATTAGTGTGGGCAATGGCAGCATGAATGTCCTGGTCTTGCCTATCACAGTGACCAGCATAATGTTTCGTTTTCTAGTTCAAATTATCCCGTTATCACAAGAAAAAAAGCTTTGTAACCTCGAGATAATGAGATAAATGAATCCGTTAGAATAGGAAAACCAGCTTTGTTATCTCCTGATAACGAGAAAAATAAGTCGAGATCTCTAGAAAACAACCAGAAATTACTCGTTATCACAGGAAAAAAAGAGTAAAAAAATGTATGGATGCATGTCCGCTTAGGGCTTCTGTAGCATGGTGCTTTAAGAGGAATTTGTTGTTTATATGCATAACGAAGTGTATTGAACTGATGATGAAAAAAAATGTGTTTGATTTTTCTCTTACCTGGGAATACAGCTGATGTTGCCGACTTTGTGCCACAGATTAAAGGGCTCAGAATTAAACTGAAAACCTTTCAATTTGATGTATTAATGAAGTAGTGTGCTCATTCAAGTGCAATGCCAAAACACCCCAGAAATTATGACTGATGTTGTGTTAAAACACTGTATTTTATTTGCCATTTAGTGTGTGTATCTTTGTATTAATATATTTAGATTAAAATCAGCATTTCTATGGAAGCCCTAAGTGGACATGCATCAACTGTTTTCTCAAGATCTCGACTTATTTTTCTCATTATCTCGAGATAACAAAGCTTGTTTTTTCGTGTGATGACCATGTTATTTTCTGACAATCTAGAAGCCAAACAACAGGCCGTTAACTGTGATGTTACAGACCAGGACATGTCATGCTGCCATTAGCCACACTAATTCTGGGGAGACAAATCATGATCACCTGATGTAACAGTAGTGAAGTGCAACTTGAGATAAATAAGTCAAGTTCCCGATAAAACAATTGGTAATTACTCGTTACCACTTGAGTAATTAAAATGTATGGATGCATGTCTGCTTTGGGCTTCCGTACCTTTCAGAGCAGGAGTGCAGTTATTTGATGTCTTTCTTACCTGGAACGAGTGAATAGGACTGTGGACCGGACACGCTGGCTCCTAACTCCGCCCCTGCACCAGGATTGGCCAAACTGTTCTTCATCTCATCCAGTCCACCTGCTAGTGAGGCCATGGCTGAATAGTCTGACGTCTGGTCCGAGGCAGGAAGTGGAGGGAGAATAAAAGAGAAAATAAAACTGTGTTAGATACAAGAATATACCAAAGTGCTGTGATCAATCGGTTTGTTATACCCTGCTACATTTACAACATGCTGCCTTATAGCAAAGAGCAATGAAGCTTTAGAGTGAACACATACGCACACACACAAACACACACACCTACAGCTGAGAGTTTATTGATCTGTTTACAAAGACAGGGATTTACTGTACAACCAAGTCCAACAGTCTATAACCACAGGATCAGCCTGCTCTGTCTCTTCATCTCTCACATCCTCACACGCACAAACACATATAACACATCCCACACACACACACACATACACACAAACACACACACACTGTGGCATCCTATAGACCATGGCTAACACAAAGCCTCTCGTCTCCCCTGATACCGACAACAATAAGAACTGTGATGATCTCAACACACGTACACAGCCTCCCAGTGCTCTTAACACACACACACACGCCCGCACACACACCTACACACACGCGACTCAGAAGTTAAAAACGTATAGAGAACAGGAGACTGCAGTGACAAAGCAGTATCTGATGGTTGTGTAGTTGTGCAGGTACAATTTTCTATCTTGAGAATCTTCTGGCACTTTCTACAAGACCCTGAAGTTACAATGTTACATCAACCTAAATGTGTGTTTGTTTTTGATCATTTCTCTATATTTTCCTACATTCAATTAATGATTTGTAGGATGCGGTCTTGATATAATAATTTACAATTTAATTAAAACACTAATACACAATATCTCTTCTGATTTTAAGTATCGTAAAATATTTCAAACAAATTACAAATAAATCATGATGAAGTTTACAGTCATTTTATGCAAAATAAACAACAACAATTGTTCTTAAGATACGTCATGACTGAGATCAAACTTTGAAGCTGCCCCTGAAACATCCTCGTTCCGCTACTCTCCACCAAAAATGCAGACAGATAGATGGACACTAGAAACTGTCCCCTCACCTCCGTCTGACCCCAACACAGAGCCATGACCCATCCATCCTCATCGCTCTACCAGAGCTGTGCTGGTGCGTGTGTGTGTGTGTGTGTGTGTGTGTGTGTGCGTATGTGTGTGTGTGGAGTGATGGCAGTGACAATGATGACCACCTAGATATAGATTAACCACTGATTTTTCAGGATGGCTATGCTCATGATGAGCAAATGACCTGTCTGCTGCCTATGAATGTGTGTGTGTGTGCGTGTGTGCGTGCTATGATTTTGTGTGTTTTACTGCACTTTTATATCTTTGCATATAGAAAAACTGCATAAACACTTAAATTGTATATTGGAAATCACCTTGCTCATATGGATAGTTTTTGTTTGCAATGTCACCGACTTAATTAGTGCACAAACTGAGCTGAAAAACTGTTTCACTTTCCTGCATGAATTGAATCCCCTTCTCTTTTTTCTAAGTGTTCCTGCAGACCTGTGTGTGTGTGTGTGTGTGTGTGTGTGTGTGTGTGTGTGTGTGTTTGTGTGTGTGTGTGTACACTAATGACAGCAATCAGAATTTCCTTCAGGTGATGAGGTGAGAGTTTTGCAATGACCCTTTTAATGCCTCCGCATCTGTGTGTGTGCGTGTGTGTGAAGGTGTAAGTGTAGGCGTGTGTTTGTGCTCACTGACCTCTTAAACACCCCTGTGCTCGTCAACGCACAACACAACCACTGGACTGTGACCTGCCAAATAAGAGCTTACCCTGTACACTACACACACCTCTCTCTCTCTCTCTTTAGACTTCAGACACATTTTTAAGCCCTCTTTTCTCTCTTAACGCCCCCCCCCCCCGGTCCCACACATCACACCTGTAGTTTTTTTTTTCACCCGATCATACATACTCTCCCTGCAGCCCCTCCTCCCTCTCTTGGCTGCTCTGTCTTATTCTAATGGTGTCTAATGTGTCCATGTTTCCATGTAGATGGGGGCCAGGCAGCAGCAGCGGCAGAGAAGAAGGGGTCTGCCGTGGTAATTGGCCATGATGAAGTTTGGCCAGTGGGGTGACAGGCCCGCTAAGGAAGATGGATCATTCTCATTCGGTCCTGTAAATGTTGTCAATTCCAGCGCTCATAAGGCGCCATCAGCCCTCATCAAAGAGGAGGGACGCAGCTGCCTTGGAAGGGTTGGGGCTTAGTAGGGGGGTTGGTGGAGGAGGTGGTGATGGGAGGGTTGTATACAGGACAGCATGGAGGGTTAAAAGAAAAGGTGGCAGAGGGACCTGGACCTGGGGCAGGAAGTCATAGGCGGACAGAATTGTAGTCATAATGGAGGGAAGAGATGGGATGGAGATAGCAGAATTGGATGCATGTAAGACATGAGCGAGGGAGCAGTTGAATAAACAAAGGGAAAATAATGTAGAAAGAACTGAAACAGTGTTGACACAGTGAGCAGAGAACTCCAGAAAAAAAGCAATGTAATGTTCAAAAATAATTTGAACCTGGCTCAACTTCTTCTGCAATCATCCTGCACGGCCCTGCGCTGCCAATTCAGTTAAGCAAGCACACAGATCCAGTTGGATTACTTTGTGACTTCAGCGTAATTCTACTCTTCATCTCATGAACATTTTCACTATTTTACTACATGGCTGTGTTAAATATTTGATTCTGATTAATTCTGGTTAATTAAGGCATTCCTAGGACTGCTTTTTCTCAATAGCACTGTTGCTATGAAGAACAGATCATTGATAGGGATGTGACTCTAATCACAGAAGAAGGACTAAGAAGTTAGATCATTTTAATGTGAGTAATAACAGCTAGGTTAGCTCATTTTAATATGAGTCATAACAGCTAGGTTAGCTCATTTAAATGTGAGTCATAACAGCTAGGTTAGCTCATTTTAATGTGAGTCATGACAGCTAGCTTAGCTCATTTTAATATGAGTTATAACAGCTAGGTTAGCTCATTTTAATATGAGTTATAACAGCTAGGTTAGCTAATTTAAGAAGGCTAGGTTTTACCGTTGCTATGGACTCAGCTCTGTGAGTGTACCAGACTATTTTAAACGGAAAACTTAAATATAATCATTTTTAAATTAATAAAATCATTATATTTTGTGTCAAACTATTCATTTGTTCAGGAAATAGCCCTGAAAGACATAGAAAATATAGGTATCATGATTTCCTTGTGACTGTGATAAAAATATTAGCTACTAGTTATCTGTTCAGGCTCTGTAGCCTGTAAATGCATAGAAAATGACAGGATTTTTCACTGTGTTTTTTGGACACAAAAAGCGTACGCTAACCCGTGTTTTGTTACATGATTTGAAACATATAAATAAAAGTCACCTAGTGGCTGATTATGACCCGCACACCTACTCCCTCACTTACTCACAGCAGGTTGGTCTACTGACTCAGATTTGTGAAGGTAATGGTTTGGTCCAAATTTCACATCAATAACAGATGAGCCTTAATCGGCACTCTGACACACACAAACGCACACATACACACACACACACACACACACACACATATACACACACACGCCCTGGCCCCGTTGGCTTGCCTCATTTGCATAATAGTATTTCCCTTTTTCTCCATTCCCCAAATAGCTCTGAATTTCTCCATCCTTCTCCCTCCCTCTCTCCGCATTGTCTTGTGTACTCCTGATGGAAAAAGGCTCGACTATAAACAAATACAATTCCCTCAGAGGCCACAAACTGAGACAGGGATTGTGGGGAAGGAATTCATCTGCGCTCAAACTGAGCGTGGCAGCAGTGGGGAGGATATTCATTTCCTGACGGGCCAGATAGACCTCAACTCTGGGGAGAGGCTGGAGAAGTTGATGAATTTTGAATGAGAAATTGGGATAAAATTTCTAATTCATCAAGTGAAATTACATTTTAGGACATTGGTGGAGTATCGCATGTTGTTTTATTGTGTCAATAAAACTCATAACAAAATCAAAACCAACAATCCTACTTACAAGTACAAGTAAAGCTGAATCGATGGAAAGACATGAATGGGCAAGATTATATGCTAATGTCTCTTTGGGTTGTAAAGACCTAATTATTGTAGCATGTCAATCTCACAAACACTGTCCTGCTGTCGTAAATACTCAGCAGAGTACAAAATGTGTATTAATCTGTGGCTGTATAGACTCCCCTAACATAAACAATGCTCTCCTGTTTGAGGAACGTTTGGTAAAAAAAACACAGAACCTGCTGTTTATGAAAACTTCTGAGCCTTTTTTTAATACGATGACCATGTTACAAGGAGCACCGAACAACCAAGATGGCTGCTACTGATATAAAACGTTCTAGTCCACAATTGCTTCAGTGTGAAATTAACTGAAGATGGTTAGTTAATGTACAAATGTGCATTATGCTCTATGAAGCACATGTCTCGTTGCTCTGAGTAGGTTGTAGTTTCCAGATGCACTTTGGTTAGCTAAATGGAAATCAAAGTCTGGGGACATTAGGCTACCACAGACCAGTGTGGGAAGTGGGATCGGTTCCTGTAAGTACTTCTGCATTGAAGCTACACCATATGTACAGCATAGCATAAGTGAAAGGTAAGTTATACATGCATCACAAGTGTATGTAGCGAGTTGGTTAGCCTTTTTAGCTAGCATAACCATATACATCCTTCAAAAGAGGTCACACTTGACCTTTCTACCTATTTTTAAAGACTATCTTTTGGCCTTCATTGATATGAGATTGACAGGAAGAGGGAAGAGAGAGTAAGGTAGACATGCACCAAAGGGCCATGAATCGGAGTCGAACCCACGGCCGATGGTTTGAGGACTTTGCCTCTATGCATGGGGCACCTGCTCTACCGATTGAGCTACACCAGTGCCAGACCTATCTACCTATTTTAAAGTGTTTTTAAAGCACAGAACGACAAGGACTTTTTTTTTTCTTTAACCCAGTGTAGGCAGCCGGCTTGGTGCTGGGGTGGGCATTTGGACCCGGGGCAGCATGGATGGGTGGGGGCTCCGTCAGCCCTGCTGATTTATCACCTGGGTAATAGGAAGTGATTGAAGGGAAATTCAAATGAACTCTCTCTGACAGGCACACATGCAGACACGCATGCGAGCACGCACACACAAATTAATAGTGGGACTTAATAGACTACAGGGAGAGGGGGAACAAAAGGCGGAGAGGGAGATGAGATAAAAGGATGGCTTGTTAGTGTGGAGAGATAAAGGAAAGGTCTGAGACAAACAGGATAGAAGAGGAACTACTAGTGACAGATAAAATAAGATTTACTTGTGAGGAACGTGAGCAATTTTCACTTTTTTATCTGTTCCAGTGGGATGGAGCAAGAAGAAATAATGAATGAGGCTCGTGTTTCAGTGCAAGAAAGCTAAAAGATAATGAGAAGCCAGAAATAACCGCTGAAATTACAGTATATTAGTATACCATTGTAATATAATGTTGGCACCTGAAATTGAGCCACTTGCACCTCGGCTCACGCACTCACGTCTTTTCTCTTTCTTCCACAAATACACACACAGTAACACTGAGTCACACTCCGCCAACGGCGCACACACGCTGCTGCAACAGCACCACCATCACCAGCAGGTTCGAATGTATATAGGGCCTCTTTAAGGAATGTCAGCCACAACACAGCGTGACCCTCCTTGACCATAACCCCACCAATCTGACCTCACACACACACACACACGCACCCACACAAAGACACCTCAGCCAACATACCAAAGAGGTTGAGCTGTAGCTGTCAGCGTGTCAACGTTAAGGGTATGACTGTCAATCATTCCCTCTGGGAAATGCAGGCTGGGAAAAGAGGGGGGTGGTCGACTAGACAGGAAGAGAGATGGGAGCGGAGGTAGAGGGACAGATAGTTATGTGGATTTGTGTGTGTGTGTGTGAGAAAGTGTGTGTGTCTGTGCGCCTCTTTCTAATCATAATGCAGCTCCAGTTTGACCCCAGGGCGACCCACAGTCTAAAGCCCCGTATCCCTCGACCCCAGCGGCTTGACCGGGCTCAGAGAGGACACTGACCTATGAATCATGGGTATTATAGTCTTGAATCGTAGTCTATAGAGCTACTAGAGCCAATCCCTGTCGACCTCTCGCCCTGTGCCACTCCACTCCCCATGTCGGTCAGAGGGAAGAGAAAGGGCTAAAAAGCCAAACTGTGCCCTAAAGGTCTAAGGCTGCAGCCTGGAAGTGACTCCATATACTTCTACTCCTCCTGTGTGTGTTTATCCTCTCGCCCTTGACATTCACTGAATAAATAAACCTGAAGTCGGGCTATCTTTAAAGGTTATGTTTCGAGACATCGGCGAAATATCTCCTTAATTTTGATCGGGCGGCTGCAAATTAGAGGACAGCTGAGAAAAGGTAAAGAGAATACAAATACTAGCTTATTGTTGTTTTGTTATTCAGTGTACTACTTACACCTGTCCGTTCCACTCACATTTACATAAACACTCTGCAGAATAAGGGCTGGAGGTCAATTTAGATGCAACATTAACACACGCAGACGCTTTTCCTCACTCCTGTTTATCCAACTTTTTGCTCTCTAACAACACACACTTATGCAGCACATTCCCAAGATGCATCAGCAGGCGCACGGCTCCATCCTCGTCCCAGAGCAGCAGGAAGTGAGGTCATAATGAGAGCCGGGTCAATACGCTCATTAACCCCTGCAGTGCATCTAGATTATAGGAACATCAATAGGCCAGGCCTGACTGGGTCATGTATCTATCAGAGCGCGGAGACTCACAGCAGACTGTCAGGCCGACAGAGAAACGCAGTTTGATGCTGACATTTTCCCATCACATAAAGAAGCAGAGGAAATCCATCAAAATGAATATTATGATTCTGTACGGCTTTGAAGATATAATTAGGAATATTTGAAGTGGGTTTCATTTTAGCATTCTAGCTAACTTTTCACGATTGACACGGCATGGCAAGGCATAGCAGGCAGGACAGGCTTTTAGCTACAAGCAGAGACAAGCATTTCATCTAACACCAAAGATGACAGATTAAACACTGCAGTTTAACCTGAGATTCTTTAAAAATTGAATAGAAAAAAACAGAATATTTCAAAAGATCAAACAAACATACGTGTGTATCCACTGAGAAACAATTATACAGGGCAAAAGCATCATGGACTCGCTTTTGCCGTAACAATAGATTAGTTTAGATTGATTAAGCAAAGGATGATCTGAGATAGCGGCGTTCAAACTCAAAAGAAAGAAGCACTAGATGTCATCAAAAAGTAGAAATAAACTGGATGGATGTGCGGCTAAAAAGTGCAAGAAAAACATTAAGAAACCCGATTGGTGATACGGTCTGTGGTACCTAATTCGACGAGTGCTTTGGCCACAACTGACAACAGACTCTGCCCTTACTTTTCATCACAGCACCCTAATGTCTCGTTGACCCTTGACCTGTTCCCTAACTCAGCCTCAGCCCAGAGCCTGCACGGTGCCACGCCCTTACCTTGCCAGAGTCAGGGCTCACATAGAGGTCAGAGCTGGATGGGATTGGATAGGGAGGCTGTCTGTCAAACAGGCGGTCCAATACCTCGATCTGCTGCGGCGAGAACAGCTCCCCTCTCATCTGCTTCCTGAGGAAGTCCCGCCCACTGTGGCCGTGCCCGTTGGCCAGCGGTGACTCCTGCAAACCTACATGGAGAAGACAGGGGAAAAGTGTGAGTTTGGTTCAACAACAAAGGAAATAAGGGAGGCGTAAAGGTGTGGGTTGATGAAATAAATCACAGAGGCAGATGAGGAGAGAGAAGTTTGAGCAGAGTGTGGACTTAAATGAACCCCACTGAGCTGATTTAGGACTGAGTGATTTCATAGATTGTGGAGACTCAGAGAAAACGCTACACAAATGCAATCCATTACCAAGCACACGCCGTCCCTCCTTTTTGATCTCTGAAAGGTACACTCCTGCCTCTCATATATACTCTCTCCTCGGCCCCTCTTGTCGTAACACCCATACACACACAGACACACAAATATATATATGGCTGTGGTATCAGTATTAGACTTTGAGCTCTCGTATCCTGCAGTTATTGCAAGGCTGAGGGACTGAACGAGACAATTATAAGAACTCTGAAGAGTCGCGGCCCACAAATGATTAGAAAGAGAGAACGAGAGAGAAAGATAAAGAGAAAAAGGGGATGAGGGTGAAAATCCCCCGCTATAGAGCCAATTCATCGCTCCGAACCGCTCCTGAGAGCCTATTTTAGTCCTGGGGGTCACTGTGTGTTTGGTGTGTGTGAGTGTGTGTGTGTGTGTGTGAAGTGTGTGTAAGTGAGTGTGTGTCCTGCAGCAGGGGGAGTGATGTGACAGGCAGGTGGAGATGGGGAAGGGACTTCAAATATTTTTATGATTTGGACTGAAAATACAGATCCATTTGTGCAAGACTGTGATCCTAAAGAAAAAACAAAGAACGACTGAAAACAAACTAGAGCGAGCAAACAGAGTTAACATTAGTGCTAATATTCTCAGACTCACAATTGACAGCAAAAAAAAGTATCAAAACTGCAGCAGAACCAGAGATATCATCTTTCTTATTCCACTGATTCTTCTCGCTTATCAAATAATACAACTACATTTCCCAAAATGCAGTTGTATTATTTGTTTTTTTTTTCTAATAGGGTGCTGCCTAGTCACACCCTACTGTATTGTTACACAGAAGTCTAGCACTACCTTTTCTACCTCTAAAAAGTCATAACACCTGACAGCTTGGTCAAAGATTAGTGCTAGCAGCTAGCTACTAGCACAAAAATAGCAGCATTGAGCCGCTAGCCTGAATAAAATATGACTACAAACTTGGAGCCTTTTAGCATCAATTGATACCGACTCAAGACTGACATCCGTTCTTTAGCAATAAAAGACTTCACACAACATATGTACTAGTATTTCCCAAGACTTGGTATGTAAACGTTCCACTTTAACCAAATCTAGCCGCAGTTTATCTGTTGAATCCACAATCCAACCACAACTTAATCTTGGGTTTTGCAAGATTATCTGAGATTGACATTCTTGTTTGGTGATATGGTTAAGCAGTGAGGCATTTAGACAGGATATAAACGAGCTAACAGTTAGCCAGATTAGCTTAACCGCTGTACTTGGAGGTAAAACTGAAGGTGAGCACCGCTTCAATGTTTGTGATGATACCGCAATTGCAGAATAAAGGACATGGTCTATAAAGTCTTTACATATAATTGGGTATATAGTTTATCATTAGCATTAATTTTCTCTTCCGGGTGTTTATGAACTGTATTATTGTCTGTCTGCGTATGTGTGTTGCCCACCTGACTCATTCCAGTGATGTTGCTGTGTCACCACAGATCAGCATATCTAACCAGCTAATAATCTACAGCTCCACTGCTGAACTAAAACTGCTTGCAAACTGTTTTATCCTGGTTTGACAGGTCACCGTTTGTAGTTGATGTCTGTGTGTAAAATGTGAAATCTTGTCATGATAATCTATAAGTAAAACACCTGCACAACAAAGGATTTTCAGTCTTCTAGTAGCTCAGATCAGGAGACGGTATCTACCTGCCTCTGAAAAACTCACAAAACCTCGCTTTACCTTTTCAGTACACAAAACCTCTTTCACCTACTCTCACAAACACACTGCTTGATCATAATCTCTCTTTCTCTACTATAGTCCCACACACACACACACACACTCATATACAGATGCTGGGAGCAGAGTGGGTGTATGGTCCAGGTCTCTGGTGACAGACCAATCAGGGGGGAGATAAAGCCGGTATGATGCTTTAGCCTGGTAACCCACTGCGACCCATTTAATCCCACCGGCCAGTCCCCATGATGGAATTCAATTGATCAATCATGTAGCTCTGATGGCACCATTTCAGCCAGCTTATTGCTTTTTGCTTTCTCTCTGTCACACACACACACACATACACAAACACACACAGATACACACTGAAAGACTGACCTAACCTGTCACGATGGAGGATCCACAAAGGACCAAAGAAAGAGGGAGAAAGAAGGAGACAACAGAGCCCTGCTGTAATCGAGCAGTAAGAACAAAGCTTTTATTTATGATAATCAATATTGTCCATTTATCTGAATGAGTGTGCGTAGATGTGTGTGTGTCTGTGTGTGTGTGTGTGTGTGTGTGTGTGTGTGTGTCTGTGTGGGTGTGGGTGGGTAGCTTGATATCCGGCTGGTCTCATTGTATCCATGGATGGGTAAAGAAACTCATTGCCGTGACGGGTTAAATCCTATTCACTGTTGGACACACACACACACACACACACTCACACACACACACACACGCTCACAGCTGCCTCTATCTCTGTGAGTCAGTCTCAGAAGGGAAGCGCTTCTCTTCCCTCTTTTTCAGAGCAGAACAAAACAAACAATGAGCCCTTATTGTTCTCTCCTTTCTGCCTTTTTCTCTCTCTTCCGCCTTCTCTCTCTCTCTCTCTCTCCCTCACTCTCTGTCTCTCTCTCCATCCCAGTCTTGCACCGACTCGGCCTGTCGTTGCCATTTATTCGACAACCCAGGAACAGTTGAATTAATAAATCCAAATTCCTTTGAGAGGTAGATGGGTTGGCACCTGTTTGTGTGTGCGGCCGTGTGTGTGTGTGTCTGCAGGGGGTAGGACACCACCACTGTGCATCATTTTGCACTTGACATAGATTATCATACTGATAGGGACAAGGGTCGTAAGTCTGACCTCACAGCCCCAGCCAGCGTGTGTGTGTGTGTGTGTGTGTGTGTGTGTGCCCCATGTAAACTCCAGAGATCAAAGTTTTTTTGGGGGGGAGCGGGAAGCACAGAGAGGAACTCAGGGTGAAGGGCGGAGCTCGCCTCCCTCTTCTCCGCTGTCCTCCATCTATTGCTCACTCCCCAGCGTCTTTTATCTGCTAAGCTGCTGCATGTCACAGTGGATGCACAACGGGGTGAGGGGTCACACCTCGGCATTCTGGGTAAATGCCATTGAAAACATTTATTCCTAAATTTCTTTCTAAAACTCCACTACGATTACTACTATATGATTTCCTTACAAATGTACCAAATATACTTTTCACTCATGGACAGAAGCATGCGCTACCTTAACCCACCTGTCCTTAACTCCATATCCATGTAGGATACACACACACACACACACACACACACAAACACACACACACACAAGCATACACAGTCTCAATGTGTAGGAGAATAGGTTAAGATACAATAGTCCCCTTTTGGCCCCACAAGTCAAGTTCTTCCATTCACTCCCATTCATCTACATTCTGCCCCCGCTCACCCCCCACTTCCCCTCTCTTTCTCCGGGGGCACAGGTCACCACAGGGCTTACCCCCACACACACTCCTGCTGCCAGCACACACACACACACACACACACACACACTTCCTGTGTTCCCATCAGATGCACAGCTGCCATTTCTATTCTTTAAGTTACAGCAGAGATAAAAGGTGTCCTGCACACATGTTCATGTAAATATTTTACATATATTTATATTTCATCTCATTTTCATACTGTATCCAAAGCTTCAGAACAAAATGAAACATCTTATTCATTCATTCATTTTTCAATATGTAAGATGGAACAGGTGCACTTCTCCTGCACTCAACTTCAGCCCAGTTTCTAAATAATAAAAGAGACTCTGACTTATCCTTGCAATAAACACTGGTAATGCACAGGTGGAACTAATAACATTAACGAGAGTGCAGCTCCATTTAAGTGTACAAGGAAGCCATTCAAGCCAACCACTATGCATTAAGTAAGGGTCACGAAACAGGAAAAGCTAAATGGGATTCAGCCATTTTTGACAGTATTAATAGCAGCTAGGGGTGGAATCGCAGGGAAACTCGCGATACGGTATGATACACGATATGCCCACGATACAGCGATTCTGCCATAATTGATACATTGCAACACAATCATATAATGATACATCTTGATATCTGATTAACTGAAGAAAAAATGCCACTATATAGGTAAAGTGCAGCATTAATGTAATCACAGAATTTGACGCATACTAAGATGAAACAATGTACGTGTTTTAACTATAGAACAACTGTTAACATGCATTTTGGACTTTGTATTTGAAAGTGGCCGGTGCATCTCTCAACTTCTTTTCACTGCTGTCCCGCTGTCTTCTTCTTCTATTATCCTGCTGTCAACTTCTTCTTCCGCCAATTCATTTCCGTTTACTTTACCCACATTCATGTCATAAGCGCCACCGTGAGGAGTCATGAAGTAGTGACGCTGCGAGTCAAAATCACAGGGAAATCTGTTTAGAGTTCCACATATTTGTCAATTAAGATATCGACATTAGGCACCAGCCTATTGATAATTGTATTGCACAAGTCAGGACGATATATTGCCGTATCGATATTTTGTCGCACCCCTACTAGCAGCTGAAGCCATCCCGCTTCATCAAATGAGAAAAATCAGCACATCTCAATTGCTGCTATGAATTTTCTTTTCATTTAATGGACTAACAAGAGGCTTATTGCTGAGACATGTCAGTCCATTAGTTTAAAATTGAATGCCCCAAAATAATCAAGAAGCTGGGTGATTAAACTGCATTTAAAACACCTTGTTATCAGGCTAATTTATACTTTTTAAATTAGAAAGTGGAGATTTGAACCTTGTCCTATGTGCATGAAACATAAAAGCACAGAGGTTCAGTGTCACCGTATCGTTACAGTAAAATATGTGCCAGATAATAGATATAACCATAAAGTCAGCAAGAGCAGGCGGTGTGATTGTTAGCCGTGTGTATGTGTGGGACTTGTGTGTGTTTACGTCTTCCTCCTTCTGTGTGCAAATGTTCCTACAGACAACCATATGGGTGTGAGCTTGTGTGTGTGTATGTGAGAGAAGCTTGCATTATTGTGTATGTGTTTGTCCGTCCATGTCAGCGCATGCTGTTCCCCCTGTCGCCCCTCGCTGTGTGTGTGTGTCATTATCCAGCGGGGGCTGCTCTAATGGAAGCTGTGATTAGCAATGCTGTTAATTAGACCACAGAGCCGACCGCGCAGACCTCCGCCACAGAAACACCGCAGATAAAACGTGACGCTGAGCGACACAACGCTCCAAACCCAGCTTTCCGGACGCTTCAGTGAAACGTGAAGTGATACAATGTTTTTGATATGAGTTGTGAAATACGAGGCCGAGCCGTAGTAAAAACATCAGACAGGGCACACGTGTAGCAAACGGTGGAGCACGTCATGCACATAGAGAACAAAGTGAAACAATAATGCTGCTAATTAGATTACAGAGCCTCTGTTTCAGCCGCACAGTCTTTCACACACGTCAGAGCACACATGTGGGATTCATTCGGGTAATTATACATTACTCATATTATTCCTTTCAATAAAGAACAGCTTCATGCGAAAAGTAGAGCCCTGATACATATTGACTTGAAATGGCTCCACTTCCTGTAAGCCAGCAGGCACAACACAAGAGCCCTGCAACAAGAGCGCCTAAAAGAAACAGAGCTGTCATTACTTTCTGCATTTCTATTCCTGTATTATTTCTATATTGCCTTCAACTTATACCTTTTGGTCACAATTTTATTGATCACATGTTACTGTATTGTCTATATGTTCTATTTGTAAAAGATCAATAAGCAGGTTGGGGAGGTAGGGCACCGATGGTAGCCAAGTTTCCATCCAAATTTGTGCGCTCAGAGAGCACCTGGGATTTATTCTGGTACCTGCTGGAATGTTCTAGCATTTAGAAAAGAACCCCATACTGTATCTGTATGTGTGTGTGTGTGTGTGTGTGTGTGTTCTTTTGTGTGTGCTTGTGTAGTATAGAGAGAGCGAGAACTAGCCCCCAGTGGCGTTCTGTCACCCCCCCTCGCTCCGACATCTGGTCCTGTCTCATTTACCGCAGGAGACTGTCTGTGTGATGGCTTTTTAATGCCACTGACACCGCCACACACACACACACACACACACACACACTCACAGACATGCACACATTTAACTCACACATACACAAACATATACATACAGTTCAGTAAGTGAGAACCCCCAAATGCGCACACACCTCTATTAACATGCATGCAGCATTGATCCGGTATGACAGCCCGTATGATCAATAGTGCATGCATAAACTGTCTTCTCAGGTAGCTCTCCAGTGAAGCTCTGTTAGTAAACAAATACGGCTTCCTGGATGAAGATGTTTGGTTTAGAACTCCCATATTGCACGCACACACACGCGCACACACCTTTACACACATCTGTCATCGATCCTCCTGTGCTAAGTTCTTTCCATCTGGGGTGAGGAGGGGGGTCCTCGGGCTGTCCGTCATCATATAATGTGTTTGTGCTTGTTGTGTTTACATGTAAACTTGAGAAATGCTATTAACACTAAATAGTACACTGAAGCAGGTAAACAAACACACTTTAGCACGCACACACACACACACATAACCACATATTCTTTAGCTCACCGTCGTCCCTCTTCCTCTTCCCCACGTCAGCAGCTGAGCTGATTCCCAGAATGCCGCTGATGGAGTACGACGAGCCGGCTGAGTCGCTGGTCACTGCTGACACTTGTGTGGCCGCCACGGATGTCGCTGCAGAGAGAACGACATAACAGCACACATGTTTACCTTTGGTCAGTGGCCCACCTTTGAGGGAAAAATCTCAGAGACACGGGGTGATTACACTTAAAGCCTCTGAAATATGAATGAAACCTCTGATATTTATCTCAATATAAATTTAGTATTCAAAAGAGCAAATGCTCACATAATCAATTATGAGAGTGAGCATATTTCTCAAAAACAGACTGCAGCCTCCATAAAGTGGATCCGCCTGGTTAGGAGGGTTTCAAGGAAGTCATGTGTGGAAACACACTTGGCAACTACTGCTGCACAGCACCTGCGTTAGGGCTCATATGTAGCTGAAAAGGTCGCTCACAGGTGCTCAATGGCTCTTCTGTCAACTTAAAAGCATCTTAAAGAATGGTTTCATTATATGATGTTAAACATGCTAATAAAATTGTACATTAAAGCTCCTGTGAGGAACTCTCGGTTTGTGTTGATTTTGGCGCCCCCTGTGGACAAAGCCGTACCTCTCAACTCTTTGCTGATTTTGTCCTGTACATGCTTAAGTGGTGTTTTTTAACAAACATGTCATCCTGCTTTCTTTAACTCTCATTTGTATCACTTGCTTTAAATTTTTGCTCAAGAAAATGTGAACAAAGGCAGCATGCAGTTAATTGCTTCGTCTGACACCTACCCCCCGGCAACATAAAATATAACTACATAGAAATAATCAATCTTGTCGCTGATGGTCTGGTTTGCTTTTGTAGCTCATAGAGAGTCATCAGAATTAATTTCAGTCTGTTTCATGACTAGTGAAAAACTCCTCACAGCAGCTTTAACACAAATATCTAAGCTTAATGTTAGCATAAATTATAATAAGCTACGACTTAAACCACCAGTAATGACGTCAGTAAAACGCCACTGTGGAAATCTTATGTGTATCACCCTCACAAAATGAGTTGTGCTACATGTTTCTGCATTTCCTACATTGAGTCACATGCATCCCATCTACATACTATAATGTAGGCTGATTAAAAAATCCCTAAATATGAAAGAAAACCCTGCTGAGAGAATCCAAAATTGATAACTAAGATTTATTGTTCTTTCTACTTGAAGTGCGACACTCACATGTCTTAATGCAGCTATTTTTGACACATTTAAAATTAGGATCTGAATCCTGTTTTTCTGTCCTTAAACTCGACATAGATTCACTTTAACGTGAAACTTTCCTCGTCCACATAAACCAAACCCGCAGCTTGGAAAAAATAACCCCCACAAAGGACACGAGCCTGCCTGTGTTTTGCTCCTCATGTCTCTCCCTCTAATCTCCCCCCTGGAGGAGACAAGTTCCTCGCTGGGCGACACAGCGACATACTTGTCACCGCTTCACTGACACACACACATTCTCGCAACCTCCTGACACACACGCACACACCGAAACATACAGTCACTCATTCCTTGGTCCCTTATCTGTGCCCCTGTAAGCGGACGTGAGGGTTGAGTGACAGTATGGTATCCCAGGAGGGACAGAAAGGTGGGGAGACAGACATCCTAATCCTCTCTCCCAGCAGACCCCCAAACACAGAAAGACAAGACCGAAAGGGGAATAAAAAAACAAAAAAAAGAAGATAAACCCGGCGATCAGGGTCCCTTCCTGCTGTTACTCCTTCTCTAACGACGGGGAGAGTATAATGAATGCATATCCCTCCTTTTCCCATCACTTGATTTAGCACTTCAATTATCTGATTTTCCTTTCTCTTTCTTTTCACTCTTTTTTTTATCACGACGTAACGCTTTTATTCTGCAAATCCAAATGTTCAATTTTCCGCCTGGGAGTGGGACCCATTTATCTGTGTAATCTGCGAGCGTGCAGTGTGTGTGTGTGTGTGTGTGTGCGTCTCAATGCATCTAGGTGTGTATGTGTGTGCGTTTTGTGAGTGCGTGCTAAATGTGTGTAAAAGGCAGGAGTCAGGGAGCAGTGTGTGTGAAATTAATTTAGATTAATAGACAATGTGCGATTATGAAGATATGAGAGACACCGAGACACAATCCACTGCAGGGCAGAGCGACGGGCGAGAGAGAGAGAGGGAGAGAGAGAGGAGAGATAGGCTCTCGTATTTATTTGTACTCTGAGATATTCATCGAAGGAAAGGAAATAATGTTTCAGTCACGGCTGTAATAGTTAGATTCCTTCAGTTTGAATCATGATTAAAAAGGACACGCGGACAGGAGAACGTCGTTAATCTGAAGGACGGGAATCAAGTGGGAGTTTTTCTTTGATAATTCATTAGAAAAGTTTAAAAGTCAGAATCTAAGAAAGAACATTATTATGCACTGATTTTGTTGCCTGATCTGTAATACTCACTTTTCTAACTGCTTTGTTGACCAAAACTCATTCAGGAACAGGCACCATGTACATTTAGCACAGAGCCAGTGTCTTATACCTCTTATTGCAGAACAAGTGTATCTGACACATGATAATTATGGGCCTTGGTAGCTCCTGACGCAGTTGCCCTCTCTGTAACTCAATCCAGTCTCTGTGTAGGTTAGACTTTGTCGACATAAATGATGATCTCCATTAGCAGACACTTCTTACAGCAAACGTGTTGATGAGTTGTGTTTAAGATCTCTGTTTATTGTGGAATTGTTAAAGAAAATTGCATATATTATTATTACTGTAGTATTATTGTGGCATGAATGAGGTTTTTGAGAATTATGATCACTGGGATATGCTTGGATATTGTGAGCTTTAACAATATCATCATTGTTGATAATCTTTAATGCACCTCATTATTTTATAAAACACATTTATGCTCTGGTGCAATAATGTTTGCATATGTCTGAATCATCCATGAATGCACAAATCATCTCATTGGAGTTGGTTGTGCTAATTGCAGCATCCTGCCTTTGATGAATGTTGTGTTTTTGTCAGGCGTCTGCTGCGCCCTCGAAGTAACACTCTGGTTAAACATCTATAAGTTCTAATTAACCAGGACATGCACTAAAAACATACATTCAATCAACTTTTGGACCCTGATTCAAACATTCGAGAAATGTGTGTTTTCACTGTAAGTTAAGGTCCACAATGATACGTTTCGTTGTTCCACATTCGGCACGCAGGCTTCGCTCCTGAGAGACTTGCACAAAAAACCCCGTCTCTGCTGTAAAAGTGCTTTGACAGTTGGAAACAGGATTTTTAAAAGCGGCGACCTACCTAAGTTGTGAGCCGACACTGAGCCCGTTTGGCCGGGCGGCTGCTGAACCTTTGTCCGAATGATCCTGCAGGAGGAGAGAGGAGATATTAGTGTGTGTGAAGCGGTCGTTTGTGTGTGCGTGAGAGGATTCTGAGTGACAGAGAGAACATGACCATCGTGGGAGCAAAACTGTGTGCTTGAGTGTGTGTTTGTATGTGTCTGTGTGTGTGAAGTGGCTGAGGCAGGCTGACATGGCAGAGGGGCCTCACACTTCCTGCTTGGCTGCTCATGCAAGCCTTTTCTTCCTCTTTCTTTTCCTTTCGTCCCCTTTTCCTCTCCTCCCCTGTCCTCTCATTTCCTTTCCTTTCCCTTTCTTTCTTTTCCTTTTGTGTCTGTTGCTTTCCTTACTCTCGCACACCTTCCTTCCCTTTTGTCTGCCTCTTTTGCTCCCTCTTTCTCTCTCTTATTTCACCATCCCTCCCTTTCTCTGGCTCTATGCTCAGGGGAAAGGGTTGTCATTGTACCATCGCGTTGAACCACTGAGCTGCAGCCACTTCATACATATGGAGACTGGGGCCTCTTTACCATTCTCTTTGCGCGCACACACACACACACACACACACACACAAAGTATTATATTGCCCTGTGCTCTACCTACCTAAGTGGATAGTGAAACACACACACACAGATCACACAGACCGTAGTACCTGTTGATGGAGCTGACACTGGGGACGCTGTCGTTGTCACACACTCTCTCGGCGAGGAGCCGGTCCCGGATCTCCCAGGCAAACATGGTGGGGTTTTGGCGTTTGTAATCGGCGATCTTGTCGACCACTTTGGGAGTAGCAACCTTTGGTTTGGATCCCCCGATTACCCCGGGGCGGATACTGCCCGTTTCATAGTACCTGTGATTCAGAGCAGAGAAGATGCCTGCGTTGGTCTAAGAGGGAAACACGTGGTGGTTTTAGTGTCACAGAAGTGTTGAATAAAAGCTGTGGGAAGGAGAAATCTCAAAGTGTCTTAATTGTATTTCCAGTCTTATAGGGTCTTTTAAATGAGCTTAAATGCACCATGTTATGCTGACATTTACATTTTGAGCTTTAAATTGTGATGAAAAGACATATAGATAAAAAAAGCATGTAATGCAGGTAACATAGCAAATGTGTTCCAAAAGATGCCGAAAAAGTAGTCCCCAATTGTTTTACTTCTAGACTGGACCACTGCAATTCCTTACTGAAAGGCTAACTTAATAAGCATCTAAAGACTCTCCAGTGTGTCCAAAATGCCGTGGCACTTGTATTGATAAAAAAGGACGCATTTCTAGATGCATCTTTCCCTTCATCTACAAAGCCCTCAATGCTCAGGAACAATCATATCTTAAAGAGCTCACAGTGCCCTGTTTGCCCTCTGGAGCTTTACGCTCACACAATTCAGGCTTCTTGTGGTAACTAGTGCCTTCAATCATCAGACTCTTCTACCACTGATGACTCTGCAGCTTCAAACTTGGCTCCAAAGGACTGGCGTCGGACAAAATCAAATCTGTTGTTTTACTGGCCATTTGGTTCGTCTCTCTCAAATCTTTTTTCCTCTCGGTGCTCCAGAGGAAGAATGACCTTCACGCTGCAACCTCGCCTCCCACTGGTCTGTCCCTTTTCCTCCCCAGTCACACCTGATCTTCATATAAGATTATCCTGCTCTCTTCTGTAGCTTATAAAGATTAAAAGTCTTTCTTATAAAAATACTCACTTACCGGCGCTGGTTTAGCTAAGCGGTTAAATCGTTGACCATACACTGAGGCTATAGTCCTCGATGTGGCGGCCCAGGGTTCAACTCCCGCCCTCCGCGCTTTGCCGCGTGTCACCCCCTACTCTCTCTTCCCCCATTTCTGCCACTTTCCACTGTCCTCTCCCTAAATTAAAGGCATAAAAAACCCCAAAAAATCTTGGAAAAGAAAAAGAATACTCACTTGCCCATAAAGATTAAATAAATTATTGTTGGCTGTTATGGCTTTGTCACGTCAAAGCGAAGAAAAACTATACAGGGCTGTAAATCTGCAGCCATTATCATGTCGAGTAGGACATATGAGTCTGATTTAGTCCAATAAGGCGGTTACCTTCAAAGTCATATCATTTATATAACCTCTTTCAGTATATTTTTTCACTGAGTCAGTTGGTATTTTTCTCGGCTGTAAGCTCCGTTTGGCATTTTCAGTCTGTTTTCATCAGCCGTTATTTTGTCTGCAACTTTTATTTTGATAAAGTTTTTTTCAAATCCTTAATTCAGCCTGTTATATTTGTACATACGCGACCTCAGAGTGTCGTCATCGGGGGGAAAAAGAGTAAAGAACACCTGGTTCTCTGCAGGCACTGCGTCACATTATGATACAGAGAAAACAACCACTTACATCAAAGTATCATTATCATCATTGTATGATGCAGTCCCATCAGCAGGTCAATGTTTGTGATGCCTGAAATATATCTATGACGTGTGACTGTAGTGCTGTCTGTTGTTTTTCTTTCACATTGTGACACATGCAGAGGTAAGAAGAGGCTGGCACTGATCCACACACACACACACACACACACACACACACACTAGTGCAAACACACACACAGTCACAGATTCAGGCGTTTCATGTCCACCATGGCTATTTCATGAATGTATTTGCATGCAGAAGGGGCATGGGGGTGCAGGGGGTGGGAGGACAGCAAATGTGCTCCGCAGCTTGCAGAAAAGGGGGGATGCTGTGTGTGGATGCAAGCTGTCAGTCAGTCTTAAACCTGCTGCTCTCTCTCTCTGCCTCTCTCTCTCTCTGTGTCTCTCCACCGCTGTACGGTAGAGTAATCCCTTCCGTGAAGATGTGTGCTCCTGTAAATGTGCATTTCCTTGTCTTTCTTTTTGTGTGTGTGTGTGTGTTTGTTTGTGCGTGTGTGTGTGTGTGTGTGTGTGCACTGCAGTTTTTGGCTCTTCACAGCTGGAGTCTAAACACAGCTAAAGGAAAAACAATCTATTTCCAAATGGAAAACTATTTAAATTATTCACAGCTGAATCATTGGTGAATAAACGAGCGTGGTTATTGATATCCACGCAACGATGAGCCAATACACACACATGCGCGCACACACACACACACACAGAGGCACACACAGAGTGGTAGAGTTGCTGTTTTTGTTCTGCTGGCACCACAGAGACAGAGAGGAGAGGATAAAACAACCCTCCCTCCCTCCTTCCATCCCTCGATCCCCTCTCCTTCCCCCCCCGCACGGTAACGCTTGAGTGAGTTGAACGGCCAGGACAGGGGGAGAGAGAGAGAGAGAGGTAGAGAGAGGAAGACAGAACGAGAGAGGGAGGCAAAGGGAGAACAATGAGCAACACATTTTTTGATATAGCTGAGGGTCGCTGTGGCTAATCCTTCCCCTCCGTCCCCTCAAATGGTCTCTCTGTCTCTCATTCTTCCTCCCGCACTCTTCTTCTTCTTTAACACGCCTTTTTCCCTTTTGATTGTCTTCCTTGTTCTTGTCTTTCTCCCATTCTCCATCTCCCCTCTGTCTCTCTTTTTTTTTTTTTAAGGGGTGCAGAAATATGGTGCCACTTTCATTTTGATGCTAATTCCAAAAAGTGATGAATCTTTTTCCCTTTTGTGCCCCTTTCTTCTCTGGGGGACGGAACGAGCAGGGATTTACTCTTGAATTTAGCTTTGAAAAGGCGGAGAGAGACCGGAGGTTAGGAGAGACGGAAATATTGAGAGAGGTTGGAAGAGAAATACAGGATACAGAGGAGGGAGAGGAAGGTAAAAAAAAAGGCTGGAAAAAGTAGAGAAGAGAGAGAAACAAGACAAATTGAAGGCACGCGGTAGAGAAAAAGCAGCTTGTGCATGCTGAGGGAATAAAAGAAATAGACACTAAATGACCCAAATATTAACTATATAAGTAAACCTTCCTAATTCACTGCACTTCAGAGGTCTTCGAGTGCCTTTTACCTGCCCAGTATCTTGCTGACACATCCGTGGCTGACTCGCAGCTGCCGTGAGATGTCGCAGGGCCGAACGCCTTGGTGGGCGAGTTCTACTATTCGCTGTCGCACAACATCCGGGAGGGGCCTGCCGTTCACAAACACACCTCCGAGCTGGTTCACCCCGCCATGTCCTACAACAGGAAGGAAAGAAGGTCATACATGAGAGAGACAGAGAGAGAGAGAGGGACACAGAGAGAGAGAAATATTATGGCTGCCCAGCTCAAGACATTGAGAAATGTTATTTGGTTTATAAACTCATGTGCAACAAATCAAAGGAAACCAGAATCAATGACAAAAACGGATCAATTTGCTCAGTTGCGAGCATCCGAGGTTGGCATTTCCTCCAATTAGATGTTTCGGAAAGACACGACAGGAAATAAGAGAGGCACATGAATGTCACAAATTACTTTTGCTTTCCAACATGATCGTCATGATTCTCCTGTCAGCCTCAGACGATCTGATTTTACAATATATAAAACCCTATTCTAAAATGACAGACAGACTAAGGAGTATTCAGGGGGGCTGGACTCACGAGAGCAGCTCAGTGCAACTGCAGTTTTCCGTTTCTGACTACCGAACAGAATTTAAAGCATCATTAAAAGGAAGATTAGTAATGTCTACTGAAACATCTCTGGTCTCTCATTGGGATCTGCCTTTTTCCAAATGGAAGCAGCATTTCAGTCGGGACTGTAGTGTCCACATTTGATCTTATTTACTCTCCCTTAATGTCCAGTTTTCATCCTTATGTCTGCTTAAAGACTAAAATCAAAGGAAACCTGCTCTACAAGGCTCCAACTGAAACAAACGCTGTGTTTGTGCCGTTAACAGCTTGTTTCTGCTGGTCAGCAACAGTTCAGCTAACCCTCGGCTAAAAATAATCCCTCTTTAATGACAGACCAACACTTAAAATACTTAACCACCTACGTCTATGTGTTGGAAATCTTTTTGAGTGTCTGTTTACGAGTATTGTTCATGAGTTTGGTTGAGAATAATGAACTTTTCTGGCTCCCGCGGTGGTGGAGTCAATTTGCTATCACAAAAACATTTGATTCCTCTGCTGTCACCGATTCCTCTGGCTCAGCACAATCGTACAACTTTGACCATTTCCACTCGGGGCACAGTAAGCCAAGCTCTCAAGTAAATGAAGGGATTTCAATTAATTATTGACCAAGGCCTGGCCCCGGCCCCTAACTGAAGATATACCACTAATGTCCCCCTTGGGGGGCGACAGCATAACAGCGAATACATAAAACAAAAGAAGACTAGCGTGCACGGGAATAAGGAGGAGGAGAAAACAAGCTGGACCTTTGCATAATTCTGGTCATGGCATCATTATAACGTGTTTTAATCCTTTGCTTCCTGTTCAATCAATTTCCATGTTTGATTGACAGGTGAAAACAGCAGCACAGGAGCTGAAACAATGGGTATGAAAATAAGCAGTCTATAAGCAAGCAGGGTTATTGATATGGATATATATTTTACATCCAACTCAGTGGACTCACAGAAGAAACTGAAACCACAGAATTGTTGGCATTTTTTCTGACACCTGACGAATCGATTAATCAGCTTATTGTGTCAGCTGGAACATATCCCAGCATGCACTGCAGGAAAGGCAAAGTAGACCATGGAGAGGTCAGCAGTTTAGAGTGAGCGTTTGCACACATTCACACCCCTGCAGGCCAGCCAAGCCAAGTCAGAACCCGCTGCTAACACCTGCTAACACCTGCTAACAGCTACGTGGACAGTGCAGTCTGCAGTGACAGCGTACAGTATGTTGTAGAGAGAAAGTCAAAGTAGCAACTGTTTTGGGCAGTGTGTGTGTATTTACTGTACATGTACATATCTCACCAAAGGCACAGTATAAATCGACCTGATTTTTTTCTACCACATAATCCATTGGCTTTTGTATTACCATAGTGATTACGTCTTTAGGGGAAACACACACACGCACACACACGCACGCACACGCTAATCCTAGCTGTGGGGGTAATAGATTTTAAACACATTTCCCCAGCAGGGATACCCCCTGAAACACAAAGCTGTCCCCTGAACCTGTCCCCCTGTCCTCGTCTCTCCTCCGCCAGTGAAACACACACACGCACACACACACACAGCTTCCTCCTGCTCGAGTATAAATACACCCACACACACACAGAAGGAGGATAAATGCAGACATGTGACGTCTAGAGAGTCTCATTCTGTGGAATCAAACATTTGGACGCTCGCTCTCTTCCTCACTACTTTATTTTTTGGGATAGAAGAAGTCACATTATGGAGATGTTTGCTGCAGACAGCACAATCTGAAAAGCAATTGCACTTTACTAAAGACAGCAATATATAGACAGAGTCATATTTATGCAACGTCCAGGAAATGTGGGCTTAAAACGCAGATGGCAACAATGAGGCACATCAGCTGCATCAAAAGCATTTCCTGTTTACCACCAACCCCAAGATTTAAAGGAGCAATGCACTAAATTAGAGAAGGTATGCTGTCATTATCCAGATTTGTGATGGGACAGGTGCATTTAAGAGAGTACATTTACACATCAAAATTATGTTTTCATCATGTCTTGTAAAAATAGCATGATGAATTTTGAAGCTCTGAAGACGGATGTCATTCGTCACCACATTTTGGGGTGGAACACTACAAATGTGAGACTTCTTACACTTTGCAAACTCGGGGTGTGGAATTTAAAAAACCTGGGTATCCTGTTGTTTGATGCTTTTGCAATATGGACGGAGTAGCATCTCGGTATTGTTGAGCTTGGTCCGTACTCAGGAGAAACAGTCCCCGAAATTTGCGGGCATGCAAAACTAAAGAGCACCGGGTTAACAAATCAGCTGTGGTAATGCAGAACAGGCGGAGGTACTACTTTTTCTTTTTTTAACTAATATGTGTAAATATTTTTTGTATCCTTGTTACGTTAATTTGTCTCTGAGAATTGAGTAAAAGCTTATAGTTTCAACGAGATGTCGCGGCTCTTCCAGGGCAAAGAAATGGACTCAAAGGCAGCATGGACCCTGCATTCATGTGAAAAATGCTCCCGTCCTTGTGATTCATATTTCCGTTTTTTGTTTGTAATGCAGGAAGCTGTTTGGTACTGTGTCAGCTCTTTAAAATAATAATGACATAGTGGTTGTATGATGTGAGCAGGAGCTGCTCCTGGGTAGAAAGTCAGGTCGACTGGCCCAAAACTACAGTTTGTCTGAATTTGCGCCTTGATTAAAAAGTTGACGGTAGAGGGACGATTGGAAACACTGTTCAAAACTGTGTACCCTTGAACTTCTCCTAACTATCTGTGTGTATGTTATCTTAATTTGAAAACCCACTGACCTTTTCCTGCAACTCTAGATCTGAAAACACGGACAAGAACTACATTGTCAGATATTCCTCAAAGCAGGAGGGAGCTGCTGACCTACATGGCCAAACTCGAGCCCTCCTCCTGCACCCTCTCTGTCGCGCTGTGTGGATGTTTTGTGCAGTTGTGTCACAGCATTATTGCCTCCTCCTCTCCTTATTATAACGTCCTGAAACCTCTCGGTGAATAAAAGGCACAGTTTTTGCAGAAGCCTGCGTCCCGCTCACCACAGGTATCTGCAGAGAAGACTCTCTCTCTCTCTCTCTCTCTCTCCCCCCTCTCTCTCTCTCTCCCTCAGATAAGAGTAAATGAAATGGTTCCTTTCACCTCTCCTATCGGGGCCGGGGACTGAAATACGCCTTGCTTTGTAAAGAGATGGAGAGGAATGACTTGTGACCTACAAAAACCTCCAGATAACTATTTATTCACTTATCTGTGTATTTACTGTTGGCATTAGGCGTTCACACTCTCTGCATTCTTGGGGACGGTTATGGGGATTATGTGTTTGAAATTTATTTCCCAAGCTTATAAATACAGATAGGGACAAACGCAATAACTTTTATAGAGGCATTTGTTTACCGTCCACTGTGGCATAATTCTCTGAATATTGCATTTTAAGGACTTAAATTTGATCGTGCAGTTTATAGCATTATAACTGGAGCATAACGGTGCATTCTGGGAGGATTTGATCGCCCGTCTTGTGGTGAAAACGCCTGAAATGTTTAAATCAAGAGCACGAAACCTCAGCGAAGAATCCAGGATGGATGTTTCCTCACAGCTGTGTGAGTTCAGGGGACAGACGTCCGGTAATTCATCACACTGACCAAACAAATTAACCACTTGATCCAAGAAATTCAATCAGCATTGGCTCAGGGAGGATTTTTTTTTTTTTTTGCAAATTAGATACAAAGATTTTGCCAAATTAGGGGTCAAAAAACAGAAGCTGCAGTCTCCAGAGGCGGAGGGGAAACTGTTGGCAGAGACAGCAGCTTCATTTTCATCCTGGAGACTCGGAATCAGAAGAGGGACAGAGAGACATGCAGCCAGGGGAGCAGGGGTCATTATGCATCCCTGTTGTATTTTATTTATTTAGCCTTTATAGGAGCTGACTGGAGAGGCCTGCACCTCCTTAAATGTTTGATTGATTCACTGTTTCCGGGAAGAAAAAATACAGAGATAAAGCAGAATATATTCGGGCTCCCCCATCCAGAAAATAAGGTCCATTAGGGCTATGTGTCTCTCTCTCTCTCTTCCTGCTACATTCCTCTATGTCTCTCTCTCTTCATCTCTCATCTGCCTCGTCACGGCCTGACGACTCAAAAATAAAGCGAAAGAAAAATCGCAACAAAACGCCACCGGTTCTCTTCTCTTCTCTCGTGGAGAAAAAAAAAAGGGGGGGGGGAGTAGAAATGACTTTTGGCTGAAAGCTGTTTGGAAAGTTGCCCGCGAGAATACAGATGAGGCGCATTTCGTTGAGCAAACAGTGGAAAGATGTGAGAGATGAGCCAGGCAGGGAGGCGTTTTGGCGTGTCCTGTTGTTTCTCTATGCAAACTTGGTGCGACTCTGGGAATCTCGTTACCGTTAGGTTAATAAATACATAACGAAAGAAGTCTGTTGTTGGTTAAAAATGTGCGTAAAACTTTAATTAATAAAGTCGTCTTTCACCAAATGTATTTTTTTGCTTTCGTTTTGTTTTGTTAGTGCACACTGGTCTGAATAAAGTTTGATACAAAGTCTCTTTCTTTAGGCTATGTTATGAGTGCATCACTAAAGGTAGGCCACAGCCTCGCCTGCTTTATATTCAACATGCCGCCATTACCATCACAATACGTGATTATGAAATTCAGCTCATTATCATCACAATTATCTGCTATACATTTTTTAAACATCAGGGCTGGGCCTGCAGGCTAAACGTTGCTTATAGTGCAAAACATGCTCCAAAAGCTAACAATGTAAAAAAAAACATTAATTCTCAGTTACACTCAGGAAGGTTGAACCAATTTGGTGGTTCAGCACCAAAGTAAAAGAAATTTGGCTCCTTGGTAAAAACAATCGGATTTTTTAAAATTGAAAAATAAGTTAATTTAAAAGAAATCTTAAAGTAAAGTTAAAGGCCAACTGCAGCTTTCAGGATGAGCACACGGACAGACACGGTGCGCAGGTTCTCATTGAGAAAAAAAACTGTAGCATGTGCAACTTTAACATAAAATAGGTCCCAAACACACATAAACTACAAGCCCTGCAGACGTTGTGAACTTATATACACACTGGCACGTACACACACTGACTCGCTAAACTACATTTCCACGCGTCACAGCCGATTCCCCGCGACCCCTCTCTCTCTCCCCCCTTTCTCTCTCTGTCTCTCTCTCTGACATTTTTAGGTGTAATCGTTTTAAAGCGTCCCCGGGCTTTGACATATATAACTTTAGCTGCGCTGTTACCGGCAGCAGCGCGGATCATTGGCTTTGGTCAAACGGTATGGAAGAGGAAACGGGATTCGTTCTAGTGTGTGTGTGTGTGTGGTTTTTTTTGCCTGCTATGTGTGTGCGTGTTTTTTGTTGTGTTTTTATAGGTCCAGCAGCATAACACACCGTGGGAACCTCTGTCAGTCACAGAACACGAGTTCTCTCCGGGACTTAACTTCAATGAAATATAAACTATGGGCTGCATTCAGAATACATTTCACGCTTTCTTCAGCCTTTTTACGGAGGCAGAATATTACGCACAAAGTTACACAATATTGGACTGTAAGAAAACATATTTTCCTTTTACCAACATGTGTTTTAAAAAAGACACAATATAGGCCTTTATATTCGCTTTGCTTAAAGCAAAGTTCCTAATTAAAATATTTAATATTAAGGCCTCTTTTACAGCCAACATTTGGATTTGATCACTGAAAATATTGTATTAATTTCAGATAGCCTACTAAATGTTGGGATTTGTAGTTTTGTGGTCCCTTCGTTCAGCCTGTAATATTTAAAGGGAGGTATGTGCTGCTTTGGGGGGGATAAAGTGGACTGAAGAAACAAAGCAGGGCCCGCCATGTCACGACTGACTGAACAAGTTTGGTCCCTCATTCATGCAACAGCCAGAGCACCTCACACACTGCTGAGGTGTCCTTGAGCAACGCGCAGAGAGTCTGCGCGCTGCGAGGCTGACCTGCCTGGAGTCTCACCTTGTTGTTGTTACTGTTAGAAGACCAGTGTGGGTCTGGGGTCTAACCTGGTTAAACGAGCACAAACGCTGGATCAAGTTCAGCTTTTAGTCATGCTTTGTTACCCCCCCCCCCCCCCCCCCCCCCCCTCTC
Organism: Semicossyphus pulcher; assembly: GCF_022749685.1. Taxonomy (NCBI): domain Eukaryota; kingdom Metazoa; phylum Chordata; class Actinopteri; order Labriformes; family Labridae; genus Semicossyphus; species Semicossyphus pulcher. The sequence goes on from NW_027211681.1 coordinate 9,990,619, forward strand.
TGACCCCTGCGCCTCCTTTCCCTGCACAGCAAACCGTCTCACACAATACAACAAAAACAACATGTTGGCCTGCAGGCTGGACTACAATCCATTTCACAACTGAAAAATAGACTTCAGCTCTATCGCCAATTCAGCCAATATGCACCTGTTCAACAAAATACTACTAGAGACATAAAAATCAAGTGTAACCATAAATGCAATTTTAAAAACGAAGAAGGATAGTTGTAAAAAAAATTATTTTTTTTAACTGAAGTTTTGCAGGCATGTCCACATTTTAAACACTGCAAAAAAATCCACCTTTTAAGGATTCATTGAGCGATGCTTTTTTGTTTGTTTGTTTTTTTTACATGCACAGCAGATTTCCAAAGTTTCAGCCAGGCTGGAGATTTTTTACACATCTCAAATTAAGGCAGATTAATTCAATGTCAAAGAGCATCAGACTGTTTCACTTTGACATTCTGTTAGATACGTCATGATGTCGTTTTATTAAGAAAACATGAATAAATACTACTCAAGCAAGGGTGTTTTTGCAGTGCGAGTGCAGCTGGAAATGCTCCGCTGTTCGTATTGCATATGCACAGAGTTGATGGTGGTGGTGGTGTGGGGGGGTTGTTTCAGTTCAGGCAGATGGGATCATGCAGATGGAGGAATTATTAACGTGTAAAACTTACTGTGCATCGCAGCAAACGGGTCATGTTTACAGTGAATCTCCATCACTACGGTGTTAGGGCTGCAGGCCCCCGATAGTCACGATATGAGGGGTCTGAAAAATGCCACCGGACGCCCCGCTTCAGCCGGCCACTTTACGGACACACCGAGAGCTCCAATGAATGAAAAAGAGTGACAGTTCCCTTCAAAGAGACGATCTTTTTTTCTAGCTTAATTAATTAAAAAAAGGGATGTTTGACTTTGATTCAAAATGATGCAAATATATATTTTTCAAAATATAGAAAATGAGGGATTTTCAAGTGGAAGGAAAGAAAGAAATGGCGTCAAAAATGTGAATCAGAGACGGGCTCCCTCCTCATGGGGACGGGACACCACACCGGAGCTCTGCTGGCGTCTCCAAAACCAGAGGAGGGAAACGTCTGCAATGGTGCTCATTCCTTCAGCTGCTCGCCTCAGTCCAACACGTTCAAAGTTTAACCAAAAAAAATAACAAAAACAAGAGGAGCTAAATAAGTGGCCTTTCTTCCTTTCTCTCTCCTTCTCGGTCCGCTGGCCGTGACCCCTGAACTGCGACTTCACCGGAGGGAGGCTGAACTTTCTCCCTTTCAGTCTGATAAAAAAAAAAATATTTCAAAATAAAAGACACTCAAAAAAAATAAAAAATATTCTTTACAGATCCACGATTATTTCTCTTTTCTCTCCAGGATCTTTGCAACACATTTCTTCTGCTGAGCTGCGTTCACATGAACACTTGGTAATCTCCCATAAACACAGCGCGTGAGAGCGGAGCAGTGCTCACATCTTGAAGTCTCATATCCATCAAGCAAAATAAATAAATAAATAAACAACAATTTTAAAAAAAATACAGAAAAAAAGGAGGTTCAGCAGGAAAATAAAAAAATAACAGCACTCTCTGGTTCGAGTAAAAGCTGCAGATGCTGACGTGAGAGTTGTTATCCTGTTTGTACGAACGAAAGGCAGCTCTTGGTCACTCTAAAATCTCGTCCCCCCTCTGTGTGGACCAGCACTCACTGCACGAGCGTAGCTACTGGACTCCCGGTTTATACGTTTGAGTTTTGAGACGCATTTCTTCGCAGAAAAGAAAAACTGTCCAGTCCAAATTTCAAAGGTACTTTTTTTTCTCCGCGCTCGCGCCAGAAAAAGCCAACGCTTGTGATGTAAATATGTACATAAACAGACTTCTTCAAGTACACAGAGATAGACTTCCTGCGCCCAGCGTCCACGGTGGCGCACGCGGCGTTTCAGGACCTGCTCTCGTGCGGACAGCGCCCGCGCTCCCAACCCCCTGGAACCCTAACCCACACGCGCCGGCCAGCTGCCCGTCACTCTCAACGCATCTGGCCAATCGCGACGCGAGCGCTGCTTACACGTCATCGCCAACCCCCAGATAGAATAGAGCGGAGGAGCGCGCTGATTGGCTGGCGAGTATCCCGTGGGCCAATGACGCCCCGTATGTATTGTCCGTCGACCAATGGGGAGGCTCGGTGAGGCGACGCAGGGCTCGGGGAGTAAGATGATGATATGTTTAATTTCAATTAACGAAGTAAGAAACTTAATGCCTTTATACGCGTTTGCGCTCAATTTATTCATGTCAATATTAAATGGCTAATTAATTGAGTATTACTTAAAATGAGGCTTAGTTGCAGCAAGGCTTTAAAAAGACGGTTTGCTCAGGAATTCAAACTATATTTATCCACCTTTTAGAAGAAAGGGAGGTAAAAAATGAACACTTCAATGCAAAAAAGGAGATTTCACAGTTTTAACATATCAAGGAAACACGTTTTAGTAAACGTAATCTCACTAATCTTTTACCCACGTTTAGGCCTAAGAGTCAGAGCTGCGCCTGTGTAATATCCCCCCCCCCCCCCTTCAACACAGTGTTATAAATCTTTAGCTTTGGGGAGAATCGAGGAAAAAAATCACATATGAAACATGCATTCCCACTCATTACCTAATTGATTGCGGATCCAAACGGACGCGCTTTTTAATGAAATGCAATTGGCGAGCTGCGCACTCACACTCCAAACTGAAAGAGAGAGAGGGATTCATTACATGTTCGTCCCACCTGATTTGAGAGGGCATATCTGAGCCTCGCCCCTGTAATATTAACCACACAAATAGCCTAAAGCGTGAGCCAAATTAAAAAAGTGTTATTTCCCTTCTTCCTGTTTCTAGACATTTAATCATTTCAGCTCCACGGTGTTTATACAGCGCGCAGAAAACAACTCGATTACACACATTTAGAGCCACAATCCCTGCCTTTAAATCGCAATCATTAAAGATATTACCTATCACAGCATTTAGGATGATGGTAATTAGAGTGAGACACTAAAGGAGAACAACAACAACAGCAATTCCTGTCTTCTTCTGTGGTTTTCAGGTTTATCCTCTGCAGATTTGCAGGTTTGATGTACCTCAAGGCGATGCATCTGATCCTGTAAAGGTCAATGATGTTATTGAGCTTTTTTATTTTTATATTTGTAGATTTCTCGCTTTGAATTATTAGTTTCTCGCCTTCATGTCAAAAAACACCCAAGACTTGTAAACACGAGCTCCTTCAGACTCTCAGGTTGTCCTCATTAAAACAAACACAATTCTTCTTGTTTCAGTTGTTTTCTGTTCAAAATCAGGCCCGGAAGTGGAATTTGGAGGGGGTTTTCTTTAGGCTTTTCTCTCTGTCAGAGGCTTCTTTTTATGAGACTGTTTGCAGGGTGAACCACAAGGGGGCGTTCAACCTTGGGCACTATGCCTGTACGCACACGCGCGTGCACACAGATACACACGCGCAAATACAAACACGTACAGGAACTTTACCATCAACATATTAAGCGTCCTCAGTGGGGCTACAAACTGACCCGAATAAAAGCACCACTCAGGCCTGCATGAAAGCCCCATAACACACAACACTGTACCACTACATTTGTATCATTCTGCCTGTTAAAAGCTCGATTTCTCCATCTTCAACACTAAATATGATTTCATGAATCTGCATTGATTCTCTGCTCTTTAATCCACTGACAGTAAAGTAGACCCTGAAACATGCACACTAATCCTCATTCATATTTCACATCTCTTTCCGGAGGATTCGCGAATTAGGGCCTCAAACAAATCTGACAGAAAACCACATCTTTTATATTTTGAAAAATGACAAAAAGGAAAAACTCTTCATACATAAACAATTTTTTTAGCCTTAGATCACGCACCAAAGACAAGAAATGGGCCTGCAATGTAGGCCACACATAGACGGAAGGAGCAAAAGTATGCAGAGAATCAGAATGAAACTGCTGGGATAAAGAACTCTTTTTGTATATATATATATAAATGCATGTCACACTTTAATTTTAATTTAAAATGTAATGCATTTATTCCCATTTTCCTGATAATTAATTAAAAAATATTTTTGCACTGACAGAACAGAGCAGCCACTTTGGCCCTTAACTATGGGACGCGTAAGCCAAAACAGAAAGAGATCATATTTTGGGGTACTAGTTTTCCTCGTGCTCGTTCTCCCTCCGCCGCCAGAGTCTTCTTTTTTATTTATTGAGATTTAGACACGAGCGCCTTTCTCCCCCACAGAACTAAATTGCAGTCGTCGCCCTTGTCTCTCCGATTTGCAAATTAAATACATAAGCAATTAAAAAACCCAAACACAATCAATCATGTATACAAATTGTTGTTGCTTTAGGGTTGAAATTTTGGAAGAAACTTCCATCAGGGTAGGACGACTTTAATCCGGGGGTCCAAATCTATTACCATATTTCATTACCTTGGAAATGGGAGGATGGGAGGGAGGAGAGGGGGTGAGGAGAGGGTGCGTTTACTTTTTTAAACATTAGTAAGAATGTGGTGGAGTTGTGATAATCATTTGGAGGCAAATTGGAGGCATCGCTGTTGTCTAAGTGTTCCCTCTTCCTCTCCCTTCCCTCCATCCACCCACCATGAAAAAGCTTCGACTGTTTTGCTTTTTCTGCGCGCGAGCCTCGAAACGGAAAAGCAATGAAAAATTAATAGCGCATGTTAACTCCACCAGCTCGTTTATTACACGCCCGCTGACTGTAAACATAATGAGAAAGCTGCCGTATCTCTTCTTAAGTTTGCACTTGCTTATATAAAATAAATAAATAAATAAAAGTCATAATAAGTCATAAATAAAATATATAGACCCTGCAGAGTGAACCGTCCTGCACTCCCCGAGGTGGTGAATCACACTCTCGCGCTGCTTCTGATCAAATCTATTAGAAGATCGTTTGTATCGATGACGGTGCGTAAAAGAGCGGTCTGTCATCTGTCACAGGGATAGCAAGGCCCTGCTGGACATAACACCAGACCTTTCCCTGTGCTGTGATGGGGCACTTGAGGTCAAAATGAAAGCAGGCTATATGCCATGTGAGGTCATCCTCTCTTTCTGTCTCCCCTCCCTCCCCTCTTACTCTCCATCTCTCTGCACAGACCGACGCAACACCAGGAAGCTTATTTGACTTGACACTTTACGCAGACAGAAGCGCTTGTTTAGTCCACGTTTTGGAAACGACTTTTACTTAAAGAATCAAATATTGTATGTGGGGGGGAAATGTGTTATATGTGAAGCCTAAATAGGCAGGAGGTGTAAGCAGAAAGTGTTGGCTGGAGGTGACACAGTATACGTGGACATGGTGTCTCTGACCATAGTGCCATCAGGGAATCCAAAATTTGGATTTTTTTTGGGAGACATTTTAAAATCATAAAGGATCAGAAATCTACACAAACACCAGAACAGACACATGATCTGTGTCCTTTTATTAAAAATCTAAATAATAACTCAACATCAGCCCACATGTCGTCAGACAGACACGAAAATGGCCACCCCGCTTATTAAAAACGTACCGGCCTATGCGCACTTTTACGCACGACCAACCTACAGGGCGGGAACAGAGTGGCTCTCATTAGACCCACGTTCATTCTCACAGCGTCTCCTTTGTACCCCGAGCACGTACTTTAAAGTGAGAGTAAAATGGAGAGGCTGTAGGTGAAGGCCTTGGGCCCTGAAGACTTTACACGCCAGCAGGGGAGGGCCTCTTTTAAACTCTGATTTCCTCTGTGCTTAAAAGGTTATTATCCAATTGCTACAAATCCCAGCGCATTCAGCGTTTATCAGGGCAAGGCCCACTCCACAAAAGACTGCAAAGGGGGCTTTATTTGTATTACAGACCATAGGCTAGCTTTGATTTCCATAGAAGGCCGGGCACAAGCTGATGTATTTTTGAGACAACGTGTTAGACTCACACACACCTTCTTCAATCCCAATATCTTGGAAATAAATAAAAAAAACGCACAAAATGTAGCGGCCACCCCAATAAAATACTAATTCGTGAACTGTATTTAACATCTACTATGCATACACAACGATAGTCTCAGTGAACCAGGCAACCAGCATCAGCAGTGTCTCCACGCAGCACAAAGCCTTTCCACAGAGGATCACCTGCCCGCCGTTTCTTAATGACAAACGACGTTTTATCAATGCAGACGCAGCGGGCAGCAATATGAAATGATGTGATATCCATTGGGTGCCATAACAAGGTCGATGGCCTGATCCATCGCTGTACCAGACCCCGCTGGTTTATGAATAGGCCTATAGGAGATGGACCTGTTGAATAAAGTAATGGAGGTACGCAGGAAGAGTGAAACACAGACTCCTTGAGGGAGATTAATCACACTGCAGCTTTAACTTTAGGCTCAACATTTATCACTTATAACTAATTTGTGCACGTGCCACACTGAACCACACCGCCTTGCAGAAATCCACAGAGCTATTAATAATAAATCCCAATCATGTTATCAGAATGTGATGCCAACTCAGACCAACAAGTTCAGCCACTTTTGTAACTCCATGCTAAAAATAGGAAATAGACTGCAAAATCATATTTTTAAAAACAGCAAAAAAATATCAATTAAAAACTAAACTGAAAAAAAAGAATCACCAGCCACGATTTATCTTCAGTGTCCAAAGCACTAAAAGGTGTCCAGGGTCATACAAGCTAATCATTCTGTCTCCATTTCTGGTCCACAAAAGTAAAAAAGTCAACTCACAACTTGGTATTAAAACACTGATGAGAACCTGTGTTAGGCCTTCTTAAAAATTAGTCTGATTTGACTATTTTTCATCATTCAAGAAACTTTAGAAAACTTTGTAATAGTTTGAATAACTCAGGAAACCGTACAAAAGTTAAAAAAAAGAAGCATTTCCAATAACATACATTTGCCAAAATAACCCCCAGAACTGAATGAAAAAGTTTACCATTAGCAACAAATACCAACAAATAACACCAAAACGTGGCCACTCGGCAGGAAGTATAGGTGAAGCTGAACCGGTGCGTCCCTACCTGCTCTCCCCAGCCGCAGCACAGGACTCTTGGGCCCCTGATCCATGTTAGCCGGTTAGAACAGGGGGAGGCGATGACGGGAGAAAAAAAGGAAAAGAACAAAAACTTTTTCCAGTGTCCACCTCTCCCTCTCCTCCTCTCCCTCTTTTTTCCCTCTCTCTCTCTCTCTATGGCACTGCCTTCCTCTCTCCCTCTCTTTTTTTTTCTCTTTCGTCCTACAGTACTTTTGGGGCGAGTTGTAGGCTGAAATAATTCGACCCTTCCGCTCCCTCTCGCACTCCCTGCAAGTGCTCAGTCAGCTGCAACTAAACGCTTTAGGTGGAAAAAAGGCTTCGGGGGGAAGCGTGAAATGATCACGCCGAGTAAAAAGAGCCGCTCTCTCAATGTGCGCTCATGTCCTGTCCTTTCCCTGCACGAGCTTACACACACAAATTCATACGCGCGCACACGCCTGCGCACGGCCAATGCATACATACACACAACGCAGAACCTCCACCCCTCCCTGCAGGGCCGCGCCCCCCTCACTCGCATCTGTTACCAAGTTCCACTTTACTAAACTTTCCCGCCCCCGCCCCACTCTCCCCCTTTCTTTCTCTTTCTCTCCCCTTCTCTTAGGTTCTGCTCATTTCCTGTGGGGCACAAGGCGGCTATAGGCGGATAGCGTTAAATGATGTGCGTAACGCGTAGTGTTTTTGCACTTTTTATCAGGTTAAAACAAGAAAAAGTTGCTTAAGCGCGCGTTTACGTCCAGTATGTCCTTTCAGCCACTTCAAAAAGAGCCGCTAAGAGACTTTCTCTAAACTTCTCTCGTCCGCTGCCACTATACACCTGTTACGCACGGCGCTCCTTACGCATTACGCACGGAGACTGTGGAGCAGGTGCACTGCACTGCGCTACAACTTCAGCCTCACTTTGCTGTAGGAGAGAGCAGTCCTCTCCTCCTCCTGCGCTCACTGTGCGCAAAGTGTTTTGTGACAAAGCGGATAGTTCCGCTCCTCGGCTCGCATTGTTCGCAGGCACACACACCTGTGAACGCATAACGTTTCATTTAAATATTAATTTGCCAACTGAAATTTTCCACTCATACTGATACTCGCCGCTTTGTTCATTTCTCATCGAGAAGTTTGTTCACTGGCGGAACAATGACAGTCATGATTTCCTGAACATGTGTGCTCTCTTTGGCTCTGCCGTGTTATTAAAGCAGGAAACATCAACCGTGGACAGGGTTTTACAGCCATTTTAGACACACTGACGGTGTTTTAGAACACGTAGTTATAGAATACCTGCTCTGTATAAGACAAGGCCACCTTTGCCACATCATTGCCCTATCAGAGAAAAGACAGGTAAACCTTTCAAACAAACAAGCAAAATTAGTTTTCGTTTTTTAAGTTATATATATTTTTTCCATACCAAAAAGCGAAATACGCTTTAAAAAAACACGTTCCTCATTTAAAGGATTTGAAAAAAAGACGTAAACTATATTTAAAAAAACTTGAGTTTCCTGTTTATTTGAATATAAATATCTTAGTTTTAGACAAAGATGAAATATGTTTTGGGGAGAAATTGTTGAGAATGAGTGCATTCAGCTACATGTCAGATGGCTAGAGCTAAAGCCGGAAGTAAGCTCTCTTTTCCAAAAAAAAAATATATACATTTTGGTTTTCCTGTTGATTCACCGTCACAAAATCATAGCACACGAGGTGAATATTTGTAAATAAGGAAAAAAAGTTTATTTAAGAGGCAAAACGGAAGAAGTCGTTGTTGAGATGAAGGCCACTTTCCATCACCTCTCTCTGATCTGTCACAAAAAAAAAACCATGAAATATTTAACCAAAATACCTATGGGATCAAACTGGAGACGGTGAAAGAACTAAACAAAGATTTAAAAAGTCATTTTATCAGTTAACATGCCCTTTTATTCGGTGTCAAACTTCTCCTTCCTTCTCTTCCTCCAGACAGCTGCAGGTCTCAGGGTTCACGCGCAGCCCCGAGACAATTGAGTGCGGAACAAAGCGCGAGACAGCGACCCATTTTGCTCTGCTTGTCGCCGCGCGCTGCTACACTACGACCCTGACCTCCGGCTCGCGCCCACAACATCAAAACATAAATAGGCTGCTAATGTTTGTGGATACGGGAAAGAAAAAGAGGGGCAACTGGGACCTTCAGGCAGAGAAAGGACAACTATAAATCAATTTTAGGCCTGCTGAGTTTATAAAAAATAGTTTATGCTTGGAAATACAGCAGGCTGTGAACTACCCTATAAGTAAACCTGGTTGAGGTATGCTAACATGACGTAGGTAAATTCATACTCTACAGAGAGAAGTCCACAGATAAAGTGTAGTTAAGAGTCTAATTTCTGAATAAAAATTAACAACAATTCTACAGAGTTATATTTTGGCTCTTACTTGAATCCACTGTTACTTACAGACACCTGAAGATACTTTGAGAAAGGGCCAATCTTTCAAGAGTTTCCTGGTGTAGCCCTTACAGTAACAGCCTACACTCCCTCCCTGCTCTCTTGCCCACAGGGGAAAAGATGGTAAATCCTCGGCAGACTTGCCTCTCTTTACAGGCCGTAAAGTTAAATCTGTCTGCACAGCCATTGAAGTTTATTCATTACATTTCCCAAATGTCTAAAAAAATCTAATACCGAGTTGTCTGAAGAAACGCATTTCAAATATTCTACTCTGGTTTTAGTTATTGTTAATTTCCCAAGCTAAATACTGAGGGACCGGAAGAGCAAGGAGACTTTAAAAATACAATTCCAAAATTAATTTGAAGGTAAAAACATTATTGAAGACTATTTCAGATTAGCTTTACTGATAACTATTATTCATTGAAAACATTTATACATTTTTAAGTATCAGCAAACAAAAATAAAAATATAATACAGTTGTAATAAAAAACAACAACATCCTAATCAACCAAGCACATGGTATTATTATTATTCTTATTATTATTCTTATTATGTTTTGTTGTCGTTTTAAAATAGATTAATCGTCATGTCACGTTATTTCATATACAGTATATTATTAAATATAGGCTATTTAGGCTACATAACACTGTATGTAGCATATTACATTGGTTGATCATATTGAAAGGCAACAGACCAAATTGTATTTAGTCTTTATCAATCATTTCACTCCTGTATTGTCTCAACTTAGGTCAGATAGTTATGGCCTATGTCAGTTCATTATATTTTGCTCTGTAGTCTTTTTTAATCAGCTCTCCATTCATTCGCCTCGTGAGTGAGGTGTCGCTCCACATTTGGTCTGCCTTTAGGATCTCCTCAAAGAATTCGCCATAGTTTCGATATTAATCATCACTTGTTTGTTTTCCATCCCGCGTGCTAATTACTGTAATTAATATGAGGGGGAGTAGTTGGATCGGTGACCCGAGCTCTGACCGAGCGGAACCGGAAATAATCGCATTAAAGCGCGAGAAAGAAGAACTAAAGGGACGATTAGAACAATAAGTAAACACGTAAACACAGGAGGAGACGCTCAGTGTCTCTCTGGGACTTTTGTCTTTGACCATGACCGTTTAAATTTAGGGTGAACTATAAGGAAAAAGACTGAAAAAGCCTGACCTCATTGTATTAGAGAGAGGGCATGAAGAATGAATCTGTCATTCTTCATTATCATTCTGAAGCTCATAAAAGTCGTGGGAGAAATGATCAGGGCCTTAATTAATTTAGGTTAAAGTAGCAATAATATATTGTAAATATAGTCCAAAAATCAAGTTACTCCAGAGGAATGACCCTTTATTATACTATATGTAATTTATTATTATATACATTATGTTTTTGTTGTAATGCATTAACATGTAATCGGCATTTAGTGTTGTTGCCTCAGGATGGCTCTAATTTTAATCACACTGTACTGTTGTGTTTAATGTTATTATAAAGGCACATAATGTGTTTTTATTGAAACCCCTTTTACACAAAAGACATGTAGCCCTCAGACAAATGCAGTGTAGTACACGGTGTAATATTTGAATCTGAATTCTTGTGGAGAAGAAGTAAGAGAAAATGTAAATACAAACGTAAAGTAAAAGTGTAATTAAGTTCAGTTATAAGTTACTTTCAACGCCTGCCCATAAACATATCAAAACAACTGATATATTGCTTTATTAATTCCCGTTTCATTACAAGAGTTTAGCTCAGATATTTTGTAACACACTATAAAAGAAAATAGTAATTTATCATGTCTATCATGTAATATTTACAGTATCTTGTCTGTCCAAATCTTCCCAGAGCTTGACTTAAAAACCTTGATGTAGTACGTCTCATAATGTAATCTTCAATCTTCTTATGTGATCAGATTTTTTGGCTTCCCTATCCGCTTCCTATTGTAATGCTTTTATTGTGAAGGACTGTATACATTTTGTTTTGAAACATACAATTTGGATAAATCTTGACTTCCTGCGTGGCTTTAACATTACTCCTTTGGGGATTTTATAATACCCATAACGCTAAGATAAAGAAACACTTAAACTGTTTGAACTTGGTTTTGCCATCTTTCCCTAAATCAGTCAGGGCCGCGGTGCTGACTGAGCTCACCTCTATATCCCCGGGATTTAATTCAGAGTGGCACTTCACTGTGGCGACACAAGCAGCAGCCATGGTGCCTGGGTGTTGCTGTGACTATAGAGCCTGGAAGAAGGGGGCTTAAGGGCTGCAGGGCGGATTGAGAAATGGGACACATTATTTGTCCATGAAACATTATGTGACACAACATGACACCCGGCCATTTGTATGTAAAGGTAAACATTTCAGCGTGACCATTCGACAAGAGACGACAAGGCTCCTGTCAATGTGGTTTTATTCTCGCAGCTGAGAAAGAGGTGTTGTGGCATCGTGTGGCCGTGGAGTGTGTATGTGGGACTTTGTGAGTGTGTGTGTGAGTGTATAGAGCTCCTGTTCACAAATTTAATCCCCATAGACACAAGTCACTTGGTCCGGGCTGAAAAGGTGTTGTGAGGCGGGGTCTCTTGTTCTTCGCCTTTTCCTGCTGAAAGAACAGACAGACTGTTGATCACAGAGCCTCACAAAAAGGTGCGCCCTGGAGTCTGTGTGTGTATGGATGTGTTTTTGTGTGTGTGAGGGGTTTGACCTGTCATTGCTATTCATTTTATATGAAAAGTGTGATTGTCAGACACTCTCAGCAGCGACCAACAGCAGAGATCTAAGCGCCAATTTAATCACAGCAAATAAAAATGAAGCACAAAGTACAGCAACAGGGGGCATCCTTGTTGTCTTTAGGGTTTTAAGACAGTGGTTCCAAAGCTGTTTTAGGCCCGTGCCCCTAAGGATTGCACAATGTCCATTTGTGGACCCTCATCACAGGTAAACACAGCTTTAATGTAGGCATGAGATGAGAACAATGTCTCCTCTCAAAGTGTTAAATATGAAGTGTTGGCTCAGGCGATATGATGAGTAATACCATCATACAATATAAACTTTCAACCATCGAGCAACTGATGTCACTGCTTCAAATCAACAAGCAAAGAATTGAAGCAAACAATCAAACTGTTTTTTAAAAAACACATTTAGAAAAAATCCTTAAAGGAACAACTACTCTCCAATCTGACGTTCAGTCCATTTTATAAAAAACATTTTGGCTGTTTTAAAGTTTAAAAAGACAAAAATACCTACGTTTAAGAGGTCCAGGGTTTAAGTCCCCCAACCTGCCAATCATGCAACAATTCATGCATGTGGTGTGGGTTCAAGTGCTTATGTGTGTCGATAAAATAAGAAAGAAGCATCTAAATACTTGCAATCTGCTTGGACAACAGTCAGTAATATAGCTTTATATTTTTATTATCATTATTCCAACCAGGAAATCACTCTTCCAAGCATGTAAATAAACAAAACAATGACTGTATGTAAAGATTGACGACATGTCTCCATCTGCTCCAACTGTACAAAAGTGAAGACAAAATAACCCCTCAACAGACGCAGCCATCTTCCCCATTTGAAACCAGAGTCTGCGCAGTAGAGATCGGCAGGTGGAGCTGCAGTGGCAATGTCCCGCCCCTTCCGCTAACCAAAACACACACTTAACTCACCGAAAAAACAGCAAGGATCCCGCACGTCTGCGTATTTAACAGCAGAACAGCTTCTTTGTGTTGGTCTGAGGTTAACGTTCACAGATATGGAAACTTCAGAGACTGTAGTGATCGTTTTAGTTTCCTTTCCTCTCACTGTTCTTCATCTACTCTGCTAATTCAGAACAGATCGGCTGCAGGAGCCGTATTTGTCAACAGAGCTGTCAATCATCCTTTTTTACAGCATCAAATAACTAATTAAAAATACATTTTGTCAGAAAAATAAACACATGGACGTAAACCAGCATGATGAGAACTAACTATAATGACAGAAACCATGTTTGAGAAAATGTATTTGGCGTGTATTTTGACTTTATAGTTGACTCATGTCCCATCTGTTAACATGGAGGAGGCGGGCTTTATGACCTATAATGCAGCCAGTCAGCAGGGGGCGCTCGCTGGCTTCACTTTTAGGCTGATCTATAAAGTGGTAGTCAGAAATAAGTGTAACTGATTAGGTCATAGGTCACCATTGGCTGTATTTGTTAGGCATCTTCCCAATGTGCCAGGTAGATGATGATGACCATGACTGTTGTTACAGTTACAGTTAGGTGATACCGTTGCATTTTATCATTGTGAATATAATTTGATTTCTGCAGTGAAATCCACGTTAGAAAGTGACACTAAAACAGCTTAACTTTCTAGCATGGCCCTATGTAAAAAATATCCCTTAGCGGACAATCATCGGGCAATAAAGCAGTTATAAATGTTGGTTAAAGTTAATAAAGTGTATTTATAAATGTATTTCTGTTTTGGTACACTAATCCAGTCTGCAGATGTAAAGGTTGTTATGTGTTTAACAGATTTTGGTCCAGATGCTCTGCAGATTTAAGAGTGATGTTTTGGGGTCCTGCTGAGCAATTAAAGATTTTTTCTTGCACATCAAGAAAGAAAAGAGTAAATAGGATAGATAAAGGACACTTAAAGACACACAAAAAAGGAGGTTTTAACAACCAATCAATAACACAAGGCCAGGGGGTACAGGCAAAGGGGGAGAAAAATGTCTAAGGTCCTTCATTCAAAGGTTTAAACCAATATAAATCATTAGTATATGGTTTATTATTCATCAATAAAGACATTACTTTGCACTTTTCAATCCGTAAAGCTGCCAACACAGTAAAGTGCTCCGTTCCAGTTTTTCTTTCAACTTCAATCTGATGTCAAAACTGATGTTTAGGTTGTTTTGTTTGTAGAACCTTTTCCACGTCTTCTGGTTGTGGTTTTTATATAAGCCATTTACAGGTTTCTACTACACCCACACACATCCTTTTATATGTTCTTATATTCTATTTTGGTTATAGCCTATTCTTGTGTGAAACTAAACTAAACTTAACCTAAGCTCTGAGGCTCCCATGTGGGGGCCAATCGTGTCGGTGAGGGACCAAGTCCCCCCTGGCACCAGACCAGTACCCCATTCAGCGCGAGAACTGTGCTCCGCTGGCAGACCACCGGCAGGACGAAAAGCTACCAGTTAAGAGGCACTTCAAGAAAGCAATGCAGTTAACAAGGCTGTTCTTCCAAAGAAAACATTACAATGACCATTATTAGACATTTGTTTTTGAGTGTAAAGACTTTTTCTGACACTAGAGGCAAACAGAGCGTCACAGTTTGAAGCATAGGGCCACCGACCAAGCTGCTGTATTTGACCATGTGAAACCTACTTCCAAAGTTACTGTCCCAAAATCTCTGTCTTCTATGATGAGATGTGAGCTTTAAGGATCATTTTTATAAGCACTAGGTAGAAATTAAAATATCCAACACATACTGAACCATATCCAGTACTCATGGGTGGGTGGGTGGGTGGGGGGCTGATGTCCCAGGGCCCTAATTGGGGAAGGGCCTGAGATGGGCCTGAGACTTTTTCTTTGCACATTTTTTTTTCTCCAAGTTATTACTGTCATAACTAAATTAAAATTGGTTGAATAAATAATCAAAGATTCTGAACTCTTTATCTGGAAAACTGTGGAGTCTCTCTCTCTGAGGCCCCTGTCACCCCTACTAAATGCCAATGCAAAGCAAGTTGAGTGTGTACTTCTCTCTACCTCCCTGTACATATGTTGCTTTGTCAAATGTAATGTGTATTTAAAAATTATTTTGACTACAGATGTTGCTGAGAATATATCACACTACGACACTTATTATTATTCATCCACTACTTTCAAGGACGTAACACAATAGATATGAATTTAATGCTGGTCATTTGGGTTATGGAGGTGTGGTTATAGCAACCGTGCAGGGTTAGCTTGGGGCTGTGGTGGTGGGGCCCAATGTGATGTCTTTTCATGGGACCCAGAATTCCTGGTGGCACCCCTGGGTGTACAGGTCACCTGAATGATTCTCCAGCCTCCATAGAAAAATATCTGAAATAATGATTAAATTATTAATTAAACTTCATTTGTATATCAAATTTCACACAAAACATGCAGCTCAATGTGCTTGACAACAGTAAAATAACTGCCCTGAGTGCTTATAGACAGATTGAACATGAGAAACAGGGATAGATTGTCCTTGTGACAAAATGATGGAAAATAAAATCCTCTTGATTAATTAATAAAAATAAGATTAAGAAATAAAGATAAAATAATTAAACAAACCCAGTGAAGATTAAAAAATGTTAAAGACATAGACTGCATAATACCAAGTAAAATACATTACTATAAAAGAAGTGCAGCAGTGCAAAGAAGCAAACATAAAAATCTACATTTGAATTAAGATTAAAATTTTTTTAGTGCCGTTTGTTTATATTTGACCCTGCATACATTTTCCCACCGTACATATGTACACCTGCATGACACACTCTCTGTGCTTGTCAGTTGTCTATATGATTTTTGCATCAGTGTGATAACGTACTTTGATTTTAGTGGTTAAAACAGAGCAACCACGTCCCGTCAGTTTCTGACTTTATTTTGTGAGAAAACACCACCAATTTAAGAACATATATAAAAGTACATCTATTATGATTGAAGATTGAATCTATATCCCCCCACCTTATATGAAGCATACTGAACTATCCAGATTGCAGAAGGAAAAAAAAGCTACATTAAAAAGTAATATTTTGTGCTGACACCGAGCATTTTTTAATGCCTATACTTTATTGAACTAGAACGGTATACGTATAACTAAGTATATAAGGGTATATAACTGAACAGTCAGAAATGTCTTGGGACTTAAGGGGGGAATTGTAACGGGATTTCCCGTCAGTGGAGCAATCTTATTTGGACAAAGACGCTAAAGAAAAAGATAAATCAATTCTAGGGGCCAAGCAAATCTTACCTATGTCATGTCTGTCTAGGATATACCACTACGACTGAGACAAAAAATCTGTTACCTAGCTCAGAATTTCAGGCCTCGCTCCCGTGACAAGTCCTCACTCCCCTCCGGCTGTGTCTGATCATTTGTTTCTTCCTGCATGTGAGCTACGCTGCTGATTACTACATGCTCTACTTGGCATATTAACTCCAGAATCTCCTGAATCCCTCTAATACACCGTCACTTTCTTATCCTGCAAAGCTATTTGATGCTGTGATATTCATCTAAATGAATTAAAATACAACACCTGCAGTCTGTTTATATGATTAAAAAGTGATACAACAAACTGTGTGTGCTGCAGAGTAAGAGAAACTCAGCTGATGGGACTTTAGGCTGCTGTACTTGCAGTGTTTGCGTGTGACTCCAGCACAGAGGGCCCCATATGGGTGATGCATGGGAGCCATTTTTGTTCAGAAGCGCTGATCCAGGGCGAGTGGTTTTTTTCTAGATGGAATTCCTCCTGCCTGGCTGCTTTGATACAGGCTGGCTGCTTGTATTTACATACATACAGTAACAAGGAAGCCTGCACCAGCAGCAGAAAAGGAAGCAGATTTGTTTTCAACAGCGCTCACAGAACTGAAACAAGCTGATGCAAACAGTTACGGCAGGAATCTACATCCGAGCGTTTCCAGACACGTTCTCAGGCACCTAATAAATTATTTCAATTCTATTTCTCCTTATTTATGATAAATCTGCTGACCATTTTCTTAATAAATGGCTGAAAATTAAATTAAAATGCCAATCACATCATAAAATATCAAAGAAAACCAAAAAATATTCTCATTTGAGAAGCTTAAACCAGTTTATTATTATTTTTAAGGATATTAGCTTTGAAGATTGGTTAATTTTCCAAGTAACAGATTACGTGTTTCAGTTGCTCAATAGATAGAACAATAAATTAATTATTCTGTTAATTGCTGTGCTTATCTACCAAACAACTGCACACGTTCTGCCGTTTCTCAGGATGCACCAAATTTACCAACCGAATGATGTTACTTTGACTTTTAGGTTTCCTTTAAATCCTCTCACTGGTATCTCATCACACAGACAAAATCCAAGCAGAATGCAGTGTTGATGATACAGTTGGGGCATTTTTAGCCTCTAAACAAACACTTTTAAACCCAAATGACCATCAGTTGCAGAATATTGCCAATACACCGGAGTAACCGTCAAAAATCCTGTTTGATAAACCTCTCCACCGGCCGCAGCGTCTGGCGCCAAATGAAAGTAGGAGCCTCCATAGCACATACAAACACCATCAAATGAGAGCAATGACATGCTTCTTTTAACTCCTCTTCCTCAATAAAGATCATTCATCAGGCAGAACCGTCCCTCTGGAATGTCTGATTGGAAATCGGGAGACTTTAAATCCCTGTCTAGGACTCTCCATCCATCTTCAACACGCCAGTGGTCCGAACGCTCAGAGATGAACCGCTGAACCGGATGCCTCCATTCAGCTGGTCCGCTCTACCTTTTTAAAAATAATAATAATAAATACCGCAGAATGCATGGAACCCAAAATCAGGCGGCCACATCACAATTTCAGCGAGGCAGTGAGGCATCCCGAACCTGCATCCAATTTAGGGAGAGATATGGGGAGCAGAGGAGGCAGAGGGCCCTTCGCCAAAAACAAAACAGATGCAGGATATTAAGTGTGTGTATGTGTGTGTGCGTGTTGGATGTATACATGGGCTATAAGAGGTGATAGTGTTGAAACATGAGGTGCAGTCTAACCTTTAGAAGGGAACAATCCAACTCTGTGATGGCCTTTCTAGTGTTGACACGCATGGAGAATCCTCTGGAATCAGATGGCATTCACCCTCTGATTTCTGATCGGACGCCATTCTCTCACTTTTATTATGATGGTGGCGCCTATAGTTGGATATACAGAGTTCACAATTACTCTCATGATATGGGAGAAGGTGGGATGGGGGGTTTGGATGTTAATGTTATACAGTTTGCATGAGAGCTAGGATGGCATAATTTTGCTGTATTGTACATGATATAAATATGACTGATGGCGATAGTCAGTCTGTTGAATTACATTTACATATAGATTTACATTCCCATCAACATGTAATAATAGCACAGGCCTGAAGGTCCACGCATGCACACATGCACATATTCTGGCATTTCATAGTTATTATTGTGTCTTATTGGAGAAGGTGAACACGTCTAGCATCATTCAGACTCACAATAGTCTATGTAGTAAAAAAACATTGCTGGATCTTTTGTCTGCACAAAGAGATATGAAGCCTTTGAAGTGAAGTGACCAGTTTACAATTTAGCTTCGATAATGACATTTTATTATCAGAGAACACTTTTCAAAATAATGTAGTTGCAGGGTATTCTCTGAGCACATACAATTTATGCAAACATAGGATAATGGTAATAATTTGCATGACAGTATAGTTCAACCAGCTCAGTTATTCAGAGCTATGCCAGGGATGCCATGATCATATGCTCAGTCTCCAGCAGGACACCAGATCTGTTATTTTTAAGTTAATGTCTTACTCTTTTGTTAATTTAGAGCTTAACCAATTGCTTCTTATGATCATTTTTAAGAAGTGAACCTAGAAGCTGAAGCAAAGAAATCTGACAAAACACGACAAAGACCAAAAAAGGAGATAGTGATTGATTGTAGAAAATTCACCTTTCTATCCTAAAACTTTTACTTTTCTATCACCTAGTGCTATGAGGGATGTGATCTCCACATGCACTGTTCTAAACAAACATACAAACGTGAGGGCGACAAGACGACAACATTAAAACTGGGGGATAAAACCCAAACAGGATGCATCAGCAGTAGGGGGTGTTCAATGAAATGGTCGTTACTAAATGTACATTGCTAACACAATTAATTCCACACATAGCTATTGAACAAATCTAATGCATCTAAAAACTATACAACAGCCACAAACAATCAAGTTACAAATCTTAAGTTAGCACTGCTTGACTTGAATAATGTTATGCTAATGCCGAATCATGCAAAGGCACTATGGAAACATACACAAATTCTGCTAGCTAGCAGCTGCCTGCCAGCAGTAGCTAACGTTAGCCCGAGACATGCAGCGCGTGAAAGAAGCTAACTTTCACGACGCTTACTTACAGTATCTTCGCGGCTCGTTCAGACAGTTCTCTTCATTACCGTCCTCCTCCTCGTCATCCTCATTATCCTTCATTTGTAGCAACAAAATGTCTTCATTAAGTTAGCATCGCCACAGCTGGAATTAGTAGTTTGTCCCCACATCATCTATGTTCCTTCATTTCTTATCGACAACAAAAGAAACGCATTGCCCGCTGATTAGCATGAACAAATTGTATTTCACCGAACAGATGGACAACTAAAGTAACTCCAAGACTAGAAAATGTTAGCGTAAGTTTGTTTGTGTTGTTCCACACATTCAATGATATGCAAGACCCACCAATTAAATTGCACAGGTAGAAAAGGTTAACGGTCACGATCACTCACGTCACCAGTACGTCATCACGTAAATTAAAAATATTATATATGTATTTTTTTTATATAAATATAAAATTATGCCAACTTGATGCTTCTATGTATATGTTAAAGTTTTTAGTCTTTATTCCGTAATATTTTTGACATACAATTATTGTTTGTGTTTGTTTGTTTGTGTGTGCGTGTGTTGGGGGGAGGGGATGGGGGGGCTTGGCTATTCGGGGGCTCCACCTTTCTTTTTCGGTACACGATATGATTCGTCAAATATTTGTTTATTTCTTTTTAATTGCCCTCAATGATTTCTCGAGGTTAAATAAGGGTTGAATGAATGAATGGATAAATGGATGAATGAATGAATGAATGAATGAACTTTCAATTAAGTATTTATAAGCTATTTCTATCACTATCACTCACAAAGGATGGCATAAACTCATACTTATAACTGATCAAAACATAACTTTTATATAGACTTTTGTCTGTTCAAATGTATCTGTATGAGTACAAAAAATCCTTGCTGAATCTCGGCTTTATTTCAAAATTTTGGCGATTTAATTTCATTAAACAGATAAAAATCACTCTATCTAAGCAATTACATTTTTTATGTCAAGATATCCAGTCTTTATAAGCATCACTGTCATCCTCAACCAGCACTATCACAAATGTCTACATAAAAAGTGAAATATCCTCAATAAACTGCCAGCCTTGCAGATCGCAGTGAAACGTTACGCTTGGCCAACCTATTTTCCTCAGACGAACCCGGAAGTGTTTTGTCTGTGTCCCTCTGACTGGAAGCAGAAGAGCAGTTCCAACTCCTGTAACATCTCCTGTTTGTTGTTAAAGGTGAGCTTACAACTAAATATTAAACATGTGCAGTGCTGTCTTTGAGTAGGGTGACATTATTTTCATGTATATATTTTCTTTGGTGCGTGTTTGTGCCCAAATTGCTTCATTGTTTACATCCGACCGGCTGCACTGCTGCTCATAAACACGTGGACAGACAGGAGGGACATATGCTAACAGGGACTGTCGACATGTGGAAGTAACTAGATATAGCACTGCTTGATGACAGTTTTGTGAAGAGTTCTGTGTTTTGGACAAGTTCACGCTATCGTAACGTAATAGCAGCTTCCTACAGAGCCAACCTGTGCCTTAGCCTATCTGCTAGCGAGTTAGCAATAAGCTAGCAGAGACTACAACCAGGCTATCTGCAGCTATGGCGTATGTTTACTTATTACACTGAGATTTTGGCAAACACCATGGCAACCAGACACCTTCATCTATATGACATTATAAAAAACAATATATATTCACATGCATAAATATTACGTAAAGTTAAAGGACCTACAGAAGTTATCAGATATACAGACAAGAGTATATGCTTTAATCTTGTATTTAGTCAAGATGGTACTAATTTCAGCTGCCATATTTACTTTTGGTTTGTATAATCTTTTACAATGTATCACATTTTATAAGATGATTGTATATTGTCCATGGTAAATCATAAACTACAAGTCAGCTTGTAACTGTAGTTGTTAGGTAAATGTAGCACAAGTACAAACCTTACCTCCTGAAAGCTAGTTGAATAGAAGTATAAAGTAACATCAAATTGAAATACTCTCTTAAAGTACCTCAAAACTGAAGCATGCTATTGTGGATATTTTCCACATTTTTCACTTGTCCTTGGGTACAGTTACAATACATCTTCTTTCTATAACATTTTTAACCCATTTTCTTTCATTGAAGCGTGAATGACAGATTAATACAAGCATGTGTTTCCAAATTCAGAGTTCATCTTTTTCCAACTTTGTCTGAATGGATGTAATCTGTTCTTTATAGATTGGTGGCAGATTTTTGGAAATAGTGACTATATGTACCAGGACTGCATGCAAACAGGCCTCGGCCTCGCTCTGCTGCAATTTTTGGCGTTATTTCTGTAATATTCTCTCAAACCTAGACTAGAAATCCAAGATGAAGCAGCTTGTAGTTCTTTCCAACGACCGACTATGTCTAATGATGGTGAACAGTCTCTTTAACAATATTTTAACGTATTCCATATGCCATATACGTATGTCAGTGAAAGAGAGGCGACATGCACTGAATCAGGACCCTGAAACTAGAGCAGCTAACTGAAATTCAGCCATCATTAATTTTATGATTTACACACGTACTTTTCCTAGCATGACATATCAACATATGTCCTGCATAAAACACCTCTTGAAATCATGGTGCTTTAAGTTGACCCTCTTTAACAGATGCAACAAAGCTAACAGTACAGTCCATAAGGTGTCAATCAAGTACTGTCCATATATACCCTTACAGTCCCGAGCACGGCTTTAGTTGGGCGGATTAAGTGAACACACCTGTGCTGCTGGACCATGTCTGTGCTGGGGCTTTAAGTACTCCTACATCCACCAGTGTAAAACACAGCCAGTCATTTGTCAGCTCCAGGTCTCTGTGCACCGCTAAACTTCAAAACTGTCGCTCTCCCACACCAGCCGGCAAGACTCTTCTTTCTGTCCCTTTAATCCCCGGCGACCGGCTTGTGACCGTGTAGCGTGGCGTTTCTGCCGTGTGTGCGGTCTGGGAGCCAATCATCTCCAGCCATCATGGCACAGACACGCAGGACTGGACAGAGCAATGGGCCAGTGCCCCTTCTCCGTCCAGTGTGTGTGTCTGTGTGTGTGTATGTAAGACAGCGACAGAGTTAGAAAGACAGATTTGAAAAAATTTGCAACACATTGTGTCATTTATAGTATTTTATAGTCTTTTAAGAGGATAATTTCACAGTTTGTAACACTCAGAGTGGGCCACCAAACTTTGTCTTGTTAACATGTGTGGACATCATCACCTAACAGGTGAATACAGACTGTTTCCTTGCAAGAAGACTCTGACAAAGCAGTATTTAGATTTTAAAATGACAGTACAGAAGAACCCTGCTCTCTCTTAGTTTTGTTAACAAGCCCTCATGGATTTCAGAACAAGACCAAAGTCTGTGAACTTCCAGTAATTGATGACTTTTCTTCACATCTAGTTCACCGCTGTAGACAAGAGAAGACATAACAGCATTAACATGACATGGATTGTTAGAAAATCTGGTTGTAATGTGACAATTGGACATCCTGAATTGTAATAGGTGGATTAGGCGTTGAGAATGCTCAATGTAAACTTGACATACAGATATTCAAAACAGGATGAAGTAAAAACAAAACTGATATTGGATTGAAACCTTGATTTTTAAAAAAAATTATAATTGATATTAGGATTTAAACGTTTAAAGATTTTGATTTTCATCATCTTGCTTGACTCAAGAGTTGGTTTAAAACTATTGAATTAATCCTATCCTTATTATCTCTGAATTATGTCTGAGGTTACTGAATGTTGTTACTTAGGGCAGCATCTAACGGTAATCTTCATATGTGGATGAGTGTCGGGATTAATCGATTCTTGTTTGGCCTATAAATTCAAAAACATGTTTAATAGTTTCTAAAGCCCAAAATGACCTCCTCAAATGTCTTGTTTTACCCACACCACAAAGATAGTCATTTATTTATGAAGCTGAAGAGAATACTTTTTTTTTTTTATAATACATGACTCAAACCAATTATTCACTATGAAGAAAGTTGGCAATTCCATTTAAATTTTGACAATTTATTGATTAATTTCTACAGAATATAAAAATTTAACTGCAACTATTTTGAATTTAATCAATAATTAATGTCAATTCTTACTGTAAAATGTACGTTTTTTTTGGACATTTCCTTCTTCTGGATTCTCATTTGTAAGTCTGTGTCTGGCTAGAAAATAGTGCCTAATGTAGCCTAACTCTAACTGTCTTCAATGTGTCTCTTTCTGTGTGTGTGTGTGTGTGTGTGTGTCTACCCTTTGTTTTTTGTTTCACCAAAGAGACTATGAAACAAGGATTTTCTTTCTCATGTTGGACCAGTTTGATGATAAATTAAATTGATTTGAATGTGATGTGGTTTTGGCTTTTGGATAGACACATTAAATAGGGCTTTAAAAAATTGTGATAATTATTTGTCACTGCTTTCTCACCTGAAAGTGAGAATGAAAATATCATGTTATTTAATAAGGTGTAACACTGATATGACATAATTATTACAATATTATTACACATTGCATGTTAATTATAATTTTAAAGTGTAAGTAAATTGTGGAATATAATGCCTTATATATAATAATGTTTTAGTTATTGTGATGACTATAATCTTTCATCTGGTATGTTTATGTTTTTTTCCCTGCAGTCTGCTTCTGCCACTGGCCTCATCGTCTCCCCAGGTGTGAGTGTCGTAAAAGTGTGTGCATGTGTGTGTGTCTGCTGATTCTGTATTGGGGAGATGTACTGTATGTACCAGGACCGGGAGGAGTTGGAGGATGATCTTTATCAAGAGGATGATGCCGACTCCGATGGGTCCGAGGCAGAAAGCGAGCTGGAGTTCCACCTCTACAGCCAGCTCCACTACTCCTCCAATGCCGGGGACATGGGGGAGCAGGAGGAGAACGGAGAGGAGGCGGAGGGCCAGGACAGCCAGCAGCCAGAGGTGATGGAGAACACTGCAGATGTTGACAGAGAGCAGGAACACACTGAAGAAAGTAGGCCTCCTTCACCTGACATGAGCCAGTTACGGAAACACCTGAAGAAGAAACAGAAGAAGGAGAAAAGTAAACCCAAAGGTCAGAGGTCATCATCACTTTTTGAGGAGGTCATTGTGATTGACTCCAGCCCTGATGTCATCTCCATCTCTGAGGGGGACAGTGCTGATGATGATGAAGGTGTCTGTGCCCTAAAGGGTCAAGGCGTTGGAAGGTTGCAGACCTCCACCCCAGCTGGACAGGTAGAGAGCAAAAGATAATGAACTGTGTTTGATTGCTTGTGTACGAGAAACTGTTTGATTCTGTTGTTTCACCTGCTTAGATTTCCTTTAATGCAGCATGGAGTTTATATTAGTAACAGTGGAAGATTAACTACTCAAATTCGTAGAAAATGATGAGGCATAATTTTAGATCAAAGCAAATTCTCCAGAGTTTGCCTTCTGTAATGATGTCGACTTAAAGGTGCTATATGTAACTTTCAGAAAATCCTCATCCATAGCAACACGGTCGGGCGTTGAGGGAACTGCAGTCAACCTTCTTGTACACGCTCGCGCGGACACTCGCACACATGAACAAGCATCCAGGGTTTTTGCCAAAGACACACGAAACTGAGCATGCTCGGTGGATGTAGATCACATTCCAGTTTGGTTAGTTGGGCTTCACTAGATAAAACGTTTTTAGGTTATTCTTGTGTGTAGTTTGTGTTGTTGTGGGTGCCGGTCTTTTGTTGGCATTATCCATCTCTATTTCACAGCTTGCGTTGACTCGTGTTGTAGAGGCGTAGAATGAGCTCTCGGCAGAGGTACTCGCGAACGTGCGGATACGTCACATCCTCTTGTTTCGTGGAAAAAACGTCCCGAGTGCTTTACATAAAAATCAGCCCACAAGTTGTTAGGGCCAATGGAGGAAGTTGGGGAAGGTTTCAGTTTATCAGTTCCTCTACTATCCCTTCACACATTGGCAATAAAAAATGATATTTGATTGATTAATGTATGTAAAAGCTTACATTTAGCCCCTTTAACTAGCAAATTGTATCAGCTGTTGCTAGCTTATGTTGCTGAATTCTGAGATTCTTGCAAAAGGGGTCTTAAATCTGTACTTTATTGCTACATATATTATATTGTACTTAAAGACAGATACTAAAGCTGCATGTGCAAACAAACTGAATCGTTAGCAGTTGATAATCCATGTACATGACATGGAAATAAAGAAAAAGCATTGTTCTTGTATCACAATGCACTGCTAGTTTAGCCTCGTTGTGCAAGTGTAATACATCATCTTATATAAACATGTCTGAATACAGAGTGGGGGACAGCAGAGGCTATGTTGCCATTAGTGGTCATGAATCTGAGCAGATCTGGGCATGGAGTTCCTCAGGGTTCTATTCTTGGGCCACTGCCATCAACCTGTACATGCTCCCTCTAGGTCAATTTATATATGACCATAATGTTGCTTACACAGCTACGAGGACGACACTCAGATTTACATAGCTCTTTGACCAAGTTCTGAACTGTCGTTCATCAGACTCACTCTACTATTGCTTAGAGCAGGTAAACAGCTGGATAAAGTTCATTATCTCTCTAATTTGTTCTTTGTTGGATTCAGAGCTTAAAAGATGAAGACCCAAGTTTGAAGTCTTGGGTTATTAAGAGACTCAGATCTGAGCTTCAGCAGCCTCAATCATCTTAAACTCATAGCAGTAATCAGAGGTCTCATGTCCAGACAAGATCTAAGAGAAAGTCATTCATGCCTTCATTTCCAGCTGGGTGGACCATTGTAATGGTTTCCCTTGTCTGCTCTTCCCAAAAAGACAACTTTAACACGTTCAGAACATTGCTGCCAGATATTCGTATAAGAACCAAGAGAAATGATCACATCATCCTGTCTTAAATCTTTACACTGACGGCCAGTGATCAACTTGTTATGCATTTGTCATCGAGCAATATAAACTCAGTAGGACCCTTTGATCTTGAGGAAGTTGTAAACTGTAGATACTGCAAGTCAGGACCGCACACTGTTGGGAAAGCTGCTTTTAACTACTATTCTCTAAACAGATGAACCAACTTCCTTTAAATGCTGAAATGCACCCTGGCTTTAGTCTTAGTTTAGTTTTTCCAACCACTTAAATTTGTTTAAAGAAAAATGGTGCAGAGCGGACCTGAGATGGAATGTAGCATCACAGTATGTTAACATCTCAAAACACAACAGTATAATAGTCAAGCATAAGGGGTAAATATTCCCTCTACAGAAATATGCTAAAAACTACAACATAAATGCCTCTGCTGTCAGGCTCATCAAGTTTCAAGAATGTATCTGTAGATGGGATTTCCCAGCTACAGTGGAGTGTGATTAAACTATGTTATGACTCCACGCATGTCATCTCAGCACAGCATCAACCCACTTTTGTTTTTTTGTTTTTTTATCGTCTTTGAATATTTAACCCAAAACAACATCTATGTTATGGTTGTTGGTCTTGAAAGGGGAGTTTTTGGCCATTCAGTGTTTCCTTTACTCTGAATTCACTGCGCTGACTGATTTTGTCAAGCAGCAGCAATCAGCGTGGCATGTAGCAATGCAAGTAAATGACTTGCTGATGTAATGGGTCATTGCCCCAAAGTTCAACTCTAGCTGAATGTAATCATTTTAAACATTTGCCTATTATTTTCTTTCACTTTCAATGCACAGCTAGTTAGTGTTATGATCTGTTCAGGGGGGGGGATGCTTTATGCTACCATTGAAAGCTTTGTATTGACATCTACTGTATGATTTTTTGGTCATCCAGGGAGCCCAAAAACGTCTCAACGTGCCGTTGACTGTGGACTCCAGCAGCTCAGATTCTGATTCACAAGAGTCGGAATCAAAGTCGGAGTCTGAATCGGCCGATTCCTCCGATTCGTCGGATTCGGATGGTCTGGAGAACTGGATGATCCTGGGTCGAGGGAAGCAGGATGAAGACCACTCCATCTCACTCAACCTGGAGGGAGGGTCGGACAGCAATGCAGGTGTGTTTACGTGTGGCCTCATCAGTGTGTGTCATTTGTTCTCGCTTTGATCTTCATTGTTCAGGCCTTTTTTGTGCGCTTTGAATGTGTGTGACCGGGAGAACGGACGCACTGAGTATTTTTGTCCGGTCCAGCTCATTCAGAACACTTAACCCTACCTGCAGCACGTTGATAAGGAGCGGGCACAGCGCTGGGCTACGCCGCGTGCATGTTTGTATGTACACATGCAGCATCTGTGCCTGCATGTTTACGAATTTGTAAGCTCTTAGCATTCCTGGCACCGTCTGCCCGGGCCGCTCGCTCCTCTGATGCATCTTTAAGTATGTTTGTGTGCGTTATGTATTGATATGTGCGTGAAGGCTTGTGCGAGTGTGAATATTTGTGTTTATAAAATATTCCAGTTTCTAATCAGCATGCATGTGTACATACACTCGCAGACCAACAGTCATAACACTAATGCCAAAAACAAACAAACGGAGAGAGAACAACGCAGGAGGAGAGGGGAGGGGAGGTCGGGAGAGATGGGAGTAATCAAAAAATGAATAAAAATGTTCCCTGCAAATCTCTTCAGATCTCCACATTATCTTAACCTGCAGCCTCAGCAACCTCTCCTGCTCCTCTCCCGCTGCCCCCTCCCTCTCCTCCTCTACCTAACGCTCTCCCATCTCATTCTTTTTATCCTATTTTCTCACTATTGTGCTCTCTCCCAATCTCCCTCTCTCTGTGTCTCTCTCACTGTTTCTTCCTCATTTGAATTTCCCTGGGCTGATGTTTCTGCAAGAGTGCTCACTGCCTCCTCTACACACAACTGGGCTAAAGGAGGGGGTCTGGAGCTGGCGGGAAGGCTCGAGGTTTTGGCCTGGTTTTAGGGAGGAAAGGAGGATTTTAGGTCTCTGTGTCTCTTCCTTTCTTTCTTTCTTCCTCTCTCTCTCTCTCTCTCTCTCTCGTCTGGCTTCTCTCTGTGATCTTTGGAGCTTGACCTCGTGTCTGCACATGGGGGGTCATGGGTGTGGTGTGGAAGGGGTCTTAAAATGGGAGGAATGGGGGAGGGTTTAGTGAGAGAGAAAAAGGAAATGAAGGCAAGGAAATTTGAAGGACGAGTTGTGGGCTGGGAGCTAATTTGATACCATACATGGTTTTAGCGTGGTGTGTTCACACTGGAAAAAGTGGCAAATTAAATTATCGTGATGTCATGAATTCCTTTAAAAACCAAAATATTGAATTTGAACACAAAGCCTGGTTTAGCTTGTTTCACGGTGCAGCTGTTAAGAGCAGCTGTTGGCCACGCCGTAAAAACTCACAGGAGCACCAAATGGATATTAATCCACAAAGTAGTCCCCCACAAATCCACACTTTATTTGCGTTACAGTGAGGTGTCAAGGTAAAACAATACATTTTGAGCCGTTTTGAAAGGTGTACATCTTCAGCAGGAACAGATCGCCTCGAAGCTGAGAGCCACAGACAGGGAAGGAGAGTCAGACTGAATTCAGAGGGGAATCAAATCTTTTCGTCCTGTTTGTAGATGATACGAAAAAAATAGAATACAGCAGCTCTGTTCGCTTCCAGTGTTTTAAAGCTGAAATTAACCGCCCCTGATAACTTCAACAAAAGGAATACACTTGTGAAAAATGTCATACATACTCTATAATATGTGTAGGCCGGCATCTGCTTACTAAGTCTATAATAAGGTGGATGCAAGCGTTATCCATTTTCATTCTGTACTTTTTGACAATTGATTTTTAATTGTGCTCTTCATGCAGACTGTTATCCCACAGTGCATTGCAAAATTGAAATGAAGGAGCCAGTCATAACTGCAAAACATTAAAACAGCTAAAGGGACTTTGGCGAACAACAGATAAGAACTATTAAATCTGACAAACGTTTAGGTTTCGGTTTATGAAGTTTAATTGACAAAGGCATTACGTGCAGGAAAAATGTAGTCAGGAAGTCGATCGTCAGAAAATTAATATGTATATTATCTTTTTTTTTTTAAGCAGACATGGCAAACAAGCTGCAGGTTCTCCCTCCTTACATGTGACAATTTGCTGCTTTTCTCTCTTCAATATGACCTTTGAACTGTTGGTCGATTGTGATGGAACTAGGGCACAGTTTTGATTAATTCTCCTCTTTGTCCCTCCATGTGTAGGTTTAATTCTGCTCTCATCCAAGACAGTACACTGACTTGTTTCAGACACCTTTTTCATTTTAAAGAGAGAGGAAGAAGACCAGTTTAATGTCACTGAAATATGGCTTGCTGATGTTTTTATATGGCAACAGTAACAGTTGCATCCGTAACCCAGGGCTGTCGGACACATATACAGATTGATTTCTGTTTTTATATGTTGACTCCTGTAGCCCGGGAGCCGAGTGTTTCTGAGTGTGAGCGTGTGTGTTAGTGTAAGTGTGTGAGTAACAGGTTTGCACAGCAGTGACTAATAGTATTTGTACGCCTAAACCCCATCTCAGCATCACCATCAAATCACATTCACTACACTTAGCCTCCTCTTTCACCCTACAGAAATTGAATCCTTTCATCCTCTTTCTCTTGTTCTCTCTCCCTCCTTCATGCTGTCACTTGTTCACATACTTTTACAATCTAATCTTTTCTCACTTCTTCACATATGTTTTTTTTTTTTTTTATATCAAATTCGTGGACACACATGCTCACGCAGGCCGAGCAGCTATCTGACACCTGGCCGTGCAGGGGCAGCTGTCGGGGGGGGTGGATCTGTAGGGACACTGGATAAGGGAAAGAGAAAAGATAGTAGAGAAAAGGGGGATGAGCGAGGCCCGTCTGGCTGTCCGGCCGCCATGCAGCAGCAACCAGATGGAACAAGAGAGAAAAAGGCGGCCTTCCCAAAAATCCAGCTCAGTGCCTCTCCCACCCGGAGAGGTGTGTGCGTGTACATGGCCGTGAATGAATCCGGAGTGTAGGCGGGGTGTGCTGGAGCTAAACTTGAATCGTAAGTGGTTAAACTTCACTCAGTGGTCACACTTTTTTTTTCTCTTTCTTTCTCTGTTGCTCCCCCCAGTTCTCTCCTTCGCTTTTTTTGTCCCCTCGGTCGTGGTCAGTGCACACCAAACTTTGTTTGAGGCTTAGAGAGTCAGCTCTGGCTCACTATCGGGGTGGCCGATCACATCAGAGTGTGTGTGTGAATGTGTGTGGGTGTGCTTCAATGAAAGTCGTTTGTGTGTTTGTACCCAAAGGTTAGCTCTCTCTATCTCACAGATGAGAAAGGTAAGCTCTTCTTTTCTCTTGTCGTCATCGTATCGTCTCTGTTCTTTACAGGTTTGTCATGTTGTTCAGATTGTGTATGCATAAAAAAAGTGTCAAATTTGTGTGTTAAAGCTGAAGTACGACTTGTTTTCACTCATACATGTGTGAATAAGTGATGTTACTCTGGGCCTGAAGCTCTTCTCCCTGCAGCATCTCGCCCTCTGAGACCTCAGTCGGCCTTTGTATCGTTAGAAGTGTGAGTCATCGCAACTCATGCCAGCGTACTGTACGAACAGACGGAAATATGGATTTAGTTTTTGTGTGTTTGCGGGCATCAGGATTGTAATGTGTAAATTGCAAGTTGGGTACCACACAAAGTGTGTGTCGTGTGGGTGTGCGTTTGTGAGCGTGTATGTTGTGGGTGTGTGGGTGGGCGGGCGGGCGCTGCAGAAGGGAGGCATGGATAGGATCAGCTCTTATCTTGGCTGCCCAGTGCCACACGAGGTGTAACGCCACACCCACACTACCACACAGTGTGTTTGAACAGGCACACACACACACACAGACACACACACACCATGAAATCGCTGTGCCATAGTTTGACTTGTATTATCCAGTTTTTACAGAGGATATGCAAAGCAGATGAGAATCTGATGGAGGCCTAATATTAGCGCATGCAAAATAAATTGTAAAAACATGCAGTTGCAGCCAGATGCTGTTGTTTTAAATAAAGCTTTGGATTGAACGCTGAAATGTAATGATAACCGTAAACTGGTAGCACTATGTATTTTTAAATATGAATATTATCTTCATCGAGCGGCCGTGCTGTCGTGTCCAAAATCTCTCGTTTCCTCTTTTTATATTTTCAAAATAAAATGCAACATTTGGCCTCTATGTTGTGATTTTGAGAGGTTTTATATTTGAATATGTTTGATGGTAAAATCGGCTGGAGCAATTAAAAACAACAAAGATATAGTCTGAGTGTTTTGTAAAAGCTTTTGCCCTTGAACTCACCTCTGCTCTCATTTTAACCTAAAAAACACAACGGCAGTGAAGTGTCAGGACATTTTCTGTTTGTCCAATTTTCGTTATTCCTCTCTCGTTCATGACATCTTATCTTCACCATGGACCCGCGGCTTCTAGTTTTTCCAGCATTTTCCTTCGAGCTGGTGAAAATTGATTGTTTACACATTGAACAACAGCAGGAAGGAGTCAGTAGAAATCCAAAACGAGAAGGAGAGATGTGAGAGTTTCAATCCAGAGATATCTAGGTGGACAGACGCAGAGCGGGGCTGAGCCCCAGACAGACGGAGAGAGAGACGCTAGTGGGTAAGCCAAAGTGGATGAGACAGGCCTTGAAAAGGATCGGCTACGGTGTTTCTGTCGGTCAGGGCCGGTTTGTCTCCAGATCTCAGAGTGGTTCTAACACGGCCAGGTTTCTGGCTGCACGCGCTGAAGTCATCGTTCAGCATCGTCTGTCAGTCTGTGTGTCAGTTCTCACAGTCTCGAACTTGACCTGAGCTGGGCTGGTATGAAAACCACAGCTCTGGTTTCAATGTTGTGTTTTTCGAATTCAGTGGAACAGCTGTTTATGTTTTTCTGAGCACATGTTCATCGGGACGTTTGAAGGTTTAAGTCAATGTTGAAGTAGTTTGGATTTTACTGAAGCTGTTATTTAAGTAAAACGGTGCATTTTACGTAGTTATAGAAATAAAACTGTATTCATGTTCTGTGTTCGTTCGGCGGAATCAGACGAATAACCCAGCTGTTACTTACTGCAGACGTGTTTTAATTTCAGCTGCTGCCTTGTGTCTCTCTCTCATGCTGATCTGAGTTTATGAATACCACATTTATCAGCATCTGTAAGGGACGAGCCATCCTGTCTGAAAGTTGGTCAAAATAATCTATGAAAATTTCTCTTTTTTTTTTCTTGGAAACTTTGACTCAAAAACACCCACAGACTTCTGCGGTTGTGGATGCAGGTGTTCATTTGTATTAATGCGGCTGTTTGTTCTTCAATTTAAATATAATCTAGTAGAAAAAACATGTCGACTTAACTTTCAGACTTTACCACACACACACACACACACACACACACGCACACACAGCCTCAGCGTCTTTAACCAAATGATGTCTGTTGATGGATTTTATTTCGACGTAAGACTTCGGCTCTTATTTAAGATATTTAGTTCGGGTTTAATATTTAACGTTGTGGAAATGAAAGAACATTTTAGAAAGTGAAGGTGTGATAGGTTGAACGGTGTGTGTGTTGGAGTGTGAAGGTGTGTGTGTGAGAGGGAGCCAGTGTCAGCCTCACCACGCCTGAGGTGAGCCCA
Source organism: Semicossyphus pulcher (assembly GCF_022749685.1). NCBI lineage: Eukaryota > Metazoa > Chordata > Actinopteri > Labriformes > Labridae > Semicossyphus > Semicossyphus pulcher. Next base: position 10,023,711 of record NW_027211681.1, read on the forward strand.
ATAAGCGTGCCCTGACCCACTGGAACGAAGTTTCACCGTCTTTAGTTCCGAATAGAGAAAGAATGTGACGTTAAATAAATAGTTGTACGGTATTTATGTCTGATTTTTGGGCATCTAAAATGTTGAATTTACAGCTAAAGGTGCTTTTTGTTTAACTGAACATACAACTTCCTGTTTCAGTAACCGTAGCCTGGAGGAAGGGGTAATAACCAGGAGACCAGAGGGTCCCTACTGTAGTTTAATGTGTGTGTGAGGAGGAGGAGCGAGAAGAGGGAATTCCCGTGTTCTTCTTTAACCTTTATTTAACCAGGAGACCCCGCTGAGAGCAAGACTCTCTTTTCTAAGGAGACCTGCAGCAGACATTGTGCCCTGAAGCTACTGGATAAGACATCTAGACGAATACACACACGCACACCGACACACGCTCATGTATGATTAAATAAAACTTCACTTTATCCTGCAGTGTGAGACTGTAACGGTGTTTTTGCGTGGCGTTCAGCCTGCCCTGATCTAGGCCATCTTTTTTTCCCTACCTCGTGCATTTTCACCGCCCGTCATTTCTTCTAAGACCTTATGAAAGGTCGGGCAGGAAGGGACGGAGGCGAGAGTGGCAGAGGAGAAAAAAATGTCAATTACAATTACCAATAATAATCTTTATAATTAAGCAATCACTTAATAGGAAATCAAATTATTGTGGGGGGTGACAGTGGGACAGAGGGAGCTCCCGTGGGACTGTATTAATTTCTCTTCTTTTATTTGGCCGGAGAACTTTCCCCTTATTGTCTTTCTTTGGTTTTCAGGGCTGGGAGGGGTCGTCGAGAGGGCTTTATTAACTGCTAGCCTAGGGTGGTGATATTTTTTTAGGGCGAGGAGGGGGAGGGTTTGGAGGGATATGTATTAATATTAATACGTTTTTGGGATAAGGAAGAAGAGGAAGAGGGGCGAGCAGGATGGGTGAGGTTGGAGGGGTGGGGAAAGGCAGTCATGGATCCACAAAATCAGCCTCTCTCTCTCCCCCCTCGTTCTCCCCTCTTCTTCTTCTTCTTCTGTGAGCACCAGCGCTCGCAGAAGAAGAAGCTGTTTTGGACTCAGAAGTTCAGTTTAACAGTCAACAGGATAAGAGGGAGAACACACGACAAGGCGCATTTAGGGGTAGTACACTTGCTCTGGTATGCAAAAGGGTTGCCTAATAATAGCTGGCCAATGTTTTTCACAAGGTCCCAGAGGATGACCGTGTGTGTCTGTGTGTGTGTTTGTGTGTGTGTGTGTGTGAGAGAGATTCTTGGCAGTGTACCACAAAGACACACAAGTGTGCCTGTTTAGCAGTTTCCTCTCCAGAGGCTCCTGGCAGTGTGTACGCGGCCATTCCAAGGCTTCTCCCCGTGTCTCTTAATTAAGGCGCTCGTCAGACACGGAGCAGCTGGGCCTGGTCTGGCCGAGCTGGCACTCAACATATTTCAGTCAATCGAGCCCGTCCCTCGTCCTCCTCTCTTTCTCTTTCTCTTTCTCTCACTCACTTTCCCTTCACCTTTTCTGTTCTGCCTTAGCTAATCGCTTCGCCCCTTTTTAATCTGGTTTTTTTACACACTGTTAGCATGTGTTGTTTCAGTGCTATATGTTGATGCTAGTGCTCTCTAATCACTGCTAAACTGGTTGACCTTTGCATCACACCTGCCTTCAATAAAACACTAATTAGAAGTCCCATTAGGATGTGAGAGCTCGCCTGTTAATAGGCCCTTAGATACAGGGATTTAGGTGCAACACGCTAACATGCTAAAGAATTGAGCAGTTATCAATGGAGGAAGATGCTAACTCGTAGCTGAGGATATGTAAGTATTTCTGTCCAAGAAAATATCTGAAAATTGACATCTAAATGGTGCTTGAGTCAATTATAACATGAATGAGATGGGTCGTGCCTAAATACATTTGATAATGGCAACATTTTTGCTCAAACCTTCTAATTTAATGATGTTTTTAGTAGTTGCGTTGGTTAAAGTCAAACTTGAAACTTGCATTTTGCCAGGCAGCAATGTGTCGTGCTTGTTGGATGCTGCGTCCTCGGTCACCTTTGGAAACTGCCTCTCAATAAGACTTTAGTCACTGACATCCCTTACGCATGCATGCTAGCATGTAGCCTCAGTCTGGATGATTATTAAGAATACTTGCATCATGTGATCATGAATGAAAAGATTTCATGTGGTCTAAAGCGGGAGATATTTTATCGGGTCTCGAGTATTTGTAAAAACCAGCACAAGCCGAGGTTATTTCAGAAATTCAACATCAGCCCGTATCCATACCAGCACTCTACCTTTCCTCCGCTAACCCTTCAGCTCCACCCCTCCCTCCATCCAACCCTCCCATCTCTTTTTTTCCTTCCACACCCATTCCCGACCATCCTTCCATACGACCAGACCAGGCCCTGGTTACGCGGCTGTTGCTATGCCGGCCTCGCAGGGTCAGGATTCACGCTATAGGCTTCCCTGTGCTAATCCAGGCTGTATGTGGGATCTGTCTGAGGAGGGAACACCGTGTCCTTCTCTTCATATTCAGACATACATCAGAGAGGCCTCATGTGTCCAAATGTTGTGATTATCATTGGCCTTCATATCCTTTGTTGTAAAAGAGACCCAGCATTAGCATCAGGTTTTTCCCACACATATACCTACCTGGTTTATTACATTATGGATCTATGAACGAAGTGGAAGTCTTTGCTCGTGCATGTGCTCCTGCGCACATGCGTGTCTGTGTATTAGCACACCTAGGCCGCCCCTTTATCCGGGGGATTATGGTTAAATGGAATGCTGAGATTCTGGCGGCGAGCGGCCGATAAAGCCCAAGTCGGCGTTGGGAGAGAAAATTAATTATTGAGGATAAAATCAGAGCGAAGGAGATAGTTACCTACTCGTTGGGGAGTTTAGTCATTGATATTTCAGCGCAGGCTTCCAGACAACACGCAGAGTTCATCACTGCCTTAATGTCAGACTGTGCGTTTCTGTGTGTGTGTGTGTGTCTGTGCGCACACCTAGGAGCAGGGCTGTGTTTTGACTTCAGTCGGGGATCATCAAATGGAAAAGTATTTGGATTTTACAGCTTAAACAGGTCCTGGTCTCCTCTTAGACTATTATATTTGAATAGTTTGTGAATAGGATTACCAGGAGTGACTTTAACTGATGTCAAAGACAGTGGAATAAATGTAAAAGTGTGTTAATCGGTGCTCACAGTAAAGACTCATCAAACTGGTTAAAATAATGCTGCCAAGAATCCAGGTTTCGTTTTCTGAATTTAAAACATTTTTAATGCTGCCAACAGCAAATTAAAAATATTATCAGGGGTAGATTTTCTAGCCTTGAAGGATTGAGACTTCAGTGATACATTTGTATTAAAGTATAACCCTCAATCTTTTGCACTGTTAAAAATTTGGTCCACATATGGTGGAAGAGGAAAAACGTGATCAGAGGAGATTTTAAATGTGTATTTACAATGCAAACATTTAAAAAGCCAAACAGAACAGAATCCAGTAAATCTATGTCATGTTTAGATATTCTCCTCGCCTACATGTTTGTGTTGTGTCACCCAACGCACGACAGATCCAGCCTGAGACGTGTCTCTCTGATTTCTTCTTCGTTGGTGTTGCCTTCGTATTTCTTTCTTGTCTAAATCCTCTGTGCGAGTGTCACTCAAAGAACTTTGACCTGAACACTTAAATGGATAAAACTGTGATTTATCACCACTGTTTTTAATCTGCTTTCTTTTAGCACCAAAAATGAAAATTAACTTTAAAGACTACAAACCTAACAGTCAAAACAGAGAATATAATGTAGCCAAAGATGATGGGTTACATCCTGAGTGTCAGAGTTACAAATCAGCTGTGAACAAATACCCACCCCTGTCCTAACAGGACTTTGTCTCCAGACAGATTTGTGTGTATGCGCGCTCTCATGCCTGTGTGTGTGTGTGTGTGTGTGTGTGTGTGTGTGTGCAGGTGAGCGCATTGCTCTCCTCTGAGTGCAGACTGATCAATAGTAATTGGGTTGAGTGTCTCGGGCCTGTTTCTCTCCTTTGTACTGCGGGCCTTTTGTAGGCTGACACCGGGCCAGAAGAGAAAAGGAGAGGGGGGGGGGGAGAAAAGGGAGAAAGACAGGGGGGGGAGACGGAGAGAAAATGGAGGATGTTTGCAAGTCGACGAGCATGACTGACTCCCTCAACCAAATCTCCGGATATTTATTCAGCATTACTCACTAATCTTAAAAAAATCTTCCTCCTTCTCTGTCTCTGCTCTTTTCTTTTCATTCACACTCCACACTGCAGGGCTTAGTGTGTGTGTGTGTGTGAGATCATCCTACAGTATCACACACACACAAAGAGGTGTGATAAAACAGATAACTTGTTACGATGTATTAACAGCCTCCTCACCTCTTTCCTCTCTCACTTACAAGCACAAACACACTCCCGGAGTATCTCTCCATCCTCCTCCCTCGCCGTTCTGTCTCTTTTATGACTTCCATAAAAGCGGCGTGTGTCGAGCGAGGGCGGCGAGCTCCAGCGGTATTAGCAGGGAGGCATTAGGCATAAACTCTAAGGTATATTAAAGCAACGGCCCTGTTGTTCATATAAACACGCCAATTCAATTTAGCCTGCCCCACGGGGAATGGGATTTCAGCAGCTACCGAGAGCGGGAGGGAGGGAGGGAGGGTGAGTGGTGGATGAGGTAAGACAAGGAGAGGAGGTGGGATGAAGGGATCCAGAGAGGAGAGGAGGAGAAGCAGGAAGAGGGAATAAAGGAGAGGTATACTGGCATGGTGGCTATTGCAGGAATTCATTATAATTGTTGCATTAACTACCATGACGTAAGAGCCTCTGTGTGTTTGTGTGTGCATGCACACGCACACACACTAAACTCCCACCCTGGCAGGCAGAGGGGCTGCACGCTTGGACAGAGCGTTATGTGGGAAACCCTACAGTTATATTATTCAATCCAAATTCAAATGCGCTTGTCAGGAGAGCTCCTGCTTTTTATTACCTGTCAGAAAAACCAAGGGATGGACGGAGCAGAGGGGAGCAAATTAAACGACAGTAAATAAGACCCCCTATCTCTCTCTCTCTCTCTCTGCTCGCCCCCTGCCATTCTGCCGTTCCTCCCTGCGCTGGATTTTTAGGGAGACACGCACACACATTTTCCGATTTTGACAGGATGTTGTTGTTCAGCTCTATCTGTAGTTTACCTTAACCAGGATTTATCTGTCAATCACACGCAGGAGGCCGGCCTAATTATTTTGTTCATCACTGAAAACAACCTCATGTCGATATGGAGCCGACTGAGCCAAGAGCAGGAAGGAAGAGAAAATACTTTTATTCAGATGGATTTAGTGAACGTTTGACATCTAAAAATTAAGAATGAGGGACAGAAATCAAAGAAAAATGGGGCGAGGGAGAGGAAGCAGAGGCTGGATGGAGGGGTTTCTTAAGGATGAGCTCTGGATGTGGAGAAGTGGGAGTAATACGCACACACGCACCCCGAACACCCAGAACAGCCTCCTCCCGTCTTGCCCCTTGCAGCCAGGCATAACCTCTGCCATCTGTCCACCCCCCTCCTCCTTCTCCGTCTTCCCTTTCACCCTCCTGCTCTGCTCTTCCTCTTCTTCCTCCAGCCCCACCACTGTTCATTTAGGGCCTTATTTCCCCACACCCACTCTCCAGTGGCATTCAGAGACACATGTGTTGTATTTTCAGATTGACAGGATCACAGGTTCAGTTCAGTTGTCAAGTGCAATTGTGATGACATGTTTTGTTATTTAGAGAACTGGAAATGAAGGCTGAATGACTTCGTGTAAACATGACCGTGCATAGTTTGACGTACGGGTGGGTCAAAATATCAATACGGCAATATATCGTCTTCCTGACTCGTGCAATACAAGTATCGATATGTATTAATTGACACGATTTTGACTCACCGTGTCACAACTTCATGACTCCTCGCAGTGGCGCTTGTGACATGAATGAGGGTAACGTGAACGGAAATGAATCGGCCCAAAAAGAAGTTAATCAGATATCGTGATGATTATATGATTGTCTTGCAATATATCAATTATCACTGAATCGCGATATTATCCTACATCGTGATATATCGTATCGTGAGTTACCCTTCAATTCCCACCCCTAGTTTTAACCTCATCACATGACCTCAGAGGTCACTTTACTGCATACCTTAGTATCAGCATCCAGTATGTGAGCTCTGTCTTGGTCATTGGGTTGTTGTGGTGCGAATACATCTTGTATTGTAGTTTGGATATTTTTAGGTCATTGTCATACTGCCACTACCATTTTAATTTTATGTTTTGGTGTCAATTTCTGCTCTTTCTTTGCCCTTTTTAATAAGGAACATTTTGAATTGATTAATCTACATGCCTAAATACAACAGTCGTTGGTGCCCTATTAATAACTGTGTTATTTAATAAGTGAAGAAGTAACATTTTGTTGTTGTCACATAAGTAGGTTTTTTCATTCTTGGCCTTAAAAATGTTTTTGACTCATGCTTTGACTAAACACATTATTTTAAGACAGGCTGACAGAAGTTGAGAAGGACATGCAACAAAGATCCCCTCGAGCTCGGACTCGGGGGCGTTTAACCCCTTGGCCGCCCTGCGCCACCTCGTTTTTGATATTTTATGCCACATTAATATTTTTAGGACATAATCTCTACACGATTTAATTACAAAAATCCCATGTAGTTGCAGCTCTACATAAAAGTAATAGTTGATATTTTTTTGTACCAATTCTCTCCCAAATCTAGCACCAACGTCCAAGTTTGCCCGCTGGAAAGGACAGCTGGATGCCTTTAAAACTGTATTTGAATGAAGAGATAAAAGAGCCATATTAGGAGCTCCTCTTCTAATCCTCCATTGTTCTTCGTCTGTCCCCCGTCCCACAGAGGGGCTGCTCTAATTAAAGACTAATAATTGTATTGTTTTATAAAGCCTATAGAGACAGAGATTCTGCCCTTCAATCACTCACTCTCTCCAATGTACCCGGTCCATCGAGGTCTATCTCACCGGATGAAGTCTGTAACCTGCTGTGACTGTTTGGGCGTGTGTGTGTGTGTGTGTGTGTGTGTGTGTGTGTGTGTGTGTGTGTGTGTGTGTGTGTGTGTGTGTGCGCGCTGTGTGGCATACAGTAGGAGGAGGAAGGAAAAAGCCAAATCTAAATTAAAACTTTAAAGCACCATTATTTAATTACCCCAAAGGCTGTGGATTTGAAGGATTGAAGGGTGTGTGTGTGTGTTTGTGTGTGTACATTTGTGTGTGTGTGTGTATGTTGTTTGCTCATGCAGTCGTTTGCTGCCGTCCAGGATTATTTCAGTTTTTCAATTTGCCCTTTCTCCTCTGTGTGTGTGTGTGTGTGTGTGTGTGTGTGTGTTTGTATGTGCGTGTGACCACAGTGTAACACCCTTATTGGTTGCCCTCTCCCGTTGCCCCTCCTTCACCTCTACCCTCCACACACACAAACACACACACACACACGTATACACACACATTCATGCACGCACGCTGAAGCGCCGGCAGATAAAAAGGCATTATGGTAAATTCCACTTAATGACAAATTTTTAATTTGGGGAACAGGGCCCGCTGAATGGAGCTTAATTACCGGGGCCAAAGATCCCTCGGAAAAATAACCCCCTCGACGTGCCCAACCTGCCCGATAATGGAGCGCTCCGCAAAACGCCTCAGATTAACCAACGCCGTTTATCTACCCCTTTCCTCCCCCCCGTCTCCCGCTGTATAATAACAAAAATAACAATCATGAAAATTCTATCTGCCTCCCAGCCCCCATCACCCCACTTCCCCTCTCCCGCCTCTCCGCCCTCCCGCCCTCCGCCTGGCTCACTCCCGCAGGAGGAAATTCATCAAAATGAAATTGAGGTTGCAACTCACTGGTTTTATTGAAATATATTTGCCCCTTCCAGAAGCTGTGTGCTGGTGTGTTAGCGGGTTTAGCCGCAGAAGACAAAAGGGGCTCCTGAATAATTTGGTCAGTTTGATCAACAGTGATTTATTTGCTCGCGTGTGCGACTTAAGCCAGGAAATGCAAACACTTGTTGACTAGCGCGCTCCGCTATCAGACTGTGTTACTGACCTCATACCTAGATATGGGCATGTTGAGCATATAGCATATTCTTGTTATGTCGGCGGCTGTGTAAGAACTCTAAAATCACAGTTCAAAACGGTTATATTTTTTTTGTTTGGCCAATAACATGAAAGAAAATTGTGACAATGCCAGTAAGAATTTCCCTGAAGCCCAACAATATTATCATGATTGCTTCATTTCCCCCAACAAACCTCCCAAACATATTTAATAAACGATCGCACAAGAAATAGAAAACCTTGTCGCCTGAACAAGCTCATGTTTTTCTTTAGGGTTTATGTCAATCGACTTCTACGTTACTCAATTTATTGTTTCAGCTCAACTCGAAATTTTTTTCACATTTTTTTAGGATAATAAATTTTTCTGGATCCAGACATTATCCATTCCAACAGGTAGGTTTTTTTATTACACAATGTTGGTCTCACTTATAGTATGTCTGACATTCATTTAAAAGTAATGGCTCTCTTGTTCCTCTCAAGCAATAATGTTGTGTAATGTCGTGATTTCCCAGCCCAAAGTGGGTTTCTATAACCTCCACGTTTAGTCCATGTTCAAAGCTATTAACTAATCTCACTAATGTCATCATATGGTGACTATAAAAGTATATTGGCTTTTATTATCACAATCAGAAATACTGTATTTATCTCCAGGGGGAAATTCGAGCGTTGCTCTTACTAGGGTAAGGCCCAAAGTTTCATAGTGAAAAGTACAAAGCATACATGCTGAAAAAAACTGATTATAAATGAGATCTTTTACATTTGTTGCCTTTTATTGTGTCGTAGGCTCGGACCCGTCCACCCGTTGTATAAGTCAAATTTAATTTCAGCCTCTTTTTGAAACAGATGCGTGATTGGTGCGAGCAGCAGAACAGGTCATGACTCAGGACTGTGTGTTTTACTAAGAACCACTGATTATGAACCGACACACGGAGATAAATTGTGTGTTTGAATTCAAAGTCTCCATTAAAAAAAAGCGCTAACGGATATTAAAAAGACACAACCTGTCAAACCCGCAGACTCGCACACGCTCGGATTCGGATAACTTGAACACTGAACACACACACATACATGTACACACACAAACAGCCTCGCTCACTTTTCTTGGCCTGCTCTCGCCCCTGTTGTTGTGTACCCTGATTGGACCATGTGGTTGCCATGCGGTTGCCAGGCCGCGCCCCTGCTGTGTAGTAATTGGTGTCTGCGGTATTGCCGCGTGGCGACGGTGCTTTGACTGACAGGTTTGGCCACCTGCCCTGCCCTGGCTGCCAACATGGTGGGGAAGGGGGCGAGGAGGAACGGGAGGAGGTGGCAAGGGCTGGCAGGGGGTGAACGCTCGGCTTGTCAGGCAGAGGGTGGAGGGGCGGATAATCAGAGACGGGCGGAGATGAAATATGTGATGGCCGAACACGAGGAAGATTCAACAGGGAGCAGGACGATGGCATCCGCCTGCATTCTGCTTTTTCATTAACTAGCAAAGACAGAAACCTGTGTAAAATCACAAAACGTCTAAAGATGGTGCATTCCAATCTGGTACGTTCAGGAAGCTTCTTGGACTGTGAACGAGGCAGATTTCTAGCATCATGTAACGCCTGTGCCAGAAAGAGACCAGAGCTCATGTTGCAAGACCATAAGCGATGCCCCGTGATACTTGGAAAGAGACAGGTTAGCCGGTGTGAGGAAGAAAAAGAAGATTTACTTTATTAATCCCAGAGGGAAAATTCCCCTCTTGTTACAAACCAATGACTGTAGATGGACGGCACATATCCATCTGCTCTCATTGTACAAAATTGACACCAAAATACCCTTTTAGGAAGCTGTCAAGTCAGCCATGTTTTTATATACTCTATGGTACAAAGTCATGCACAAACAGAGCCCTATGGACATGCATTGATGGAGAGGTGTCATAGTGAGGGGGCCGCACATGGCTGCAGTCGGTGATTCTGTGCCTTGCTCAAGGACACCTCGACAGTGCCCAGGGAAGGAACTCGCACCTCTCCAGCTACCAGCCCCAATGCCATGGATGGTCCGTACCGGGACTTAAACTGGCAAGTCCCTACAGACTGAGCTACCGTCTACTGATGAGTTGCACGAGACTAGTAATGGATGATGTAGAGAAAATATATCGCCTTGGTTCGGATTGAGCCTTAAATTTGTCAGTATTTGTTGAGTTCAGCAAGGCCAGGTCTTAAATACGCAGGTTGTGGTCTCAGTTTTAAGCCTGTGAAGAGTTATTACTATACTGACAATAGATCAATCACAGTTAAACATCCATAGGTCTTATTTGCAGACTAACACACTCAAAAAACTCAGCTCATCTGCTGTATGAGGACTCTGTGCTTGTTACTTGATTCGCAACTTAAGCAACCAAATGTAACCTGACTTTCTGAGTGCTGCAGGAACGAGTCCAAAAACCCCAAAATGAGTTCTCATTCTGTTTTCTTAGGTCAAAGACCAAAAATGAAATTCTTTAAGCTTTAAGCATCGGACCAAAGATACCCCATCCAGGAAGTTTGAAGCTAAGTGGTGGTTGTTAGTCATGCCACCATTGTGTAGTTCCTTTATGGCTTCATCATGAAAAAGGTTTTGAATCGTTCTGCCTGAATGAATAGTTTAACAACGTTTTGTTTTCCACATCTAAACTCCAATGGAAATAAATGCCTTTGGTTTCTTTTCAATGGAACTTCCTGTTCAGCCTACAGAAACATGTCCTCCCTGCAACACTCCATATGTTACTTAATGTCGCCTACATCAAGCCAGCGTAATAAGCACGGACAACAACAACAAATACAGACATTCCTCAGTTAATATTAATCACATTTGTTTTCGAACTATTGGAAAATGAGCTTTAAAAGGTTAAAGGTCGTAATCATGTCAGTCAGCAGTTTTCTAAGGGCCCTTTAAAAGTGACTGTCTCTCTCACATCGTCTGTGTGTCTAACAGAGAGATCAGAGAAGATGGCACAGAAAGCATGAAATGAAGCCAAATGAAATCTGCAGCTTTAATCTATAATAGGCCTGTACAGCTATTGATCTATTCCCTGCATGGAAAATATCCATACACACACACACACACACACACACACACACACACACGCCATTCTCCTCTTATGCCTAATTCGCCCCTCTTACCAACACACAGTCCTCCTCTACCTGGTCTGTCTTTGCTACCTGGACTTGATATTCAACCGGGTTCTCTTTTGTGTAGTAATGTGCTCTATGGCCTCATACCCATGCATTTCACCCTCCTCCTCTCCCCCTCTCCCCCACTCTCTCTCCCTTTCACTGCTCTCTTCATCCCACTTGTTCTCCTGCTCTCTTCTTTGCTGTGTTTTACACCCTCGGCCAGACTTTTTCTGTCACACAAAAGAGCGAGGAAGAGCTACGTGTGTGTGCGTCTGACTTAGCCAACATTTCGGTGTGTTTAACCTCGCGGAGGGCGAGGCTGCAGGGCAAGGGTGATGTCACAAAGGAAGCACTTTTTTTTCTACACACACACACACACACACACACACACACACACACACACACACACACACACACACAGCCCGCACACTCCCTCTGACCCTCACCATTGTCATGTATAGTGTTTCTTATCCGTCCTGTCGCTTCAGTATCAAACATAACCTCCATTCGGCGGGCAAGGCCTCTCTTTCACTCCCATTTTGTGTGTGCGTGTTTGTGTGTGTGTGCGTGCACACCTTATTTGGTGTGTTAATGGGCAACAGTGTGGTACAACGGGGCGGGCTGGCTTGGGATGCCTGTTTAAGTGTCAGGAGAGGGCAGGGGCAAAGCGGGCCGGTCTGAGGCTTTGATGATGCCGTGACGGAGCGGAGAGCAGCTTGATGATCACACACACACACACACACACACACACACACACAGACACAGACACAGACACAGACACACACACAGACACACACACACACACATTGTAGGACACTGGTTAATGGTTACAGTTGAGGTAGGTTGGCTGCATGACGTTCTCTCTCTCGTCCTTGTGTTATCAGACTTAAACCCCCCCCTGCCCGAGCCTCGTCCCGTGAGCAGGATGTCGCTTGTGGTCCACTTATATTCCCTTTTGTGTGTGTGTGTGTATGTGCGTGTTGGTGTGTGTGTTTGTGCGTGTCACCCCAGGAGATCCGGGTGTTCATGGTTCATTAGCCACACGTACACTTCTGCTCGGCTCTCACTGGTAGAGGGGACAGATTCAGAGCATTGACACACACATACATGCTCCCCCTCGCACCTCTCTCTCACACACACACACACACACACACACACACACACACACACACACACATATTTCTGTGTTTTGTTGTGTTCTGCCGGCTCTGATGAACTGGCACGCAGCCTCCTCCCCTCTCCTCCTCATCTTCCAGTAATCTGGGTACCTATGAGACAGACAGGTAGCATCTGTCGCCTTCTCTCCCCTGATCCTTCCCTCCCTCTGTTTCTCCGTCTCCCCCCTCTTTCCGCCATTGTGTCGAATTTCCCTCGTCGCCCGAGTGATGTGATAATGTACGATGTGTCCTGGAGAATCAACATCAGTCGAACCTTCATGCTTTGGAGCGGTCCCTCAGATTCTCGCGGACGATCATTTCCCTGAACACACGTGGAGCTGTTTCCTTCAGACCCCGATTGAGGCAGCAACTTTTATACGCTCGCTGGACTTTTAAGACACGCTTCACCATTAGATCGTTTGAAACGGAGCAGTTGCAGCCAACATGGCGGAGGCCTCTCTCGAGCCCGTTCAGCTGCTCGGTGGAGCCGCAGCCATCTGCTAATTCAGCTCCAGACTCCTTCAGATCAGTCGGGCCACGATGAAGCGCGCGGCTCCGATGCTTTGGTTTTGAACGGGGCCTCAAGGTTGATTAGCATATTTTCACCCAGTGTACAGACAACAGCCCCCCACCCTGCCCCACCCTCCCTCTCTTCTTTTCCTCCTCCACCCCCCCACCCACCCATGTGTTTGATTCCTCGGCCGTGACAAAGAGCTTCACCCTTTATCCGTGTGTGTGTTGGTGAGATGGGGGGCCCTTAGATTAAGGGAAAGCTTCCTGCTCTTTATTTGGGGAGTCCCCCCGGGAGACGCTTTGGGAATGACTTTCGTTGAGTCACTAACGCCTACTCACACACACACACAGACTCAGACGCACTTCTTTGCACACATACACACCTTTCACCCCTGCTTTTATTTTCAAGCTGCCCATTGACTGGGTGCTGGTTGTTGTGTAACACATCTACGCGTGCACACACACACACACACACACACACACACATGTCGCTGAGGCCCCCCAGTCTGTTCACAGTAGGTGAGCGCTGCAGAGGATCCACGTTCACTTCAGCTTCAGCTTCTTCAATGTGAGGATCTACTTCTTTTCTTTGTGTAGTATAAATATAAATAAAATATCTTTGAGGTTTTCTTCCAAATCAAGACCTGTCCTTAAGTTGTGTTACACTTTGGTTTACGTCTCTCATGAGAGACGAGACAACTTATTGATTAATCAGTAAGTCATCAGCAGATTTATAAACTGATGAAGATAACTTGCAGTCTTAGTTGCAGCGAGTATCGCCATGAAACTCTTATTCTTATGCTTCCTGTTTGCCGCTCTTTCCTGCATTTTGTGTTTCATTTTGCTTTTTTGCTGATCACATCTTTTAGCTGATTCAGGTTTTGACAACAGATTATTTATCACCAACACGTCTCTGCATAGGAGTTTTAAAAAAGTACTGACTTTGGTTTTAACCACCCAGTCCTTGTAAGATCCAGGAGAAAACTTTAAATTGTTTCTAATCTTAAAGCTCCTGTGTTGATTTTGGCGCCCCCTGTGGACAAAGCCGTACGTCTTATCTCTTTGCTGATTTTGTCCTGTACATGCTTAAGTTTTAAGTAAGTCGTTTTTTAACAAAAAATCTCATCCTGCTTTCTTTAACAGTCGTATGTATCACTCACTTTCAATGCCTGCCCTGGTAAATGTAAACACCTACGCCAGTGTTTTGAGGCATTAAAAATAACTATATAGAAATAATCAATCTTGATGCTGATGGTCTGGTTTGCTTTTGTAGCTCATATAGAGCCATCAGAATTAATTTCAGTCTGTTTCATAACCAGAGAAAAACTCCCCACAGGAGCTTTAAGTTTTAATTGACCAACTTCAAAATGAGTGCTACTTGATGGTTGTTCTTTCACAGTCTAAAATCTGGATTTTATATGTCTTTGGTGCTCTTTATGAAATCTGTATCAGGGTCACTTTTTTTTAGAGATGATAGGGGAACTGCTCCTAAAACACAGGACATACATTTTGCTTGTTGGTAACATTGTATGGTCACTGATCCAAAAGTCTTAGGGCTCCTCAACTATAGACAAAGTCATTATCATTATTCTTTTGGTCAATAACCTGCTCTGTTAATTTGGCTCGAGCTGATCTGAACCTGCCACAGCGCGGCTAACAGGGAGTTTGGTCCTTTAGGGAGGGAAGAAAGGGCCCTGCTGTGAAGAAACACATAACAAGGTGTTTTATTTTGAATTTCTTGTTTCATTTTTTTTCTCCAGAAGCAAAAACTAGGGCTGCTTTATTACTCAAATGTTATTTTCATCTCTGATCTGACATTCAAAAACTGTCCGGAGATGAAGCTCATGTGTTTTTTTTAATGTAAAATAATCTAAAGTGAAGTCAGAAGCTTTTGCCTCAATGATGACGACGTTGAGTTCCTTGAAAGTGTGTGCGTGTGTGTTTTTGGAAGGTGAAGGTCGTGGCAGAAAGAAGCCTCATCCAAACAGCAGCCATTTTAATTTGTTTGACAGGGAAGAGAGGTGATAACCTCCCTCTGCAGCCGCACACCCGTGGAGGAGAGAGGGGGGGTAGAAAACAAGGGAGGGAGAGAGCGAAAGCAAAAGAAGGAGGGCTGAGCAGAATTGCGATAAGGGGGCCGGATAGAGAGAGTGAGAAAAGAAAGAGAGAGAGGTGGAAAGGAGACTGTAATATTTGATTATGGCTCAAGGCTGCGTGTTTGTCCAAAGGCTAAAGACTGTCAACCAGCTAATCGTGGGGGTCGATGCGTGGGTGTGTCTGCGTGTGTTTGTGAAAGCATGTGAGCCTGTGTGGGTCGCTGCTATCGGCACATAATTTATGCTGAGTACACGTGTGTGTGTGTGTGTGTGTGTGTGTGTGTGTGTGTGTGTGTGTGTGTGTGTGTGTGTGTGTGTGTGTGTGTGTGTGTGTGTGTGTGTGTGTGTGTGTGTGTGTGTGTGTGTGTGTGTGTGTGTGTGTGTGTGTGTGTGTGTGTGTGTGTGTGCGTTACAATTTCTGGATGTCAGTTACAGTTCTGTGGGTCTGAGGAGAATACAGTGGTCTCCCTCAGGGCGCTGTTAGTGCCACTCTCATACAGATGTGCTGGGCTGCCACTGTGTCAGTTTCTGTGTGTGTGTGTGTGTGTGTGTGTGTATGTGTGTGTGTGTGTGTGTGTGTGTGTCCTTCTCTTACAGGAAACTAAACTTGCTCCTCAGGGTTTAGAGTTCTTAATAGGGTTGGATATTGTCTTGAATTTGTCAGTTCTGATTCTTATTGAGTCCTAGTTTCTACTTTTGTTATACTTTCTTTTCTGTAGGTTAAGCAGTTACACAAAGAGATGTGTAACTATCATTGTAGCTGCAAAGGAATGTAGCACACAGAGCACAATTTTATTTTGTAACAAACCCACGGTACTTGTGATTTCCCATCCTGAAAGGGTTCTTGATTTTATAAGTTTTTCTGTGAGGTTGTTGGCTTCACATCTGAAGCCTGTAGATTTCCTTTAAAGAAGGTGCATCTTTCCAAACATCGACACTTCAGAAAACATGATAATGTTTGCTTGTATGACTGGAAATAAAGTAAGCAATTACATGTACTTAAATTGTTGCATTAAACCTAAGTGATAAAAGGTATTTACTCTGTATTTTTCTTTCCTGACAGATGCTGACGTGGACGGCAGCTGGTTGGTTTCTGACAGGGACAAGGAGGTGGGTGGTATTTCAGAGCTTTACACCATGTAATATATATCCTGACTAAATGATGGTTTTTATTTTGTCCTTAGTGGACACAAATCACCTCATCATAATGTAAGTGATGCATTAACTGTGTCTGTTTCAGGCTCGGATCTATAACAAAGACAAAGGAGCCAGGGCAGCGGTGCAGCGGCTGCCTAACAGATACTACACCAGCAAGAACGTCCAGTGTAGAAACTGCAACAAGAACGGACATCTCTCCAAGAACTGCCTCGAGCCCAAAGTCAGTTCCCATCAGTGCAGAGCCTCATGTACAGCTTATACACACTGATCAATACATGTTTGTTGAAGTACTAACCGTGTTATATGTGTGTTTGTGTGCAGAAACTGTTGCCCTGCTTCCTCTGCGGCACCCCGGGCCACTTGAGTAGTGAATGTCCCAACAGGCACTGCAACAACTGCGGCCTGCCGGGCCACTTCTACAACTCGTGCAGCGAGAGGGCATACTGGCACAAACAGTGCCACCGCTGCAGCATGACCGGACACTTCTTTGACGTGAGTATAACATCCTGTTTACATGGACAAAAACACCACAAGGCCAAAAGTATAAAATAAACTTTTTATGGACGACAGTTAATATTGTTGAGACGAGATGAAAGTTTATGATGTAGCATTAAGAGTTCCCATCATTTATAGTAAAATGCCTTAAATTGGACCAGCTGCCACATTTGTGCTGTGCCATACAGTTACAAATGGGTAATGTAGTCCAACACATTTGATCAAAATGCATTGGACACCCTGGTAATACAACCTATCACAGGGCCTGAGGACAAATCAATACTAAAACCAAAGAGACATGAAACGTAGAGTTGTTCCCATTCCGGCCATCGATACTGCCTAAAATGTGGTATCAGGTATCGGCAAGTCTGCCGGTCAATTCACCGATACAATGCCATAACCAGTGAGCCCCCCCAATAAAGCAACTGGTTTGAGGTACATTATGGTGTGAGGATAACAAACAACAACAGTGTGGTGCTAGCAGGGAGGGTAGTGTTATGTGGGGTACACACTACAAGATAACAAAAGTAACCAAAGTCTTGATGTTTTCTTGATTATAAATATTATCTTGATGTTCCTGTGGTGTGAGGTATGTTAAGAGGGATTTAACTTATCCCGATCTGCTTGGAAGAATGCGTGGCCACCCTGATTTCAAATTGTAAATATTAAATATTAAATATTTACAATCCCACATCCTGTTGGGTTTTGGGGGGGAACCCCGAGGACAACTGAGCATGCACTCTGTGGATTGTCACGTGGAATGAAATGATAGCCAGTCAGTCAGGAGGGACAAATGGTATCAGAACATCAATCAACAACCGGTTAACAACCAGTGCTACACATAAACACAACGAAGCAACAACTACTTCTATAACACAAGTTTACAATATGTACCTCACTTTTACTTCCTCTCTGTTACCCCGTTTCCTCCCCCCTCTCTCCCCCACTTCCTCCCCACGTGATGACGAGTGACCAGGGGTCAACACACGCTGCTGTTCACATTAATTGATACACTTCAGCAATTACAGCTTAGTTATGTCTCTGCCATGCCGCATATTCCAGCTGTGTGTGTGTATGTGTGTGTATGTGTGTGTGTGTGTGTGTGTTGGCACTGAAGGGTGAATCTAATGACCATCAATGACAATTATCCCACCGCAACGTTCATTACCTTGCCCATTTACACTAATGCCACAGAATGGAAAACCCTGTGTGCATGTAAGAGCCTGCCTGTGTCTCCCCCGCCTCGCATACCCCCTCCCTCTCTCTCTCTCTCTCTCCCTCTCTCTCTCTCTCTCCGTCAGTCAGTCATGTACTGTGCTCTGTGTAATGGATGAGTAACCAGGTGAACACCAGAGGGAGAGGGGAGACCAGGACACACACCGCCCATTTTCTCTCTCTCTTTCCTGTCGTCCATTCTTCCTCCCCTCTTCCTTCCGATCCCCACGTTCATCCCGTTCTTCTTCTCTCCTTTGCATATTGTTTTTAACAACAAACAAAGGTGCAAAGTTGTGCGGTATTCTAATTACCCTTTTCTTGGAACGCACAACTTTTTTTTTCTCGCACTCACAAATTACACTGTATGTGTTAGTGTGCACGTTTGAGAGAGAGAAAGAGAGTCAGGTCTCTGTCCCCTGGGCCTTTCTGTGTCTCTCATTAAAGACAGACGGTTGACGGAGCGCGAGTGTGTCGCTCGCCTCGCCTGTCGCCCTCGACAACAACACACTACCCCGGCGGTCTGGAGGGAGAGAGCAAACAGGAGGGAGTGTGTGTGTGTGTGTGAGGGGGGTTGTTGAAGAACAGAACGCTAGATGAGAGGTGGAGGAAGATGCAGCTATCGAAATTCATATTTTCCATCTCTGTATTCAAATCTAAACATCTCAGATTAAGCCTAAAAAAGTGCCGAGCGCTCTTTAAAGGTCACGATTCAAACAAGCGGGCGCGGCTGAAAACTCTCTCTTTAATGTGACAACAATTTACATATCATGCAAATGTGTATCAGAACTTGTCTTTTTGAAACGTCTCTGCTGCACAGAGCAGGCTCAGATCCTCCTCCTCCTCCTCTCTCTGTCTCTCTCACTCAGTAGGTGTGTAAGTAGATAAATCTCGTTGCCCGCGGCGACTGCGGCATTTTCAATTTCCCAGTGGGAAGTGGCGGCTGTTGGGAAAGGATGTCGGAACGCTTAAGGAACAGCGTGGCGAAGCCCCGGAGATAATGCTTTAGCCACACCGGGACAAAACGACTGACTGCCTGACTTACTGGCTGTTTGAGTGGCTGCACAGAAACACGTGGAGGAAGAGAAACAGAAATCAGGGTTGTACAGGTTTAGTGAGGGACAGAAACTTAAGAGCAAGTTTTCAGTTTCCTTTTAGGCCTCTTTCAGTCCTCCCTTATCTGTTAGCGCCATCACAGCCTAAATGTTCCTTCCTTATTGTGTTTGTATCTGACTCAGAATTTACACATACAAGCTGCTGGTTATTCAGACATATTCCTCCCGCTTCGTCCTCATTTCGTCTCCATTAAAGTGTGCATGTCTATATGTTTTTCTGCATTTTTGAATACCTTATCAAGTGTTTTTCTTTCTCCTCTCAGGCCTGTCCAGATATCTGGAGACAGTATCACATCACGGTAAGTAATTTGCAACAAAACCACCTCTGTCAGTAAACTCTACATTAGTGCTGTTCACAATTTAACATTAGCACTGCCACACTTTTTATGTCTTTTTTTTTTGTCAGTGGCTTGGGATAATCAGCCTGTATGACTGCTAGACGGGTTGTAGATAATGAATACTTTTTCAAAAGCTCATTGATTTTAATTGAACCTGAAGAGCTGCCAATGAGCTCCTAGCACCAACTCATCTACACTTAGGATTTCAGCATTAACAACATCATAAACAGAGCTCTGCTGAAGCTACGAAAAAGCATATGTGTTAAGTATTTTTGGCTGACCGCCGGGGTCAGCCCTACACATGGGTCTGTATGTGACTGACTGAGTAACTGACTGACTGAGTGAGTGATGGTACTTTCAGAGCCGTAGAGAGAGAGAGTCGCGACACAATGGCAGATCATGGAGCATATTGGACCTCCACTGACGCGACTCTCTGTCTATACGGCTCTGGATACTTTGTTCGGGGAGCAGGCGGGGCTGCTCCTCCCTGCTCGACCGCTGTCCTCACCTATGTCCGCAGCGCACACTTTCAGACCAATGTCATCTGCCTCATAAGGACAGTCCTTGTAACACATTGCCCACAAAAGCACAAATTGACCTTGTTCAATATCCATCTCTAGAAAGCATGAAACCATTTTCATGTATTTACTGACATACAAAGCCGAATCTTGGGCCGCACTTCTTTGCCAAACTTCCTGTAGCTGACTTTAATTTGATGACGACTCCTAACACCTCAGTCCAGTCTCAGTTGGGGAGGGGTTGACATTCACAACAAGTTATTTCAGTTTCATAACTACAGGCAACATACTGTACATACAACAGATCCTTAGTGAAACTGTTTGCGAAAACAACCCACAACTCAACCGTCTGAACACAGTTGATGACACACAGCGGCAAACTTAATGTTGCTCCAAAACTTCAGGTAACAAAAGCTCTTAACACAACAGTAGTCATTAAAATGTCAAAC
Source organism: Semicossyphus pulcher (assembly GCF_022749685.1). Lineage (NCBI taxonomy): Eukaryota > Metazoa > Chordata > Actinopteri > Labriformes > Labridae > Semicossyphus > Semicossyphus pulcher. The sequence continues at coordinate 10,044,022 of NW_027211681.1, forward strand.
AAACAAAATGGAAAGCTAGCTACAACTTAAACCCTATTTAAAAAAAAAAGCTTCAATGTAATTACCAGTTTTCACTAATCACAACTTTCTTACAGGGGGGATATTATGCTATTTTGAAGCTTCATATTTCACTCAGTGATACCTGTGGAGTAGCTTAACATCATTTAAAGTTAAAAAAACGTTTTCTCACACTGGTGCTCTGTGCAGGCCCTCATACAGCCCCTGCCTGAAACGACTCAGTCAGCTCTGTCCCTTTAAGAAACCCCGCCCCTACAAGCCCACTTTCTTCTGATTGTGACGTCACAAAGTGCTGCGTGTAGAAAAAACAGTCAGAAACCTGGCATTCACAGCAGCCTGCAGACTGAGCTGAGTAGCCTGGGGATTACTCCAACATACTTTTACCTACAGATTTGAAAGTTCACCCATGTTTAGTCTAAACATTCAACATTGTAACATTATATATATATATGTCTTAAAATGTGAAACAGCATAATACCCACTCTTTAAGCTAGCTACTGTGTTAACGTCTAACACCCTGGATAAATAGCCACTCTGTTTCCTCCTTGATGTTGCTTCTGTCTGAGGTTGGTTTTCTAGTGTTGTGTGGTGGGAAGAAGCTAAGGTAGCTCTCACAGATTTATGTTTACTAAATACATTAATTTAATACGATATAAGGAGCGAACACAGAGGCGTTGGAAGACTCCTGCTCCTGCAGTGCCTCCTGGCTATAGGAGGGAGGGTTGAGGTGGATCGAGTGCCACTGATTGGACAAAAAGATGTGTTTGATTGACAGAAGGCTACATACTGTAGGTTTAAACATAAAAGTATATCTCTGTAAAATAAAATGTGGTGTTAAAAATGAGGTGACATCGTCAGCTCAGCTTTTACATGACAGCTGCATACAAATACATAGAAAGGATGCCCATGCATTTCACATACCATTAAGTGTATCCTTATAATATGTTGGAAAATATAACTTTTTTTATATATATATTTTTTTTGCTTTTGCCTTTTATTGGACAGCTGAAGAGAGACAGGAAATGTGGGGAGGAGAGAGCGGGGGGTGACATGCACCAAATGATCGGCAGGCCAGGAGTCGATCCTGCGATCAGTGTGACGAGGACTGTAGCTAAAGCAGTGCCCTATATTATACTGTTTTTAAGTTTGTAGAGTGTCCCAACAGTTTGTGCTCAACCTGTTTGGTCAAATCCCAGCGGATGCAGTAGTTCTGCTCAGAGTCCCAATTAAAAGCAGAGAACAAGGTGGTGGCAGTGGAGGGACTTAGCCAGCCGCACACTCACCCTGTCCCCCTTACAGCCGGTGACACTCCTTAAAACTTCTTCATGCAGAACCTGCCTCATCAGGATAGAAACATGTGTCAATAAGAATCATCAAAGAGTGACACGGCCTTTACAAGAACCAGATTATTTCTAGTTTAGCATGTGGATCTTCCAAATCAACACCCGCCTTAAAAAGTATTTTCCATGGGCGTCTTGAAGGCAAACACGATCAGTCAGTGATCAATAAGTCTGTTGTGATTGGTATTGACCTCGCCCTGTAGCAGATGACTGAACCATGGCGGAAAAATACATCTTAGGAGATAGAGTAAGAGCTTAGAGTGACGGGAACCTTTAACTTCTTCTACTTATTTGTTTTTTTCATTTTAAACCTGTGTGTGTGTGTGTGTGTGTGTGTGCGCCTGTGTTTGTGTGTGTCTGTGCAGAAACAATGTGTCAAAGTGTAGAAAACTGTGTGACAGTCACATGGGCCAAATGTCAGCAGGGATGCATTTGCTTATTTGTGTGTGTATGTGTGTGTGTTTATCCCAAATCAGAAAAGATAACTAGTTTCTTGGCTCCTTATGTATGCATCTAAGTGTGTTTGTGTGTGTGTGTTTTAGTGTGTGTGTGTGTGTGTGTGTGTGTGTGTGTGTGTGTGTGCATCTAAGCGAGGGGGTGATATAGACCTCAGCCTAAGAGAAAAGAGCAGCTTGTTTGTCAATTAAAAGACGTGATAAAGCATGAAATGGGCTGCCAACGCCACTCGGGACGAGGGAGGGAGAGAGAGAGGGAAGAAGAGTGTGTGTTTGCATACATCTTGGCGTTCACTTTGTGTGTGTGTGTGTGTGTGTGTGTGTTGGGGGAGGTCTGTCACTCTCCTCTATGGAGATTAATTAGCAGGGGCTGTCTAATGAAAAGGCAGCATCGTTAGCGCGAGGGTAGCACGGCGGGAGAGGCGGAGGGAGGAGGGAGCAGGACGGGAAGTTCCAGGGGAGACGCTGGCAGAGAGGACGGGAGTGAAGTTTAATTGTTGCACAAGTGGAGACGGGGGGGGGGGGGGGGGATGCTGCGTGATTCACTGTACACTTTTTGTTTTGAGGAGAAAAATCAGATGGAAGAGCAGCAGAAAGATTCCTTCGGTCGCCTCTCAGATTGATAAAACCATCTTTTTTTTCGTGTGTGTTTCCCTGTGTGTTTGTGTGTGACGGCGTGCTTTAACGGGTGGAGGATTGTGACCCAGGTCTAATTGAAGTATTTAAGCCATTTAAGCACTGGGAACAGAAGGTCGTTACAGATCCAAACTGGCATGGGGGTTAGGGGCCTGCACACACACACACACACACACACACACACACACACACACACACACCTGCATACACGGGGCTCCTTCTGTTTAAGACAGCCTCATTTTATTCATGATGCTGCTTATGACCCTGAACTCCCCAATGTGAGAAGGTGTGTGTGCATGTGTGTGTGTGTGTATGTGTGTGCGTGTTTGCTTTGGGAGATGTGACTCTGTCACCTTCCGCTGGGCTCAGCCAGGTGTGAAAAGGCATTCTGTCAGACCTCCCTGCTACTGGGTCCATTTATCCTTCGTGTGTGTGTGTGTGTGTATGTGTGTGTGTGTGTGTGTGTGTGTGTGTTGGGTCCGTTTATCTTCAGTGTGTTTTCTGCCTGCACCTGGCCCTCAACTAACAAACTCCTCCAAACCACACAGTATAGACCACAAAGCCCAGGGGTATTTACTGAGAAAGTAAGATACTGACACACATGGGCACACGCACACACACACACACACACACACATATTTCAACAAATATATATAGAGCAGTAAATGGACTAAAAAGCCATCCACAACATTTTCATCTGGCCTTTGTCGTATTTTTACGTATTTTTAGACATTTTTATACAACAGTGACATTTACACAAAAAGATTTGCTTCAACAACTCTCTCAGGTTTTCTTTCTCTTTCGCTCACCCACACACACACACGCACACACCAACACACACACCCACAGACGCTCTGGTTTTACTTCTTTCTTTTGCATACAGCTTTACAGCGTGGGGTCGTTTCTCTTCTGCGAACCCCTTCTGCCTTCCCTCTCTCTTCTTTGTCATTCACACCGAGTTTCTGTACATACAAAACCTCATTTAAAAAAACACCAAAATACTTTCAGACATCATTGGTTTGTTCTTTAAAGCATTCTCGCTGCTTTTTTGTGTTATGAAAATATATAATTGTATTTTTTTTTATGTACATATTTCTACAACTTCTTTTACCATTGCACTTCATTTCCCATAATGCCTTTGAACAAGCTTGAAAGAACAGGTGTGCTACTTTCAGTCCAAGATGAGTGTACGATTGACGCACTTTTAATACCCGAGTATCTCGCCTGCACCTCTCAGTCAAATCACATTGCATCATTTCTCTGCTTTAGTTTTCTTCTGATCTTGAGCTTCAGTTACAGAGAAGCCACGGCTCTTTGAATCTGAGCGAGCGATGACAAAATGCTACATCAATTCTTTGTTTTAGTTTGCTTAAAATGTAGCATATGGCTGCTTCGTATATTACTGATTAATCAGTCACTACATTAGTTATTTGTCGTTTTGCTCTTAAAATCTAGAAAAAATAAAGATCATAAGTTGACATGTTCAGTTTGGTTGCGTTGTACAATAGACAGTACCATGGGAAGAAAGGGTCACAAAGCTTAGTGAAGTACAACAGAGCAGCAGTGGCAAATTTGGAGGCTGGGCCAGTAAATGATTTTAATTTCTGCCTGATAAAAGGCTTTAAACATTCGGAGATGTACGCTGAATGTTCTGTGGTTTCTGTCACAGTTCGTATGCCACATATTGTATTTGAACTACACAGTGGTGGTGATTTTGGGGAAAGGTTTTCTGATGAAGAAAGACAAGATTTGGGAATGGTTCAGGGCAAAGAGGAGGAGAAACAAAACTGGAAGACTGGAAAATAGAAGCCAAAAGAAAAGGAGGAGCAAACGAAGGAGGAATGGATGGAAGGATGGAGAACGAGCAGGAAAAGGCGGTGCAAGTTGACCGACCTGCTGTCCTTACACGGGCTGCATTAATGCATGTAAAGATCATGCATAAATGCATGCGTTTAGCATACAACACACACAAGTCACAGTGACTTTTTCCTCCTGTTAGTGTTGTCAGGACCCTGCTGTGCTGCGTTAAGACCAGAGCGCCACCCCATGGCCGCTGTGGGAAGTGTAACTCCTTCCTTTTAACCAGGTATTTGCAGTGAGAAAATTCCTCCTTTTATTTTTAACTCCTAAAGTGAGTTAAATCCTTATTAATGATTAAAAAGCATATGTTTTGTTGTATATTTTATTCTCTCTGAACCACAGGAAGAGAGGAGGAGACGGAGAGGGAGAGAGAGATGTTATGTTCCTGAAGGATAGGAGGAGATAGACGGGAGAGCGAGGAGGGGGGAGTGTATTAAAAAGGCCGAGAGAGACAGGAGAGAGAGAGAGAGAGTGAGCACACAGCAGCTGATTGGTGCAGGTATATCGGTGTGTAAGCATTGATTGGCCTCTCTTTAGATGGTAGCTGTGACACCTGTATGTGTGTGTTTATTGATCGGCACCTCTGCCCGTGGAGCTGTGTGTGTGTATCGAGCGGATTCTCTCCTCACGGTGGTATCAGTGTGTGTATCGATCTTTTCCTCAGGGACAGGTGTGTGTGTGTGTGTGTGTGTCTCTTGGGGTGCCTGTAAAGTGACCTTTTGTTCCTGACAGAAATGAAGCCGTTTTAACTCGTCTCCTTAAACTCCATTTGGTGTCCCTCTTACTCACCCCACTGCCCCTTTTTTCTGCCCTTTTCTTTTAGTTTTTTGTACCTTTTTAAGCCTTTTTGTCTCACTGTCTTTGTCCGGAAGGTTCTTTGCTCTATGGTCATATTCACACATGTCTTTGTTAGCCCAAGGTTAGGACGTTTTGCCACTAAAATCCTCTTATTGTCAGGAAATATGTTTAAATTTCGTTGAATACATTTTTAAGTAGCTCTGTTTTAGTTTGACGATCTCAAATAAAAGCTCATAAAGAATTATCTGCTTTACAATTTTCAGATTGTACAATTGTACAAATTGTCATTAAGTATAATAACTTGCATGTAGGGTGTAAATCCTTCTCTGTGTTCTGATAACCGTTAACATACTCATCATGTGGTGTAAAATTTACCGTCCTAAGATTATCAAACATGATGGCCCGATAAGCTTAAACATATTTACAACATTTGTCTGACATTACATTTATTCTGACTAACTTTTAATTAGGAGCAGACGTACATCTAGGACCTGGCAGCAGGATATATTGTTCCCATTAGATGTTGCCTTGACAACAACAACTCTTCCTAGGATCCATATTATAATAAAACACAGTCAGTCAACAATATACTTCTTACAGCACACATTAAATTTGCGACATCAACATTTCAATCAACCACTATAATGACATCAGACCACTACATATTCAGAGCATTAATACAACAACTAAATGGACAACTGATGCAGCAGCCAGAAGCAAACGGCGATAATAACCTCATTTTATCTAAACATCAAAGTAATCATTTTATCAGCTTTTCTCCAAAAAATAATTAATATATTTCTTAACACACATCCTATTTAATTTTATCTTCAGTAATAAACTCATCTGAAGCTGACTTTCAGCCATGTGATATCAGTGTGCTTTTAATCAATATTTGTCACACTGAGCAGGGGACTGCTAATTGTTTTACTCTACTTATTTGGCTCTTCTTTACCAACACTGAGCAGTAATCTGAGACAATACCAGAGCGTCTTATTTCCAGCAGGGCCTTGGAGTCAGATACAGCGAGCGCTGTCTTATAACCACGACACATAAACACATTTCTGCAGTGATTTCTTTCAGTGTGACCTTCAGTAAAATTGATCTGAACTCTCTCATAGAGGTTAAATTAAGTACTTAGATTTTTTTTTTAAATACACACTTGATGTTTAAGAGGTTGTGTAGCGTTGGCACATATTGTATTTGTTCATATCTGTATTTGGCTCAGCAGTGTCTGTAATTCACTGTTGAAATCTTTCATATTTTAATATAGAGAGGAGAAATTGACAACAAACTTTTTTATTTATTTATTTTTTTAACATATTTTGAAGCTATTAAATGTTGTTTTTTACATAAGAAAATTATGTATTTGAATCATATTGTCTACAAATTAGGGTTAGAAATACTCTCTATGACATAGCACTAAAGAGGAGTTTGATTCATATTATATGATGACATAATATCTCTCCTATAGGAAGCTCCATATTGTCCAACATAAACAATCTCTGTAACGCTAGTCTAGTATTAAATTCAGTAGTTAATGTGCGGCTCTTTGTAGAGAGGCTCAGTGAATGTGTCGGGTACATCGTGTTCCAGCATCATTGTTGGCATCCGGTGATTTAAAGTAGTTCTTGGTGAGTTGCAGGATCACAGCGGCAACATAAAAGCAGCTTTAAGAACATTTTTGGCGTCATATAAACTAGAAATACACGTCCGTCTTTCCAGGCGGAAGTTTCATAAAGCTTAGGCTGAAAATGCTCTTCTCTCACCATTGACCAAGTCAGGTCCCTAAGCACAAATCGAAGTCCATCCCTCGATACGTTTGGCAATGTTTTCCTCTCTACACAGGTCGAACACAAAGAATGAGAGTTCTGTTTAACCCTGTTTTACTGTGTTTAATATGAGTTAGAAATAAAGACAGTTCATCTTCTGTGACCTCAACTGGTCTCACACAGCAGCTGAAATCTGCCACAGGTTCATGACATCATGCTGTGTTAGAGCGCCCTTCAGTGGGCAGACAGAGAACTGCACTCTGGCTACAGAGGGGAGAGTTTTGAGCCAGACTGACGCATTGAGACATTTGTTTGCTGTGTATGTGCATGTTAACTGTACATCTGCACGGTATTTGTTTCACACAGAGAGGAAAGGAGAAGTTTCATCCCTCTTCAGAATAACTCCACTGGTCCAATTTATTTGTGTCATCAGAAGGCACATCCACATTTATAAATCCCTGCAGGTCCGGGGACATCATTATTTTCACCAAAAATCCTCACATTTTTTCTTATTCTAAATTGTTCTTTTATTTTACATAGACATGTTTCAGTCAGAAAAGTCATGTCTATGTCGAATGATAGAAGAACAGGAAATACCACGGCATGGCCTGGGTGGAGTAATTCTTTGTTATTATGAGTGAAATTATGAAGCTTTCATATTGATAATATATGTAATAAAGTAATTTGGGATTGGGAACCAGCCCCATCTAATTATGCCCCAGACTGAGCTTATCAAATTATTTTTATCTACTTATGTTGGCATGCTTTTTTTAGAGCCACACTTTGCAAAACCATCTAATCAAGTCACGTGTCTATGCTGAAACTTCATTTCAAGAAATTAGACCACAGTGCTAGTTGTGATGTCTGTAAAATGATCATTTTAAGTAAGGTTGGAGCAAAAACAATATGCTGAAACATTTGTTTATGCAATCTGTGCTTATATTTAAAGAATACCTCACATTTGACACTCTTCACACCAGTACAACTGTCTACTCTAGAATATTACCACACAAACAGGCCGTGCAGATTTTTTCTTTGCCTAAAATAACCTAAATGAAAACAAACGCTGAATGAATATTCTGTCATTTCATCCATTAATAATAAATAAAACAGGCTCATTGATGCTGGAAACCTGTGCAGGATACCTTTTTTTAGATCAATAAGACGGCCGCTAGCTGGCTTTGAAGTCAATAATATCTCATGTGTTTCCTTTCCTGTTAGAAGTGCATTCAAAACATGAATAAATAAATACACAAACCTTAAAAAAGGATGACAAAATATTCATCAATCTTACAATAAGTCGAACATGTAGTTGAAACTATACTGTTCACAAACACAGTGGTGACAGAGAGATAATAAAATGTTTGTCATGAAGCCGTCTCCACAAAGGCTGATATAATAGTTAAAGCAGTGAAATGACCCCCGCAGCACTTTCCTCCTTTCTTCTTTCTGCTGAACATGAAATCACAGGTTTAAGTTTCCACCTTTATTCTGCTTCCTCTTCTGTCCTTGACCTCCTTCATTTCTTTTCTCTTACATTGTGTTCATTCAAACGGCGCTCTGTAAAAGTCCTTTTAAACCCACATCTATTCAGCGAGCTGTTTTTGCTGCCTCATCACTGTACGGTACAGACTCTGCAGTCTGCTCACCTCTGTCAAAAGGCTCTCAAGTCTTTATTCCCTCTTCAAGTTGAGGGTACCTTTGTAAAAAAAGAAAAAGGCCTTTGTGTGTTTTTAATCTGGTTCTTTTAACAATTAGCCGCCGACAGGGCAAAAAGAGTAAAGTCCTGCAGGTACAAGTCATTTAGGAAGCACAATGACAAAGTTAGAGACTGAGAAGTGGTGCAGATAACTCATCTTGTTGGATCTGAACATTTGCTGCTTCCAGCTTCTTAAATGTAATTATGTAGTTTTTTCGTTGTTTAATATATACATGTGTATATTTATATATTTGTACTGTTTTCAAACAACTTTTTTGTGGCTTATTTCAAATCACTGCTTAGTAAAAAAGGATCAAAATATACATGTAGCAACATAAAAAATATAAAAAGACAATTTAGGAAAAAAAAAAAAGCCAAAAAAAGATGACTTGTACAACACCTTGCACACAGTTGGCTGTGTGTTCAAACACTTGTATATTTGGTACAGGTGTCTCCACATACAAACTGAATGTACATAAAGAACCAGAGGAATGCACACACACACACACACACACAGGTGCCGTGTTATCAGTGGTCTTCCAGGTTCTGCAAGTCTCTGTGCCTTTCCGCCTTGCTGCATGGTGTTGTTTTGGTGTGTGTGTGTGTGTGTGTGTGTCTGTAAATGTGTGTTTGCGGGTGATTTGTTGGCTAAAATGTAAAATTAACATCCTGACCACGACATCAGAGAGAGAGTGAGTCCATGTGTAACTAGTATAAAATGTCAAATCTAAATCCCGGTCCCTCTCGTACTTATGTGCTGTTTCTGTCTAATTCCTGGAATTAAGGCGAATGACACATTTCCTGTGAACTCGTCACTGAGCGCTCAGGATAGAAACCGAATGACTGAAACCCAGATTTGAATAGATTAGCTTGTATCCTCTGTTCCGCCCTCCACGCTGTGACCAGATTACCTCCATTCCCTGCCCCATAAAAAGGGGGGGGGGGGTTCCCTCCAGTGGTGGCAACCCACCGCTGCCGTCCAACCGCTCTGCATCACATTATCGTTACATTCCAGGAGCGTTTCCTCTCTGAAGAGAAAATCAGGACTCCTTCTGATTGTGTTCACACTGATTGACTGACTGACGGGAGGAGATAGGGAGTGCCTCTGGGAATTCCACCGTGCGAGTGCGAGTCCTCGCAGGGCGCGGGGTTACGCCTTCGGTCTGAGGCTTTGTGAACTGGCAGACACAAAGGGGGCAAGAATCACATCTGGTTATTTGGAGAACCCCCCCCCCCCTTTCCTCCTCCTCTATATCCTCTCCCTCCGTGGCCTCCCTAACTGCACACCTCCACCTTAAAGCGTCTCCTCAGAATGATAACACTCTTTTTGAATGAGAGTAAACACTATAATTAAACTCTTTATAATTTTGGAAATTGCACTGTTAAAACTCCCACATGAGAATAAGTGGATTAATGGCTCTGGAGTTCATTCTTCTTCTCCTTATAGCCGTTTCACAACTGTCTAATTAACCTAATATGTACATACCAGCATGTTGCACTCAAACGCACCACACGGCTCTGTTTGTTGTGGTATGAGCTTGGTAGTGTTGCGTTGTGTTGTGAGGCTGTTTTCTATGATAAAGCATGCAGAGTGGGTCCCCTGTGGGTCCAGTAACATATGCAAACCTCCACCCATCGCTGCAATAACATATGCAAAACAGCACCCCGAGCTCCCACCACCCGCTACTGTTTAGATCCCACCCCCCTCACCTCTTACACACAGGCCTGTTTGCTTCTCGGATTGTGTTTGATAACTGTGTGTGTGTGTGTGTGTGTGTTCCTTCAGATTGTAGTCTGTAACAGTCTGAGCTTTGTGTTGGCCAAAGGATTATCACGGCTTTGCCACCAGCAGCCAAGGCAAGGAGCAGAGGAGAGCGCGGCTTAGAGAGACACCGTGTATGTGTTGGGACGACTGTGGGAAAACACTGTGTGTGTGAGTGTGTGTGTGTGTTGGACAGGGAGAGAGAGTGCTGATTTTTGTGTGTGTGTGCATGCATTAGAGGCCACGGATGGCTGGTTGTCTGCGTCCACCTAGCGAAGCCCTTAGGACCTTCTCAAACACCCTCCTTTACACACTCACACACACACACACACATCCTAGACCGTCAGTCCTCCTTTAGTCTGAATGGCAAACTGTCTTTGAACAGCTCGAGAAGCTTTTAATGTCGTATCAGCAGGAAGTGGACCAACTGAAATATCTCCCGCTGTCTCTGCACTTAGGAGGAGCGTTAGTTAAACACAGACAGTCGTTGTAATGCAGCCTCTCATGCTGTGTCTGTCAAACAAGTGTATGAATGGAGAGGTTAAAGGGCCCTTTGGGAAAGCAGGGAAAGCTAAGCTGGAAAACACATTGAATGGAAAAATGTGAAGAATATAAAAGGAAATAAAACACATAATGTGTCGTGCCTAAAATAAAAGCATGAAAAATGTGATCTTGATAGTCAATCTAACTTAATTCCACAGTTGTGCCGGCCTGCCCCATACAGTATAAAGCGGTTTGTAGTGAGGTCAAAGATGAAGATGTTAAAAATGCTAACAAACTCAATCCAACCCACATTAAAACATCATTAAGACATTGTTTGTTCTCTGTTTAATTTGAGTTTGTGACAAACCGAGAGTCTTCTGGAAACCAAACTAACCAGCCACTCCGATGATAACAGGACCTGTTTGTAGTTTCTATTACTCCTGTCTTTGTTCCTTCTCATGGTCTCGCATTCAGTTCCTTAAACAATGGACACATTCAGGCGTGTTTTTCTTGTTTTACTATGATCCCAAGTCAGACGGAGCCAGAGTTCAGATTTGTTTAACTTGTTTAAAGCTCCTGGTTTGTGTGGACAAAGCCGTACCTCTTGTCTCTTTGCTGATTTTGTCCTGTACATGCTTAAAACATATTATCCTGCTTTCTTCACAGTCATATGTATCACTCACTTAAAATTGTTGCCCTGTGAAATGTAAACAAAGGCAGTGTGTTAATCACTTCATCTGACACTTACCCCCACCTACCTTGTCTCTGATGGTCTGGTTTGCTTTTGTAGCTCATATAGAGCCATCAGAATTAATTTCAGTCTGTTTCATAACCAGCGAAAAACTCCTCACAGGAGCTTTAAATGTGAAACCTCACCACTTCAACACTGTGTTTAACAAAGGTGTACTTGTTGTTCTTGTTTGTTTCATCACCGTAGTTTTTACGGTTAACCTGAGGGGTAGTCTGAGGTTACCTTTAAGAGTCTGTATCTTCCTCGAGCCTTGCAGTACAATCAAAGCCCTTCTCAGGTTCTCAAACACTGCTAAGGCCTCCTTCATTCACATTTCTCATATGTCTCATGTTCTGTGTCTGGCAAATTCTGCAACTCCAAAACCAGCAATACAACCTTCATTATTAACACAACTGCTACTTTCACTTTTAACTTGTCTAGGACCTAATACGTCACGATGAATACCCTCCAGAAACACGGTCTGAAGCAGCCATCTTTGTCCCCATATTGGAACAATTATCACATCTTTCCCTTCGCAACACATTGTCATTTGACACTTCCACATTTAGACTTGCTTGAACAACACTTCATAGGAAACTTATTCATTGTTCATTTAACCCAGCCTAAGAACTTTATCAAAACATGGGGCAGTACAAATAATGACAGCAAATATAACAATGGCAACATTACTGATATGGAAACCTAAGTGTGTTCTTCAATTATAATTTAGGTACTCTAAACTAATACGTAGAACAGTCATAGCAAGCCATGCTAATGTTTTTTATCAGTTTCATTATGAGGCTTCGCACCGCTGAGAATCATCTGGAAGCAGAACCAATCAGCACGGAGTTCACGTGATTTATTTATCTGTTTTATTTATATGTTTTAAAGTAATAATCTCAAAGATTTTCATGTAAATGTCTGTTAAGTCACTATCTATCGCCCAATGATGAAAGCCTTTGCATCATTGTAGAATTACAGACTGGCTGTGGGCGGCAACTTTTGTGGAAAAAATCACAAGCAGCGCCCAGTTAGTGACGCGTTTCCCATCAGCCAGCAGTGGTTGGTCTGCCAGAGAGGGTAGGCGGAGCTAAGCGGCTGCTTTTCCGGTCTCTGCAAGTGTTGTGAGTAAACTGTAATCTACTATGGCTGAACAAACAAAGAAAAGATCGATGACTACAGATACAACTTCAAATATAAATCCAAAGAAAAAGAAACAAATTTGACGCTCAGATGAAGGCAAACAGTCTGAAAAGGAAAGCGACCGTCAGCGAGGAAAATCAAGAGTTACAACTGTAGCCAACCGTGGACGTCACACAACGAAACTGAAATCTCCGAGATAACCAATTTAAAGTTGCAGGGACAGAGCACATCAAAGGAAATTTCCATAAATGTGCCAAAATAAACTCACTTTCTTCCTTTTTCTATTGTTTTTTGGCCATTTTGCTTTATTCAGTGGATAGAATCTGAATGAGGGAAGAGAGAGTTGGGGTGACTTGCTGCGAGGATCCAAGGATCGGAGATGAACCCTGGACCGCTGCGTCGGACTGTGCCTCTAAACACGGGGCGTACGTTTTAACCGCTGAGCTAAACCAGCGCCCCTTTAAGCTAATTTTCAACTGCAGTCCGTGGGCATGTGTTATGCAGCTACAAAGACACATAAAATGCATTAAAACATGAGCATAAGAAAACATACAATGTATTATAACAAGGCCAACAATACTTACAACACTACGGCATACCTTATTTCATTTCAAAGCCCTTAATGGTATAAACAGCTCATAAGTAATGCATGAGTTTGCACGGACACATTTAATCCTAAACTGATTTCATTGGATATTTAAGAAGAAAAACTCCTTAAATGTCATGTTTATCCAATTAGGAAACCAGGATCAATAAGGTGTAGAAAGACTTCCTGTTTACGCATGACCCAAACACATACTGCCGTCGATTGGATTCCATTAGAAGTGGATTTGATTTCTCAGGCCGGTTGTCCTATCAGTAGTGATCACCTGAAAGTAATTAAAGTTTGAAACCAAAGATACTAAAACTATCCACCAACACGCCTTCGTCATATTGGCTTTCACGGCACAGCCAGACTCTCTAGGACTGCTCTCTAAACCCCGGAGAAAGAAAGAGAAAGACACCAAACTGATAGGATCCCTCAGGCCCTCACCCTGCTGGCAATTTAGATAACCCCTGATAGGAAGCGGCGGCAGGAAACAGAGAGCAGGAACGAGAGAGGGAGAGAGAGAGAGAGAGAGGGATGAAGGTTCCTCAAGTTAATTAATATTGTATGAGGCAGACGACTCCTCACACGCACACGCATGCAGGCGCGCATTCACGCCAGGTTCTCACACAACTATCACAGGTTGATGAGAGAATAAGAGGGGATTTCATTTCTTCTTCTTTTTTCATTGTGTGTGTGTGTGCTGGATCAGAGTGTGAGGAGATAACACAAGCCCAAGGTCAGAGACAGAGGGAGACCTACAGCCAATTTACATGAGAGATGAATGGGAAGAGGGGCTGGAAGGGTGGAGGTCGGGGGGAGCTTGAGACGGGTGGGGGGGGGGGACTGTGATCTCCTTAGGGTGCACATGTGTGTGTGTTTGTGTGTGTGCGTGCTTTGCAAGAGGTCTGTGATCTCCTGGCCTTTGTGATGGAGATGGGCCCGGCCGGCCTGACCCGATAATGACGCGACGCTCTAATAGCATTCATCCTTTCTGCTGCAAAACTACTCATGCGGAAAAGAGAGAGAGAGAGAGAGAGGGAGAGAGAGAGGGGGGAAAAACAAGTGTGAGGGGTAGATGTGGGGATGGAGGGGTGTGTACGGGGGGAGAGAGGGGAGCAGGAGGAGAAGAAAGGGAGGTTAGCTAAGCTATGTTTAAAAAATGACGCGGGGCACAAATCATTTGTAATCTCGGAATCAGGGCTGAGAGAGACGAGGGAGGGGGATGAGTGTGAAGGTGTGTGAAGCTGTGTGTGTGTGTTTTAGAGAATGGCTTTAGATGTGCGTGCGTGTGTGTGACATTAGCAGTAAATGCAGTGTGCCTGTGTCTCCTCTCTCTCTTTATCAGTGTATATTTGCTGTGAGCGCTGGAGCATGGAAGGCTTTCAGAACACTGGCCCATAGGGGACGGGACCCTGTGTCCAACACACACAAACACACACACACACACACACACACACACACACTGAGCAGCTACTTATCATACAGGGTCATTACAGGCCTCTAACTAAAGCCCTGGTAATCACTGGTTTATATCAGCACCCATATTCGGCGTACAATACACAGCAGGTATCAATAGAGAGCATGGGAATGATGGAAGAGAAAAGGGAGGGTGGGAGATAAACAGAACGTTAAACCCACATTTTTATATAGAGGGAAAATAATTAATTTTCTTAAGCATTGATTTTCTAGTAACAAGCTCCTTTCATCTTCTCTGTCTGTTCTTAGACTAAGGCCGGTGTTCCTGTGAAGCAGCGTGGAGAAGACGAGGGTCGAAGTCCCGCCTACTGCTACAACTGCTCCAGGAAAGGACACTTTGGCCATGTGAGTATCTCACTCTGTCTGCTTTTTATTGTAAAGGCCTCCTGCACTTTAAATCAGAAGGATTTTAAACTCACCCCACACCTGCCTTCTCAAAGGTTATTCTCATGTTTGCACGGAATAACAGTGTTTGAGTTGTTTGTGTTTTGACTATCCCATATTGTTTTAGGGTGCTTTCACACCTAAAGTCCTTTTGTGTGATCCGAATCAAAGACCAAATTGTTACCATGTTGCATTTTGCCTCGAGCGTGGTTTGTGTTCACACAGTGGTCCAGTGGACCAAAAGTGCGTTAAACCTGCTTTCTGATTGGTCAGAATTTCCACGTGGGAAAACTCCCTGAAGTAAACAAAGAGGGAGAGTACGCTCCTCAATGACACTCGAGACGACCGAGCAACATCGCTCCACCGTTCAATCAGTTCCACTCTCCTTAAGTTTCTCTCTGTACAATTTAAATACCTCTGTATTCTTGTGCGCTTCCACAAGTATTTGTGAAATTACTTATTTCTATTTCCTCGTCGCTCCCCCACGTCTGTCCTCTACTCATCCTGCTGCCTGTATCTGTACGTGTAAGCACCCGTTAACAGCCCACAATGCACAGTTTTTTTAGGTCCTGCCTTAGATCCGTTTATGTTCTCACTGTAATAAACCGCACCACCTCTCCAAGCGGTCTTGGACCAGTTGTTTTGGTCCGCACCATCATGTGATTACCGCTTTCACAACTGCACAACTGAACAGCACCAGAGTTAAATTAAATTGAACTAAATGCTGTGCTTGTGAAAGCGCCCGTAAAGTTACTGTAGGAATTAAATATAATCATTCATTCATCCAGAGGAGTCACTATGTTTCTACAGCAGCCTAGAACAGAATGGTTGTCAGTTGGTTTTAATCTGTAATCTCCGCTCACTCCTACACACTGCTCCTTAAATAGGATGCCAAACATCACTGATCTTCCCTTCAACACCTGCATGTGTGTGTATGTGTGTGTATGTGTGTGTGTGTGTGTGTGTGTGTGTGTGTGCACACGCTCTCATACAATTGTGTGTTTTCCTCAGGCGTGTACACGGCAGAGGATGTTCAACGGGACGTATCCCAGCTCCCCGTTCATCAACCACTACGACAACACGATGGACATCAACCGCAGACAACACAGGATGAAGATGAAGGTTAAAGGTAAGAAGCAGGCAGTAACACCAATCTCTTAACCAAGGCCTTGAAGCACTAAACAAAGCTGAGGTGTTTGTAGAGACAGCTGTGGTATTCAGAGCCTTGACGTAAAAGTACTAATAATTAATTCATGTACTGATACTCCCTTACAAGTAAAACTTCTTTATTTTAAATCCTGCTTTGTATTAAATATCTAACTTTGCATTTTGAGTCTGTGGCAACGTCCCTGAAACAAAATAACTGAATGATTAAAGACTTTCTCTCTCTGTTTTTGCCCAGATCTGAAGAAGAACGGCTTTTTCCCTGCTGGTCCTCAGACCCCTCTCAATCCGGCACCACCCAAGAAGAAACAGAAACTGAACCATCACACAAACGACCACAAGCCTAACCGCACGCCTCACCAAAGCCCCAACAACCACAAGCCAAGCCCAAGTCACATCTTTTTTAAAGACAGCCATGACTATAAAGGCTCAGCAGCCAAAACACATAAGCACAATAAGTACAAACAACAGGAAAGCAGTGGCAACGTTAAACCGTGGAAACCGAAAAGACCTGTGCCCACCTCCAGAGACCCACCACCTAAACTGATTTTGGATGAAGCAGATGACTTTCCCCGAGGCGGGGGAAAAGGAGAGAGCATGGAGATGAAGAAGAAGAGGAACAGGATGAAGAAAACAAAGCAAGTTCCCTCAGGGCCACAAAGGGGACACCGAGACAGCAGGCCGGACCGGCTCTGCTGGACTGTAACCGGAGACATGAAGGGGTCAAGGCAGGAGAAAGGAGAGAAGAAGAGGAGGTGGAGAAGTCGAGGCAGAGGGGACACTAACAAAAAACTTGATGATCAGATGTACCCGACTGATGAGAACCTGTTTGTTATCAAACAGAAGAGGAAACGGAGCAGATAGCATCAGACTGCTTGTCTGGAGCTGTCAGGGCCGCTATCTTTCTGACCTGTACCTGAAGTATGCGTCATGACATTTCAGGACTGGTCATTTTCTTGACTCAGGTTTTGCTGAAAAACAGTTAAAGTTGCTTTAAAGGATTCATAGGATTTTTACAGATGACATTTGACCTGTCATAGTAAGAAAAGTGCAGGTGTAATTAAAAAAAAGTAAGAAAAGAATCTACTTCAGTTTCAGTTTTAGATCCATTGTAACGATAGATTCACAATTTTTCTGTCTTTGTCACTCTTAAAACAGTTTGAAGCTCATATGAACATTGAAACATGTTTGTCTTTTCTCCTTATATTGGCCCTTGAAGGATCCCCTTACTAATGCAATTTCATTGTAAGTGTTGGGGGACAAAATTCACATTTAGTTTGAAACTGTATTCAAAAGGTCATCTGAAAAAAAAAAACAACTTCTAAAGTCTGAGTTCGACAAATAAAGTGGATATTTTTCAAAGTTACAGTCTTCGTAGTAAAATATGTAAAAACATTTGTTCCTTCCACTGCCGCTCAACACGGACAAACTGCCCGAAAACAAGGCGAGGAAAGTTTGTAATAAAAAATCTAACTTTGGAAAAATCTACTTGATTTGTCTGACTCACTTCGGTAACGTCCTTCTATTACCTTCAGATAAAGCGTATCTCTTAATGCTGTATGATAATTCTCTTAATCCTGAATCACCAGGAGGACTGAGTACAGCTAGCAAACACCTGTGTCAAAACCTCCATTTGGGTGCCTGACTATGGGTTCAACAAAGGCTTAAAAACTGTGAACCTATCCTTTTATTTTAATAGTACCACCTGCATATTTCCTACAATGACAAAATGTCACCTTGTGGTCAACCCGTACTCAAACAGTGGCTTCATGTAATGGCATTTTAACATCTCAGCTAGTATCTTGAACAGTGTCAATCTCTAAATGTATCACTGGCTACTAAGAATTCATTGCCGGTTTCGTGTCAAGATCATGACTTTAATCATAACAAGCCTGAAGAGACAGAAAATAATGTACCTCCATCATGCAGCAATGCTTCAGTCGACTGTTTATTAATTGATGGATAAATGGGTCTATTAATGTCATAATAGTTTCTGCACATTGCAAAATGTATATTGAAAACTGCTCTGTTATTACAGTAAGATGATTTCCTCGTGCCTCCACTCTGAACACAGTTGTTGCTGCAGTTTGCCATAGAAACCAAAGGATGGTGGATTTTTAAACTTAGTCTCGGAAATGTTCCTTTTTACATTTAGAACTGAAGGGATGCATTTTTTCTATAACTCATTAATTTGTAAATTATCTAAAAATTTGAACATTGTGTAAAAACCTGGGTCATCCATGTGATGCAAATCGGCAGATAATAATATCACCAGTTTTGTGATTTGGACAGAAAGCATCACTGACATGCAGCCCTGTCAGTATTAATGTTTAACCATCAACTATTTAAACACAAATGCACATATTCTTATTTGTAATGGATAAACTATGATAAAGCTGTAATGACAAAACATAATAAACTTGAATCTGACTTATTAGATCTGTTATTGCGGAGGACAAATCAGTGGCATCAGTTGTGTGCTTCAGTTATGATGACCTGTTCTCACTGGTATATTAAGTAACCTTAAACTGTTCCATAATAATTTGTATAATTTATGAAGATGAGTCAATAAAACAGTTTGGTTCCAGTCCTTTAATGTCTTTTTTTCCTTCACTTGATGACACACTGTCATGCTCATAAAATACTGGAATATCAGTCATATTTGAAGTGTATCAATATTTGGCTTTGCAAAGATTTTGTAGTATTGGCAATCACAGCTTTCATTAATTATTAGATGTGAATATAAATTAAAAAAGTGATCCTCCCACAAGTCTGTTGATATACTGAGTACAACAGTAGGCTATGGATATTTTCCAACATGAATGAAAATGCATTAAATGTACATGACAAAAAAAGATTCAATTACACCTAACTTTATATATTTACCTACTCTGTGTTAAATGCTTTTTACTGCCAAAATTTGGCATTTAGGCCATAGTATAAGAGGTACACTATATTTATATTTTACCCATGTGAAAGTATAGAGAAAAATCTAAACTCTTGCTTCAAAACTAAACCTATATAAGCTTATAAGCCTTATAAGCTTATTTATATTATTAAAAAAGAAAAGAAAACCCCACTCATTAAGTCCCTTTCACAGAGTTATGGCATTTCATATGAAATGATTATCATCACTGTAGTATTGGGGAGGGGTAGCTACAACTGCTGGGTAGTTAAATCTATTTTAAGGAATCACTTTATAAGACGATAATATAATGTGTGCGTAAACATAAGCTGCAAAGTAGAAAAAGAAAACTACATAAGTGTTTTATTCTCCTTGGCCTTCCTTTGTAATTAACCTAGATATAAAACATTACAGATATTTTTTCCACGTTTTACGACAATACGTGAAGGCAGCAGATTAGAAACTCGTGACGCATTACGTCGCTCCGCACCCGCGTGGAGCACTTCCAAGTAGCCGCATCTACACCTTCATTTTCGGTTTTGTGCTGTAAAAGGTTTCATTGTGAGAGTTTTCGCTGAGTAGGAGCACAGTAAGCGAGGTGGACAGCGACTTGACTCTGCAAAGAAGAGACATGGAGAACGGGTCGTCCAAAACCGGGGACAGCAAGCTGGACCAGGCTGTCAAACAGTGGCTGCAGTATGACAAGGTGAGCTGACAGCAAGTTAGCGAGCTAGCTTAAAGTGCTGTGACTGTCCTGGTATGTTTCTGTAGTTTTTAAGTTACATTTAAGTGTGACCTAGCGTTATGTAATAATTTGAAATTATGACTTCGTGTGATGAGGCAAGTCTGGATCGTGAGCTCTCTGTTGGGATATCATAGGAATATTTATAACACATGGCGAATGTAAGGAGGATATTTTGTATTAACGTTAAACAGGAGGGTACAACTCTGTCAAGTGAAACTAAATGTGGCGTTTAAGTAAGTGCTGTGTGAATGTAATGATAACCCTATTTGTTCTTTTATTAGCTCTCGATCAATTTACGACGTGTATTTTTCTTGATGATAATGCTCTTTTAACAGGTCTGTAATTTGTTAATAAATAATAGAAACAATTCCCGGAAAGAAGTGTGTCATTTGATGGGAACAGAAAGACTACAGGAAATTGGCCTCCTTACAGTCCAGTATTAATGTCAAGTCATTTCTAGTTTCTGCTAGAAAGTCTACATGCAAGTAAAAAAAATCATCATATACAGAGAATTATTTCACTAAAATTATTATTTACTTGAGTTAAAATTCCTCTAAGGATGTGTGTTTCCCCTGTGATTACTCCAGATATCACATACTAACATTCAGGGAACTTCCTAGAAAAATATTGAAAATAACATCTGTAAAAAAGCATGGCCTACTCTAAGGGTTTACACATGTAGCTATCATGGTGGAAAGTTCTGGTATAAATGCATTAAACCAAAGTCAAAGCTTCACGTGTCACATGACTTTTACCCTCCCTCTATTCTTATCTGAAGGGAAAATGGACTTCCTCCATTAAGACTGAAGTACTGATCATTAGTAATGTCACAGGCTGCACAATGTAATAGATCGCAGGCTAATGTGACTAACATACATCTGGCCATCAGACCTACACAAACCAGTTATTCATGGCTTTATGGAGACACGGGACACCACCACTCAGGTCACATTGAAAAGGGGACACTGGTTCATCAGTCTCAAGATAATTGTGTTAGGGCAGCTCACTTAAAGGAAGCATCATTTGGACCCAGTTGCTGTATTTATAGTTTGATTGAAACCACTCTAATTCTTTGAAATAGTGGACATAGTATACACCAATAGTTACATCATACTAACTTTAGCACCTGGTCACCAGCTGTCAGCTCCACATAAACGTTTTCAATAAATGCAGTTAACAAATGTAAAAATGATTCCTGTCTGTAACTAAATGTGCATGTTTATCCAAGAACCCCAAGACGGCGTCGATGGTGCAGGACATGGTGAAAGAAGGAGCGGTGGAGGCTCTGAAGAAATGCTTCTCCTCCAGGATGGAGTTTGGTACAGCAGGTCTGAGAGCAGCCATGGGCCCCGGCATTTCCTGTATGAATGACCTCACTATCATCCAGACCACGCAGGTTGGTTAATAGTTAAACTACAAGCCCACCACTCATGGAGCGTGGAGTCACATGCAAAGACAGACAAAGACATAATTGATTCTTGACCTGTGCTGTTTGAAACAGCCGAGAGACCGGCTGCATTGCGTACACGCCAACATCATTTCCTGTTTTTGATTTTTTTGTTGCTGTACCCAACTGTTCTTCATTTCCTCTTCTCCTCTCATATCCTCAAATCTTTTTACTCTGGCAGGGTTTCTGTCACTACCTCGAGGCGAGTTTTGGGAACCTTAAGGAGCGAGGGGTGGTGATTGGTTATGATGCCCGGGCCCACCCTCCCAGCGGGGGCGGCAGCAAGCGCTTCGCCAGCCTGGCTGCAGCTGTGTTCATTAGCAGAGGAGTGCCGGTCCACCTCTTTGCTGACATCACCCCTACACCCTTTGTGGTAATCACTTTATCTTCTGTAATTTCCTCATTTAGGGTTTTTTTTTGACATTGCAGTCACAGTCACAGATCTTGTGTTATCTTAAATCAGGAGTATAATGTCTACTGTTACATTTCCAACTTTAACTTTAAGTCAGATCAGTTTTGTGGGTTTGAGGTTTGCTACTGGGATAGGTGACAGAAGCAAAAGGGCAAACTCCATTGAAAAAGCACACTCTGCCTACATAAACTATGTTGCATAATGCACATATGATTCACTTGGTTATACTATGTTTAAGACTTGGCAGAGAGGCAGATTTTACAATACGTCCTTATCTCCAGGTACTTAATAATACATACACTTACAAGTACACTTACTTTTGTGCATGGCAGTTATAACACAACCTCAAAGACGAAACTAGGCCAGTCACAATCAAAGGATAACTTCACATGATTCACTTTGTCTGCGTGATTGTGGGAACATCGAGTACAACAAATTCATAGCTTGTAAAACAGTCGATCGTAATATTCACCTGGTTTTTATGTCCCCACATACACCCTACTATAAGAAGATATTCACTCTTGTCTACAGTAAAGTGTTCTTTCAAAAAGAAATATTTTAGAGAAGTTTTGTAAGCAGCACAGAGTTTCACCTTCTGTGGAAAGGGAAATGAACCTGCTGGTACTCGAGACTCAAAGTTGGCTCATAGACCTTAAGTGTTACACACGCATAGAAACAGTTTCAGAGGTGGCCTTGATTACTAGTATCTACCTGCATTTCAAAACAGCTTGTAGCAGAGTTGTTTTTGTCCTGCTGTACACAAATAAAAAGGCTGATGTGTTGTATTAGAAGAGTAACATGTTTCCTTCCTTCTCCCTGCAGCCCTTCACAGTGTCCCATCTGGGCCTGTGTGCTGGTATCATGGTGACTGCCTCTCACAACCCCAAACAAGACAACGGCTACAAGGTAACAACTTTTGCCACCTGTTTAATGATACATTTATTTATTTATGTGAGTTATTTAACTAGTCTTTGGCTCCGTGTCATAAGTTTTTGTATAGTGAACTGACTTTTGTTTCGCTGATCAGACGACAAACAATTTAAATTTGTCACATTCGAAACAAGTTGGAAAAAGTAAAATTGGAAATATTTTCTGATAGTGAAAATAACATCCATAATTCATAGTTGTATCTGCTCTGTGTCTCAGGTGTACTGGGAGAACGGAGCCCAGATTGTGTCTCCTCATGACAAAGGTATCGCCAAAGCCATAGAGGAGAACCTGGAGCCCTGGCCCGAGTCCTGGAACACTGAGGAGGCCCTGAAGAGCCCCCTGCTCAAAGATCCCTTCCAGGACATCCACACACAATACTTCAAAGCCATCCAGAAACACTGTCACCACAGGTACTCCATATATAACTTCATACTGACCAGCATGTACAATTTAATTTGGCTGAGCGCAGAGACAGGCATGGTGAAGAAGGAGATGAACCGTTCACACATACGCACTCACACAAAACACTACAGAGTTCAAACGAGGACAAACGTGGGCACTGTTTTGACTGTGGCTTCTTTCTTCACAGGGGCATAAACAAGAGTTCAGAGGTGAAAATCGTGCACACGTCTGTGCACGGCGTCGGCCATGCATTTGTCCAGTCAGCGTTCAAGGCCTTTGACCTCAACCCTCCATATGCTGTAGAGGAGCAGAAAGATCCAGACCCTGAATTCCCCACTGTCAAATATCCCAATCCTGAGGAGGGAGAGGGAGTCCTGGTATGTTCTGAACATTCACTTCCCATGCCGTCATAGGTAGATTAGAAGTTGTGTTGTGGTTGAATCCTCTGTGTGTGTGTGTGTGTTTTGCAGACGCTGTCGTTTGCACTGGCAGAGAAGGAGGGGGCGACTGTCGTGCTGGCAAATGACCCTGATGCTGATCGACTGGCAATCGCTGAGAAGCAGGAGAGGTCTGTGTTTGTGTGTATAAAACATTGATGTTTTTAATATCATATTAATTAATCATTCCTTCCTATATTTGCTGAGGTCATCGAGACCTTGAGAGGTCGTGCTGTTGTACTTGTCTATTTATATCTATTAATACATATATAAAAGTCCTTGTGCTGTTGTACTCAGTGCTAATGAAAGACCTCCCCAAGCAAGTTACTTGGTCAGAACTTACTGTTGTATAATTATCCCTTTAAACCCTTAGAAACACATCATCATTAAATGCCTTAAACATGACCAACAGGTGATATATGAGGAATGTGTTGCCTGCATTCCGATAACCTCTCTCTCTCTTCTCTCCGTCAGTGGACAGTGGCGACTGTTCAGTGGTAATGAGTTGGGAGCGTTGCTTGGTTGGTGGATGTTCCGGTGCTGGAAACAGCAAAACTCTGACGCTGCGGCTGTTAAAAACCTCTACATGCTGTCGAGCACCGTCTCATCCAAGATCCTGCGTGCCATCGCTCTCAAGGAAGGCTTCCACTTTGAGGTAATGAAGTCAAGGTCAAGACTAAATGTACTCAATGGGCAGTTGCACTATTTTTTCTTCTTTTTGTTTGATTGTTTTTTTAATAAAAGATCTAAATCTCATCAGAAGGGATTCATTCATTCTCCATGAATTAATGTCACAACGTTATCCTGCTGCCAGAAAACAATCAGATTTTCCATCATCAAATGATCAAATGCTTTTAGCAACAGTAATTTAACAGACAATGTGGCAAATGGCACTGACTAATACAGTTTAAAGCTCTGTTACACACTTCATCTTTACTGTCACCACTGTTTGAACAGGAAACTCTAACAGGGTTCAAGTGGATGGGAAACAGAGCCAGAGACCTTTTGGACCAGGACAAAGCTGTTCTGTTTGCATTTGAAGAGGCCATAGGTACACACAAATGCACGAGCACACACACACACACACACAATTGAATGATGTCTACAGGATAATCATAGGAAAGTGGTCCTGATGAATTCCTTGTGGCTTATTATAAGACACATTCACAAAATGACCTCCATGATGTCACAGGCTGAATAATTTGATCTAAAAGTATTCGTCTGGTGTTAATTATGTAGGATTAGCTAAAGGCCAATCTAAACTTACTAAAATCCTTAAGCCAGCTCACAAGATCTAAACTCTAGAGAGTGCGGCTGTAAAACCTTTACTTAAAGATACGTAAATATGAGAGAAATTAAAACCTGTTTAAGAGCTAAATGCATGTGCTAATATAACCAGGATAAACTTTAGTTATTTCTACTGTTTGGGCCACATTGGTGGGATTTTTATTATCCTGACCCAGAAGTCATCTAACTTCAACTTCTTCCTAAGTTTCCTGTGTGGCCTCCATGAGCAGCCTGACATTACTACTTGCACTGGTGTTCTAACCATGTTTTACGGTCTTGGTTACTTGTTAAAAGAATAAATCAATCATTGCAATCAGAGACGGTGTACAAAAGGCAGACATGTCGACTGAAGAACTTGGTCCTGGTTGTTTGAAGTTTTGACCGTGCACTCGGTTAAAGGTTGTTCGGGGTTAATACGACATTATTCACTCAAACACAAAATCACAGAGTTTAGAGCATTCCTGTATAACTTGATTATGATGCTCTAACTGGAATTGCATGCCTTTCCACACACTCTTAGTAATATAAGTAAGTGACTACTTCAGATGGAGGTTACGCATACCATGGATTAACTGTGTTTGTGTGTTACAGGGTATATGTGTAGTCCCGCTGTGTTGGACAAGGATGGAGTGAGTGCTGCAGCGATAGCAGGAGAGATGATTTCTTATCTTGCCACAAAAAGCACAAGCCTTTCTCAGCAGCTCACCGCCATCTATGAAGAGTAAGACACATTTATACATGATACTCATCTGGCTCTGTTACTGAGATGTGTAAACAGAAGCTGCAGGCTCTAACTCTCTCACTGTACTCCTCACTATCAGGTATGGCTACCACATCACTAAGAACTCCTATTTCATCTGCCACGACCAGAATGTGATCCGCAGCTTGTTTGAGCGCCTGCGCAACTACGGTGGCCAGAAGGACTCATATCCCACTGAATGTGGCCGCTTCTCCATCTCTGCTGTACGAGACCTGACCACCGGCTATGACAGCAACCAGGCTGACAAAAAAGCTGTAAGTGACACAGACACATGAACAGTACATCCACTCAGAGCAGGACAAACCTCATGCATCTGATTTGTTTATGAACAGGAAGGATGTTGTCTGCCAATACATATCACTGTTAGAACATTAAAAAACAAGAGTTGGAGAAAATATATTGTCAGTAAGTTTTTATTAAAATGATTTGTTATGTATTTGGAGTTCAAGCTTAGACTGGTAGATTGTTTCTGGCTATCAGTGTCATCGTCACAGCTTGTTTTCACCGCCCCCAAGTGGCCACCAAAAGAAGTTATAGTAGGTTTAAACTTGAGCTGTTGGAATTTTTGAGGAAAATAAAGTAAACTAACACTGTACTGAGGAAACAAGACATCTTTTGCAGTAGAGGCAACTCAGACTGCCGTAGTTATAAAAACAGAAACAGATTATGTGAGCAAATGTAAGTGTATATGGAGAATCAAATGGAACAAACAGAAGTTCCCTTTATCTCTTGTTTTCCACTTGTTCATCCATCACTCTTGTGTCCCAGGTTCTTCCCACCTCCCGTTCCAGTCAGATGATCACATTTAGTTTCTCCAACGGGGGTGTGGCCACCATGAGGACCAGTGGCACTGAGCCAAAGATCAAATACTACACTGAACTCTGCGCTGCTCCTGGTAACAGGTGAGTCACCTTAGAGGCCAGGCCATCATGTGACAAATGCCTTTAGGGCTGCAGATAATCATTATTTTGATTATAAATCAGTAATTTGTCGTATAAAATGTGTGAAAATAGAAATAGTTGGCAACCCCAGTTATCTCAACACTTCTCTTCAGTGTGTCATTGTTTTTTTTTCCACTCCAACTCTTTTCCTGTCCAACAGTGATGTGACGCAGCTGAAGAAGGAACTCGATGACCTGGTTGATGCCATTGTTGAAAACTTCTTGGAGCCAGAGAAGAATAAGCTGCAGCCCAAACCGGAGTAGCACTTGATAGAAATACTTTTACATATGCAGGACCAGTTATTATCTCAGACCAGCATTTCACATCCTGTCTTAATTAATTCAGAAGGGATTCTTGCTTAACACAGGCTTTACATTTCATTTACAACTCTGTTACTGGTATTTACAAAATCATGAATCTGTCTTTTTTTGTAATCATCTGCAGAGTTAACTGCAACATCTTTCCTCAACTTTTTTGGCTTTAAGTTATGAATCCAGAGCCAGGTTTACTTTCAACAGTCACAACGTATCACAGTTCACTTCAGTGTCATTCCAGCTTTCTGTGGTGTTACACACAATACTTTACATCACCTGAACAATCATGCATTCCCCAAAGTTTCAACTGTAAGACTGCTGTAATGAAAAGTAACAGAAGAGTGTTAATGAGAACAACTGAAACTGTAATTATAACTTTTAACCAACTGCAACTATAAAGGATGTTGTAAACTGCTTTTAATATTTGAATGTATAATATATCAGTTGATAGAAGGTCTCGCATTGAAAGTTCAGATAAATATATTTTTAATAGGGATGCATGATATTGTTTTTTTTGCCGATATTCGATATGCCGATATTTTCCAACCCTTTTTGCTGATTGCCAATTTCGATACCGATATATTAGACACATATTTTTTCCATCTTATTGCAGAGAACATCAAGTCTCCTCTGTAGTGGAATTGATGTCATGCCTACTCTTATTGTAGTGGCCAAAAACTGCCATACTGCAGACATCTTGCAGTCTTCTTCACGCTTAACGGAAGAGGCGTGGTGCAGGCAGTGCATGCGCACACTCACGTGGAGTTAATGTTGTAGCATTACGTCAAGCTTTTAGGGTATCATCGAGCATTAAGCATAATTAAAGCGTAAAATATCGGCTGAAAAATGACATATCTGCCGATATCGATATGTCATTTTCAAGCCATATTCTGCAGATACCGATAACGTGCCAATAATATCGTGCATCCCTAATTTTAAATCAATGCCAGATGTGCTCATTTGCTGGTTTGAAAAATGACTCAGCTTAAAAGCTCAGAGCACCACCAAGTGGAGAAATACATTTTATCCCATGCATCCACAGCTCATTGCTCTGTTAATCAAATGGACCCTTAACACCAGAAAGTTTCATGTAAAACAGTGTCTTTCCCTTCACAGTAATTTATTCTGAAAATGTGTAATTAGCAACTCTCGATTTGTGCCTCCTATACCAAAATACTGTGCTGAAAATGTTATATTCCCCAATAAAACGCTTTCTAACAGGGCCTGTTGAGATAAATGTCAAGACCTACAGCACACACTCACACGTCAACACACACTACTCGCGGATACCTTGGTCCTGCATCCTCCGGCAGTGCATGCATACAGCATGCACTAGCCATGCTCCATCTGAGTGTATAGAGGACAGGAGGGAGGTAGGGTCTGCCCTGTCTTCTATATTTAACTCTAACTCGAGCCGGCTACGGCTGCGTGGAGCTCGCTCACTCTGACTCCTTTTCTGCGTGTGCACGTATATATCTGTGTACACCGGTTACTCATCCACGCTACGCACATAGGGCGAGACTACAGAGAACAGGTAAGAAGGCTGCGCCGGCTTGAGGAGCGGAAGTTTGAAATTGATTGAATTATCTGCCATGTCATTTAAAAACGGCTTTCATTTTCGGGCGAGCTTTGAAGTCTGCGTAACCTCGTGCGTAAAAAACACTAGTTCTGTGCGTAAAAGTACAATTAACGCTAATGTAAGGCACGTGAGGCTGCGCTGCACTGGAATGAAATGTCATTCTAACTTCCGTTGCTGCTCTACTGCAGCGGGGCGACCTAAATTGCGTGCTGCACTGTCCTAGTGTGTTGTAGTTGTGGAATATTTATATTACAAGGTCAAATATGAAGTAGGTAAGCAGCCGCTTCCGTTTTATTGCTTTATTCAATGTTTGATTATATCGCTTTATCATCATGCCCCGCTTTTAACGTTTGATTTTATACTCCTACCCAGATCTCACATACATTTTGCACTGCTATAACACAGTCATCGTGGTGATTAAATCGCTCTACGTTTTGTTGATTATGTAGGATGGCAAGAGGGGTCAGCTGGACCTCTAACTCCCCCTCACTTTCTTTCTATGGAACGCGGCTGGCCAAACATGATCCTCACAGTCATGTGTTTGAGTGTCCTTGAGACTGTAAAAGTGTTGGTCAGAAGTTAAACTATGTGTTTCTGGTTGGGTAAACAACACCAGGTGGTCATGATGTAGTACCCTCCAAATGACCCTGTGACTTTTACACTGCAAGGCCTAATTCTATAAAGATGAAACACCTAGGAACTACATTTAATCCTAACATTAATGTTTACTATTTTCTGTTTGTAAGAAGCGCCCCCCCCTAAATGTCTGGTCTCTAACTGATGTTTTACAGGTAAAAGCAGAGGCAGCCATGGAGGGGCTCTACTTCGAAGTGAAGCCCAGGCCAGGGAGCTCTGAGAAACCTCCTCTTCGTATAACTTCAAACCACCGCTCATGTCCGTCACTTCCACATCTCACCTCCTCCCCACTGTGTTCTCAGAAACTCCTCTCTGGTAAGAACAGGATGGCAACATGGGGGGGAAAGGTAGTGGAAGAAGGAGAGGAAGAAGAGGAGGAAGTTCGATACAAACTGACATTGATCGGTTCCCTGCCGGTGCACCACCTGACCACCATGGCCATGCTGCCCTGGGTGGTGGCTGAGATTAGCAGGAGTCACCCTGCAGTGCAGGAACAGGGCGCTGGGTCTGTAAGTCCAGGAGGAACACAGTTGGAGCCCTCTACCATTAATCACACAGTTGTTCTGTGTGTGTCCGCAACCTGGGTGCGATGTGTGTCCGTGCTGGGAGAGAAAGTTGTCTGGGACCCTCTGACACACACTCTGCTGTTTGAATGTCGTCCTCACCAGGTGACTAAGCTCATTCACAACAGCCAGGAGCCCCGCAGCTTCGGCTGCCTGGTGAGAGAAGCACCAAACTGTGCCTGCTATGTCTTCCAGTGCCAGGACAGCACCAAGGTAGGTGTGTGTGTGTATAAAAGAGATGATAAACACTCCAAGCTCCAACTGTAACCATTTGTTCCAGCATCATCACGCCAGATTGTGAGGAAGATTATGTTTAATACTAAGTATATCGATTTGTCAGCTATAAAAATAACCCTGGTAACAACAAGAAAACAGACAATTAAAAGAGCTCTAAAAACACCAAATTATCTACACCCAAATGGCAAATGTACTGTGCAAATATATGATACATTATTTTATAAGTCAAAGGTAACAGCCTCATAACTCAGGAGTACATGTGACAAAAACATGAACACATCAACATAAGGTCAGACGATGACTAAAGGGCAGAGAGGAAGCAATTCTAATAACATTAGGAACAGGGCTCAGCCTGACAGAAATCTCTGTATATTAAGTGCGACCGCAACAGTATTTGTTATTATTTATCTTTATGTATAATATATTTGGCTTTGTGGAAGTCCAAGTACACTGTTGTCCCTTCAACAACGCCAACAAACACAATGCCGCACTCGGCTGTGCTGACCAACACCCTCCTGACCTCTATTGCTTTCAACTCTCCTCCACATGGCAACGTCCTCCGTGCAGTGTAAAGCTGCAGCTGGTGTCCGAGTCAGGCAGGAGACATTTGATAGCATCCTTTCGCGTGCCATGCCCAACATACCCATGACTTCAAAGGGCGGGTCAAAAAAAGATGGAGACAACAAAGACTAAATGAGAAATTAATTGAAGAAGTCAATATACTAAATGTCTACCTGCCCTTAAGACGTGTTTCTCTGCTCTCCACAAGGCTCATGTGCTCATGTCTGGGCTCACATAACAAATATCTGCACACACTTCAAATAAATGAGCAGCCAGCCTGTACTATGTACTGTAAATATAACAGAGTGTATACATATCACTGCATCTGCAGTTTATGGTGTAAATACACGCATGTAGATAAGACTCTGTGTCTTCATTCAGGCTGTTCACATGTTGTGATGACTGTGCAGGTATTTGTTTCAGTGAGAGTAAATGAGCTTGTTATAAATGTATTAAGCAGGATGTAGAGCCATGTCACTATGGCAACCACTTCCTGTGTGTATGTGTGTGCGTGTTGTTCTCTCTGTTTCTCTTCAGCTCTTTCAAAAATGTGATGATGATGTCAGGCTGACCACCTGTTGCTCTAGCTCTGTCACACTGGGCTCACACACACACACACACACACACACACACACATACATTGACATGCGCGTTATATGTGTGAAATTTCTGGTTGCCACTCTGTTCAAACTACTTGTGCTTTGGTTGATTAAATGTACATCTTTTTTTAACTACACTGGGTATCAGGAACACCTCACCCCCTTTAGAATCAAAACCACAAACACCGCTCCATCTATTCACATTTTCACAGGAAACACTTAACCACACACACACATGCCGAACACACAAGATCACACTCTACATTATTGTCCCTTTCAAGTGTGGGAGGTGTTAATACAGTTACTAGGAGTTTCATTCACATCACAATTTCATTCCAGCAAACATTCAAGTGTATTTTTCAAGGCGAGCAGTAGTAAACATTTGCACAAGATTTCTGTGCTGTATCACAAAGGTGTTCTTAAGGTGAAAATAATCTGCCTTGAAAAGATGTAGATACTTTTTCCCCTTATTCCCCAGCTTCAACATGTGATGCTAAATCATAGTTTAGTTTGAAACGTCAGTAAGATAGCACACAAAAAGTAGTGCATATGATGCACTGGAAAAACCACACAACCACCTCTGTTGTGATCTCCCTGTCCATCCTCATAGATGGCATTGTTGATGGACTTGTACTTGTTGCTGCACTAGTTACTCCAGCAAACACTTCAGCTCAACAAACCCTAAGCTGTGTAATATTAATTTAGAAATGTAAAGTTATTCAAACCATTAAACACAAGCAGAGTATGTGTAATAAAACAACTATCAACTTAATATTATAGTGCGTTATAAACCACTTTTTGGTGAAACTAATCATTATTATTTAAGCCCCACAACCGAAGGGGACCGTGTCAGGAGAGATAAAATGTCAGAACTTCTCCTGGAGTAAAAAGTAACCACCAGGTGTCTCCACTGTAGTTCACAAAGTTCACAATGTTCCAGTGTGAACTTTTAATAATGAATGAATTGAATTTGTTTTGTGGCTAATTTGTGTTTTTGTAGCCACCTATTCACTAACCATCATAGACTATTATTTATATGCAATTATTTAGTTTCTTTTTGTAATAAATGATTTACTGTTGTTATTATTATTTTTATTACTATTACTATTATTATCATTATTATGACTAAATCACTGGTTTCAAGTAAACAGATGCTAATGACTAAGCGCAATATATTTTTGTTACAGTACTTTTAAGTACCTTATTGTTATCTAGTCAGAAATCATCCAGTTTATTGATGGTGATTTTATGACTGATTTAATTATTGTCATGTAGATATTAAAATGAGATTAAGATGGCAGCAAAAAGTATTTTATTGATATGTACAAAACTTTAAATTTAATGTTGTGTTATGTGAGACAGAATTTACTTGTTACTGAAAAGTCCAGAGGCACCTGACAATGAAATCTTACCCAATCTAATCTTTCTAACTAAATTGAAATACAAACCTACTGTTCTATATCTATTAGATATTTACAAATATTTACCAAAGACTGTGTGTGATTCTCTGTTCTCCACTAGTAACTTGTTTCTACTTGCTATATGAGTTTAACTACCAATTAATTAGTCCTGTATGATGAAAAATAAAGAACATGAATTAATCCATCTTTGATTGCAACAGTAGGG
The DNA here is from genome assembly GCF_022749685.1 of Semicossyphus pulcher. Lineage (NCBI taxonomy): Eukaryota > Metazoa > Chordata > Actinopteri > Labriformes > Labridae > Semicossyphus > Semicossyphus pulcher. The sequence continues at coordinate 10,076,712 of NW_027211681.1, forward strand.
GCCTATGAAAATGTGGATTATGTGTCGCATAGTCACAGTTTTCCTGTTGTTTAATTTGAATGAGACCATTACAGTTGCAGGAAATTACACAGTCATAAGAATCTACTTCATAAACTACATCCAGTCAAGCAACAAGGCCATGGAGCATGAAACCAAACTGGGTCAAATGTTATCTAAAGTAGTCTATTTTGACGTTAAAACGGTTAGAAAACTTCTGGGCCATGAAGTTCACTCTTCCTCCCAGCTGCAGTGCATCCCGAGGGCATTCCTAACTGCTTAATGGGGCCTGTTTTGCCTCCGGACAGGAAATACTGTTTATATTAAGATTGTGTCTATGTAGATAAAATCACAAATCTGAAAGGCATGTAACGGTAACGTGAAAACCACCCAAAAGTCTACCGCCTAAAGTTTGACTGACCTGGGACAGGAACTGTGTCCACCCTGTTCTCTCAACGTATTGGTGGATTTAGCTGAGTCAAGTTAACTGAAATACATTCGGAAGATGGTCAAGTTGCCTTCAAAACAAAAGCACAAAAGAATATTACTCAGGGGATATGGATATGAGCTAATTGGAATGATCTTACTTTGAAATTTTAAAACCGGATGTTTTGTAGTTTATCTCGTCAACTAAACCGTTGGACCTCCTCGGTTTCAGGGACAAAATCAACTTTCCAATGAAATGATATTGAAGTGTCCCACACTGTCAGAAGCGAGTGTCGGAAAAGTAACCACACAGATCGCTGTTTGTAAAGTTTATGGCTGATGGGATGAAAGCGCGACTCCAGCGACTCAACTTGTTCAACAGTAAACAAGAACAGAAAGATGTAAGTGAAGTTCAAAAGCTATGTCGGTGCCGTTTTGTTTAGTTGGCGTGCCATGCTAAGTAGACAGTTAGCTAACGTTAACGTTAGCTTAATTAGCACAAGATGTTAGCCAAGTTCCCAACTCTGTCAGTGTGAACATTCGTTACAGAACAGTCGTTACATGTTCGGGTTTTTTCGTCATTATTGACCGAGTAGGACGTTTCCAATACTTTAAATTAACCTGTATTTGTTAAACTAAGTTACTTGACACGCAGGCTTGTCTTAATTTCAAATGTCTGTTTGTAAAGTAAACTTTAACATAGTTACTGCCCCTCCTTTGAAGTGGATGTGATGTGTGGCCCTGCAGTAGTTACCTTAACTGGTCAAGAAATGATGGGTGGAAAATGTCATCACTTGTATGCTTTCTGCCGGTGTGCTGGTTAACATTTAGGGTAACGTAGCTGTCTATAGTTGACAAAAGTTCCATTTGAATCAACCTGTACTTTAGGCAGTTAAACAAGCTTCAAATTATGTTAATAAGTTAAAGTTTGCAAACTTGGAATTTGGTACTTTCATGCATGTATTCATATCTGTTCTCGAAGTTGTTGAATAAGGATTTTGAACTGTAAGGGTCAGATTAATACTGTCACGTCTTCACTTTTTCAGTGAAGTCTCCTAACAATCAAATCATTATTTTCTAATTGAGTTATTAAAAGAACATTAATATGATATTATAGATGTTGCACAACAATGAATTGTCATCCGTGATTTTTTTGCTGGTAGTCTTCCATAACTACCAGCATAAGTAAATTGACCTACTAACCTTTATGATTTCCACTGGTAGTTGTGCAAACACATAACCTCGGGCTTTAATACATTATGGGTGCTTTACACACTTTTCCTACATTTTCTAAACAAATGAATAATTGAGAAAAGATTTTGCGGATTTGTCAGTTATAAAAATGAAAATTACTTTTTTTCGCAATATATTGTTGTTCCGACTGGTGTGACACAATAATCATATTGCTGGTGCCAAAGATGGACTTTTTAATAATAATAAAAATTCAACGCTCTAAACAGATCTCCCTGCCAGGTTGTTTATCTCAGTTTGTATCAAAATCTGTGAAACTGACACCCAATTGCAGTGAATAAATGCAATAATCTGCACTTCACCTTTTAAGGAGCATTTTGTATTCTTCAGTTAATCAGATATCGTGATGTATCATTATATGATTGTCTTGCAATATATAAATTAAAGCAGAATCGCTGTATCGTGATATTATCGTTATCGTGGGCCACGTATCATGAGTTCCCCTGCGATTCCCACCCTTACAGGGAAGTATCTCTCTTTTTCCTCCTACTTCACTACTTGTTTCTCAACATGGCTTTTGAAACAGTGCATGGTCATTTTTCTCTTTAAATACGTTTTTTTTCCCTTGTCTCGATGCTGATTCTGTTACACAGTGGCAGTGCTGGCTGTCAGCCCCTCTGTGAAGAGGAGTACGGGAAAATCCAGTCTGCTTAGCTGTCGTAAACACAAGCCAAATGTAGGTGTATGTGAGTGAGTCATGGCGATATCACCTCCAGAGTCATTGTGCTCATGCCAGGACTTCACTCCTGGACCAGGAGGCAGGAGGTTCTGTGCGGCAGATTAGTCACATAGTCTGTCTCAAGCTCTCACTTCTCTTCGTGATAGCTGGTTTCACACACATGCCATCTTAAAGCCTCTTAAAGCGAGAGTAAATATCAACATTTGAACTGCAGAACGTGGGAGGAGAATGCTGATGCTTCTTGGTTTTTCTGATTAAGTGATTGTTATAGTGTTTTTCAATTGTAGAGTTGTGATGGGGACAATTGTTGAGATCAAGATACTAAAGAGTCAGATGTGGTTTGTTGGACTTTTCAAGATCAACTTGTTACGACGCTGACATGCAACTTCCTCAGATTCCTCTCAACTTGGAAAGTACCCTCGACAGCATTTTGATTTTGACAATAAAAAAAACCTACTTTCAAAAGTGATTAGGCTTAATGATTACCCAAATTGTCCTAGAGAGGCTGTAGCGCTTGGATTTTAATGCCCCTTTTTCCCTCACTGCCACCCTCTTGTAATCCCCTGGTCTCACATGCTTTTCCCTCCCTCTTCATGTGACACAGTCGCCAGGCTGTAGTAAAAACAAGCCAGTAAACTTGAGGCACCTTCCTGTCTTTATATAACCAACAGGCTGTCCCCGTCAATAGTGGGTCTGCTTTTTGTCTATTTGTTTAGCTGTCGTTCACTTTTCCCTTCATGCTTTTGCTTGCCTCACCTGTCTTCATGTCAGTTTCTGCGCTACACCACTAAAGACTCCTCGGTCCCCTGCGATGAGAACACTGTGGTATCTGTGAACCTGACTGACCTAAATATTTCTTAGCCAAGAGTTCATTCTGACTCAGCACAGCACTCTGACAACAAGCCCATGCACTGTGTCCCCTTTATCACATTTGAATGAGTTGGTAGTTTCAGCCTGGCTTGTCTTTGTGCTGTGAAGTGGCTCTTTAATCCCACTAGAGTGATGTCAGTGTGTTGGTCTCCCTTGTGGCTAACCATTTCAGTCACACTTCCTGCTTTACGACTATTCCACAACCTTTTAAAAATGTCATTTTCTGCCCTTCCCCGTCTGTTATTGACAGTCCTCATTTGTTGCATGACTCCTAGACTTTGAACTTCTGGGAGCTCTGGCTATGCTCCACAAGGCACGAGACCCGGACAGGCACATGACCATGCAGTGCAGTAGAGGGACTTTTTTCCCCGGGCTTGTCATCATTCTTGTGTCACTTGGTTTTCAGTGACATTCAGCTGTAATGCCTTATTCCTGACATCTCTAGTTTAGGCTAGTGTTTTGTTTTGAGTATTTCTTTAAATGTAGCTTTTGTCCATGTTTAACTAGTTTATTATAACTAGGTCTAAATTACAACACAAGTTCTTTATCTTTGGGTAAAGAACCGGAGTAGCATTGCTGTGTTTTATCTTTCATCTTTGTTGGGCAAACATCTTGTCATGTCTACTATTGCTTAAAAATGTAGGACATACAAGTGTCAGAGTCTTTCAGCCTTGTGAGAGGGAAACGACTGTTTTGAAAATCTAGAAGGCGAGAAGCCAAAGAAGGGGGAAAGATGAAGTAAGAATTTCAATAATTGTGAGCCCAAGAGTGATGTGAACGGCCTCTACTTCTCATGATATCCTCTCCGTTTACCTTTTTGCTCTCACTGAAAACTTCTGATGTTTATTGCACTGAATTGCAGCTTCTCTTTTACCGGTGGCCCTTGTGTAACTTCCTTCTTTTTGAGGTCAATGCTACAGTAGCTCCATTTAATTCTTGCCGGGGGAGAGACACTGTACTTGTTCAGTGTTGTTCCCCTGAAAGAGGCCACTTCTGTGGGTCACAGCCAGAGGCTATGTCCAACTGCCTTCCTGTCTGAGATCAGCCTCGTGTAAATGTTTCCCTGAACAAGATCCTGTGTGCTGTGTGTCTTTAGCTTATGCATCTTTGAGGAGCAAAACCCCTCTCTCCACTCCAGTTCAGTCCTCCTAATCCACTACTCTGCATCAGATGTTTCAGCCTTGTACGAGCAGTCTAAAAAAGGAAGCCAATTGTATGAAGGGGTCTAAAAAAGGAGAACATTGGAAAGAAGAAATCCTGGAATGGGTGACATGGTGACGTACAAAGAAATGTGACTGTATTCCTTCGTCAAGGCTGCAGAGTTCTCCAGCGTTCTATAAGTAAAAAACAAATCAATGCTTTCTCTCCTACACAATCACAAGACCCTTTTACACAGCCTGTTCAAGATGGGACAATTACGCCGTTGTTGTGCCTCAGTGTTCTGTATAACAGATGCAGAGGCGGAATCGTGAGGCAAAGTCTTTTTCGTAATGGAGGTGAAACAACGTTTTGAAAACACAGGCGCCGGCAGCACTGAACAGCGCCGTGAGTATGTATGTAAAGCTTGCGCTGTTTATTGACACGTGGTGCCTCTTTTGCTGGCGCTGCCGGAAAGCTGTGTAAAATAATACACAGCAATATTTTGATTCAGTGTAAAAGAAAAAGAAGATGTAGGCTAATGGCAGAACCAAGTTACGGCCCTGTTACATAGGGCTGCCCCCGGAATATCGACGAGTCCAATCTGTGTCTGCGACCCCTCAGTCGACTTGAAATTCTTCAAGTTGAGCCTTTGTTTTATTTTTGTTTTTCTCGGTGACATGCGCTGTTGGTTAACTGAAGAGTGTTTTTCATGCTCTGTACCTGGCTCAATAATGTCACGATCTGTCCGTATTTCCATTACTATAAAATAAAAAGTACGTCTCCGCATGCTGTGAATGACACAAGCAGGAGCTGTAACCTGCGATCAGTTCATCATAGTTTATAATAACACAGCGCGGGGAGGAAACAGACGTTTAATAACGTGGATCTGTGTTATTCCTGCAGATCTTTCTGTCTGTCACTGTTAACAGAGACTCCAGTCTGCTGTGTAGTTTGTGTAGTTCACACAGAACTTTAGAGGAGCATCAGGCGTCATGATCAAACTAAGTTGTTTACCACGTCATCACTTCAGTCCGCGATCACCCGCTCCCTACCTCCCTCTGTGCTCGTGCCCCCCTCTTGGCGCTGCGAGTCTGCATCAGATTTTTTGTATGATGTTTTTTAAGGTCTAATGAAGGTGCGTGAGCCTCCTTGTATATTCACAGGGCCTAAGGTTCTAATATATTTAGTCAGAGTACCCCCTCTCCCCCCCAAACACTGCTATATGAAGAAAAAAAAGGCAACGAATAGTCGAATCTTCATATTGAACAGCCAAATCCGATTCGTCTCAAAGAATCCTGATTCGGGTACAGCCCTACTGTTGCAGAGTCTCTGTATGAAAGGGCTACAAAAACAGAAAACAGCAGTGTACATTCTTGTTTCTGTTGTAATACAACCACCACTGATAAAAATCTATCTGTTGTGTCTCGGGCATAAATTATGTCCCCCTTTTTTTCCTTCAAGTTATGTCATTTCTCTCTAACGAAACAACCCCAAGTTTTGTAAGCTCACGTTAACATTTAGCACATTCCTTCTCCACTTTTTTATTCTCTGAGGTTTCCCACAATACGTAGGTCTGTGTTTCTTTCTTTACGTTATGGCTTTTGTCTGCCTGACTCGATTTACATTGTTACGTTGATTAGAAGAGTTACAGAAGATAGACAAGAACACTGCTATATAGAAGTCGTAGGATTAAGCACAGCCCTTGCATGTAAACTATTAATTAGGAATCATAATAGAGTATTGTGGTACTAGAGTGTATCAATATGTTCTTATACCTCGATAAAACACTGCCCATTTTTAGACACTTTAATGCAGAAATACTAGATATTTTACAATTAAGGATGTAATTGAATAATATTTAGAAAATCTTGGCGCCATTACTTTCTGCCTACTTTTGTAGATAACTATTGTAATATTGTTTTTTCTATTATGCAGTGTCTCTTTTGCATTAAGTCATACACTTTATACTTTCACTTATGTTTGAGTTATTATTTTTTTTTTTTTGTATTTCTCAAGTTTTGAACTGTATTTTTGGAGCTATTTGGTGCTATAATTTCCTTTGGGATTAATAAAGATCTATTTTATCTTATCTTATTGAATAAACAATTTGCCTGTGATTAAAAAAAAAAAGTGAAATATGAAAAAAGCCTTTTTAAAATGGCTTGTTATATCCGGCTTTCCAAATCCCAAACAAATTCAAATAATGAACTTCTCATAGTTATGAAGTTGGCACTATCAAACATGGCTATTTGCTTGAAAGAACACTCTTCTAAAGAATATTTTAATTTCAGTTTTGCTTCCCTGTCTGTTCACCCATTCTCAAATTAGGAACCATAAAAGAATGCCATTTAAAAATGCGATATTTTTCATGGTAGATGGGCCAGGAAAGTCCCAAATACAAAGGGTGTGATTGACTGAGGGTAGAGGTTATAAAATCATCATGCTGGGCCTTTAAGGAGCCTTTCCCTGCCTAACAAAGCAGAGGGAGTGACACTGGGATAAGAGGGCTGGATGAGTGCAATTAAGAAAACAAACCCTCCTCCTCTTTGTGGTTGTTCAGTGTCTTTAATGACAGAGGGACACAGAGGAGTGAGAGGAGAGGCACGTGTGAGGACAAAGTGTATCTGTTGGTTAAAGTGTTTCAGAGAATCAGACTGTAAAAGCAGAAGGAAGAGGAAGAAGGAGTAGGTGAATGGACGGAGGTTAGCAAAACAGAGAGAGGTCTGTTGTTAGTGGACAGAGAGCAGACTCCACTCCCATGCCAGGATGATTGAAAACAAGGAGACCCTAGGAGCTAGAGGGTGAGAAACATGGTGCCTGGATGCTGAGGATGGGAGGAGAAACAGTAAAGGAATCAGTGGTTAAACAGATAGTTGGAGGAGAAAGTCATTAGATGGAGATTGGAATCTCAGAATAAAAAGTACTATAGTTAACAATTATATTCATCAGCGTCATGGTCTTGATGTTTATGTCAAATGTAACTATTATATAAAAGTATATCCAACAGTAGCCAGTAGAGCAGTAAGTCAGACTCTGTGTTTACGTCTGGTGCTGGTGCCATGTCTTCCTTTGGGACTGAGACCCTTATCTTCAGTTTACGGAAGCAGCACGCTGAACTCAGTTAGTTTATTATGCGATGTAAAATCAGAGGCTGCAGAAGGTCTCTGTTATCCAGAGCTGTTTAACTATTCTTGATGGATGTAAATAAACAGAGTCAAAATCAGAGGGGCTGGAGGAGTAACACTTCACACATGGAGTCCTGTGTCGCAGCACGTGTCTCTGCTGTCAGTTAGGGAACATATTCATGTGGTGTTTGTCAGTAAAAAGCCAGAAAGCCCTGAGGTCAAATTGCTGTGATTCAGACTCATGTTGGAACTAAGCACACAGTAGAACAAGCTTTCTCTTTTCCTTTTCTGTTTATTTCTCTGTGTATGTCTTATATATCTCTTCCATTCTGTTGACAGTAAAATAAAAAAAAACATCACATTAATTACAGGCTTTGTAATGAATTAATCGAATTGAATGAAACATTACCAAATGACATCTGAGCCTTTTTATAAGCTTTATAAACAGCGACAATCAATGAATTTACAATAGGGACATACGGAGATACACAATAAGATTGTTTACATTGTGTAACAGCACTGCATATGATTGTGTGCGGACAGAGAGCGTCCGATGTTGGACCCTCTTTTGCTGTTAGAACACTGTGTGAGGAGTAAACTGGTCCCGCTGTTGTTTATTTGGTTGCCACGACTTCACTTGTGATTGACGTCCTGTGACTCGTGTCACTGTTTCAGTGCTCTACCTCAACGAGGAGAGCGGGCAAACAACTGTTCATTTGGAGCGGACATCTCCTCGTATTCGCTTAATTGCAACTTCAGGACACATTATACAAATCTGAAGCAGCGGCGGCAACAATTTGTCCGCGGCGGGCCCCTGCTGCAAATCACAATACGAGTCAAAATGATCACAATTAGTTATTTTTTTCAAAATCCTTCAGCTCTATAGTAGATTACTGTATAAACGCAACACTTGCAGAGACCGGAAAAGCAGCTGCCTAGCTTCGCCTACCCTCTCTGGCAGACCAACCACTGCTGGGTGATGGCAAACATCTCACTAACTGGCCGTCGCTTGTGATTTTTTTCCGCAAAAGTCGCACCAGACACCCAGTCCATAATACTGCAAATGCAAAGGCTTTCATCAGCGGGCCAAAGGCTCAATCACCAACAATGTGTTACCGCATTCGGCGATAGATAGCCACTTAACAGACATTTATTTACATGAAAATCTTTGAGATTATTACTTTACTTTAACTATAACCTACTATATGCTGACTATAACTTCTCCCATTTCAATGAAAAGTCAAAGGAGCTGCAGCTAGTCTCTTAAAGGGGCGGGGGAATAGGGGGGGAAAAAACATGCGACACAGAGACAGGAAATGACTGTCAGCGAACCATCTCCTTTCTGAACAGTTTCTGTTGCAAATAAAGAGCAGAAGGAGGCATCCCATAGTGTTTGTGTCTGTTTCTTTGGGAGTTCCAGACCAAAGGAAAGAAAACAACTACATTTGAGGAAGTTTCTTAATTGAAATTACAAAATCGTTTCTTTATGGCTGTCTACACTGTTCCTGTTAAAATGCATTACAAGGCCTAATAGAATATTTTGGCCACATCTCCCACCCCTCTTCTGTTGGGTAGATTAATAAGCTCATTACTACTAATAATTGAAGAGTCGAGGATACGTGACATGTGGGGCATTTAGCAGACGCACTCCTTATGCAATCATCCCTACAGTTAGGACAGAACAAGGCACTAAGTGTGAGGCTGGTATTGTTTTGATAGAAGAGCAGGAGTGAGCACATCTGATGCCGATGCAAGACACAGCATGACCTGACTGGAAGTGTGTGTATGTGTGTGTGTGTGTGTGTTTGTGAGCCTGCAGATTTAGTTGCTGCTCAGGCTTCTCACATTGATGACATCACCAATGTGAGTCAACCACCGCTTCTGCTTTGTGCGTCTACTTCCTCCTTTTGGTTCCTTGGTTTGGTTCTCTGCCAGAGCAGCAGTGCAGCAGAACACTGGGGCCACGATAGGAGGAGCATGTGTATATTGGCAGCCTCCTCTGGCTAAGGTCATTTTTGTAGATAATGATCGTGATGATATATTTCTGTAGCATAACATTTTTGTCTGTACACACAATGACAGCACAACTGCGTCCTACTTAGACTTATGCCTTTTTTCATCAGTGTGCTACACTTCTGTTTGTTGACATAGAGGAAGTTGTCTTAGAAAGTAGCCTGGGAAATGTTCATGAATTTAAATAAAGTCATGTTTGTCAAAGTAAAATTAAATAGAAAAAGTTTTATTTTAGCTATTTTGACCTTTGACCCTCTTGCAGGAATAACACACTCTGGGACACTGAACTATAGCAGTGTCACATTCCAGGCTACAGTCTGCCTCACTGCTCTGGATGAGTTACTTTACTGGGATGATGGGGGGGATTTCTTTGTTTGTCTCTTGTTACAGTGTTGATGTTGTAACTGCTGCCAGTTATTATCAGCACAGGGCTGCAGATATACAGCACACAGTGTCCTTGCTGGAGAGGAGAGATATCAGCATGTGAAACACAGTAACGATCATCAGGGTGCTGAAAGAGAACATTGACATGTGTAACTGAGTGTTTACACAACAAGAGGAACATGTTGTGCACTGAGATGCCACTGTCGCAGGTTTTTACTGTGAGGCTGATGCTTTTATTTTGAAGGACTATGATGGATGCTGGATTTCACTTTGCTCAGCTTTGACGGTCTCATATGTTTGCTTAACCACACTCTACCTTTGTGGTATTGATTATGGCCAAAAATAACCTCAGTTATGTTCTTATTATCATCTTCCTGAGCTACATAGATCGGACTGTGACTATTGTCAGTCTGAATGGTTGCTGCCTGTTTGACTACTTTGGATGACTTTTGATGCTTCAGGATTGATTCAAAAAGTTTGTATGAATGTTGCGATACTTTTTTCTGCAGTTGAATACATTGTAATTCACATGAATTGAAGCTGACCAAACAGCAACCTTTAAAACTACAGGTTGTTTGTTTTTAATACTAAGATGATACATGATGGCTTTGGCTCCTGACCCTGAGTTTATCTAACTTCACCTAGCTTTTCAAATGTTTTTATTCTCATGTGTTTAGTTAATTTTTTGTCTTTAAAACTGGCACAGGCAAAGTGTCAGACTATTTTTACGGTCATGGAAATCCTCCTTGTTAGTCATGGAAAGAGTGTTAACAGAGAAGGATTTTTGTCTGGGTGAGATCCCGGAGTTACGCTACATTTGTCCTAAGCTGTCCTCATTCAACCCTCAGAAGCTGCTGACCTGAGGGACCAGCAGCGGTTGAAAAGAACAGAAACACATCTGCACCTCAAAATTAGGATCTACTTTAACAGAATATACAAAGCAACAGGACAATTTTAGAGTAAATATCCAGGAAGACAAAAGGATCACTGCTTTTTCTCCGCTGTTCTGCTTTGTTTTTTGTTTTTTTGCACACCGGTTTGTATCTATGAAGTTTGACATGAATGTTTACAAAGATTATATAAACTACATTCACAGCCAAGTCATTCAAAATCATTATAATTCATAATCTCTGTTTATTGCACTTTCCTGAATAAAGTTTATGAATGGCAGTGAGTGTGTATAATTGCTCTAAGAAAGTGAACATTTTATTCTTTTCTTTTTCTGTCTTTTTCGTCTTTTTTCGTCTTTTTTTTAACTAACTGTTTTGACTGCCTGATCCGTTAGGGCCTTCAGCCCGAGCCGTGCTATTTGGCGAGACAACAAGGCAGAGCTGTGGCCCTGTTGTCCCCGGTACTACTATGCAACTTAAATTGTTGTTACCACAGTAAAAGAGAACAGCTATTTTTTCCCTTATCTCCATCAGCTCATTATCTCTGTTACAATATGTATGTGGCTGTGTGCAAGTGTGTGTTATGAGCCCTGTTTGCATTTAAGAGTGTGCATACAAGTCTGTTTTTCTTCAGAGCAGCAGGCCAGGAATCCAAGGTAGATCCATTCAGGAAAGTTTGCTTTTTGTCTGTTTCTGTCTTTCACTCACACACTTACACAAACAGTGGCGTGCTTGGAGCATTTAACTCTCACACAAAGAGCAAGAATACACACAATAACAGTTGTCAGAAAGCGGATACTTGTAAACAGTCAGCTTTAAATAGTTTTATTAGCAATGGAAGTATAATTAACAGAGAAAAAGTGGACAACCAAAGATTACATGGAGAGAGTGTAAGGGGGGAAAGGAAATGAAGGGAAAGTGAGTACAAAGCGTGCTTTGAGCCCAAAGGTCCTAATTTGGCTTCCTTTATACGCCGGAAGATATCATAAGGGCTGCTCTATTCTAGGGAACCAAAACACACATTACAGCATATGTTATGTTAGGTCACAGTGAGGTGTGGCATCTACATTGATAAATGGAGCAATTGTGGTTGTTGCGGGTGGCTCAGTGGTAGAGTCGGTCGTCTTTCAATCAGAAGGTCGGAGGTTCGATCCCCAGCCAATCAGGTTACATGTCGAAGTGTCCTTGGGCAAGACACTAAACCCCAAATTGCTTCCGGTGGCATAGCCAACGGGTATGAATGTGATAACTGGTTGACAGTTGGGCACTTTACGTAGCAGCCTCTGCCATCAGTGTATGAATGTGTGTGTGAATGGGTGAATGTGATATGTAGTGTAAAAGCAGCTTTGAGTGGTCGCAAAGGCTAGAAAAGTGCTATATAAGTCCAGTCCATTCACCATTGCTGTGCGTATTTAGTATTTCTTCAATTCACGAGAATGTTATGGCCCATTCTATTTAATTAGGCCTTCTGATCGTATTGGTTAATATAACTGTCCTGTTATTATGCTTTATTGTTATTATGTTTTTATGCCATGTGTTTAACTGTGGTAACACCTCCTTATCTCCTGCCATCTCTCCAGGTTCCAGAGATCATCAGTACGTTAAGGCAGGCCGGCAAGAGTTCGGCACGCAACGATGATATCAACAACATTTCCAACAAGACTTCCGCTGGAGGCCGTGATCCGTCTGAAAAATGCTTTTCTTCTCACTCCACAACAACAGCCTCCGTGGCCCCCTCCTCTGCTGTGTCTCCAACAACATTCGCCAAGAAGTTTGAGGTGCTGTTCTGCGGCCGCGTCAGCGTCGCTCACAAGAAAGCCCCTCCTGCTCTGATTGACGAGTGCATCGAGAAGTTTAGCCAGCTGCATGGCTCAGGGACGGCCGATAAAGGCGGAAATAGTGGGGGGAACGTGGGCGGGCTGAGGAGGGCGTTAACCTTGCAATCGAATGGACTCGGGAGTGGTGCCGCTGGTAATGATGCAGCAGGGAGTCCCACCACAGGGAAGCGTCCTGTCCTGTTTAAAAGAGACCCCAGCTTTCCCTGTCTGCAGGCCCTGGATGAGAATGGACTCTCTCCAGAGATCTCTCACAACAACACTACTGACGCGCACGCCCACTCCGCTGGAGTGCAGCCCACCAGCCTGCAGGAGAACAGGACCATGCTGTTTACGGTAATTTTCATCAATAGACATACACTCAAACAAAAACAAGTATGCTCTTATAACACTGCTTACATTTTTATACTCTTTATTTTACAGGTATATTCTCATAGAAACTATTCACAATACATCAAACTAAATTATAAGATCAGTATTGATTTATTTAGAACATTTGTGTGGACCTGCTGCTGAACCGCAACAATCGGCACTTCTTTGTTGAGAAACAGAAGAGAACTTTGCAGTGCCGTGAAGTCCCAATTTTGGATTCCCCCTAAATAACAAGTCCTCGTGCACAGCCACTCATAAAGGACGGGGAGGGAGAGAACAAAAGAGAGACAAAGATATAAATCCCCAGATGACTCAGCGAGAGGAAATGCTGACTGCTGCTAAAAGTGAGCTAAGTCAAGCTCTTCTGATTCACCTTAATATGACCTCAGTGACCCCCTGCCAACAGGAGATTTCCTGTTTGTCACCCAGACAGGAAATGGTGACCACTGGTACAGGAACCACTGGGGCCTGTTGCTGCTCCTCTCAGCAAATACAGACACATTATAGACACTGATTATATATCCTGCTGCTGCCATGGATAGTTGACAGAATGACCTCATCCCTGTGACATCATCGCCTCAAATTTGAAGACAGAATAAATCCCCCTTCTGCTACAGAAGTAGTCCGATGATGTGATTCATATTTGATTTCATTTAGGGGAACGTGTTCGCAGTAAGAGGTCGAAGACTTGGGAATTTGAAGGAAATGAGATCACTAGCTTATTATGAGTCCCATTCTGAGGTTGAGCTGTGATGGTGATTCATGCTCTAATAATGGTATATATGGGGATACCCTATAAAGCATTGGTACTTTTTGAGCAGAAATGAAACTTCTTCATTACAATGATGACGATAAAAAGAAAAAAACTTTTTGACTTCCTTTTATATCACAAGGTCATTGATACAGGCTTTCTTGACATTAAACACATCTATTTTTAAGATGCATGTAAAAAAAAAAAAAAAAAAATCACTATGTTTCCATTGTGAGTAATTGGAATAGGCTCGTAACTAGTTGATGCTCTGAGGCTCCTCATTGCTGTCAGATCCACACCACAAGACCTCGCCACACTCATACCCACAAACACAAACTGACAGAAGCACTCAGTAAAGATTTCAAGCCTGCGAATATGCCTGCTCACAGCGTCTAACTATTTTATCTTTGTTTTCTGTTTGTCTCAGGTGGGCAGATCTCAGATCTTCCTGATTAGTCCAGACACTAAGAAAGTTGCCATAGAGAAGAGTTTCAAAGAGATCTCCTTCTGCTCACAGGTTTGACGCTTTGTGTTTGTGTGCATCATGTATAGCATTTTTAAGGCCCTCTTGAATCCTCATAACCAACTGATTTTCTCTTTCCAGGGTATTCGTCACGTGGATCACTTTGGCTTCATTTGCAGGGAGACAGTGGAAGGAGGGAGCTGCCACTTTGTCTGCTATGTCTTCCAATGCACCGATGAATCACTGGTGAGAAGAATATAATGAATGAGAGCAAGTAGAACATGGCAAGACAAGGAAGGAGCTTGTTGTTGTGTAGGAAACATGATAAAACGTGGTTTTCTGTTTGTCCCTCCATCCAAATAGCATGTGCAGACATAAAGATTTCTGTCGGTGCAGTTCATTCACTCATTCATTCGTTTATGCAAATACACTGCAAAGTTGAGATTTATGTTTATTTCCAAACCTAATTTCCTTCTATTTTTATACCAAAGCAACCCATTCAGTGATCACATTTGATCAGCCCACATTTAAATTCAAGCGTCATAGCGCCTGAAGCTAATATCTTTCAACAACGTTTTCTGTCAATCAAGCATAAATTCTGCTCTTTTTCTTAAGAACTTTGACTTAGTGCATCTGTGCTCATGAGTCATGCTGTGTTCAGCTAATGATGCAGTGTGATTGGCTTATACCAGATACATGTTACTGTAGTTCTTGAAATAATGAGTCACTTGGACTGCTATACATCAATAATGCCAAGTCTTCTGAGGAAAATCTGAGGGACAATCTGCATTTCCATAATAAAAAAGATGTTATATTGGCAGACCCAGCTTTTCCACTTATACTGACATTATCTTGGGTTAGAAAACAGGATATGAGGGGCGCTGGTTTGGTTCGGTTGGTAGAGCAGGCGCCCCATGTATAGAGGCCACAGTCCTCGTCACACTGATCACAGGTTCGACTCCCTGTCTGCGGATCCATTTGGTGCATGTCATCCCCCACTCTCTGCTCCCCACATTTCCTGTCTCTCTTCAGCTGTCCTATGAATAAAGGCAAAAAGCCAAAAAAAAAATCTTAAAAAGAAAAGAGGATATAATGCTGGATGGTTTAAGAAAAGCACAAGTTTTGTGTTTTGCTCTTGTAGGTGGATGAGATCATGCTGACCTTGAAGCAGGCGTTCTCTGTGGCAGCACTGCAGCAGAATGCAAAGACCCAGAGCCAGCAGTGTGACAGCTGCCCCATGCAGCAGCTCCACAGACTGTGTGAGAGGATAGAAGGTAAAAAAAAAAAAGAGTCCCTGCGCTCCTTTACTTGATGTGAGTTGATTGATACTGTTACCAAGCCCATCTGACTTGTTGAAAAGAACTGTAGAAAACAATTGCAAGATACAAAACGTGAGAAATGTAGCTGTATCTTCTTGGGTCCATCTTTTTCAGGTCTGCATCCATCCAAAACCAAGCTGGAGCTTCAGCGGCACTTGGCCACTCTGGACAACCAGGAGCAGGCTTCAGTGTTTGAAAACACTATGGTAATGTGTCTACTCCGTTCTTTCTAAAGCACCTTTAGGGCAATGTGTGAATTCCTGAAGTTCCCTAAAGGGTGACTGCAGCTGGAAACAAACCTGTCAGTCTGCAGCCCAGCATTACTGAAACACTGCAGAAACACAAGTTTAAATTGAGTTTGTACACATGACTTTATTTTACATACAATATTCCTGCAACATCATCTGTTTCCCTTGTGATCTATTGTATATTGCTCTTTCCAGCTCTCGCTGCACTCCAGAAACACAAGTGGATTTGTTTGAAAACGCTACTTATGCAAATGCATACAACCATTCCTCCATCAGTGCGACTCGAGATTGTTGAACAGTTAGAGTCATGACAGGCACATGCCGTCAAATATTTCTCTAAGACTCTGCTGACATCTGCTGGTGATGCTGCTGAACTGCAACACTACAACGGCTCTGAATGAGTTTCTATAAATACTGTACCTGAGATCAGCAGATCACTTCCATCATCATTTGTTGAGTTCCCAAATTGCTAAAAAGTCAACTTGCAACCTATTGTTAATTTTTGTTCATCACATATAACCTTTATTATAACCTGATTTTGACATTTGTTTATATTGTTAACTTTTTCAAACTGTTCCTAAAGTATAATTTATTTCTCAGGGTTGAACAGAAAAAATGTACTACAAAAGATCTGTATTTTGTGCATTTCAGAGAGCTCGTCCTAAGAGTGATCAGGAGGAGAATGAGCTGGTGATGGCGTCTTTGAGGAGTCTGTATGAGGAGAGACAGAGGAGCCATCAGCACACACTGTCAGGAGACAACAAACAGGTAACTGTCGCAAATCTCACATGCACACATATACACTTTAGTACCAGCTCTCCCTGTTCTTTTTGTCACTCATTTCCTGTCTCTATTCCAGTTATGTCCTACATTTGCTCAACAGTGTACCAACATTTCTGTTAAAGAGTTGTTCCCCATGAAAATAAAAAATGTGATAATTATACTGTCTCCCTTTGTGTCTCCACGTTTTTTTATAGGTGTCTGAGGAGGCTGCACCGGCCCCCGTGGAGGCGCAGCAGCAGAGTAGCAGTCGACAGCGACTTGAACAGTTCAAGAGTCGAGCGAAGCGCTCTCTCACTGAGTCCCTAGAGGGGATCTGGAAGGTAGATATGCTCTTTCCTGCTTGGTTTGTAGTCAGCAATGCTCAAGTATGCACTTGTATGGTATTAGTTGTTTATTTTATTTCATGTGTACTATTTAACCATGGTGTGTGTTTTTGTTTTTACAGGGGAGCAGCAAAGCCAGAGCTCAGAGGGACAACAGCATAGGAAGTGACAGCGGCTCTTCCGTTTGTACGGTCGTCAGCAGCCCGGAGCAGCCCTCATTAGATGACCCCCTGCCTGCCTCCTCCCAGCTGCGACCCACCAGCCCACTCAGGTAACCCACACAGTGACTCATATCTTGGGGCAGAACAGTCAGTGCTTTAAAGGTCAGAGCTGCCCTTCTTGTTTTATTGGATTTCATGATTAAAGGGTTTTTTCAACCACAAGTTCAAAAGGGACAACACAGCAGACTTCCGTTATGACGGATATTTTTACTTTTTTAATGTGTCTTTGAATTAGTTTTTTATTGTTTTTCCGTTTCGGGACTTCCTGTGCAATAGATTACTAAGTAGTGGGTATTGTCTACTTTCCTCCTCATAATCAGGTGCCACAACTCTACAGGAGACCTGAAGCACCTTGACTCCTCTCTCCACCTGTCTCCCTCCTCCTCCTCTTTACTCGGTGACGCTCAGCCACCGGGCTTCCGCAGACGGGCCAGCACCTTCAGCCACCCTCCCACCCCCTCCTCAGCAGAGTACTCACCGTTGCACACACTAAATAACTCACCACAGGACCCTTCTGCAACTACGAAGCCCAAGCTCGTACGACACTACTCCGTCAGCACCGACACTCCGCACCAGAGCAAGTAAGGAGTGTGTTTGTGTTTGTGTGATTTGAGTCCTTCAGAGAGAAAAGGTTAAAAAAAAGAGGGAGACGGTTGAACTGAACCTTATTTGGTATGTGCAGTATGTATTGCGTTTACTGTAAGTGTAATCATGTGATTTATGATTAATTTGTAGCTACACCTGCAGACTTAAATCCTAGTAAGTGATAACAATCAGGACTAAGTCTGTAAAAGCAGTCTCATGGGTGGTTGAATGACATGGGTTTCCTCTGAATAACTACATATTTGAGTATAAACTCAGCTTTATGCTTAAAATAGTGACTTTCATGGGAAAGTGATGGTCCATTTCCTAAAATCAACTTCCCTTGGCTCTTATTCAAAACAATTGTATTAGGCCTTTTGTGGCTCCAGGGGGAGCTATGCTAATTCTGATGGTTTGTCTGCTGATTGAAGTGATGTCACTAGAGTCAGCTTTGGTTGGGGCTGGTTTGAAGCTGAAAATACTTAGATACTAGTTAGATAGATGTGAGCTTACAAAACCTCTGTTGTCTGCTCCTCATCTCTGCTTGAGACTAACAGCTGGAGGCCTCACATGCTGCTGCTAGCTGCTTTTATAACTACACAAATCTCTGCAGGAGTTGCATTGTGGGTAGTGTAGGCACATTGTTTTGATAAGGAATCCAAGAAGACAATACCTCTGGTTCTGCATCAGTTTTTATACTAATAGTCTTAATTTTCACTCGCATTGTTGACAACTAAACAAGGACAAGACAATATGTTCAGTTTACAATATTTCTACCAATTTCACACGAGCCACATCTCCTGAATCTGCCTCTACTCAAAAACTTAATTCCCTTCAATTTATTTTCTGTTTTCATACTTTTTTCATTGTCTCTGCTCCTTTGCTCTCTTTTCCTGTATTTGCACTGTTTCTCAGACATGCCCCATCCAACTCCACCCTCCCTCCTGTTCCTCCTTGCCCTTCATCTCTCTCTCCTCCCCTCACTCATCATCCTTCCTCTCCTTCTGCTGGAGCCCGGCTCAATAAAAGAAGGTGAGACTCCTGCATTGGCTTTCTGTTCATCTCATGCATTATCTCTTATTTTCTGTTTTACGTGCTCTTATTTATTGTGTAAAGCTTCTTTTTACATTGTTGTCATATTACTCTCTAAGGCCCTGTTTAGACAGAGACATGCTAAATGTGTTACCTGTTGGTTGACAGGTTGAAAGGTGAAAAGCATTTCATATAAGTCGCGTGTCTCTCTGTCTTAACGGGGCCTTTTTTTTGTCATATATCTGTTTTTGCATCCTTTTTTCACCTCCATCTTTCCATCTCAGTCCGCTGGGTGGTCTGCGCGCTCGTCTCCGCTCCTCCTCCTCTGTCCCTAATTTTCTGAAATTTCCATTTCTGGCCCCTGTCCAAGAGAATGATTTCCCTGAGCTAAAGAGCAGGTACACACATATGTACACTGAATAGACAGTGGTGTGTATAATACAGAGAATTATGTAGCAATTCCTTTGTGTGTGCTTGTTTGTATTTCAGTGATGTTGCAGCTCTGTCCACGCCATGTAAAGCATTTGAAGTAGGGGAAAGCCCTCTGCGGAGCCATCGCCACTCATGGAGGCAGCAGATCTTCCTGCGGGTCGCTACACCTCAGAAGAGCACAGAAACCATTGGTAAGAATCAAGACTCTCTCAAGATGATGTAACACTGCAATTTTGGTCTTGTCATTTAAATCCAGCCTCCCTGCCTGTCTAGCTGCTTGACTCTATTGCTTGAAATCATCGCTCATGAGTGGAGCTTCCACAAGCCAAAGCTAGCGAGCATGGCAGGGAAAGATATTTTGATACAGTTAAAGAGACAATGCTGAAACCTGCCTGCAAAGCTACAGCAAAACACACTTATGTTGTTTAACACAAATTGACGCCACAGTGAATAATTATAATGTAAGTTAATCTCACGGAGTTATCAAACATTTTGCTTCCTGTCACCCAAAAAAAACTAACTGTCCAAAACAACAGACGTATACGGCGTTGTGCACTTGTGTAGAATAAGTTTGTCTGTATGCATCAAAGAACTTTGATCTTCCCTCTAGGATCACTTTGCACGTTCCAGTTGTAAAGTTCAACAAAGGTAGAAGGCAGTTCTAGGTCAAGGCACTTGTGTAAACACACATGTTCTTTTGGGACAAGTAAGCTAACAATAATTTGGCAGATAAGAGCATTAGCAAGACACCTGTAAGTGCTACGTCACCTGTGCAATAACAAACATCCCTACCAGCTCCTTAGGCGTAGACAGCGGTGCAGGGACAAAGTCTTTCCACTCGGTGTCACTCTAGGAAGGGGATGAGAAAAGATCACTTTACTGTAGCCTCTTCTCTCCAGTATGGCTACATTGATATTTATTATATTATATAAAGCAAGCTAGAAATTATAGTTTCATGCTAAACTGGGCTAGTGGGTGTCTTCTGTGATCTGTCATAGACTGACACATGAGGTTTTGTGGCATTTTGTGTTTGTTTTGCAGCTTTACATTTTGCGTTATTAAGTGAGCGTAAATTCTTTGTCTGATGGAGTTGTCTTTTCAGGTTTGACAATGAAGCTGAAATGAGTTAAAGCGTCATTGCCTTCAGCGAGTAAAAATAATCAAAGAAGTAGGTCCGCCTGGAGATTGACAGCCCTGTTCTACAGTCAGTAAATTATTGCTTTAATGTCCGATAGCTTTGAAATATCAATCACCTCTTTTCTTGGAATACGCCCACAAAATATCGTGTGTGTCTGGCTGTGCAGACGTGGGAATCATGCGTGTGCTTGCACGTCTTCAGATGCTGCATTTTGTTAATTATACGTACCGTGTGTGTGTATGACAGAAGTGTTGACAGTTGAGATAGTTGGCTTGGTCACACTGTTACTCCTGAACAAACACAGTACAAGCACACAAAAACTCCTTAAGGGAAAATATGGAAACATGTTCACACACAGTAAGACAGGAAGTTATTTTTATGACACTTTATTATTAGTGTTTATATTAAGTTCTTAGAAGAGATGGGTTCAGTACTGAAGTCAACCTACAGCACAGACTTGTAGTGGCACATGCATTAAACCCTGTTCATCTCAGCAGTTTATTGGTTTATCTATTTATCATTGTCTTTCATAAAATGTAAGAAAATAGTGGGGGAAAAAACGTCTTCAGATGTCTTGTTTGAACCGGGGGCGCTGGTTAGCTCAGTTGGTAGAGCAGGCGCACCATGTTTAGAGGCTACAGTCCTCGACACACTGATCACAGGTTCATCTGCCGATCATTTGGTGCATGTCATCCCCCACTCTTTACTCCCCACATTTCCTGTCTCACTTCAGCTGTCCTATACAATACAGGCAAAAAGCCAGAAAATAATCCAAAAAAAAAAGACATTCAGTTTGCATTCATATCAAACAGTGAAAAGCTGCCAACCCTCTAATTTAAGATGCTGTGTTTTTCTATGACAACAAACTATCTGGATCTTTGTCGGTCTGTCTATCATTTGGATATTTCTGGTACAGTTCATCTGATCAACGTCACGCTTGGCAGGTGTAATGCTGAGGACCCAAGGGAGTGTCGAGTGTGAAGTTGATCGGATGACAGTTCTGAAGAACGCCGCAAACCGCACCAAGCCGGCAGGTGTTCCAAATGAGCACGCCCTTAGATAACGCTGAACGCACTAATAACGCTGAAGCTCATTCCACACGCTCCAAAAGACCACGCCCCGCAGGCATCGCACTAGTAAGACTTAATTGGTTATCAAACTGATTGCTCTTCTGACAATCACCTTCTCTGCAGATACCAAAGCTCTTCTCTGGTATTATGTACCTGCTGTAAATAGCGCTAAGATCTTTCCTCTTTATTAGCCCTACTTATTCCATAGTTTCGTTTTAATAGTAGAATGTTCTTTGAATATTTTCATCATACAAAGCGATCCACTTTCTCCCATCCTGGGCCACAGTTGCTGTTTCATTGTCTGGGAAACACCGATGGATGTTAACTCGACGTGATTGGTTGACAGAGGCATACACCTGTGAGGAGATCATTCGAGGTAATACTTAAAGAAACAGACTGAATTTAATTCTGATGCCTAGAACAAAACTATCAGCAACCCCAGTGATTATTTCTATATAGTTATTTTTGAATGCCTGAAACTGCTGGCCCGGTGTCAGACGAAGTGATAAACTGCACGCTGCCTTTGTTTACATTTTCCAGGGCAAAAATTGAGTGATACACATGCCTGTTAAAGAAAGCAGGATTAGAGTTTTT
This sequence comes from Semicossyphus pulcher, assembly GCF_022749685.1. Lineage (NCBI taxonomy): Eukaryota > Metazoa > Chordata > Actinopteri > Labriformes > Labridae > Semicossyphus > Semicossyphus pulcher. The sequence continues at coordinate 10,098,650 of NW_027211681.1, forward strand.
GTATACCTCCACTTAAGCATGTACAGGACAAATCAGCAAAGAGATAAGAGGTACTTCTTTGTCCACAGGGGGCGCCAGAATCAACACAAACCGAAAGTTCCTCACAGGAGCTGTGTTAAATCAAAGAAATGATCGTAAACATTACAGTTTTTTATCCTCTCATCGTGGAGATATCTTGTTAAGTGTCTTTGAGAGTTGGTGAAGATCTCTGTAAACTTTGCCCTGCGTTGTCATGATTGTCAGGGACTTTTGCTATATTGTCACATTACATAATTTTGCATTTTTTTTCAGTAAAGCAGCAAAAGTACCTACAGCAAATATCACGCCACTTTGTGTCACTTAAAGCTTCTTCAAATCCAAAGCACAATGCGTTTTTTGACCCCAGTTTGCACACCAAAAACCTTTTGTGCCTTATATGACACCTGCAGAGATGTGAAGTCCAGTAGCAGTGTGATGTGAAGGGAGGTGAAGTGACAGAAAACAAATCTTTAATCTGGCGTTGATCTGGAAAAGTAAACAATGGCACACATTCTAGCATGGGGTGTTGGATCCACCTGCAGTGACGCACGCCACGCCAAAAATAATAAAGGTGGCTGTTTGGATACACGTCCTGTGATGCCAGTGTTGTTTGGACTACTGAGCCGCCTCATTATGTTTCTTTATTCAACCTATTAGGACTGACGTGTGTGGTTTCATTTACATTTGACTTCAGGTTGATAGTTTGACTTTGTCCAGGGAAGTGAGCGAAACAACAAAAACAATGCATTAGAAAAACACAAGCACTGTAATTACATTACACTTACAGTGGCAGCTCGACAAAGGACAACAACAGGACGTGTTGCATATCAGAAAGCCACACACTGCTGTCTGCTACTGTGTCATTTTTATGTTACCACTGGGGGATGCCAAAGTGTAAAATCTCCATATTGTCTACACACTGCAGAAATGAACACCTCTTAGGTGCAGTCCCAACAATAATTAAGCACCCTTACCTTTTAAATTGTGTAGTGTTGCAGGAGAATTGGAACATAAATAATAAATGTATTCTCTTCTGTACACACTCTTAATTCTGTATTTGTTTCTAATAGCTGCAACGTGGGACTGATGTGACCTTCTCATCCACCTGTCACTGAATGTGCTGCTCATGAGGGATTAGAGGGGTTTAGGCTCATCTTTGTGAACTTAAGTTTCCCTTTCAGATGAAACGGGTCTCCATTCCATGAATGAAAAACGCACCTGAAGCTTATTTTGTCTGCTGCCACCAGGTGAAGGAAAAACTGCCTTTAGCAGGTCAGCGTGATGGCCTTTGTAATGGCTGAATGCAGCACTAAGTTGGGTGTATGTTGGAGTATGTGCTTATATACTTATATGAGGTCATGGGTGTGTCGAGTGACAAGTGTATGTGTGTGTGCTGGAGGGGGTGGCGGTGTCCCAAGGTCATGTTGACAGTCCACACACAGACAGCGCCAGAGGAAAGCGTCAGCCTTGTTGACCTACTTTGCATGTTTTGTGTGTGAGTGTGTGCTGGGACTTGGTTCTGGCCAAGTTGGAGTGTTTGCTCAGGGAGTGGATCGTGCCACTTTATGCAAGAGGGCGTGTATGTGTGTGTTTGTGTATGTGCGTGGTTATTTTGGTTAAGACACGGTTTCAGCATAAGGAATAGGCAAGCACAGCACAGTAGCTCTTTTTGGTTAAGGTGAGGGCGAGGGGTTAGGGTATTACTAGGGTCCCTACAAATAGTGTAGTCAGTTTGTGCATGCGTGTGTGTGTGGTCCATGTATGCATTTTTCACACCTAAGAGCTAGCTCTTCAGCTGTGTTCTGTGGAAGCAGTGCAGCAGTCTGTGTTTGTCTAACACATACATGACTCTTTTAAGGGATTCTTGCTGTCTCCGTGTGTGTCTGTGTTTGTGTGTCTGTGTCACACACGCGTCGATTTGTCTTCACTTCTCTTAAAACTGAAGAGCCATATGTTTGTATAGCGACTCTGCCGGTTTCAGCATGTCTCGGAAAGTCTCCCTGACACAGACACAAAGGCATACGTGAATGTAAGCCTCATCCAGCACAAAGAGCACTATTGTTATTGTGTGCGCGCAGTATGTAGGTTTGTCTTTATTTGTTGCAGGAATAAAATGGTGACTTATCTCACATATTTCCCCGGATGAGTCTCTGGAAAGATAAGCGTCAAATTTACATACCCAAGCCAAGTTAAGTTATGTGCGTGCGTTTGTGTCTGTGATCGCACACACGGACACACACACACACATACACAAACTGAATTTTAATGTTCCTAGGAACTGAAAGAGGCAAGTGCTATCTGGATGGTTGTTATGTCCTTCCTCTGAGTAACATAGGGTATTTTGAGGTTTGGGATCCACCCTGTACTTTTGGGTGGAGTCACACAAACACTTTTTTTTTACTGTGTATGTGTGTGTGTGTTGCACCCGACTGTGTCAAATATATCTATGTTTAGCATTTTTATTTTTATTTTGAATGAGAGCCCAAGGGATTTTTGTAAAATGAATTAACTCGCTATTTGACTGCGGGTCAGTGAACTGTATCTTGTAAATAATAATAATAATTCAAAAAATCATATAAAATATGTTTTTTGTGTGAATTTTTACATTTCAAACCAGATATTACTTATTTTTAATTTCCCTATGTCCTAACATTCTGTGCTGTTTCACACAGTCAGCTTATGAATCATTCAAACTTGCATTATTCCATCAAAGTGGTAATTATATATTCCTGCTGCAATGGACATCTTATGCAGTGTCATCTGATCTCCTATATTAAAATGCAATGTGTCTTTCAGAGCGAGGGGATCCCTGTCTCGATGCGGGTCGAGTTTGCGGCGGCCAGGTGGGAGCTGGAGGAGGTGGTGACTTGTCCATAAGCGTGGTGCTTGAGGAGAGGACGAAGAGGAGCAAAGAGGAGCTGAGGGAGCTCTGGAGGAAGGCCATCCTGCAGCAGATCCTGCTGCAGAGGATGGAGAGGGAGAACCAGAAACTACAGGGTAAATCTGAGGGATGAAGGGAACCGAAACACACAAACACATGCACAATAGGAGCCTGCAGAGAAGAAAAGCAACAGCAATTAATGCAATGATGATGAGACTGGTCCTGAGTGATAATCTTATAATCAGCATTAACACTTGCATTTGAGAATCATCTCTGATGTTGTTGTATCACCACATTTTATTGCTGCCTGGTCCTGCAGACTTGGATTTCTAGTCAGTCGGTGTGATGACAGGAACAGCAGCCAACATTGTTTCACGAAGCAGCGTTGGCATCACTCACACGATAACACTGTTGAGTGACATGATGAGTTACTTTCTCTTGAAGCTGAATAGCAAGACCAACAACTCTTTCTTTAATTCAGCTCTGGCAACATGCCTCTCCAGATGTGCACACACTCACAGGTTAGATACTCAAGTGCACACCTGTTTCTTTTCTTTTTTTCTATTAATATTTCGATCCACCGTTAATTAACTGGTTAGATAACATATAGGTGTGTGTGCACCACTTCTTTCCTGACCCAGTTGACACGTATCGGCACACGCATAGCAATGCACCACACCCCTAACTACCTGCACTGTATACAAACCATTAATTTACACACACACACACACAACACTTCATCCATCACGCAGACAGACATTAATGCCTATATGCTGTATATGGCACAGTTTTTATGGAGAGAGCGTGAATCAATATTGATGTAACACGAACAAGCCTGTGCAGCAACTTCACACACATTCGCTGTGGTCACACTTTACTTACACATCTTAAGTGTGGTGCAACTATCTTGGGCGTCTATAGTTTGATTGTGTTTTATTCCTCCCACAGGGTGCGCTCCACCTTTCTGTCCGTTATTTGTCAGAGTGGAGATCAACTCCCTATACTCCATTCTTACTATTTATCTCTCTCCCTGCTGCCTGCTTTATGGGTCAACTGTGAAAGTGTGTGTGTGAATCTTTGTCAGCTTTGGGGTGGAGTATCCTATCTTGTTGTGCGTTATCATGGGCGTAGTGCTCAAGCGACAGAAAGGGAGAGCAATGGAGAGCAGCGGGAGGCGAGGAAAGGTTGGAGAGAGGAGAGATTGAGTACAAGCAGCTGGGCTGCAGCCAACGAGCGAGTCCTGATGGACGTGACTGAGCGTGCTCAGAGACGGCTGATAAGACAGACAGCAGAGCCGCAGCCTCTCCAGCAGCATCTATTCTTACTCTGGGTGTGTCGGCTACTGCTCCATCCAAGTTTTCTTCCTCTGTTATCCAAAATTCACATTCCAGGTCACTCCCGCTGCTATGCTGACTTTGACCGCAGAGGCCAATATATATAATACTGCATGTAAAATACTTGTGATTCTTTTCATTTATCTTGTGCCAAGGTTTTTTTTTAGGCTGAATTTTAGCTGTGAGCTTTATGCAACACATTCTGCTTTTGCGAGGCACTTAATCAGCATCCTCATTAAAGCAGTCGTGTTATTAAATTTGCTTCATTTTACTTTATGCAAAGTTGTGCTAATGAACACTCTCAGATCATTCCCCTTAATGGCTGCAAACCTAATTCTCACTCCTGTTAAATAAAGGTGCCAATGCCGCTCTGACAGGGAAGTAACCCACTGTCTCTTTCCTGTCTAATAGTGATGATGTCACTCTCCCCAGCTCTACCCGGCTGCAGCTGGTCACTGGGTGGATACCACACATGAGCGGAAAGGGTGGGGAAGTCCTTTAGGAGCAAGGGGGAAGGAAAAAAAGAGAGAGAGGGAGAGTGTGGTTTGATGGACAAGACGGATGTGGGATCTAATGAGAAGAAGAGAATTGAGTATTTGCTGGAAAGAGAGAAGAAGAGGAGAGCTGTGGGTTAAGAGATATGGGGAGGGAGAGAGGAAGGGTGTTGTCAAAAAGAGAGGAACAGATGAGGGGCGCTGGGTGTGCCCTCACCTTCTTTGATCACTGGTGTCAACATGTTGCAACGGAATTCACAGTTTGCGCCTCTCTGCTAAGCTGATATGCTGTATTAATCAAAGTCCAGGATCAGCCACCAGGCCTGCAACTTCACTGCTTTGGTTCACTCTCAACACTACAAACGTGCAATTATTGCTGCAGCAGGCAGCTGTTAATGAGAAGAATTACTGAAAACACTGTACTGACTTGATACCAAACAGTATGCAGAGATAGTAAGTCACTAGCTGATGAACATGTTGCAACATGTCGCCAGAAATTAGAGTCTAAGGAGTTGGTAAAGACCAAAAACAGAGCTAAAACAGAGTGATTATTTGACTTATATTCACCAACTCTTTGTCAAAGCAACACATGGGGCCCGGCCCTTTAAGAGTTATCTTTATCTCAAGTCAAGGTATTATTTTCTAAAACTGTTTCATTTCTTGTTCTGGCCTTAGCTGAAGATGCTGCATGAGGAAGGGAGCGTCTAGGCAGGTAGGCCTTAAAGAGACAGTAGCTGAAATGGCTTGTTTCAGACAGAGGCTCAACTTAGGGTCTGCAAAAAGCACCTGTGTAAGACAAATACGTTTTTTTTTTTTTAACAGTAAATCATAAAAGGTTCTCCAGTGCAATAAAAAACCCAATAAAGGTCCCCTTTAAATAGCTTTCAGGAACACTGTCCAGGTTTTTCCAGCTGCAGAATACACACCTCAGCTGCAGCCAGCAAAGGACCTGGAACAAGCACACACACAATGCAGGAGTTAGATAAGGAGTTCTGGGGTTGTCACATTATTGTCTTATCTTAACTGTATTGTCTTGTGTTTGTAGCCTCGGAGAGCGATCTGCAGAACAAGCGCCTGAAGCTGGATTACGAAGAAATCACACCGTGTCTGAAGGAGGTCACTTTGGTCTGGGAGAAGATGATGGGAACTCCAGGGAGGGCAAAGGTCAAGTTTGACCCAGAGACCATACATGCTGCTGTTGCACAAGGTACATACCGTATATCAGTGTTTCTTGGAAATATTTGTTCTTTTGCAAAATCAGCAGGTATTATCAATTATTGACTAAAGCTTAATGTTTAAGCTCTAAAAATGAAAATATGTATTGTAACTTTTCTCCTTATCATCAGCTCGGGCAAAAGAAAAGAGCATAAATTCTGAGAAGTTATTAGTCCCTGGTTGAGCACTCAGTAAAGTCAGTGTATATTTCCCCTTCACCCTTAGTGTCTCATGTTGTGCTGCCTGACTGTTCTGTTCTTTTTTCTGATATCAGCATGTTCTGCACAGGTCAGAAGGGTTATCTCCTCTGTGTAAGAACTTGGTGAAGTATCTTCTAGGGCAAGATTATTACGCAATAAGATGACATCACATTTAAAAGTTTGTAACATCATCTGGTAGGGGATCATGAGAGGTGCCGCAAGGTCACATGTGTAAACCTTTTTCAACTGTGAGACTTTAGGAGAGTTTTTCCTGACAAAGGTGTAAATAGAATTATTCTTATCAATCAAACCGACTAATTTCCCTTAAATGGCCTATTTTACATTACCCCTCTCTCATTACAGTTTCTAAAATGAAACAGGGGGAAAGAGTTTGCCTCAAATCCACCCATCAGCGACTCTAACTAAAGCTCACATAATGACAAGTACGACAATGTATGTTTTTAATTTGTACCGACATTGGAGTGTAAAAATAGCAATTTGTCAGTTTTTTTGGGGATATGTGCCAGAATATAGTACAAGAAGTTACTGCTAAGAGCTAAAGTATAACTCCTATAAAGTAGAGAGGTTTACATAAGCTAGGAACAGCTTTGGACAAAGTTAGGTAAGCGGTTTCCCCGTGTTTCCAGTCGTTGTAATAAGGATAGCATAAGAAGCAAGTTGGGTATTGGTTGTAGACTAAGATTTTTCCTATGTACTCGAGAGTGTCTTATCTTACCCTCCACCTGATACAGGTTTTTCCTCGATGGTAAAAAAGTTGTCAAAATGATCATTTTCGCCTGAAGCTAATCGCTAAGCAGCCTTCATATCAGAATGTGGTTGTACAGCAGCTTCAAGGCTTTAAAGTGCATAGATGAACAAGGTGTGTCTGAAATGCCCGCAGCAAAACTTAAACTTAAAAACTTAAAAACTTAAAAAAATTCTCCCTTTTTGAAAATATATTGAATCTTATTGAATTCAACCAAAATGTATACTACTCAACCTCACCATTCATAACCTGATCTGATAGTGTGATGCACCAGATATCAGAGTCCACTGGATTCTAATTATTTAGGTAAATATTCTAAATGCAAGGTTCACTTACCTTACCTTATCTTTAGCACTAGCAGAATTTTTACCTACTGATGACTGTGACTGTAGTGCGCTGTATCCCCTCACCATTTAAAAACATTTTATGTGTCAAAACGCACAAACTCAGACGCTCCCTGTCCGTCACTCAAACTAATAACTGGGCTGACGGTATTTACAGACGCGTTAAGCCTCCTTTAAGTGCTCTCAGCCCCCAGAGACTGACCACATTGCCAAGTCTTGTCACAACTCAATATTTGCATACTTCAGGCAGGATTTGCATACTACTGGTAGAAATTGTCAGATTTTTCCCTGGAATGCACCTGAACCGCTCACGGTTACAGCAGATTAACATGTCATACCACCTTTTAAACCACCCAACCCCTCTCAACCACACCCCTCTCTCTTCTTCCATCCCGCAGGTGTCCCACGGCAGCATCGAGGCGAGATCTGGAAGTTTCTCTCTGAACAGTATCTGCTCAGGCAGACGGTCCCCTCCCGACCCCCCGCCAATCACACTCCATACAAAGAGCTGCTGAAACAGCTCACGTCTCAGCAGCACGCCATCCTCATAGATCTGGGTAATTTACGCACTCACTCTCGCACACACACCATAGACCATAATATAATTCACTTACACACATGAAGATAAACTTCTGCTTTTCTGATCATTCTTTTAATAACTTATTGTAGACCCAGTTTATAGATATTTTTATTAACTTTCTTCCTGTTTGGAATTGAAAAAGTCTTAAAAAAGCTTTATAGTTAAAAGGTCCTCAAAACTTGTAAACTCAGTTTGGAAACTAAAACCGTGTGAAAAAACATACAGTAGAGTGTCTCCAATCTCATTTTAATGCTTTCACCCTTAAATGTTCACAACACCTCCTGCCCAAAAACCCACACAGACGCGCAAAACACCTACACCCCACCCATTTAACACCCACACATGCATAGAATTCATGCATACACATCCACCCACACATCTATCCCTGCAGCACTTAACCTCCTCTGTTTTTACTGTTGACCCCGTGTCTTTCATCTGACATGTCTGTGTTGTTCACACTACATCACGTCGGGTGGGGACAGAGGAAACAGCGCGCACAGTGACGGTTGGTAACGCGGTCCATTGTAAAGGCGTTACGCGCTATAGGATAAAAACAACATAGTGAAGCAGCGAAGATGTCTGCAGGTGGGAAGCGCACGGAAACTCACAGTTGTTTACTTCATGTAAACATGAAAATGTGTCATTTAACTGAGTGATCATGCAGGAGGGAGTAGATTAGGAAGGTTTGGGGTTGTGATGCACAGTACTACAACAACTCACACGCAGCACACAGAGCGGACCAATCACACACTCTTAGCTTGAGGCAGGGGAGGGAATCATGGCATTATGTTCACAAACATAAAGCCCCTCCGGCGCATTCCACAAATACAAACTCACACCGTCGCCATTGTCTTCTCCAAAGCCTCACCGTCACACACTGTAAGTGAAGAAGTCCAAAAACACACACACCTGCCAATTACCCGCCCATCCACGGTAAGAATGTTCTTTTTACAGATCCCAGGTCATCATGCTGTCATGTTTGAAGGGACACGTCCCATCCGCTGTTACATGTTAAGCTGCTGAGGGAGGGGATGCGGCCTCATTCATTCATGTGTGTGCATGTTTTTATGAACATGTTTGCGGCAACATGGAATAAGTTGACACACGCTCGCGTACTGAGCTCTGTTTTTTAACATCAACAGCAAAGTGTGAAGTCTCGCATCCTCGGGCAGAGTTCAGCTGCGTGGTTCAGACAAGTGGTGCACACACCTACAGGCTTTGGTCTCATATGGATCCTTCAAGATACTTTTCCAAACAAACTGTAGTAAATCAAAGCTGTCGAAGCTGTGTTTGTAGATGCATATCAGGTTTATCTGGGACATCAGATAGACGCTCTGTCTGGCTGAGGAATTCCTACTAAATATAAACAGAGCAGATGTTTTGCTGTATAGATAATGTCTCGCTCTCTTCTTCTCTAGGTCGCACTTTTCCCACTCATCCATATTTCCAGGCCCAGCTGGGGGCAGGACAGCTGTCTCTATATAATTTACTGAAGGCCTACTCCCTGCTGGACCCAGAGGTATCATCTGATTCTTCTTTTAGTATTCTCTCTGCCTCTCTTTCTCTTTCACTTTCTATTCAAGTGTCTCTCTCTAACCCTCACTTCATGGACTCAATGCTACTGTCAGCTGTCTTTGAGCTTTTTCCCCCTTCCTCATCCATGTCGACTTCATGTCTGTTGTTGTTGTTATTGTAGGTGGGCTACTGCCAGGGCCTGTCCTTCATTGCGGGAGTGCTGCTGTTACACATGGGGGAGGAGGACGCCTTCCACATGCTCAAATTTCTCATGTTTGACGTCGGGCTCCGTAAACAGTACAGGCCCGACATGATTATCCTGCAGGTAACGAGCGCACAGAGTCTCTTTGTCCCACATGTACTGTAGCAAACCTTAAAAATATGAGTATAAATCTAGATACTTTCTCTGTTGTCATTCTTAAATATCATCACTATTTGATCCATCAGTCGGGTCTATTCATCTCACATTATTCATATGAAATTTGATGCATCTCATTCCGCGTTCTGTCGTCTGTGCGGCACCGCTGGTTTAGTTGAGATCTTGTTTGTGTGGGAATTTAGCTGCATTTATACCTGATGGAAGAGAGTCCCACTTTAGATACCCAGGGGCAGGTTTTGAATTATAATTAGGCTTTGGATTTCAACCTTTAATAGGACTGCTGCAACCCAAGACGGAGGTATAGTACATGATCAGGCTGTATCATGGTTTTATTATTAACGCCACAGATATTGTGTTTACATTTGTTTATTCACTTTGTTATAGAGAGCGTTTCTCTTGACATATTATATGCATTGTTTTGTTTGTTATATTACTTTTACTGTTGGGTGCCTGTTTAGAAACCCTGTGATTGACTGGTAATCAGTCCAGGGTGTACCCCGCCTTTCGCCCAATGGCAGCTGGGATAGTCTCCAGCCCCACACAGCCCTGAACAGGATAAGTGGTGTGGATGGATGGATGGATGGATGGCATCTCTTTATTGTGCAACTGTGAAGTCTTTTTGTTTTGTAATGTGCTATATAAATATGTTTTACTTTCAGAGAGTGATGATTGCAGCAAGGAAGTTTTAAATTGCTCACGAGCTCTGTATTACTCGACAAAAGTAGCTTATTTCTTTACAGGAGCAATTCGCCCCTGGAAAAAGCCTCTGTCAGTCAAAGCTGGTGTTCTCTGTAATCGTTAGAGGAAATAATATTTTTAATTGTCGCCATAGCTGTGGAGAAAGTTGTACAAACTGGGTTCGCCCATTCTACATTCCTACAACACCCAGCGTGCATTGCGCCCCTCCCTCTGAAAGGAACGGCCCAGCGAGAGACGCTGGAGTGAAATACAACCGTTTAGCTGCAAGCAACGGCTCAGAGCGGTACAGAATCTGAAACACGACGAGAATATACCGGTGGATCGTCTAAAAACTCTTCAGGTCTGCAGTCTACGTTTCAAACCTGACGATTCTGAACGACACATGACATCGGAGGCGGATGTCCTAGATTGAGGAAGTATAGTTTATTGAGCTCCCTGGCCTCCACCAGATGGCGCGTTTTACATAGTCTGCCGGAGGTTTTCCAGGGCCTGTTGGAGAAGCGGATAGCGTCCTCCAAAGGCACAATATAAAGGCCATTATTTCTACCATAATGGCATTAGCTCCCCATGTTAGCATGATAGGACTGAGGTTGAAAGTCGCCGAACTGGCCCTTTAACATTCTTGATGTCTTTAAATCTCTATAAGCATCAGAAACTGAGTCAGAAACAGTCTTGATCTCAGTAGCTACCATTGCACCAAAATGTAGTTACTACAATCATAGACTCCATATCTTTAGCTTCATTAATGTGCAACAAATCCAACTTTAAACTATGCACAAAGTCACAATCTGCACATATTGATCCCAGTCAAACACACTCTGTTATGCTCTTCCGTTCAGATTCAGATGTACCAGTTGTCGCGGCTGCTCCATGACTACCACCGGGATCTTTACGTCCACCTGGAGCAGCAGGAGATCGGGCCCAGCTTGTACGCCACACCGTGGTTCCTCACCGCCTTCGCTTCACACTTCCCCCTCGGCTTTGTGGCCAGAGTCTTCGGTAAGCTTTGAGAGCATCTCCTGTGTATCTGCACACGTAGACAATATTCTGGATTAACTCAATCAACATTCTCCTTAAGACAGAAACAAGACATCTTTTTAGAGATGTTAAGTTTATCTCCTCTCCTCGGTTAACTTTTCTAATTAAGTGTTGAAGCAGAGTGATGAAGGGAATGGAAGGTGGTTAAGCAGGGCAAAAATAGGAAACTATGATGGTAGAAGGGCTTGGCAAAAGAGGAGGAAATCAAAGGCCGTAAATCAAAATACAGACAAGGAATCTCATAAGTTTGGCAGTGAGGTAAAGAAAATGGGCGTAGTGTTTATGTTGTTAAATTATAAAGGAAGTTTTATATAAACCTTTACAGACATTTCTCTGGAATAAAGGCTTCAATAACGAAACATGTACACACAGACATTCCAGAAGGAGTTTTTGTTCTTCAGTCGCGGGCTGTTGTTTTCCTCTGAAGTGACCGTTTTATCATCTGTGTAAACATCATCACACCCACAACCCCCTCGTATACGTCCTTCTTTTTCTCTCCCTCATTCCTTCCTTACTCTTGTTTTCATGCCTAATTTCCTACACTGTGCTCAGTCCCTGAACCAGACTCCCTGGCTCCTCGTGCTCATCTGAGCATAACGCTGTGTGTGCGTGTGTGTTACTGTTAGGGGGCATCATGGTAGCATTGTTCAGCCTATGATATAACACCTCCACTCCCAGTCCTTAATCTGTTGCATGATCTCATGCAATCCTGCCTAACCCTTACTCCACCCTGATGCATTCAAAGCACACACACAAACCCACACACCTACTCTGCCCCTCCTGACCTATATTTGTGTTTGCTTAAAACTTTTTATTGACGTCAGAGCATCTATCATTTATAAAGCCCTTTAAGTCACCAGTCATGGCGGTAAGCTTCATGTTATGTAATCATCCAACCTCCTTTCTGTTTGTTTCTTTGTCTTCTGTCAGACATGTTGTTCCTGCAGGGGTCAGAGGTCATCTTTAAGGTGGCCTTGAGCCTGCTGGGGAGCCACAAGCCTCTGATCCTGCAGCACGAGAACCTGGAGTCCATAGTGGACTTCATCAAGACCACACTGCCCAACCTGGGCCTGGTGCAGATGGAGAAAACCATCAACCAGGTCAGAACAAGAAACAGTCACTTTAATCACTAGGCTGCTAAACTGGATACAACACAGAGTGACCCCTCTATCTCTGATTATATTTATGGACCTGATTCCACTAGGTGTAATGTGGGAGATTGTAGTTTTTTGTCAGCATCAAAAACCATCTGATGATGAGCCTCATGCTCTACAAACTAAAGGGGATGTTCGGACAGTGTTAGTTTTCTTTATAATGGGCTACTCCAAAAAGCAAGTACACAGTTAGCCAGATAGCTTTAAAAGTTTCTAAAAAATATGTAGAATTATTGTTTGTCATTATAGGTGATCGCACTATTGGCTACTTTTGTAGTCTTCTCCAGATACATGGGTGAAATGTTCCAAGTAATGATGAAATCATATCTATTTCCTGTGCGGAGATAAAATACTCACTTAAATTTCGCCAAGAGTCCCACCTTGAAGTACGACCAAGCGCCAAGGCTTTTGTCTGACCTAAGGCTTTGCTTTGTGTACTTCCCCCTCTTTGAAATCAGGTATGAATGTCAGGAAACCCAATTTCTGGCCACATGTCGATGTCCACAGACCACTGTGTCTTTGGTAAATTGAAGGGATCTCTTTCGAGTCCAACTGCTCTAAAAAAAAATGATTTTTATTTATTTCTAACACTTTTTTAATTGAATTTTCAACATAAGCAAAAATTGTACAATAATTGCACTAGAAAGTTACCAAGCAGAAATTTAAACCTCTACATCCAGTGTAACAATACAAGCAAAGAAAAATAAAACCCCAAAAAGCAGGGGCACACCTACAAAAGACAGAAAAAACAACCAATTCTGAAAAGAAAAACTAAAAAAACAATAATATAAAAATTCTACACTCACGGAGAAGTCTCTGAAATCTTGCGCGAGACTGTAGTTGTTGCAGGAAGAAGGAGAGAGGAGTGAGAGAAGACGAAGACGAAGAGGGAGAAGTGGCGTTTGTTGTGTTGGAGTACAGAAAGCGTTGCTCAGTGCTTTCTAAAAGATTGTCATGGCTAAAGATTTATCTGATTTCTACGATTCACTCCTCTCTCCTTCTTCCTGCGACAACTACGGTCTCGCGCAAGATTTCAGCGTGAGACTTCTCCGTGAGCGAGACTTGGTTACAGACAACAACAGAGAGCATAAGGTAAAGTAGCATGGCTGCCACAGTGTTGTCAGACACTTATAACGATCTGAGCCTGTCAGTAGCAAAAACATGAGCTTTTAGTGGCTGTATATTGGCGTATGTGCGGTGCCCCGTTTAGTTACATTATATCTCATTTTGCGGCTGCCGGCCAGTGCAGAGTGTCGTTACATCTCATGCCAAACGGCTCTAAATTTAAGCACCTATTCGTCTGTTCTACTCCCGTTTCCCCGGCTGAAGGCAGCCATGTTGCAGGATGTTTTGCCACTCAGTCCGACGTAGGGGGGCGTGTTCTGGTGGGAAAGTGACGTCAGCACATACCCTCCATAAAACAAACATGGGACACCACCATACTTACCATTTAACTCAGTGCAGCAGCAGTGTGTATCTCCTGACACACTTTGGTAGGTTAAATTAAATTGTTATAGGTTAGGTAACTAACTAGCGGATCAGTGGGCAAAAATGACTCATGGAGCCTGAGTCAAGTTGTTTGTCTTGTGTAAGTGCTTGTTCTTATTGTGTTACTGATTGTGCTCAAAAAACTATTAAACGTTTCATCATGAGATCTGATTTTATGACTCATGGCAAAGAGACAACACGATCATTGCTTTATGACGCAACAAAAAAATGGAGAATAATCACAAGGTTGAGTGACGGATGCAGTAAATTTGAACCACACCCTTTCTTTCGGACAGTAAGGAGGGCAGCTGGTGGGTGTGTCAGTGAAGTCATATAACCCTCACCTCATGCATCAGTTCTTTTAAGAAATAAAACTGGTAAAGTACAGTTAAGCGATACATTCTGAAGTGGACGTGCTCCTTCTTCTGTGCTATTTAAATCACGAGTCATTGTCATGTAAGCTGATGTCACTATAGAAAATCGGACATTAGTGGTGTGAAGTTGTCTCTGGATATGAGTCACTGACAGGAGTGATGAGTCAAACACATGTTCAGTAGAGAGATATTTAAAGGTACACTATAGTTTAGAAAGAATGCATTGACCTTATAATTTGCATGAGATAACAGAGGTGTGTTGAGTCGTGCTCCAGCTTGCCGGTACTTTCTCCCAGGTGCCACTTATCCACATCAGGCTGTCTATATGTTAACTGGGGTGTGACTCAAAGTTTCACCAAAAAAAAAAACAGAGTGTACTTCCAGGATGTTTGGAGCCTCTGGTGCAGGACTGTTCAGTCACCGTTCATATCAGTTATGATAACACTGTACTCACCAAGTTAGACGGCTTGTTGTTGTTATAGACGTATATAGACGTTATTCCAAAATATGAATGCAGAGGATCTTATGGACGATGATGCATCTTACGTTGTTTCGTATTGATGCATCCAGGTAAATAAAGGCACTGCAGACAACACTCCACGAGCAGGAGAAGACTTTTAGCATATCTTTCCACACTGAGGAGTTAATGGCCTCAATTGACTTTATTTACCATCAACACTAAAAATTCTATCTGAAGTTTGTCAGATGTTCTCTAAATATGAGGTCTTAATTAAGTTACGTAGCTTATTTTTAATTGTTGAGAAAGTAATTTTCTTCCAATATGAAAACAGAATGTTCCTGAGGTCGAACGTGAGGTTTACTGCTAGTTCAGATGGTAAATAAGTCATGTGAAGGTGAATGTTCATTAAAGATTCTTTTTCTAATTCTTTGCACATTATAAATCTTTCTGTGTCTTTTCATCAGGTGTGTGAGATGGATATGTCCAAGCAGCTGCAGGCCTACGAGGTGGAGTACCACGTCCTGCAGGACGAGCTGCTGGACACGCCCCCGACCCTTAACCAACAACAGCGAGCCGCACAGCTGGAGAGGACCAATCAGAGCCTCCGACAGCAGAACCTCGACCTGCTCGAGGAGCTGCAGGTACACACACACACACACACACACACACAGAAATAAAGACAAGTTATCTTCTCTTTTACTTTGCTCGTTCAACCGACCCTCTCTCCCTCACAGGTGTCGCACGCTCGCGTCTGCAGCCTGGAGAGCCGCGTGGAGGCTTTGGCTCAGTCTGAGGGTCAACTGAAGGAGCAAGTTTCTGCACTGGAGGAGGAGAAGAAGCAACTAGCGAGCACCGTCACATATCTCCAGGACCTCCTCGCCAGCCTCGGCATACACACCAACCCTGATGGACACGCAATTCCCCCCACCCTCTGAGAGACACACAGCCACAGTAAAGGTGGAGGGGAAGGCCAAAAGGACTGTGGACTCCCTTCCCCACCCTCTGGCTCTTCCAGAGGGTTCACAACCGCACCTAATAATTTTCCAAACGGCAAGGTCGACCGGAGGAGGAGCCGGGTGTGGAAGTGCCTGTGAAGAGAAGGTCGATGGAGGAGTTGAAACGATTCTCTTCCTCGACCTTTAACCTTTTTTCCAGTTTGTGAATGTTTTAATAAAAAGAGGAAACTCAGCAGAAGTCGGACCTAAAAGAGAATAAATGACATAAATTGGGGATGAGGTTCAACGAGAGAAGAAAAAAAAGGACAGCAATATCTATGATCATGAATGCACACTTCCCTCTCTGTAACGAATATAATGACCAACAATCCCCAAAGATAGCACTGTCCCACTGGGCCTCTACTGTCAAAACAAAACAGTTACATTTGCACCTGTACTTGTGTGTTTGTGTGTGTGAAAGTGTCTCCATTGTGTGTTTTAGTGTCTGTGCGTAAGATGCAACGAGGCTCAAAAAGCCAAAGAACGTCCTTCTCAGTACAAAACAAGCTCGAACAAATAACTTGTTAATGATCTTCCAAACATGTAACAAATACAAAGATCGAATGTTTCCAAAGAAAAAGAGAAGTGAGATGAAGGGACTGATGAAGATGAATCTTCATGACACAGTTTTGTTTTTGTTCTTTTATTATAAAAGGTGAATTTGACATAAGCTAAATGATAATAGATCTTGGTGCTCATATTCAGAGGTCAGAGGGGAACTGTTTTTGATTCTCCTCCATCTTCCAAAGTTTGTTTCCTGATCCTGAACATTTAAAACTTCATTTAGCTACAGTAGGTCACAGGAAGAGAGGCACAATAAATCCACTTCCTGTTTTTTCACCTCTGATTTGGAGAAAGGGAAAGAGACACAGGTTCAGCAGAACGATTAAAAACAGTAGCTGTGTCTTTATAGTGCACTCTTTCACAGATCAGTTACTTTGAATTACTACAGAACATACTTAATGTGTGAAACTTCAAACAGGAAACCTCTGCTGTTGAGACAATCTGTCAGCTCTGAGTCCTTTACTGTATTCAACACTGAATTCCTTCAGGCCGAGCGGCAGCTCGCTGTGTTTGTATGTTAATGTCTCTTTGTGTTACTGTGTGCTCGTGCACTTCACTGTTGCCAACAAATATGTTGATATACACTGTAAAAATATTTAGCTTTTACTCCAGACTCTCCTTGCACATTTTGTTTTAATTGATTGTTATTGTAATTCTGTACTTTAAAATACATTTCATATCCTTTCAGCACATCTGAAGCAGTCGTCTTTCCTCGAGTGTTTGCCTGCATGTGTCAGGTGACTGATAAAGACTGTGTCGACTCGACCTCCTCCTGTCTAAACATGTCAGTCAATTTGAAGCCAAGAGCATGATATAGGGTTTCAAGCATATGGAAATGTACTGTTATTAGAACATAGACATGCGTCTCTTTCCAGGAACTGCTCCTGAGGTTGAGAAAAGGGCATGTCTGGGCAGGTCCTGGCTCTGTTTGTGTTCGTGTGTACACAACAGAAAAAGACACTCAAGCAGAACCTCAGCCAAAAATATCATGGAAATACATCTTTTTGGTAAAAATAGGTTTTAGTTTAAATAATGAAGCACATATGTCAATGCGTTATAAACAGCTTAATAAGACACAAATACGTTTCTGTGTCTCTGCACTGCCAAGTAGTCTCTGTTAGCTCTATTGGCTTTGTTTTTTTAAAGAATGCATTTCCCCATCCTAACAGCAGTGTACGATGACATTATAGCTCCCAGCAAGACTTTTCTCTCCTGACATTCCTGAACCTGTTTCAGGTCCTCTGAGTGAACCCATTAATCAAACACCTGCTCACACTGGAGCCGCCTATTTATCAGGATGCCGCCGTGTGTGCACATGAGCTAAAGAAACAAACCATTACGTTGAAGGCCATTACACATGTTTTTTAAGGCTTTTGTGTACAGAAAAAAAACTGAACTTTTATTAAACTTTTTGGTTAAAAATCAGTTTGATCCACAAAGTTAATACTACAAAATTAATGTAAATATTGGACTTATATGTATTACGTAGCCAAAAACGTGACTTAAGATAAATTATATTGTTCCTCAGCAACTGCTGGGTCTTTAAATGAGATATTGTTTACGAACCAGTTCCTGACATCAACTTAAAAGGTGATGATGTGTGTGTTGTGATCACAGATTGTTTCAGCGACCCCCCCAGGTGACTTTTTTCCCTTTTACATGTTTTCTGAGATCTTTCTGGGGCTATTTTTACAAAAGTGTCAACGTCAACAGCTCACACAAAAATGTTCTGAGCGCACAACTATTTTAATTATACTCAATTTTGTCAATTTTCCAGAACCTGCTCTCAGGTAATTGTACAAGTCGATAGTTTGGTTCTGGTTACAGACAGTCAAATGCAAATGTAGGAATCAGTTAAAGGGGACATATCTTAGCTATGCAATCAATTTTCTATTATTGTAACGTGTCTATGAATCACATTGGTAACGTTTGTTTCGTTTTAAAAAATTGTATACAATCAAATCAATCAAATCAAATTTTATTTGTATAGCGCCAAATCATAACCAGGGTTATCTCGAGACACTTTACAGAAAGAGCAGGTCTAGACCGACTCTTTGTTAAGTTATTTAAAGAGAGGCCCAACATGAATCCACCATGAGTAGCACTTAGCAATTCGGCACATTGGCAAGGAAAAACTTCCTTTTAACAGGCAGAAACCTCGAGCAGAACCAGACTCATGTTGAACAGCCATCTGCCTCGACTGGATGGGCCGAAAATGGGATAGAAGGAGATGCAGGATAGAGACAGGCAAAGAGAGCAACAACAACATATGTTCTTGTTACCACAACAACATATGTCCTTGTTACATGAACAACAACAGACACATACTTATGGTTGCAATGCCAATAATAGTGGTAGACTAGGGTGAAGATTGGCTAAATAAATAAATAAATTAGCGAGAGAAGCAGAGTAATGATAAAGGCTGAGGTAATCGTAATTGTAACAGTTGAAGTCAACAGGTCTACTATTAGCATTAGCAGCAACAATAATGATACTATGGGGAAGGCTGATGTTAGTAGTTGTTGCAGTCGAGCAGGTCCACAGCAGCAGGTGGTCTGCAGCAACGATCCTCAGGAACCTTCAAGACAAGGGAGCACAAGAACTCCCGGGAAGATATGTGGTTAGTAATGTTAATGGGACCAGAAGATACAGAGTTAATGAGCTGCATTAATATGACAGAGAGAGAGAGAGAGTCAGAGAGAGAGTCAGAGAGAGAGGAAGAGAGAGAGAGAGAGAGAGAGAGAGAGAGAGAGAGAGAGAGAGAGAGAGAGAAGCTTGGTGTGTCAGATCCCCCCGGCAGTCTAAACCTATAGCAGCATAACTATGGGCTAGTCCAAGCCTGAGCCAGCCCTAACTATAAGCTTTATCACAGAGGAAAGTTTGAACTCTTAAAAGAAGAGAGGGTGTCTGCCTCCTGGACCTTGACTGGTAGATTGTTCCAGAGGAGGGGGGCCTGGTAATTGAAGGCTCTACCTCCAACACTACTCCTACTCTTAGAGACTTTAGGTACCACAAGCAGGCCTGCATCCTGGGAGCGCAATGTTCTAGAGGGGTAATATGGCACTATGAGCTCTTTAAGATATGATGGTGCCTGACCATTAAGAGCTTTGTAAGTAAGAAGAAGGATTTTAAATTCTATTCTAGATTTTACAGGAAGCCAGTGCAGAGAGGCTAATACAGGAGAGATGTGATCTCTCCTCCTAGTTCTTGTCAGCACACGTGCTGCAACATTTTGTACCAGCTGCAGAGTTTTTAGTGACTTATTAGGGCAGCCTGATAGTAACGAGTTACAATAATCCAACCTGGAAGTAACGAATGCATGGACTAGTTTTTCTGCATCGTTTTGAGACAAGATGTGTCTGATTTTTGCTATGTTGCGAAGATGAAAGAAGGCTGTCCTTGATATTTGTTTTATGTGGGAGATGAAGGACATATCCTGATCAAATAGAACTCCCAGATTCCTAACAGTAGTGCTGGATGCCAGGCTGATGCCATCTAGGGCAGCTATATCATTAGAGAAAGAGTCTCTAAGGTGTTTTGGGCCGAGCACAATAACTTCAGTTTTGTCTGAATTAAGTAGCAGAAAGTTTCTAGTCATCCAGATCTTTATGTCCTTAAGGCATGCTTCTAGTTTAGATAGCTGATTGGTTTCATCTGGCTTCATAGATAAGTATAATTGAGTATCATCTGCATAACAATGAAAATTAATGGAGTGTTTCCTCATGATATTACCCAGAGGAAGCATATATAAGGTAAAAAGAATCGGTCCGAGCACAGAACCTTGTGGAACTCCATGACTAACTTTGGTTTGCATAGAGGACACATCATGAACATTAACAAACTGAGATCGATCTGATAGATAAGATTTAAACCAATTTAGTGCAGATCCTGTAATGCCAATTAAATGTTCTAATCTCTGTAACAGGATGTGATGGTCTATCGTGTCGAAAGCGGCACTAAGATCTAACAGGACGAGTACAGAGAGAAGTCCTCTGTCTGAAGCAGTAAGTAGATCATTTGAAACTCGCACAAGGGCTGTCTCAGTGCTATGGTGGACTCTAAATCCTGACTGAAAGTCCTCAAATAAACTGTTGTTATGAAGAAAGTCACATAATTGATTAGCGACTGCTTTCTCAAGGATCTTTGAGATAAAAGGAAGGTTAGATATAGGTCTATAGTTAGCTAAGGTGCCTGAATCTAGGGTAGGCTTTATAAGAAGTGGCTTAATTACAGCTAGTTTAAAAGACTGGGGTACATAGCCCGTCGATAAAGACATATTGATCATATCTAGTAAAGAAGTGCTAATTGAGGGAAAGACTTCCTTAAGCAGCTTGGTTGGAATCGGGTCTAAAAGACAGGTTGATGGTTTAGACGAAGATATCAGAGAATTTATCTCAGGAAGGTCATTTGGAGAAAAACAGTCAAGGTAAACATCAGGTTTTTGAGCAGTTTCCAAAGATACATCTGCACCAGTTAACGGCAGGAGGTTACAAATTTCGTCTCTAATCTTTAGGATTTTGTCATTAAAGAAGCTCATAAAGTCATCACTGCTTAGGCCTATAGGAATACTTGGCTCAGTGGAGCTGTGACTCTCTGTCAGCCTGGCTACAGTGCTGAAAAGGTACCTGGGATTGTTTTTATGTTCTTCTATGAGGGAGGAGTAGTAGACACCTCGAGCATACCGTAGGGCCTTCCTGTATTTATTAAGACTATTTTGCCAGAATAAACGAGATTCTTCTGTTTTGGCGGATCGCCACATTCTTTCAAATTTACGCGACATTTGCTTCAAGTTACGAGTTTCTGAGTCATACCATGGAGCTAGCCTCTGTCGTTTAATAATCTTCTTTTTTAAGGGGGCAATCGAGTCTAGAGTACTTCTCAGCAAACCTGCAGTACTATCAACAAACTGATCAAGCTGAGAGGGACTAACATTAGCAAAAGAGCTTTCTGTAGTAAACAGATGTGGTAAAGAATTAAAAGCAGCTGGAATTGTTTCCTTAAATTTAGCTACAGTCCTATCAGACAAACATCTTGTGAGTACATTTTTGTTAACTGGAGAGTAGTCGGTTAATAGGACATCGAATGTTACTAAATAGTGATCTGATAAAAGAGGATTTTGTGGGAAGACAATTAAGTTTTCGGTTTCAAGGCCATAAGCTAGAACAAGGTCGAGGGTGTGGTTAAAGCGGTGAGTAGGCTGGTTTACATTTTGAGTGAAACCACACACACACACACACATATACATATTTTAATTTAATTATTTTTCGGAGCCTCTCCTTCCTCCTGAAACGAACAAGCTGTTCAAAGGTTAGACCTTAGCCACGATTGGCTGACTTGGGATCACACAGGTGGGGGAGCGGCCGCACTGCATTGTCACTCCAAAGTTGTAGAACACATTGCTGCTCTAGGATTGGTTATTCAGCGTTATACAGTATGTACGAGCCATAATCACCTGGAGGTATCGGAATGGTAAGCTGAAACGACTTGACTACAAGCTTGTGCGAGAAGGCCACCCGAGGTGAATGATGGTGAATGATGATTGGTCGATTTCAGCGAAAGCAAGGTTCTGCGTAGCTGTTCCGAACGGCCCATTTCAGAGGCTACCTTTTTAAAAATGGGATTCTGGAAAAACATGTAATTCTGCAGTTTTCACTTTTCCGCTGTGAACAATAAACACCCAAAACTGTGAAACCCTTGCAAAAAATGAGAATATCCATTCAAAAGAAATATGGCCCCTTTAACCTGGATGTTAAACGGGCTTTACCCTGCCTGCCCCTCAGTACCAAGTCTGTGTAATGCCCAGTACTACTGCCCGGTAATGCTCCTGTTGCTGAGTTTGCCAAAAACAATTTGGAGCGGTATCAACGCAAACATGGTTAAAATGAGTCTTCCTCCTCCTTCCACCCTACCCAGGTGCTACCCCTCACCTAAACCAAAGAGTGTGTTTCCAGTACTTGAGAATGTGTCCGCCTGGGCAATCCAGCTCTGTGTGCTGCCTGTGTGGAAGGGCAAGTCTAATATCCTGTGAATCAGACCCCAAAAACACACTCATGTCTCTGCTATCATCACAGAATAAAGGGAAATATGCTCATAAATAAGGATTATATGTAGCTCCTTTGCAACTTCAGACACGCTGCTCTTTAAATGACCTTTGACCCCTCCTGGATATTGGCGAGACAGACGACTTTAACAAGGATCAACGAAAGAATCACACTGTAATCAACCATAGATCATTAATTATACCTGTGAACTCTGGCATTAATGCTGCTTTAAAGACAGAGCTCAAGAGCTGATCCAAACCAAACACTCCTCCTGAACACAGATTTTCACCAAGCAGCAACAAAGAGAGTCAAGTTCTTCCCGAACACGCCCTCCTCCACTGATGAGAGCGCTCAGCAGGTAGGCTCTATAACTGCTGGATGATGAGGACACACCCTGCAGACCACCGTCAGCAGCCTGTGTGAGCCTTGATGCCGCTAATCTGAGATGATCTCTTAAATACTTATGTGGATTTCATTTTAAAGCTACATAACCCTTGACCGAGCAGCCCTGCCCATGTCGTGTGTGTGCCTGTTATCATGCAGTGTTGTTGTCATGTGTGTGTGTGTTTGAACACCTGTTGTATCAGAGCTGCTTCTACAGGTTGAAAAGAGCACAAACTTGTGTGACTGTGGTTGAAACTCGGCGCGGTGGACTGATTTTCTTAAGAACAGAGAAGGAGCAGGATCGCCGTTTAAAAGGACGCCTACGCTGAGTGTAAACAGAGCGTGTGAGTGCAGTGTGTGTGTGTTTACGTGTATGACTCTGCCGGGCCCAGCACAGTGCCAGGGGTTGTTCAGTTGCACAGAGTTTAGTTTTATTTGACTTGGCATCTGTTTATCCCTCCGCACTCCACCTCGGACCTGCCCTGCCCTGCCCTACACCCAGCCCCACCACATGTACGTATCCTCCTATGACGCTGGTGCTACACACTCTGAGTGAGCCTGAGAGAGGCTATCTTTGTGTTGAAGAGCACGCAGACATAATGCTAATTTCATCCTGGGTCTTTGGGCTGAAACTTCTCTCCCACTCACATGATTTGAACAAAGCAGGCGTAATGATTGTTGGCTACTGTTTGACATCAGAGGACGTCTGGAGATGATTGACATTGAACCATATGCAATCCACGAGACAAATTCTGTTACCGGTATCTCGCTTGGCATGGATTCAGCTGCCTGTCTGCTTGACATTATCAAGTGGTTGCAACACTCAAAGAAACACCATTGAGTAACGTTTCTGTAGCATCGTCAAGATCAAACAAGCAAGTTATTTTTAAGGCGTGTATTACATTACTTTATTCACATAGGCCTGGACATTGGGGACCTTAATGGTGGGTATTGTCATGGTTGCCTCACAGGTTATCAAGCTCTGGTTCTCCTCCAAGACTTACAGACAAGCTAGCGGCTCTATGAGGTAGTTCGTAGGCACAGCACTGTTTCTAGCTTAGTGCTAACACCAGCATGCTAACATGCCCATAATTATAATGCATACTTGCTGGTATTTTGACGTAATGTTTCCCAACAGCGGTGCAGCTGATATACAGCAGTAAGACATGAGCTTTGCGGGAAGTTGGACATAAAACAAAGTGATAAATATGATAAGGGGACCATGATTGCCTGTACTAAATTTTATGGTCATGCATCTGATAGTTGTTATGATATTTCAGTAAAATCAACAAATTCAACCTCATGGTGGCGCTACAGAAAAAGTCAGAGGAACATCAAAGTCAGTAGAATTCACCTTCTGGGTACCATGTGTGTCTGTACCAAAGTTACAGGAAATCCATTCAATAGTTGTTAATTATTTCAGTCGGATCAAAAGTATACTTACTGATGTCGTCATCCCTACAGCCACTCTGCTAACAGTAAAACTACATCTGAGTATTTATCAGCTCACCTTAACACACCAGCAAATACCGACCTGATCCTTTTATGCGGCGTATAAACTCATTTAGGTGGATGTAATCATTAATAAGGCTCTGTTCAAAGACACTAAGCTTCCCATCAGGTGGTAAGGTGAGAGCGCGCTGGTCAGGACAAAAGGTCAAACAGACTCAGTAACAGCTCATAAAGCAGTAAAACCTCGATAAGGAGCTACTTCACCTGTAGCACCTGCGGCCATAAAAATGCTACTGATTATACTGGACCTGCGACGGATCCATCAGACTGCTCCTCTCAGAGTACCTGCAGTCTGACATCACTGTGAGTCCTTTAAATATGAACCTCAATAAATGCGTGTTTTGATAACAGTGATTTGACCTCAAGCTTTAATAAGTTTAACCTTTGATCGGGCTGATAAATCTTGGGGGAAACCTGCACTGCAGACAAATCGGGTATTTCATAGTACATGTAAGAAGCTGCAGACTGCACCATCTTCTTTGTCTTACTTTTATTGTTTGATAAAGAAGTGTATCGCTGCCACGCCGGACTTAAAAAAAGGATCAGTATCATGTTATAACCTGATCATTTATTGTTATAACTTAAAACTCACCAAGTTATAATGTTATAAATTATATTGTTACAACATGAAAGTGATGTTTGAGTCAGGAAACTTTGTGTGGACGGACAAATTGAAAAATATGTCTCATTTACAGGATTTGATTATGTTCTACTTCCTGCTTGGGTTGAGACATGGAGAGATTCTGCTGCTATTGAGCACGGTGGATGATATTGTGTTAAGCATGTATGCACTTAGAAGGATTTTAAAATGCCTGTGGCTTTACAGAACGAAGAATGAGTCCGACCATCTGCAGTCTGCAATGCTTCTCACTGATCAGCTGGAGGGGCACGGAAGTACCCTTAGTACCTATCACAGGTAACTCCACTGGAGACCAACTTGTCACATTGTTACATGATAAGTTTCATGTTATAGCAATATAAGTTATCATGTTATAATGTAATAAGTTTCGTGTTATAAAAATAAATGATCATATCAAATAAACACAAATGAAGTAGGAAATGCTGTAAACAGTGATGTTGCTTTAAGAATATATAAACTGTTGCACGCACTATTCGAACCTCTCAGGGATCAAACATGTCCTTTCAGTCCTCCACCCTGCATATTTGCATATTTGCACTACAGCTCATACAACTGTGACACAATGCAATGTACTAGAAATTGCAATGTTTGTTATCTCCTTTTTTTTAAAACTTATATAACATTTATAATATTTAACTTGGGATAATTCTCACATGTTTCTTTTTTTGTTTGACTCACAATGTGACAAAGCAACCCTCCTAAATAAAGCTCACGCTTTAGATTCATCCTCACCCTGTTTCCTAAACATGCACAAAAGATCCAGTCAATGTGTCTTGGCTCCTCTCTCCTTATATGACTGATGATAATGTATTTGATTGTTCAGCTGGGTTCATCCTGCGCTGCTGTCTGTGTTTGTGAGTTTTAATTTATAGAGGACAAACTGGTTTGAAAAAGAAACAACCGCCTTCTTCAAAGATATGTCAGAGAGCTGGCAAGGAAATTGCGCATATATCCCACCCTGTGCATTTCAACATCACTGTGTGTGTGTGTGTGTGTGTGTGTGTGTGTGTGTTTCATCACACCACCCAGACGTTGCAGCTCCACATGCCTAAACTGCTATTTAACATGTCCCAGTTGCATAATGTTGTATTCAGTGAATGAAACACACATTCCTCTGACTAAATTTAACATACAGAGTGTGTGTGTGTGTGTGTGTGTGTGTGTGTGTGTGTATGTGTGCTGTTCTTCAAAAATGTATGTTCATTAAAATCACTTCTGTTTCCTTTTTAGCTCCTGATCAACAGAAACACTCTGCTGCCTTTTAATCGTGTCTCTGTAAGTCTATAAAAATGACAACAAACACGATCAAATATTTAATAAATATCAAGTGTTATCTAATGTTTCCAGTATCGTTATCATTTACAATTTGTCCTGCATATCACGTTGATTTATATTTTTTATTTAAAGGTATAATAAGTAGGATTTTGTCAACAACACCATCAAACTAGGCCCCTCCTCCTGGGCTCTTCGGAACCAGAAGCTCACTCTCTCGTGCGCGAACACGCCCACCCCGCCGAGCTAACACCGACAGCATCACGGTTACCTTTGTGCTAGCATTCTAACTGTCGGTTAGCTCTGCGCTAGCATGTTTGAGGCACTTACCTGTCCAGCAGAAAGAAGGCCACCCCTGCATCGCTCTTCCGCCATGTTCGCCGGTCTGAATTGAGCCCAGTTGCTAATCTGAACCACTCCCACAGTCGCGTACACGCTGTGATTGGCTCAGGGAACCACAACAGCGCCCCTCCTGAAAACATCCTGTACAAAGCAAAACAACAGAATAGATGCAGAGGGAAGGGTCTCACAAGGGTCTGCACACACACTCACCAACACACATGTATAGAGGCCAAAAAGTGATGTCTTAAATAAAGTCTATATTTTATTTTTCTAGGAAAATCCTGCTTTTAATACCTTTAAAGGTATAAAAAGGAGCAGACAGTGTTTGAGATGGTAAACAGAGTTATAAATTAAAGGAGCAGGTGTGAGCTTAACGCTGCAGCTGCAATTTTAAAGGATAATTTATGACATTCTTTATCTTTGAGCTGATTAACACGTGAAATCAAAGGTCATAAAAAATAAATTGGTTTGGCTAAACCCTCAACATTTGTTTGCCAAAACTGATTATTTTGTACTGACACTATGTGATAGGATAGAGGTTTGTGTGCCTTACATCTAAAGCTGCATTACTTTGTTTTTCTGTGAATATCTTACCCAAGAGATCCGTTCGGGTGGTGCACAGATCCAGGCTTTAAAAATGATTGAAATGACTCTCTTTCAGTCGACCTGATATGAGTTGTCTCTCATTGAAATGCTGCAGCACATTTCCTGTAATGTTTAAAGTAGTAGAAGACATACTCAGATCCTTTATAAAGGTGAAAGGAGCAACATTTTACCGTAAAACATTATATGTGTAAGTAAATATGGAGAGAACATCACCTGTTAGTGTCATAGTACATCATGGTAGTGGATTACTGGAGCGATACTTGGTAAACTTGAATCTTATCTCTGTACCCTCCTCTTTTTCAGCTCTTGTGATCACCTGCTTCTCTCAAAGTCGCTGCTTTTTTATTTCCCCTGGGTTATGAGAGGTCTGCAAATAACTGCGTTTTCTTACTGTGCAACCTGGTGATGTAATAATCTGCAAAACGACGTCTAATGAGAGGAATTCAGTGTTGAATTTAAGCGAACATAAAGGCTGTGGTTGGTGGAGGCAAGGCTTTGTTTCCGAAGTGTCATTGTTGCACTTTAATACTTTGTGGTTTTGCATGGCTGCTACCTTAGACAGATCTACCCTGTAAAACATGTTTTATCTCATTCAGAATTTAGGTGAAAATAAAGGCAATTTTGTTATATTTTATAAGATAATCATATGTTATAAGTATAAAGTGGCACTTAAATGGAAATACTTAAGTACAGTACAAGTAGCGGAGTAGATGTAGTGAGTGTTTGTGACTGCAGACCACAGCGTGCCTCAGAGCCTCCTGCAGAGACCTCAGGGTGAAACTGAGGCTCAGATTATGAAAGAGGCAGATTGTCGTCGTCCTGCTGAGTCACAAACTGCTAACGCGGAGCAGCAGGCCGAGCGGAGAGAAGACATCCTCTCTGGAAAACTGGGACGGATGATGTTACAGGATTTGTGTGTGTGCGCGCGTCAATGTATGTGTGTAAGGGTGTTTCTGTTTGTTGTAGAAGGTCAGGCGCCACAGTTTGGGTGTGACCACCGCTGTCCTGTCAGCACATCGAGTGTCCACAAAACCCCTCCCTTTACCCCCTGCTCTCTCTCTCTGTCTCTCTCTCTCTCTCTCTTTCTATGCCTCTCTCTCCCTCTTTCTTCCTCCCTTCCTCAGAGCCAGGGTGTAACCAAGACTCTACTTGTCAGTTATTCAGATCTGTAAATGGAGAGGGGGGTCTTTGTGTGTGTGTGTGTGTGTGTGTGTGTGTGTGTGTGTGTGTGTGTGTGTGTGTGAGCGACAGCCACAGACAGCAGGCAGGTTTTCTTGAACAATAAAGCTGTCTGTTAGTTATTTCTGAACCCTGGAGAGGAAGAGCAACTCCCTGCAGGGTGGGGAGAGGATTCATAGAGCCCCCACCCAACACGCACACACACTCACACACATGCAGCATGCACATATATACGCATGTGCATTGATCCAGAGACACACAGTTCATAAGTCACACACACTTATTGGCTATCTTGGAGCCCAAAGTCTGTTTCACTGTCTTGCCCCGCCCTTCTTGTACAAGAATTAGTAATTGTGTTGTGAAGGAATCGTCTTTTATAAGGCCAGGCTTTCTGCCAGCTCCTCTCTCAGTGACTGGGCGACTTCCTTCAGGCCTGTTCTGTCTGCTGCTCTACAAACTGGGGATGAAGGTGTGCGGCAGGTCGACTGCAGAAGATCTCATGGAGTTTAAGAGTTTAAAACTATCTTTAATTTCAGAGTTTTGTAAGAAATATTAAGTCCAGTGTGTCAACCACCTCCAAACGCTTAGTGTGTTGTTTTATTTATAAGCTCTTGCAGGTAAAAGACACACAAAAAGTGTCATCACAGAAATACTATTAAGATCAAGGTTCAAGGTTCAGCTTTATTGTCATTATACAACAAAGGGTTGCACAACAAAATGCGGTTGCACTCCCCTTACAGTTAATACAACTTTAAAACAGAACAATGTATATAAAAGGAAAAATTGTCTAAAATACAGGGAAGATGTACAGTAACACACACATATCAGCCACCTGTTCAACTGCTCCTTAAAGCAAATATCTAACAAACAAGTGGCAGCGACTTTAGGCATGAAGACATGGTCAAGACAGTCTATGCAAATTCAAACCAAGCATAAGAATGGGGAAGAAAGGTCAAGTCATCTCAAACTGGTTCCTTAACCATGACAATGACTTCACTGTGCTAAAAGGCCTCTACTACAGGCCTCCTTTTATTGTCTATGTGATCACCGCAGTATCATTTGCCGATGTGGGACGTAACTAATTTTGTACGTTCCTCTAGACTCATGCGGGTCTCGTGGGTGCTGGCATCTCCGAACATGTGCCAGCCTGTGAACTCTGAACAGTCCTGCAGAGCCGCTCAAACTTTAACCAGACTTTAATGTTTCTTTCAATGCGTGGATAATTTAGTCATCTAGTAAAAACAGAATGTGGCATCTTAAAAATGTGTTAACTATTTGAGTTCAGATACATTTTATTCTTATATTTACAATAAGCAACAGTCCAATTACATGCAAGGCCTCTGTGTCATTTTGGTACTTCTCTTAGGGCAGCATTTGACACGATCAACCGTGTCATGCTTTTAAAACACCTGGAGAATAAGGTCAGTGTGCAGGGCCCTGTATTAAAATGGTTCATCTCCTACATGAGAGAAATTAACTTCTCAGTTAACTGAAAACTGCGTGTAATCACCAGCTCCAAGTAAATGTGGCATCCCCCAAGGCTCAATACTGGGGCCTCTTTTATTTTCATCATGCTGTCCCTTGGCTCTATTTTTATGACATATAACCTCTTATACTACTGTTATGCTGATGACACACACCACCCTAGTTCAATCACCAGCTTATGAAATACATTTGGGCCCCTGTTTGCTTGGTATAATTATCAACGTTTTATTGAATTTTAATACAAAGCTTAGTTTTGTAGTTAAGAGCAGCTTTTATCAGCTGTTAACTTCAGTAAAATTAAAGCTGTATCTCTCTCACATCTAAAAATGGAGGTGAACTAGCTTCTTCCTATACTGAAGCAGATTCTAAACTACCTACATCGCCTGTGAAGCTCTTTGGGACATCTCCTGCTGTTTTTAAATGTGCTTTAAAAAAGTGTCAAGTGACTAGACTTGACTTCCTTAGTGTTTGCGTGTGTGTGTGTGTGTGTGTGTGTGTTCTGACCAGGTGTCTGTTATCTGTGATAATATCACAGATAACACACCTCCACCCAACAATCACAAATCAAGACTGTTGACTTCGTTACCTGCTAAACCATATTTAACCGGAGTTACCGGTGAGGTCTGAAACTATGATGATTCTCAGAGTCAAGCTTCCTTTTGTGGTTCTGTGTCAAGTTGAACGAGTTCGTCATTAGTCAACAACAGACAGATCATTAATCAAATCATAGATCATTAATCAAATAACCTTGCTGAGTCATTTTTAATAACAGTGTACAATAACAACAGGACAATAGCGGCTTTTTTATGCCTGTTACATTTTTTATTTGGGTGGATCAATTTCCCTGCAGGTCAATTGTGTGCCTCAATTAGTGATATTTTAAAATACTGCCAGAAGGCACACACACACACACAACCTCCTCTGATTCTCTGAGTACACCTGTGCTCTAGATTTACAGCCAGGGTTGTTTCTTAAGGAGGTGCAGCTTGTGAAAATGGCAGATATGAACAATTAAAGTGTTTGTTCTGAGAGAGTCACGTCTGTGGTTACAACACGCTGCCTGTCTGCCCGTGTTGAATGTAGAGACAGAGATGTGATTGTTCCCCAGGGAGACGATAATATACCATAACATAGCTACGAGTTAGAGTCACCTGCTGTTAAAACACAAACACACACAGATTTCAACTGATGTGACAACAGTGAAAACAGAGATACTATTGAAGGTAGATCATAAACTCCCTCTGCGAGACATATATGTCCTGGAAGCTGTTTAGAGCTGCATGCAGGTGTTTCTCTGCTGTCAGGTGAGGCTGGAAAACATCCAGAGATCATCATCTTACATTCTCCAAAATTATTATCTGTTCATTATCATCATCAATCTGTTATATCTTTATGATAGGATTAAGTGGGACACACACACACTTGCAGATGTCTTGCACAATGTTTTCGCTCTGTCTTGTTTTTCTGATAATTTGGCAGCCCGTGCTCCTTGCATGTCTACCGGCGTGAAACGGAGGCATCGATACAGACATGTCATGTTTACGATTCATCATAACTAAGCTTATCAGTCTGGAATCAAATGGAAATTAATAGTATGGAGTCTGGAGGAGCACAAAGAGAAAGGTGTGTCTGCTTTTTATGATCGTTTTGTTATTGTGCAGTGGAAAATTTCAAGTAATAATCTGATTGAAATGTGGTTTTTAAATTGAGTTTGAGGAAAGGCGAGGCTATCGTGTCACTTTCTGTAATTGTTGGAATGGAAGTGACACCGCACAGTACAGAATCACATACAAAACACACGCGTGTCAATGTGTGTGAGAGTCTGCACAGGTAACAATAAGCAGGTGAGGCTGAGAAGGAGTGTCAGGGAGGTTCAGCTACCTGTCCAAACCACAGCTCACTCTGCCAAATCACTGTGCCAAACATCTGTTAGGTGATGATTCTCTCAATTTTACCTGTGAGCATGTGTGCTAATGTGTGATAGTACGTGTGTGTGTATGTGTGTGTGTGTGTTTTCAGCAGCGTGCACCCTCAGGGAAGGTCTTAATTATGGTTTATCTGTATTTAGCTCTGTCTGAACACGCCCCTATAGCCCACATGTCACACCCTGGACAGAGGACTGTGTGTGTTTGTGCGTGTGTATGGTCGGGACAACTGTGCAGTTAGTTGTTCGACTCACAGCCCCAGTGTGTGTCCACGCTTCGGTCACTGTTTTACAATCCTGATTCTGCAGAATCAGGTGGAAGGAGAAAAAAATTAAAATAAAATATGTCCACAATTTTTGAAAAGAAACAAACTTTACCAACGTGATTCAGAAACACATTAGAATAAAATAAAATTGATTGCATAGCTAAAATATGTCCCCTTTAAACAATCATCACACCTGTGCATTTAGAATGTATTTCTAAATTCCCATTTAATAAAATAAGATACAATTTTTTTGACCCATTGTCATCATGTGTTTGTATGCTTACGTATATAAAATGCTTCAACTGAAATAAATCCTAAACATGGTAGATTGCAGAGATGGAAAGTAACTAAGCCTAAGCATGCTAATAAATAAATAAATAAAAAAACTTAGCTTAAATGGTCAGTGTTAGCGCTGTCACATGTTTCCAGGCCGACATCATTTAGCTATCACTATGAGTGCTGTGAACAGACCCTCAGAGCTGCTAGCACGGTAACCAGGGCTGCACAATAAATCGCAATTTCATCCTTATTGCAGTCTGAGCATTGTCAATCGCAAAAGTCTGAATTCATCACAATGAATAAAACATTATTTCATGTAAACAGGCCACGCTCTAAGCATGAGTAAATGTTACCTTTTGGATGTGATTAGATGACGCCAAAGCTAGCTGTTTGCTACCCTCAGATTAATTGGTGTTAATTTAGAGGTGAAAAAATAAATGCTTTTTGGATTTAGTCACTGCAAACACAGGTATTGTGTGAAACATGCAGAACAGCAGACAGACATAGAAACTCAGAGTTACAGCCCTTTAATATTTGATTATTTATCACGCCTCATATCCTAATATTAAACAACGTAATTGCG
Source organism: Semicossyphus pulcher (assembly GCF_022749685.1). NCBI lineage: Eukaryota > Metazoa > Chordata > Actinopteri > Labriformes > Labridae > Semicossyphus > Semicossyphus pulcher. The sequence goes on from NW_027211681.1 coordinate 10,131,661, forward strand.
CATGTTTTTTTTAATATTGTGCAGGCCTAATGTAGCATAAGAATAAATCCAGGATTTTATACACACTAACAACAACCATTCTGAGCAGATTTAATAGAAGATTATATACATTTAAATTGTTTATATTAGTTTCTCTCTTGTTTGAATGGGCTGTTTAAGCTACAGAGAACTATTTAAAAACGTATTCATTCAGCTCCTCTGAGGTGATGAAAATCCCCATCAACCACATGTTTATGGTTGGCGTCATGTTGTGTGTGTACAGACAAATTTGTGACTTTGAGCTATGTAACTTGTCTTTGTGGTGTTGTGGTATTTATATCTGTCTGCCCGGGTGATTTTTGCATCCATAGCAATGTTTGTTTTACTTTATTTACACAAATGAATGAGCGCACAAATTTAGTGAAAAGTGCTAAACTATTATATTGGAGTGCAGGATTATGTTCCCTGAAATAAAGTCGGGACTAGATGAGTACTTGGAGCGCAAAGACCTCCATCATCTACTCTGACATATTGCAAATCTGCGAACACAACCTCTTTAGAAGTTTAGATATATTTCTATAAGAATTATGTCAAAATACGGTTGTGACAAGCTTAAAGGGGCCACGTCGTTTAAATGGATATTCTCATATTTTGCATGCGTTTCACATTTTTGGGTGTTTATTGTTCACAGTGAAAACTGCATAATTCCGTGTTTTTCCAGAATTACATTTTTATTTCACGTTAGCCTCTGAAATGGGCCGTGCAGAACACCTGCACGTTTCTACGTAGAACCTTGCTTGACTGAAATCAACTAAACGTCATTCACCGTCGTTCACCTCAGGCTGCCTTCTTGCACTAACCATTCCGATACCTCCTGGCGATTCTGGCTCGTACATATAAGGCCGAATAACCGATCATAGAGCAGCCATGTTTTCTACAACTTTGGAGTGACAGTGCAGTGCGACCGCAAATACTGTCAGCCAGTCATGGCTAAGGTCTTGTCATGAGTTATTCTTCTAGCAATGTTGTTGACTTGTATTTCAGGGTTTAGATATTATTTCTTGTTTTACCTTGTCACTTTGTCTCCCTGTCATGAGTTCTCATTGTTTAGTTTTGTGTTTAGTGTATTCCATGTTCGGGTCACAATTTAGTATTTCACTTGTACCTTTTTGATTAGATCATTTCCTGTTTGTCTTTGTCTCTCGTGTTGGTCCACTTCCTGCCTTTGAGTTTCCCGCTTGTTTGATTATGTGCCCTGATTGTTTTCACCTGCCCCTTTTTTGTCTCACCTGTGTCTGATTAGCCTCGCCTCCTAAGTTTATTTAGTCTTTGTGCTCCCCTGTCTCGTTGCCTGTTCATTGTCGTCCATTGTGTGTTAGTCTATGTCCATGACCTTACTCTGGATTTTCTTCGTGCCTCCCCTGATTTCCTCGTGTCCCTTGGATTACCTGTTCCTGGTTTTGTTTGTGAGTTTATTGCTGTGTCTTTTGATTTTCCTTTCTGTCTTTTGTTGGAGTTAGATTTTGTCAGCTTTTTGTTTAAACCGAAACCCTGACCTTTGAATGGGAAAACGGCTTGTTGGTTTCAGGTGGAAGGAGACAAAAATATAAATAAAATATGTGTACAATTTTTAAAAAGAAACAAACTTTACCAACGTGATTCAGAAACACTTTAGAATAATAGACAATTGATTGCGTAGCTAAAATATGTCCCCTTTAAACAATCATCACACCTGTGCATTTAAAATGTATTTCTAAGTTCCCTTTTAATAAAATAAGATATAATTTTTTTGACCCATTGTCATCATGTGTATGTTTGCTTACGTATATTAAATGCTTGGACTGAAATAAATCCTAAACATGGTAGATTGCAGAGATGGAAAGTAACTAATTACATTTCAGTCAGACAACTCACGTTTTAGTTTGAAATGTTTATTGCAGCAGAACATAGCTTGTTTGGCGTCTAGGCTCTGACCTCATCACTCCTCGCTGATTTATTTTACATGCAGAAATTGAGGAGTGATGAGATAATATCTTAAACCCCCTATTCGGAGTCCTACAGGTGGCTGCTGGGGTGGTGGTGGGGCTGAAAGTAGGAGCGCAGTACTGGTGCAGGGCAGCGATGGCAATGACAGAGCAGAGGGAGAGACAGGAAATCTTGCAGCTTAAATAGACCGCCAATTGGGAGGAAGTGTTTGTCAGGTGATGTGGAAGTGACGTATATCAATTATTAAATCAGTGCAGCTCGAGTTGTCTGCCTGAACTAGCTCGCAGGCGTCGCCCCATTTGCTCGCGTTACTGTAATTGAGAAGTTTTTTTGTGTACTTTTTTAAGTAGTTTTAAAAATCTGTAGGTTTCGTTTGAAGTATTGTACTTACAACATTTTAAATCGCATCCATTACTGAGTAAAAAAATGTAGGCCTAAATAATAAATGAAAGGGTAAAAATCACACCCCGTAAACAACTGCAGTGAAAGATGGGCAGGAGGACAAACGCTGAAGAGCTAAAGAGCGCTAAATCATAAGGGAGACGGAGACGGACGAGTCAGACAGCAGTGTGCAGAGCCAGCTGAAGGCCAAACGTTGAATTCTGATACTGATGTTTTGCTCCTCTTTGGGTCATTCATGGAAAGTCACAACACTTGTGACCTTAACCCGTTTTAATTAATAGATTTGCAGTCTGACTGTTGTTGGTGTTTGTTGGTGACAAAAAGAAGGATGGTCTACAGAATCCACAGTTGATGCCTCCTTCAATGGTTGTCTTGTTTGAAAATGTTTTACAGGATGTTTGATGGGAAATGACACATTTTACCTCCCTAAGGGTTTAAATGTTTTATTTTGTTTTTGCACTTTAATCTGTAAGGATTTTCCTTTAATTAAAAACAACTAGTTTGTGATTTATATCCCCTTGTCCTTTTGCACCACACAGGAGAGACCCCCCTCCCGCTGTTAAAAAAGTAATTTTTAAACAAGCTACTTTGTACTTTTACTTGAGTACATTTTTAGACTGGTCATTTTACTTGTACTTAAGTAAAATGTCATCAAAGTAACAGTACTTTTACTTGAGTAGAAAATGTTAGTACTCTTTCCACCTCTGGTAGATTGTTATTTTAAAAAACTGTTGTTACGCAAAACTGTGTGTTCACAAGGAAGAAACTTTCAGCTGTTTTCCAGTCAGAGTTGTTCTTGTGTTTGTGAGTCTGAGTCAGGTCACAACATACTGAGGTCTCTCTTGGCCCATGTTCACCCTTTGCACTAAATGTCATGAAGTTGGCCGCTAGTTAATCTGTACATCCTGCTGAGGTCATAGCTGAACTGTGATTGTGATTGTATTTTACCAAACAGAGTACACTGTAATTTTACTATGTAATAAAACTGCATTCAGATTCCTGTCCTACACTGACATGTATCGCTATTGAACTAAACTACGCCGACCATGGCAGCGATTGACAGCTTGACTGATCCATCCACACACAGACTGGTGCAGGTGTGTCTTTGGCGCCTGTTTGTAACTTTAGCTCAGCTGAAAACCTGTTGTTTCCCAACATGTACGAACATCGTGCAGCCAGTGGAGAGCAAAACCAAAACCAAGACACTTTTAACCGACGTGAAGTCAGTGGTCATTACTCGACAGATTAACCTGATCAACGTCCAGCAAACAGTTTATTACAGACTTTTATGAACATAAGAAGAAGAAGAGTTGTGACGGAGCAGATCGCAGGAATGATGCTGAGCTGGAAAGCTGTGAGTGAGGATCAGGGTGCCAAGAGTTAGCAAAAATTCTCAAAAAGAAGGCAAGGTAAACAAAATCCAACTATGCAGACATGAAGATATCACTGTGAGAAATGTTTTCAAAGGCCTGAGGTTCCAGTGAAATCAGTCATCTGCTGCTGTCACTCTCTCTGCCTTCCAGAGAACAACATTTTCTCTTTTTCCTGTTGTTGGCACCACTGACTCTCATTCCAGAAGATGTAATCGTGCCTGGTTAGGCAAATTATGCTCAGATGAAAGATGGGATGAGCATGGGTAAACTAGATTTTAAAGATATCAACCACAGAAAACACGAGTGTGCTCTTCTTGGCTACAACTACCTTCCTCTGACACTCTGGTGAGACTAGCTTTAGCTTGTGGAAGATTATACTTACGTGTATGAGTGATGACAGGTGGGAAGGAAAGCCAATCACTTCATTCAGTCAGAATGGATCGATTTTCTTCTGTTTTGTGTGAGTGCAAATGATTGCTGTCTGTAAAGACAGTTTGAAATACAACAGAAAGTAGTTCCTAATGAATGACCTACCTGGGCTTTAAACCACAAAACAAACACAGCCGTACATCTGCCTTTGACTTACTCATCTCTGTGGTGAACTGTCAAACAGTGGGTGCTCGCTGTTGCATAAAACAACAGTTAGGTGTAATGTTATTTTTGAATCCAGTGCAGCTGTAGGCTGGTGAAGATGAGTTTTGTTTCCTGAAGCGTCCTGAAACCAAGAGGAACAAAGAGAAACATGTCAGCCTGTGCAAAAAGAATAAAACCAGGATATGCAAGACAGCATTTGGAGTGTTCAGTGACACTTCTTTGAAAGGGTGTGACCTGACATGAGAGGGGTCAGGCAGTCTTTGAGTTTGACCCAGCCCAGTATTGGTATGTGTTTCATGTATGAACTGACGTTCCTCCACTGTAGTCACAGTTATTTCAGACAAGAAATCCAGCTGAATTCAGTCAAAACCACATAAAGTCCTTACACTGTAGATGTAGTGATACCTTATAAAACAAAGACACACAGGCCAATATAGGCTACATACTCTCAAACAATAAAGATAATCAATTTAAAACAGTAAAAAACTACATTTAAAAACAGATTAAAAAAAAGATAATATCAAGAAAAATACTTTTTTATAAAAAATAATGACACAGACTATGTCGGCCTGAGCTGCTAGGACAACCAGGAGATTCCTGCAAGATGACCTCAGGCTGCTCTGACACTCAAAATACAACAATATATAATATAAACAATATATAACTTAACAATAAAAATTAATTCTTAAATTTGTTTTTAATACTTTATATTGGCCTTTATTGGATAGGATGGCTGAAGATTGGGGATGACACGCACCAAAGTGAGACAAGTCAGAGCCGAACCCACGGCCAACGCGAGGACTCTGCCTCTGCACATGGAGCGCCTGCTCAACCAACTCAGCTGAACAGGCACCCCGCACAACTATACATTTAGTTGAAGAAAGAATGATTATGATAAGCCTGGATGGCTTTTCATCAGATGATAGGTTGTAATTGTATATTCTTGAAATAAATAATATGTATGCTTATTATTCTTACGTTTATACTTATACTACTTAATTCTTCTTTAATGACTCTCTTAACTTGTCGTCTATGATTCACCTCATCAGCAACGTCATTGTAAACAGAAATTATAACAATCTTTATTTATAGATCTCTCTTCTAATTATAGATATATAATGGATATAATTTAATTTTTAACTTTTTTTTTTAACATTTCTACTTTTATAATACCTATAAAGAAAAATCATTTCACTCCTGTAAGCCACATTAAGTCTTTTAACTTGATCAATTTCAGAAGCAGAAGAAACATATTCTAAGAAATGTTTTTCATGAAACCATGAACCCATGAAATGATGATGAGATAATGCTGTAATTGCAGATATGCCCCACTGGCTCACGGATGTTGTTGTTCATTGCACATAGTTCACGGATGCTTTGTTTTGCATTTTAGAAAATATTGTTTATGAGCGTGTTAAAAAATGTACTCTGAATTAAGCAACAGTGCTGTATGTCACTATTTAATGCTCTTCTGTCACATTTAACTGAGATGACATTGACAGCAGCACGAGCAGGAAGAGAATCTATGTCTGCTTCTATCTTGCGAATCATGATCAAAATGTTCCTGTTCGGAAGAAACACAATTGTGGCATCTGTCAGTTTCTTCAAGCCTCATTGTTCTTTGTTTGTGACTGCTGGGTTTAAACCAGATAACCATCCGGTCATGGCAGATTCACCGATGAGTCTGTTTTTCTTTTTGCCATAATTAATGTTGGGTACAAAGTGCAAATACACAGTTCACATTCATCTGCCAGGAATGTGTTCTGGCATGTGTTTGATGCGTCACATTGTGTTGCAGCAAAAGTTAAACCAGGTTTGCCAAACTGCCCTGTCCTCATATTTTTCTTTAGCTTAATGCCAGCAGACTACACAGTATGAGTTCAATGTGTCGGATTCGGTGACTTTAAAGTGATATATTTCTGCTGTGACTGCTGAGTGACAAACAGACCATAGGTATGCCCCCGACCAATCAGAACTTGTCTTTCATGACCTATGTGATGTAATCAGGAAGGAGGATATAACAAACATTGTGTTCTGAAAAGCCCTCAAAGAATTCACAACACAATTCCACATCGTTCGTCTTTAAATCCATGATAATAAACTACACAGGAAAGGCGATTAACTGGCGCTGATATTGCAAATTCTGAAGCGTGAATTAAAGTCAACTGGAAAAAGAGTTAATGATTGATTGAAATGATTAGTCTTTATTATTAGTTGTATTTGACCTCTGCTTGTTTGGCTTATTCACTAAAAGTTTTTACGTTGTATGTGTTCAGAAGGTTGTGTGCTTGTGTGTGTTCGTCTGTGTGTGTTTATGTGAGTGTCACCACCCTCACCTCCAGCCAAACTTGACATTTACAAACTGCACTCTTTTCCTCCCTTACAACCACACTACTCAAGCACACACACACTGCAAAGGTAGAGCACTCTTTCTTTGAAAAACATCTGTTATATGGGTTCAGTGAGTTGTGTACTTGCAGTTTTTTATGTTGTAGCGGAAGCTATTCAAAACTTCAAATTGAGATATTAAATTTCTCCTGTGAAGTGGAAGTTCCTGGTTCGAATTCCAGGAACATTAGAATGAAAGGTTGTCTGTCTCTATCGGTCAGCCCTGTGAGTGACCTGAAAGTTATTTTCGGCCAAGAGTTCAATGCTTAAATCTTAATAGGAGTCTTTATTGTGCACTCACCATTTAAAAGAATGACACTGATAAGAACACTGTTGTGGCTCTCCTCATTTTTAAACAGCAAAGCATCAGGTGTCCTGGAACAGTGACAAGCGTGTTTGGTTCCATAGAAAGAAAACGACATTCCACCTAAAATAAATAATCACATAACAGATAACTGTGAAGGCAAACACACACACACACACACATACAACCTAACGCTTGACTGACTGAGGAAGGGTTTTAATTACATTTTACCTGTGTGAGCATGTTCACGGTATACTTAACAGTATAACACGGTTTAATTTAACGGGATGATTATGACATAAAAGAGAAAAGCTGTTAAAAAGTGAAAACGCCAACCTGGTGCATGTTGCCAGGTATCCCAGCATGCATTGCGAATCAATAGCTGTGTAGCTGCAGACATCAAAGGAGGCGGTCTACGGAGGATGCACCATTCAAAGCCTGCGTAGACTGTTAAAGCTGAACTGAAATATGACAGTCTAGTCTACAGGGGGATTCCGTGTTTGCGTCACCAAATACCGCTCCTGTCGCCTACCAACAGGTAGCTAGCGGGCTAACTACCTAGCATAACTAACGTTGAGTAAGTTAACCTATTATTATATAAGATGTTTTAAGGGCCCTTTCGTTTTGTGTAACGCTAAGTGTATTCCCTGATCGTTCAAGAGTTTGTCATCTTGTTTGAACTGGCCCGCAATGAATCTCGGAGGATGCATTTATCTGCCGCATCTGAAGGAGCCTTCGAGTTGGGACAGCCTTCGACGCACTTCTGTGACGCAATCGGCCTTCAAAGTTCATGTTCAGTAGATAAGAGGTCTGAATGTACAGCCTGTAGAGTGAGAGGGTCTTATTTTACTGCCACAAACAGCAGCACAAACACGCACGGTGTCCAAAATCAAAGCTATTTCCAAGGATGATTTTAGCTGTAGTGTGTTCACACAGGAGAAGTCACACAATAAAGTAGCATGCAAACTCAACATGGTTGACTTTTCTGCACACTAAATGCCATCAAATAATTATGAATGTATAAAGGCAGAAATGGTGTTTGCATGTGTGTTTGTGAAGATGCAATGAAAAAGTCCTGAAAAATGAAAGAACTTTCAATATTCAGTTGGTGGGCGCTCTGTCTGCAGTGTATTTGCATGCTGAAAGAAAGAAAGAAAGAGAGAGAGAGAGAGAGAGAGAGAGAGAGAGAGAGGGAGGGAGAGGAATGAATGATCCAGAGTGTGTGAGGGATGCTGGTGTGAACATTGCTGGCTTTAATCCCGAAACTTTCATACCTCATCTCCAAGGAAGCATATCGCTGGCACCCTGAGAAACAACAAAAAGTGTACGCGTCCTTATCACAATATCAATCCGCATGACCCATAACAGCTTGTTTAAACCCAAGCATTAAGTAGAACGTCATCAAATCATGTATGTATTTCGTGAAAACATCGTGTTGTAACGTGAAAAATATCTTGTAAAACATTAAACTTTTCATGTAGTGACGTGATACTGACCCGTTTTTCTTCTTTGGGCGTGGCAGCTTTAAACAATGTCTGCAGGATACCGCAGGTGTTTGCGTGTGCGTGTCTACTTGCAGATATAATGTTTGATATATAGATGTGCGCATATTCCGCAGAGATAAGGTGAAAGCCACAAATCATCATCTATCTTCATATATGGGTACATCAGTCATCCTCGTCATGCTGGTATGCATGTCAAGAGGCAAGAGAAGAGCACAAGGAAAGACTGATGCAACTTAGAGCTCATCGGCAGCTTTATGTAGGTGTGGCTCAAAGCAGCACTTATTGTAATTAAACAAGCGTGAAAGACATGATGAAAATTTATATGGGTCACTAAAGAACTTGACTATTTTCCTTCTTATTCTTGTGATCCTTGTGATATTTAGCCATGAAGACATTATTATATGCAGAACTTGGTTTCTTAAGGGATAGAAAGTTGTATCACATGTTTGTTGCTCTTGCCAACATGAAATGTATCCAAAGGTTTCAAACCTGACAGGGCTGGGTATGGGTACGGATAAGGGGAGAGAATCGCAGGGTAACTCCGATGCAATACGCGATACGTGGCTAACAATAACAATAATATCACGAGACAGCGATAATTGATTTAATGACGTAGTGACACGGTGAGTCAAAGTCACAGGGAAATCTGTTTAGAGCGGCGTATGTTTGTAAATTAATTAAATTAAAATATCGATAATTGTATCGCATGAGTCAGGAGAACGATATATTACTGTATCGATATTTGGTCCCACCCCTCGTACGGATAACTTGAAAGAACCCATCACCAAGTATATCGAAACTGCGTTCAAGCGTTCTTGATTTAATGTATCATGTGACTGGTCAACAACCGCAGCAGCTACGCACATACAGACTTTGGGGTGTTGAAAATTGAGTGTGGTGACGAGTTGGGGGTTCAGTTTGAAGAAGTACTGTAACGGGTGGGGTTTGGACCCAAATGTAGCACATTTTAAGGCAGGGATCATAGGTCAATAACTTAGATGCAGCAGGTAGAGGAAAATCAGGCAGTTGATTAAACAGTTCAGTATGAGGCTAAAACCGTCAGAGTCTCTGTAGTGGGCCGGGGGCTGGGACATTTACTGGAAGAGGGCAGGTGAGCAGTAAAGCAAAACTATGCCAAGTATGGCTAAACTAAACGCCTAAGGCCTCTGATAAAAACAAACTCATTAAGTGCGGATGGATTATTACATCAGGACAATACAGGGAAACCAAGTGACATCATAAAGCGCCTCATGAATGAAAAGACGGATCAAAGAAGTATTACTATCAGTATCACTTTAAGGGGACGGTATGGGCACGGGTATCGTAATCACTCAAAGCGATACCCAGCCCAGAGTCTGATGTGTTGGTTTTTGATCATTGTAAAGAATAGCAATGAACAAGGTTAGAAAATAACCGTTTGTACATGTACCGGTAATTTTGTGGCTTCAAATGGTACAAAACATTTGATAAATTTGGTCACGCCCCGGTTTGTTCCCACATAAGCGAACTTACGGACCTTATTATGGACGGATTCTTTGGATGATTGTTTGTTTTGAACGTTGTTAATCTTGTAAATAGTGACTTGTATCAAGTAAAGTTACATTTAGTCCACGTCTTTAATCAGACATCAAATACTGCTTTATGAATCCCAAAGATGTTATATTGAAAACATAAAGAACAGACCACCAGAAATAGGGACGTACAGTACTGTACATAACTTGGGAATTTATCAAAATGACCTGCCTGTCGGGTAACTTGCATAATGCGAATTCTCATGTCTTGTTTCTGTCTATAGATCAAAGTGTCTCCAGTAGTCAGGCTCATCTTGGTCTCCATTAGTCATTTTTGACACAGAAACACAGTTTCGGTGACTTCCCCGTCCGACCAGCCTGAATCCTGAACTGTGAGACATCACCACGTCTCACGCTCCACTTCTCCTGCAGACGGAGGCGGCTAAGCCTAAGCGGATGTGTGTTCAGACTTGAAAGGCTGACACCTAAACTGATGTAGAAACCATCCATGAAATAACAGCTGTCATATCATCGCGGCCTTGTTTTAACAGCGAGCCTGGCGGCAGCACACGGCACAGCCTCACCTCGCCGCACAGGGAGCAGGGGGGACAGGGCCAGTGTAACAGAGACAGAATAATAATATAGAGAAAGACCATTTTTCTTTATGGTGAAAATTGTTTGTAGAACATGAAATAAGTATTGAAAAGTATAAAAATGAATAGAAATTTCTCTCAAAATATTAAAGGAGGCATAAAATGCACTATATACCTACACAATAATGCACAGATATCCTAATAAACAGGGTGGACTCTGCTATGTTGTGTTGTTCTCTAAATCAGCTCACTCACAGTAGGAGTGCTTTATGGCTCCTACAATTTGCCATGGCCTCGTGCCAAAGTTAAAGAAAGAGGAAGTGTTGACTGTAATTACGTATGAAACGTCCCGATGACAGATAATAATGGATACCTGCCAGCCGATCATCCGACAAGTATCAACTGTGACTACAGAATAAAAAGGAATTACGGTTATACAACATGTTGTAAGTGAAAGAAAAAAAGTACAACTTTATCCAAACAAACAGAGAGGCTCTTTGTAAGGAACCCCGGGTTTAACCCAGGGTTCAGCCAGTTTCACCAGTGAGAATGACAACACAACTTTCCAAAATAAGCTCACTAGAACACAACCTTGATTAATCCATCCATCCATTATCTTCCACTTATCGCGGTGGCAGCAAGCTAAGCAAGGTGGCCCAAGAGTCCTTCTCCCCAGCAATGCCATCCTGATTAGATGCCCAACCCACCTCAACTGGCTCTTTTAGATGCAAAGGAGTAGCGGCTCTGCTCCGAGCTCCCCCTGGAGTGGTTGGATGAATGGATGGGTGGATGGACAGACAAACACTGACTCAAAAATCTGAGTCTTCTCTCTGGACACTTTATGATTACAAGTCCGCTTTGGGTAAATGGTAAATGGACTGTACTTATGTGGTGCTTTTCTAGTCTTGCAACCACTCAAAGCTGCTTTTAAACATGTCACATTCACCCGTTCACACTCACATTCACACTAGGGATCGACCGATTATCGGCACCGATATTCGGCACTTTGACTCATATCGGCATCGGCCTTTTAAAAAAAAAATGAAAATGTTTTTGTTTTTTTTTCATCGGCCGATATGAGTGCAGAGTGCTCACAAACACGGCGGAGAGAAGAAAAAGTTCATTTCTTTGCAAAATTTATTTAACTGTGTTTTATTTACTTTATAAAACTTCAGGAAGTTATTTATTCATTTATTTAAATTTTCAGTTAACTTTATAAGAGATGCTGCTGACCCTGGGAACTCCCTGCGCTTTTTGTTTGTTTGTTTAATAAACATATGCTTAAAAGCATTTAAACAAAGTTAAGTGTTGGAGTTTGTATTATTCAAAATTTTGACGCCAATATTTTCACTTTCACTGCAAATGAATATCGGCTCCAAATATCGGTTATCGGCCTCCTTGACTACTAATAATCGGTATCGGCCCTGAAAAAACCATATCGGTCTATCTCTAATTCATACACTGATGGCAAAGGTCTAAGTGCCAATCTCCAATCTGATCTATGCCCAATCATACCCGATGGCTATGTCACTGGGAGCAATTTGGGGTTCAGTGTCTTGCCCAAGGACACTTCGACATGTGACTGTAGCAGTCAGGAATCAAACCTCCTGATTGAGAGACGACTGACTCTACCACCGAGCCATCGCCTCACCAACTGTATTGTCGCTTAATTAAGAATTTGAGGTTATTGTTTATCTGTCAGACCCTTTGGCCTGTAATTTCAAAGCAAAGCTCTAAAAAATCCACTGTACACTACCACACAGCACCAGACACAGTTAGCTACTAGCTAGTAAACATATTGGAGAGTTGGAGGAGACCCAAAACAGAGCTTAAAGAGAACATGAACATTGACTTACATTCATCAGGAGGTTAGAAACATGACTCAGCTTAAGAAGTGTTTTCAGATGCCCGAAGTGACCAAGAACATCTGTTATTACAGGTTATGTTTTTTATTGTTGTTTTTTAATGTTGTCTCATTCAGAGTATTAAAAATGTGTTCACTGGTCTATGCTGTATTTTCAACATTCATACTATCACCTGTTTTCTGAATGCACTTCAAAGATTTTTCACCCATAATAATATTAGGACAATGATGCTTGTAAATTGTAAAACTGCTTTATTTTACGGTCCAGTCACACGGGAAACCGAAAGAATGGTGTAAAAGCCTGAAGCATGAGTTGGGTGTTGATACATTGAGTCATTTTATTCAATGTTAATGGCAATAATATTTTATAATGAGTTTTTTAATTGAACTGTAATTTGACCTTGTTATGGTTACCTGCATTTTAATTGACCGTTGGCACTGATTCAGACTGATGATTAAACTGTTTGATGAGTCCTGATACTTGGTTTTAGTTTGTCAGCCAAACAGAAAAAAGTATTTTCTCAAGTAATACGTGACAAATGTCATCAGTCTGAATCAGTGCCAACGGTCAGTTAAACTGCAGGTAACCACCACAGAGTCAAAAAGTATTTCCTCAAATAATACGTGACAAATGTTTCGCATTACATTTTTAAATCTCTGATGTACTCTTGGCTCTGTAATTAATTGTCTCTCACTCCCCGAATAACACTTACACAGTACCTTCTTGGAAAAACTACTTCCTTGTCACACCCTTTGTCTTCTAAACACAAATATGTACACACACACAAAGAGAGAGAGAGAGAGAGAGAGAGAGAAGTGAGTCCAACCTATTATTAATGCTCTACATCAGGAATGTTTGTAGTCATTAAATAAATCAGGCCTAATGTCTCAAATGCCTATTTAAGCAACATACTATTGTATATTAAAATGCATTAGGTGTTACAGTGAAGTGTTCGCTGAATGATGAGCTAAGAGACTATGAGGTCATCTAATAGGCAACATTATATTTAACTACCCTTCACCATCCATCCAAAATTAGATTCCTTATGTGGCTATGCCTGCCAAATGAGTAGCTTTACTAAATTTGCTGATAATAATTACTGTTAGCAAAGTTCTGTTAACAGGATGTGATTAAACAATTTATTGATGAATAAGATTGATGATAATGATGCTTGGACTTAAAGGTATTCGGGAAGCTTCTTTGGGAATCAGTAGCACCCGGGCACGATGAACCCCCACAAGGCCCTACGGATGGGAGGACAGAAAGAAAGAAAAAGAGCAGGGGTGGGAGGGAGGGGTGCAGAATGCGAGAGCAAAAGAGGAGGAGTGGGTTGGGTGTGAATTTATGGGGATGCTAGAAGAGGCCGGTCGAGGTGTGGTCCTGCTCCTGAAACTTTGCTATATTGTATCAATTAAGAACATTGGCTACTCATGACAGTGTACATAACGAAATGTTATGACTATAACTTCTGTTCCCTGAAGGAGAGGAATGAGGTACAACACATATACACATATAGTATGGGATATACTATATGTGTTGTACTGAGTGAATCAACTAAAAGGGGACCTTGGATATCGTTATATCAGTTATGGTGGAAGACAATTTATTCCCCAAATAAATGTTAAAATGTTATAATCAAAAATCACACTTTACTTAAATTTAAGAGTGGAAAACTTTGTTTTGCTATTTCCCTGAAGGGGTTGAGCAATATGTGGGAAAAAAAAATTTAAACTTTATTTTAATATCTGTGTTTTATAATGTCTTATGTGATAAAATATTGGCTCTTCTACTTCTTGGCTAAACTTCTATTTACTGAATCTTTAATCTTTAATAATAAATTAGAAAACATTACACTTGTACGGATCGCTGATTCATTAATAGCAGGTGATGTTGTAAAAGATTATGACTGTTGTGGCTTGAGTCCAAGTTGTTGTCTACTCCGAACTTGAAAAGAAAATTAGAACACACGCGCGCGTACAAACTTACGCACGCGCACGCGCACGAGCTGCCGGACCACCCCGCCCCGGTCCCGCCCAGCGGCCCGACCCCACAGAGAACAGACAGACAGCGGATCATGTGACAGCAACAGTTTCTAAACGACAAAACCGGAGAGAGACGCTCACGCACACACAGACACACACACACACACAGTGAGAGAGAGAGAGAGAGAGAGAGAGAGGGAGAGAGGGAGAGTTTCGTAACTTGGGGAAGTTTTGTGGAGCCATCGATCACTGGACGCTGTCTCGTTGTTTTTCTTATGTCAGTGACACAGCGGAGGACTGAGCGTCGCCTGCGTCACTTTTTCAGAAGAGTTGCTTAATTGAGTTTTATTCTTTTTGCCGTCCAGAAAGGCAGCTGTGAAACTACCGTCTCTCCTCAAGGATTGGACTGTGTACTTTATCCGAGAAGTAAGTTTCACTCTGAAATCTTCCTGTAAATCTTCCTGTGGGGACTTTCTTTACAGTGAGACCCCCCTGTTATCTGCTCTTATGTCCTATCGGATGAACTGTGGTGAAGCCTGTAAAAGCTGGTCTCTTAAAGGTTAAATGTGGTCTTTTTGTGCTGTGTTAAAGTTATTGTGAGGAGGAGAAGTCCATAAATTCAGAGTTGCGGGACTGTTTTTAACGAGATAAAGCTGCTTGTGTCTAATTAAGTAGCGTAATTAGCTAACCAGGTATACTACAGCGTATTTTTTTCTTGTTGTGAAATCAACATTTTCATGTTGACTTTTATTTTGAACAAAGACGAAAATTAGCGTCATATTTTTTGTCCTGATGACTTATGATCGTAACGCTGGCAGATAACTGATGTAACCCAACAGTAAGGTAGCGAAGAGTCAATGCTATTTATAGCCTTTAGATCCTTTTTTAGATCATAGTGTGGTTTAATTTATTCAAATTAAAAAGAGGTCAAATTCAGGCTGTTGGGAGACTCTGTCATAGTGATTTGTCACCGTCTGTGCTGGTAGTTTCTCTGTTTTTCAGCGTAAATGTCACTTAACAATGTGTCCACATGTGTGATCTTCATCTGGATTCAGAGGGTCTAGATTTATACTATTATTCAATAGTTGTGATCAGTAATGGCTCAGTTTACTTTTTTTTTTATAAATAGGTTGATTGTTCAGTTTTAGTAATGTCACTACAAGTTGAAGTGTTTTATTTTGTCAGATAATGGTAAGATATTCACTTATGCAAGCAGAAATCAGCAAGTATTTGTCATTTTTGCATGATCAAAGTGAAACAAGTCTTTGATTGCCACATTTTTTTGTGATGTTCTGTCACAGACTCTTTGATATATTGTTTTTTTATTGCTTTGGCAGCTGTTGATCATTGGCAGCCTGAATCTGATGCAGAATGAAGCAGTGCGGTGTGTGTGTGTGTGTGTGTGTGTGTGTGTGTGTGTGATTAGATGAGATGAACCTCAGTGTAAGTGCATAGTGTCAGAGCTGAGTGCAGTAATACACACATGTGACAGGTGTGTATGTGTGCTATAGATTCAAACATCCAGTCACACCTGAGCTTCTTTGTCTTTTAACTGTATCCTTAACAATACACATCTTTCTCTCTCCGTCTCTCTCTCTCTCTCTCTCTCTCTGTGTTTCTGCGTCTCTGTCTCTCCCTGTTTCCTGTGCTTTGTTTCAAGGCTGAGGCTTGCGTCACACATTCCACTTGGCATATGAAGCCCTTATCCTGTTTAGAGCCGAGAGAGAGAGAGAGAGAGAGAGAGAGAAGGGAGGAGAGAGGGATGTGGATGTGGGGGGTGAACGGGTGGAATGAGGGCGACCTCTCTCTCTCTTTCTTTCTGCCTCTTTGTCTTACATTACACTCCTCTCTCACTCTGAAAAAGTTTGTAAGGAAGAAGATGAGTTGACCTCTGACCTGATTTAATCTTCTTTTTTATTTGCCTCTCAGTAGAGCTGACACACTTAGGCACACACGCCCAAAATACCCCACCCACCCCTACGCCTTTTTTTTTTTCCTGAATCAACATGCTGATGTTATCTGGTGGAACAAAATGCTCCGGAGTGTGAACACACACACACACGCACACACGCACACAAGGCTCAAAGGGCACATCCCAGGGAACATTAGGGCTAAACATTAAACTCCTGGATGATGAACTGTTGTTGATTCTCCGGTAGAAGTTAAAGAAATTAGGACACTCTGCTCGACAGACAGCCATAAACGTAAAAAGCTGTACCTCGTTACACAATATCACATGTGTGCCAGCGCACACGCACACACACAGTCCTGTCAACACACACACACATAGGAGCTCAGAGTGCGTCTGAAGCCACTGGATTGAGCCACTGTGACTCTTCCTTACCGCCGGCCCCCTCCCCATGTTTGAGGTTCATTGAAGTTTTGTCATACTTTGGTCGAAACCCGCTCGGTTTTCTTCCCCGTTTTCTGTCTCCTGCTCGTTCTTTCCACTTCCATTTTGACATAGTTTGGTCAGAGCGGCTGTTTTCTTTGCTTCTTTTCCCCCCTCTCTCCTCTCATTCTTTGGGTAGGGAGGTGAGGATTGTGTGTGTGTGTGTGTGTGTGTGTGTGTGTGTTGAGGGGGGGTGAGTAGACAGGAAACCGCAGGCCCCCTGCAGCAGCACCCCCCATTTGGCTTCACTCTCCTCCTCCTCCTCCTCCTCCTCCTCTTCTTTACACCCCCCGACCCATCACACAGTGTGGAAATAATAACAGTCAGACTAAACTCTGAGGGCTTCCGCTTCTCTCTCTCTCTCCCTGGCAGCCTCTCTCCTTCTCTCCTTCCCGCTGTCCTCGGTCGTCTGGAAAGACTCAAAACTTCGCTCGGTTTGACAAGTACATCTCGAGGTGGATGTATGTGTGCGAGCTTGAGCCTTATGTCAACCCCGGTGTGTCTTTAAATTGTGTGTACTCATCATGTGTGTGTGTGATGATGGATCCTGTTTCCTCTCCCCCGCTGATGGCCCCCTCTGGCTTCCCCCCGAGGTCTGTGGGCCTGCAGCCCCACAGTCTGCTGGAGAGGAGCGGAGAGGGGCTATGTGCCTGCGTGTCTGTGTGTGTGTGTGTGTGTGTTTGGGGGAGTAAAAAATGGGAGGAGAGGGCTAGGAAGCTCGGATGAAGGAAAAGGGAGCCAAAATAAAAAGCTAGGGGGCTTCAGCAAGGGGCCTTAAAGTGAGAGGAGTCAAAGTCAGAGCATATTAGGGGTTATTAGGGGGCTCTGGAGTAGGAAGTGGGGTAAAGGGTTTAAATTTAGGGAGCACAGAGGTGCAGTGGGGGTTAAGAGCTTGAAAGAAGGAGTACATTTGAGCAAGAGGAGTGTGGAGCAAAAAGAAACAAGCGCTGAGAAAAAGGAAAAGTTAAACGTTGGATTATTAGCCCGCCACCTGATGAGTCACATAATTGGGAGTGTAAATTGGGAATAGTCCATGTGTTCCCTAAGGCGTTTAAACAGATAAAAAGGTGTGTACAGTTTTCACATGATGTTCCTTTCCCAGTTTGAGTCTGCAATTTGTGATCTTAAATGACAGCCAGGTGTAAGACAGCGCAGCACTGACATGAGGTGAAGCTGAAGAGGTAAAGCAGGCAGTAAGGAGAGGCGTAAGAGTCGGAAACAGCCGCTGAAAGCTCTAAGTGCGTGTATGTGTGTGTCTACTGCGGCGTGTTCTTGGACAAAGCTGTTGTCTGGAGGTTTCTGCTCTCTCTGGTGATCTCATCATCTCCAGCCTGTTGCCATTACAGGCTGTGTGTGTGTTTGTGTGTGTGCAAGCTCTGCGTGTGTCTGTGTATGTTCGAGCATATGTGCGTGTCTGTAATAATTTCGTCCGTTAGTGATTTAGTGTGTGTATTCTGTTGAGCTAGCAGAAAGTTGGTGTGCGGCTGCGAGTGTGTGTAAGTATGTAAGTGTGTGTGTGTGTGTGTGTGTGTGTGTGTGTGTGGTTGAGTCAGTAGCCAGGGACTCCACAAACCACAATATTTTCCCCTTCAGTCATGTTGTTTTATATCATTCATAGAGATGGAGAGAAAAGAGTGCGGGGCTATGTGTGTGTGTGTGTGTGTGTGTGTGTGTGTGTGTGTGTGTGTGTGTGGTTCAGATGAAAGCAGTTGTAAAGACGTGAGCGAATGATGAGGAGTGAGTGAGGAAGAGGATGGAGAGGGAGGGAGAGAGAGAGAGAGAGAGAGAGAGAGAGAGAGAGAGAGAGGTGTAGGACGTGTTTGCTGAGTGGGTTTGGGTTGAGTACACAGGAGCTCTACTGACCTAGAAGGACAATATTTGCAGACCACACTTGACATGCACAAACACACGCCCACATGTAGAGCGCAGGGAGAAAATGCTCCCAGGTAGAGCTACTTAAGTTACCATAAAGGTGCAGTACACAGTTGTACAGTATATATGTGCGTCCTAACAGGCAACATCTCTAACAGGCAATACTCCGGGGGACAGCCGTCTGGTTTCTCTCTCAGAGGAAGACGTTGTTGCCCTCGATCTGATCAGAAATAAAACAGAATCTGTCAGGATAGATGCAACTAAACTACGGCTGCAACTAATGATTATATAAAGTTTGCAATTGACCTCATTTTCGTTTATTTCTTCAAAGGAAATTAACTCAGGACCCTTTGTCGGCTGCATTTTTCTGCGGTTCCTAATCTCACAGCGCCACACCCGCTTTACCGACACCTGGCACTAATGCTTTCTTCTTCTTTTGTTATGCGATTGGCGGTTAGCAAACAGCTTTCAGACGCACCACAGCCACCGTAGTACCGCATTACAACCAGGTGCTGGTAACAGCCATACAGTCATTGATAAAATGCTCTTTTTAAGGTGAGACGATATTCGAAATTCATGACCCATCCCAGCTCGAGGTTTCTGTCAGTTAAAAGGAAGTTATTTCTTTTTGTGAACTGCTTGCTTATTGGTGGATAAATGTTGGGTCTCTAAATAATATATAAAGAGTACAGTCTAGCCCTGCTCTATATGTAAAGTGTCACTTATTGTTTTATATTAACATCACTTGATCGCATTTTAAACCCTCCAAAAAATATGAAATCGGCTGTCACATAAGACTAAAAAAAGTCTGACTTTTTAAATGGCTAAAACGATGAGCTCATTTTCAGTCAAAGGACAAATTGATTAATGGCTATCACACACTGATTCCTACTCAAACCAACAGGCTCCAGCTGTCTTTGCTCCATATTACCTTCCTTTCCTGTAATTGTCTAATATTTCTGTCTCTCATTGTGTGTTCTCCTTTTTTTTTATCACACACACCCCGAGGGAAAGTTTGTCTTTTTCACAAGGACGATCTTCCTACACACACACACACACACACCATCCTGCTGCCTTATAACTCCCCGCTGTTCGTTTCCACATGTGGTAAACCCCGACCACCTGGCACACACCTCCATGCAGGTTAAAACACACAACATGAAATACCTCCGTGACCCAGATCTCCATCACCAGAATAACCCATGATGGCCAGATTTAACCCCCTTATCTAAATGTAACATGTCTTTGTGTCTCAGACATAAATCAACCCCACCCTCATGTGAGCAGGTGAGAGCTGTGAGAGGAATGGTATGTTCCCGGTACTGCATGTGCTCTTTTTTGTACTGAAATGTTCAGTAAATGCTGCAGGGGTTCCTTAGAGTTTTTATGAGAGATGAACTCCTGATAACTAAGCTAATGATGCCATTTTTCTTCAGCATGTGAACACACATGCAAATAGAGGCACACATGACAAATGTGTGGAGAGGAACACACATGTAAGTGTAACTCTCCCTCAAGCTGAGCCCCGCAGTGACACCATCATTTGCATGTATTATATTTCAGTTCAAAGGAGGCCCACACACGTGTGTTACTTTGATGGATCTTTGAAGTGACTGAACTGTCAATCACTCATGCGCTCGCAGAGTCACACTCTTCTGATTATCGGGCTGCTACTGCGGGAGATTTCTAACCAGACGCAAGGTGTGCGTGGGGACTTTCACACTTGGATCAGTCTCTTGGACATTTTGAATTCCTCCTGTCTGAAGGGAAAACACCCTAATGTCGTGTTTACACCGTAACCTGGAAGACTGAGAAGCTGCTGCTTTTGTCCCGATCCTGTTTCTTGATCTCTCTGTTTGTTTCATACCTGCTCGTATTGTCACCTCTGTGTGCCATTCACCACCACAATAGAACAAGTGATTGACCTCTGGTTGAACTATAATACAATACAAACCCGGATTACCCTCAAAGACATATGTACACACACGCAAGCACAAGCACACACACACACACACACACACACACAGTTCACCACCTGACTGCAGTTTCTTTGTTTCTTCTGAGCTGGGCGAAGGGCGAGGCTTCAGTCGTCATGTTCACACCCTTCCTGACCCAGCAAGCGAACATCCTGCTCTGCTATTGGTCTCCCGGTGTGTGTGTGTGTGTGTGTGTGTGTGTGCGCTAGGGTGTGACTGCCTGTGTTCTTGCTCATTTGTTAATAATTAAAGGCTAACATGTCTCCAGACTGTGGACTTTAATCAGGTCAAACACACACACAAACGGCCTCAGGGTACATTCTTTGACAGTTCATGTTGCCTAAATGCTCAAGAGAACACACACACACACACACACACACACACACACACACAACCAGGCCTTACAAACACACGCACAAACACAGAGTCATCGCAGCTGCACCTGGACAAGCCGAAGTAACTGGAACCACCTTTGAAACCTCACACGCTTTTGATCCAACACACCTCAATGGGTAGTGTGTGTGTGCGTGTGTGTGTGAGTGTGTTATCACCGTCTAGTCTTTGACACAGGCCACTTTTTAGCCACATCACACCTGTAACGGCCTCACAGTATCGTAAAACAACCCGTCGTTAAGTTGTCTATATGTCGGAGCAGCAGATACTTTCAGGCGACACCCACGCCGTTAATAGTTTCTGTTACACGACCTGACAAATTCTCAGACGGACGATTGGCAGTGTGAGAACCAGGACTTTGTGGTTGTAAAAAAAAAGGAGTGAGGAGGAGGATTTTGTGTCAAATCTGACAGAAAAAATATGTTTGCTTGTAGTCTGACTTGATTTACTGGAAGGGCGGTCGAGAGCGACACACAAAGACACACTTTACAGGCACCTATACTTATCTGCAGACCCTCGTCTTCTCTTTCCCCTCTGTGTGATTTACTTTTCATCACTTCTTAAACGTGTGTGTGTGTGTGTGTGTGCAACACTTTAAAAGTTCCCAGGCAGTTTTTTTTTTTTTACCTTTCTTCTGCCTTGAAAAGTCGGTAATTGTATAAATTATAGGTTTAACTGTGACAAATTAAAACAAGGGGGGAATGTTAGTAGATGAAGTACTGTATGTGAGTACGGTTCTGAGGTACTTGTTCTTTAATGCCATATTTAAACGGACAAACTTAAAAATTTCAGTTTTGTTCTCTTTGGCGCCATCTACTGGTGATATACGGCAATTGTGGGAGGACACTTCCCAATTTCACCAGACGTGTACGGCTGGCTCCCTTTGTCAACTTCCTTGCTGGCGGTGTTTGCCTTCATCTGAGCGTCGAGTTTGTTTCTTTTTCTTTGGATTTTCACTTATTTTTGAAGTTGTATCTGTAGCCATCGATCTTTTCTTTGTCTGTTCAGCCTTAGCTCCGCCTACCCTCTCTGGCAGACCAACCACTGCTGGGTGATGGAGAACGCGTCACTAACTGAGCGCCGCTTGTGATTTTTTTTCCGCGAAAGTCGCCACAAACACCCAATCTGTAATACTGCAAAGGCTTTCATCAGTGGGCCATAGGCTCAATCACCATTGTGTTACCTCATTCAGCGATAGATAGAGACTTAACAGACATTTATTTACATGAAAATCTTTGAGATTATTACTTTAATGCCACTTTATAGAGGGAAATATTGTGTTTTTACTGCAATACGTTTATTTGACAGTTACTTGTTACTTATTCTGTCTGAATGATTGGATTGGATTAGCAGTTACACCAAAGGGACATTTCACCTCTCACGACCTTTCAGGTTAATCATGTGTCCTTTATGAGGGGCCCAACCCTGAGGTTGGAAACCACTGAACTTTCAGTCATTGATATTTACAAAACAGGTACTTTGTGTTCCCTTGTTAACTTTAGTACATTTACCTTAAATGTAGGTCCAACCTTTAACTAAAGATAATAAAGGAGTATTTGTACATTTATATACTTTGACATGAGGATCTGCTTGTGTTTGATCGACCTCTGCTTACGCAAAAAGACTGGCGTCATTGTTAACCCTCACTGAGCTTATACATCGATTAAAGCGTGTAAATGTGCTGTTAATCTCTTAACAGTGTGTAATGATGTCTGTCTGTGTGTTTTGTTTTGTAGGAGCCTGGCCTGAGCAGCCATGCTGATGTATGATTACCCTCTGAAGACAGACATGGAGTCGGTAAGACACACGTCTGTGCTGGTTTCAGTTTTGGTGCTTTTGTGTGTGTTTTTGTGTGCTCCCAACATGCCACAACTTGTTTTTGATGTCATACAGTAACTTTGACCTACACACACATAAACACCCACACACACGCACACACTAACACACTCCTGCTACGTGTCTAGACAGACTGGTTCCCACATTCCAGCTCTTCCTGGACAAACAGGCCGCTGTACAGTGGACATTTGCATACAATGAGTACAAACACTGCCAGGCTAATCACCACACACACACACACACACACACACACACACACACACACACACACACACTCTGAACTGAACAGTTATCTGCTCCCGAACAGTGCTGGGTTAAATTTTTTGGCTGGCTGTAGCTGTTTGTGTCACAGAAACATGTTTCCCTGTTATTCAAAGCTGAGCGGATATTTTTAACGGACTCTCTGCTCTTTTGTCCCCTTCCCTGCTTCCTCCTCCTGCATCCTCTCCTCTTCCTCTCTCTCTCTCACAGTCCTTCTACTCATCGCTAGTGAAAACCCCTGAGTCGTACGGAGTCATATTCTCCCATCCCGCCCACCTCTACCACCCCACGCACATACACGCCTTCACCCAGTCCCACCCACACACCCAGATGGAGCCTGTGGACCTGTCAGTCAGCAAGCGCTCCTCCTCCTCCACCTCATCTTCCTCCTCCCCTCCCTGCTCCTCCGCCTCCTCCCCGGCCTCCTCACGCAGCTCCCCGCCCTCCCCCTACAGCACGGCGAGCCGCGCCTCCCCCCGCTGCTCCCCCCCCCACTCCCACCTGCGCGCCTCGCCCTCCCACAATCTCCCGCCGCCCACTTCATCACTTCCTTACCCCACCATGGTGGCTCCACTGATCGGCTCTGGCTCCGGGGTCATCCAGGGGTCAGGGGTCATGGTGTCCCCGGTCATGGTGCCTCTGTCCGTCCTCTACCCGTCACCGCTCCACCTGCATCAGCCGATCATGGTGAGCCCACCTGTCGCTGGTGATGACGACCATCATCGAAGCAGAGATCACAAGACAGGTGAAGCCTTAATCCTTCATTTCTATTCAGTTCAGTAGATTTACAGTTTATTAACCGACATATCATTTTATATTGATAGTTTATTTAAAGACAGATGCAAAAATCTTTCTTCTTATGATATTTATATCTTTTACATAGAATGAGGAAGTATGTTTCAGTTCCTCTGTTCTTAGAAGAAGAAGTTCAGCAGATTCTTCTTTATTAGGGAAGCCATGGTTTTTCATGTTCTGTTATGTCTGTGGTTGGCTGGACGTCACAGATTTACAGAGGACACAGTCTTTTAACTCTACAATACAGATTAACAAAAAGAGATCAATTGAAAACAATTAAAACTTGAATTAAACATTAAAATCTACAAATATTCCTAAGTAAAAAAAGTAGATAGAAAATGAGACAAAAACAATCAAACCTATAACTCTGTAGACATGCTAGCAGTTAGTGTGGTTCTACTTACACACAACAGTGCTCAAGCTAAAAACATGTTCGTTATGCTAGCATGCTAACAATAACAATGCTAACACGCTGATGCAAACAGGTATGATGTTTACTTAGTTGCATGCTAATTTGCTAATTGTACAAATATATGTTCTAACCTGATGACGCAGCTAGATAAAAGAAGGATTGATCCCCTGGGGAGCATGAGTGTGTTAATTAATGCACTCTGGACCACAGTGGTGGATCAAGCAACAGAAGCACATTGTCAGTTTATTTTACATTAGATTTAAGTCAAAGATATCAAACAGTAGTCATGTAAAAAATGCTGAACAAACTGACCAGCTCACATCTGTTTTTTTTTTCTACTCAGTTCATTCTGTGAAGCCTCTGGAGCTGCGAGGCGATGCCCACGACCTGCACCGGCCAATCAAAACAGAGCCTCGCCCTGAGCTCGCTCATGACCTCCACAGCAGCCATGAGATGAAATCATCAGTCATCAGGATACCACACGAGTACGGGTGAGTGACACACTGTTGCACTGTCTGCTACAGAACTTCCCCTTTAACGTTATATGGAATTGGAGTTGAAAGACTTATTGTTTACCAGTTTCTGTTGGGACTTTTTGAATGTAGGTGCAGTCCCAAGAGCAGGGCTGGTGTGGTTTGAGGTTTTTTGATACGAGTATGATTTGATCGTGAGACACTGGTACTGATACCAAAAACTTCAGTGCAATGGCTGTCAAAGAGGTTGGTATGGCAAATTAAATTACCATAATTCATAAAGGTCACCATAACCAATAAAATGAGCTCAAATTACAGGTTTGCTAAGTTAATTCAGGCAGCAAAAACACTTAAAGTACAAAACTGACAGATTTTTGGGGTGCTGGAAAGAAAAGAAGAACAGGTGAGGCTCTTATAATGACAGTTTTTAAAATCACTGTCACTGAAGAGCCATGTGTTTTTGTCTTAAATTTAGGCACTTTAGGGAAAGTTTTCCCTTTTCATGCAGCAGTAATTCTTAACAAACTTATTTTTGTTTTGTAATTGTTTCCCCTACAGTGATTATGCTTGTTAAACATGTATTCAGTTTGCATGGGGTACAACACGCTTCTCAAATTGATCACGTGTTAAATTTTGTTTTATTGTTTTTTTATTCACTAATTCAAAGGAACATGAATGAATTAAAAAGTTTTATATCAGGAAATATCCAAAGACTAAAAATCTTTAAAGGGGAGCATTATGCTAATTTCAAGCTTCATATTTCACTCTGTGATACCTGTGGAGTAGCTTAGCATAATTCACAGTTAAAAAAACTTGTTTCTCACACTGGTGCTCTGTGCAGGACCTCATTCAGCCCCTGCCTGAAACGCCTCAGTCAGCTCTGTCCCTTTAAGAAACCCCGCCCCTACAAGCCCACTTTCTTCTGATTGGTCAGCTCTCCAAAGCCTGCTGAGGCTGCACTTTGTGACTTCACAAAGCAGCGTAGAAAAAACGGTGTGAAACCTGGCGTTCACAGCAGCCTGCAGACTGAGCTGAGAAGCCTGGGGATTACTCCAGCATACTTTTACCTGCAGATTTGAAACTTCACCCACGTTTAGTCTGAACATCCAACATTGTAACATTATATATATGTCTTATGTGAAACAGCATAATACCCACTTTTTAACTTTGAAGTCCAACTCTAACATTTGGTTGCTCATTGGAGCCACAATGTGCTTTTTTTCTATGTTGATTATCATTTGCTTTGTCGCACTCCTTTTATGGTTTCATCACTTCCTGTGATTGGCACTTTTATTTAGCTGTTGAGTCGGGTGGCGGGATTTCAGACAAAGAGGGTGAGTTAGGGTCAGACATAAATTTTACTTTTTGTATTATAATTCGGCTGTCGGTTTTGTCGGTGTCATCATAGTCGCTACACTTATACCCACATAAGCACTCATTAAAACCTCTCAATCAGTTTGAGTCTCTCTTAGAGTCCCTGCTTTCAGTCATACTGTATAACTATTTCAGTAGTAATTTCTAATTGGTCATTTTGTCTCCAGTCTGACTGTCTGAGTGTTTTGACATCCACTTCTCAAGAATTGGGGATGAAATGGACAGAAGGAAATGCATGTTTTACTGATGCTAGTCTGTTCCCACGCTCTTGACTCGAGTACTAGAAAGTGTTGATGAAAGGAAGCGACTGGGAAAACAGGAAGGCACAGATGGATATATTTAAGTATACATTACTGGTTCTTAACTTTGTAAATTGTTTGGCTGTAATACGTTTCCTGTCGACCCTCTCGCGTCCCAAGGTCATAAATGCAAAAAATATTTAGACGTTTGGTTGAGTAGTTCAATACTTCTGGTTTATCCAGTAGAATTTGAAGACAATTTGTTTTCATTCGTTCAAAAACTCGTTGGGGAAATATGCACAGATTGCACGAGCTCTGTTGCCTCATTTTCTTGTAGCAGAGGAATTCATGCGAGCGGAAGTTTAGCTTAAAGACGCTTAGTCATGAGTTTGTAATTGAGATAACAGAGGACCAGTAACGCAACAACTGTCATCAGACACGTGAACGCGCTACCTGCTGACTGCGCTCTGTGCGAGGTGTGTCAGATTCCTTCATTCCACTGTGGTGTCTTTTATTCTCTCATCTCCTGTCTCCTCAATCCGCCACACCTCCCGTTACGGCCCCTTCCCGTGTCTTCTTATCACCTTCCAGTCAGCCATTACACCCTTCCTCTTCCTCCTCTCCTCCCTTTTCTTCCTCCTCCTCTCCCTCTTTTATCGCTCTGTACTTCGTGATTTTTTTTGCGCTCATTGTCCAGCATTTCCCGCTCCTTCTTTCCCTCGTCTTCTGGCCCCCTTTTCCCTCATCTCCTCCCGTTCCTCCTCTACTTCCTGTTTCCTCCTCCTCCTCCTCCTCCTCCTCTGTACCTACTTCTACAAAATAACGGCTTTTCTTGAAGACAATTGAGGTGTTGTAATACATGCAATTGTGAGGGAATGTTGCCAGTTAGTTCTTGCTTGTGTGTGTGTGTGTGGTTGCCAACCTTTAAAGAAGAAGGGTGTGTCTTTATCTGTCTTCACCTCTCCTGTCAAAACACACATACACATCACCAATGTAAATACACTTTATGTATAGGGTCAGTGTTGCTCAGTGTGTGTGATAATGACGGAGTGTGTGAAGTGAAGGGTCGGCTTAAGTGTGTGTGCGCCCGTCTGTGTGTGTGTGTAACGCGGGGGATTTCAGCACATTCCTTTACGCAGAACTGATCTGTGAGGGATTCATATTTCAACACTCGACACCTGCTCTCAACTGCCACTTACACACACACACACGCACGCGCACACTCACACACACACACTCTTTAATGATAGTGCAGAAAAACAACTCCTTCTTGTTTTTTTTGTTTTGACCTAAAACTTGAAAACATTGCTTTTCTACTCTCTTCTCTTCTTTTAATTTTCTTAACTGCCACTTACACACACACACACACACACGCACACACACACACATACACAAACACAGTGTTAGAAACCCAATCTGCTCGGGCTCATTAAATTTAGGGTTGAGACTGGAAAGATTGCAGCACATTTGTATCTTCTATTTCACAGTTTTCAGACTTATTTTCCCAATTTCAGCTGCAAGTCAGCGAAGTTCCCATAAATGTTGTGTTGAAAGGTTGAATTGTTAGAATATACATGAGAGAGAGGCGACAGGACAAAGCACAGGCGTGGTAGCACGAGAAAAGGCGGGAGGTGTTTTTTAACTTCCTGACTGTTAGAAGTTGTTATTGCATTGGAGAGTCGCTGCAACCGAATTTAACTTCAGATTTCACCATGGTGAAGGGAGGTGCCCTGTCCTTGAATATGTGACGACAGATGATGAAGCAGCAGCAGCAATTCTTAACATCATATCTCCTCTCTGTGTCTCTTTTAGGGGAAACAACCCGTCAGTAATTGTCCACTCGGGCTCACAGCATCCTCTCCCGTCTGACTCCCCCGACTCGCTGAAAAAGCGGCGAATTCACCGCTGCGACTTCTCCGGCTGCAACAAAGTGTACACAAAGAGCTCCCACCTCAAAGCTCACCGCAGGACACACACCGGTACGAGTCTTAAGTCATGCACAAAGTTCCCTCTTCAAAACATATTTATGAGCCTTTTAGTTAATAATCATTATGTTTTCTTCTCTTTGTGCAGGTGAGAAACCTTACAAGTGCATGTGGGAAGGCTGCACGTGGAAGTTCGCCCGTTCAGACGAGCTGACGAGACACTTCCGCAAGCACACAGGAGTCAAACCGTTCCAGTGCCCCGACTGTGAGCGCAGCTTCTCCAGATCAGACCACCTGGCACTGCACAAGAAACGCCACCTCCTGGTGTGAAGCAGCTCATCAGGAAACTTGAGAGGAACTCGGTGCTGGTTTCAGCGTAGGACTGTACCACTTTGACTTGAGGGGGAGATTTTAAGAAGCTGACCTTTACACGTTGGACGGTGTTCCTCAGGGTGCGAGTTTAAGACCCCTTCACCTCATTAGCCTGAGTGTGAGCCGGTGTCAGCCTGTCTCACCATCACACCGTCTGCCAGTTTCTGATCCTGTCTGCAGATCTTTCATCAGCACATTTTCCTGTCATCATAGTAGTCACAAGGTTGTTGAAAGAGGCCTCTTTACAGCTGAGGAAGATTCAGACACTTTTTACAAAGAGGCAGCAGCAGCATCTCAGCTGGCCTGAGAGCAGCGCCATCTTGTGGCTGCAGAACCAAACTGCATTATCACCCGCACACGGCATGCTCGAGCTTATTTTTGCAACATCACCTTATTTCTCTGCATGCACGCAAGTTAAGATTGTGGACTTTAGCACACACACACAAACACACACACATGTAATTTGCTAGCTAGGCCAATATAATGTGAAACTTTCCAGAATGTATCAAATCGCTCATACTGTGCATCATGTCACACATACTTAAGCTTTCTTTCATCAGCTACCAGTGTCATAACGCTAATGCTAACCTTTCCTTTATGGA
The DNA here is from genome assembly GCF_022749685.1 of Semicossyphus pulcher. NCBI lineage: Eukaryota > Metazoa > Chordata > Actinopteri > Labriformes > Labridae > Semicossyphus > Semicossyphus pulcher. Next base: position 10,161,065 of record NW_027211681.1, read on the forward strand.
TCGCCACATTAAAAGCACCACACACCTCATCTGCCTCTACAAGCTTCCATCATGAAGAGACATTTAGAAACTGGTAGCCCATGCTCGCTTTCTCTTGTACATAAACGCACATGTTTAACGGCACACTCAGCAGAAAACATGCACTTATTAAAAGCAGGTCAGCCTCCGTCTGGTGTGCTTTGGTATTTTGAGGAGGGGAAAACGTGTGGGAGGGGGGAACTCTGGGTCTTTTTCATTGTCAGAGTGAAGTGTTTTTTGTGTTTTCATTCAGAAATGTGAAAGTTGCTGCACAGGGGCATTATTGTGTTAGTGAGGAAAAGACACCACTCGGTTGGTTTAAGGGTAGAAGCAATGAAATCTTATGTCTTATATCAAGTAAATGTATCTATGAGCTGTTGTTTGGTTTGTGATGTGACACCGTGGTAGCCTTAATTTTATTTTTCATTGTATGACACTTTTATATAGGAAAAAAAAAACACAAAGTGCAAAGCAGGGAAATTCGCTCTTTCTTTTTTATGTATCCAGAGCTGATGAATTTTATTCCAGCACGCAACCAATATAAACAAAATGACATTTTATCCAACTGTTTTCTTCATCAGAGGTCATTAGAAAGTAAATAAACTCCGACTACACCGTTATATTTTAAATGACATCACGATTTTTGAGCACAACTTCCTGTTTTTACAGCTTCTGGAGAACAAAATAGTTTTGTTTAATAGCGTCTTTGTACATGTTTTCAATGTGCACTTTATTATAAAACATTCCCAAAGCCAAACTTTTTAATCACATCAGTTTCATTCATAAATCTGCTGGTCAGTTTGATCCAAAAACACCTCACAGGGGTCTTGGTTTGTAATTCTTGTGATCAATTAATGCCAAGAAAACCTTCTTTTATCCACACACACACACACACACACACACACACACAAACACACACACACACACACAAACACACACGCACCGAATGTAGCAGCTCAACTGATCTGCATTTACACCTGGATTTTCTTTGCGGTTTTTGCTTGTAAATGTTTTGTATCTCTGCAAATATAAGTTGTAATATATATTATATATTTTATAATTGATTATTAGACTGAAAGGGCAATTAAAGGTTTTATTAAGCATGATTTTGATACTCTCATAATAATGGATATTATACATTTCTATGTTTTTTTTAATCTAAACGTTGGCAATTCAAAGGGAACATGTTAAACTGTGAACATATAACTGTACAGGTCTATCTGCAATGTTGCATTTATTTTAAAACAGAATATTCATACCACTTAATAAACTTATTGATAATATTTGCAGAATGGAGTGCTGTGTCTTAAATTGTGTGTTTGCCTGCGTGTGTATTTGCTGACATGTTACAATGTGACATTGTTACAAATTCATTCAGCAGATGCTGTTGTCCAAAGCAACGTACATCTGAGAGTTAATACAACACAAGCAACGATCGAGACAGGAGGGAACAAAGTCAGTAAGTGCCAACAAACGTCTTCTGGTGCTGACAGGCAGTGCACAGGGCGTTTTTTTGTTATGTTTTAATCATCATCAACAAGGTCAATAGTCATCATCATCATGAATATCCTAATCAACATCAACAACATCCTCAATGTCATCATCATCAATGGCATCAATATCAGAGGTGTAAGTACAGAGGTGTTCATGAAAGAGCCGGGTCTTTAGCTTTTTCTTAAAGCTAAAGAAAAAGAAAAATGGTTTCTGGTCTTAATTTGTAATAGGTAAGATAATTAGATTTTTAATCACTAAAGTATATCCACAGTTTAACTACATTTGGTCTTAATTTACTTGCTGAAAATAAATATTATATTATTTTAGATTTTGTATTGGCAAGATATAGCTTCAGCACACAAAAGCAATATAATTTTTTTAAATTAAAATAATAACTCGCAACAGCAAAACAAAGCAGAGGGTAATGGTTGTAGTCATTTTTAAAATGAGACTTGATGTGATTTTTCATTGTGTCCACTTCAAGAAATGGTGTCTCGAAAAATATTAAAATGGTATATGACACGAAGATTGTGAAACAATCTAATACAAGTTTATTGACAAGTAGGTTTCAATCATTGATTATGGTTATCACATGTGAGAAACTGACCTTGATTATTTGAAAATGTTCACAGTATAATGATAGAAAAACCTTACTGTGAGTTTTTTTACTACAGTTTATTGTCGAAAAATAATGACGAAATTACTTGGCCTATTTCATCAGAATCCTATCAGTGTAACATTCAGGCAAAACGTGGGCTCGTCCGGGATTTGAACCCGGGACCTCTCGCACCCTAAGCGAGAATCATACCCCTAGACCAACGAGCCGCCGTGTACGATGCATGATTACAAAGGATAATGAATGCAAGTATCTGTGACAAACTGTGTGTTTTATTGTAGTTATCTGTGAGTGCAGTGATAAGAATCGTTGTTAGGCTTTTTAATTTGAAATTAAAAGCGCGAAAACCGAAAATCAACTGCATACTTTATCCAAACATGAGTATCGACGCGAAGCGAGATGATTCACTGCTGCCCATTTCCGTCTTCGTTTGAACAACTCAGGTAGCTTCCACTTGTTCTTATCTTGTTGATTAGCTACATGTTATTATAAAAAAAATAATGAAAACATAATAATGCACACAGCCGAAATTGTTAGATGTATAGAGGTTAATAAAAACGCGGTAATGAGGTGTGTCTTACTTGTCCAAATAAGTATTAACATGTGAAATTGATTTACAGACACTGGGTCACATGACATGGAAGCTTTTGAAATAGCATTCTTTTCTTTTTTTCATAGAAAATATTAATATTAAATATTAGCAGCAATAAAATCCAATGTAACGAGGTGGGTTTTATTTTTCCAAATGAGTATTAACATCTGACTGATGTTGGACACTGGGTCACATGACATAGAAGCTATTGAAAAAAAATCAACATAAACTTTTCTTGGAAAATATTATCATAAAATATAATATTTAATTCCTAATTTTTATGTGGGCAATTCATGGACGTATTATTTTAAAAAAAAAAGATTAGTTTTGTTTCCACTTAACAGTCATTTATTGACGGTCCTCCCTCTGCCAGATTGGTGGAAGCCCAGTTAAAGCCCCCGGGTGAAAGTCCGTTATGAATATTCATGAACATTCCTAACTTAAAATCGTGGTCAATAAAAACAGAAATTAATCCTTCCCGGTCAGGACAGTTATCTTGCAGGCTAAAATCAGGTGCGACCAAATGAGCCACACACAAAAGTCATTGTCAAGTTATATCGTGATCTTTGAGCCATTGTTTAACACCATTAATAAACACATTAAACTAAAACTGTACTTTAATTTTGGATAAAGTTGTTACTTCCTTGTTCTGGCTAAGATTGCAAACTATCATCATTAGAGAATAAGTGTTTCCGGAGGCAGTGAATGATCTTGTTGCTGACCGATGTTACTCTTTGGTTCAGTCATATACCGGCCTGCCGACGTGGCGGGGCGGAAGAGGAGCTGCTGGCTGGCACCAAACGGGTGAGCTGTGCTGTCACTTTCACAAAAACAAACTGTCTTTGAGCTTTATAATTTTCCTTTTCCTGAAACGACTGAAACACGTTCACATCTGAAAACAAACTGGTGGTTGAGTTAAATTAATGTGCTGCATCGTTAAAGTTGTGTTTGTATGACTCGTTTAGAACATGACTACGCTGCAGAATAATAGCTTAATTGTCATATTTGCTCTCAAATACAGCAGCGGTCCTGTCGAGTGTCTGTTTGACATTGTTTTGTTATCACTGTGTTATCAAGTAGTGCTAAAATGGGCAGAAGAGGCTTTGACATACGTGGAGGAGATAGATCATATGGTCTTTTGAAATGATTGTTTTTATCTAACAAGTTTGAGTGACTGGTTAGAGGCTACAATTTTATTTTCTTAAATTATCTTTACAGTTCATGGATTAAGTACAACATTTATTTGCTGATAACTCCGGAGCAAACGATAAAATAGTGTCTTATTATAGTTATTATACCTTATTTTGCAGGTGTGGTCTTTTTATTCTAGACAAATGTATGTTGACATTGTGAACAGGTTTATTTGGCATCCTGTGCGCACAGTTTGTCAGAGATAACAATGTGCTAAATGACATTTTGCTGCCGGTAAACAGCCTGTAACAAACTTAAAGATAGAAAACATTGAGATGACAGTTAGAATGTGGATGCATTGGCAGCATCTGACCACTAGATGGTGCTGTTACACCATGAAGGCCAGGCGATGTGAATCTAACATTTGCCATAAAACTTTCAATGGCATGCTTAAGAAAGTATATTTGAGTGACACGTTATCATTATTTAATTTGAATTATTGTCTCATCATTATCAAATAATGCATTAAATCACTTTGAGTGTGGTTATATCCTCTGTAATTACACTAACAGTAAGGAGAACATTTGTGAAGAAAAGATGCAAGACTTCCTTTATAAACTTTAAAAAAATATTTATCTGCACTTTCCTAACTAATATATGTCTTTTCTCTCCAGATCACCATGTCCCAGTCTGCTTGCTCTGACGTAGACCCCTTTGCTGACATCACACCTCCACCCACCCAGCCCCCTCACAATGACCCCGACCCCGCTCAGGATGTCCCAGCAGCCGTCACATCTCCTGCAGCCCCTCTGGAGTCTCCTCTCATCCCAGAGAGTTTCGACCTTCCACAGTCCACTGAGGAGACGACCACAGAGGACACTGCTGCTGAGACCAACGCCTCAGCAGGTCTTACTGACCAACCAGAGGCCGCCGCTGAGGGTCAGCTGATCATATGTGACCAACCAGTGAGTCTGGAGGCTGACGCTGAGGCTGCAGAGGAGGATGGAGAGGTTTGTAGTCCAAGTTTCTTATCATTATCTAATATTGGCACTTTTCTAACATTGTAGAGAGCCATACATTAACTACAACATTACTATTCTGATATCTCACTTTACTCAAGTTGCAGATATTTCTGTAACTCTCGGAGTTCAAAAAAATAATGCAAGATCATGTTTTTAACCATTACTGTATTGTTTATGTGTTTGTGTTTGCAGAGGACACTTCAGGAGAAAGAGAAAGGATGGGGGGGTTGGGGTTCATGGGGGAAATCTCTCCTGAGCAGTGCCACCTCCTCAGTGGGTACGTCTGTTCATATTTCCCCTCACCAGCTCATATTTCCTCATCCCTGCATTTTTTCCCTCTAAGTCTCCCTCCTGATCTCCTAAGTCTTTTACCTTTCCGTGTCTGTGTGCAGGTCAGAGCTTGACCTCAGTTAAGACAAAGGCAGGGGAAGCTCTCCGACTCAACAGGACCTCAGTGGGAGAGGAGGCACGAGAAGAGGAAGAGGAGGGAGCAGAGGAGAAGAGCCAGGGAGGAGGAGAAGGAGAAAGTGGAGAGGCTGACCTGTCTGGCTCTGCTGAGTCCTCTGGGAGTGCTGCAGCTCCTGGCAGGGGCGTCTTCTCTACCATCACACACGCTGTGCAGAACACAGTGAGTGAACACACACACACACATGCAATGAAAAACTGTCCATCTCACCAAGTTTAATAAATCATGTGACCACAACCTGCCAGTGGAAATTAACTCACTGACTTTCAATCCAAAATGTCGTGCTCCTCCTTTGACGGATGCAGCCCCTGTACGCAGCTCATATTCACACAGCAGCTGTCGTCCTGTGACGTCAAGCTCAAATGTTGTATGTTGTTAGCCCCGCAAACATCAAGAATCGTACAAATTGGACCATATTTCAAAGGAAAGCAACACATTTGATAAAGCATTAGCTAACAGCTAATGTTAGCTCTCAGCCAATTCCTTGCTAACATTAATAAAGCTAGGAAGTCAATTTCTGGCTAACATAATGTTAGCTAGGAATTTAAGCCTTTCCTTTGTACTGGTAATACTACCAAATTGTAATCTTATCTTTCAGACACTTCAAAGCTAACAGTAATATTAGCTAGAGAATGGCTGAATGCTAAAGTTAGCTGTTGTCAGAACGTAGCTACTGGGTTATCAAATATGGCCAGATTGCCTTCCAGATTTTTACTGGTCTTGTCAATTGCTGATCAATCAGGAAGGAATGAAATGATAATGATTCGTCAAACAGACCCAAAGTATATTTGACTGTCAGCCTGGAACAAAGCAGCACTAAATTTTAACAGCATTTCAGCTTAACACCCATCAGAGGAAAATGGCTGCTGTGTCAATATGGTCCAAGGTATAATCTCAATACTTTAAAGTTATCATCTCAAAGATCTTTAAATCAATTAAATAATGTTCTGTTAAGTCACCATCGTTTGCTGAATGGGTTAACACAATGGTCCACTGATGAAAGCCCTTGTGTTTGTCAGTATTCTTTGGTATTAAAAGTGGGTGTTGAGTCCACATTCTTGAGAAAAATCACAAGCTGCGTCTGTCACACAGCAGAGGACAGTAGGCCAAAGCGATGTGCTGCTCTCTGTTCAGTCTCTGCTCCTTTGTGAGTAAATGGTTTCTATGGCCAAACAAAGAAAGATGGACGACTACAGATGATGAAACTACAAAGACATATGCCTATCAAAAGAAAAAGAAACAATTAGAAGTTTAGATAACTTTGACTAAGTGTCCCAATTGTGACGTCCAGCTATTTAATGTTGTATTCATCTATGATAGTTTCTACTAAGTAGTAAGTAGAAGTTTGCATGTGGAGTAGAAAAAGGTGCTTGCAGAGAGCAGCAGATATAACTAGAGCTAACTGGTAAAGACAGAATAGTTACTCGGATAAAAGTAAGTCAAACTCAAACTCAAACTCCACTTCATGGAATTTATAATAGTCACTTATTGTGTTATAGTTGTTCACTCTCTCTCTCCTCAGGGTAAGTCTGTGATCAGTGGAGGTTTGGATGCTTTGGAGTTCATTGGGAAGAAGACCATGACTGTTCTCGCTGAGAGTGACCCGGGGTTCAAAAAGACCAAAACCCTGATGCAGAAGACGGTATCGCTGAGCCAGGCAGGCACACGCACTCGTACAGACACTCACAGAAAACCAATATGTCTCCTCCTGTCAGATAAAATATGTCAATGTACTGTATTGTTCATCTGTTTGGAGTAATTATTAGGTGATTTTCAGTGGGAATCCAGATTCTGTCACTTCTCTTACGTGAAAACTCTGCAGCTGTGTTATATGAGTGTCATTTTTCAGATGTTAAAAGAAGCCAAAGAGAAAGAACGTGCACGTCTGGGCAACCAGCTAATAGGTGAACCAACAGCTCACTATGGGATACTGTTTGACGACTACCAGGGCTTGTCTCACCTCGAGGCCCTGGAGATACTGTCCAATGAGAGCGAGGGCCAGGTGAGCGACAAGTGTGTGTCGTTTATCAGAAAAAGAAAGAGAATAGTGTTGATAAAGTCTCATATTCCGTATCTGCTCTTAGGTCCAAACCTTCCTCTCCTCCCTGGTGGAAGAGGAGCAGGATGAGGTGAAGAAGGAGCTGATTTTCATTAAGGATATCTTCATCAAGCGAGAGGAAGAGGAGGAAGGAGAGGAAGAGGAAAAAGAAGGAGACGAAGGAGGACAGACGAAGGATAACGGTGAAATAAGTTCCCACTTACACTGTTCTACCCCCCTATGTGAGTGACCCCAACCAACCACCAGACCTGCTGGAGGTAGAGGCGGCCCCTGAGCACTGACAAAGGATCAGTTTACTTCTTCACCTCCCTCTGTTTGAACTCTGTCAGACAGGTATCAGTCCTGATGTTAGACTAGATGATCACAAACAGAACTGATATTTCACTTTGGTTGAACCCTCTCTTTCTTTGAGAGCCTGTGGAAAACTAGGGTCAGAATATGCAAGATGTGATTCATGAAGGGACCTTAGTTTGGTGTATTAGATCAAGTTAGCTCACTCGCTAATGTGAACATTTCTTGCTAGCTAACGTCACAAGATACTGTTTTGACTCGATAAATATTTCACTCACTTTCACAGGGCTGACCGGCTGGTAAATTTGTTAGCTTGCTGTCTGTTAATTATTTTTTTAAGCTAACGCTACGAAAGCCACCAACCCCAGATAAATGCTGCATAGCTAAGTTAAGGCTAGCTAGCTAACTTTAGCTTGCTTGCTGTAATAGCAAAAACACTCTCTGAGTGGATATTTTACTTGGCTAGATTGCCAAATCACTTCTCAAGCTAACACGACCCATGATACTAACTTATCTATAGTGACAACTGTTTTGTTATTGGCAAAAATAATGATGTAACTGTACAAACATAGGCATATATAACTCAATGTGGGCCTATCTCTTTTAGTCTCATGTATGTCAGGATACTCTTTTTGCTGATGCCCAGGATACTTGCTACACATACATTTTTATGAACAAAAATACAGTATTATTCATTCAATGTCTTAAAATATACACAAATTATATTTTCTATTTGTGTATAAGCTTGAAGCCTCATGGGGACTGGTGTCGGAGACGCCTCATTCCTGGTCTGCTATCATTGTCTCTTCTGACAAAGTACATTATGTTCTACCAAAGTGAAATTCTGTGTTGAAGGAAACAATGTGATGCCAAGATTATCTTACCAGCTATTTGTTACTTTACATTTAAAAGATATATATGCAAACTTATAGTAAATGACAGACACCTTCGGGTGAAGTCACAGCAGTGCAGAGTTCAAAGCAGCCTGACCTTCCTTTAACCTCTGGGGGTTTAATGTGGTTCCTGATCCAGTGCTGGTGTTCAGGGGCCACCGACACGTTCATATTACATCACAGATCCAAAACCAAACCAAACAATCTTCCAGATCAAGATTGTAAATCTACATGCATGCTGCATACATTAAGCTGAAATTTTAATTTATGTCCAGGAGTTTGAGTATATTTAAAAAAAAAAAAAAAAACAAGAATGAAAATTGCAGCAAATCTTTGTTGTGCTTCCTGCTACAGGCAAAAAAACTATATTATAGTCATGATCTCAGCATGGGGAGAAACAGCGCATGTGGACCAAATCAGCTCTCATACAGTTTATGCATGTACAGCTTTAACATATGCTGTGTAATATGAAGTACGCTTCCATGACCTGTGTGTGTAATGTGTAATCTGTCAGCAGCGGACGGTGAGGAGTTTGTGAGCGTTCTCACTGAGCTGCTGTTTGAGCTTCATGTCGCTGCCACTCCGGACAAACTCAACAAGGTGAGACACACACACACACACACACACACACACACACACACACACACACACACACACACTTCCAAATCACTGTTGTTGAACATTTCTAGCTACTTTTAGTCAGGTATGGTACTTAAGTGCTACTTTTAGGATCTTTCCTTGAGTCTTCTTTTCATGCCACATTTATATACAATAGGTCAGAGGCAAGTACAGTATTTTTTACTTCATTACTTCAATAGATAATTTGTTCATTTTTAACAGGGGGCATGACCCAATGGGAGCACTTCACATTAAACCCTAACCCAAACATCTGTAGTCATGTGTGCCCTCCAAACAGAGGTGGCTTGGTCTAGGTTTTCTTTCAGCAATGCACATGCTATTGAATGATCGTACAAGTATTATAGAAATTCTACATGATATTATATTTTAACATTATAGTAATATCATAGAAATACTGTACGCAGCAGTGTGTCTCCATGATCCCCTTGTCTCTGATGACTAAACCTTATGATGGTGATGCTACTCTAGAAAGTATATAGGCTACAATATAGTACTTGTAGTAGAACATATTGTATATCTAAACCAAAAATGAAATGAAGCTGGGACTGAGAAAAAAGGTGCAAAACAAATCTGTCTGCTTTTTCTGCACCACAGGCAAAGCCATGGATTTATAAATACACAGTTAGACTACTGATGTCTCAGAGCCATGGTCATACATTCAAACTTTCACAAACTTTATTCAGAAACAAGATCAACGATTCAACTAGACTACCAATATTAATTCAAAAAACACTCAGAGGCTGCACTCTCTCTGCTACTATGGGATGAAGAGGTTAGGTTGGACAATGTCTTTAAGGACAAGTTAGATGGTCGACAATCAGTCGATGAATCTAGCAAATAATCAGCAGATTAACCATAAAGAAAACAATAATAAGTTGCAGTTCTATACGAATTACTTTAGCTTACTGTAATTCACAATCACTCTGAACAAAAGTGAAAACCTGCAAAATGGCCCCCCTTTTCCTCAGTTTTCCAACCCTAACCCTAACCCCGTTATAATCAGATATACCCCTCTCCTTTACTTCCCCTGGTCCCTCCTGCTGCTGTCGTATAAGTAATCTAAAAGTTACCACCTTTGAAGTCTGTCTGCATAATCAAGTTCACACATATAGAACCCACATTAGCATATAATCGTGTGTACGCATGTGATTAGCATACATCAGGGTGGCGATCTCCCACCATGCAGAGCTGATTGGTGGTAATAATGCGTCTCCAGGCTCGCAGGAGGGCCCATGATTGGGTGAGCGAGGTGGAACAGCCTGTCACTACCGAGACAGCTGAAACGCAGGACCTGCCAGGAGGAGAGGCTTCACCTGGAGAGACGGAGAAGGAGGAGAAGAAGAAAGACGGAGAAGAGCAAGGGGAGGAGATGAATGGAGGAGAGGAGGAAAAGAAGGAGAAAAAGGAGGACCCCAGATCTGTAGAGGTGAGGTCGACTCGACATCATGTGACTCAAATAAGCCAAGTTTTTTAATATAAATCTCCCTCTCCTCCTGCTGTTACAGGCTGGTTTGCTTTGATACAGTTATTTTATATATATATATGTGTGTGTGTGTGTGTGTGTGTGTGTGTGTGTGCTCGCACGTGTTCGTGTGTTCATCTCCCTCTCTCTAGGCTGTCTACCTGTCATCAGTCGGCAGTCTGGCAGAAGTGACGGCTCGCAGTATCGAGCAGCTCCACAAGGTGGCAGAGCTCATCCTCCACGGCCAGGATCTGGAGAAACCAGCCAGAGACCAGGCGCACATCCTCACCAGGTGTGTGTGTGTGTGTGTGTGTGTGTGTGTGTGTGTGTGTTTGTGGCCGTATTTGATAGAAATAAAATGCGCTATAATCTACATTTTTAATTCCAGGTTGACGTGTGCCATGTGTAAGGAGGTGGATTGTTTAGCCAAGAAGTTCTCCGACACGCTGCTTCTTGTCGGGGTAGGTGAAGTGATTGTGTTTGTGTGTCGGGGTGTTAAAGGATAAGGCTGGTGTTATTCTATTTTTTCTTACTGTTAGCAAATCCCGTAAAAGGTCTAAAACCATAAATATGTATGAATCCGCCACTAAATACTCCCCACCCTGAGTGAGCGCTCATCCCCGGGGCTCTCAGTTTATCGGATCCACCTAAAGATGTAAAATGGCAAACAGATGACAAATGATATTTATTTAAAAGGGCTCCGTAATTCTATAAAACAACTGTGCACAGAATTTTTACTAGAAAATTGCAGTGGGAGAATATAATGCATTTTTTAGCACTATTTATGTCTGTGGATTAATACACATTTGATGCTTGTGTGCGTATTTGCCGCAGCAGGTTGGTGTATGTGGAATTAAATAATCAACTATTCAATTAAGTCTGTCTAGTGTTGGCAAGTTATTCTCACATTTACTCGTTTGTTACTTGAGAGACTTCTTGGCTGTTATGAAACAGCATACTCATAAAGGGAAATATCACCCAGTGAAATGGTGTTTCTAGTTCCTGTGTTTTGAATAGTCTTGTGCTTATAATTGAGGTCTATGGCATAGAAAATTACGCAACTGTTTCGATTAGTTTTCCTGTATTTTGAAGACAACAAGAAGAAGAAAAGGCAAGTCTTTATTGTCTGATCTCCAAACTGAGAATTATGCTTGTGGATATTATTGCTCACTGCTGCTTCCTGTCTCTCTCTCTCTCAGGGTCAGAGGAAAGCAGAGGAGTTGACTCCACTGGTAGACAGCGTGATGCTGGAGGTGAGATGAACTGATATTCACTCAGATGAAGTTTACAATCAATTGAGTAAGTGACATAACAGTCTCAGCTAATGGTAAGGGCTAATGTTCAGTTTGTTAAAGATATTTTCGAAAGATATCTTATTAGGTTTTTAAAAAAAAGTTTGAACACTGAGAATACACTCAAAATACATTTAATTACAAGCACCTACACCTCAATGTTTTCCTTCACTTCCTGTCTGTTTTTAATACACATTTGTTACAGAGGTTTTTCTTTTTCTATACTGTGTGGGAAATAATGGCGACAATGATGGTTATAATGATGATGATGAATATGATAATGATGGTGGTGATGTTCTCCTGGTTTCCTGTCCGCAGGGCTCCAACAGCACAAACTACATTCACAATGCATTTCAGCTGCTGCTGCCCGTCCTGCAGATCTCCCACATCCAGAGCCAGCACTGTCGGCCCACCACTACAGAACCCACAGCACAAACACAGCACTAACACACACACAGACACGCACACACGCTACCTGCCCACCTGCTTGTCTTAATGTATCTATTGTTGTACAGTAAAGTATAGAGAATAGATTATTATGGATTAAGAGCTTTAATCTCCATTAAGTGCCACAGCAACAGAAGATGTTTTATATATACATAATATAATCTTGAAGATAACAGTTTAACAAATGGATCTCTGAATGATATTTTGATTCTGTTTAGCATTAATAAGAAATTTTGTTTTGAGGAACCAAACTGATCTGAGTTCAGCTGAGACTCGCTCTCTCTGACCAACATAGATGCTTCTTTATCATCTCTAAAAGCTGAACCAAAAACAGGAACTTACTGAATGTGTTGAAGGGACTCGACATTAATGTATATTAAGCTTTCTTTGCACTCCTGAGTCCATTGTTATTTCAACAGAAGGTGCAGTGACTAACACTAATGAGGTGTCTGTTTCTCTGAATGATTTAATCTGGTTTGAAACAAAATGCCAGTATTACTGAATATCACTTTTTGCTTGTTTTGTTTTTTGTATGTTAAATTATGTGAAACACTACCTTTTATTTCACCATTATCCAGTTTGATTTGAAAGAAAACGGTTGATCTTGACACTTAAACATGTACTAGAAAATATTAAGTTCTTAATTCTCCTTTCTTGTTAACATTGATTATGTAATGTGGGTGAATTAATCTCTTGATGTGCTGCTACTCTTTAAAAATATAGTTTGGATTTTGGAGAATTTGCTTTGTTGCAAAGAGTTGGATGGCACTATCGAAACCATTCCGGTATGAATTGTTTGATAATGTCATGATGCAGCCAGCAGCTAGTTAGCTTAGCTTAGCTTAGCACAAAGACCAGACCGAGGGAAACAGCTAGCCTGGCTGACTCTTTCCAAAGGCAACAAAACTCACCTAATAGCAACTCAACCTGCTTATTAACAAGATGTATGAAGATTAAAGCAGTACAAAAAGTGTAAAAACATGTTCATGAGCAAGGAGTGACTGCTGAGGTAAAAGAAAAACTTGTCCTTGTTAAGCAAAACGTCCATTTTAGACTTTGTTTTTTATATTTTTCATCCTTTTCACTGACAACAGGTGGTAGGACTGAACAAAAGCAGTACAGCTGCGAGCCTGGTGGCTAAACTATGAGCTAAAACTTGCTATAAAGACTGTTAAGTGCAGATTTAGGTCATTTGGGTTCCCTGTTTTGCTATAATGGAGCTTGTTCACATTGTCATTTGATACATTGTTGATTCAAAAGTACTAAAAACTTTAATGTGTTTATTAGTGAGTTTGAGAATGTGTTTCCGGCTTGTTTCCCCTTTCCCGGCCTCAATGCTACGTTAAGCTAACATGCTGCTGGAGCCAGCTAAATATGTACCATACAGAAATGAAAAGGTATTTATTTCCTCATCTAACTCTTCCTGAAATAAAATTGATATTTCCCAAAATGACAACCCATTTCTTGAAGTAAAAAAAATAATATGTTATGTGCTCTGTCAGACTCTATTTTAAACACCTCCAGGAGAGCGTTAGCCAAAACAAGTGGGTGTTTTAGTATGTCATCTTTAAAGGCTTTTAATGCTGCTTTTCCAGGATCTGGATTCACATATTTCTTGCTCCCTAGATGTTTGTATCACAACCATATTCAACATAGTTTTTTCCCTCTTCTTGGACCACCTGTGTTGAGTTATAGCAGCAATCCGAAGATGCTCACAGGGCATCTGATTTTAATATCCAGCGTTAAATTGGCTCTTAGCCTTGAGTCACACAGATCTTTGGGAGAGATTAAGTACTCCTTTCCCCATCTGTACCTATTTCTTCTTCCCTTTTAGAGATACAGTGATGCTGCAAGAAAGATTAAGACGCATAAAATAGTATATTAGTCAGCCTTGTTGTAATGTTTTCACTCATTTAGATGCAGCCAGATGGGTTAAAAGCCCTTTATTGGCGATAGCTCAGCCCTTAAAATACAAAATAAAATTGAATGCAATGTGACAAATATCTGGGAGCCAAGTCATTTATTAGGTTTGGAGATTTCACAAATATATTTAGAGACCTTTCTAATAAAGTGAACTTAGACTTTCTGAGGATGTTGAAAATAAATAAGTATAACCATCTTCAAGAGTCTCAGGTGTTTTACATTTCACCACACACGTGGCAGGTAGTTGAAGCAGTCATCACTTTTCCCCACTGCTCCTATGGCGGCTCCTCTATCACCAGGTCTGCTCCTCTGTAAGGGAGGAGGTGGACGGGTGGCCACGATGATGCAGATTTACTGCAGAGAGAAAATATAATAATGATGCTGTAGTTTGTGTCATGATTTAGTTATAGTTATGGTTTTGATTTGTACTTCGGTGTTCAGGTGTCATTTCCTGTTTTACTTTGTCACCTCGTCTTTCGTGTTGATCCACTTCCTGCCTTAATGTGTTTCCCGCTCGTTTAATGATGTGCAATGCCCTTATTGTTTTCACCTGCCTCTTGATTGTCTCACCTGTGTCTGATTAGCCTCACCTCCCAAGTGTATTTAGTCGTTGTTTTCCCCTGTCTTAGTTTGACCGTCTTTCGTCGTGACACTCTCGTGAAGCCTTTGGGATAACTATATTATCCTCGTTGCCTGTTTGGATTTACTCCATCGCTCCTTGTGTGTTTTAAGTCGGACCTTTTGTTGGACTTTACGTGGACTCTTGAACGGTGAGCCTTTGTTTTTGCCTTTGTTTTTGAGCTGATTCTCTTATATGCGATAATTAGTTGGTGTAAATTACAGTAAAACATGGACCAGATGCAGAATCATAAATGTGAGGATGGCAGTACTTTATAGAGAGAATTAGTAATGTGAAGTTATTATTCAAGTAATGTGAAGAGAACTTTCTTGTAATGGATTAAGGACCAAAAACACAGCTTGTATAACTCTTCTCATAGCAGTGATGGAAAGTGTTTATACTTACTAAACCACTATGTTGAGGTGCCAGTACTTCATTATTTCCATTTTAGGCATTTTACTTTATTTACTGCTTTCTTTGCATATTCAAATGTATATCTTGACATAATAATAAATATATCATGATGTATGATATTTGTACCTTTTAAAAGCTTTAACATTAAAGTGTTTTACATATAAATGCATCATAATCCACTTTTGTAAGCAGTTTCTTAAAGGGGACATTTTAGCTATGCAATCAATTTTCTATTGTGATGTTTTTTTGAATCATGTTGGTTCAGTTAGTTTTGTTTTAAAAATTGTAAACTTATTATTTGAATTACTTTTCAGAGCCTCTCCTGCCTCCTGAACCCAACAAGCCGTTTTGCCATTCAAAGGTCAGACCTTAGCCACGATTGGCTCACAGTATTTGCGTCCGCACTGCACTGTCACTCCAAAGCTGTCAAAAAGGATTGGTTATTCGGCCTTATCCAGTACGCACGAGCCAGAATCGCCAGGAGGTATCGGAATGGTAAGTTGAAATCTTGACAACGACTTGACTACAAGCTCGTGCAAGAAGGCAGCCTGAGGTGAATAACGGTGAATGATGATTGGTCGATTTCAGCGAAAACAAGGTTCTATGTAGAAACCTGCAGCTGTTCTGAAAGGCCCATTTCAGAGGCTACCTTTTTAAAAAAAATGATAAAATAAACACCCAAAAATGTGAAACCCATGCTTAGTATAATAATATCCAGTTAAAGATATGGCCCCTTTTAAGTGTATGATTCTGAAATGGTCCATTCTGCATGTAATGAGTATATCTGTATATCTGAAGCAAATTTGTCTACCAAAACATTGTATTACATGACTTTTACTTGCAGAGTAAAGCTGTGTTCGAAATGCTGCACTACATACTACATACTACTGCATGCTATACTGCATCCTGCGTTCGGCGGTAGTATGGAGGAGCTTTTCAAATCAATTTTGCAGTATGCTACGCCAGGCGGAAGTAAACAATTACCGCCCCTTCTTTAGCTATAGCGCCCCCTTCTGCTGGAATGCTGCTGCTGTCCGTGATTTCAACTGCCGCTGTGACGTTTCAGCGCTTTGCATTGTGGGATACAGTAGGCGAGGTAGACTGGTCCGATGCATACTGGAGATTTTTCCCGAATCGGTACGACATCAGGGTATTTTTGGCATACTGCACATTTTGCTTTTGTTTACATACTACATTTTGGCCAAATCAGTAGGTACTGCTGGTATAGTATGGCATTTCGAATACAGCATCTGTCTACACTGCGGTTTTGTGACTTTTAAAGTAGAGCTGAAACGGCATTTCGAGAGTATCTAACTTCCGTATGGTGACGTATTTCCGAGTGAAACAGGACGTGCAGGCGGGACATATCATTAGAGGGTTTTGATTTGATCGTTGGGAAGTGGGCGTAGACAGACGCTTTCCACAGCACAGTCGCTAGCTAGCTAACTGACCGAGCGTTCTTGGTGCTCTGCGGCTAAATGTTGCAGATTGATTGGTTGAAATTGGTTGGTTCTAGCTTACGTAAGCACACGGGATATTTCTTTTTTACAGGAAGAAAAAATGATCTAATTTTGATATAAGAATATAAAGAAATTGATTTTCTGTATTTTTTTGGCCTATATTGCCAAATAGATGCACAATATTAGCGAGGATGTGATCTAAAAGGATTAATATGACATTTTTCATTTCACCTCGACTTTAAGTAACAAGATCTGAACCTCTTGTTCTGTTGAGTTACCTGTATAGCAGTTGTCAACGTGTCCATCCAGCAGAGTTTCTACGCCATCTGAAAAATGTTTGATCAACACAAAAAGTCACAAAAAGAAACTCTCTACAAAGTTTTAAGCATTTGTGTATAATTTCCTACCTTGAGTCTCAACCTCTTGAATGGGTGACAGCCCTGTGCATGCAAAAATAAAGATGTTAAAGCACAGGAATAACAGATTGTTTAAACACATTTTATTAAAGCAGTGTGTATGCATTCAGTAGCTGACCTGCCCAAGACCGAGAACCATATGGAGGCAGGATCGTCCCTGTTGGACAAGAAGAGGTGATTCGAACTTAAAAATCATGCCAAAAATAACGATGTCGATCATTTGTGGAGTTTATTATTGTGAAATTTAAAAAAGTCAGTTACCTCTGGGATTGGAGCCTTCTGTTTGTATCTCATCGTCTAGTTGAAAGATCGTTACAAACATGGATAATATCAGGCGTATTAGTCATTACTCATTTTGATGAAGAAGTGCGTTGTATGCGGTTTAGTCAAAGTGGGTTTGATGTCCCAAGTGGCTGCTCAGTGGTGCAAGGGAGCATCTCTTTCATTGTGAAGACCACATTTGTGAGATTTGTTTCTCTAGGTTTCTACATTTAAGTGGATTTAGGGTTAGGGTTAAATGATTGATAAGTGATGTGTGTAAGGGAGAAGCGTGTATCTTTGTCAGACAACATGTGAGGTAGAATGAAAGTGTAAATTTACCGTTCAGCTGCTGGTCAGCGACGTTGTAACCACCAGTCTGCCTCCTGGGCTTTTCTAATGACAATAAGAAACCTCATCTTCAAGGGATCGCACCAACACAATTATGTCTGTTTGTGTGTGTGTGTCTTGTGTTTGCATCTTACTGTACGTGCATCTCCTACAGTAGATAAGTCCAAGCACAGTTGTGACTACAGTCAGCAGCACGACGCACAGGAGAACCAGCCAGAGCACCCTGAAGATGCAGTGCCACTCACCTGAGGGAGAGAGAGGGAAACAGCAAAGACTTTTATGACTTTCTCCATCCATACAACGACATAAAAGAGTCAAACACAATTATCCAGAGTTTAAATTGAGCTTGAGGATTCTTTAAATTATTTGTCTGCTCCAAAACCTTTACAATGTCTGGCATTTATACTTGATAAATTACTTGTTTACTTACACTTACATTACTTTGTTAATATATATTGAGCCAATTGGCTGGTTTTCATCATAAACTGAAAACATATTAAACAATCTGATGTAAAAAGAGGAGATTCAGAGGTTCAGATTCAGAAGTGTTTGCTATAACATTAATTTAGAGAAAGATAGACAGAATGAGAAAAAGGATCAGTAATAGGAGGTAAAAATACAGGGACAAATATGGCCAGAAAAGAAACAGAGCTGAGATTATGGAACATATTGTTGGAAAAGGGTAGAAAAATGAATTTGATGGATATCCTGCTGGAAAATGTGACTTAATCGTAGCTTTGAGCTTCGGGGAGTGTTGGAGAGTCAAGCAGAGGGAGAGCTAGCCAAAATCAATGCAGCCTTGGAGATACAGTAGATTAAGATGAACTCTCTGATCACACAGTACAGAAAGAGAAGGAGAAACAAAGTCACAAAGCCGAGGCCGGAGTGAAGAGAAGGAGAACTGATGGAAATTGTTCTATTGGAAAAAATGAGTCCACTTTGGCCTGAGAGAGAAGACCAGTCTGACTGAGATTGAATCAAATTCGCCACAAATGGAAACTGATCGACCAATTTCTTTGTCTCCTCCTCTCCAGTGTTAAAGCAAATCCACAATGACCACACATGAACAAAGAAGCACCTCTCTCATCCTGACACCAACCTGTC
The DNA here is from genome assembly GCF_022749685.1 of Semicossyphus pulcher. NCBI lineage: Eukaryota > Metazoa > Chordata > Actinopteri > Labriformes > Labridae > Semicossyphus > Semicossyphus pulcher. The sequence goes on from NW_027211681.1 coordinate 10,180,032, forward strand.
GTTGTCTGTCTCCATTCCAGCTGCTCTTTTGCTGTTGAGGTCAAAACGGTTTGATTGGAGACCCAAAGGAGACAACGGCTTTGATTGGCTGACCTCGAGCTCGGCGGGACGGGGAGACAGCAGTAATATGCCTTCCACTGTCCTTCATCATCCATCTTCTCCTCCTCAGGTGGGTGGAGGTGTAAGGAGCTAAAATTACTGTGGCCGTACAAGGTGAGATTCAAGGTCTCTTCCTGTTGGAGTTGAAGCTCCACTGACACCTCCAAATGTACCTTCAGACCTGTGATAGATAGGTAGGTACGCAGATAAATAGATGGATGCACAGTAAACAAGTGTTTCAACATAATACATTTACCAAAGAAAATGAGAAGATGTGATGTAAAGGCCCAAAGCTACGACAGCTAGCATATAATTAGCATCTATCACAATCATCATGGTTGGAGCTTTTAGCAGTCAGGCTAGAGACTCTGCAAGCATGTACTTTGGCAAAGTACTGCTTAGAGCAAAATGCATTGATTAAGACGCTTAACATGCTGATGTTTGTCAAGTTCGTCATTATAGTGTAGTTTGGTAGCATGCGAACATATTTTAATCAGGACTAGGGAAGGAGTTTTCTAGCATGTTCTCATATTCATAGGCATACTCAGGCCATTGAGTCGTGTTTCCACAGATGGAGGATAACGAAGACGATGTGGAGGACGGTGAAGATGAGGAATGTCCGACCGAGCTGCATTCAGGTTAGCAAGCTAAAAGTAAGTTGTTTGTGCTGTGTGCCTCGGGCTAACGTTAGATATTGAGGCATCTTACCGAATCTTATAGGTTCTATTTCAGGCACATTTTGTTGGTTTTAACCTTCCTCTATCAATTTGTTTACTTACTAGAAAGAAACCCAGTCCTCTCGACTGGAGAAAATTAACATTTCATTCATTTTGGTACATCGTTGGGTACAGCTGATCTATTCTACAAATAACATTATAAACACACATTACTTCAACAGTTTCTACTCAGGGAGTTACTACAAGTGACGTAAAGTTTAAGTGAAATACAAGAAGTTCTTGCTAATCAACTGACAATGGACCATGTTACTTTGGTTATTTATAAGAAACAAGAGGAAAAGATGCTAATGCTGACGACTACAGACTGGCAAATCATGTAAGAAAGATGCTAACGGGGTTGAGATGCCGTGTAGGGAACTGACAGAGCTGCTACTGTGAGTTAGCGTTGTTAGCTTAAAGCGAGCTACTTGTGTAATGTGCCGTGTGACTTGGGCTAATGTTCGTGATCAAAATATTACTCGTTATTTTTTAAAGAATTTGGATTGTTTTAACCTTTCCTCTGTCAATCTCTTTGATGACTAAAAAACACACAACTAACTCGCAGACATACAGTGATGTGTGAGAGAGCACATTAGATAGCGAACAGGCTAACTTTTTAGCTAAGCCTTAGTTAGCTACAGCTAAATTACACTTTGCTATTGTCTTGTGCAAATGTTATAAAGTATCTAGTCAACATTAAAAGGACTAAATCACTGGACAAAAGTGCCAAGGGATTGCAAAGATATTAACTGAATCTTTAGGTTAGCATGTCAGTACCAATTTTAATGGTTTGTCCAAAAGCCTAGCTGTAAGAACACTTCACTAAAACATAGATATTTAAGTCTGGAACAAGGTGGTGGACTGTCTAATATTCACAAAACAACAAAAGTTTGGCTATATAAATGTGCCATACCTGAAGATGAGATGTTGTTCTGTAACTCCAACATGTCGCTGTCTGTTTCACACATGAACCAGCTCTTTTCGAGGTCTACACCGCCTATCCTGGAGTCAGGATCTGTTGTGTTTCTTTGATTCTCTTGCTCGCAGACCTCCTTCCACTTTTCATGTACTGGAATCTGCGAGGGGTCACACGTAACCCCTCTCCTAATCTTTCCATTTCCCACTCTCTCCACCTGTTTCCCTCGCTCACAGGGTCGGTAGGGCAGACAGAGGAAGTTAACTTTTGATGCTGAGAGGGAGACAGAGAGGGAACAACAGAAAATTCAGAAGGATGTCTCAGCGGGAGCAGGATGAGAGTGGGGGGAAAAAAACAAAATGCTCTCAAGTCAGAAATCAGAGCGAGGTCTCAAAATGGAACATTTGCCTCCAGTTTTTATCACACAAAGCAGGAGAAGAGCGACACACACCAGAAGCACTGACAGCGAACCTAGCACGAGTACAAAGGCCAAAGCACCATGCTCTGCAAAAGAGCACAAGCTTTTCACAACACCATACTGAAAAAAGCAGCTGTCAGTCAGTGTTGTATTGAGCTATATTTGGGGGCAGAAACGCAGAACGATAAGGTCAAATCTGAGAGAGCATGAAGAGGATGACAAAGTTACTCAACAGAATAAAAGTTTACTTCTTTAAAGGATGACCATTCATGTAAAGTTCGTACAAAAATCATCAGCAAACTGAGCAACACCCCTTCCCTTTTAATGCCTAAAAAGGCTGTTAGATTATAGCGAGACATTCAACCAAACACTACATCACAATCATATGATCACACACACACACACACACACACACACACACACACACCTGAAGCTGTTTGGATGACCCCACCTCTGTACATTGTGAAGAACTCAGGGAGGCAGATGATGAAGGCGAGGATCACGAGGATGAGAAGTTTAGTCAGTGCTGCTCTTGTCATGGTTGCACCATATAGTCACACACACACACACACACATGCATACATACTCAGACATTCGCACTTCTCACACCAACACAAGCATGACTTGTAGCTCGTGGTATCTGCTTCCTTTTCTTGAAACAAACACACTCATTCACACCCTTGTTTTTCCCATCAGAGCAGCCTTCGGTAGAAACTTCCTGATAATATTCTCCTTAATGCTCGTCGAGGCGACGACAACGCAGTGAAACACGTGCAGAATACGAAGCAACATCACTTCCTATTATACTTCCTGTCGTTTTCACAGAGCGAGTGAGAAATGAAGAGTTGCAGAAACAACAGAGTTCCTATCAGCAGAATGTAAGTAGCAAAGTTGTGTGTTTGTTGTGTGTGGTTGTGTGTGCGGTGGGGTGGGGACTGTCTTAACTAAAGAGTGGACTTTGTTATACTTGATTCATGTGTTTATGTCCTGTACAGAGATAGAGGATCAATCATGTGTATGTGTGAGAGAGATCACTTTGTGGTTTTCATTTGTTATTGTGCAACAGACAAACAGACATTTTTTAAAACTTCTGATACAAAGAGAAAAACCAGGATCATCTCTGGTAGACTGCTGAACACACTGTCTCAGTTCCTGATGTTAAAATGAACAGAGAAACTCTGCAGTCAAACACCTCTTTGGTCTGACCTCTGGGAAGAACATTTACATCAGTTTTTTGTTAGTTTTTTCTCTTTATTGTAACAAATTATCTCTTATAATGAAACTTGGGCGTAACTGTTGCTTCATGTAAAAAACATGACGTGTTTTGTCGTGGTATCTGATATCTGATAATTATAACACATACCTCATAACGATGAGGTTTCTTATCATTATGAGATCCAAAATAATAAATATAAGTCTAATAAGTCCGACTTATCAGAACTTTCTTTCTTAGTTTCATAAGACTGTGACTTTTCAGCACTAAATTATTGCGCACTATCAAAAGTTTTGCAACGCACATATGATATACAATATCCATGCATCCACTATCTATACCGCTTATCTTGTTCAGGGTCATGGGGGGCTGGAGCCTATCCCAGCTGTCATTGGGCGAGAGGCGGGGTACACCCTAGACTGATCACCTATCAATCACAGGGCTGACACATAGAGACAGACAACCTTTCTCTTTCACACCTACGGGCAGTTTTGGACTCACCAATGACCCTAACGAGCATGTCTTTTGACTGTGGGAGGAAGGCGGAGTATCCGGAGGGAATACACACATGCACGGGGGGAACATGCAAACCCCACACAGGAAGGCCCACAACGTCCCCAACCGGTATTCGAACCAGAAACCTCCTAGCTGTGAGGTGACAGTGCTAACCACTGCACCACCATGCAGCCCAACTTACAAAATATCTGCAAAATATTTGAGAAATTACAAATAATATTTCCGATAAGTCCTAATTATACAAACTTTCCTCTTTATTGTGTATCAGATCATTATGAAGTAATATGTCATGTTCAATCATACATATCACATACGAAGATACACATAAGAGAAACTTTCTCATGATACTGTCTGAGTCACAATTAGAAGTTATAATTTATGATACAGTATTTATAGGTTTAGATTAGACTTATTAAACTGAAGCTAAAGCATAATTATAAGAGGTTATTTTTTTGGCTTCCGTGGGCCCCAGACGAGCTGCCTGTCCTTCCATTAATGTTACCCAACAGTGTCGAGCTGATAGGTGTTTCTATTTCTGCACAAGAGGAAATTACCTTTCTGTTTATTGGTTTTTATTTCACTCTATTCTAAAAAACAAACATGTATTTTCTTCCGTACTGTTTGACTTCATCTCCGCTGGGTGTTTAGTGTGGCTCAGATTTTACGGTTGGGTTCCTGAGAGCCACTTATCTTGGCAGGCGTCTCCCTGGAACACACACACATACACACACACACACACACACACCCACACACACCCACACAGGATCAGACAAACACACACCTACTCAAACACACAAACACAGTGATGAGCGCGGCTGGCAGGTGGAGCCTTATCTCCTCTCCACAGCGGCTTGCCTCTCTCAGGGTTCAGTCGGCAGCTTACAACCAGATGGAAGCCGCCAAAAAATCACTTCCTGTCCTTTTATGTCCAATCAAACCTGCTTGACGCTTGGAGCTCTTCCAAATATTTTGTTTATTTCGATGAAATTTATTTTCACCATACTACCTGTGATTGTTTACAGAGTTGTGGTTCATGTACAGGGTACTCAAACCCTAAAAACCCTGGTTGTTTGACGTAAGAGGCTCACCTGGGCGTATGTATGAGACACAGACGCCTGTTACAAAGTGTCAGCATTTCACAGTGGGAATGAGAATGGGGTGAACCCATGGGAATTCACCCTTTGGTGTGTGGACTATTGTGTTGAAAGGCTTTAGTTTGGCCTTGGTTTTTTTCAGAGCCGGAAAAGGTGAATTGAAAGGCAGGGTGGATACATTTGAAACTTGTTAATCACAAGGTAGCCACAGAGCATCCGCTGCTAGTCAGTTTTAATCTAAATGGCACCGTAATTTGCGTAATGAATCATAAATGTTAGCAATTGAGATAATAAACTCATGACTCATTAGCTTAAGGCTGGTTTAGAACGGTTGCTGAGAAAAGTTCATGCAGTGTAAACTGGCCTGTCTGAGTTCCCACTGGTTGAAGGGCTCCTCTGCAAATCAGCCTGAAAAGTGACCAGTAGATTGTTTGAGGATGTTAGACACATCATCTGTTTAAGCAATCGATAAGCTCGGAGCAAAGTCCACTGGTCAAGTCTTTGACAAGCTGATTTAAAATGATTAAAAAGAGAACCAGAACATTTGACTACATTGTTTTGATAAGATTATTATTATTACAGGAGGTAGCTCATCTGGCAGAGAGCATGCAGCCCATGTACAAAGTCTGAGCCCTTACATCAGCAGATCGGGTGTGATCCCAGCCCAGGCCCTTTGCTGCATGTCACTCCCTCTCTAAATCAAGCCTTCCCTGTCTCTCCTTAGCTGTCTCCGTCAAGCAGAGGCAAAAAATGAACATCTTAATGTCCAATTAGACATGACACCAACTCCTCTAGACGAGGAGACAGCTCCAGGAAAAGAGCGAGGAAACTGACAAAAAAAAGGGGAGATCTCCTGTCCCCTGGGTATTCCCTTAAAGCAGCCGTGTACAGTTTGAAATTCTGGAGCCTCTCGTTTTCTTATGTTTTCACTGTTTCATCCATACGAGCATTGCGAGTAACTATCCTCATTTATATTTCAGGAGGTTTCAAATTATATCCAGCTACAGAAAAGCCAGAAAGCCTGTTTTAGAGAAGTGGTTGCATTTCAGTTCTTCCATAAAAACTATTGGGTTCACATATAGGTGGAAAAGATTCAGCGGCCTTATATACATAAACAATAGAAAACATACATTTTTGTTCTGTATTTTGTCTCACAGCTTCACGGAGATAGTTTCTTAAAAAGCAGAGGGGGGTGAAACGCTGATCAAAACAGTTTTTATTGGCAGCAGTGACGGAGTGAAATCGAGTTTTCCGGGGCATCAGCTGGAAACTCTTCCAGGATCCTCGAGCCTCCTTAAATCTGGTTAGAAAACCACAGGTATGGATTTTCCTCTCCTCTACTAATGTGCGTGTGATTAGTAAACTGCTGTGACTCTCCAACACTCCAACCAGCATAAATAGGAAAAATTAAATCTCCTTTGAATCCCACACGGCATGAGCCAAACTTCACACCTGACAGTTTGCCAAAAGTCTAATTAATTAGTTCTGGGGTTGATTGGTTTGCAGCTCCGGCAGATGGACGCGAAAGATGAAAATCTGTGAGCTGAGTGAAGATGTCTTGAGAGAGCTGGGCCCTGAGAGGAAAGACAGGTGTTCAAAGGCTTTGGGTTCGTGATGTTATATCTTGCGTTTTATTGCTTTTGCAACAGGAAGGCCAAAGTTTGGGGATTTAAGTTTGCTTGCCAGAGTCGGTGTGTCTGTGGGTCCATTCAGAGTGAGAGTGAATTTTACAGCCATCTGGTAACTACTTTCAAAATATCTCTATGTATAATGATGCACAGAGGAAGGAATTTTGTGACCCTTTATGACCGTTCTAGTAATAGCCAAGCAATCTATCCGAAAAACTCATAGCCAGCGTTTGCTGAGAAGCAATAACTCAACCGTTTTTGGCTTATTCAGAGAGAGAGATTAGAAGGTTGACACCACTTTCATGTCTGAATTCGCAGGAGGCAATTAGCTTAGCGACAGAGACTCCAAGTCACTGCACCCAGCCTTGAAATAGTCCTGCACATAATCCCATTAACAACCACAAACTGTAGTTTAAACAGTCCAGTTTCTGCACAGATTAAACTGGCAAATATAAAGATCTGCTAATGCTAATGTAGATGCTCATAGGTAGAATTATCAAAATCAAGATAGAGGCATTTATGTGGCAGCCTGTTGCAGCAGCTCCCATCACGTGTGTTGTTTGTGTCGCCATACTCATCACTTTATTCCACGATTTCCCAGTTCAGTTCAAGTATCCAGCTACCTTTCTAGTCAGCTTCAGAAAGAGCTAGGCTAGCTGTTGCTATAGCTAGCTCTCTTGGCTTCTCAATCTTTTCATTTCACTCTGAGCATGAAAGAAAATAAGATCATTAAACTTGTCCTTCAAAGTTTCTGTAGATGTTGTCATATATTGTATGTTTAGTTTTGCATTTCATTCAATTTAAGTGTTAGCTTTTGTCACTTCCCTCTTAAATGTAGCTTTACCTTTTAGTTTTTCCCGTCTGTGTGATTGTGTGCTGCACTTTAATTGTTTTCACATGTCTGATAAGTCTCACCTGTGCCTGATTACCTCAGACTTTTCCACGGTATTTATCTTTGTGTCTTCCTGTTTGTCTGCTAGTTTGTCTTCTAACCGTGTGTCTTGTGTGTTTCTCTTCCTTGCAGTTCTCCCAGTCTTTGTCAGATTTTTGGGGGAGATTTTATTCTTCCTTTTTTACCATTGATTTCTGTAGCCCCTTGACCTTCACTTTGACACCGTCCTTGGGACAAACTAAGCATAGTTAGCATGAATGATTTCAAGAGTAAAACAGCTGTCATTGTTACTTTTATGGCCTGTAATGACCTCTGCAGCCTTCAGAGGTCACTGTTAAAACTTAAGCAGACTTAAGTCCTTCTTCATAGCAAACATTCACCTTGGAGTTCTGGCAAACCTTCAGACCTTTATCGTTTGACTAAATCAAATAAGTCATTTGTTTGGTAGTTATCTGTCTGCAGTGCACTCCGAAGCATCTGTCACATTTGGCTAATAGCACACATCTATCACCTTTAATGCTGCAGTCAGAGGCTCTAATGATGAACACAACAGCGCAGTAAAAATGCACTAGGTGACAAGTGTGTGTGTTTGTATATATGTGTGTGTGTGTATTTGTGTGTGTGAATGAGAGACAGAAGATGGGTGTCCTTAGCACTTAACTTTTCTTCGAGACTTGCTAATTTGCTGAATGTTACGAACATTAACCACACATCCTGTCGGACACACTGACAGTCTGCAGTGTGACCTCTGACAGAAATCATTTGAGCGATCCTGTACGTGCGCTATTTTTGGAGCTCTGCGTTACTGCAGAATGTCATGATGATCCGGTGTAGAGTTTAGGGACTGAATGATGAGATTAGGGATTAAGGTACAAGAGAGGATACTTACCAACAGGCTCAGCAGCACAGGTTATGATAGTATTTCAGGCATTAGATGTTGTACATTGGATCCTCCTCATCATGTCTGAGCTTAATCCCTGGATCTGCTTAAAATGGACGCAGTGGTGTTCTCAGATAGGCTGAGGCATCAATAGCTGCAGCGATTTGAAATTCTCTTTCATCCTTTACAGCCTTTTCTGTGTTTGTGTTGAGACATTGATGGAGAATAGAGGTCAAACAGGTGTTTTTGTCCTTTTTTGGCAGCATAGTCGCTGGTTATGGATACCAAGATTAAAAATGGATGTATCTTTTTTACCCACACACATGAAGTATTTCAGTGAGATGTGGGTTATATTCCTGATGTGTTTTAGGTTATGTTTCTTTGTTTTGGCCCGATTTTCAGCAACTGTGCTTATTATCAGGCTTTTTTATTCAGTGACAGATTTAATTCTAATTTAATGTCCTGCGTCCTGACCTGTATGACTTGTTAAGGTTTGTTGTCTGTCATTGTTGTGGGCAAAGAAACTAGATTTCTCCACCCACATGACTTTTAGATTTTACATCAGTCATATAGCTGAATAAAATTCAGCATAGAGACAGGAAAAAATACCACTGCAGCTCTTTCTGTCTACGTCTTCATAAATTAACCGTGTTTTCATATTTGCTTTTCCTCCAACATATTTGATCTCAGGAGAGGCAGACTGTCTGACTGAAAGCAGCTTTTAAGCCAAACATCTCAAACTGCCCGTCAACCACTTGACACGGACTGAAATAACTCAAGAAGTTTTCTCATACCTTAGTTTAGACCAATGGCTAAGCTAATGATTTCCCCATCAGACTTAACTGTATAGTAGGCTACTATATGTTTAGCGCTAGTTAGCAAATATTAGCTTGCTAGCACACTATAGAAACGGTGTGTTCGCATGATAAAGAGCACACATAATAGCCTAAACATTTTCTGCTAACATTAAGACGGTAGGATTGTTTTTATGAGCAGGTTAGCAAACTGACTTTAGCATTTAGCTCAGATGTTGTTCCTAAGTAGCCTTACAGAGGTGTTAGCATAGCTGCAGGCTGCCTAAAACCCTGACGTTATAACTGCAGTTTAGAACAAGTTAATTTGCATATCAACACAGAAGCATTATTGATTGGGAACATGAAATGTATTAAACATTTTGTAAAATGACTTACTTAATCACTGACTAGCAGTCAGACCGTTTGACTTTCATCTTCACATTCGCTGGCACTATACCGACAGTATACTGATCATAACACCTGTCTCTGTTCAAAGATGGTCCCTTGATGCTTCTCTGGACTTCCACTGACTCCTGTTTGATGATTTTGACCTTCTCCCACTCAATGCTGTGTGAGTACATGTCTCCTGTTTTCTGTGGTCATTTAGTCTCTCTCCTTTATATTTTAATTCCCAACTGTTGTCAAATGTCACATAGGAAACAGCTCAAAGTGGAAAACTGGAGTTGGAGCCTGAGTCTTTAGCCTTGTTGGCATTTCATATGAAGAGAATCACAAAATATGCTAATTTTACATCTGTGTGACGTAGGGCGCTCGGCCCTAGTGTTTTGGATTTAGGGCTTGATAGAGCTTTATGGGGAGATTTTAGCCCATTGTTTTGCTGCAACGAGGTGAGGGGTCTCCCCATATCTGACGACCACCTCCGTATGTGTGATCAGATCTGAATGCGTCCTCAATCCGTCCTGGGTGTGTTCAGACCTGTAGTTAAGGCTGTCCACTTGTGAACGGATCACGAAAACCACATGTTGATACCAACGGGGTCTGAACGGGGTCAATGTGGTTTTTCATCCAGCAGGCAGCTGTTGTTGGTGGAAACACCTACTGTCCACTACTTGCTCATGCCCAAGCAATAAGACAATGAGAGACTAACTGGGGATCATAGAGGACCATTTAGCATCTAAAGAGCCAAATATTCTCCCAGGAGTAGTTAGGCCAGTAATCACTCTCTTTTAGCTGTTTTGGGTAAACTGAGCTAATGGTGTGCTCATTAAGTGTGCATTAAGTGTGTTGAAGGTATTTTTTAAATGTACTCTCGAAATGGCAAACAAGTTAAGGAAGAGACAAATGGGGGGAGAAATAGTGGGGAATTAGGCGTGAATAGTGAGCATGCTTTCCCATTAAAACGGAGGAGGAGGAGGAGGAGGAGGAGGAGGAGGAGTTAATGCTGTGTCAGCAGAAAGGCGTCATCTGGCTCTCCTGAGACGAAGCCACGGTGAAGCTTTACGACTCTTTATGGTGAAATTACGATGTTTCACAAAGAGATTATCATTATGAGCGAACCTTTAAAGGTGATGGAGGTTTCCAGACTTATCCTCCTCTTGACTTTAATAGGCCTGTCTGTCTGCCAACCTGTCTGTCTCTCTGTCTGTATGACGGTGCTTTATATCACTGGTATGTGCTCTGAATACAGTATATCCTCGACTTTTCTTTTCCATTTGGTTTTGTTCACTGAAAGAGATACAACAAGGCCACTCATGTTTCTCTTACAGGTTTTTAGAGTCAGTCACACTTTTTCTTGTGCATGTGTATGTGTGCGGTGGGTCTCAAAGTGTTGGGAGAGGCTGGACTTCAAACGCTCGCACACGCTAAAGTGGGCTAAATTGGGCTAAATTGGGGTGAATTTACAGGAAGCGCAGAGCCATCATGGTGCTGCATCTCTTTTGTTTCCCTTTATGTTTCACCTTCTCTCTCCCTCTCGTCTCTCCTCTGCTCTAACCTTCACTGGTGAGAAAATGCCATGTCAATAAAAGCTTTTTAACATGAGGAAAAATCAATGTGCTCCAATTGCACCTTTCTTCAAGCCTGTCTACCGACCAAATGAGAGGTTCTGCCTCTGCACGCAGGGGGCTGCTGGTTGAAATGCTGATATTAATCTTTCAGTGTTTTGTTTTTTTACAAAGTTTTCCTGCTGAAAAACCTTGTTTATGCGGCTGTGACTTAACGTGATGCCCTTACACTTTAACGTGTTTTATTGGTCACCACATCAACTTTTATTGCCTGGAAATGGAAAGCAGGCTTGCAGGCGGGTTGCAATATTAATGCACAATAAAAATGCATCATAAAAACAATAAAACCACATTAGTATAAAAGCTCAATAAAAAAACATGATAAAGATGCATGAAACCAGACGATCAATCTCATATTAAAATGAACTTTTCCAAAAGTTTCCCCTCAAGAGTGATTGTCTGAGATGTATCCATTTCCATCAACAAATGCAGTTCCTTTATTCCCGACACAGAGACGGCTTTAAGCTGTACTCAATTACATTTTGAAAAGAATCAGATGACTGTTATGTGAAAATTGTCGTGCATTATGACCAACCAACAGACTATTACTGTATAAATCTGCAGCTCCCCTCAACCCTACAGGGCCTTTCAGTGTCTTACAGCCGATTGTCTTGGCTTCACTCTCACAGCAATAAAAGTATAATTTCTACAACCAGTGACAATAAGATGAAGCATTGTTTCTTTATAGAATAATAATGTATTTTATTTAGAAGTTGAAAGAGATCAAATCCGACTCATACAGCAACTCCAGTGAATATTAACTCATACATCCATCACTTAGAAACAATAATCACTTATATAAAACACAATGAAAATACTAGGTGCTGCTTTGGGGACTGTTTAATAACACTTTCCCGACACACACTTTATAAGGTGATTACTGTGTTACGCTGCCTCCAGAAAAAATACATTGTAAATCCTTAAAAGAGACTTAAAGGTATAGTAAGTAGGATTTTTCCTCGCATTTTGTCAACAACACATTCAAACTGGGCCCCTCCTCCTGGGCTCTTCTTCACCAGAAGCTCACTCTCACTCTCTCATGCGAGAACACGCCCACCCCGCCGAGCTAACACAGACAGCATCATGGTTACCGTTGCACTAGCATGCTAGCTGCTGGTTACCTTTGCACTAGCATGCTAACCGCTGGTTCGCTTGTCCTACTCGTTTTGAGACACTTACCTGTCCAACAGAGAGAAGGCCATCCCTGCATCGCTCTTTCGCCATGTTCGTCGGTCTGAATGGGGCCCAGTTGGTAATTTGAACCACTCCCACACTCACGTATACGCTGTGATTGGCTCAGGGAACCACAACAGTGCCCCTCCTGAAAACGTCCCGTGCAGAGCAAAACAACAGAATAGATGCAGAGGGAAGGGTCTCACAAGGGTCTGCACACACACTCACCAACACACATGTATAGAGGCCCATAAGTGATGATTTGTATTATATTTGTAAAAGTCTATATTTTATTTTTCTAGGAAAATCCTACTTATTATACCTTTTAAGAGAATTAACATTATGAGGCACTAAATGTAGGTGTAATTGTTATCAAGTGATATTTCATACTACAGTCCAGCAGTGACACCTTAGGAAGTTCCATTGATCATCCAGTGATGAGAAGAATTTGTGATGCAGTTGAAAGCTCTATAAATACTTGTCATATTATAAAACTATTAATTTATAAATATAATGGGTTTCTAAAAATATAAAAATTGGAAAAGAAATCTGTTGTGTTTACGTCTGTATGCGTGCGTCAGTGTATTAGAGGAGTATTTGTAAGTGAACGTGGGGCCTTTGTGAAATCATTGTTGACAAGCTTGATGGCCTGAGGAAAGAAACTGTGTCTCTCTTTGTGTTTTTGCTGCGTGACTGCAGAGGTTCTTACCTGATCACAACAGCTCTGTTATTCTGTTGTTGAGGTGTTGAGGATCTTTTATGATCCTGCTGGCTCTGGTTCTGCACCTCTTTGTAAGTCCTGCAGAGAGGGGAGTGTATCACTACTCGCTGCAGAGCCCTCCTGTCCCGAGTTGGCTCCGGTGCCAAACCACACAGTGATGTTTCCTGTCAGGATAATCTCTACAGCTCCAGAGGACAAGGATTGAAGGGTCTCAGATAGCGTTGCCCGAAGTGGAAAAGGTGCTGCCTTGTCTCTCTCAGTGTCTGTCTGAGCTGTCAATGTCAGAGCCTCAGAGTTGTAGACTCCCAGGTATTTGAAGCTGAAGCAAGCATTTAAGTGCCTTTGAAGTTGAGATTTTGTCAAACAATTAGTAGACGCACCAGGTAATTGTGATTGAGGGAGTTATGGGTGGGCTGGATTGCTTTTACTAGGTTCTAAAGATTTATGACTTAAGAAGTATAACAAATACTATATTTACAGAAAAACAAAGTATCCCATTATATCATTTGAATTCATGTTGCTTAATTAACAACGCATTACTACCTACTACCTCCAAGTCCCCAGAACCAAGCTCCGCACTATGGGTGATCGGGCCTTTTCCTCTGCAGCTCCGAGGCTGTGGAACCCCCTCCCCGACCACCTGAGGGTCCCACAGACTGCAGATGTTTTTATATGGGACCTAAAAATTTATCTTTTTAAGAAAGCTTTTTGCTAAGTGCCTTTTATAGGCTCTCATTTTTACACATAAACATTGTCTTGTTTTATCTTTCTTCTCTGTAGCACTTTGAGATTCCTTAAATATAAAGTGCAATACAAATAAAATGTATTATTATTATTATTATTATTATTATTATTACTATAGAACAAACAAACGCATAAAACAAGTATATGATAACATTCACTACCATGTCAACGTCAGGTCCTGACATCTTCCCAATATCAGGTATTGACATCAACTCAGTGTCAAGTTCTGATGTCTACCCAATGTCATATTTTGACATCAACCCAACGCCGGATTCTGACGTCAAACAAACATCTGGTTCTGATGTCAACCCAACATCAGGTTCCAATGTTAGCCCTACATCAGTTTTTACGTTAACCCCACATCGGGTTCTGATGTGTACCCAACGTTGGGTTATGACGTCAACATAACATGCCCAATGTCACATTTTTATGTCAACCCAACGTTTTTCTCTTAGTTTGAAAAGAGGGAAGCAGATGATTTTGGAGAAAGCTGACTGGTAAATTTGAAAATTCAGTGACTTTTCTTTTCTTGCATTTTCTGTCAAATTCAGTTTTATTTTACAGTAAATAATAAATTATATTTCTCAGAAGCAGTTTAATTGTTGTCGGCATTGAAGACCGTAGCCATTATGGTTTGATTAACATGTAATCACTGATCTCCAGACCCTCACACTTCCTTAAATGCTCCTTTGTCATTCATTCTCTCACTCTCTCAATAAACCAGATGCATGCTAAAAGCCCCCCTGTGCTGAAATATGAAGTAATGAGGCCTAGTTATGAGTTCATAAGCTGCTGTGTCAGCTTTCTTTAAATGCCCCCCTCCTGTAATTATCACACTTAACAAGACCTCCTGCCCACTCCTCCTCCTCCGTTTGGGTTTTAGCACCACCATTAACCACTAACTCTGATTCTGAACCTGTTTCATCATGCCATGCTCCTGTTCTTCTGCACTTGACAACAAAATCATTTTGGGATAGTTAAAGAGAGTTGGCGAGAAGATTTAGGGGTTAAAAATGGAAGTAACTTATGAATGATTTCAAATTGCATGTAATTCTGCCCTCAAATGTAACTAGTAAACGTGTGGTTATGACAGTGGAAGTCCAATTCATGACATGCTTGGTACTTAACCACTTAAGTTGTGAGAACACCGCTGCCAGGAATCACAAACATGTCTGCCAAAAAACTTGCTAGCTAAAGGTAGGAAATTCAAAGGCATAACTACAGAGGATAAATATGATATAATTGGGAATATCAACATTTTCCTCAAACATAATAGGAAAACCCCGATAAAATCATAGCTACAGACTCTTATCATCCACTTACCATTCATGGCATCAGCTATAAACTTCATTAAACAAGTCATAACGCTAGATTTTACAAACGTTAGAGTACTTGATTTCCTCTGGTAAACGAAATAAACATGACCCCATTTGAACGCACCATAAAAAACACCCTTGTTTGGAGGAAAGTATCAGTTCTTGTCATTTTAATCTTTCTGACTGTTTCATACTTACTTTGTACCCACAAGTATTTCAATGCAGACCTGTAATCTGACATTAAACACCACTTACGGACTGATTTATCTATCCCTATATTCTGATGAATCAAATAGATTTCATCAGCCATCAAAGATGAATGACTCACATGACGTTGTAATTGTCCAAAGAATAAGCAGTCATTTTACTTTTGTTTTCGAATGTCCTAGAAAGATAATAACATAGACAAATCATTTGCTGCTACTTAGTATGCACACAGCTACATCTGTGGGAACCAACAGCCTCGTGCATGTAAACAAACCGGTTTGTTCAGACAAACAGAGAGCTGTCTGCTTAGTGCCTTTTGTAGATCTCTGTACAATAAGCTGCATCTGTAGGTCTCAGAGAAAAGTGTTTGAAATTATTGATGGAAAATTCGAGATTATTTGTGAAGCTCTCACAGCTTTCCAAGTTTTCTTTTGTGCTCACTTTTCCTTTTCTCGTCCATCTTTGCCTCTTTTCTGTTTTGGTTTAGAACAGCCAAAATAAAACAAAGAGGCATCACTTTCAAACACTCGAAATAAGTGAGGAATAGATCCAGAATTGATCAAGTGTCGACTGACTGACTAATTACTTAAAGATTGTGGCCTGTGTGCTGTGATTGGTTAGAGATTGGTCTGACGTTCAGGCACAGAAACAGCCAGAATTGTACTTTAACCCTTTTATAATTTTAATCAATTACCTAATAATCCTTCTCTTTCACCTCCCTAGCTCAATATCATCCTTTGTCCATCCCTGTTCTCTTCCCTCTGAGTCTTTCTGTTGTCTCATTGGTTTATGGATCAATGATCGTGGGGGGTAAGGTGACCTTCCTCAGATGGACCAATCCCAGAGCTCGCTGTATAAGGTGCTGCCTCATCCAGAGAGTAAAAATGCTTCACAGGCAGTATCAGCTTCACAACGGGAGCAGAATAACTGGAGTATACTATCTGTGTGCACGCAGGTGTTTGTGTCTAAGTGTGTGTGGCACAAATGATGTAGTTAAACCAGTTGATTGGGGATGACGTGTCTAATTGGGGGAAACTTTGTGTCCTCATTTATTTTCACAGCGACTGCCTTCAGCCCAAATTGGTTTCTGTCTCAATTGGGGGTAAAATTAAGGCTAGGTTAACGTTTGAGCTAAAGCAACCTTCCATTATGGCTAACGATAGCATGTTTATCAAGGGAATTAACGTAAATAAGTGGAAAGGCAATAAGTCACATAAATGCAGGCTTGTGTCTAACAGAAAACCTTGCATTAATCGTGATTTTTAGATTAACAGTGGATAAAATTACTATGTATTCTGTGAAAATGTTTCTCGTGGTGACAAACAAATTATCAGCTGGCAATTCTCGGCTCTGGGGAGCTTTGTTTTGCCTCTAAGCTCATTGTTTTGTTTTTAAGGCCTTAATTTTCAGCTTGAATTAGATTTGCATTTTGGAGTGGTGTTGTATTAAGGCATTGCATGTAGCCTCAAAGCTACAGTGGCTACATAGGTACCACATGTTAACTGTTAAAACTGTAACTGGCTGCTTGTGTTTTCTTCGACAAGTTTCGGATGGCAACGGAGACAAAAAAGAAAAGGCTCAATAATGTGCTGCTTTTCAGTAACACACCTCCTGCAAATCCTTTTCACTGCCAACCGTCTGCCCATGATTGAAACTCAGAAGTCTCCTATTGAATAATGAGACAAGGTGAGTTTAATTTCATTTAGTTAATGATACTAAAGTTAATATAGTCAATGATATAATATAGTCAAGTCAATAATTTACCTCGTGAAACAGAATAATGTGTGTCTATTGGTGACAATGCTTCCCTCACTCCTCAGTAAATTGTGGAGTTCCTCAGGGGTCGATACTGGGACATTTTATTGTCTCTCTTTATATGCTCCCACTTGACCACATTAAACAAAGACATACTATTTACTTTTTACTTCTACGTCACTTCAGCTTCACTGCTGCATCACCCAGTAAAACCTGGTGCTACTCCAAACCTCTGAATCTTACTAATTGTCTACCAGGATATGATCAATGCTGAGTTGAATGACACTTATATTTTGTTCAGGAGGTGGTGAAGACCAAAAACTCAGCTTAAAGCAGGGTCAAAATTTGACTTATTTCCCAGATTAAAGTTGCCTCTTGGTAGCTCAATGTGTTCATCTCTCTTGTGTACAACTATTTTGCAAACAAGACGCAAGATAATAAAATGTTTAGTTTATATCTCCCTCTGCTGCCCCCAGCTTTAAGTTGCAGTGCATTGCGCTCTCTCAGCACAGCAACACAACTTCCTAAACAAGATATTCTTGCACAGTCTCTGGCCCACAAATCTGGTTGTCCATCACAGTATAAATATTTCCCTTTATTCTGACAGGCTCTCACATGTAGTCGATAAAATATGAACTTACAACCCAAACACTGGTTTGCTACAGTAGAGCTCTGCTGAGAGTCATTAAAATTAACTGTTTAAAATTTAATTTTTCTTTAATGGATGCCTCAGTTTCTCTGTTCTTCATGTTTGACAGGGAATGTTTCAAGGCTTTTAGAACCGTGTATGTCCTCAAATAATTTATAACAGTATCAAGGGACTGTCTGTACAAACACAGCAGCTTCTCTCTCTCTCTGTCCCTCTTTCTTTTTACCATCCCTCTCTCACTCTCACTCTCTTTTCTATGGGAGCGATGGGCTGTGATTGGCTTGTGGCTGCAGGTCAGAGTAAATTATTAAGGCCTGCTCTGTTTTTGGCCGTAAATGCTCTCTCTCTCTCTGTCTCTTTCTCTCTCTCTCTTCCTCTGTCTATCTTTCCATCTCTCCCTCGTGTTTTCTACTTCCTCTCCTCCCTCAACACTCAGCCCATTTAGGAAGAGAGGGAACAGGATAAGAAGGCACTGCAGCATGGGAGGAAAGAGGCAGAGAGGGAAAATAACACAGATACAAATGAGGATGTAGAGATGGGCTAAAATAGAGAAAGAATGTCAGTAGAGAAATGAAAAAAAAGAGCTACGGAGCATTAGAGAGGAAGGAGTGACAGAGGGAGAGAGCTGATGAATCGCTCAGCAAGCAGTTTGCTACCCTCCACCTGCCACCTGCATTGCAAGGACACCTGAGCGCTTCATGCAAACATATACACTTCTGCTTTATACCTTAGAACACACACTATTTCATGGTGGACAGCCTGTTTACAGCCTAAACCAAAGGAGACCAGTTCAGTGTTAGTGCCATTAAAGTGCTGTTAAACAGCCAAATGAGAGCGAGCAGAGAGAAAGGAAGAGAAGACTGTATAGAGAGTCGTACAGAAAATTAGAGTTGTTTTCATTTCCATCAATAATTCAGGATGTGTATTTTATCCTGTTGTGTGCAGCTGCAAACTTCATGCCTCAGCGATTTAAACAGAGGCACGTGTGCTCACACAAACACACACATAACAAGAGGATTAGTGAGCGATTGTGCCATTGTGCACACAGACCTGTAATTATCGTAAATATGAGATTCTTGCTGTGAGAAATAAGCGCAGAAAATAAGTGGGCTGGTTATTACTGTACTTTTTTATCTGTTGCTTTGTTGTGAATTTATCACGCAGAACCTACTTAACCCTACACTGCTGTTCCATTAAATATACATATGCACTATTTACTTGACTTCTCCTGGATATGGCTCTTGGGCTTTATAGCTGCTCTAATTATTTTTTCATTTTAACAACTGATAAAAAAAAAAGACTATTTGAATGTAGAAGGGGTTAATTGTGGTGAATGTTTCGGTTCATTCTCATCCGGTATTTGCCATTATTCCAGCATAAATCAGCAGGCAGGCACAATTAGCCAATAATAATTAATTAATCAGCTACACAATTAACTAGATTTTAATCTGCCCCCATGGCCGACAAAAAAATGTCTTTATTCAAATTAAATCAAATCAAAAGAAAGATGTTGAGCAATGTGCTGAAAAATGGAAATACATTTAATCCTGTAAATTGTTAAAAACACAAGTAGTTATAAGGTAATATAGTGGTGATGTTAAGTGTGACATGAGCCTGTAACAACCTTAAAAAGCCATTGTTAAAAGAAGGGAGCTTTTACAATGGCATTTGAAAACGGCATCCGGTGCAGAGTAACGGTAAAGTAAAAACAGTCATGGCGTGTTTCACGGTCTGGGAGCAGCATGCTACTGGCTTGATCACATTTGCACTGAAATGGCAAATGGAGACTGATTAGAAGGAGATTGGGTGTGTAAGCTTTTGCAAATCAGCCAAATGATATTTCCCTGGTCAAAGAGGCCAGCAGCACAGGGGAGATTCCTGTTTCTGTTGGTATCAGTGAGAATCTTTTACTGCTACATTTATGATCGGCTGTAATCCCAGTGTGGATATACACCAATCAGCCATAACATTATAACCACCTGCCTAATATTGTGTAGGTCCCCCTTTAGCCACCAACACAACCCTCACGGCATGGACTCCACTAGACCTCTGAAGGTGTGCCGAGGTATCTGGTACCAAGACATTAGCAGCAGATCATTTAAGTAATGAGTTGCAAGGTGGGGCCTACATGAATTGTACTTGTTTGTCCAGCACATCCCACAGATGCTTGACTGGATTGAGATCTGGGGAATTTGAAGGCCAAATCAACACCTTGAACTCTTTGTCGTGTTCCTCAAATCATTCCTGAACCATTTTCGCAGAGTGGCAGGACGCATTATCCGTCTGAAAGGGGCCACTGCCATTAGGGAATACTGTTTCCATAAAGGGGTACACTTGATCTGCAACAATGTTTAGGTAGGTGGTACGTGTTAAAGTAACATCCACATGAACGTCAAGACCCAAAGTTTCCCATCAGAACATTGCCCAAAGCATCACACTGCCTCCACATAAACAATGCACACACATCCAGCCATCAGACCAGGTCACCTTCTTCCATTGCTCCATAGCCAGTTCTGATGCTCATGTGCCCATTGTAGGTGCTTGCAACGATGGACCCTGTCACAGGTCCACCAGTTTTCCTTCCTTGGACCACTCTTGGTAGGTACTGACCACTGCAGACCGGCCACTGGAAGGTGCCAATGTAACAAGAATCAAGAGAATCAATGCTATTCACTTCACCTGTCAGTGGTCATAATGCTATGGCTGATCGGTGTATTAATCACATAAAAATTAAGTGTCGTGCTTTGTAATATCGATAGGATGAATCCTTTAAACACGTTTTTTTTTTTTGCTGCTCGTGTATTATTAGAAGGACTTAGCTTGCCATTGTTCTATTTGCTGCTGCTGGAGGACGCCATGTGATTTGTCAGGGGTCATATAATCTCACAACCTCTGCTCGTAAACTTCTGTTTGTCCTGCAGCTGCAGAATTTAATGTCAGAGTTTAACCGGTACACACACCAGGGCCAAACGTCGGGCCCCGCCTGATGAATGGCAGGTCGATTGCTGCTCCAATAAGATGTACATGTGGGTGTGCATTCGGGCAGGAGCTTATGTAACAACAAGTTTGATTAGACGGGAAGAGAGCCAGGAACTATTGTGTTTCAGCTGCTCCCGATCATCATCACCATCATCATCATCCTCCTCCTCATGCTCTGCGGTCGCTAAACAGATGCACAGCTCAACAAATGCAGTTAAATTTGGCAGTTTGCATTCTCCATCCTCCCTCCCTGCTTTCCTCCTCTCTCCATCCTCTCGGGCCATTAGGGGAACAAACCAGAGCTAGCGAGCCAGGCCTTAGCCATTATGTTGTGTTTGTGTGTGAGTGTGTTTGTGTGCTCCCAGGTGATGTGCTTTAAGGCAAACTATTTCCCCACCCAACAGCAACAGGCATGGATCAAAGTAATTGGACAGTTTGGTTCGCACTCGGGAAGTCCAAAGCCTTGTGTACACGAGTGTGTGTTTGTGCGTGTGTATTTTCTGCCTCACAGACCTGCTAGCGGAATGCTTCCACACACACATACACACTCAGTTACATCTTTTTCTCTCTACATTTGTGTTGAATAAAACATGGGAGTAAAAGTGTGTCAAAGTCTTGCTCGGTGCAGAAGCAGACGAGATGGAAGGCTTCTGCTCCAATATTAAGATCAGATAGAAAGTGTGCGTCTCTCCCTCTGTCAGTGCAAGATGTAATTGTGGGCAGTTTAGGTGTTTTCATCCTCGGCTGCTGTGTCTTTCAGATCACACAGGCTTTCTTTCTTCCCTGTCTGTGTGTCTTCCTTGCTTTTCCTCCCACACACTACAATCTGTATCTGCACTCTAAACCACGTACCAGTCGCACACACCAGACACGCCTAATTAACAGGGGTATTTCTTATAAGTAGATCCATCTCTTGCTGATGGTAAGACAGCAAAGGAAAGGAGAGAACAAGGATAATGGATGGGGGAGAAGTGGAGGAAGGAATTAGTAAGGAGGTTATTACAGGAAGTGATGAGAAGTAGGAAAGAAAGGGAGGCATTAAAGATGAGAAGAAAGCGCTCCCTCTGATTGATGCGAGATTGAATCCCCATCATGAACTTTACAGCACGTTTTCTGTCTGATAACACAGAAACATGATGAAATCGAAAGCGGGGGGGGGGAGCAGCGAAGTGAGGAATCTTAAACTCTGCTTTTTATTCTTTTATCTCTGCTGTTAGTTACCTCATGGGGGAACTGGGACAACATAGTCCGTCTGGAGCTAAACACACACTCCCCGAATGCAGATTGAGTCCAATAAACACATCCCCAAACACACATGCACACACAGACAATGGTTACCTTGATCTGTGTGGTTCTGCTATTGACTGATGTGATGGAGGATAAGAGAGAAATTACCCTCTGAAGGTGGTCCGCATATTATTCAGATTAGATACACACATAAACACACACACACGGTTGTACTTCTTTACTTGGGATGACGCTTAACGGTAATTTTGGACCCTGCACACACGCAACCAACTTCTTAACCTACAACTGAGGAAGCCCCTCCCCCTCTCTCCCACCACATACGTAGTAGTGGAAAACACTGACCAGCATTTGCCTAAAACGTCAATTAAAACTTTTTTTAATTAATTTAACTTAAAAAAAATTTGCTCCCATTTTTCATGAGCTGAACTCAAAGATCTCAGACTTTTTCTACGTACACAAAAGGACTTCTTCTCTCAAATATTGTTCACAAATGTATCTAAATCTGTGTTAGTGAGCACTTCTCCTTTGCCGAGATAATCCATCCACCTTACAGGTGTGGCATATCAAGATGCTGATTAGACAGCATGATTATTGTACAGGTGTGCCTTAGGCTGGCCACAATAAAAGGTCACTCTAAAATGTGCAGTTTTACTGTATTGGGGGGGTCCGGGGGGGTCAGAAAACCAGCCAGTATCTGGTGTGACTACTATTTGCCTCACGCAGTGCAGCACATCTCCTTCGCATAGAGTTGATCAGGTTGTTGATTGTGGCCTGTGGGATGTTGGTCCACTCCTCTTCAATGGCTGCGAAGTTGCTGGATATTGGCAGGAACTGGAACACGCTGTCGTATACGCCGATCCAGAGCATCCCAAACATGCTCAATGGGTGACATGTCCAGTGAGTATGCTGGCCATGCAAGAACTGGGATGTTTTCAGCTTCCAGGAATTGTGTACAGATCCTTGCAACACGGGGCCGTGCATTATCATGCTGCAACATGAGGTGATGGTCGTGGATGAATGGCACAACAATGGGCCTTCGGATCTCGTCACGGTATCTCAATAAAATGCACCTGTGTTCGTTATCATACGCCTGCCCATACCATAGCCCCACCGCCACCATGGGCCACTCGATTCACAACGCTGACATCAGCAAACCGCTCACCCACACAACGCCATACACGCTGTCTGCCATCTGCCCTGTACAGTGAAAACCGGGATTCATCCGTGAAGAGAACACCTTTCCAAAGTGCCAGACTCCATGGACTGTGAGCATTTGCCCACCCAAGACGGTTACCATGACGAACTGCAGTCAGGTCGAGACCCCGATGAGTATGACGAGCATGCAGATGAGCTTCCCTGAGACGGTTTCTGACAGTTTGTGCAGAAATTGTTTGGTTATGCAAACCGATTGTTGCAGCAGCTGTCTGGGTGGCTGGTCTCAGACGATCTTGGAGGTGAAGATGCTGGATGTGGAGGTCCTGGGCTGGTGTGGTTACACCTGGTCTGCGGTTGTGAGGCCGGTTGGATGTACTGCCAAATTCTCTGAAACGCCTTTGGAGACGGCTTATGGTAAAGAAATGAACATTCAATTCACGGGCAACAGCTCTGGTGGACATTCCTGCTGTCAGCATGACAATTGCACGTTCCCTCAAAACTTGCGACATCTGTGGCATCGTGCTGTGTGATAAAACTACACATTTTAGAGTGGCCTTTTATTGTGGCCAGCCTAAGGCACACCTGTGCAATAATCATGCTGCCTAATCAGCATCTTGATATGCCACACCTGTGAGGTGGATGGATTATCTCGGCAAAGGAGATACGCCAGAATGTCCTTGTTCCAACCCAGGCTCTAAAACTCAACTTGGTCCTTATGAAGATAGACTCACAAGGAAACTTACACACACTTCAGCAAACATGCTCAAACATTTGGTCTCCTTCCATCCTGCAGGCCTTTTTGCCTCGCTGTGAAATTATTTTTCTGCACAATCACACTGAATATTGTGCCTCCAGATCAATGGCACTGCAATCACGCACACACAAACACGCACACACACTCCCTCCTTCTCGTTCATATGTTGGGAGGAGCTGGCGTGTTGATGTGGAGAGGTAATTATTTGCTTGGCCAGTCTGAGCCGGCTCTGAGTCTCAAGGACGGACCGGCCTGCAGCTACAGCACCAACCAACACTCCGATTACACAACGGAAACAGGCAGTGAGTGCGCGCGCGTGGGTGCGTGCATGTTTGTGATGTTGGTGCCGTGACTTGAATGAAAGTGTGTCCTTGTGTTTCTATATTTATGCATACAGAATGTATAGTTGGTATATGACTCGTGTGTGTGTGTGTGTTTGTATGTGTGTGGGCATATGCGGGCATTTGATGTGTATACGCCGGTGAGCAAATACAGTATATAGAACAATGGCTCTTGCAGCATCGTCCCTGTAGGTCTCCACCTCAGGGAATCACAGCCACAGTCCCATCATCACACGCACACACACACAAACACTTTCCCTTGTGTGTCATGGTTTAATAGCAGGGATGGGGAGCAGGAAATTGAGGTTGGATAGGAGATTGGGGAGAATAGGGGAGGGAGGCAAGGAGGGAGGGGAGGTTTCAGTGAGAAAAAGAAGAAGACAGGAAAGAGGAAGAGAGAGAGAGGTTGGAAAAAGGCCATAGGACGTTGAACATCAGTCATGATAGATCATCTCTAACAGGCCAGACAGATAATGTTTCACTTTCTGGCCCTGTAAAATCTTTTACAACAGCTCTCCCCAGATGACTGCTACCTGTTTTATTTGGCTCTGTATTTGTTTTTGTGTGCATAAATGTGTGTCTTTGTGTAGTTATAAGTACAAAGTGTGCATAAACAGGATTGCATGCTGCCATGTGTGTGTGTACATCTGCCTTTGTGCATGCATGCCTGCATGTGTGAACGCACATAAACAGGCCGATTATCAAGTGTGAAGTGTGTGTGAAAGGGCTTTCATGGTGATGTTTTCTTGAGTGTGTGTCCGTGTTTGTGTGTGTGTGTTAGTGCAGAGTGCCGTAAAAGCTGTGCCAGAGACTTTTGAGTGATGGCCCTGAACTACCACAGCCTGGAGACCAATAACTGTAGGCGGCTCAAGGAGGCTCCTGCCAAGTGACCAATGATTAGATCCAACTAAAGGAGACCGGAGCTGAGTGGCCCGTCACTCAGAGCCCCGTTCCCAGAATCCCCCAGTAACAGGACGGTGTTTCAAGTGTTGCAGAAATGGTTTACTCACTGGGTTCTTTTTTAATTTTGGAGTGGTTCTGGAAGTCTTCTGGCAAATGCACGATCTGGTTAGGAATTTTTAAAACAAGCAGCCATAGGAAGCTTTCAAGATTACACTTAAATAAGAGGCCTTTTAGAATTAAAAAGAACAGATATCCCAAGACTTGACTGTTGGCCGATACTGAGTACCCCTCTGATACAATATACAGTGCCATGCCATTATTTACCTGAAACCAGTTAATTTTTAAGGGGGCTAATTGGTTATTGTATCGGTATTGACTGACATACTAACCAAAACCCGATGCTGTAAGGAGTATCCGAGGCCAGTACCAATACCAGTATCGGCTTTTACCGATACAAGGACCGATATCAGAACAACTCTAAGGGAAAGTGGCAATATCTGGCTCCTGATGTAGTGTTAATGCTTAGAAGTGGATCAAGTCACTCAATTTATATGCAGGAGAAGCACAAGAGTGAAAAATTGTGATGGAGATTCGATAAAAAACTAATTAAACCCACTAGAGTATACTCCGTCTAATAGGCAGGCAGCACATTAGCTCTGAAAATCGTGTTCATTCAACAAGTTGGCGTTTTAACCAAAACAACCCAAACAACTGGTTCACAGTGATATATTGCTCCTCTGCTCTGACCCTGTGTTAGTTCTTTGCCTTAATGATAATGCTGCTTGTTTTCATGCTTCCTTGCAGACTTGGCTTGGTGTGTGTTTGTGTGCATGTGTTTGTGTTGCCTTTGTAGTATTGATCTGACGGAGCAGAGAGGGTGGTCCTCCACTTAGTTGTCAGTACATCCTGAAACTGAAAGAAAAACAGCCCTGTGTTTCCCAGAGTCTGGCAAACAGAAGTGGTGAAGTGAAATTGGCCGTGTTCATGTGCTCCGTTCAAGCAGTTATTTATGGAAAATATGAGTCTCCGGGCCTGCTGTTGTACTCCAATTTATGAGTAACACATCTCCCCGTCTGTGTAATTCATAAACTGACCTATTGATTTTTGCTGGAGTGGATCTCCTAAAGCATCCCTCCTGTCCTGTTGGTGGGACTCCATCCAGAACCCACTGAGTTCCAGCTGCGTGGCTCCGGCACTTCCTGCGGTCGTCCCGGGGTGACTGAGGTTCTGGCTGGCTGGTCTGCTGCTGGTCTGCTGGGTGCCCCGGGCGCCTGGATGAGATGGCTCCCACAGGACCCGCTCCCACTGCTCATTATTGTCCATGAATAGCTGCTGCATTGCAGATGGAGGGACGAGAGGGAGGAGAAGGAGAGTAAGACAGGGAGGACGTGCTGTAATGGGTGGAGAAGAGCAATGGTTTGTGGAGAAGCAGGGACAGGGGAACATGAGATCTGTGTGTGTGGGGGGAAGTGAAATGTCATTTTCAAGGACACAATTTTCAAGGTAATTGGAAATAATGCTGTGCTATTTACTGTTTTCAATATCTGCTCACACAACAAATCGGCATGCCGGCTTATTGCAGCCAAAATCTGATAGTTAGGAGTCAATAAGCATAGACTCACAGAGAGACAGGTGCTGAGAGGAGTGAGTGAAGACAGCCAGACTGGGTACAAATGAGGATGATAGAGAGGATGGGTCCGCTGCCTCATTACGTTTGTCAGTCTTTGATTAGCGTGTAATGATTGCTGCAGCCTCACAAACCTCCAGCTTCACTCACTGTAACATATACTATACATTCACACAAGGACACATGTTTGAAGGAGAACAAACCATTGATGTAATTTTAAAGATGAATCCACCTGTAATCAAATATATGCCCGTATGCAACTAAACTGCAGCTACTTTGATTGTTTGTTTATCTGATTGTTATCAAATTTGGCAATCAATCTAGGACAAATAATCAAGAAATTGATTGGGCATGTAGCAGAAAAGGAATTTCATTATCTAAATATTCAACCAAAAATGTATGTTACTTTACAAGCTAGAGTGCATATTCTTCTTCAATGGGAAGAATTTGATGGTTTTATTTGATGTACAGTAAACTAAATACTTAGAATTTTGGACTGTTTGGAATTTGATGCAGATTTAATACCTAGATCAAATGTCAGAAAGTAGTGTAAATTGCCTTTAACGCTTTTCTAAAAATGTAATAGACTATAGACTCTCACATAAATACAAATCCCTTTTAATCCGTATTATCGATTGGTTGTCTGGCCTGTTGAGTAATGACGATGATGATAATAACATAATGATCATTCCTCTCTGCTCTAAAATGCCTGTGGTCTGCACTGCATTTTTTGGCAGAAGTGTGACATTAATTTGTCCTTGTGGAAAATGTTTGTGGTTTGGTTGGAAAGATTTTGGCACAGATGTTAAAACTCTGTGGACCTCTCTCTCTCTTCTTTCTCTCTCTCTCTCTCTCTCTCTCTATCTGTCTATATACTCCGCTCTATTCCGCTCACTCCCTCCAGTCGCGGTTAACGGGCGTGCGGTTGCCAGGAGAGACGCGCGTGCAGTACCGTGTACAGCTTTAACGGCAGAGCGGCACGGGCTCTCCCCCGCCATTTCTTCGTGTCGAGCCCTGGAATGTCGAGCAGCGGCTCGGGCTCTTCCTCGCGGAAGGAGTTCGATGTGAAGCAGATCCTCAGGATCCGATGGAGGTGGTTTGGTCACCCCGCGGTGCCTCCGCCTCACTCCCCGCCGCTGGGAGACTACTTCGCCGGGAGGAGAGCGGGCGGCAGTTCCGGAGACGGACCTTCAGTTAGCGGTAGTAGCAACTCGAATTCAGCAAGCGTTACCCCTAGCGCGGGGAGTCACAGTGGTTTGGTGGCCAGCGGCAGCGCCGGGTCTAACCTGTGTAACGGCAGCAGCAGAAAGTTTGCTGATCCGACGGGGAGTCGGGGCGGTCCGGGAGGAGCGGCAGCTGGAGCAACGGGCAGCTCCTGCCCCCGCTCCTTCAGTCAGCCGGAGTGCAGGAGCTCCTCCGCGGCGCTGTCGTGGGTCTCTCCGCCGCCTCATCGTCGTTCGCGGCCGTTGACGACCATGGAGCAACCAGGTGAGGGTCCGGTTCCTCAGCTGGTGCCCGAGCCCTCCGCTCAGGTTGGAGCTGAGGAGGAGGCGGGGGCTCCGGCAGCGTCGGGCACCGAGGAGAGCAACAACCACCCGGAAACTGACTCCAGCTCCTGCAGGTAAGGTTCCGGGAATTTGTAGCTAAAACTTTCTTTAAGAAATCCACAAAAAACTCCTGAAAAGTTACAGTAAAGAGCTTAATCTCTGTTAACTTTTAAAGTTACAGAAGAGTAAACTGTAGACTGCTTACTCATTTAAACACCATGTTCATGTTTACCGTCATTATCTTATTCGTCATTATATAGCTATTCATTGTACTCACATGGCAGGTCGGAACTGCGAAAGCTAAGCTCCTACTGAATGTACAGAGGAAGTAAATTGGGGATATTTCGGCTAGAAGCTGTTCAGGCAGTACATGCAGTAGTGTAGAAGGGCCACTCATTACATATAGACAGAAAGAGAGAGAAAATGATGGCAGAGTACCTTTGGGACAGCATGTGGTCCACTGATTTCTCCCCTCAACTTCCTAATGAGGCTTCACCAACCAGGCTCTGCAAGCAGACACACAAACCGCACACACACGCACACACACTCTAGTGAATATGGGATTTTCAGAGTCAAATTAACAATATGGCTCCAGGGCTGAGCTCCAGTATGTAGAAACATACTGCACTTGACATTTATATTGTTTTGTCTTGAGCGACTGATTCTTCCAGCTTTTACTCACAATCCTCAGTGCTCAGGATGTTTGCGTGCATGATGGAGTGTGTAGCACTGACATCTCCGTCCAGCTGTAGTGATGTGAAAGGCATTTAATTAGTAGTTTCCATGGAGACTGCAAAACAAAGCAATTAGGGCATCATATTTCCTCTTTAAAGAGCATCTGCAGACTCTCGGATTTATCATTTATTATGATGCAGCAGTAAATGTGATGAAGTAAAGGGAGAAATAGTGTGTGTGTGTGTGTGTGTGTTTTTACTATGATAATGCATCTGAAAGCCTCCTATCATACTCTGTGTTCCCAAGGCACACATCAGAAATATAAATGATTCATAGGACAGGCTCCCACATAAACACACACCCTTTTAAACAGCTCTCAGTGGGAGCAAATGCAGATATATCTTTAAAATCTGTTACTCATTCAACACATTTTTTTTTTCGACGTAAGTGTGTGTTTTGTACACAATAGACAGAAAAAGACATACAAGGATAAAAAATAAGGTTTTAAAAATATCTTTTGTTATGCAAGTCTTGATGCCTTATCTTTTGTGATGGCTGGGCAGCGCTTCCATGGAAAATTGCTTTAATAGTAATGCGTTTGCACACACACATCGGCCTCATCATTAGCATAGGCAAAGAATGATGTGAACCTGAACGGGTTTGAATACATATTGCACATGTGCATGGATATAGCCGTGTCCCCCACACGTTATGGTTGCCATACCAACTCAGAGATCACTTCCTGCAGCGTACACGTGCAGCTCCTTCATGTATGTTTTGTGATTTCTTTCTGTGTGTGTGTCTTTCTGTACGCGTCCTTCTGAGAGCTCCTGTACGGTGAGATACTCCAAGAACACGAGTGGCAGAATCCCAAATGGGATCATGGGAAGGGACGCGTACAGAATCCCAGAGTGGCTGACGGCTCGCCTCGACTCCACTGATCTCCTCCTCTCCCTTTTACTTTCTCACCCCAACCCCTCTCCCCCGCCCCACCACCCTTTAATCCTGGTGTGCCTCACTTGCTCACTCCCTCTCCCTCTGTCCCGTGTTCATCTCTGCCCAACCTTGTCCCTTTATTTACCCTCTCTCTCTCTCTCTCTCTCTCTTTCTCTCTCTCTCTTTTCCCTGCGTATGGGTTGGAAAACAAAAGCATTTGCATGTGTGTCACAGAGGGTGTAATATATTGCCAGGCATGCACTGTGACTGTATGATCACGTCGTATATCAGCCCAAAGAACAAAGTTTCATTTGCATTAGCTGTTAGCCTGCAGGCTAATCAGCCTGGATAGTTAATCACGAGGGGGTTGCAAATGTGTGTCAGGAAGAGAGACTCTGAATCAGAGCGGTGTGAGTGTCCTTGCCTGGTGCAGGGGCTTAAAAATGTGGCTGCATGGTGTTGATTCACCCTGTGTTTCTCCTCCCTCTCTCTCTGTTTCTCTCTCTGTCCATGTTGAGTGCCTGCCAGGCTCAATTAAGGGGACTGGAAGGCAGCGTTACCCCACTTCAAAGCCATCTCCTCTGGCAGTATTTAGCCCCACCATTCGTCCACATACACACTCACAGATGCATGCACACTCACACACAAGAGAGGACAGGAAAGCTCGCCAAAAAGCCGCCTTGGAGGGTGAGAAATGGGATAGGGAAGAGAGGGGACTGAGGCAAAGATGGATGATGGGATGAGGTGGGATGAAGTGAGTGATGGATGAGATTAGTGGAAGATATAAAAGTGAGGATGGGAGAAGGATATAGTCGGGTAGAGGACGGAGGCAGAGGGGAGATGACACATCACCATCAGGCAGCATACATAAAACAAATATGTGTGCATGGATACTGTGAGCGCAATTCATTCCAGCTTTTTCTTACTTTTCTAAACAGTGTCAAAACAAATCACAAATTTGCCTCCAGTGCTTTACACCTGCAGTAGCAGATTTATTAGGCTTCTCGGGAGCTGCAGAAAAAGGCTGTAAACAAAACACTGACATTTAATTACCCTTTTAAATTGATGGCAAATTTCTCAGAAAGCGGTTTACAGATCTTACGAAAGCGGAGCAACATTGGCATTAATTTGAACATTCACCAACTGCAAAGAGAAATATCAGGTTCCTTA
Source organism: Semicossyphus pulcher (assembly GCF_022749685.1). NCBI lineage: Eukaryota > Metazoa > Chordata > Actinopteri > Labriformes > Labridae > Semicossyphus > Semicossyphus pulcher. Next base: position 10,211,122 of record NW_027211681.1, read on the forward strand.
CTTAATGCCCCACTATGGTGACTAGCTTGTTGCTAACTTTGCTGCCGGCTGGTTGGTGCTTGGCAGGTCGTGCACTGTAGATTTATGAGCTCTAGTTTTCCATCCAGCTGCATACGAGAGCAGAGATGATGAGAGATGCGAGGGTGAACCGAAACAGTAAAGTTCCTGGTTGGAAAATTTAAACAACGGCCTGAAAGATGCTGAAATGTTTCAAAGGGATGCACCAAACTGACCTTTTCAGACCCAATATGATAACCGAGTTTCTGGTATTGGTTGATCCTGAGTTTCATTTATAAGCTGTGTTCTCACTGTGTGGAAAAGATTTGGACCATTCTTTTATCAACAATGTAATAGGCATGACTTAAACATTGCTTCCCTAAATGTGAAACAAAATGTAACTGCTTTTCAGGTAATGAAAGTAGTTGTTAGTAGCAAGTAGTTGTTGGCATAGATGGTGTGAAATACCTCAAAAGGGGGTATCATGCTGTTTCACATTTTAAGATGTGTATATATATAACGTTACAATGTTGGATGTTCAGACTAAACGTGGGTGAAGTCTCAAATCTGTAGGTAAAAGTATGTTGGAGTAATCCCCAGGCTTCTCAGCTCAGTCTGCAGGCTGCTGTGAATGCCAGGTTTCACACAGTTCTTTCTACACGCTGCACTTTGTGACGTCACAAAGTGATTCTAGTGTGGGCCAGGCATAACACAACATAATTGACAAAGTGACAATATTAGGTAACCGAGTAAAAACATGTAATGTGGATGAGAAATACTTTTATGTGCTGCTAAGCAATAACAGAAAACAGTCTCTGTACCAGAAAGGCTGAACAGAGGACCCACTACAGATACACAAAGAATTACTTCTGTTTTAGATGGTTTAGCTGTTCAATATCATGTTGTGTTCACAAGCAACATTTTCAGTGCCCTACCAGAGTTTCTGCCTTGCTCTTACTTTGTAAATTCCTGTGAGAAAAAGCTGGTGGAAAATTTCGATTAAGAACAGTTTGATTTGCAACAAACCCACACACGCTCACTCACTCACACACAAACACACAACTACCACATCCGCATAAGAGTGTGATTTCTTTTAAGCTGTAGAAGTGCAATGATTCGTCCTTGGAGGATCAGTTCATTTCTTATCTCTTTGTGCTTTAGGGCCAGTCCTGTTAAATTAAAAATGGAAGTACGGCTCCGGCTTTCATAAATTAAAAGCTGGTTTGGGAGCCGGGATGGCTGATGATTCACAGGGTGGCAGCTGTACTTTGGTGCTTGTCTTTGGATGAACACGCACACACAGACACGCACACACCTCATCAGCTCAGACTGCAAGAATAAGACATAACAGCCCAAGGCCTCTGCACTTCCACCAGTGAATAACGAATGTTGAAGCCATCCTGGCCCCAAACTCTGCTTCATTTCTCACTGTTGGTATAGATACGAGGAAACGGGTTGCCATTAGGGAGCACAGTAAATTACTATGTATCCTATGGGCTCGGCTCCCACAGCTATTTAATTGGCAGCCTCTCTTTTAAGTGGGCTAAATTTATCTGGTCATTTACTCCAAGTAATTGGAGCATTAAAGGGCTTTTGTCCGCTTCTGGCGACATACAGTAACCCTGTTGAAAAGTGAAGGAGAGAAAACGTGTGAAGAAACAGCAGCTGGTGTTGCTCTCGCCACACATCTGTGTCTTTGTCTCGAACAGAAGAGAATCGATATCAACACATGCACTCAAAGCCTCTGCCTCCTTCTCTTTGTGTTTTATGTGTGTGTCTGTCACAGGACGTCTAACAGCAGCGCCACACTGTCCTCGTGCGTCTCCATGGAGCCCTGTGCGTGTCCGGAGGAGTCTATGTTCACGGCTCTGTCCCACGCAGATGCCACCTTCAGCAAGATGGAGGGATACCTGAGGTCCCGGCAGCTGTGTGACGTTGTGCTGGTGGCTGGAGAGAGGCGGATACCTGCACATAGGTGGGAGCAAAGAGACACTCACATTTTGCAAAGATTGTGCTTTTGTATATTGTCGCTGTTCCTTAGAAGGGCTGCAACTTATTTTTATTCGCCTTATTCAATATTGCCTGGTTCACCACAGCATCAACAGGATGTAATTAACAATTTATTGATTAATGAGATTGATGATAATGATGCTTGACCTTGGACATTTCAAACTTCTTGCGGCTGACGTTTTACGGAAGCTTCACTTGGGATCCCCCGTTGCACAGAATGCGAGAGCAAAAGAGGAGGAGAGGGGTGGGTTTGAATTTATGGGAATGCTGGAAGAGGCGTGGTCCAGGTGTGGTCCTGCTCCTGAAATGTTCCTATATAGCATTAGTTATAGATAAGATGCATTGACTAAATGTTCCGGCCAAAAAGAGTGATGTCTTTAAAATGCATGTTTTTCCAACCAATAATCTTAATATTGACACCCAGATGTGCCAGACACATAAATCCACATGTCTTTGTCTATAGTTATATTAGTCGATTGACAGAAAAAATATTACTTAATTCACTTTTTAAGCATAAATGCCTTAAACACATCATTTTAGCGTCTTAAACATGAGGAATTTGCAAATATTTTTCATCCATTTTGCATCCATATCTCTTGTGTTAAGACTGTTAGTTGGGAAAAGTAACAACTTGAAGACAGCACCTTTTGATTTAAATTTTATAGACAACATTCAATCAATTACCGTAAAATTTGGTGTATAAGACACACTTTTAATACATTTTTTAAATCTAAAAAGTAGGCTGCGTCCTATATACCGGTGCGACCAATATACGAGTAGAGAGGTATTTTATTTTGTTACAGTATTTTACCCAGATGATGGCGCTAGCTAAAGCTTCATCACGATCATCATGATCGCCACTGCAGCCACCATCCTCACAACAATCAACGTTACCGTAGGCTGAGCTCAACTACAGCACCGAAAAATACCCCAAAAAAACAGACTGCGTCTAATATTTTGGTGCACCTCATATTCCAGATTTTACGGTAAACACAAAAATAATTATCAGCCAACACTTACAACAAACTTTGCAGAATGCACACAAATACAGAAACATTACAAATATCTTTTGCATGCAATGATGACACATCATGCGCACACACACACACACACACACACACACACACACACACACACACACACACACACTTACACAAACATGATGACACATACTGCACACACAGGATACTGTTTGGAAACATTCTCTCATGCACACAGCAGAACCACAGGCATGCTTATAAAGTCTCTTTTATTTTTGTATTCTCTCTGTACCACACATAGTCCACGGAGCCTCTGAATCATGCATCAAACACACACTCACTCACACACACACACGTGCCTGTCACCCACCTCATGGCCCCCGCTGCACTGCTCTGTTGCTGCTGCTCTCTGGGCATGTGGCCACTGGTTCAGCTGCAGGGTCCATCTGCAGCAGGATGAGACAGAAGAGCGGCCCTCCACCGGCAGAAAGACTCCTTTTCCCGCGCTGCCTTCCTCTTCTGCCTCACTTGATTTGGTCCTCCAGGCACAGATGGTGACAAACAAAAGACCCTGCTGTACGAGAATCCTAATGGCGTATGTGAAAGAGTGTGTCGGCATCTGAAGTTACATGTGTGCCAGCGAGGGGGTGGGAGCAAAACATCTTGGTTTGAAAGTGGTTGTTTTGTTTGCAATTGATTTATTGTATGTGTAGGATAAAGGCGCTTTTCTGGGAACAAAACATACACCCTCTCCCTCTCCCTCTCCCTCTCTCACTTGCACACACTGACAAAAGCAGCGTACATGCTGGGTAGGCCGCTTGTACTGTATATAGCTGCAGATTTTGTGTGGAGTTTGTTGCTAGCAGTGCATTTTGAGCAAAACTCAAGCTCTATATGTTTTTTAAAAAAGTAGAGCACTATTATACATTTTGTCTCCGGGGCTGTACCTGACACAAATACATTATCTTGCAAATCTCGCTACTTTTGTTGGCCATATGGATTCCTTTGTGAGATTGCAGCCTCAACATTTTTTACTAAGTATACTTTTAGTTCAGAACCCTTTGTCTGCTGTTACTGTGGATCAATAGGCATGTATCCGGGGCCCATTATGTGCACACCATGGTTCTTGTTTGATTTTAGTACAACAACACTAAGAGTATACAGTAATGATAGTGTCTGTGTCAGCCTGCACTTAAACACAGCAGTGATCTTAGCTTAATGCTAACATCAGCATACTAACACGCTTGCATGCTTTCCATCTAAATTATGCATGCTAATTAACATTTGCTAATTAGCACTTAACACAAGTAGAGCTGAAGTAGGTGAGAGTTTTGCAGGTTAATAGTTAAAGGTTCAATCTCAAAGATTTCCGTTTCGGTCTCTATGGCGGCACCTAACGGCAGTAAACGGTGATTACAGGAGGACACTTCCCAATTAATCCAGACGTCCACAGTTGGCTCCCTTTGTAACGGTTTTCCTGGCTGATTGTCGCTTTCCTTTTTAGACTGTTTGCCTTCATCTCAGCGTCGAATTTGTTTCTTTTTCTTTGGATTTTCACTTCTTGTTGAAGTTGTATCTGTAGTCATCGATCTTTTCTTTGTTTGTTCAGTCATAGTAGATTACTGTTTACTCGCAACACTTGCTGAGACCGGAAAAGCAGCCGCTTAGCTCCGCCTACCCTCTCTGGCAGACCAACCACTGCTGGGTGATGGAAAACGCGTCACAAACTGGGCGCCTCTTGGGATTTTTTCCGCAAATGTCGCCACAGACACCCAGTCTGTAGTAATACTATATACTACAAATGCAAAGGCTTTCATCAGTGGGCCACAGGCTCAGTCACCATTGTGTTACCTCATTCGGCGATAGACTTAGACTTAACAGACATTTATTTACATGAAAATCTCAGAGATTATACCTTTAAGGAACAACCGATCTATTAAAAATCATCCCCTATGAAGTTCAATGATGTACACAAGTCTGTAGAAATCTATCCTGTAGTTGGTGAGACATTTCACCCAAAACCACACATACGAATCTCACAGTGTTTCAGGGAAAGTTGGGCATCACCAGAGTCTTAAGGATTCAGCATGTGGGACCCATTAATGTCTGTGTACAGATTTGTGCCTGGCCATGGATATAGAAATATTTCACTGGATAAGTGGAAACTTTCTCTCGCTTGTGGCGTTAGAGGAAAAGTCAGTAGGAAACACACTGCAGGAAACATGAACTAAATTTTGTGGCTATGTATCAAAATAGTTGTCAAGACATTTCCTTCCAGACTAAAGTGTCGACCAACTGACTGACCAACATATCACCATCCCTGCAGCCGTACCATTAGTGAGGCTACAAATGTGCATCTCCCATACCTTTATTTTTGAGAGAAAAGTGATTACTGTTGAGTAAGTCTCTCCTTCCAGCCCTCCTGTTGTTTTTCCCCTCTCTGTTTTTCCACGACTGTATTTCAGCACCAAGCAGCAAATCCATACTGAACACAAACAGACACAGTGTTCAGTTTCCAGCTCTCGCCTTCCTTTCCTGAGTCCAACTCATCTGTTTCCTGCTCTCCTCTCTCTGGCATTTTGTCTTCTCTCTGCTCTTTCTATTACAGTTTGACACACTGCCTGTCAGGACTCTGTCTATGGCAAGGTGTGCAAATAACCTGCCGCTGTATATAGACCGTGTCGCTCACTGCTAGTCAGACCCACATAAAAAATTAAGGAGTGAAAATGCTATACGTGTGTGTGACAGAGAGAGGGAGAGATAAGAAAGAGATACCCGACTGGAATACTGGCTGAACAACTTCCTGCTGATGATAGTATATTCTGACATACACACACACACATGCACATGCACCGCTCTTCTCTGCTTCAGGCTATCTGGTCCCAGTGTCACACTCAGTAATGAGATTATAAACATGTGCATAACACACACACATTAGGTACACACACAAACACATTCAAGCCTATTCGATGAAGAAAACACACAAGAACACACACAACAATGGAGGAAGAGAATCGAGCAAAAATTGCAAGCACACGTATTTTCGAAACTGTTTATGTATCTGTCAAACGTATCTCTAATTTAAGCTTCGTTCTGATCAGTTGGTTTGTTATCATCTGTGTTTAGATCAGGACGTGAACAATACTGAACCCTGCATTGATCTGGAGGACTTTCCATTTAACAATCAACACCTCAGTTACAAAGTACAGAAGCCCTTAGAGGACATGCATCCATACATGTATTTACTCCGGTTTCCCGTGATAACTTGTAATTTCTGGTCGTTTTCTCGTGGCAGTGGCAGCATGGCACGTCCTGGTCTGTAATATCACAGTGACCGGCCTCTTTCTTAGATCTCCAGAAAAGGAAAACCAGCTTCGTTATCCCGAGATAAAAATAAGTCAAGATCTCGAGAAAACAACCGGAAATTAAGTCGTTGTCGCAGGAAAACTGAGTAAATGAAATGTATGAAAACAAGTCCGTAACAAAGACATCTCCAAGAGCAAAGAAAGAAACTACTGCTGATGAAACACTAAATAACAAGTTCTTGAAATGATAGGTTAATGGATTGTCGCGTCGTGACCTTAAGGTAAATCCTCTCTGTCCTTCGTCGAGCTTGTTTTCCATTACGCCGTATCTCTTCTTCTTCAGACTCCCTCCATACTTAATTTCACATTGACCTTACTGAAAGCGCGTTTCTTTCTTTCTTTCTTTCTCTCTCTCTCTCTCTTTCTGTCCCCTTTCTTTCTCTCTCGTCCGTGCGCTCAGCTGCAGTGATTGACACATGCAAATTAAATAATCTCCTCTCTGACTGCACCGATTGGCGTGTCTTTTATACTCCGAGCCAGGACTTCATCTAGCCAGTGTTGTTTCTTCTTTTGTACCGTTTTGTGGCAAGTCTTCTGTGTAAAAAAAAGATATTCATTTTCTGAAATAACAACCAATAGTTAACAAAGGAAGTGAAAATTGCAGAGAATAGGCAGATTTTTGTTCCCCACAGGGGATAGTACGGCAGAAACAAAGCAAATAGACGGTATGAGTAGAATTACAGTACTGGCTTTAGAGCAGCACAAGCTTTTTCTCTCATTATTTATGAATGTAAGAGTTTCAGAGGATATCATTATGTCGAGACAATCACTAACAGTGTATTAACACATCTTCTGGCTTTTTACAACGTCATTATCTGAAGCTAAAGTGTGCTAATGTGAGAAAAAGCTTCCGGGTCTTTACAGCAGCTGTGTGTACATTGTGCACAGTTTTAGTTTCACATAATTTAGAGACCTTCTAATCTGGCAGCGGTTTCACAGATAAACAACCCTAAACAAACACATGATTTTACAAGTTATGAAAATGTTTATTATATATTAAAAACCTGCTTCTTACTGCCAGTGAGGGAAAACATGCTCCACTGCAATTTGGCTACGAAGGTTTAAACACTCTGAGGACATTGCGCTGTTTATCCTCAATGTGCTCACTGTGCACAAACATCTGGAGACGCCTCGGGCCCAGGCTCGCCTTTCGTTTGCACAGTTTTCTTCTACCTCTAATAACATCTCTTCAGAGAGGGGAGATATACACGATGAGAGCCCCGTTTGGAGAGGAGTTATTTCTTTAGGGGAAACTAGGTGATTTAATATTCAATATTGCATGCACGAAAAGGTCATTTTAATCCATTCTGGAGCACATACCTGCACGCTTTCCCCTTCTGCTGCAGCTATATTAACAATCCAATTACTGACTTTTTCAGCATGATTAACTTGTTGGAAATGTGTTTTATTTCTTGACCATACACACTTTATTTCAGACATAAGCATTTCAGACTTATGCCTTGTTGAAATGTTAAAATGGGGAATTTCGGACCAAGTTGTTGTAAAAACTCCCCTTAGAACTGCAAACCCTCAAAGGGCTTTTCACCCGTTTGCTTTTGCACAATCAATAGAATCTGAAGTGTTGCAAGCTTGTTAGCTGCTGCCTTATCAAAGCCACATACAGCAACACGATGCCTGACTCTGTGGTCACCGCTTTTATTAATCTTGCAATGTAAAACTTGAAGATGTGAGGATGTGTTTCCTTGTAAGATCGTGTGAAAGTCTCTGTTGCACTAAGAACCACAGATGTACTTGATATCCCGTTATGCTGGTCTCTGTCTGACACTTGTCTGCTGTGGCGACTTGTTGTCTGCTGAACTTCCCATCTCACAACACTCCTGATTCGGTGGAAAGGTTTGCACTTGTTTGTTAATTTAAAAGCTGACATAAACACTTTTGTTAAGTGTAAAAAAGCTTGATAGAGAAGGTCAAACCCCTCTTACCCTCCCGCCCCTGCATATATGTGTGCGGTGGGCATTAATGTTGGAGCTTCTGTGAGAATTTCTCGCTCTGACTTTGGGCAGGAGTTTTGGAAGGGCTTTTTGGACATTAAACCTGACTAATGCCTTTCCAGTGGCTCTGATGTGTATCTCCTCTGTGAGGTATTTACAGGATGATAATGTGTCTGCTTGTGTCATCATTTCCAGGCTGCTCTTTCCCCCTCTGTTCTGCATCTTTTCCCTGTCAGCTCAGACTCCCGTCCTGTCAGCAAGGTCAAAGTGTTCTGCTCCTCCATTACAGCCGGCGTCCATCCATTCTCCCTGACTGATGCCTGACTCTCTCTCTCTCTCTCCTTCACAGACTGGTCCTCTCATCCGTGTCCGACTACTTTGCGGCCATGTTTACCAGTGATGTTAGGGAGGCCAAACAGGACGAGGTGAAGATGGAAGGAGTGGACCCTGATGCATTGTGGGTCCTGGTGCAGTTCGCATATACAGGTACACAAACATCCTTAATAGAAAAAGAATAAGGCTTCTCTCTTTCTGTTGAACAAATCACACACACTGGTCAGTGAAACATTCTGTGATCCTCAGTCACAGCCAACCATCCTAATCCTCAACAAAAACAAAATCAGGGTTGGTATGATGTTTAGGAAATGCTTTATGTTATGTTATGTTTATAAGTTAAGAGATATGTTTGAAAAACCTTTCAAAATAAAAGTCATATTTGCTTGTTGTCTCCTGGCGGCTCACACCAGATGCAGAACAGTTACAAAGAGAACAGGTGGATTTTATTGCTGCATCAGCAACATGCCGGGCTGTGTTTTATTGACAACTGGCTGGCTTACAAAACATATAAAAAATGGCTTCCAATAGGAGCAACAGGAAGGAAGGCATGCAGCTGGTACATAAACTAAGTGACATTATATTTTGATTACTGCGAGTTTAAAGCTAAACGGTAAACCTTATTTTTTATGTATTGCTTTTACTTACAATTTAGATGTGATGATAAAGTTGTCAAGAGTGTAATTTTCCTCTTCAAAGGTGAACGAACCCTGAAAAAAACACATTCTTATATGTTGTGTGTGAAGCCAAAGATGATGTAGCTTATTAATTCGCTTCAACATCCAAATTATTATCAAGAATCTGTTAAATACACATCAATGATCCCCTTTGTGATACATGATAGCATGTTTTTTTCATAATTATGGACATAGGCACTTAAGCAGCTGTAGTCGCTCCTACACACATATCGTCTTTCTGCGTTCTTTGTATTAATCTGCAGCTGAAAATAGTCCCCAGAAAATGATTAACTCCTATTTTCCTAAGGTTTTCCAAAATAAAAATGCCCTGCTGTTTTTAGGAAATTCCTTATTTTCTTAAATAAAACTTTATGTTTAAGGTCCATTAAACAAATGGGCTTTGGGCTGAGTGCCACAGACGGGGAAGCAAAACAGATCCAGCTGTTGTTTTGCATGTGTAGTTGTTTGTGTTGCGGTGAATGTAAACCAGTTAGGAAGCCTGGGAAGCAGTAATTAACTTCTTGTGTGTTTTGGTTTGGCTTTAAACACACAAAAAAATCTTCCCTCTAATCAAACTCAGCAGCAATAACGTTCTTGTTCTCACTTAATGGATTCATTTCGGTCTCATTTCTGTAAATAATGAAGGACTCTCATGATCAGTTGCTTGAGTTGGTGATTTTAAACCTTTGAAATAAGCAGCTTCTTTGTCTGTTTTTAATGCCTCCTGACCGTCTTCCTTCAGGCCGTCTGGAGTTGAGGGAGGACACCATCGAGTCTCTGCTGTCGGCCTCCTGCCTGCTCCAGCTGACGTCTGTGGTTCAGGCCTGCTGCTCGTTCCTCATGAAGCAGCTCCACCCCTCGAACTGTCTGGGTATCCGCTCCTACGCCGACGCTCAGGGCTGCCACGAGCTGCAGAGGGCCGCTCACGCCTACACCATGGTGGGTACACGTCCAGCGATTGTAGAGAAACTGAATGAAACTTCTTTCAGCTCTCCTGCTTTACCTGTACTCTTTCCTCTGCTTGATGATATTCTGGGAACAAATTGGTCCCTCATTCTCAATGCACCACACACCATTATCCCCACAATGGCTGTTTTCAGCCGAGGGTTGCTATGGTGACCGTGAAAATGCTTTCTTGTTCTTTGCCGTCTTCTGTATGAGCCATTTTCATTTCACCTTGCCTCCCTGGGTGTGAGTCTGTCTCTGTCAGTGTCAGCGTTCCTCCTTTTCCTCCTTCCTTTCTCTGTTTCTCTCTAAGTGGATTATTGTTCAACTTTAATCTGAGGTAATTAGGTCGTTGAGGCTGCTTTATCTGTGTGTGACTGTCTGCCTGTGTCTGTAATTCTCTCTCTCGCACACGCACACACAATTATTCACACACTAACACAGCTCAACACTTTATTACAGCCAATATGCAGGAGCTACACAATAGACTGGGTAGAGAAAGATAGTCTTTTCTTTTGTCTTGTATTTTAAATGTTATTTTGTATGTGGGAATCAGGTCACGTTTACATGTTTCATGTATTTCTTCCTGTTTTCTAATTTCCACAAGTAATACTTTCCTCAGAATAATGAAGTAGAATATTTAATGTAGTGTAACGGTACAGGAAACATTTCAACATTTATGATAACACCATTGTCATCTACTTCCTTATTGTCACAGTTAACAACTACACACAATCACTGAGCATCATCTCTCTTCTACATAGAAATGTATAATCTGTAGGCAGGGACGTGGATTATTAGTACGGGAAGTGTTGTGGTTTCCGTTTATGGTAAGCTTGTAGTCTGAGGAATGTTGACCAATCACGTATCAGCAGGCTGCGGTGTATGCAGGAAAAACAGTCCGTGTGGAGAGCAAAAGCAGACGGATTATACTCCGCTGTAATGACATCCAGACTCCCCTCAGCATCATCTGACAACGATGTAGCTTCTTATTAATCTCTTTAAACATGTAAGTTCAGCTAACAATCTGTTCTAGATCCAAAATTCAACTTGAGATGAATTCCCTTGACGCGGTGTTACGAAAGCCACTCAGCGTCTAGATTTCCCAACTTCCTCGAATGCATCAGAAATGATCGATCTGACCTCAGTTCAACAAAAGAGCATTTCTAAAGTTGTTTTCTTCTCCTCTTAAGGACAGACCTGACAAAGCTTCATTTTTACTTTTTATTAATCTGGAATGTGCGCAAAATTCACCGTCCCAGGGGTTATATCAGTGTCGAGTTTGCTGAGCATAATGTGGTCTGACACTGAGAACATGTAGCACATGCTTTGTTTACATTCGCCTATTTTTAGGTATCTGTTTTCTGATTCTATCCCCCATCTGAATTCTCTCGCTATTAGGTCTAAGATGATTAGTCGTTAATTGTCAGAAAATGAACATGGCTCCCAAATTCTCTGGCTCCAACATCTTAATTCAAAGATTTTCTTTTGCGATCAAAACTTTAGCTCTTAAGGTTTTGGACTGTAAGTAAGACAACAAAAAGCGATTTCAAGATGTAACCTTGTTCTTTAAGTTGTTGTTAAGGACAATTTTTTGTGGCATTTTATAGACCAAGCAATTGTTTTTATTAAATGAGAAGAAAAATCTGCTAATATATCTGTATTTGCAGCCCCACTTATTTCAAGCCGCCTCTCCATCTTCTACCACTGAATTATTTCATTTTCTCACCCACACCCTTTTTTGTCTCCGGCTTTTCATCCATCTTCCCCTGACCTTTCTCAAGCCTTCATTTCCTTCCTGCTATTCTCTCTCCTCCCAACCCCTGATCCCTTTCCTCCCCTCACCACTCATATCTTCCAATTGGTTTTTCCTCCTCTCATTCCTCCCTTCTTACGCAGTTCATTACTCATTCACCCACTAATCTTTGGAGTCTAATCTGCCTCCTTCCTTCTCTATTCTTATTGCCCTTTCACTTCTCCGTCCACCAGGAGCACTTTCTGGATGTGGTGGGCGGCCAGGAGTTCCTGCTGCTCCCATTGGAGGAGATGGAGAGGCTGCTCACGTCTGATGACGTCAACGTGCCGGACGAAGAAACCGTGGTTACTTCTTTGCTAACATGGGTCGGACACGATGCTGCCACACGACAACGTCACCTGCCTGCGCTGATGGCTCATGTCCGACTGCCACTGCTGCAGCCACAGGTGAGAGCAGTAAGGAACTCTGACTCATATCGTACTGTTGTTAATTCTGCCTTTAATTAAAAAACGACATATTATAGGCTGAAAACAATGTAAAAGGCTTTTCCAAAACTAACGAGACTTATCTTTATGGCAAGCTTGTTTAGCCTTCCAGCTTGCAAATTACATGCTCAGGTTTAGAGTTACTCCAATACTGGTATCAGTATCAGCTTCAATGCTGGCTAAAATGCAGTATTGGCATAAAATGACCAACGATTCTCAATGTTGAAGAGTTTAAACTGTGGCTTTATCTAAGAAACAGTCAGCAGGTCAGTAGCAGATACATCAAAAAGTGATATTCTCCTTAAAAACAGTTTCCTATCCCAAGCACGCCTGGAATGAAGATGTGTTAACCTTGCTCCTATCACTCCTGCCATAATCATTAGAAAGTCTGGGCATGACGCCTGTTATGAAGGCACTTCAGGCACCATCAACTCTCTGAGGACTCTAGTAGTTTCTCTCTAACTGCATGTGGCTGTGTTGCTTGTGAATTGTACTTTTTGTGCAAGCTGTTTTGCGTAGAAAGGGAAATTTTGTGTGAAATGTTTTCATTTGCCAAATGTAGATATGTGTAAATAGCACCACAGTACCGGGACACGTTTTGCTTGGCAGTGCAGGTGCTTTGAGAATTACACGTTTTCCTTTTGTCTTATTTGTGCAGGTTTAGTGGCTGCAAAAGCTGCAAAATCCTTTTGTGTCTGTGTTTTAAAATAGAATGGACAAAGAAACCTTTATATGGATCGGTCAACTCATGGCCGATACCCGATTCACTCGTGAGGTTAGCATAGCTTTCTGTCTTTCTTTGTCTCTCCATTTTCCTCCGTCTCTTTCCGTTCTTTCTTCTCTCTCCCGCTTTTAAATCAGTCAGTGGGCATTAATGCATCTGTACAATGCTGGGAAGCTGACTGTGAAAAGATTAATTACATACAGTAAGTAGAGCACATTAGTTACCCACTGTGTTCATGAGGCTGTTGTCCATTAGGTGTAGCTTCATCGAGGTTGCTCTCAGTCTTCCTCCTGATGATCTGCTGGTTCCTTTTCAACTATCTATCCTCTTTAGGCAATTAGAAGGACTAAAGCCATTACACTAACAGTAGCTCACAACTATTACTTTATCAGGCTTGTGCCTGTGTGTGTATAAGATGTGTGTGTGTGTGTGTATCTCCATGCTGTTTCTCCTCCTCTCTCTTCTAGATCCTAGCGTGTGTAGCACAGTATCTGGTATGTGATGCTGAGAAGTTTATATGCCAGGCCGAACCTCAGCTACTGCCTAAGGCGCTGGATACACACACACACGCATACACACACAGACACACACACTTTTTTAAGCTTAAGTGTGAAATCTCTCTTAACTGCGGCTAAATTATCTGTTCTCTTCATCTCCCTCATCAGTCTCTCCCCCAACCATATATAAAGGAACTGTAGAGATAAAGCTCCCCTTCCTTCCCTTCCTCTCTCCATCCTCTCTGCCTGCGTCCATACGTCTCCCCGGTTTTGCACATGTGCGGTATACAGATATCTGACTTTGCCCTGGTCAGCTGAAATCACAAGTAGCTGTAACATGTAATCAGGGCAGAAGATGGATGGCAGAGAGGTGAAGCAGTGCACCTACAGCAGAGAGCAACAGCAGGACAGTCACAGAGCTGAGGTTGTAACTGAACACCACCACCATGTGACAAATGAATTAACACCCAACGACCTCATGAGCTGTAAAATGCCAATAAAACCACTTATAAACCTCACACAGACAACCAATCAATATTCATCAACCAATTAGTCAGCTCTCTATCTAGGCCACCGTGTGATTCCTCATCAAGAGGGATGTCAATGCACCAAATTAATACCTTTAATCCCCTCTCCCTATAATACTGTCAGACACACACACACACACACACACACACACTTGGTCTAATCTTCTCAGTGGAGCATCTGTTGGTTGTTAATCAGGCAGTAAATGTGTGTGGGTATCTACATCTGCAATGATTGTTGATTAATCTTAGTTTTTTATTTAGTCTGAAAAAAATGTGTTAAAACTTCTTTTGTTAAAAATGACACTCCAAAATCTAACAGTGGCAAATGTAGCATTTGTTAAGGTGGAACATGTCATATTTTTGTATTTCCCTCGAAAGAAACTTTGGATTCGTTCAGACGTTTGTTTCGAAAATCAGACCACAAAACAGACTTTCTGTCATTCTGTCATTTGCAAGTGGGTGGATTGGATTTGTGCGTCCCGCGATCAACGACCTGTCTGGGTATGGGTTTCGTCGGTAACTATGTACGCTGATGACACAGCTTTCTATCACAGAGGAAATTGAAATGGAGAACCATCATCGTTACCTCCAATTGTGTCAAATCATGGTGCAGAACTTCTCCACACACCACAAAAACATCACAAACGGAGGAGGCTGCTACATTTTTCCTGATTTGTTTTGCTCACTGGCTCCAAATTTGATGTTGTTACTGTCTGTCATGTAGCGAGTGAGAAAAAAACAGGTTTTAGCCTCCAGAGCGTCCAGACTGACACCACTTTTTTTTAATTTAATTAGAATTGTATTTCACACCAACTCCATATATGGCTTGGATCCTTTAACTTTGAAATTCTAAAATCAATCTAAATTCAAATTAAATGTGACAAAAATGTATTTGGGCTGGAAATCTGAAAAGGGCGAGACCTAACAGTCTATAGCCATGCTCACATGCTCCCAACAACAATACTAGCATGCTGATATATGAGCACATCCAATGCTTACCATGACATCACATTAGCAGTGAAAACCCCCGACTTTTCTCTAAACCAATTTTTTTTTTTTTTTGCTTTTGCATGTATTAGATAGGACAGCTGAAGACAGACAGGAAATGTGGGAAGTACAGAGTGGTGGATGACATGCACCAAATGATCAGCAGACAGGCAGTCGAGCCTGTGATCAGTGCGTCGAGGACTGTGGCCTCTATTCATGGGGTGCCTGCTCTATCAACTGAGCTAAACCAGCACCCCCT
Source organism: Semicossyphus pulcher (assembly GCF_022749685.1). Taxonomy (NCBI): domain Eukaryota; kingdom Metazoa; phylum Chordata; class Actinopteri; order Labriformes; family Labridae; genus Semicossyphus; species Semicossyphus pulcher. The sequence continues at coordinate 10,226,616 of NW_027211681.1, forward strand.
GGACCCATTAGTTTATGGGCTTCATTCTTTGTGTGCTGATATTTGTTCATATTTCATGTCCATTAAATGCGATGCCCATACTTAAACCTCATTGTGGCGCAAGAGGAAAAGTAAGGGGACCAAAAGTCAGTGTGCTTTATCCTCTGTGATAATCTGTCTTAAAGAAAATTATATTTGATTTTGAAAACCAAATATTTGATTAACAAATCGATTTTCTGTCGATCTATTCCACTAATGGACCGATAAGTTTGTTGTGTGCATGCACAGAGAAGGTGGTGCTTATAAAAGTCTATATGGAGATGGGTAGGTTTCAGTAAGAGCGTTTCTTGCGAGGGAAATGAGAGGGGAGTAAAGCATAAATCCACAAAGCTCGGGGATGTGCGTTTCTGTCTGTACGGGAGTGTGTGCGTCCTTGTCACAAGTGCTATTTTTCGGTCCTTGTGTGAGCTGAAACAGAGAGGGGAGCACTCCTTCCTCCCTGCCCGCTGTGAGGTAAAGAGAGGACAGAGAGGAGAAGGTGGGACGCCTGCAGGATTCAGTCTTATCTCGCCCTCCACAGTCAGTCCTGCACAGCGGGATGGAGAAATAGCACAGGAGAGGACAAACACGGTGTTCTACCTCTGTCCTTCTTTATCACACGCACACATTAATATGTTCCCAAATAGAGTTCACTCTAATTTGTCCCTCAGTGCTTGTGTGCAAAGGAAGCGTGGGTTCACCCTGGCGTGTAAGCTGCTTATCCATTTAGCACGCTTGCTTTACGCTCACCACGTCTGGCTGGGAAAATTGATTTTATATTCAGTGACCAAATGGAATTATTTCGACTGAATCTTTCTTCTGTGGTGGAATTATGGAGGAAAAAGAAGGCGTAAAATAATTTAGTTTTTTTTCTCTTCCTGAATGCTCTCTTTCTACTCTTTTATCAAATGTCTTTTATACCTCGTCTCTGTGATTGAATCTTAGCCGCCATTTCTGAACGTCCCTTCTGATTCACAGAGCTTCACACACACACACACACACACACACACACGTGCAACTATACACTGAGTCTGGAAACTTTAAATTACTTTTATAAAAAACTGTTTCCCTCTGCAACCATTTATTAACACACACACACACAAACACACACACACACCTATCTAAATGTAAATCATGTCGTTCGTGCCTTCAGGGAGAACTTGCTTCTCACCAGCCTGCCGCTCCCACAGGCAGTGATTTCCTGTGAATGTATTTTAAGGAACAGACTGCTGGATTGAAGTGCTTCATACTGCAGCCCCCGGCTGTTTCTCTGTGTGTGTGCGTGTGTGAGATTGTGTATGTGTGTGTGTGTGTGTGATGATGGATGAGGTTAGAGGATACAGGCTAAGTTGATGAGATGCTGTGGACAGATTAGACCTCTGGTGTGTCAGATGATCGGTGTGTGCGTGCTCTTGTGTACGAGTGTGTGTAATACAAATGACTGCTGGTCGGATCTGATCTAATCTCTCAATCAATGAGAGAACAGCTCTGTTCCGACCCTCAGACCTCCTCGATCAGTGATAACATCGTAACACACACTGGACTACGTACATACAAACACCCTGCATTTGTTTCTACTGCCTGTTGATGTGATTGTGTGTGTGTGTGTTTTTCTCTGTGTGTGTAGTTCTTGGCAGACCTGGAGTCAAACCCTCTTCTGCGGGACAGTATAGATTGCCAGCGGCTGCTGATGGAGGGGATGAAGTATCACCTCTTGCCGCAGCGTCGGCCCCTTCTTCAGAGCCCTCGCACTCGGCCCCGCAAGGCCACCGTTGGGGCCATGTTTGCTGTCGGGGGCATGGACGCTACAAAAGGTAGAACAGTCAATCATGGCACATAACCACACACAATCAGACATTACATATTTATAATGGATATACTGTATTTTATTGAAGATAGTGTTGTACATTTTGGGGTATTTTTGGGTCATTTCATTGAATAGTTAACATTGGGGGTGAGAGAGGCAGGGGTGACATATTGAACATATTTAATAACTTGATTAGCATTTAAGTTTGAGCTGCGATTAATCAGTTTATAAATCAGTTACTTGATCAGCAACCAAAAAAACACAATTTTAATAATCCATAAATTTTTCAAGCAAACTGTCAATAATCTGGTATAACATTAAACGAAACATCATTGCATTTTGGACTACTATAATAATTAGACTCATCTTCTGGTCAGTGCAACTGTGATTGCTCAATGACATTTGAAGACAATCAATGGACTGAGAAAATAATGGCCAGAGTAATCTATAATGAGAATAATCATAAGTAGCATCTGTAATGTTAGAGCCTGAGGCAGCGGGATGATGCAGCTCATTGTGCTATTAAAGAAAACAACATGCTCAGTCATTTTTTCTTAATTATCTTCTAATGGAATAACTGCCTCGTATTTTATCGCCCTATTACTTGTAATCATGAGAGTCAGTAGGTCATCATTAACAGCTTTATTATCCATGTGTGCTTGCAATGTCTCCACACACAAATACAGAGCACACAGATTATACTGTTGTGTAGCAAATGAGGCGTTCCCGCTGACGTCTTGAGAGTAGGTAACGGAAAAAGTTTTTATTTCACGTGTTCTTGTGTTGTGTTCTCCAGGTGCAACCAGTATCGAGCAGTACTGTCTGCGTCAGGACTCGTGGAGGCAGGTGGCCACCATGAGCGGACGGAGACTACAGTTCGGTGTAGGTGTCCTCGACGGCCGACTGTATGTGGTGGGGGGCCGAGATGGACTCAAGACCTTGAACACTGTGGAGTGTTACAACCCGCACAGCAAGGCCTGGAGCGTCATGCCTCCCATGTCCACTCACAGGCACGGCTTAGGTGAGCAAGTAAAATACCAGCTGGAAAATGCTTTGAAAGGTCGATTAGGGTCAATAAAGATTGCAACTTACTGCTGCAATTTTGTAAGATGCATCATATATTTATTTTATCTTTTTGATTAATTTAATTATTTTGGTATCTGGACACAGCGGGTCAAAGGTCAAAGGCTTTTTAACATACAGCCCCTCTGCAGTAAGCAATTAGCATCATGATAAATAGCACTTAAACAGGGTGGACTGAACATGTGTGTCTTGTTTGAAGGACAGTATTCCCAATGACAAAACAGACAAAGGTGTGCTGTTCTGGTGTGTTATTGTTTTATAAAATTAGCACATGTGTGTGAAGGGAGCTGGATATTCAAACACACATCTGGCACCACAGATGGAAGATAAAACCTCTCACTGTGGAGGTGTCAACATGCTGTTAACTCTGCTCGCTGAAGGCCAGGATGGGGTTGAACACACACACAATAAAGACTCACACTCTTGTCCTGAAGGTGTGTGGCTGCTTGTCCGAGCTGATTGTGTTTTGGTAGATTGCCACGGTTAATCATGCGTGTGTGTTTGTGTATCACAGGTGTAGCTGTCCTAGAGGGGCCCATGTACGCAGTAGGAGGACACGATGGATGGAGTTACCTCAGCACAGTGGAAAGGTAAGAGGAGACTTCACACAGCTGATTTATTTTGCCCCTTTGCTCTTGTTGTATGTAGCCATGCAGATAGTTTAAGTTGACTCGCTGATATCGCTGTCGAAAATACAAACTTTTACCGCACCAGTACTGAGAAGTTGTTTACCTTGTCTTTACTAGGTGGGACCCGCAAGCTCGCCAGTGGAGCTTTGTTGCAAGTATGGCTACACCCAGAAGCACAGTGGGAGTCGCTGTGCTCAATGGCAAGTAAGTAAGCTAACAAATCCACGCATGGATTACTGCAGACATCTACTCTATTTGAAATCATTCATGTAACTTAAAGGACTTAACTTAAATTCACCCCTGCAAAAAAGGGGTAATCGACAGAAGCAATAATAATTGAAAACGGCACCATAGCTGTGGGGAAAGTTTTGCTAACAGCTTGTGGTTTCACAAATTCTACATTCCTACAACACCCAGCATGCATTGCGCCCCTCCTTTTGGAAGGAACGGCCCAGCGAGAGACACTTGAATGAAATACTACCATTTTCCAGTCAAGGACATTGATCGCTGCAGGCAATGGCTCAGAGCGGTACAGAATCCGAAATACAACGAGAGTATACCGGTGGATCGTCTAGAAAATCTTCAGGTCTGCAGTCTACATTTCAAACCTGACGATTTTGAACGAGACATGACATCGGAGGCGGGCGTCCCAGATTGAGGAAGTGTAGTTCAGATAGCTCCCTGGCAGGTTTTTCATTTTTTCCCCTACCATAATGGCATTAGCTCCCTATAATTTCATGATAGGACTGAGGTTGAAAATCAGCGAACTGGCCCTTGGAATGACATTTTTACTAAAAATTACACACACACAGGGAAGGTTATGTGACTGTAATTTCTCTGCAAAATGCCTCCTTCTGCACAGACACTGCAATATCTAACAGTAATATTAAAGGCAACAGTACTCACAGTCAGACAGCTCACACACCTCCACACAGTCACTCATGCACATATTAGTAGTGGCATTTCACAAGCTCTGGATTTGCGTCTCCTGAACTGATTGGAAATGTAATATCTCACTGTTGTTTGTATTATTCAGTGCTGCAGACAGATGCTACAGCTTTATACATGCTAATTAATACAGAAACAACAGATTTGGCTAAGCATGCCCAGCAGTAGTTTGTGTGTGAGGCTGCGTTGTGTTGCATGTATGTGTTGTGTATTCTCTGGCCTCTCTGCCTGATGGAGCTCATTACTTGCATGACTGGCTCGGATGCACTTCTTTCTTTGCCCTCCAAACTCCACATACATAGATACGTGCACACACACACACGCACACACACACACACACACACACACACACACACACACACACACACACACACACACACATACTGGGTGACCGCTCGGGGTTGTGATGCCCTGAGAGTGATTCTGCTCACCTCATATTGTCCCCAAATCCTGCACAGCACACACACATAAATAAACCTGAGACCATCTGCTTCATTGTCACTAAATTGGAAACGGACTTCCAGAGTCCAGAAATGTGTGTGGGTTATTTTGTGTGGCAGGTGTTTTGTGTGCGTGTGTCCACAGGGATAACAGCCTCTTCTGTCTTCCTAAGGTTGTATGCAGTAGGAGGCCGTGATGGCTCGTCCTGCCTGCGATCAGTGGAGTGTTTCGACCCACACACCAACAGGTCAGAGACGAGGGACTTCATTTGCCCTGAATTAATTGCTGCCTCCTGCTATTTTTCCTGTCTGTTGTTCTTTGTAGTGAAGAGCCTCTGTGTTATTGAGGTTATTTACCCACAGATCAAAGGAGACAGCTTACCCTCCCAGGACGTTAGAAATAGATCACCTTCAGACAGCTTCTGTTTATCAAGCACCTTCATTATGGACTTTACTGGATGGGCTGTTGTTGGAGATGGAGCTGTTATAGGTCCCCAGCAAAAACAAAATCCAGAGCGTCTTTGGAAGAGTCTGCATAATTATCAGGTTTTCCTTCTCTTCTCTGATGGTTACATCTCCTCCCACAGGTGGAATGGTTGTGCTCCCATGGCTAAAAGGCGTGGAGGAGTGGGTGTGGCCACATGGCATGGCTTCCTGTACGCCATCGGGGGTCATGATGCTCCTGCCTCAAGCCTCGCATCTCGACTTAGTGACTGTGTGGAGAGGTGAGTGTACTATGTACTTTGTGTGTGTGTGTGTGTGTGTGTGTGTGTGTGTGTGTGTGTGTGTGTGTGTGTGTGTGTGTGTGTGTGTGGTGCTATTTGACTAAGGAGATGCAACTGATGTAACATACGGATTGCTGATTGAAGTGTCAGATTCACAGCTCCCAATGCTTTCTTTTTTGTCTTGCCAAAAGTCAGGAAGTAAAGTATGTGTAGTACGGACTTGGTTAGCTTAGCTTAGCTTAGCTTAGCTTAGCATACAAACCTGAACCAAAAAAAGGACAGCTAGTTTGGTTCTGTCTAAAATGACACGTTCCTTGCATTTGCTGTGAGCTAATCTTTATGCAAAGCTAAGCTAACCACCTCCTAGCTCCAGCGCAATGAAAACATATTTTAATATAACTCATCTCTTTGAACGTGTGTGTGTGTGTGTGTGTGTGTGGTGTCTTACAGGTACGACCCTCAGACAGATGTGTGGACGGCAGTCGCCCCCATGAGTATCAGCAGGGATGCTGTTGGAGTTTGTCTCCTTGGCGACCGTCTCTATGCTGTTGGTGGTTACGACGGGCAGGTGTATCTTAACACTGTGGAAGCTTACGACCCTCAGACAAACGAGTGGACACAGGTACACACACATAAGGAACGAGTCTACACAGTTTAATAAGCTCTATTCTCTTGTGGTACACACATACACTGCAGGTTTATTCTGAATGGATGCAGCTCCTCATATGCAGCCTATAGTTAAGTAAAAACAAGTAATAAATCATGATATATGCCAATAAAATTGTTATATACACACACAGTCTCAGTTTGACCTTCCTCCAGCTCCTCTCCCATGTGTCCCAGCATGTTTTCATTGTTATGTAAATGTGTATTTTCCTCATGCTAATATTGTCCTTGCCGCTGCAGTAGAAGGGAAAAAGGGGACGATTTCAAAGTTGAACGATCTCATTCAACAGAAAGTCTCAGGCTCTTCAGTTTATACCTCATCTCCTGCAAAGCGACTTTCCAACTAAAGTCACCTGAAATCCGCATTTTGGAGACATGCACCATGCTGAGAACATGAGTGCTGTAGGTGGGCAGATACAGCATACTAAGAGCGATCAGACTGACACAGAGAGATGAGGACAAACTGAGATGAGAGGGGACATGTGGAGACCGTTAAATTCATTGTCACAAACTGAAACAGACACACCGGTGGATGTGTTGTCGGCTCTCTTCCCGTTACATCTATTCTTTTGCTCACTTAAGCAATACGCTGTCAAATTGTAACTTCTGAGACAGATAACAGGCTTGGTAAGTTTAGCAGACTGACAGACAGCTTTGAATGTCTGTGTGGAAGTGTGGCAACAAAAACTAGCAGGACTAGACAACTACAAAATACACAAAGCTTCCCTTGGAGTCAGAAGATTATCACCATTTAACGCTCCCTAATGTGCTGGAGTCAGTGTTTGTTTGGAGAGGGCGACAATGTCAGAGCCACAGGCTACATATCAATGTGGTACAAATTCCACTTTCACAATATAATCATCTATTCTCTTCAGCTGGCATACTTGGTTTCAGCATTTATTCTTGACCTTGGAATAACAGCTGGCAAAACAGCTCATCTCACGGTCCATTTAGTATCACTGCAGGAGCTCTCAGCAGATCAAGTCAGGTCAGGGTCACCGAAAGTGGTCATCTTATCCAGCAGATGCTTAAAGAGGGGCTACTATGCTGTTTCACATTTTAAGATAAATATACAATGTTACAATGTTGGCTGTCCAAACTAAACGTGGGTGAAGTTTCAAATCTGTAAGTAAAAGTATGTTTGAGTAATCCCCTGCTAAAAACGTCTCAGTCTGCAGGCTGCTGTAAACGCTCCCTTTCAGACAGACTTCTCCAGATGCTGCACTTTGTGATGTCACAAAGTGAAGGAACTGTATATTTGGGCACCTGCCCGAGACACAGCAGAACTTCCTGCCCCTGGCACAGTACAAGGACACACCCACACAGCAGCCCAGTCTGCCTCAGAATTTTTTTTCACTGTACCACTCTGCTTAAAGGCTCTGCTCGTCAAGTTGGTTAAGAATGTTTCTTTGGCTGTGAAAGACATCAGTGTTTAGGTGAGACAAGAGCACCAGACATTCTTTTCTAATTGAAAAAGTTTACTCTTTGCCAACAACTCTGTAACACAGCCACAGGGTTGGAGGCGTGCCTCAAACACTGAGTTCTGCCCCTCGGCAGGCTTTGGAGAGCTGGCCAAACAGAAGAAAGTGGGCTTGTAGGGGCGGGGTTTCTAAAGAGACCGAGCTGAGTCGTTGCAGGCAGAGGCTGTATGAGGGCCTGCACACAGCACCAGTGTGAGAAATAAAATTTGCTAAGCTACTCCACAGGTATCACAGAGTGAAATATGAAGCTTCAAATTAGCATAATACCCTCCCTTTTGTTTCCTGAAGGAAATGTTTGGATCTGCTAATTGTTCCTGTTTTTTTCACTAGTTCAGTACTTATAGTGTGTGTCTGTCTGTCTGGTGCTGAGCAGGAAGTGGAGCGCAGTCCCTGGAAACAGCTGCTCACTGTGAGAGTTAAAAAAAAATCTGTAGATTTTGTGAGTTGGAAAACTAAAAGCTGCAACTTGCTTTACCCTCGGGAGCCAGAGATTTGCGTTTCTGTTGATTTAAAAAAAAAAATAAAAAGTTAGAAATGCTTAAAAATTAATTTCAAGGTTGACGACTTTGTTCTATTCACTGTATCCAATGGGTTTAAAAAGCATCCAAAAATGTAATGGACTTTTCAAACAGGAGTATATGAAATAATAACTGAAAATGACATTTTTGACACACTTGCACCCGATCGTATCCAGCTGTTACAGTGATTTTTCTTTATTTTCCAGGTAGCGCCTCTGTGTGTGGGCAGGGCTGGAGCATGTGTGGTGGCCGTCAGACTGTGAAAACACCAACATTCAATAACAGACTGTGCACGATGTGGCTCAGAGACCCTCCTCTTCCTCACCCTTGACGAGGAAACCCATCTGTGACCAAACCAGGAAGTGAGAGACTGATTACTAAGGACACTGCAGGTGTTAACGACTCTTCTCCTTTATTTAGGGTTGGGTTAGGGTCTCGTCGTGCGTCAGGTTTCTGATAAAGTTTTCACATTTGAACTTCTCGGTAAGTTCTCCCGTGGAAGTGAACCGCCACCGCCACCTATGATGAAGAGGAATCTGCAGTGTTTGTGTGAGCATGACAGAACAGCTGTCTCGCAGCTTTTTTTCCTTGCCTGTTATTTTGTTCCTGTAGACGACACACACACACACACACACACACACACACACACACACACACACACACACACACAAACCTACAAGGCGGCTTTCAGCTTCTATTTTTGCTGACAGGGAGGTGAGAGACGCAGAGAGAGATTGTCAGTAGCGATGCCTCATCATGTTGTGCTTTCACCTTTCATAACAGTAACTGATCGTGTGTATTGATGCTATTTTAATATTTTCCCCATTATTTTATGCTGCGGTTGGCGAGCGCTCGACTCCTCTCCCTTCTTTCCCTCTGACAGTTGAAAGAGAGACTTTTGACATAATCAGCACAACCTTATGAACAGCAGTACTGTAAGAAACTGTGACGCTCTTTATTCTTTTCAAGCTAAAACACATCATGGCGCTTTATCTAATATTTTTTATGTCTTCCACGTTGCATCAGCTCACATCTGAGGCATACAGTATGCTGTGATGTGTACGTTATTTTAGACTTTTAACAAGCTACATTTGCAACTCTTCCCATTCATCTTTTGTTTTTAACTCCATATTCTGCCCTTTTTCCACATAACTGAGCAGCTATTACGTTTACAGAGTAGTAAAAACAGTAAGTGTGGCCCTCTGTAGGTAAATTCTACTTTGAATCTCCCACAGAGCAAAGGGTCAGCTCTTTACAGGCCCAATTTTATAGAGGGTCAGTTGAGCTTTTCCGTCCAGCCTTCTTTTTCTCCACTGTAAATGTTTCCTGTAAGTGTGTGTGTGTGTGCGTGTGTGTGTGTGTGTGTGTGTGTGTGTGTGTGCGTGTGTGTGTGTGCGTGTGTGTGTGTGTGTGTGTGTGTGTGTGTGTGTGTGTGTGTGTGTGCGTGTGCGTGTGTGTACATGTGTTCAGAGAGGTTGCGAGGAGTATATTTTTATCTCAAATGAGAATCATCCCACTTCCCCTTTCCTCATCTTCAATTCCCTGCTGCTTTCTCTTCATCCCCATTTTCCCATTTCATCAGCACACACGCACTCACATGCACGCTCACACAAGTACACGCTCCACTGTGTCTAAGGGACAGAATCGGGTACAAGGACAAAATGAACAACAGTCCCTATAATGAGAGTGTGAGTTTAATAACGTTGATTCAGCCGGTGCGTCTCTTGTTTGATGTCGAGTTCAGAGCGTTATGAGATTTGATGCAGCAGACGGAGAATCAGACGTCAGGGGGAAAATGAATCAGACCTCATGTGTTCATATTTGAGTGAACTTATTGAACATGTCAGGAAGCCTGAGAATACAAATATGCTGAGTGCAGGTTCACGACTGACACAGTCATTCAGTGATGTGTGCTACATTGTGTGTTTCCCCTGTGTGTGTGTGTGTGGCTCAATCTGCTCCTCTGGCGTATGTGTGTGTTTGTGTGCTTAGTGTACAGAAAGCCAAGTCCTGACAGTGAGAGGCAAAGCAGGCATCCTGTCTGAACTGACAGATCTGGAGCTAATGTAGCCCCCAGGATGCACTTCAGAAACACACATGGACACACACACACATACACACACTTAACCACACAGCTGAAAGCCAAGCGCCCCAGGAGCCAGTGAAGATTGAAAAGCCTCCCATATTTGCCGGCATGACATCTAAAAAAGGAGAGATGGGCGTGCGTGCGATCCCCCTCAGCTGAGCTGATGTTTATTCAGGCCTAATGCACCGCTGCATTATTCTATTTTCTCCCCTTCAAACCTTCAAACCTGCCCGCTGTTTATTTAGAGAGTCATTCTCCTCAGATCAGAGCGGGAGAAGTGTGTCACCTCCACTGTGGAGATGCAGAGAGTCAGGGGTTCACTATTAAGACAGACATTCCAAATCAACCCGTGTATTTATTGTATATTATGTACATAAATAAATATAAAACCTGTATGTAGTCTTGCATTACACTGTATATTCTAATGTGTGTTATTGTGCTTCTTTTTGTACCATGAATTCAAATGAAGAAGAGGTGCGATTAAAGGTACAGCTGCTCATCTCCTCTCTTTGTACCAGAATATTTCACCTCCTCCTTTACGATATATAATAGGTATGTACAATATATATGCTGCTGTAACATGCTGTTATTGGTCTTTTTTATACATTAAAGTCAACATGTGATTTAACACTACTTTCTGTTTTTATGACGTGTAAAATACTAAACAGTTTAACAATAAGAGGTGAATCATTTTTATGTTACAGATGTTTTAGCTGGCAGTCTGCATTCATCACAAAGCCACCATAAATGCCATCATGGTGTAAATGTGTGTGTTCATACGCGGCTCTTATCTCTAACAGCATCCCCATTAGAGCAGCCCCAGTGATGGCCTGTGCAGTGTAATATTTCTGTGCTTTTAAGGCAGTTTTTCTGCTTGTGTGTGGCTCTGAATTAATTTCTCAGTGCCTGGAGGTTAATGTGAAACCTCATTACTCTTAAGTGTGGATGCTCTGGCTTAAAGGCAGCAGGTTGAAGCATCCGCCAAGGGAAACAAGTGTGTGAGGGAGAGGAATGGTCTGAATTTACAGATACTTTAACACCGGGGACAACGGATTCACTCTGTTATTTATCGCAGGAGAAGCTTTAAATCATAACCAGCTCGGACAAACGGCTCCTGGTGGCTCTGAGAAATGGAACCAGTGACCTTGTCTTGGCGCCTCAACAGCAGCGGAGTCCATTAGGCTTGACAGAAGCAAGAAGGAGACAGAAAGTGCTGGACTGTCTGACTCCACATGTTCCACATCCAAATATAGAAATAACCTGAAAACAGTTCAGACTTGCAGCAGCATGTTTTGACAGCAGTGTCTGTCAGAGCTGTACACATGCACACATCTGTAACTACCAGGCAGCATCTTAATTAAACCCCTGAGTCAGTCATTACAAACCGAATGCTGTTCAGCCAAACCTTTGTGATTACATTTCTAATTCTAGTGGAGATCCATGTGATATCTTAGAAATGCCAGGAGGTTTCAAATTTGGTCCAAACGTCCCCTTTGCCTCGAGATGAACCTGTTTGACTTGACGTTCAAAGTTAAGCAACAGGACAATTCAGAGTGCTTTACACAGAACAACAAAAGCAAAGACACATCATAAAACAAGACATTAAAAAGCAAAGTGAAGATAAAATAAAAACAGAAGCCAAAAAAATGAGAGTAAAAGCTACAGTGCAGATATAAATAATTAGAATAGTTATTAAAATAAATGTATGAAAATAGTTTAATAAAAGGCAGCTGTGAACAGGTGAGCCTTCAGGCTACACAGAGCACAAAAACTGAATGCTGCTTCGCCATGTTTGGTTCTGACACTGGGGACAGAAAGCAGACCTGTCCCTGACGACCTGAGTGGTCTGGATGGTTCGTACTGTGTCAGTAGATCACAAATATATTTTGGCCCTTGACCGTTCAGCGCTTTGTAAACCAGCAGTAGTGTTTTGAAGTCTATTCTCTGACAGACAGGGAGCCATTGTAAAGCAGTTTGATTTTTTAGGGAGACCTGTAAAGACACTGTTACAGTAATCGAGTCGACTGAAGATAAATGCATGGACCAGCTTTTCTAGCTCCTGCTGAGACATAAGTCCTTTATTTCATGATATATTCTTGAGGTGGTAGTAGGCCAACTTTGTAATTGTTTTAATGTGGCTTTGAAAGTTCAGGTCTGAGTCCAAGACTACACCCAGATTTCTGGCTTGATCAGTGGTTTTCAACACTAATGACCGAAGCTGTGCGCTGACTTTTAATCGCTCCTCCTTAGCTCCAAAAATAACTACCTCACTTTTGTCTTTGTTTAACTCAAGATCTGTAGATCTGTGTGTCATCTGCATAGTTATGGTCACTAATTTTGTTTTGAGGCAGTGATTTTTGTTCCCGTTTCATAGCTGCTAAAGGTTAAATAAAATTAGTTCTTTTCTAATTCCCCTTTCGCACCTAAATTTAGCATGTTGAAGCAGGTTTTTCAGAACCGGGAAGACCTGCTTATAGATGCTGATTGTCTCTGTTCCCATTGACAATTGTCAGTAAACTCCTTTCGGTCTCGTTTCTCCTGCGTCACCGTCTGATGTCACAAATGCCTGAAACAGGGTTAGTAATCAGTGAAGATGTTACGGTGGTTAGGTCTTTATTGTATCTATTATTCTTTCAGTCTGTGAATCAAACTCGGCGCCAACAAATTTGGAACGATGTTCAAGCGCTGCTTGGACGGAGACAAGTGGAGTCTTGTAGCTGAGATGACAAGGAGTCGCAGAAGTTACCGACGGAGCATAGCATTGCACCAAAAAGGGGGTGGAGATTAGCATGTTGACACGGGTTTGGTGTTCCCATCAATGCCAATCGGAGCCGAGGCGATAATTACCCGGGTCTACTGCAGAGTCATTTGACCCGGGTCTGAATGCCGATTGTCGCCTTAAGAGGCTACTTACCAATGATTGTGTTATCAAAGTGTACACACTCCTCAACATTTCTTCATCCTCTAACACAGTCGTCACTTTGTGTACCCTTTTTTTGGTATAAAGTCTTGTTTGATATTTCGTATACTTTTTTAGAATACTTTTTTTTTTACACTATTTATATATGATTAAAAGAAAATGTTGGAACCTTGGAAGTTGAAAGAACAATCTCACATGGTCAGTGTCAGTGTTTGTAAGAGTTTTTAATCATAGTTCATGAACCTCTTCAGTTAAAATCTGAAAATGGCAGCTGGACAAACTCTTGTCTGATGAAATCTAAAGCTCCAAAGCAGCTCCTAAATCACTTTTTTTTTTCAACTACTTTTAAAACTGCTACGATAATCATCACAAATGCATTGATTTAGGTTTCAGCATGCATTGTGTTTCAAGTCTTATGACAGTTTGGACTGCTGATCATTGTTGTACAGTCTTAAACACATGTAATTGTAGTAACATCAATAAATGCATGCAATATATCTTTCTAATTTATGAAGCAATCATTAAGGTTTATGAAATATGAATATGGAACACAAACTTCATGTTTAATAAGTAAATCATGAATGCTGAGATTTGGCTCATTCACTGACCTCCTGCAAAATCAGATTTTCCTGCAGGACTCAGCCAGGCTGTTGTAATGTGTATGAGCAACCAACTGAGTTGTGCAAGTTATACTGTATAATATGTTATACTCCCAGGATGCCTGCATAAATTCTACAGGACGCATTCACTGCAGCAGCATATTATTATGGATCTTTTTCGAAGGATCATTAGGCAGTTTAATTAACTGCAACCAACACAATCAGAAGTTTTCTGCTTCATTGCAGCATGAAACTTGCAAAATGTACCACAGATTGCGAAATCATTGATCTTCTCCGCTCGCTCTCATATTTATTGTCTCTCTGGCAAAATAACATTTTACAACATCCATTTCTCATCATTCTTTTTTCATCTCTCTGCTCTAATTTTACCATTCTGCTTTGAAATCATGCAGCTGCTCCCTTCAGTGCATCTTAATGAGATCTGAGTCAGCAGGGTGTGCTCTGCAGCGAGGAGTATTTGTGTCACACAGCTTGTGTTTCACTCCAGCTCCCAGGTTTGTTCAGCAGAAATAAGCTGTCATCCTCCCGTCAATATATGGGAAAGGACAGAAGGTGCTGTGTCACCTCGAGTGTTTTCCTCTGCCTCCCCACAATAATGCAATAACACAAGAGGCAGCAGTGACCTTCGATTCAATTCAATTTATTGTCCGTACCAATCCAGTATATTGAAGTCGTGTTGTCCAGTCTCTCTGATGTAACCTATAAACACGTTGCAGACACAAACCAAGACACACTTTCAAGACAATTTTAGACATAAGAATACAAAAATACAATATATTTAGTCAAGGCAAATGTATTTGTATAGCACACTTAGGTAAGGATATAAGGCTAGGACAGTGAGCCTCTTAAATGTTGAGTAAGAGAAGCTAAAGATGCTGTTTCCTGTCTATAAAAGATCAGTATTTAGTGATTACAGGACAACAGAAAAAAGAAATATATTGGGCGGATGTTAGTCGACCGCTTAAGTCCTTAACTATGTGTAAAGCTGCCCTCTGCTGGATATGAGGTGTAATCGCACTTTATCAGCATGCACTTAACAATAAAACTGCTGATGCTTCTTCATAATGTTTTAATTTCTTGTGCAGCTGGTAAGTTCAGCGTAACAGCTGCCATTGAAACCAGTGTTTGTACTTTCATTCTTTCAAAAAAGTAGGTAAAGTAAGATTTCAGTTATTAATAAGATGATTAGACAAGCAAAACATCCATCTATACCGCTCATCCTGTCCGGGGGGGCGGAGCTAATTCCAGCTGTCATTGGGTGAGAGGAGGGGTACACCCTGGACTGATCGCCAGTCAATCACAGGGCTGACACACTGAGACAGACAACCTTTCATGCTCACGCTCACACCTACTGGCAATCACCAATGTCACCAATGTCACCAGTCACCAATGAACCTAACGAGCGTGTCTTTGGACCGTGGGAGGAAGCCGCAGCCCCAAAATTTGCAAACTAGGAAAACAGACTTTGTCTATATGTTTTGTTTGCTGTTTTTGTATCATGTTTTTAATGGAGATCTATTTCCAGTTGTCATTATTGTATTGTAAATATAAGGCCAAAGTAGCTGCTTGTGGAGCCAGTGTTGTTTCCAAAGTTAGGTTAATGAGCTTCTAGTGAAGGAGAAAATGATTAACTGTAATTGTTTAATGTTTGAAGATTTGAGACTTTGGCCACAGCTGTACTTTGTGTTTAGTGGTTACCAGCAAACAAGATGATGGTGAACACAATAAACATTACCCTGCTTAGCTCTGCCCTGCCTGAGTGCAGCCTCTTGTCCTGTAACCTCAACATAAAAGGCCAAATTTTCAACATACCGGTAATTATCACTTCAAGTACATATTAACCTCTTATAAATGTAAGACGGTAATCAGTATGTTTCACTACAACACACATTTATTGTGCTGAATCTCAAAACAACACAGTAATAAAGTAAAGAAGAACATTGAAAAAGGGATTTGAGGATGCTGTTTCTGCAGCAAATCCTCCAGTGTAACAGCCGTACTGCCGGGAAACATGTCTGACTTTGCTCGCCTTGAAGGAAGCCCATTGGGCATACTGCTCCTCTGCCTTCATCTTTCGCTTCTCATCTTTTCTCTCTCTATGGTCCGGGTATGGGTCCATCCAGTACCCAACCTTCAGTTTGTCTGGCAGCCACCGCAGGCACTAGCTGGGTTTGGGCATTTGGGCGGCTGTGGCTCAGTGGTAGAATCGGTCGCCTTTCAATCGGAAGGTCGGATGTTCGCCCCAGCTCCCTCAGGCTACATGTCTGAGCCCCATGTCTGAGCAAGACACTGAACCCCAAATTGCTCCTGGTGGCATAGCCAACAGTGTATGAATGTGATGACTGATTGACAGTTGGCCCCTTAAGGTAGCAGCCTCTGCCATCAGTGTATGAATGTGTGTGTGAATGGGTGAATGTGATATGTAGTGTAAAAGCAGCTTTGAGTGGTCATAAAGACTAGAAAAGTGCTATATAAGTACAGGCCATTTACCATTTCTGGTTTTTCATAAGACAGGAGGAGAAAAAATGTTATTGTTATAAAATGAGAGTGATTTAATACCTTTATCATAAGTTAATGGAACGAGGGTTAATCTATGGTAAAACATGAACCACTTGAGGGTTCATTAGTTTCATTATTTAAAGGAGGATAAAGGAATATGATACAAACCTTCAGTCTTTGGGACTTCTCTTGCAGTAA
Organism: Semicossyphus pulcher; assembly: GCF_022749685.1. Classification (NCBI taxonomy): domain Eukaryota; kingdom Metazoa; phylum Chordata; class Actinopteri; order Labriformes; family Labridae; genus Semicossyphus; species Semicossyphus pulcher. Next base: position 10,243,254 of record NW_027211681.1, read on the forward strand.
AGAGGAGGTAGGTGGAGCTGTTTTTCGGTTTGATAGTTTTGATTCTTTCATACCTTTGTGGATTGAACTCTATGCACACATCTAGATGTTTCCACTGCTGCAGCAGGCTCGATCTGGGCCACATTAACTTACATGGTTACCCTGGGGTACATTTGCCCAACAGGTTTGGTCTCAGAGTCTCATAAACCAAGCTGGTTTTCTTATATTGTAAAACTGTTGAACCCATGGTTTGCAGCTTGTAAGTTACGGCTGAATGGTTTGAAAAAAATGTGGAAAGAGTATGCACTATATAAGAATAATATCAACTGCAATATTAATGGCACTAAAGAAGAGAAGTATGCATTTTTGTTTTCTTGCCGAGGGTTAAAGAAGAGAGGATTGATCCTAATTTCATATCTGACTATTAAATGTGGCTCATACTGCACCACTGACTTTCTGGTTTCTCTAATACCAAAATTTAAAACAGACATATAACGAAACAAACAACACAGAGCTTAGCAACTTTCAGTTTGTTTAGTCTGTAAAGTTTTTGCATATTTTGTACATTTAAAATTGTATGTTTTGTGTACTTAAATATGATGCTTTTCAAGTTGGATAATTACTGTACATACATATGTTGTATATGTCAATTTATTATGATAACGCTAATTTAAATGCTGGTATGGTATGATGTATAATTTAAGACTTATTCTATGACCATCGTCTTTGCTCCGATTTAGAGGCTCCTCATTGGCTGATCGCTGTTGCTATGACATCGCAGTAGACAGACGCTCCAGAGTGATGCATTGTGGGATACACACAACAGTTATGTCGAAGATGCTTTGAACAGAAAAGATCTATTTAAAATCCATATGATTAAACGCAAACAGAATGAAGGTTGGTATCAGCGAATTATTTCAAAACGCCGGCAGTACTTCCGGTTTTATGATTACAATGTTTGCTTCAGTCAACTAGCTAACCTAGCAACAAGCTAACGGCGGCGTCAATAAGGCCACTTGTGGAAACGAAGCTAACGTAGTGTTACTTTTTACAGTGGTTAGAGTGAGTTACTTATACCAGTTGTCTTGTGTGATATAGCGTTTACTAGAGACTACTCACGACTTTCGTTTTAGGTATATTATTGTACATTTTTTTCAACTAAGGTGGCAGGATAAACTATTCACCAATACCATTTATTTTGTAAAGACAGCAGGAAAACATACTTTTTAGCCAGCTGAAGGTTGAAACAATCGTAACACAATGAATCAGAGTGTTTGTGGGCTCTATTCTGCCTGCAAATAAGATATAAAAACACGTTTTGTCACACTTAGGGAAAGAGGTAGCAAAAATATTCTTAGATGATTGTTACTCAATAACTGTACAGCCCCAATGATTTTAAATTAAAATCTAAGATAGTGGGAAAATGTTGAGGGACAGAAGGGTTCCCAGATGCACATTATGTTAAAGGGACAATTTTTATTTATTTATTTAGGGTTACATTTCATAAAGTTGAGACCAAGTAAAAAAGAACAGCTGACTCCCTAGTTTGGCTCAAACTCCAAAAAACAGAATACATTTCCCTTAATGCAAGAGTTTTTGTTCAAATGTAAAGCCCAAACCAAGATTATTCAGTGATTTTCTCAGACAAGCTCATTAAGATGTTACACCTGTAGTACTTAACTACATTATTCCATTTTACAAATAAGATTGGTGACCCTCAAATACACACAAATTTCTCATATCTGTAATTTCTGTTTGTCTTTTTTCTAGAACTCACTTCAAAGATATTCTTTGTGTCCACAGAGCATTTTCATCCTCGACGACAAAGCCTGGGAAGGTTCTAGCCTGCTGTATAAGTGGCAAAGAACCCTTGGTAATTACATCGCTGTTGCTGGGTGAGTAATCATATTACTAGAACATGTAGTCTAAAGAAAACTGTGTAATAACCTGCTTTTCTTGTAAATGATTTCTATAAGCACATTACCTAAAATGAATGAATTTTATCTCTAATCATTCAGACAGGACAACTCAGTGAAAATTTTTGATCGACATGGACACAAGTGGACTGAACTCAACCTTCCAGGGTTGGTTTAAGAAATTTTTTTGGCTCCAGTATTCACTGATCAAAAGCCTGTTTCGTTACACTTTCTCTTCTTCTTCTGATCCTCCCAGACGCTGTGTGGGAATGGACTGGGATAAAGATGGGGACATTTTAGCGGTGATAGCCGCAAAATCCAGCTCCATCTACCTCTGGGATGCAAGCGTCAATAAAACATCGCAGATAGAGAGCGGCATGAGGTATGACAAGCGTGCAACACATTTAAAGATTGGCAACTTTTTACACAAGAGTAGATGAAATTACTACTGATCACTTTTTAAACCCTGGATTGTTTGTTTCGACAGAGATCAGATGTCCTTCATCCTGTGGTCAAAGTTGACTCCGCTGCTGGCAGTCGGGACAGTCAAAGGAAACCTGCTGATCTACAATCAGCAGACATCGCGCAAGATCCCTGTACTGGGTAATACACATACAACAACAGCACTGATAGTTTTCATGCTTTTGTCAGCCTTCTGTTAGTATTGATAACATTTCTCCACGGATGTTAGGTAAACATACAAAGAAGATCACCTGTGGATGCTGGAGCACTCAGAATCTACTGGCTCTGGGTAGTGATGACAACACTCTGAGCGTCAGCAACCACGAGGGGGACACCGTCAGACAGGTACACAGACATACGCACAAGTTCATTAACTTTGAGGCATCAAAAACTTTAGTGTCACATTGAAATGTAACTGTATATTTAAATCATCATATTTTCCTGGAAGATTAAATAAGTACAACAGTTACATGTGCTTAAATGTCTATGAAACATTAAGAGCAACCAAAAGTGCTGCAAGTTGACTGAAGCTGGTCACATTGTGTTTCAGAAAAAAATGAACAAGTACGAGCTGAAATGGGTGTCATGACAGCGCAGTATCAGTATGTAGAGAAGAAAAATAAAATGTCATCTCTTATTTTGCAGACAACGCTTCGCGGTGAGCCTGCTGAGATTTGTTTTTCTGTGATGAAGACTGATGAAAGGTCCGGTCTAGGAGAGAGCACTGTAAGTTTTATTGTTGGTTTCTGCATTGTTTCACCTACTTTGATTTATCCTTGGTCTTCTTTTATGCATGCCATATAATTTTACTTGACACATTTTCTAAAACATGTTCAAATTCAAGTGTTTAAAGTTGAGTGTCACCAAATATTTACAATGATTTATGTTCTTTTATTGTAGAAAATGTCATGTTTGACCTTGACTTAAAGTATTTGGTGGCACCATAAGGCGATAAAAGGCAATTGTGGACGCATACGTCCCAGATAACCGGAAGTCTACGGTTGGCTCCCTTTGTTAAGGTCGTAACTCTCGATTTTCCTCACTGATGGTCGCTTCTTCTCCTTCAGGTGAGTGTGTCTGTGGACAAGAAGATACTGATGCTTTTCAGTGTCAATGACCCTGAAAACCGGATAGAGTTGACCTTCCAGCGCCACTATGGAAGCATCGTGTCCTACCGCTGGTACTGATCACACACTGCACACCCTGAAACACAGTCATTGAACCATAGCAGTGAGATATTTGTGTTAAAGTTAGTTCTTCTCCTCTGTGTGTCTCTTTCAGGTACGGTGATGGGTACATACTGATCGGCTTCTCCCACGGGTACTTTGTGGTTATTTCCACTCACATCAGGGAGATCGGGCAGGAGCTCTATCAGGCTCACAACCACAGAGACAGTCTGAACAGCGTGGCCATCTCACCTGTTTTAAACAAGGCTGCCTCCTGTGGGGACAACAGGTATGCCCAATGCTTTAAACAGCACAGACTTTCTTTTTTTTTTTGTGGAAAAAAAACTGAAGCCTTGTGTTTCTTGTTGCAGCATAAAGATCCACGAGCTGTCTGAGCTCAAAGATATCAGCAACGTAGTGCGGCTGGATGATGAGACCAAAGGTGAGACAGTCCTCTTTTCAAGCCGAACTCTCAGGATTTTCCTGAATGCACCACCCACTTCTCATTCATCTGCCTCTCCCTGTCCTGCTCCTCCAGGTCTGGATCAGCTGAACTGGACTGATGACGGACAGCTGTTGGCCATTTCCACTCAGAAAGGCACGCTCCACGTCTTCCTGACCAAGCTGCCCATCCTAGGTGGCAGCTTTGGTACCCGGCTGGCCTACCTCACCTCCCTGCTGGAGGTCACAGTTTCCAACCAGGTGGAAGGGGTAATACACACGCACACACACACTTACAGTAATACATTATAAACCTACTTAGAGTGGGACGTTTTCTTGGAGAGAGAATGAGGAATGTGTTTGTAAGAAATTAGTTTAATTAAAATAGGGGTGTACAGTACATGTAAAGTACTGCACTGGGCCTGCATTGTGACAGATGTGGGTTTAGTTTGCTGGTTAACACCTTTGCTTTGGGTTGTGATTTTCAGGAGAGTCCTGTGACCATAGACGTGGAAGTAGAGCCGACTTTCATTGCGATGGGGCCGTACCATGTGGCTGTGGGAATGAACAACAGAGCCTGGTTTTACGCCTTGGTAGACCACAAACCTGGTGTGTGCGTGTGTGACAAAGTAAACCATGTTAGGTGGTATGCTGGTATTTGTTAAATCTTGTGTGAGGGGATGAATAACCTGAGAGTTTTTGTGTCACTCAGGTTTTAAAAAGATGAAGGACATTGAGTATTTGGGGACGATAGCCAGCATGTGCCTTAACTCGGACTACGCAGCAGCTCTGTTTGAGGGGAAAGTGCAGCTTCACATGGTGAGGGCTAACTCAGCAGGCTTCAACATTTACTGTTTTTATACCTTTACTTTAAGCGTGTGCATCTGTTTGTATGGGTTTAGATTGAAGGCAAAGACCAGGAAGAGAAGAAGCAGATGAAGCTGTTTCCAGATGACGACGTAAAAGGTCGGATCATTTGCCATGCTCTCACCGCTGACTTCCTCTACTACGGCACTGATGTAAGGCTCACCACATCCTCTTGTCAGGCAGTTTTAGCAGGAAGTAATAGGTCAACCCCTCTGCTTTAAGCTCAGGTGTTTCCCCAAGGTTTTTCTGCAGCCTTGTAGATGTAAGACATTGTCTGCTAAAGCTAAGCTATTTCACAATAAAAGCTGCTTCACAAACAATGAATAGGAACCAGACTCTGATGACTGATATAATAGTGTTCCTCCATGTATTAGCACTCTACTGTACTGTCTCTCTCTGTTTCTCAGTCAGGTAACGTGGTGTGTGTGTTGGTGGAGGACTGGAAGACTGTGAGCACCTACAGCCACCTGGTTGGTGTGAGGAAAGTCTTCCCCGACTTGAACGGCACCCGGCTGGTTTTCATTGACGACAAGAGTGGAGGCTTCCTGCTCTCCCCTGCAAATGTCAGTATTAATGATGATCTAATGAGGACTGTTTGTGTCATTGCTTCAAGGAAACAGACTTCATCCTTAATTTCAGGGTGTCAAGGGCTGCGCTTAACTATTACCACCTGATCTGGAGTGATGTCATCTATATACTACGGGTTGATATGTATCTAAGTATATGTCTTTGTGTGTGTGTGCGTGTGTGTGTTTCCAACCCAGGCTACAGACTCCTGCTTTGAGCTCCCAAACTTCTCTCCCACCATCACTGGAGTGCTGTGGGACAACTGGCACGCTGACAGAGGAGTGTTTGTTGCTTATGACGATGACAAGGTCTACACCTACGCGCTGCATAAAACCACCATATATGGTGAGGGCAGCCACACCATAACACACTCAAACACAAACTTTTACCGAAGCAGGATTTCATTATTAAACTTTATTCCTTCCTCTCTCTCCCTCTGTCTGCCCAGGCCCTCGGGTGGTGTTGGTGGGGAGTACCCCTCTCCTCTTTTCCCAGAAGCCTTTGCTGTTGCACAACGGAGAGCTGACGTGTCAGACGGCCAGCGGAAAGACCAGTGAAGTGTCTCTGAGCACACACTCCTTCCTCAAAAACTCAGCCGGCAAAGATTCACCACCGGATATCAGCGAGCAGCTCGCCAAGGCACTGATGCTCAAGAGGTCAGCCATGGTTAACTTAAAGATGCTCACTACTTACTGCCTTCTAAGCTAACAGTTTTTGCAAAATTTCATTAAAGTTCAAAAGACTGCAGAAGTAAAACATGGCTCTCTTCTTCTTTGCTGTTGTCTGTCCAGGTTCCATGAAGCCTTGGATCTGTGTAAGTCTGCAGGCAGTAACACAGACTGGGCAGAGCTAGGAAAAGCCTGTCTGGTGCACATGGAGGTCGAGCTGGCCATCCAGGTGTACCGCATGAGTGGCAACGTGGGCATGGTCCTGTCTCTGCAGAGCATCCAGGTACAACTCAACACACACACCATGGTTCATATTCCTCTTCATGACACACACTGACAATTCTGAAACACCTGCCCTTCTCCTCTCTCCGTCTGTGTCTGTTCAGGGTATAGAGGACATGAATCTACTGGCAGGCCATTTGGCCATGTTTCTTGGCGACTACGACCTGGCCCAGGACCTCTACATGTCCTCAAGCTGCCCAATCGCTGCTCTTGAGGTAACGCATGCACGCACACAGTGGTAAAATGTTACGGCAAAAACTTAAGGTTGTTCATCTCTGAGCGTGCATGTGTTTGTTTGTGACTCAGATGAGGAGAGACCTGTTGAATTGGGACAGCGCTCTCATGTTAGCCAAGAGTTTGGCAGAAGAACAAATTCCCTTTATATCCAAAGAATACGCCGTCCATCTGGAGTTTATGCAAGTACACACAAACACACCCACAGTCAGCAGTTATCATCAGAGTTTGCAAAAATACACACTCTCTTTAACTCTGCTTAAGTACAGTAACAGTATTTGTCCTCCCCATCTCTGGTCATCTTGTATCTACACTGTATCTAAACCCCTCTCTCTCTCTCTTTCTCTGGCTTTAGTGGAGACTATGTGAATGCTCTTGCACACTATGAAAAAGGCATGACATACACTGTAAAAGTAAGTGCAACATATTGGATCTCTCTCTGATGTATTTGAAACTGCCTGCATGATAATTACACATTTTGATATAACTGTAATTGTGACTTTGAAGTCCCTCCTCATCATCCTCTGTCTCCCCCTCACTGTGCCGTTCAAGGAGCATAACGAGGCGTGTAAAGCTGGAGTAGCCAGGATGTCCATCAGGATGGGTGACATCAGGAAAGGAGCCGCTCTGGCGACTCAGCACCCAAGTCGAGTCCTCAAGAAGGAATGTGGAGCCATACTGGAGAGCATGAAGGTACAGAGTCAGCCTTTCTGTTTGTGTTTCAAAGGGAACCTTTTGATGTGTTTAATGCGTCTAAGTCTTTTTTGTTCGTGTCTTCTTCTGTGGTTTTCATTTATCTTGCAGCAATTCTCTGAAGCCGCTCAGCTCTATGAGAAAGGCCAGTATTACGACAAGGCTGCATCTGTCTACATCCGTTGTAAGAACTGGTAAGACGAAGAACACACACCAACACTCAGACCTGCAAGTTTCTTTCCTCCTTTATACTTGACTTTATTTTATTCCACTCAGGGCGAAGGTGGGGGAGTTGCTCCCTCATGTATCCTCTCCTAAGATCCACCTGCAGTACGCCAAAGCCAAGGAGGCGGACGGCAAGTAGGTTCTTAGTTTGAATGTCTGTCACATTGAAGATAAAGAAGCCATTAGAGGAGGAATGTAATGTGTACATTGTGCACCAGGTATAAGGAGGCAGCTCAGGCCTATGAGAGCGCAAAAGACTGGGACAACGTGATACGTGTGCTGCTGGACCACCTGAACAACCCAGAGGACGCTGTTCGCATCGTCAGGGAGACGCAGAGCATCGACGGAGCAAAGATGGTAGCCAGGTAGGACACGCTGCGATATCAGGGGGCTCTCTCTTCTAAGCGATTCTGAGGATGCACCTTTACCTACATTCAGGATCATTACTTTGACATTTTTATTTATGAATGACTTTGACTCAGAAAAGAAAAAAAAAAATTCCTTCTGCTTCTTTTTTCCATTTGTGTAAGAAACCGTTAACTCATTGCAATATGTGTGTCTCAGGTTCTTCCTGCGGTTAAACGACTACGGCTCAGCCATCCACTTCCTGGTTCTGTCTCAGTGCAACGATGAGGCTTTCCAACTCGCTCAGCAGCACGGACAGATGGAGGTCTACGCTGACATCATCGGTTAGTCTGTGTGTGGCAAAGTGTATATAGACCATATAGATAGCTTTACAGTGTGAAACATGTATTCTGAATGTGTCACTTCATCAGGTCCCGAAGCGACGCAGGAGGACTACCAGAGCATCGCTCTCTACTTCGAGGGGGAGAAGAAACACCTACAGGCCGGCAAGTTCTTCCAGAAGTGCGGCCAGTACAGCCGAGTAAGAACTCTCCCTTATTAATTCTTATTGTACGCTATTATACATGTTCAGTTATTTACTCGCTGTGAAACATCGGTGGTTTCAGCCAGTTTTCTTCTTTCTTCGTGTCCACGTCTCTCAGGCCCTGAAGCACTTCCTGAAATGTCCCAACACTGAGGACAACCTGGCTGTGGAGATGGCTATAGAGACGGTGAGAGCTGTGTGTCACTGTTAAGCTAAATATATCAATGTCTGTACGAAATGAAGTGGAAATTAAATTTTGGATGTATTTCAGGTGGGTCAGGCCAAGGATATCTCTCTGACCAATCAGCTGATAGATTACCTGATGGGAGAGAGTGACGGCATGCCAAAGGTAATCTATCCACTAAAACATGAAAGACACAGTCTGTGTCCACCTCACACTCTCTGATGCAGAGTTCTGCCACATTCATTGAAGCTCCACATCCTAACATAAAGCTGCAGCACTGTTCCTCCGTGTGAATTCATTGAAATATGAATTCACAAGTGAGAGTGCAGTTGTCGTTGAGTTGTTTACATCTTTTTCCTCTTCCCAGGATGCCAAGTACCTGTTCCGCCTGTACATGGCGCTGCAGCAGTACAGGGAGGCTGCTCGCACCGCCATCATCATCGCCAGAGAGGAGCAGAATGCAGGTACATACACAAACCACATATCTTTAAAACAAAAGCATTTGTATTTTCTGTGCTAATTTCTTCCTTCACTTTGCTCCCACAGGGAATTACCGTAACGCCCATGACGTGCTGTTCAGCATGTACACGGAGCTGCAGGCCCAGAAGATTAAAATCCCCTCTGAGATGGCCACAAACCTGATGATCCTGCACTCCTACCTGCTGGTCAAGGTCAGTACGGCTGACTAATGCTAATGACTGCAGACAGAGTTTCTGGAATATAGTGTCCTCCAGGATAGTTTACCTTCTATATGAAACGTAGGGTACCAACAAATCCCTGTCATCTTTAAACCTCCTCAAACATTTTAGACAATGACAGGAGCTTATTGAAAAATATCTTCCGTCTAAAAGACAAAAAAGCCTGATGGGCATGACATCTTCATGATAAAGGTACTCAAACTGAATGTTACATAGGAGTAACAATGCTCTTGACTCTGTATGTGTCATTATGTAGGTCCACGTAAAAAGGGGAGACCACCTGAAAGGGGCGCGCATGCTCATTCGTGTCAGCAACAATATCAGCAAGTTTCCTGCACGTGAGTCATGCAGAATTTACCTTACCACAACTTTAACCTATTGCCTCCTTCTGATGTCATCATAGTGAAGAGGAACACTCACCCGCGTTTGTGTATGTGTGTAGATGTTGTTCCCATTCTGACGTCAGCAGTCATCGAATGTCACCGTGCCGGACTGAAGAACTCGGCCTTCAGCTTTGCTGCGATGCTGATGAGACCGGAGTACCGAAATGAGATCGACCCCAAGTACAGGAAGAAGATCGAGGCTATGGTTCGGTGAGAGACGAGATCATCCACACTTTGCCTCCTGCGAACAGTTTTCAAACTCCAACACCCATCTGACCATCTTCCTTATGAAAATATACTTTACCTAATCAGTCCCACTCTTCTTCCACTTTTCCATCTCCTGCTTTCTCTAAATGTTGCCTTTTACTTTTCTACATCTCTGTTGCACCACAGACGTCCAGATACATCGGAACTGGAGGAGGAAACTACTCCATGTCCCTTCTGTGGCTTCCAGCTGCCACAGAACGAGCTGCTGTGCATCTCCTGCAAGAACAACCTGCCCTACTGCATTGCCACGGTACAAACACACATAATAACTTACCTATTAATACACACAAATACTGGGAGTCTTTTACACAAAATAGTTAACCCAGTATGTTTATTATTTGTACCTCTCTCAGGGTCGTCATATGCTGAAAGAAGACTGGTGCATGTGTCCGCACTGTGAATTTCCCGCTCTCTACTCACAGTTCATTCTGTAAGTATACACGTGAAGTCAAATTCTATAACGTGCTAACTTTAGACAGATTCAGGCTAACTGTATCCCTGTTTCAAATGATTCCAGCGCAGATAATTTCACTGAGCCGTTTGTGTGTGCAGGTTGCTGGAAACGGAGGCGGTGTGTCCCATGTGCTCTGAGACTCTGAGTGTCAAACAGCTGAAGAAGATCTCAGATTGTTCCAGTTACCTGCAGACTGAAGAGCCGGATCAATGAAGAACAAAACTATCATGTATATAAAGTCCAATTAAATAATTCAAAAGATATATTGGATGAAATGAATGCAGCTTTTAATTTTGTATTATGTAATGAGAGGAGCGATTTTGAAGATGTTTGATATGTTAACAGACAATAAATAAAAAGTTTTGTATATTCAGGTGAAATGTTCACTGCTCATAAGTTTGTTGAAACATACATATATATGATATATATGTTTTATATATAAGATATATATTATATATAACATATTGTTACATTTAATTTGGACTGAAATGAATGCCATTTGTGTAAAAGTATATTTAAATATTGTCCTTTTCCAGAGTAGAGCCATTTCATCTCCCTGCAGTTTACTGACCTGTAAAACCTTTATTAGTTTTATCGCACACTTTAACTGACACCTCTTTTTAGTTTAGCAGTTTAAGCCTCATTTCTGGCTGGCTTCATCATGATGATGACCTGAGTTGAATGGACTAAATTAGTTAAAAGCAAATTTAGCACTAAATGCAACTGTAGAATAAATGCTGAAGCTGGATATTTTCTCTATTTTGGGTTCATAAGTTAAATGAGCGATGAAATGTTTTTTTAGATTATTTTTTGGCCTTTTATGCCAATTGAGAGCGAGGACATTGGGTAGTGTTGGAAGCAGGGGAGGAGAGGATGGGGGATGACACACGGCAGGGGGTGAGAGTGGGAGTCCAGCCCGGGGGCCACTGCATTGAGGACTGTAGCCTCTGTACATGGGACGCCGATATGACCACTGAGCTAAACCGACACCACATTGCCCGTCACTTTTTAAGCAAAAATTGTGAAATGTTTCAGCTTTTGAAGTGGCAGGACATCTGCTCCCCCTGTTCAGATATTATAACTAACTGAACATGTTTGGCCCTGGTAAGTTGTTCTGTTCTTATGTTTTTTTTCCTATTTCTTTCATAGACCAAATGTTAAATCAAAAACAATATATGGAGGAATTATAATAATGACAATATTTGTATCTAAATTGAATCTACTAATCTCAATCTGAAGTTCTACTTTACGGGACATCCTCACCTGAACGAGAGTTCGTCTTTTGAGTTGCTACTTTCTAAAAATGCCTGTTAGATTTTCAGCTTCCTGGACGGGGCTATCCTTTCTCCTTTCAGAAAAGAACGCATTAAATAAATCTCAGACACTCATAAGCGACACATTTCTCTATTAATTTTTACAAAATTGCAATGTACAGGAACACAAGTGCTAACCGTAGATCTAAAGCATTGCTGTGTTGTAGAAGTGGCAAAAGGGAACAGTCAGGTACATCAGAGTCACATTATTTAGAGCCCCGACACCTGCATCACGAACTGATGATGGAATGCACTATAAACCTGATGAAACACATTAGAGGTGTATAAACATGATAAAGGGTGGAACCAGCTGAATATACGCATCATGAGCTCAGTATGGAGACACTCTGATGGAAACACGACAGGAAGTTAAAAAAGATATTTCTCAGCAGGGCGTGGTCGGAGTCAAGTGCTTGGATGTGGTCTGATGAGTTACCTGCAGAGTTTAAGAACTTTACTTTCTGACGATCTTTAAAGGATCTTTAGGAAAATGTTACAGTCTGTGAGGGCAGAGGAAGGCGGACCTCTGTCATCTGTCATTTCTTGCCCTTGCCTTTCCCCTTCCCTTTGCCCTTCCCAGAATCCTCCTTCTTCTCTTTCTTTGTCTCCTTGGTGGCTCTGGCCTTCTTCTGCTGCAGGAGGAACAAACACAGACGAGATGTAAACAGAGGAAAGTAGAAGAAGACGGCCTTTGGCGTGATAGTTATCCCAATCTGAATGCTCTTACTTTGATCATAGCGTCTGCTTTGAGCCCCTCCCCTTCTTCCTCAGATTCGTGCACCTCGTTGTCCGCGTCCTCTCCTCCCAACTCTGCCTCCCCCCCGCCACCACCACGGCGGCCTTTCTTCACCACTTGCAGGGAGTACGGCGTCAGGTGGACTTCTTTGTTGTAGGCACGTGTGAATGCTGCTTTCACCTGAGAGGGGAGGGACAGAGAGCCACAATTTAAAAATACGTCAGGGATAAAGTGTGTGTGGGAAAAGCAGCTGTGCTACAGTTCCTCAAACATAACTGTCAATCACTGTATCTAATCAGCCAACTACACCCGCTCCGCCTCCTGCAGACCTTAGAGTCCAGTTTGGAGTAGGGGTCTGGCTGTCCGCCCCACACGCTGATCTCCATGATGCTGTCCACGTCCTCCCTAATGAGCTGGTAGTCGTCCAGCAGCTGCACGGCTTCGCTGGCTCCTTCCGCTCCTCTCCTCTGAAGCGGGCTCAGCAGCGCCTGTCGCAGGTAGTGCAGGTAGTCCAGGTTCACCGACTGCCTGCTGCTCAGCGTCCTGCAGGAGACGAACAAATAAAACACTCAGGTAAGATTAAGTTTGATATTGAAGTATTTTAAGAAAGTGATGAAAGCGTGCTCACTTTAGACCCATGTGTGAGGACAGCTCCTGCACGATGCGGGAATGTTTGCTGGTGGACGAGTATTTGCCGAGCCAGCTGGGAAAGGTGGGGAACTGACTCATGTAGCCTCTCATCAGCTCGCCTGGTAGCACGCTGGCATAGATGGCCTACGAGACAACACACAGAGAGTAAGTTAAGGATTTAGTTTAATAAGTCTGTTTATATTTTACAAAAGATGAACAAAAAGTCTTTCAAACAAGTAAATGCATCACAGATTAGATATATATTCAAGAACTGTCACAGAGGGATTACAGGAAGACATTATGATAAATGTTGTTTACCAGAAAATATTTAGTTTGCAGCCTAAAGACTGATTTATTGTTCAGCTTGAAGCATTAACACAAACTTCAGGCCCTAAGCACAAAGCAATAACTTAGATGCAACACAGAGCTGTAAACTACAGTGCAATTGAGATACCTAATGGAGACCACGTCAGCTATTTATCTGTCTGAAATGTATTTAATAATTCAATGAACACATAATTACTTTGAGATACACAGTTGAGTCGAGACCAGGCAAACGTTCCCATGATTTCTCTGTATCATGAATGTGAAAGAATCTCATGTGTACTTTGAGGTACATAAATAAGCATCCTTGGGGAGTATACAAGTAACGGCGTTATGTAATTAGGATTAGGAACATCGCAGTACAGTGCAAGTTATGTCTTCCAGCTGTCATTATCCAAGAACTCGACATCTTATCTAAAGAAACATTTACAGGTAAGACCAACGGCTAACGTTAGCTGCACAGAATTCCAGAAGAAGATTTTGTATTGAAGTAATCCAAAAGTAACTGAAACTAATCAGTTATGTTACTTAAAATTGTGATACTTGGATTAGGTTACTGATTACATGTTTTAACAGGTGATTAGTACCTGTATCTGAACACATTTTAAAGTAACTCTCCCAACACTGTTAATAAGGCAGGTAGCAGTCTAATGTGGCACATCCATCAAGTGTTACTGTTGTCCTGTGTAGAAAAAGGCCACTTGGCACATTATCATACAAGCATGATTCCACCTTTACTTCTGCAGTGTGTGTGTGTTTATATGTGTGTGTGTGTGTGTGTGTGTGTGTGTGTGTGTGTGAGTGTTACCTGGGTGGGCAGCAGTGACCAGTTCTGCCCTGAGCGGATCCGTCTGTCCACCAGGTCTCCGTCAGAGATCGAGTCAGCAGTCTTGCTGAGCAACACCAGGTGGGACTTTAGATCACCTCTGTGAGAACAGAGAGACAAGAAATAAAGAGAAACATTTCAGGGATAGTTTTACCTTTTGGAAGATATCTTCATTTGTTTTGTTTTCTCATCGAGAATTGAGAAAATCAACACAACTGTCAACGGAGCCAAAGCCAGAAGGCGTTTAGCTTAGCAGACCGGAAACAGTTTGCCTCTCTCACCCCGCAGCTTTAGGCCGAACATGCAGGTAGTTCTCTTGGACAAAGAGCGGTGCCAGCGAGTAGTCGTGGAAGAAGAGGTCAGACTTGTCGAGGAGGCTCATGTGAGCAGTCTCGTCCCCTGCGGCAAACACCTTCCGACAAACGTCAAACGGCCCAATCTTCATGTCCTTGCGGGCTTTAGCTGCATCAGACTTGCACTGGTCATACGTCATCACCTTGTCTCTGGCCGACCACATGCTCAGGTTGTGGATCACCTGGAGAGAAATCAGCGCGTTAGTGAGAGGGGAAGAATAACCATGGTAAGAAATTACTTTAATGTCTGTGTGTTTTTACCTGACGGACATCCTGATTGGAGGCCAGGATGATTTCATTCAGAGCTGGGGGCGGGATCTTGATTCCCTCCTTGAAAGCGATTGACATCATTGCTCCCTGTAAAATGTCAAAACAAAAACAGTGAGTATGTAACAGACAGATGGTGCATGTCATATTATAAATCAGTATATAAATCTCAGCTGTCATCGCCCACGAGTGATCTTCATAATCCATTTAAACCATGATATTTAAAGCTGCTTGTGTGTGTGTACCTTGATCTGTTCCAGTCGCGGCCTCTGGAAGCGCAGGTCGAAGCAGTAGTTGGCCAGCGACCTGATCTTCTGGTGGTTACGATCGTTACACATGCAGATGATGGGAATCTTTGAACTTCTGATCAGGCCGATCATTTCCTACAGAAAGCAAAAGGTCAGGATCGAAGGTGATACATCATTTTCAGTTTATGTAGAAGCTGCAGTATCGGTTAACTTGAATGAAGTTGAAGTTAAGCGTTTATATTTCCATAAGTGTAATAATAGCAGCCAAAACAGGTCACTCTCATGAATGCTTGTTCTAAATGTACTGTTGTCTTGATGTCTTGGCTCTGTTTTTTTCTTTAAACGCCCCAATTACTATTGTAAAAGTGAAGATTTAACACCTCTCCAAATATACAACTACATTAGTGTAGAAATATGTTACCTGGATTCCTCCACGGTCCTCGTTTCCAGCCATACCATCGATCTCATCCATGATCAGGACGTGTTTGCTGCTCACTGTCTGAGACGTGCCTGCAAAAACACAAAACAGTTACACACACTTCATAGTATACCCTGCACTTGTAGACGCATAGTTTTTAATCGCACATTTAGAGTGAAAAATGTTTTTACAAGCCTACAAACTTGCTGTTTGCAGTTTGACAGTATTGATCTGTTAAACAACAATAAAAAATGAGGATTCAAATTTACAAGATTGTTTGTTAAAGCTCAAAAAAAAACATAAGCATGAGTGAAGCATTGTCCAAGAGCCGCCAAACATGTGCTTCCAATCGTATATATAAAAAAGGTTCCTGTGTTTATCAATAAAGTCAGATCTGTAAATGTTAAACAGACGGTAACACAGAGTTTAAATTAAAATGTAAGATCACCTTTGTAGAAGGTCTCGATGCTGGTGTTGTTGAGTGACTCTGCAACGACCACCTTCAGGCTGTTTTTGCTGCGAGTGCAGCTGGCGTTCATCTCCACGTAGCTGAAGCCCAACTCCTGCAGATCGACACACAAACAAAACAAGTGAAAAATAAACTCCGATTAAAGTAAAAATGTTACGTAATTCATCCAAACTGGGAGTTATAACAGTGTCTGGTGAGAATGCATGGTTAATACAGAAACTGTTTTCAGACTGACCTCGCAGACGAGGGCAGCTGTGGTGGTCTTCCCCACGCCCGGAGGTCCAGACAGCAGGGCAGCTTTGAATCCTGATCCATCGTCTTTCCCTCCAAACTTACCGAACCTCGCTGCTGCACAGACACAAACCACACGAAGCACATGCTCTTTAAACACAGATATTTCTCTGACTGACCAGAACAAACTCTTGTATCTAGTTTTAAATGATTAAAACTGTAAGGTAAGCTACCTGCTGGTTTTGAAGGGCCCCCGCTGTGGTGTTTGTGCCACTTCTGCAGCCAGCGTAGCAGCTTATTGGCACAGCTCTGGTCTCCCTGCTGGCCAAGCACAGTCTTCAGAGAGCGCGGGCGGTACTTGTCCACCCACAGCAGGCTGGTGCCCTCCCCAGTCGGCGAAGGTTGTGGGGCTGATGATGACGAGGAGGACAGGCCCAGCTCCCTCCGCGCTGTGCTACCTGATCCTCTCCCAGGTGGAGTGCCGTTATCTCTCGCCCTGGAACTGTGACCCTGAGACAGGCCAGTCTTTGACGGACTTGGGGTGTGAGGGGACCGGGAATTACCCTTTGAGGGAGAGATCTTCTGGGCTTTGGGGGTGCTCTTGGTCTTGTTGTTGGGGGGAGTCCTGGTCTTTGAGGCTTTGCTCTTAAAATAAGAAAACATTACAGGATGAAAATGCCCATCAAAATAAAAATCATTGTTATGCACATGATATAATGTCAGTTAAAGACCAACTGATACTGAATCATATTATTTCTGATAGATTAAATCAGTATTCATAAGAGCGATATTTCACTTTACATTTCACCCTGTGTCTCTGCAACTGTCAGACTGTTGTGTCTTTTTGTTGCTTGTAGCAAATTAAATCTGTTTTTGGCAAATCCAGAAGGTATTGAATCGAATTTGGAGTCTGGAAAATCTAAACTACATGAAATGTCTTTTTGCAAAGCCGAGCGTCACTAACTTCCATCTTCTCCACAGCAACCCATGCAGACAGGTTGGTAATGTCTGAACATACAGATCTGATTTGATCACTTAAACATAACAGATCAGTCTGTCTGATCTGATTTGAGAATCGATTCTCGGTTGGAATGCAGCTGAAGGAAGCCTAAAAGCCAGACAGCAGTCCATTATCTGTAACCCTTATCCTGTTCAGGGTATCTAAATTGGGCGGAAAGGTGGGGTACATCCTGGACTGGTCGGCAGTCAATCACAGAGCTGACATATAGAGACAGACAACCTTTCACACCCACACCTATAGGCAATTTTAGAGTCACAAATTAACCTTACAAGTAGGTACAAGACTGTGGGAGGAAGCCGGAGACCGCGGAGAGAACCCACGCATGCACGGGGAGAACATGCAAACTCTGCACAACTTTGCTCAAATTGGGGTTTGGTCTAGCTGTGAGGCAACAGCGCTAACCACTGCACCACCTTGCAGCCGCCAGACAGCAGTTTACATCACAACACATTGAACCTCAGTATCAACTGACTCTCTGGCAATTGATGCCTTTTTAATCGTCTTGTGTTTCACCCTGGCTTGCAAAATGAGGATTATTTTCCTTTTTTTCTCTTCGTTACAAAAAAAAAGAAATAATAAAAATAGCAAAAATATAACTGAGTTTAAAAATGGATAATGTTTGGTATATAAACTTGACTTTAGAAGATTGGTTTTGACATCTTCTGGGTTTAATTGTTCCCCTGCTAATGGAACCATTGAGTGAAGAACATGAGAGCTGACCTCAGCCTCCGCAGCGATCTCGTACTTGGACTTCTTTCCTGGTTTGGTTCTGATCAGCTCCAACAGACCGTCCTCATCCAGGATCTTTGTACCCAAACTCTCCGCCTGCGCATGAAGCAAATTGTACAAAATACTGTATTATTAGATGGATGAAAAAAGAAAAAAGGGAAAAGGGTAAATATAGGAAGAATAAACTCTCATATTAGTGGGATTATAAAGGCTTCCAAATATATGATAATAATCATTCTCTCATTCTGAGTTTGTTAATGTGGATCACGTTGGCTCACCTTCTCAAACTTGGACACCCCGCTGTCTCTGCCCTGCACCAGGTAGGTGGTCTTCTTGCTGACGTTACCCGTCACTTTGCCTCCGTAGCGTTCGACGAGGGCTTTGGCGTCGTCCCTCTCCATGGACTCCAGGACCCCCGTCAGCACAAACACACAGCCCTCCAAACAGTTCTCCGCCCCCTGGAAAACACAGGCAGACACACAACAAACAGTCATTGCTCGAGAACACGACGCGATGGTTTAATGATAGGAACAGTCTGAACGCTGACGGGTGTTACCTGTGGGATTTCCTTGGAGCCCAGCGCTCGTGGTCCGTCTCTGTTGAGGAAGTTCCTGTAAGCTGAAGCGTTGGCTTTCTTCTTCTCTGGGTCGTCGGGACTTGTAGTTGTGCGCTGATCAGATCCAAAACAGAGACGAGGAAATTAAACGTGTTTATCTTTTTTTCAGTTTTAAATAAATTGGTTTACGCTGCCCATTACGACATTGTTACACTGCATTTTGACACACAAGTCAAAGATCTACCTCACCTCTGGTTTCTTGGGAGAAGTCTTAACTGCGATGGGCGTGGTTCCTGCTTTGGGTGTGAACTTCATGTCTGAGCTTGACGAGGCGATTGGCTCCTTTTTGGGAGAGATCTTTATTTTTTTGGGCGAAATTGGTGTTTTGCCCTTCGGTCCTTCGTCCCTCTCTTCAGCCTTTTTCTTCATAATGGCCAGTTTGGAGCTGGCTTTAAGAGGGGAGGGGTTCCTCTTTGGAGACGGACTGATCACATCCTCCGACATGCTGCTGCTTTGTTTGGCCTTTGACGTGCTGGGAGTAGGGGCTTGTTTTTCATCGGAGCCTTTACGAGCCTGGATAAGACACACATACAGAATAAGATTAAGCAACTGGTTTACATAAAAGTGAAATGTATTTGTATTGCTGTTGCTTTAATCACCTTCTTTGCTTGAGGCTCCTCGTCCAGCATGGCCAGTGTTCTGGCAAACTCCTCGTCCTCATGGATCTGCTTTTCCAGCTGAGCGAGGTCGGCGTGAGGGAGAAAAAGCATGAGATTGGACAAGTATCAACAATGCGAAGCCACTTAATTTTCTGCCATTTGACAACTTTTCACGTTTCAGACGTTTCATCACGGGAGAAAAGTAAAAACAGCTACAGCATTATGTGGAACAGCTTACCTCCATGTCCTCGTCCATCTGCAGCTCTATGGCGATTTGCTCATCAGTCAACTGATCATCTGTGTCCTGCGTCGGCTGAGGAGAAGATGAGTTTTTACAAAGTCAATTTGTTGCAAGAGCATCCTTATTTTATACTGTAATAAAAGACTGAATTTAAAGGTTTGTAAAGGGTTGAGAGTGTGATGTTCAGCAACTCATGATGTTGACGGTTTGGTTGAAATAACAGTGGATGAGAAGAATAGAACACGGGATAATTCATTTACACTCACAGCCTTTCGTTTGGTGCTGGCTACAAGCTTCTTATCTGATCGCTGAACAGTCCCACCACCGAAGTAGTCGAATACTGAGGTGGGGGTGTGTTTGGGTTGAGGAGGCGGAGCTGACTTAGGAGTGACAGGCACAGGAGACTTCACTGCAGTTTTCCCCTGTGTAGAGGAGGGCCTGACAGGAGACTTCATACCCGCTTTGACTCCTGGACTCGAACTATCGGACTTTGTTGGTTTGGACGTGCCGTTCTGCTTGGGTTTAGAGACCTCCTTCAATGACTGAAAGTTGTCACTGTCTGAGTCTACAGCCAGAAAGAAAAATCCTGAGCAAAGACGTATTCAACCTAATTTTACATCGTCATTGTGACAATTAACCACAACAGCATTTTCAGTTGTATGTATGTCTGCTTAAAGGTAAGAAAAACCTTCGTCCCATTACCTGTTTCAGAGACATACTGCACAGGATCCTTTTTGGGAGGGGGCTCCGGCTTGCTTGTTGTTTTTTTCTCTTTGGAGGATTTGTTTGCCTTCCTCACTGGTTTCTCATCCTCTGAGTCTGAGGACAGACAAACAAGATGCGCAATGAAAAAAAGGCAGGGAGGATGAATTATGAGTCAAGCTTTGGGTCATAGCTCATCACAAAGTCCCCAGTCTGTGCCTCTCACAAAGGGAAGCATATATCTTTCGTAATTTAAAACAATGTTAGCAAAGTTTTTACTTTTCACTACATGTTGCAATATTTGTTTTGTTTTGTATACTATCTATACTTGATAATTGCATGTCTACTTAAGTGTACATCTTTATTGTGTCAAGAAGCTAACAGATATAGTATGCCCTTTCCTTTTGATTTGGGTTAAAAAGAAGAGTCTCACAGCAGTAGAGTAGTTTTTGGAACAAAGAGGATTCTGGAAACCACCGAATCATCTCGGTTTTCTTCAACATTTCAGGCAGAGAATGAATTAAATGCAACAACACAGAAAAACAGAACAGTAACTATGACTTTATTGTATTGAGGACAAAAGAGGCACAAACTGGGGCAAATCACAAAGTAACAGTCATGGTACAGGGGAGTTATGTAGTAGCTCAAAACCATACACACCTGATTCTATGATGGCATGCTTCTTTCTTTTCTTTTCACTGTCCTTTTGTTTCTCCTCTTGTTTGGAGCTTTTCACCTGAAGTGTGTAAAACACAATTAAGCCTAAGCCTGAGGAATGAGATGATGAAAGAGAAGAATCATTATAGATAAGGGACAGAAGATGAATATAGCGCCCTTGCCTTTGAGGTTGCTTTCTTTTTATTTTTCACTTCCTCGTCTGAAGAGAGAGGATTCTTCTTCTTCTTCTTCTCCTCTGTTTTGATGTTTCCATTGGGGGCTGGTTTCTGCACGACAGGCTTGGCTGCAGTCGGTGCAAAGAACCGCCTAATGTCCTGTGAGCACACAAACATTTATAGTTTGCAAACTAATTACAACACCACGGAGGGATGCTGCATACAGTCAGAGTACACAGATTACAGCGCTGCACAGTTATCCACGGTGCTTGAAAGTTTATGCTCCGCAAGGATTTCACTTTTAGACCTTTTTTTTTTTTTTAAGGAATAAGCTTCATTTAAACTTTATCAGCAGCAAAACTGTAAGCAAATAGCGTACTGTTTCCCTTGTTGAACTTTCACTCACTAACTTAAATTCGTATGTTTACCATTTTTTAATATGTATCTTTAGCTAACACTGCGCACTTCACGAGCAGTGAGCAGGTTTTACTTGATAACAGGATTATCTCCGGGTCATTTAACTCCGGTGTTTAATCAGACAGCTTGCAGTAAGAGCAAAAAAATAGTTGAAATCTGGAACATACCATTATGAACACGTTTCCTCGCAGTTTACGGTCAGGTTAGATGTTAGAAAAGTAATGAAACCCTTCAACGGGTTGGCGCGAAGCTGGAGTCTGTTGTCGCCCGGAGATGACGCACGGCCGGTAGTTGGTTTGTTTTGCGTCGTGTGCGTCACTCGGCGTGCGTTTTGTTTTTAATGCGAAAAAACAATTTACGCTGAACAAAAACACAAAACAACAAGATTTCAGTCAAAATATGAGCATTATACATTGGCAAATAAAAAAAAATAGAGAAGAAAGGGATTACGGAGAAAGTAAATAGGTTAATAAAGAGTAAATTAAAGATTTATATTAAGCCTTTGAAATATTAAATGCATGCAGGCCTTTACGAGAGACAAAAATATTTATAAAATTATTATGACAAATCAATAGTGATCTTGTGTGTCTTTTCTTCAGTATAAAATTTAGAGTGACAAAACTTAACACAATGATCAGATTTTGATTAAAGGAGGGATGTCTATTTGACCACTTGCAATGTAAATAGACCTATGTTGTTTTTTTAACCAGGGGCCTATACTACGAAGCGAGTTCAACAGTAGATCTCCGTACCTGAGGTAAGTTAACAATTTATAAAAGTATTAACAGCAAATTTCACTTATTCAATGATTAAGAGAATATTATTCTTACTAAGATGTGTGTTTAACTAACTCTGACGCAGTACCATATTTTTTTGTAGTGATGTGTAGGTGGATGTACGACACAGAATTACTAACATTAGAAGAAAACTTCAGTAAGTCTTATTTCCTTCTTAAAAATATGAAATGAATAATTAAAAAGTCCGTATTTATTTCTCTCACTCTCTTGTACCTTCATGTTTTTGTTGCACTTCCACAATAAGTGACCCTGAGGAGAAATGAGACTCTACATCGAGAGAAGACCAGATGAGAAAGATGGATGACCACAGGACCAGCTGGAGAGCGGTGGTCGCCTTTTCTTACAGTCAGCCCAATAAGTGATCCCCTCACTGAGATTACCAACAAGTTTAAAAGTTATGTTATGAAGGACAGGAACCAACCTGACGACCCTCCAACGGCTCAACCTCCACCGACAGCCCCACCCTCTCAGCGATGAGGAGCGCCCCGGCCCGACCACCACAGAGGACGTTGTTTCGATCATCTTCTTCTGTGCGGGTGGGTTTGGGACGTTCCTCACACACCAACAGGACGTCACTGACAACTCTTTGCATCTTCAAGGAAAATACGGACAGACCAGGATGAAAGAAATAAATCTAACAGTTAAAAGTATTTTGTTTGTTACTGTATTTACATATTCTTCATCACCTGAAGAGTACAAAGCAACAAATACCAAACAAAGTTTATCAATATATCTTTATACTGTCAAAGATGATCCTTATCTTTAATGTATTATTCGAAAATCCATTGTAGTCTTTAATAAAATAGTTAATAAAATAGTTAAAGTGTAAGTTATGATTTGTACATTTGGTTTTCATTAGACTCAAAGAGTTTATTGTTACAAGTGTTAGATGTCAGATAAGTTGGTAAATGTACAGTAGGTATTGAAACCGAATGAAACCGAATATATTGTTTCAGGAAGCATTCTAGTTTCTCAACAGCTGCAAGTTGGGGTTGAGCATTTTTGCCATCATAACTATTTAACAAGAGGTCAGTTAACAGTTTTACTTCAGTGAAACTTCACAACTATAATTTAGTGTGACAGTATGCATTTCATTACTGGTAACAAACAAAGTGGGGCTACTCAGACACTGCTGCTAGCAGCACAAACAAACCAAAAACAACTAAAGAACTTGTTCTGGACTGGAAAAAAGAGGACACAGTCCAAAAAGAGTACAATAGTTAATCGCAGCAGGTTTTACATAATGTATTAAAGTTTACTACTCATCCTGAGCATCAGAAACATCTGCACCGTTAACTGGCTGTTTCATGCATCTTAATGCATTTTATTGAGGTTTTATTGGTTTGTTACTTTAAGACGCAAACGTGTATTCAGTAATGTGCACCATATAAACTAAAAAAACATAAGGTCATGAAACTGTATAATTGAGGGTCCCTGAAGAGAAAAAGGTCACATTATTTTGCATTATGCTAATAGCCCCTCTATATATATCATTTTTATCAACCGTGTCCACCCAGGCAGTGTCAGCCTCAGCGCTGAGACTCTTTAGCAGGGACCATAAGTAATTAAAGATCTTCTCTTTTCAATATCAATGATCTGTTTTACATTTAGTTAAGACAGAAAATGGAAACAGATATGGTTGTATTTGAATAAAGAGATATTTTCCATGTGCATTCCACAGGCATCAAAGCTGTAGGATGTCAATATTATCCATATACAGTTTATAAAGTACTGTTTACAAGACACGCACACAGCTTGCTAAATAGACGAGCTTCCTATTCTCTAGACATGTGTAGATGTGTGGTGCAGCAGAACAGAGCCTCGCCTGAGCTGCAAGTGAAAGAAACAAAAGATGTATAAATTGGAAAAGTTGGTAATTTTATTGGTCAAAACAGGACAAGGTGGATATTTATTCGACATCTTGCTCGACCACAGTGGTCTTCTCGCTGACGTAGATGCCGTCCAGGAACTTCCTGATGTCCTTCTTTCTGACCGTAGTGGCCTGTTGGATCAAAGCCGCTGAAAGAAACACAACAAAGTGTTACCACATGCAACTGGAAGTTACTACCTCAACTTGCCCGACAGCCTGCAAGACAAGAAAAGTTTTAGAGGCAGCAAAACCTAAATTAGGAAAATTTACAACTTAAGAATCATCCTGTGGTTTAATGACTACAGCAGCTAATGATAGACTCAGTGGAACCATATAGTGGTGATATGATCACATTTATTCTTATACTCTAAAGAAATTGTAAATAGACCGCTCATTACACTTTATGATCTCTGACTGCACCTGCCATGTTATGATACTTTATCAGATAAAGAGAAATTCCACATCTTGGCTCTTTCGATATTAAGATTAGCATTTCTGTACCATCTTCTAACATCTTATAGAATAACAGTTAATCCCAGAAACAATCACATAACTTGAAATGAAAGACAGTTTAAGCACTTTTTCTAACAGTGCAAACAATGAAAGAATAGAAAAGACAAGCTCGTCTTCACATGCACCAAGACATCACAGCAAGGAAAATGCAGAGTAAAAGAAAAAACAGATGAGCAACAAGGGAGGCTTTCGACGGCATCATCTAACCTCTACGAGTGCAGGTGTTATTTTTACTCATCCGCTTCCATTACTGTTCCCTTCTCAGACACGTAAATACCGTCCAAGAACTTTCTGATATCCTTATTTTTGACTGTGGTGGCCTGTTGGATCAGAGCAGCTGGAACAGAGAGAGGTTGGGATGATGAGCATCACATCACAGGGTCACAATAATCACAGAAGAGATGGATAGAAACTATAATCAGGGATGCAGGGATAGTGACAGTTTTGTTTTCAATCTCTACTTCACATTTGTAAAGAAACAAGACTAGTTCACAACCTGGCATGTGGCTGACCGCATCAGGTCAATGTGCGCTTTTGTGGGCAATGTGTTACAAGGACTGTCCTTATGAGACCGATGATAACATGTTTGAAAGCAGGTGCGTGCTGCGGACGTAGGTGAGGACAGCGGACGAGCAGCCCCGCTTACTCCCCGAACAAAGTATCCAGAGCCATATAGACAGATTCACGTAAGTGGAGGTCCAATATGCTCCATGATGCATCACGATGTTGAAATTTAGGCAAAGGTAAGACCCATTAATAACAATGCATCACAAGAAAACGTTCTTTCTGTAACAATGCAGCACGTGGAAAAGGAAGTCTTGACAGGATCCCAGAGGCTATATCATCTCAGACTATAGCCAATGGGATCAGAGACTGGCCACATACAGAACCGTGTGTAGGGCTGACTCCGGCAGTCAGCCAAAAATAAATGAGGCTAAAATTTAAGGCCTTATTTAAATTTTTCTCTACACATTTCTATAGATAAGCCCAATAATTTCAGGAGACTATTGGGCAATTACATACAATTTATCATTTAATATTTGCTCATCTGTAGCTCGTACTTTTCTTCATAAAGTGAAATACAGGCTGAGCTGGATTGAGGTAAACTGACCCCCGACTTAAAAACTCATGAAACTTGCACTGTTTGGTTTTAATTTCCTTGTTATGAACCGCTGTGCCGAAGTCTAACCAGTTACTTAAAAGTAAACTGCACAAAACCAAAAACAACGTCACTTCCCTCCTTACAAACCCCGCTGTGTGACAGAGGACAAAGAGGGACGGGGGGAGTCTATCATCAGAGAATAAAAGGTGCTTGGGTAGGAAACTTACAACGACATGACACTGACCAGGTAGGAATAATAACTGAACATTGGTGCACTGATGATGTCTAAATTGAATATACATGTGCTGGATGTTAAAGATAACTGAAGTCAGCAGTTCTGTCCTGGGAAGTGTGAAAGGAACTCTGAAGGGCTCAAACTCAGCTCAGCACGTAACCTTACAAAGGAGGTCCAATGTTTTTAATCTTAACACTACAAGACAAAACGTTTCATCAGCTATCTTTGCATTCAACCACTGTATTGGAAGTAATTGAACACTACCGTGTACATTTAAACCCACAGTCAGAATTGACCGCAATTTGGTACATCTCAACAATGTTAGTTATCCATGCACCACATCCACTAATGATGGAGTGTATTACTTTATATGATAGGAAACATAATCTCCTACCATATAACAGCACAATAATGTCAACAAACTCATGTTGACAGTTTAGGGGGAATGAAGAAGAGTGCTACATATAAAACAGGATACGACAGGATTAACTACAACACCATATAAGGGATGTAAAACAGAAATGTGTACTTTTGGGGAGGGGTAACAGCCGATCTGCTGATCACATGTCACCAACAGATATCGTGATCTGTGTTTTTGCTTTCCCTCAGATACAGGAGTTCCCCTTGTGTTTGAAAGCATCATTACACAAAGTGCCACTGCAGCAACACTGAACTGAAACAACAACCTGCAACATCCCAGCTTAAAAAGAGCAGAGTGTAGAAAAGCTGAGGATGGAAAATGCTGATAGTGTACCTGAGTTTGACACCAGCTCAATGTCGTTACCCTCCAGCACCAGCTCGTCTTTCTGAGCGGCTGAGACTGCACAATTCACACCTGGAACACGAAAGAGGAAAAATGATTCTCAATATTATTGGGAAAATAAACGGCACTTCTATATCTCACTTTAGAGCCAGAGGACAAGAATAAATTACACAATTTCAAGCAAAGATTTTAAACATTTGCTGGTTGTAGCATCTTAAATGTGAAATTTTTCCATAAATTGAAGGGTTTTGCACACTTGTGGGACATCTAAAAAAGGTATTTTATGACCTTTGAGAGAAAAAGATTAATTGAAAAATGAATTGCTATAAATATTTCCTACATCACAATAAAAAAATGTAACATATCTAGCAAATCGCAGTCTAATACAGAAATATAACAATCACAGCAGACTCACCAGCCCTCATGCGGACACGGCGGATGTATTTCTCTCCCAGGAAGTTCCTGATCTCCACCAAAGTTCCATTCTCCTGAATGACGACGTTAATGGGGAAATGGGCGTACACAGAACGCATTTTGTAGCGGAAACCCTGCATTCAGACAGAAGCAAGAGAGGCAATGAGTCGAACTGTAAACAACTGAAATAAGTTGGATCCATCAAAAACCGCAGCTTAACATCCACACAACAGAATTCATGACTACAACAAATTCCTGTCCGCCCATGACGGCTGGGCACAGAGCTTTTTCAGAGTTGAGCTGTTATCTCACCAAAGTGACTCCCTTGATCATGTTCTGGACATGGCTGCAGATGGTGCGGACTGTGGCGAGCTCCTTCCTGTTTCCCCACCATTTATCCACACGAAGCTGAGGAACCAAACACAGCAGCTCACATTAGTGTCACACAACCTAAAAATGTAAACTATTTATCAACTAATCACTCAGCATAAATTTATTGTTAAAGTTATTGTCCAGCAGAAAACAAAAGCTAGTTTAGCTAACATCTTTAACCTCTGGAAAATTGCCATTTTAAAGCATTACTTTGGTATTTTGACAATTTCTACTGAAAATTGAAAAAGCAGTTAGTCTACTGCCCATAAGTGAAAGTCAGAATGTTAAAAAATAGAAGAGACAATCAAACCAGTCATTCAATCCAGTAAAGTCTGAACACCACTGTCTACGGTCAGCCCTCTTTCAGTAAACAAATTTAATTTGGCTTTGAAGGACTCCTATATTATAAACTCCTCAGACTGAACCTGTCAGTACTACAGCACTGTGATGAAGCAGGGTGCTTGCTTATTGAGTTATTCAGCATTTGTGAACAACAGGATAAAGTATAATTCATTTCAGACCGTCCATTTAAGTATTTAAGCTTAAACAGCATGTTTAAGTTTAGGTGCAACGAGTGGAGATGAACCGTTGTTATGAAATAAAAAAGGGTTCTGAGCTTTTACACATATGCATTGCAGTACAACTGTTCCTTACTGCCTTGGGCATCAGACTGACTGTTAATACTTTTTTTTTTTTAATTATTGTGGTTACAATTCCACTACAACTGCAAGTCACTGTTAAACCTGCTAAAACATCAGCCCATCAAGATGCATTGCATGTATGTGATTTAAAGGGAACAAGCCTTGCTCATCCTTACCTTCTTCTGTTTCTTGCCCAGCAGGCTGAGCTCCAGGTTAATGTGGTTGAATGGCCTGATGAGTTTGCCACGGGGTCCCTTGACAATCACTGTCCGGCCCTTCAACCTCACCTCGACTGTGCCGCCACACAACAAGCAGGGGGAAAAGGGATAAGAAGCCACACTCAACCCAAATTACAGGTTAAATTGTTACTATAATATTATACTGAAAGTTTGGAAAGATAACCAGTTTCTTACCATTGTCGGGGATGTCGACAGTCTGACTGCTGAGAATGGTCTTCATTCTACATCAGAGATAGACATAAAGTGTGTTAAATGCTTTAGTTTGTTTGCATCTCTAATGATGTAGTACAGCTTTACTGAACACATCCACAACTCTAGTGAAAGTTCGCAGCGATTACGCCCTGCCCTGACATGCTTTTAACTTAAAAGGGCCACAGTATACAATTCATCTTATGCTTAATTCAAGTTTTTAACTAAAACGTGGCCACTACAAAATAGTATCCAGCTAGCACAGCCACACTGCGTTTACTCAACTAGCATAGACACCTTATCTAATGCTAACGGTTAGCTACAGTAGGCAGTTGGACTTATGTTACCCATGTGTTAGACGGAAGAGTGGCAATTCTGAAACAAATTAATGAACGCAACTAACAGCTGAAACTATGATATATATTTTACAAACAATACTATTCAACCCGCCGCGGCCCTTAGCAAAGAAGCAGCCGTAAAATCAGGCCTTCAGAGACTCAGCCAAAAACAACTGTCATATTTCCTAACAAATCTCACGAAAACGGCAAAATACAACTTATGTAGTGAAACACAACACTGTCTGAATTTAACAGATGAAAATTAAATAAAAAACATTTTTAATTGACACAGATGGAGTTAGATGAAACCCAGACAGTAATCTTTCAGCTATCCTCACCTCGCCGGTAGCAGAGGAAAGGAGGAAGGAAGGACGTCACGACGCAAATGTAGAGCACGTACGTAGCGTCATCAGGCATAACAAGACAATCAAGGATATTCGTGCTTGTTATAATAAATGTTGACAACAACATATTGAAAACGTTTTCGCTGTAGCATTTGTTGGGGAAAAAAGCACTCGCATTAAGGCCATATTGTAAAAACCGCAATAACTATAAGCCGACCGGAAAAACTTTTCCGTCGGCTATTTTTGTAATAAATAATAGGGGATATCGTGTTTTGCAACAATTACTGGCAGTTACATCAGAGTATAAATCTATTTGTTCAATGATAAAGACTAGTCTCACATTAAAAATAACTTATTCATTCCTTTCTTTTACTGTTTCCCCCCCTAGTTTTGTATTTTCAATATAGTCGATGCTGTTGTTCTTAAGAAAATCTTAAGAAATTCTTAAGAAATTATCCAATATATCGTTTTTAACTGATATTGGGCTATATCCACGAACCCACCAGCTTTGACAGAACAGAATGTTTTCCTATTTTCCCATTCTACCGATATGTATTGAATGCACCACCAGACCAAAGCAGCTGCTCATCGATGTTTGTTGCCAGTGACCGACGCCAGCTAGCTAAAGTCATGGCGCTGCTTAAACAAAGTTGCTGTGTTGCTGGCCGTTTCTCCACAAACCATCTATGGCTGAGTCCAAGAAGCATCCCACATGTAAGTATATCATTTAATGCTCGAATATTGTCCCCATAACAAACACTATCCGTATGGGCAATCTATTAACAGCTACCGTCGGTTGTAAGCCTCGTCACAGGCCTTGAGATACAACTTGCAGTGATGTAACCTGACGTGCTGTTTTGTTTATCAGCTGTAGTGACAACAAGGTTCTTATAAAATTCCCAAAACGTCTGGTACACGGACTCTTCATAGAAATATTGAGACTCTGTGAAGCAGTGGCACGTGAGCTAACCCTCATTCCTTCCTCTGCAGTTTTACAGCTGCAGTCTGTCAACTGTGGCAAAGTCCTCCCCGGACAGGGTTGACAGAAAGAAGGAGCTTCTCGGTGATGAAGGGCCTGATCTGCAAGACTTCATTTCAGGGGAACTATCAGAGAAAAGCAAGTGGGAAGATTACAGAGGCAACCTGAAGAGAGAGAAGGGAGAGAGGTGAGAAGGCACAAGTATTACAGCTGTGGTAAATATTAGTAACTAAGTGGGGATTTTTAGCTTTTTCATGTACAACCACGCTTCCTATTGTATCTGTTAATGTAAATTGTTATCAGAAGAAGGTTCAAAGACCAGCTCATATAGAACCTTATCTACCAGACAGAGTTTAGCTGAGTCAACAGCTTTCATAGTTTAAAGGAAAATTGTTATACTACCCAGATCCTTATACATCCTGTCCGATAAAATTTCTGTGTGAAATTACCCTACCACTTTCCTTTAATTAAAGTGTAATTAATGTAACTTAACTTTGATTTATTTAACCTGGTCAGGGTTGTGTTTCCTTGAAGAAGTGGTTGTGTTTTAATGATGACAGTACAACAACTAGTTAGTACTGTTTTTATTGTTTTATTTTAGATCTATCGCTAGCTTAGCACTTAATCAATTATGCAGTATCATCAAAACAAATTGAAAATATCATCCATATCATCTTTGACATGTGCTTTTATTTTGAAATTCCCATGGCATATCGCCAGTTAAGTGTTTGTCAGTGTTTCTGTTCTTTTCTAACTGTGTGAAATCGGAACATGATGCCATCTAATTAATCCATCACAAGCCCTTCATTTGATAGTGGCAGGCTTTATGATGTCAACGAATATGGGATCATTAAAGAAAATAAATTATGTCATATTGTGAATATACATATTCACACCCCTCATCCTCACATAGAGACCAGACCACTGTTGCATGCTTATAAGGGGCTCTGCTGTTGTTAATGTGACAGGCTGCGACTTCCCCCATGGCTGAAGACGGAGATCCCCATTGGAAAAAACTACAACAAGCTGAAGAACACGCTGAGAGACCTCAACCTGCACACGGTGAGTCACACAGACAGGTGAAAGAAACAGTTTTAAAGCTGCTTAATGAAAAGGAATGAATACAGTATAATTTAAAATGTCCAATAAATACTACTGCTACTGAAGAGAAGTCTGGTTATTCTGCGTCTGTTCTTTTGCGTTGAAGAAGCTGTGTCTGTTTCCTCCTCAGGTGTGTGAGGAGGCCAGGTGTCCTAACATTGGGGAGTGCTGGGGAGGAGGAGAGTACGCTACAGCTACAGCCACCATCATGGTGAGTCTGCTCCTGACACAGTGCTACACTGTGGTGCAGCTGAAGTCATAGACAGCAACCAGATGTTTGCACTTGGATCTCTGTACTTCTGGCACACAAGTACTTGTCAGCCAAGTTCTTATTCTAAAAAAAAAAGTATATGTCAGTCATACTCATTTTCTGCTTATTGATTTTACAGATAGATGTAAAATCCTTAATCTATAGGATAAAAAAACTAATCCTCTAATCCTAAACATGCATATCCTGAGTTTTTTCTGTCTCTGTATTTATTTACAAATAGTTGATGGGGGACACGTGTACCCGTGGGTGCAGGTTCTGCTCTGTAAAGACAGCCCGTCGGCCCCCACCTCTGGACCCAGAAGAACCATACAACACAGCCAAGGCCATCGCTGCCTGGGGGCTGGACTACGTGGTTCTCACCTCAGTTGACAGAGATGGTAATGTGTTCCTAATTCAGTGTATCTTCTTTTAATTCTACTCAGGTGCAACTTCACAGCAAAGCTGTTAATGTGATTCTGGATTTGACGAAACAATGTTTACCAGATAACTTATTAATGAGAATAAATACTATGTTCACATACACTTTTAATGTCATTGATCCTCTCTTTCGTCATGCAGATATTTCCGATGGAGGAGCAGAGCACTTTGCTAAGACTGTCTCCAATCTGAAGGGAAGGTAAAACCTCCCATCCCTTTTTGATTTATATAATGTTTTTGTTTCAATATCTGTCCAGAATAAATTAATCAGCTTTCCTGTCGTCCCCATGAAGGAACTCTCAGATCCTGGTTGAATGTCTGACCCCAGATTTTCGTGGTGACCTGGCTGCAGTGGAGAAGATCGCCCTGTCAGGGTTAGACGTGTACGCCCACAATGTGGAGACAGTGCGAGAGCTTCAAAGGTGCTGACTCACATTTGAAATATGGCATTCTTTTTTTTTACTGGTTTCATTTTATGTTTGCTCATATTCCTGAGTTTTGATTTAAGTCCATCAAGGACTGAAGCCTCTGCATATGATCTTCGATTTAATCGCTGAGCTAAACTGGCCACTACTTTTTTTAATTTGAATAAATATCTTGTGTTAAAATAAGTATTACACACTCACAAAAGTACACACTATAAAAACACTAAGTGTAGACAGTAATACACACTTTTACCAGCAGGTGGAACTAAAGAGCCATATCCCGTGCTGTTAGTAATACTGGATTTATCAGAATCAGAAATACTTTGTTTATGGGGACAATTCGGGCGTGACAGCTGCTCTGCTACAGAGAAAAGCATGAAGAAATCTAGGAAATATAAGTAAGAAATATGTCAAATATGTGCAGTCTATACACAATACAATAAATGCAGAGGTGGAAACACAGGGAAAACATAATTGTTCATTGTAATCTAGATCCATATTTACTTTATAGATTATTTATCGACCATCTATCCCATCTGTTTCCAGGCACGTGCGTGACCCCAGAGCGAACTTTGACCAGTCTCTGAGTGTCCTGAAGCATGCTAAAAAAGTAAAACCCACTGTGCTCACAAAGACCTCCATCATGTTGGGACTGGGGGAGACCGACCAGCAGATACTTGACACATTGACTGGTGTGTACACACGCCCCCACACACAGAGACACTTCCAAAATGTTGATGTAAAGTACAACAATGTCCTGATCACACAGTCCTGGTGATGTTTCAGAGCTGCGAGAGGCAGGAGTGGACTGTCTGACACTGGGCCAATACATGCAACCCACCAAACGGCATCTGAAGGTGAGCGCTTTAAACTTTATGATGCATTTCACCGTCTACAAGGGCTAAAGTGCTCAAAGAGAGGCACTGAGTAAATGAATGCACAATGTGACAATGAGTGTTTGTGCTAAGGTGGAGGAATACGTCACTCCTGAGAGGTTCGCCCACTGGGAGAAGGTGGGAAATGAAATGGGCTTTATTTACACAGCCAGCGGGCCACTGGTGCGATCCTCCTACAAAGCAGGTGAGACACACACACACACACACACACACACACACACACACACACACACACACACACACACACACACACACACAGACAGACACACAGGCACAGAAGTTATAAATGAGATACAAAGAGTGTAATAGTAGCTTAAAGAGCTAACTTGCATAAATTAGAAATCTATTTTTCACTTGCCCCTGATGGTATGTAGACATGCAGATGGTTTTTGGGTTACTTTGGGCCTTTCTTAAACCACTCCCTACACACTTCCACTCCATTTGCACGCTTGTGTGGAGGCTCCGCCACATTGAGTGCCATCCAAAACCTCTGAGTGTGGAGTGGGTTATTAAACCCTCCACCACCGAGTCTGCACCGATGCTGACTTATTGACCAGGTGCAACGCTGTGTTATGTCCGTCATGAGATGAGAGACGTGTTATATTATTATTAAGAACTCGGGATGAAATTTACCACACTGTTATTTTCGTAGCTTTTGTTATTTGAAACTATGGGTACACACATTTCCTGCCTCCACCGGAGTGAGGAGAGTTCGTTTCAAAGCTCGGCGTTGCATTTAATCTCAATTCACCTTCGAAGGGTGCTCCGTGGGGAGGGTCCACATTTTGAAATTTCTAACTCTGAGACATCTGCCACCACAACATTAAAGTACCCAGATACCCCAACAATCCACAGACCCCTCTATAGTCAGTTCACACAGCGACCTTTTCTTCAGTACAAAGAACTTATAATAAAAAACTGCTCACTGTAGCGTGCAGTAGGAGTGACATTGATTCTGCAAGGACATTATGTTCTGAATTTTTGAAATGCCATTTCCACTTCTTTCAACCTCGAAATCTCTGTAAACTATTTGTCTCATTTATGACACCACTAGCTGAATGTTTTCATGTTTTTATCAAGAGGTATTTCTGTAATTTCTATGAAGTGACCTTTTAAATTCTTTTGCGAAGACCAAGGCTAAAGTTTTCTCACAAAACAAATTTCAAGCAAGCTTACAATCATGTAAGACTCAGAAACAGAGTGAGAGTCATGCTCTGAAGCAAGCTGTTAACGAAGGTGCTGCAGCTAACATTTGAACTACAGCAGCTCTACAGCAGTGTGAGATGTTTAAATGTCTGTCGGTCACAAAGGTTCTGGTGACTGCTTACATCTAGAAAAAGCTCTAATTCCACACAACTCTTCATCTAAGTTATATTAGTGAGAGAACATATATATTTCTAACATATGCCCTTTCCTCTTCACAGGCGAGTTCTTCCTGAAGAATCTACTGAACAAGAGAAAAGCAGAAGTCACAGCAGCAGAATGAAAAACAAACAGCAGCTTATAGAGACTTTCTCTTTTAAATCTAGCGCCTACCTATAATAGCAATACACATGTACAACTCCTGCTGTAGCACAATGCATCTCTAACATGGAAACATATTTATCACATATTACAAACAAAGCTTATGTTAAGTTCAGGGACCAGTCGTTTGCACTAGACCTCCACTGCTAAGCTGTGACGGCCCAGAGCTCAAAGTTTAAGAGGGAGGAGATCAAAGAGAACCAGCAGCAGTTTGAGGCCTGCAGATAAGAAGTTAACCTGGGCGCACACCCTGCCAGAAGGACTATGCCAGTGGTGTTGGCCGTCGCTGTAATTTGCAATCTCTGCAGCTCCAGGGGGGGGCCCTAAATCTCATGCAGCATGTACTCCCTCCCCTCAGGGGCCCTGGAGTTCAGGTGAAGAGCTGCTGACCTTTAACCACGAGCTCTTTGATGTCTGCTGCTTCTGGACTGATGATTTAATGAAGCAGGAGAGGTTGGGTTTCTCTTCAGTCTGAGGGTTTATTCAGCAGCACAAAAGAGAAATTATAGATTTAAAAGCAAAGTTATTGTTGCTAAAGATTTAACACTGTCTCATTCTGTTTTATATTACTATTACATTAGGAAAAAGTATGAATTCATCCTTCATTGGTCGTATTGTCATTTAAAGACATCAATTCAATTTGGCAGTTTGGGCTCAACTGTTTTTTTCCTACTGTAATAAAATACAATTTTACACCTTAAAAAAAGTTTTTTTAGAAAACTGGTTTAGAAAAAACTCAAATGTAATATGTACATTTATATTTATGTAATTAAATGTCATCAGTCCACATGTGCGTGTGTTATTTTGTGTCACTTTTGTTTTCCTACATCGATTCTGAATGAAAAACAGGCACAAATTAAAGACATCACATTTTATTGCATTGGCATTTTTAGTAAAAAGTCACCGATACAGAGGACAAATACTGATTAACATACAGTAAGATGATTTATAAAAATATTTTTAAAAATAGTATAAAATTTTGCAATAATACTTGATTATATAGTAAACACTGTAAGAAAGTAAACCCACATTAATAGTGTTCATTTGAAATGGACTAAAACAGACAGCATCGTGTTTAACCGCACCCGAAACGCTTTGAGACATGAAATGTAGAAAATTAAGAGTTCCTGTTTGTTCAATGGTTTATCACATGGATCACATTCACACAAATTTTGGACTGAAGGCTCAACTTCTTCCTCTCATCCGACCTCCTGCAGGGAGCAGCTAGTCACACCGTTCATCATGAGGCGAGAACCAACCAGCAGAGCAGTCAGGCCTGAATGAAGTGTAGCACAAGCAATAAAGAGCTGGAGAGAGGAATGTGTTGCTTGTCATGCGAGTGCAGCGGCTGAGGTGAGTTTTAGACTTTGGCTTTCTTGGTGGGAGGTTCAATGACAGCGTTGCGAGGACCGACGCCCGCCGGAGTGTAGGGGATTCTGGTTACTGTCACTTTCTTACCGATGGTCTCGATCTGCGAACACAAAAATAAATAAAATGTAACATAAAACTATTGTTTCCAAACATCCATGTCTGTGTATGTGTGGGGTTTCCTGCGGGCTCACCTGGAAGCCGATGTTCTGCAGGTTAGCGTGGAGGTGGTCCAGCACTCTGCGACCATCAAATATGAAGGCAGGCTTCAGCATCTTCTTGTAAATCTTTTCATAGTCCAGCTCCTGTAGTGGATTAGACGGTTGTGATGACTTTAATGCTCTTTTAGTCTGAGGATGAAGCAATTTAAAGGATGTAAGGAAAAGAAAGTGCTGACAGACCTTAAACATGTCCCACTCAGTGCAGATGACCAACGCATGCGCACTCTGGCAGGCCTCATACGGGTCTGTGGTCACGGTCACCAGCTCCGACACTAAGGAACAAAAACAAAAAACAAGTCAAAGAAGAGTCACAATGACTCATATCAGTGATCATTACGGCTTTTAGGGTCTAATTACACGTTTTGATTTTTTTTGTAATGTCCCCTACCAATGACTCAAAACCATAGAGTGAGTATTAAAAAGTGGAAGTAACCACGGAAACATCACCCATTGGTTTGGTCACCCAAAAGTCAAGTTTAATGACTCGACATAGCTGGGGTAATGCCTAGCAGACAGCTAGCAACAACAAACTGTGAGTGTTGCCATAACACTAATTACAAATAACTTCTGATACAATTGAAACATGTGCGTTTATGTCTAAATTACCTCTGCACAGATCAACGGTCATGAAAGAGTAAATGAGCTGTAGAGACCAAGTTGTACAAGGCTGTAAACATGTTTCGATCTGCGCTGAAGCTTAGGGACAGGCTAACTTCTGAAGCCAGCCTCAAGTGGCCATTTGAGGAACTGCAGTTTTGGCACTTTCATGTTGACTTTGTGTTCCCGCCCCAGATGTTGTTGCTTACAACCAAAGAACATAATGTTCAATTTGAGTATCTTCAATCCCAGGCTGCAACTAACTTATTTTCATTAGTAATTAATCTGTGACAACACCAATATACAAGTTATGATCATAGAAAGCTCAGAAAATTAGCTGGGCATTTTTCCTAAAAATTACTTACTATTTTTTGTATGGGTTTTTGCTGATGGAAGACACATATGCAACAAAAGCTGGACTTGAAGTTTCGATTACATAATGTCATACTTGTCCTCCCTCTCTCCCCTCATTTTAAATCAAGTCAACTTTTTTTAAAAAGCCCAATATCATACATTTGCATCAAGTTGATTTCCTGCAATATCTCTGCTGTATCTGCAGTAATACAGGGAAATACATTTCTTTCATTGAACCTAGTTGACACACACCTCTCTCTGGGTTGTCCTCCGAGATGTTGGGCTGCGAGAGGTCATGAATGATTTGTTCCTTGAGCACTTTGGGGTCGTAGATGAACAGCTTGGCTCCTTCATCCATCAGATACTTTGAGATGTAGATACTGGACGACTCCCTGGAGTTGTAAAACAAACACACACACACACTTGATGTCAACTTTGATCAGGGCCAGAGTTCACTTCAGAGGGTTGGCAGGTGTCCATGTGGAGGAAAGCGTGATCAACAGTGACACGGCATGTTTTTATGTGTGCTCTTTAGGCTTTTCATGCACACAATGGTCAGTTAATGACTAACATAAAGTTATTGAAAAGAAATAATAAACTGGGAGGTGAAGAATGTCCACAAGGGTGTGAGAAGCAAGAAAAGAGACTCACCTTGTGTCACCTGTGTCCTTTTTGAAGGAGAAGCCCAGCAGAGCAATCTTTTTACCAGTGACAGTGTTGAAGAGGCAGTCAATTATCCTGCAGGCAAACCGCCGCCTCTGGTACTCATTCATGTCTATCACCTGAGAGGATCACAAACAGAGGTGGAGAGGAAGGTGAACACAGTGAGCCAACACTCTTAGAGAAAGGGGGAAATGAGGTGCTGTACAGTGAAGGTCTCACCTGCTGCCAGTATGAGGCTACCTCAGGCAGGTTGAGGGCCTCACACAGGTACACCAAGTTCAGCACGTCCTTCTGGAAACAGCTCCCACCAAAACCTGACCAGAGTGTTGGAGAATTAAAGAGACAGAAAGCAGCACTTAAATCTGTGTTTAAATGAATTAAAACTAACGCAGAAGCTCACATCAAACATTGTTTCTTACCCACACTGGCTTTGAGAAACTTGCTGCCTATCCTCTGGTCCATACCGATCGCCTTGGCTACCTCCTCCACGTCGGCGCCGGTGGCCTCGCACAGAGCACTGATGCTGTTGATGCTGCTGATTCGCTGTGCCAGGAATGCATTGGCTGCCTAAAAAAAGCATGCAAACATTTGCTGCTTCATGTTCTCAAATAAGATAATTCTATTTGTTTTTCTTTTTAATTGAGAGCATTAAACATATAGATTTACTTGACTGCAACAATAACAAGCTTAAGTCTATTTATCTGTGTAGCTCTTATCTGAACTCGAAAGCTAATTCAATATGTGATCTTGGGATAATTGTTTATTTATTGTAGCATTAAACAGCAAGTTAACTAAATCAAACACAATGAAAATAATCTGTAGTTGCAGCTCTAGACTCACTAGTTTGGACAGCTCGGAGGACCACGTGTTGGTCGTGATGATCCGCGCTTTGGGGACCCAGTGTTCATAGACGGCACACAGCGCCCTGATGGCCCTCTGACCTTCAGCAGTTTCATCTCCACCAATCAGGACGCGGTCCGGCTCCTTCAGGTCCCGCACTGCTGTTCCTTCTGCAAGGAACTCTGGGTTGGACAGCACCTAAAGCAGAAGCAGGATTAAAAAAACCTCACAGAGCAACAGATGTCAGAGATTCATTCTCAAACAGCTACAATAAAACTCACCTGTAGGTTGAGGCTGGGCTTAGTGTTGGCGTCAAATATCCGTCTGATGCTCTCGGCAGCGCGGACCGGGACTGTGCTCTTCTCTGTGACGATCTTGTAGCCATCAGACACCTCCACTATCCGACGAGCGCACGCCTCAATGAACTTGAGGTCAGCCGCACGACCCTTTCCCATCCCATAGGTCTTAGTTGGTGTGTTTACCTGTGGAGGAATATTTTAATAGATGTCAGATTTTTTTCTCCAACAGGTCAAACAGCAGAAACTGTGCATCAGTATGCGTGTGCAAGGGGGGGACTCACCGAGATAAAGACGAGGTCTGCATCCCTGATTGCTGAGTCTATGTCTGTGGAGAAGAACAGATTTCTTCCTCTGCATGATTCAACCACCTCCTTCAAACCCGGCTGCAGTGGGAGGAAGTGGGAAAATGAGACAGAGGGTGTGTCGGTGAATGTGTACGACAAAACACAGCACAGACAGTTACAAATGTAATACGAGTTCTCAGTGGCGAGCGTAAAGGGCAGTTTATGACCAGTCATGATGATGTAATACCCTGTGGTGGCTGTTGCGACATCACACAGCCTGGAACTACTTAATGTTTCAGTCAGCCCGCGATGGAGTAATGTTGTACAGAAACAATGACTGTGAAGGTTGCCTAGCTACAATATATCTACTGATGAACTGATTTTAAGTGGAATTAATGAAACTAACCACTCCCCCGAGATATCTGGCTCTCAGATAAGAATGCAACAGAATAGCACATGGCTTATCAGTGTTATAATAAAATACAACCCACTCTTCATTAATGTTTCACCAGAAGTCACGCAATTAATCCTGTTGTTAAAGAAATGGTCTCTTAATTAATTAAAATCATATGATACCTCATATATGGGCAGGGTGTCTGAGTTCCAGGCTTTGATGCGGGACTCATTGACATCCACGACGGTCACGGTGATCTCTGGACACATGTGGGCGATCACACTACATGTTGGGCCTCCTACGTACCCGGCACCAATGCAGCAGATCCTCTTTATCTGAAACATCTGCAAGTACACAGAGAAAAAGCTGGTGTGAGAAAATACACTTTTTGTAACACAGTTTTATAAATGTATTTCACCTTGACCAAAACTGGGATTTTGAAGCAAATACTTTTAAGACTAAATTGGCCGAAGAGTTTTTTGTTTTTTTTAGATTAATTAATTAAATACATTTGAAACTACTTTTCAATCAACCTACCTGAAACCTTGTTAGGCAGTTTTGGAATCTAATTTTTTGTTAATTATCGATAGATCGGCAACAGACTAATATATATGATAATATATATTGGCCTGTCTAGCTCAATTCTGAATGTAGCGCCATGTTCAGATAACCTCTTTTTCCAATCTATCAGTTTTTTCTAATGTACTATCATACCAAAAAGTTACTCAGCTTCAACAGTGTCACTTCCATGGTTTCTCTAAAAGCCTGCGATCCATCAAAAAGATAGTTTGGTTCCTTGTATTAAACCATTTCTGTATAATTTTGGATATTCCTTTATTAGAACAGATCTCAAATTTACTTGCCAAGACTTTAGAGCTTTTATGACTGCTCGGTCGATAATTAATTCCCTCAACAAAAAATAATTTGCAGCTATTTTGATGATCTTATAGTCGTTTTATTCATTTTTAAGCAAATTCACCAAACGTTTACTTACCTCAGCTTCTCAATTATCTTAATAATGAGGTTTTTAACTTCTATTACTTTTGTGAACGTTTACTTTAAAATGTTAAGTTTTGATTTGATATTTATGTGTTTCTATTGTATAAAAGCCCTATAGATTGACTAATAGTAAGGGCAATCATTAATTTCAGCTCTATGCTACACTGAACATTGCATGTCCACTCACTTGTCCATATATTTCGCTTTACTGAAGAGTATCTCAACTTTAAAAATAACTTCCTCTAGCTTATCTACATTGATAAGCAGAGCTTCAAAAGAAACAATGTAAAGTTTGCTTTCCCTGGTATACTTTTTCTTTTCTGAATCATCTCAAATCATCCTGCTCCAGTGGTAATGGTTACCAGCCGCACCGTTACATCCTGGGAGAAAATAAAGAGCCTTTCATTCAACTCAGCCTCGTCCAGCAGACAAGAAAAATGACCTTTTATCCCAGATACCTTTCAGCTAATTGACATTAGCTGTGATTCCGAGCTAGTGTCACTGATTATAGGGTAACATAACACATTAACAGCATCATAATTACGCCAGTTTGCTTCTTCTTTCATAACGTTAAGTGAGCCAACTGAGCACAAGAATCAAATGAATGGACGTCTCTGTTGAAGCTAGCTAGCAACGGTTAGCTAACGGTAGATTACCTTTGCCAACTCGACAGTCAGTCAACTTCAGGAATGCGCAGATTATGTTGCTCCACTCTTAAATGTGTCTTGTAGAAACAGCAGCCGTCGGTTCCGGAGCCGCTTTTCTGCCACAATAAATATTAAATAACTTAAACTCGGGTAAACCAGCGCTCGACTGACAAAGTCACTGCATGAGGGCTTCTCTAATAACTTTTCCTGCACTACCTTTATCGGAACTGATGCACTTCTGCCAAGGTAGCACCACCTTATTCATGACATCGAGCAGAGGGAGAGACACTTCCGGCGTTAGGTTTTCAGAGTAAAATCATGTTATCACTGTTCCGCCCTAATAACTACACTACACTGGAATGGACAAAATAACAGAAAACATGCTTAATGTATTAGTGGTGGAACAAGTGTTTACTTTTAATTACTAAGTCCTGCATTGAAAGTATCTAAGTATCATCAGGACATTGAACTAAAAGTATTAAAATTAAAGTAGCCTACTCAATTCAGAAAATGGCTTCTATGGCCGTTAAACTGTTAAATATTATATCATTAGAATATTAAGAGTGATGCATTCATCTACAAGCATAAATTTACTGTTTGAATGAATTTAGATTTAGCTCATTATTAGTATATAACTGTAAATCTTGATTATCAATATGGATTCTCTGTTAATCGATTGATTTGTTTGTTAAAACTCTAAAGCTGGAAGCATGAATTGTTTTTTGCCTTCAGTTTGACTTACACAATAACAATTAATAGATTCTAATTATTTTTCAACAGCACTATAAATAATATTAATGCTTTTCTTGTATATACTGTTGGGTCTTAAATGTATAGCATCAAATTAAGACTTCTATATAAAATGTCATAATATTTGTTTGTTTAATCTTTTTTAACTTACTAGTATCTCAAGCTTTCATATATTTTTAGTAATGTTAGGAATACAATATTTCCCCCTGAAGTGGAGTTAAAGTAGAAAGTTCATTTTACTTCATTGTAACAGCAGCATAAACTTAAACTTCAACATGTGGTCAGTACAACTTTCTAAAACGATAAAAAAAAAGTTCACTTCAAGGGTCATTTGGTAGCTCTCATGGAGCTTTTAACCACATCACATTGTCCTTATCATCAGCCCATTTAATAAATGACAAGGTAACCGAGTACATATCATTCCAAATGTAAGCTTATCCTAATTTGTTTTTTCAAGTAAAACTAGCTTTCAGGGTAATTTCGTAAGGAGTGTACTCAAAAAATGCTGCTTTGGCAAATGTTACCTCCATAATAATAAAAATCTCCAAAACAGCTCAACGATGTAACATCGGAAATAAAAACCTCCATGAAGTAATACTAAAAATGCTGCTGTACTGAAGGCCAAGAGGGATCCCAAACCTCACATTTTTACAAGAACATGATGCCTGGATAAGGGGTCATGGTAACTTCAAAAGATACTGATCTAAAGAAGGAACCACTCCTATTTTTAGAAACACTTGTCTTCAGGAGAGACAACCAGCTTGAGCACAGATAGTAGAATCTAAACAGCTTTGTGGGAGCTTTTATTGTAAAATAGAGTGGAAGCACAGACCTAATAATGGGCAATAAACAAAGGCATTAACAGCACTCTCTCATTAAGACAATTAGGTTTCGCTGTCTGAGTTGTAAATCCAAATTGCTTCCGTGTGTAGAGACTTGTTTAAAGGGACGCCTACATGCTGGTGGAGTGGGGCTATCACTTCATTGTGTTGATGCATCACTAAAGACATTCTTAAAGACTGTAAAACAATGAAAATGAATGAATACTAGTTATAAATAAACAACTGAAATCATGCTTAACATAAAATAAGTGTGTAATAACACTGTTGAACAGATCAGTCTCTTAGACTGTGTGACGTTTTGGAGCCTCAGGAAATGTAAAGACACAAATAAACTTTCAACAATATTTAAACTATAAACATTAGTAGGAAAATCAGCTGTTTGCATCAGTATTATTTGTTATTGCTGCTTCAGTTTCTGATGTATTACATAGTAATAAAAGAGTCACATTTATAAAAAAAAAAAAAAAGGTTAGGGTTGTTATTGCAATTTATCACACTGTCTTTCCTTTCATATTATGCCACACAAAATGTTTTCAAGTTTTTGAGCACACTGCAACATTTCACAAAATGAGTTACATAAGAAATATAAACTAGCACTGCAACTGCTGCTATTATAAAATGTGAGAAAACTATACAATTTAGCAGTTGATGTTTAAAACACTCAACATTACGGTACAAAACTTAAAACTTCAATGTAACCTACCACAGATACTGCATTAGTGGTATATTTGAAATGTTATTTCCTGAATGGTATAGTTTTATTAGGAGGGCTCCACGGTGGAGGGGGGCTGTCTCTGAGTATCGCTTGTATTCGTCTTTCTTCTCTTTGTCTCTTCTGTTCTAGGTCTTTCCGTATCTGGGAAAAAAAGGGAAATCAATAACAAGAGATATTAACCCTTCCAGACTACTTCAATATAAACACTACTCTGAGTACTGCCAGATCAACAGAAATGACCCCTCTGATTTCAGACTACACACTGGTGGTGATTGCTAAGTGAGCAACAATTCTTTCAAAAACAAACAAACAAGACCTCTGACGCCTTTAATCGCCGGTAACATAATGTGATCTACTTACCACCCAGTTTTCATACATCTCTAAAGCCGTTTTATCTCTCTCTTCTTTCATGTAGCGTTCCTCCTCTACTTTAGTTCTGATTTCTTTTCGCTCCGTCGCAACTTTCCTATGGAGAACATCTTTCTTCTTTTCATGCCTTAAACATAGTAAGAAAAAAGACTTTAACGTTTGGTTGAGAGTTTGTCCACTTCACTGTTAATGTTTGTGTGAGCGAGAAAGGGGGGATAAAATATGGATAAACTTTAAGTTTAGGCTGACATCTAGTGGTTGATTATTTTACTAATTATTTTAATAAACTGTTGACCACGGCATGCAGCAGTTTGAAATGTACTACTTCTGTTTCGTGAAGGTTTAAATGCTTACTGTCAGAACACACCTTTAATGTTCCAGTAATGTAAGATAAATGTATGAAAAGAATGTGTGCAATCCTGCCACTCTAGTCTCTAAATGTCAGGAACGTGTAAAGTCTGGTTGCATTGTGGGTAGAGACTTTGCAACTAACAGCACAGCAGCTGTAAGACTGAACTGTTCAGACATTACAGCCAATGTTTGCTTTTTTACTCATCAGTCAAAATGTGCAAAAGACCTGAAACCTCTATCACTGGAGGTTAGTGCAAAGACAGGTCATATTACATCACC
This sequence comes from Semicossyphus pulcher, assembly GCF_022749685.1. Lineage (NCBI taxonomy): Eukaryota > Metazoa > Chordata > Actinopteri > Labriformes > Labridae > Semicossyphus > Semicossyphus pulcher. The sequence continues at coordinate 10,288,004 of NW_027211681.1, forward strand.
TTTCAAACAGATAAGCTTAATAAATATATAGAAAAACCCTATTGAGAGAACATATTAAGATGATGATTTACACTCACCAGTTAGAAAAGGCAGATCTGCTGTCTCTCTTTCTTTCTTCCTCCTTTTCTTGTTTATTTAAGTTCTGTTTGCTTTCAGTATCTCTTTGTTTTCTGTTCTTTTCTTTAAGTAGATGATCATGCTCACTTTTCCATTTTTCAAACACCTGTAGCATTTAAAACATTACTGATCAGAACCACATCTTTCCACAGGAGTGATTATTATATATTCCAGAATATAAATGATCAACACACCTGTTGAGCAGATTGTCTTTTTTCCTCTTGCTCCTCAATCGCTCTTTGCTCTTTTCTCATCTTGTCTTGCTTTTCTTTGGCTTTTGCTTTGAGACTCTCCGCTTTCGTTTCTTTCCAAGCCTTGTATGATGCGACAGCATCCTCCTTCTTTGCTTCTTCGTCCTGTTTGTTGATGGCAAGCGAAGTGCATACATGTTAAAAGTAACTAGTGTGTGTGTTTATAGTTTGTTGTTTCATATTTCCAAAATTTCCAAAAATCCATATTTACAAAAAATTAATCACCCTTTTCTTTTTTTCCTTTAGAGTTTCCTCTTTCTTCTTCAGCTGCATGTTCTCTCTTGACTTTTCCTTTTTCTTTTTAAGCCATTCCTGTGGGGACAACATGTTGACTGTAGCAAAGCAGATTGTTACGGTGCGTCCCTCCACCTAGTGGTTTGCACCCTACATGACACTACAGGATCATCATCACACTGACCTGGTAAATGGCAGCTCTGAGTGAATCTGCTGCCTGAGGCTGAGACTCTTCTAGTGAAACTTTGCGATCCAGAACTTTGAGACTTCCCAAATACTTTGACTCCACTTTCTGGGAGCACACACTGTGAGATCTCTGGGTGATCTTTGAGTGAGAACTTGATGTCCTGATTTCAATAAATGACAGTCAGTAAAGTAAGAATCTTTCTCTAATCATAGAGCTATTTTTCATTGTTGCAGCTTGTTTACCCACCTGCTGTCAAATGATTTTCCTTGTACATGAGAGAGCTGATCTGAGTGATCTCCTGAGTCCTGCTTAAACAAGGCAATAAACACGTCGACTGAGATATAATCAAAGTAAGAGGCAGTAAACTAGAAACTACCTAAAAGGCATCACAGTAAAACATCATAGTGAATTACTTACATTAAACTCTTCAAATGATGTGGAGTACTTTCTCTCCTCATCTTTGCTGTCATCAGAATAAAAGCTCTCTGAAACAGTATATGAAATATATAAATACAAAATAATAATGAATATATAAAGAGGATAACTGAGTTAATAATAATACATACTCCTGGATCCAGAATCGACTGTGGACTTGGTCTGCGACAGGTCACTCCTGCTTGAAGACATTTTGCTGAGGCTGCATGAAACTCCTTCCGTCCACTACATGAGGAAACAACAACATGCTTTGATTATAAAATGTTTCTTTGATCACTCTGCAACTGCAAGTACTGACTAACGAGATGTGTGTGTTGACTTCGGGTCCTTACAGCTGTATTGCTGTCTGTGCCGGTGGAGAGGGGAATGGATGCAGAGGAGGTCTGTGGCCTGCTGACATCCTGAGATTCAGCATCTTCAGCTTTCTTTTCTGTAGCATGTTGACTCAATCCCAGAGTCCTTTGCCTCGGTTTTGGCCTGGGCGGCTCCCTCTCTATAGCACTTTCTGGATAATGACAGGTTGTGGACAATAAATTTTAAACCTCAACTAATATTTGTGATATAAGTAATGTTACCTTTGCCTCCTGTTAAGAAACAGTGTAAACAGACCTGCTGAAGATGCATGTTTGAGGTCAGTTGCTGATAACTGGAGTGGAGTCTGTGGAGAGCTGCTCTTCTCCTCTGGAGTCTCCTTCACACTGTTGTCCGGTGGTAAAGGTAAAGGCATGTCCAGCAGAGTATCCCCTGAGCTTTGGTATGACAAAGACTTACTCGAGCCCTGTCTTGTGATTTGAGAATCACTAGACTCCACATTGCTGCCTTTAAATCGTTCATTATCTTCAGTGGCTTCTGTGGAGTGTTGAGTGGAAAATGAGCTATTATAATCATTGTGTTGACTGACAGGCGTCTCGTTGTCATGTGACTCTGATGCTGTTGTGTGTCCCGAGGGAGAGCTGATTCTTTGGGTTTTCAGAAAGGAAACTCTCTTCGTCCTGCCATGTTTGCTTTCATCGTCTGAAACGTCAAAGTCGTTGATTTTGGCTTTGCTCTTCTCAGCCTTAAATATGCTGGATCTCTTTTTTCTTGATTTGAGGAGTTCATTCAAAAAATCTGTAAAAAACAAACAAACAAACAAACTAACAGGATCATTTGGACAATTAATCAACCAGACTTTGTTTGTATGGTACTATTCATACAAGTAAATTCATCACAAAATGCTCGTCATATACGACCCCTTCCTCCAGAGTGTATATCAAGCCGCGAAACAGAATACAATTTATGAATATATATGTACATATCAGATATAAAACTAAATGACAGACCACCTAAGGGACTTGCATCTTAGGGATCTCATGTATTATATTTTGATGCTCTGCCATCTTACCATCTTCATCCTCATTGAAGTCATCAGAGTACGAGTATTGGTTTGTTTTAGTTTTGCTTGCTCTGGCCGATACAGCAGCCTGAAGTTCATCCTTCAACGACATAAATTCAGGTTGATATAACACTTTACAAGTCTTCAGGGCGCTGTTGGTTTAACAAATAATTTCTCAACTATTAAGATACTCCTCGACAAAATATAAGGCTTTTACCTGAAATGTTGTCCTTCTCGATGTTTTCGGGCTTTTCGTGTAAGCCAGTGTCCTGAAGTCCTGACTTGTCATTCTGAAAACAATAACCAGTAGTCTCTCATTGCCTTCACAGAAATTAGCATGCTAGCTATTGCTCGCTGCGTTCATTAATAGCTAGCTGCTTAGCTGTCAATGCTAACAAGAAGGCTACATCCGCATAATGCAAAGTTTGATGTTACATGATTGTTGTCGTGTTCATTACAAACCACACGGCTACTTATTAATGTTAAGCCCTAAAGACACTCTGACATAGCTACAGCGGGCTAACTGACTTGTTGACGGTTACCCAGGGAAACGTGGTGGACACTTCCGGTTTAACACTGCGCATGCTTACAGGATTAACCGAAACAAGTCAAATGCCAGGAGGGGAGCAAATTTGACGTGTAGTTTTTTTTACTTGTGGGATGTATGTATAATAACTATGTATTGTGCAGAGTTGTATGTTGAAAATAATATAATATCAACTATTACTGTCAAGTAAACGAAGTACACATATGTTCCTAAAAAGAGTACATCATGAAGTAGATTAAATTGGAAAACGAACTGTTCTTTATGTTCCACTTCTGGTTCCTGCACTTACCCTGCTTTGGTGCATTTATGGGGTGATGTCTTAAAAAAACAAAAACAGCCAGGAAAGTAAGACTGAGTTATTTTTATTTTTTGTTTTGTTGTAGGAAAAGTGCATAGTTGAAGCCCTTTTTTCGCTTATACAGTAACAGTGAACATCATGGTCTTCTGTGTTGTTCATCTCAACAATCTAAAACGGCTTTCCCTAAATTATACACAATTACTTGTGGTTTACTTAAAATCTTCCTTCTGTATATCTATTCCCTGCCACCTTTCAAGCAATTATAGAAAGATGTCTTAAAAAAATCTGAGATGACATTTGATTATAAGGCTATGAAGAGCAGCCATTGAAGACTGTTGAGATGAACTGAGCCCACATTTGTTACAGAGCAGATACAGGTTCTGAATTCTTTGACAATGCATTAAAGAAAGACACTTCACTTTTAAGAATAATCCATGTCATTTCTGATGTCACCATGGAGCATAAACAAGTCCTAGAAATAATAGCCATGTTACCATAGTAGGTATATGACAAAGATTACACTCTGACTAGAAAACAGGAAACCTACTATCTACTAGAGATAAAAAAAATATTTCCATTATTTAGCAGAACTCTGGATCAATGAATAAACATCAAATCACAGAAGAAAAAAATACCCCCGCATTGTAACCCACTGTAATGAGAAAACAGAAACCTTTACTGCAGATCACTGCTCCTCCTCTTCTGCTTATGACCTTAGCATAAAAATGTCTTTAAGTATTGCTGTTCATTCACAAGACGTTCTCTACATGAGCACTGAGACCAGAACTATACCCTCACATTGTCATTTTTTGTAATATATTGATTTAACATATTATCATAAAGAAGTCTTGAAGTAGAAACCTTGGTTTACACCCATTAACAACACTGGTGGGATTTTAAGTAAAAAAAGACCAGTCCCTCATCTACAATATTATTTGGACAGCTTAATCTGCACACCACACCTTCAAAGGAACCGACACCAGAACAAAAAGTGCTGATAAAATATGATTCTCTGCTACTAATTAGTCAGTACACAATTGTCACTTTCATCTTTCAACACAAAACAATTACAGTACATAGAATCATCTTAATGTGATTAAAAGTCATTTAGTATATCGTGTCATAATGATCATAATAAAGTCATGAAGGTTAGTCATTCTGCTGGTTTAAATATGCTATTAAAACATTATGTGATATTATATCATTACTGGCTCTGTTGAGAGATGTATGAAGTTAAAAGAGTGGAATGAAGAACCCGCAACCCTTCATTACACAACAAGTACACAAACATTATTTTAACTTTGCCAAAAGGGAACTCCCTGCTACCCCTCCCTTCTCTCCAAACCCATGTAACACATTCCTTCATTTTGAGTTTCTGCAGGTCAGTCAGCAACAAAGCTGAAATCATGGACTATCTCAGAACAGCTTAATAACTCCTGAATAAAAACTTGGTGAACACACTACAGTGAGCCCAGCTGATGTATCAACATGTTAATGTCTGAAGATTACAACACAACATTTACAGTACTTGTTTATTATTAGTATTTGTGATAAGATTGCGTTATTATGAAGTTTTACATTTCACCTGACATTTCCTGATGATCTTGATAAAGCCTCATTCTCATCAGATCTTCTATGCTGGTTTTGACCTCATCAATCCAGCCCCAGTTGGGCTCTCATAACAGGAATCATAGACTGACCCGCCACAAAACACAAAGACATGAGAATAAAAAAGAAAAGAAAAAGATATTTGGATAAAGCTAGACAGGGAGATGGTAACTGGTCACAGTAACTCGCTCACTGTGCAGCTCCAGTCAGAGCAGTCGTATGAGTGCTGGTTGTCTGGCTCCACTGCTAGTCAATAGGTGGTGCTGGAGGCTCTCTTCTGTCACTCTGCAGACCAAGACAAGAGACAAGAAAGAGAGAAAAGTGAACAATCTTCATGAAGTCAGGTTCTGAGTCACATTAAAGTAATAATCTCGAAGATTTTCCTTTAAATAAATGTCTGTTAAGTCACTATCCATCGCCAAATGAGGTAACACAACGGTGATTGAGCCTGTGGCCCACTGATGAAAGCCTTTGCATTTGCAGCATTACAGACTGGGTGTCTGTGGTGACATTACCAGAAAAAAATCACAAGCGGCGCCCAGTTAGTGACGCATTTTCCGTCAACCAGCAGTGGTTGTTCTGCCAGAGTGGGTAAGAGGAGCTAAGCGGCTGCTTTTCAGGTCTCTGCAAGTGTTGCGAGTAAACAGTAATCTACTATGGCTGAACAAACAAAGAAAAGATCGATGACTACAGATACAACTTCAAAGATAAGTGAAAATCCAAAGAAAAAGAAACAAATGTGACGCTCAGATGAGGGAAGACAGTCTAAGAAGGAAAGCGACCGTCAGCGAGGAAAGTCAAGAGTTACAACAAGAGAGCCAACCGTGGACGTCACACATGCAACAGTGTCTAGATATCTGTGAAGTGTGCTCCCGCAATCTCTTCGAGGTTAGCACTTTAAGGTACAGCTCTAGCCGAGTTAAAATAAAGAAAAGATTCAGTCTCTGGTTCTTGAAAAATATTGACCAAACTACCTTAAAACAAGCAAATGTATGAATTTTTTTGGTCAGACTGGTACTTCATACATCCTGACCAGCATAGAAAAACATTTAATGAAACAATCTGGTCTAAAACTAACTGAAAAAACAAAACAAAAAACACTGCCCTACAACTACCAATAACAAGGTAAACAAAATGTTAATTCGAAATTGCAATTTAGCAGCCCATCTTTGCTCATGACAGATTACATTTGAAATGTTTCAGGGTTCTTGTATCGAGCATGCTGGTTCACAGGGACACGTGAATAAAATTGAGTCAGTTGTTAATCGTTATAATAATGACCTGTGCTTTACCTGCTATGAAAATGTATACTGCTAAAAACAACCATCAAGTGGAGAATATGACGACACAAAATCAACAACCCTAACTTAATAGGAAAACATAAACCACAGGCATTCATAGCAGTGACCGCACATTCGGCCAATAAAATATATATGATGCATAAAAAGGTATTATCTATGATTTTTATTAATTCTAAGAGTGATTTGTTTGCTCAGGGCTCATAGCGCTCAAGAATCTTATAATCAAAAGGATCATTGATTAAATACTGGGTCACTACAAGACATTCAGTGAAGATCATGCTGTAATTATTCATTTTAGTACATAAATTCATTATTTCCTGCAGATTCATCAGCATTTCATCCCTGAAAACAAAGCAGGAATTAGTTCTAATTTTAGAAGTGACAGGCATTATAATTAGCATGCAGTAAATTAAGTACCATTTTAGCTCATTACAGTGCTTTTTTGTAATCCCTGATTATAGCTTTGTTTAGATCTGACTTTTTAAAATTATATATTAATTACTCACAATACAGGCAAATGGAAGTGTGACTTATACAGTGTCAGGCAGATGTGTATATGTGCCAATGTTTTTATTTGTCATTGTTATGTAGGTGGGACTGTAATCATTACTGACATTGTGGGGTCCGGTAGGTTTGCCTGAGGGACGGGAACCCCTGAGACTGGATGGGCGCAAAAGGAACAGGACCAGAGCCAACATCATCCATGCTATCATAACCATAGGGAGGGTCAGGTCACCACCCCCGCCAAGTGGCCCACTGGGACCAGGCACTGAAAACAAAGATAAGATAGATAAAGATAAGATATACTTGATTGTAACACAACTTTGCTCCTTACAAAGTTATCTACACTTTTAGCACATGATGAGTGCAGACATGCTTCCATATAATATTTTAAAAAATCAATCAATCAGTTGTTATTTATATATCGACACCTTAATCTTTGTAATATTTTAAATTGGTTTAATTTGGCTATACATACATTCCTGAGGGCAGTCTGTGTCTGTGCAGTAGGACTGGGATTGCCTGAGCTGAAAGGGAAATCACAGAAGGAACAAATGAGAGGTAATAGAGCAAAAGAATAGGAAAAACAACATGCAAAACTGCAACTTGTGACTTATATACTATGGTCACAGCTGCCCTCAACTAGGCATCTGTAAAACTATGCTAATAAAACTGTATGACTTTAACTTGAAGAGTTCTTTGTCACACTAGGCAAACAAACACACTCACAGCTATCTGCCGCCAATAGCAAATATTTGCATGTGGTTGGTGCTGAGCAACCATCTTACATGTTTTTCATCTCTGACTGTCAAATTCTTTGCAAATTGTTAAAACCCCTGGGGCGGCTGCAGACTCTGAGCCAACTGCAGCTAGCCATGCAAGTAACACCTGTACACAAAGAGCCAATGAGGTCGCCTGGAAACTGACAACATACTCTCTTTTCTTTCTTTAACGCTATGTCTCTTTATAATTTTAACTTTACATTTTGCTAAATTCTTTACATTAAGAGGAGCCAGAGAATATTTACAAAAACAATGCAAACCTGACAGCACACAGGGCAACAGAGTGAAACATCCCTGCGTGGCAGAACAGATTGGCTAAAGATAAACACTGAACAGGAACCAGGATATGTTGCTTAAGTGTCATGTTTTCGTTTTCTTCCCTGGAGACTTGCTGGTGATTTCTAAAGTTAATCTCTTTGCTTCCCTCTCGAGCGCAACATATTCATACTTTGCACTGCATATTTGGAACACTTTGACCTATCTCTGCTCTGTCATGATCAAGTCTGATAATAAAAGCTACCGAGTTCAATGACTTACCAGGTTGATGAGACGCCTCATGGCATACTCATGGGTGCAAATGCACTCACAAGGGTCGAAGCCTCCCTCTGCCATTTCTCACCAGACGTTGCCCACCTTGGGACAAAACCAAAGTACTGTAAGGAAGGAGGACTTACATGAACAAGTGAGAGAAACCTAATGCTGCGCCCTATTGTTGTTTCACAGGCATTCGCAGATTAGAGGGAGGAGACTGCTGAAGACAGTCAGCAGACTCTGTGGCTGTATTATCTTGCATCATCTAGGTTTTTGTTAACAGCACAGGCTGACAAAATGTTGTCTTCAAGTTAATGATATATTTTTACATTTTTAGCCTGCAGTGATGTGTATTAAGTGTAACCACCTTAAAAGTAATAAGTAAGATGGGGAATAACTACACTTCATGAAAAAGGGAAAAGCTCTTTATTCGTATGATGAAGCCTTTAATAAAAAGATTCGGCATATTTTCTACGCATGGATTCTACTGCTGCCAAACATGTTACGTCCAAACACATCTAGGTCCTTAAAAAAGGAATTAAGCTGAAAGAAATGCAGATGTCTGCTACAGGTGTCTGATCAAAGTTATCCACATCTATACAAGTACACCACATACCACAGTTTTAAGGAGATAAAAATATTGGTAGTTGATGGCTGAATTTTTCTCTCTTTTTCTTTCTTCATTATTTTGTTTTTGTTTCTAGTACAAAGTATAAAATATAATAATGATTTTTTTGCACATGTTCTTTCTGTTTTTGTCTTGGCACATTATGTTCTTTTTATTGCATCTTACGCAGGTTTGTGCCTCAATGTTTGTACATTACAATAGACACAACTTTGCCATTTATTTTCTGCAATTTCTTGTTATACATTGCCCTATGGCTTCGTATATAACTAAACCAATATATTGCAATAAAACGCATGATAGATATGCTCCAGCCCATTGATCTAAAAAGAAAGCTCTGGTCTACACCGCTATAAAGCAAGTGAACAGTGTTTACGTTGACCAATGAGACTATATATTCCTAACAGTGCATTTCTAATAATAGAATTGACACATTGGATTAGCAAGCACTCTGCTCGACCCCAAAATGTCCAAGTATGAAATAACATTTTTTTTTAGATTAACAGCCATTGTTTACAAACGCTACACTGACATATAATCATTGTTGCATTTCCACTCAATTACTAACTCTTTATCACCATTATATAAAAACATGTACAGGTTATACATTTCCAGGGCTGCCATGCCTGTATATTTCTGAAGTGGCAAACAAATAGATGCCAGTTCATCTCGACTCTGCTGAGACTCACCCTGCTGAGTGTTGCATTTACATTGTTTTGCTCTTGAGCTTATTTAGCTAACGCCAGACTAGCCTCTTGCTAACGTAGCCAAACAACAGGGAGGAAACTCACAGCTGTCTTTTGGTCCGACAGTTAATGGACATATGATTGGAGACAGATGTGACAACAACACGGCATCGAAAAACGACTTACTTTGAAGCTTTGTAGATGTTACGAAAACCTTAGATGTTTTTAAAGGGCCTCGGCTGCACTGCTGGTGCACTGTCGTTCTCCACAAGACCGTAAAACCGCAACAATATCAACCTACCGTCTGTGTTTTATTCGATGCACGTGAGCCAACCAACCAGCTATTCTTTATGACAGACATCCGGGAGGGTAAGGGGGTGTGGGGTAGACGCGCACGGGGCGCTTTAAATGTTCCTATTGGGCTAAAGGTTTGATGGGCAGGCCTTTTAGCCAATCACGGTGAGAAACGATTATAGCGTCTGGATAGTAAACAAACAGACCAGCTGCCTATCACCAAACAGAGGCAGATGAACCGAATCCCAACATCTGTGCAGTTGTGTAACCTAATATACAGTTATAGAATGTAACCAAGAACATGTACTTAATTACGTCTTACAACTGTAGCTACTTTGTAGAAGAAGATTTTTTTTAAACAAAACATAACATCAATTTATAACATACAATGCATTGTTAGGGTAATTCTTTATATCCTTTATATAAAGTACTAATAGAAGCATATCGGATACAACTTGAGAATGCAGCATGCACAGTCATAATAATCCAACAAAATAAAAATATAAAAGGGGCCATTCTGTAGCATAATTAATATCTGACTTTGTCTCAGTGAGATTTTGATAGAAGACTTTTGCTCGTCACAGAGTATTTTATCATTGTAGTATTTGTATTTGAAGATCTAAACATTATTCCTCCACTGCCAAATATATAAATACATAACATAACAAGATTTACTGAAAGTTTATTACAATACAGTCTAATCAGGTTTTTTTTCTTAGCTTGTTGTTATTTCTTCCATTTTACACTGTAAGTTGGTCAAAAATAAAGTACCCTATTTGTGTTTAAAAATGAGTAAATAATTAAATATGTTAGAATGTAAGCATATCAATATCCTTACATCTTGTGAATTCCATGTATAATTTTTAAATACAGATCTGCATCTGTAACAAGAGCTAACTGATAAGAGAAAAGGAGTTAAATGAACAATATTGCAATAGTTCTTTTACAGTTATTATATTATTATGGGAGAACTTTGCATTTTTCTTCTCTTGATTTTAATTCAACAATTTATAAAGTGAGAAATGAAGGCAACATAAAAGTAAGTTAATGTCTTGGCCATGAAACGTACTTTACGGTTAGCAAAAGGGAAGGAGATGAAAACTGTCATTTGAGTGAAACGTTCAGTTTAAGTTTGAGAGTGTCAGTTTGTTTAAAAGCAAAGAAATCACTCGGACAGTCACTTTCAGAGTAAAAGAACAGTTGAACCTGACAGCTTTTCTCCAAACTTTTCTATTTTATAAATAAAAAAACAAACAAAAAAGTGATGTTGAGGTCATATTTTTACACATCAGCAGATGTAAAGTCTTGAATGCGAATGGAGGTAGCTAGAAATCAGATGTGTTAAATACATGATGAGAAATGTCCTGAAGGTAAGTTACAAAAGATCATTAACCCATGTACCAGAGCTCATTAATGAAAGTTCCAGTTTCCTCTTCATTTAGCCGCACTGTGTGGAGGGTTTGTTCTGGACTCACTGACGGTGTGCAGTGGCAGGCGAGCAGGCAGCAGGCAGGCAGTCGACGGCAACGCTGAGCTGCCTCTGAAGTGAAAATAAGCGGTGGACGGTGAACGTGAAAGGACGGCTTCGTAACTGTGAAAAGCACCGAGCAAGCAGTCCTCATACAGACGGACAACACAGGGAGAGAGAGGCCCGGGTGTAGCAGACACAGCCATGGCGAACATCGCGGTCCAAAGAATCAAGCGGGAGTTCAAAGAAGTTGTCAAAAGCGAAGAGGTGTGTTAACGTTACTGGATATTTTTTATAAACTTCTTTTAGTTTCTGTTGTAACTCATTGAAAATATAAAGTGTCTGTAGCCTTCATGACAGAGACTAAAATTACCTCTGCTAACGTCAGGTCCCACAGTCCTGTGTTGCAGTAGGTCAGGCCTAACAGGAGAACTTTAGCTAGCTGTAGCTTGAGCTGAGTGTCTGTGCGAACCTCTCCTGTTATGCCAGGTGGGTGTGTTCAGGAAACATCGGTGATTCAGTTCTGTCCTTTAACAGGCCCTCTGTTTTTGCCAAACAATACCGCATACCTTTGGGTAACGACCCACTTAATTAAAATTACCTTATATGAGCAAAAGCACGAGCCTCATAAATTGAACCATGACTGTTGACCAACCGACATCACCTCCTGACGGTTGGTGTTTACGGCTTTTAACGCTCCAACGGAAGCGTCAGTTTGACATCTCATCTACAGTTAGCATTAGCCTGTTTGTTATGCTATAACGTTCAATAAGGTATCACATTTATTAAACCCTTATCAATAGTTTATTTTTGGGGGGAGTGTTAGAGGTCATTTAAAGTGTGTATTTTGTCATCATACCACCCGTCAATTCCTGTTAGTGTGGCTTTGTAGTTAACTTTTTTTTAGCTTTGTTCCGTTAGCAAGCTAGCTATGTTGCTAACGTCTTTAAATGTCCCAGCGCTTCCTGTTAAACTCCTTAACAAGCCGACTTTGATATGTACAATAGAAAATGACAACCAATATATATACATATATATGGCTTTACGTTTGTATGTAAAAGAGTGTTTTTTCATACTTGATAGAGACATGTCCAGACACAGGCTGAAATCAGGATAATTATTGACGGCGTCCCTCTCATTTGTCCCATAGACAAGTAAAAACCAGATTAAAGTAGACATGGTGGATGAGAACTTCACAGAGCTGAGGGGGGAGATAGCAGGTCCTCCAGATACACCATACGAAGGTACTGTCACACACCTGCCTGTTAACAAATTGGCAATACGTGTGCTTAAAAAGTTAACATTTCTAATGCTTAAACTTTTTGTTTTTCTTTCTTTCCAAGGTGGCAAATATCAGCTTGAAATAAAAATCCCAGAAACCTATCCTTTTAACCCGCCGAAGGTATGTGATTCTGTATCTAACACCTGGTAGTTGCTGTATGTTCTTTGCTTCTCCTTACATGCACACTGTTATCCTGGTCAGAATCATGTTTTTTCAAAGCCTGACCGGAGTGTATTGAGACTGATGGTCATTATAGGCTCCTTTGTAGGAGTCAAAATAGACCTTTTCTCCATGATTTATGCACTGATTTTTCAATATCACTATACAAGGGTACTTTCTTAAAAAAATAACTGTGTATGTAACATTGACATTTACATTGGCATTTTCTGAAGTATTTGTTCTGTAAATCGTTTTGATATTTGAAAAAATATTCACCATTAACAAAATATCTGTAATAGGCCAATATCAGCCAGGTTATATCGGTCGACAGAATCAGTGGTCAGGCTATACTTATGGAGTAAGCATAGAGAGTTACCGAGATGTATAGGAACCAAAGACACCCATGCACACAAACAGACACAAGTTAGACTCATTAATACAGGGAGCTGAATCCTTATGTGCTATGTAAACATTATGTCATGTGTAATGAATATTGACATAAAATTATCTATCACTGCAATGTGCAATATATTTGGCGATAGTATAAAGGTTCTTTAAAATCTGTAAAGATTTGCAGTTGAGTCAATTTTTACTACACTGTTTGAATTCAATTATATTTAAACATGTAATATTATGATACAACAGTTAGTATCATGGATTGTGATATTGCCTACCAGTACTTCATACACTTCAAGATATTGAAGTGACACCTATCACAGTTTTAAATGACATGCTTGCCTACTTTTTCTCTGTAATCATACCATCCTGTCTTTCTTAGGTACGTTTCATCACTAAGATCTGGCACCCTAACATCAGTTCTGTGACAGGAGCAATATGTCTGGACATTTTAAAAGACCAGTGGTAAGTCGGGCATATCTGAACCTTGTGAGCTACTGCACAACTTTCCCCATGTTACGCAAGTAAAAACACTCTTTTGCTCCATCAGGGCAGCTGCTATGACCCTGCGGACGGTGCTGTTGTCTCTACAGGCTCTCCTCGCTGCTGCAGAGCCAGATGATCCACAGGATGCTGTAGTAGCAAACCAGGTGAGAGACATGTTTGAGTAGAGTCAATTATCTTGGCATATGTGGCCAGTCTCACAGTCATTTTGACCCTGTTTTCAGATTTCTTTAACGTTTTACCATGTTCACTGTACTTTCTCTCTATCCTCAGTATAAGCAGAACCCAGAAATGTTCAAACAGACTGCGAGGCTGTGGTCTCACGTGTACGCAGGCGCTCCTGTCTCCAGTCCTGATTACACACGCAAAATAGACAAACTCTGTGCCATGGGCTTTGATAAGGTCAGAACCACTTTCCGTTTATGTTGTGCCTTAATTTTTATACATTGAAATGCATGCATGATGTGTCACAATAGAGATTTTGGGTGAATATTCTTCTGTGGTATTTAACTTTTTGTCTTTGGGTTTTAGACTGTTGGTCTGATTTTTAAAAAAAGAGACAGGTGGGGACATCACCTTGGACTCTAGGAACTAATGACTAATGATGTCATTTTTTATAACAGACGACGAATCTATCATGAAAAAAGTTGTTAATATATCGTTAGTAGCAGGCTTCATTTGACAGCTGGCCTCTCTAAGTGAGCTGGCAACAATTTATACAACAATATATACTGTGGAAATAAAAAACTTCTTTGCTGTTGATGCCTGCATCATTTAATTGTATTTGATGACCATAATAGCATACTCATCCCATCTTAAAGCCATTTTTTTCAGTTTTATTAACTTAAAGATAACAATCATTTTAACTCCATTTCCCATTGGCTTACAGAATGCAGTAATAGCGGCCTTGTCTTCAAAATCCTGGGATGTGGAAACAGCGACAGAGCTGCTCCTCAGCAACTGAAACCCAGCCAGGTGTGAGGATCCTTCATCATAGCATCAGCCCCTCGGCACCATCCCACCATTGCCTTTTGTAACGCAGACAACCCCCCCCCCCCCATTCACCACGGCAGTTTGAGCCTTCTTTTAAAACAAGTTTGTTTGCGACAAACTCAACACCGGTAGACCCACAATCAACAATAACACCAATCGCACACCACCCTGTTGCCTGTCTGACTCCATCTGTCCATTACAAGTCTTTTCTGCCACTAACTCAAATTATGTAAAAAAAAAAAAAACTTTCAGTCATGCATCTTGTCTTCCATGCCCTTCAATTATATTTGCTCCGAAGCTTTTTTCCCCCCTTATTTCATAAATTTCTGTTCCTCAGTAATGCAGAAAATCAAATAACTGCCATTGCCTGTTGGGTTTTCCAGGGTAAAAATGTAAACGACATCCTGAATACTGCTCTCACAGCAAATCACCATTACTCCCCTCAGCATCCACTTGGATCGTGTGTCGATCTTTTATGGACATTTAAAACTATAAAGGGTCTAGCTGGACTAAGTTGACTTGACTGGATAGTTTTCTGCAGGAGCAGTGTGATGGTTGATTCCTGATCAGTTCATTGTAGATGTTTCAATCAAATGCAGCGATTTGGATGTTCAGGTTTGTTTTCTGTAGAATCAGAGAAGAGCGCACATCCTCAAACATCTGCACACATGCACAGAAGGAAAAAAAGTTATCTGTAAATAGACGCGTGTACATTTGAATATACAACCGGGATATACTTTTTTTCTTACATTGCATTGTAAAACAAATTATTTTAAATATAAACTATGCCTAGTTTACAATTATACTGGAGAGATAAGTTTTAATGCTTTTGTGAGCCCAGGAGATATCCCTCTAATTATCCTGTTCTGTTTTCTTTGTTTAAGATTGTTTGTGGGGGGATAGCCAAAATCCTGGCCCTAATGGCGCAGGAGGGGACAGCCTGCGCAGGCCCCAGATCAGGTCATTACACGCTACCTTTTGTGCTACACCACAGTCCAACCTTTTCTTGTGTCTTTTTATTGTCCTTGCATGTTCTATGCTGCCTTTGTTTTATTTGGCCAAATGATGTGGTGTTTGGGCGTCTGTTCGATTCAGACTTGTGAAGCTTGAAAGACTCTTTCTAAACCTGTGGAAAGAAACACCTGGATCCTTTGCTCGGAAAGCCACTTTTTCTTTAAAGCACACCCAGTTTGGCTTCACATTTGTAGGGAACCAAAGCCTTTTCTATCGATTTCATGATTACGCTGGAGGATATTGTTCTCACTCTGAAGTTCTGAATGCCATTGGTTTTGTGATGCTGTGGTTTGGTTTTTTTTAACTCATTTCAGAACAATCGGTTGCCTCCACGGGTGTGCTATTTTCAGCCACGGATCAAGGATCTGCTGTGTCTCTTTGTCCCTGATGTTGATCATTTAAAGAGGGGGCTGCATGACTAATCACTGATCCATCCAGCAGTACTCAATCAAACCTTTGGCCATATAAAGAGGTGTATAGGTGGTGTCCTATATTCCCATTTATGCTTTACTACACAGCCAAATAAAATGCTCATCAAGGTTGTCTTTGAATGATGTCTTATGAGTAGTAAAAGAGGCTGGAACTCCTCTGTTGTTTTCTGAAGCAGATAGCAGGCCTGCACACGTTGATTTGAGGTACACAGACTGTAAAGATGCTCAGCATATAGAGGCGGGGTGTTGATTAATCCTCACACATGGCCTTTTGTTGTTGTTTTTTTAAAGAAACTATCTTCCTTTTGCTTGCCCTCCAGCTCAGTCTCAACCAACACAGCGACATATTACAGTACTACACGGATATTGTGCAGCCAAAGGCCCCCCCCCAAAAAGAAGCTCATATTCAGGGTGCACACACCATCTCCTTTACTTGTAAATAATTGGGTTCTCGATAAAGAACCGTCTCGTTATCACTAGAGTGCACCATTGATGGCTGGATCTATATTTTGTAATAAAAAGAAATTACAAAAAAAGGAAAAGAAGCCCCCTCCTCCCCGTCTTCCTGGTGTTGTATGTACAATATTGCACGACGACGAAGCATAAAAACAAGGGGCTGTTGCATCTCGGTTTCTCCATTTGGATTGAGACTTATTTTTCCTCTTTTGTTTCCTTGGAAGCAAGCATCAGCAGTATAAAAAGCATGGTTATTTATTGTGACAGTGTCATGTTTCTTTGATTAATAAAAGTGGAAAATTAAGTTTGCTTAAGTTTTCTTTCTTGAAAATGCACTCCATAAAGATGTGATCAAGACAAAAGCACTGGATGGTTGCGTCTAAAAGATATTTATTTCTTCTGGAAAATTAAATATGATCATGAGAATAAGGAGACTTTTTAACTACATCAAAAATCATCATCAAAACCCAGCACCTTTCTTACTCACTCAATCCTTAAGAGCAGGCTATCGCCAAAAAAATAACAATGAAAAGTACAAAAAATATATATTGTAAAAGAAGAAAAACCTGGCCAAGTACTTGTATAGTAATATTTTGTTTATGCATTCCAAAGTGAAGGACTGTCATTCTTCAGCAGTAAAAAACCTAAAAAGTGTATTCAGCTGGATGTAAGGCTCAAAATTGTCCACTAACACCGTACAAATAAATCCAAAGGCCTTCAAAACACTTAATTACAGTTATCTGCCACCCAGAGTTACAGCGAAGCCAAAGCACCAACACATACCAAAGTTAGAAACCTAAATATACCAATTTAGGTGCTGATACATCTGTTAAATTCACAGATCTGATGCTGTGATGTTCCAACAACTTATCAATTTGCTGCTATTATAATTTGTCTGATGAAAGGTTTAACTGCATTTTTACAAAATACAACTGTGTAAATAAAAAATAAAAAAATCAGTGAGCTCAAAATGAAAAGACACAATGAGGAAGAGGTCAGGACACGTACAGTAGGATTTTTTCCAGGGAATTTAATAAGCAACAATCATAACCAGATTAAAACGTTTGTAAAATGTCCATCCTGTTTTTTTTTCTTAAAAATGGCTCCACAAAAGAAGCAAAGAGCAACAAACACAAAGGAAAAAAATAACATGTTTTTTTTAATAAGACCTACATACAATGAGCTTTAAATCATGACTATAAGGTATTTAAAACCTTCTAGGATGTCAGTGGTGTGTGTTTGTGTGTGTACATGTGTGTTTTAAGAAAGGTCCATAATGTGTCCAGGAAAGCTTTAGAGTCGGAGGAGCGAGTGCGCAGGGTCGGGGGAGGTATGAGGAAGAGTCTGGCCCATTTTCTCTACAGTCTTGATTTCACCTTCACCGGTTTCCTCTTTACCTGAAAGACAAAGGTTGGACTCAGTGTCAGTCCCCTGCAGTGACTTACAGACCATCAGAACAGAGAACAACAACATAACACTGGTTTTGTTGTCCACGGCTGGTTGCTTTTACTTTACTTTGACTTGAAAAACACAATATACTGAAAGTTAACTATTGTGAATAATGCCCCTCATAACATAGCAGTTATATACCACTTAATCTCCATTTACAGATTCTACATAGAAATGTATTATCTTTAGGCAGGGACGTGAACTGCGAGTGTTTCTGTTTGTGCTATGCTTGTAGTCCAAGTAATATTGACCAATCACGTATAAGCAGGCTGCGGCATATGCAGGAAAAACAGTCCTTGTGGAGCGCAAAAGCAGGTGGAACGTAATGCGCCATAATGACCTCCCGGCTCCCATCAGCAGCTATCTGACAATGATTTACCTTCTTATTAATATCTTTAAAACAGACATCTGCGTGCTAACAGCTAACAATTCGTTCTAGATCTGAAATTCGACTTGAGATAAATTCCCTTGACGCGGTGTCACGAAAGCCGTTCAGCATTCAGATTTCCAGACTTCCTCGAATGCATCAGAAATGATCAATCCGACCTCTGTTCAACAAAGGAGCATTTTAAAATTAGTTTTCTTCTCGTCTTGAGGACAGACCTGACAGAGCTTCATCTTTACTTCTTACAAATCTGCATCATGATGTTGAAATTTTGGCAAAGGCAAGACCTGTTAATTAAAGTAAATCACAAGAAAACAGGTTCTTTTTCTGTAAACGCTGCAGCACACGGAAAAGGAAGTCTTGACTGGAATCCGTTTATCGCTAACCGCCCGGCATGTTCACCAGTGTCCCCAGAGGCTATATCGTCGTCAGACTATAGCCGATGGGATCGGAGATTGCATTCCATTTAGCAGAAATTTCTTTCCTATGGAAATAGTTAATGACACTTCCTGTAACTGTTCACTTATAGAATTATAACTCATCTTGATGTGCTTTCGTTAAGTCTGAGAGCTCACAGCAGCGACTTAGACATCTTTACTTTATGTTTTGAGCACATGTTAAGCCCCCAAAAAACAATGAAACCTTCATTTTCCATGAAGCCCCTCATTTGCATCTTGGGTTAAGAATTGAAAGAGCTTCCTTTAAGAGCCAGATATACTGCACACAGGTTGCTGAGGGGTCGCTAAACTGTTTTCAGGGAACAAGTTCAGCATGTAACTTACTACTACTGCAAATCTTGGACTGTATATTTCTGTTTGTGTTAACAGGTTAAACAAACCAGATATAGGATGTTTGTTAGTGAACTTTGGATGTTGTGGTAGACATATATTTGGTCAGAACCAGGCTGGCCTTTGCCACTCTCTGCCATGCTAAGCTAATGGTTGGCTAACACCCTTCCAGCTCAAGCTTCTTTCGTCTCACCACTCTAAATTTATTCCTAAAACGTTTTTAACAAACTCATTGTGTTAGGGCTGTATGACATCCTGGACTAATCCAACTCACTGCCAGCCTGTCTGCCCTGTTGCCACTGTTGGGGTCTCCCTGCCTGCCAGAAGGAGCTCCCCTTCTTGCACACTTGTTATCCCCCTGGGGGGATCTCTCTCTGTTCTTCCTGCCACAGATAACTCCCTCCGGGCTGGACTCCAGTTCTATCTCTGTGTCGCCCTCACTGCCCAGGAGGAGGGCAACTACAGCTCTCCCTGTCTCCTCTTCAGGCTCCCACTCTCTCACTGTTTTATTCTCTCTGCTCAACGGACACCTGAAGAGAAGAAAGTTGACATCTGAGGGATAATGGGAAATCTGTGCAATCCGTCAGGAGACACTACACAGCTAAAAAGCATCCCAGTAAGCTTAGAGAACCACCTTTTCTCTTCCTCGGCTCCTCTCTTCTCTCTCACCTCTGCAAGTCGATCTGTCTCTTTGTCCCTTCATCGTTCTGCTGTTTTGACATCTTGGTGTTGATTGACTCTGCAGAAGGGTTGGAGTTTGGGTCGGCTGCTCTCTTCCTTCCTCTGCCGGCCCCCGTTGGTGCTGCTGCTCCATCTTTTTCAGCACCCGCTGGAGCAGCAGCCGATTTAGGTGGACGGCCACGTCGTTTGACAGGTGACGCTTCTGTCTCGGTGGTGGGGGTTGCATTCTGACTGGGCTCCTCCTGATACAGACATTAAGAGGATAGCTCAGTTAAAGCTGCAAAACATTTCAGAGTAAGTAGAGTGTGTAGTTTCACACATGGTCGTCCTGAACTTACCTTCTTGCCCTCGTCATTCTTGATGACTGGGTTCTCATTGTTTTCCTGCGCCCGGCTCTCTGATGACTCAGTGGCAGCGTTGCTGTTATTACAAGACACATTTCAAAACCACACAATGGAAGGCAGCATTGTTTTTTGTTGGTGTGTATGTGTGTGCGTGCATGTGTGTTAGCGTGTGCATGTCTGTACCTGTTCTTGTTGATGGTTGAGGAGCTCAGCGGGGAGGAGTTGGTGCTGGTGTTACTGGCTGTGTCTGAGGCTGGTGTGGTCTTGGTGAAGATCCTCCTCCCTGGTACGGTCAGAGGCTTGTTCACAGCTCCCAACACCGGTGCTGGTTTAGGCTGTGAGGAGGAGAGTTATTTTTCCAATAAATGCTTGAAATTAATTTACCTCAATCCTATATTGTGGATCTTTCCTTCTCACAGTGGTCATGAAAGCATCAAGTGTATTGCATTTACCTTTCCAGAGAGCAGTATTTGTCTCATCTCTGTCGACAGATACTCCTTATCATTTTTGAAGTCCTGATAAGAAGAGAAAACCTTCATTAGGACAAACATTAAGGCACAAATATAACTACATTTGGGCTCTAACCTTACAAGTAGCTGCCCCACAATTATATATACTACTACACAGGTGTGTATATATTGCCTTGTCCTGAACGATGAAGAACTTTGAGGGTAGGACTGGGTCTTTCGGTGAATCCAGGTGACAGGCAGTGCTCTTGTTCGCGATAACAAAGAGAGCAACATCGCAGACGATATACAGCTTCTGTAACCACAACATGAGACACAAGCTTAGGACTGTTGGATGGTTATTAGTTCACAATGATCTGAGTTTCCAAATGATGTGTACACTCAAAAATGGGGATGCTACCACATAAATTCAACATTTTAATACATGATTAAAACCTGAATATGCTGCAGATTTTCAACTGTCGGGAAGCTCCAGCCAAAAAGATGTTTTACAGCCAAACATGATATGTGTCTGTGCATACCTCATTGGCCTTTGTATCATCCGGACACTGTGCATCTTTCGTCTGTTTGATGTTCTCGACCATCTTTCTTAGAAAAGCGTGACTGTTGTTCTCATTCTTAGTCATCAGCACTTCCAGCATGAACCACAGGCACCTGCAAATATAAGCACAACAAACACGTTACATGTTACAGTGTGAATTGCAGACGTTTACACCTGCATTATCAGATTCAGGGTTAGTTAAGAACACAAAACCAAAACACAGGATGTCGACACTCACTCTTTGATGTCTTTGAGCTGCTCATATTCATGCGGTTTTGTGAAGTCTGGGTCGTGGGCCAGCAGGTGAATCATGTAGGGAACGACATATTCAGGAAGGAGGGAGACTAGTTTTTCTGAGGAGAAAAGAACATATCTTATTTTAATGTTTAAAAGTCTCCATCCATCTGTTTGTGTTTGCTTTTTTTCCCCTTTAAATTAAGAATTAAAAAATTGAGAGGAAACACTTTTGTGTTCGACTGAGGTGAACAAAGATCGACAGACAGACGTAGGCAATGAATCACAACACAAAGGCTGATTTCTGCTACAATTTGTGGTAAATCTGGATTTTCCTTCTTGTCCAATAAAGCACAAATAAAAACCAGTGTAAAGAAACAACAGTGTATAATCACGTAGTGCATGAAGCATCATTATAAAACACATCCAAAGGTTGAGCACTGACCCTGAGCGAGCGGATTTTGTTTGATGTACTCTCTGCGGACGGAGATGTTTTTAAGGAGGCACTGTCGGGCGTGGGCGCGGCGCTCCTTCACCGGGTCCTTGGCACACAGGGCGAAGACGGCCAGGTACTCCAGGGGCAGCGTCAGTTTGACAAGAGCAAGGTGCAACTTCTGAGCAAATATCTGACGGACCTGGTAGCACTCATCCTGCACAGAGGAAGACACATTTTAGGCTTATCACAGCAGACTCGTAAAAGTGAACTAACGTGTTGTAATAATAGCTCCATTCTGACAGCAAGCCTGCATGCACAATACCAGGACCCTGAAGCAGCTACATGGATGTCAGCCATTTCTCAACTTCACAACTGTTGCGTGTCAAAAAGTGTTCTGTGAAAAAGGCTTATAAAAAAAGTTGTGTGAAGGTAAGACTGACGTTGATAACAAGACCGCAGAGCTGAAACTGTTCAGGTGTGATGATGTCATGGTAACAGGGCTCCTGGGCCAACTTCATGATAGCTCCCCCTGCGGCCAGCCTCAGACGAGACATGTCCGACTTACTGTGAAGAGGAAGAGACGACAAACAGGCAGAAGGATGACACTGATGAAATAATTAAAATCAATTCACATCCTGCAATTTTGTTCCTTAAGTTTACCTCTGAATCTGTAACTGTTTATCTATTGGGTAATAACATTGTTATAAACATCATGTTGACTTTACTTTTACTCCTAAAGATCAAGACATAGATAAAAAGCTAAGGGCTTCCTTCAAAGTTAGCTAGTTCTCTCGTACATGCCCCAACAAGATCATTAACTTCCAACAGCTCTACAGTAAACATCCCACTAAGTTACCTGATCTTCTTCTGCTCTGTGAGGTCTCCTTCGCTGACCAGCATGGCTGACAGCAGACGCAGGGTCGAGTTTGCCGACTTGGACTGGTTGTTCTTCATCCCTAGTAACCAACGTACTAGCAGCTTGATGGCCTGCACCTGCAGAAACAGGATGAGCATAAATCATCAGGCAAAGCGTAATCCTGTCAGCTCTACATCCAATCTTTTTTTTTGTTACAAAAATATCAAACAAGATCCAAATCGTAAACATCTGAACTAGACTGTGGATGCACATGAATGAATTAAAATAAACATGAGATTGAGCTTCTCTTACTTTAGCTAGGACCTCAGGTGACACCTCCTCATCAGTGGACCACAGCTTCCCGTTCTTGTTTCCCACAGACTGCAGACACACAGACACATCAAAGTATGTTTGAGTGTTATAACTTATGAACAGGTGCTAGATGACAGTTGCAGCAAACATACGTGTAATTATATTTGCACAATTGGCATATAATTTAATCTCCACACACCCTGTCATTCATAAGCAGGTCCTTGACAATGAAATTAGCAACAATGGACTTCATTGGTGAAGCAAACTGATCTGGGGCCAGCATGGAGATGTGGCCCAGGGACACAAGGGGAGTGATGAGCTGCTCGGGGACGTCTGCGTTCAGACTACGTGACAGAGGCTGAGGGGGAAGGCAGAAGGAAAAATGTCAATTCAAGAAAATATTGGCAAACACTGGAAAGACAGGAGAAAATCATGTACAGTACAAGTTGATTAATAGAATGTTCTATTTATAAAACAAAAAGGTACATCCCTGCAAGTCAGTAAGTTTGGAAAATACCTCAAAAATCTGTGCCAGCTGCACTTCCTTGTTGTTAAAGATGGCATGGATACAGTGGACGGCCTGCTTGGCCTGGTGAGGTGTGCCCCGCTTGGCTTTCTGATGCAGGATGGGAATCAGAGTCCTGGTAGACACATAAGAACAAACAGTCTTCTTTAATTGTACAGCATCATATGTGAATGTCCTTTGCCTAAATGTCGTGTAACAACACTTAAACTGCAGAAAACTGTCCTATGAAAAAAAGTCTATTGTCTGTATTCTTCGCTTGCACTTACGATCTTATCTGCTGCAGCTCTGTCTCAATCTTCTGCCCCGTGTTTCTGAATATCTGGATGGCTGCCTCGGCCACTTTCTCATCCTCCATTTTCAAACATTGGAGCAGAGACTCGTAGGTTTCTGCTGAGTGGAACGCTGTTGGGTGGGTAAACGACAGGACCTGCAAGAAGCATAGAAAGATCAGAAATAATTTACTTACCAGTTAACTACTATTCACGCGCATGTTTTGGGCATTGACTTTGTTGTTATACAGTATGCTCGGTCCATGCAATGTACCTTAAGTAGCTCCAGGCCTGCACGGATGGCTGTATCAGGGGTAACTCCTTCCTCATCATCGTCAGCTGTGCCCTCAATGGATTTGTTCAGCAGCTTCACCAGAGCACTAAAAGAAAAAAAAAATATGAATCATCACCGTCCCTCTGTTCAAATTATCTCAAGATTTGTGTTTCATGTGACAAACTAATAGTTAGGAAAAATATAATAATAAGTATAAGACTGAAGAAGTCATTCAGTGTGCGTGTTTCCTGTCTCATGGTGTTTTTCCATAAAGCAGAAAGGGTTAAACCTGTTCCCTGTCTGAGGCCTGTAGTTACAGTTCCCCACCACAAGGTGTCTCAGTGAATGAGAAAAGCCTGTTTATGGTATTACACAATGAAACAGGGAGCTTCATGCTCTCCCTGTGTCTCTATCCCTGAGATAGTCGAACACACAGCCTGCTGGTCTGTCTTATGACCGCCTGTTTGTGTGTGTACTGTACAAAAAGACACTTTAATCCAATATAAGAGGAAACAATCAAAAATAATCCTGTTCAATTTGAATTAAAATCTTCATTAATCCATTTTATTGGTATTAGAATTTTTCTGACCTGATGGCCTCAGAGTCGATGTGGACGGGGGCGATGCGCTCCAGCAGGAATTTAACCATCTCCAGGAACGGGTTGGTGGGCTGCTTTGGGAATGTCAACTTCCGAGTGATCTCCCTCTGGACACAGTACAAACATTACACAATTAATTACAAGCATCAATGGATATGACCCGATTTATCTGCATATGCATTTACGCACAGGTTTGAGTTGCTAAATTTGGGACAACCTTCCCTTAACGACGTTCATTCGTTGACACTGGAGGAGAGCTCATAGGACCACTAAAATTCAAACACACAAGGTGGGATAGAACATTTTTTTTCTTCCCTTTTACTAAAAGTTGAAGAGGAGTGAAATGTGACCAACATGTCTAACAATGAAGGTAGCTTGTAGTCACTGTGACTTCTTAGCTTAAAATCAAACTGGTCGGCAGGTTTTTGTAAATAACATTAAACCTGATTTCCAGGAAAAGCAAAAACAAAACAATAGAAAATAGAATCTTGCGACTGATCCTTGAAAGAACAAAAAACAATGATCAACTTTCAGGAACTACCCTGAGTTCCTTCTTTTCTTTAAAGCCACAGAAAACAACAATCGTCCTGTGGGAATCAAAGACACAGCCTCAACTCCCAGAGGACTCCTGTTGTCAGCTTCACAGATTTAAGCCTTGTTGTGTTTCTGTAGCCAACATGTTTGCAATGTTAACACTTGTGTGCATGTGTTAAATATGGGGGAGAGTAGCAGACTGACTCTGTGTGTGTGTGTGTGTGTGTGTGTGTGTGTGTGTTTGTTCTGTATCCTCTCACCACACAGATCTCAGCCTGTTTGCAGGAGCAGGTCGGGCTTATGAGCATCTCCAGCTGGACTCTGAGCTTCTCGTCCTCACCAAGAACCTGGTTGAACTTCTTCATGAAGTCCTGGGCCTTTCCCGCATCTGGAAGATTCTCTGTGAGCATAAAGCAGAGTAAATGAGGATGCCGCTCACATTAAGTAGAGTGAACATTTATCATTTGGAAGTTCTAACTTACTGGCAATGCACATCAGCTTCCCAAACATGGCTGTGTTATTGGCCTCGGACTACAAGGGGAAAGAGAGAAAGACGTCAAACGAATTTAAAGGCATGAAGGACAAGGTTTAATTTCTAAGTGTGTGTCAACTCACCGCCGGCAGCTTGTGGAGGTCCAGCAGCTCTTTGACGAGGCCTCTGAGCATGTTCTGACACTTCCACATCTCATTCAGGGCCCTGGATGAACGGATCAATTACATCATGAATGAGTTGAAAGGAGAGGAGACACATACACCGAGGATGATCAACATACTGTCCTTACAAATGTAATGTTGATATCATAGTGTGTGTTGTTTGGGTTAATGTTACAGGGTCGGATGTGCTTGCTATTTCGCCATCATCGTTTCATGCCGCCACGACAGGTTACAGCAAACATTCTGTCGATATTCATGCGTGAACTCACATAAACTAACTCTTTTGTTTCTGCGAGAAATCAATGTTGCACGTTTACTTACTTGACAGCATTTGTGTCCAGGCAGGCATACAGGTAGTACAGACACTTCATCTTCTCCTCTGTGTCAAGACTGTGAGGGACCATGTACTGGGCAAAGATCTTCTCTACTAACAACCTGGAGAAATGGAGCAGAACGTTTCTATGATTTTTGCCAAAATAGGGAGAAATAAGCAGGAAAGGACTACACAAAGATCTGTGCTAATTACACTAGCATCTATACACTCACCGGCCACTCCATTAGGTACACCTGTACAATCTAATGCGGTTCAATACAACAGCACTGCTATAGATTCTGCTTTAATGAAGTTTAGTTTTTGTTGACTTTTGTTTTGTTGAGAGTGTGTTGATTGTTTATTACTGGGGCCATAGTTAAAGGTGGTGTTGTAGTGAACTAAATAATAGAGATGTGTTTGTAATTTTTTGTTATTTACATACATGAGGGGGCCGGAGTATTAGAAACCTCAGTACAGCCCCACCACCAATTATGACGCTGAAATACCACTGAATTAACACGTCTGTGACAGCTTAGTACATTACAGGCAACATACAAGCAAATCTTATGGCTGAGCTGGTGTGTTGGATTACATTAGATTTTTCAGGTGTACCTAATGAAGTGGCCGGTGAGTGTATATACAGGATCTATGCATTACTCACTTGTCGTCAATGCTGTTCTGATAGTAGATGTGCAGCAGTTTGTCTTTGATCCAGCTGATTTTCTGAGCGGACTCTTTCCCGGCCTCGTGGTGCAGACAGTATTTCTTATAAAGCTGAGCCAGGCCCATCATGGCCTCCTTACGCACGCGCCACTAGAGGGGGAGGGAAGAGAGACAAATGAAACTAAGATTTTTTTGAAGATGTCAACTCAGTGTTAAGAGGATTTATTCTACTGTTGCGACATCATGAGAATCTGCAATCTGTTAATGTGGGTGGGATGGAACAAAAGACCCACAAGAGCTGAAAATCAGACTGAATGAACCCTATCATAGTTGCTGTAAGTGTCTGAACAATGATATGAAAGCTTTTATATTAAAGCTAAATAAATACAGCCACCTGCGTATAATATCTGCTCTATTGATGCTCCATATGCAAGTGCATCTTTGTCTCACCCTCTTGTCTAAGGTCCTTTCCCGTACGAAGCCCAGCAGCTGGTCGTTGACCAGGTTGAGATCTTTCTTCCCGGCGTTGATGATGGTGACGATGACGTCATGACGGATGGCTTCCTCCGGGTCATGGGAACGCACCTTCAAATACTCTGATTGGACGATAAGTAGAAAGACGTGTAACTTAATTTTTTGTTCAGAGCATAATGTGAAAGGAAGAGTGAAGAAGACACAGCGAGGAACACAAACATGTGGGAAAGTTCACCTGTCAAGTCTCGGGCCAGGTCTGGGTGGTTCATGAGGCAGTGGCTGGCAAACTTGACACATTCTAGCCGGACTGGAACGTGGATGTCGTTGAACCTGTAGAAAAACATTGGTAATACATAATGAGATCAAGTGATTGTGAATCATAATTTGAGAAGGCAGGAGAGCAAGCAGGTGCTTGGCAGTGAAAATAAGCAGTTTCTGAATGACACTGAGTAAATGTCTTATGAGTGCTACTGCTCATTTGTGCACCCTCTTTCATTAGCTTACTTCCTTCTTTATTATGGGTGGTTCATTGATAAATCTCAAAAGGAACCTAAATTAACCAATTATCACATGACCAACAGAATTCAAAACTTTCCTCTCACTTATAATTCTTATTTCAGTGTCAACCTCCTGTGCTCAAGTCTTTCCGAGCTGAAATGGATCAGATCAAAGCATCACATCCGTCTGTAAAGTGTTCCTGTAACTCACCGTCCTAAGAAGCACTGCCACAGCGGTCTGTTCTGTGAGGCCAGCTCCGAGTCTTTGGCCCCAAACAACTTAGCTAGCAGCCGCACGACAGCCAAGCGCTCCTCGCCATCGTTGCTCTGCAAGCACAGAAAGCAATGTATTGTATTTATGTATTATTCAGACATTTTCCAAACTAAAATTAATTTTATTCACGTCACTCTCCCAATAAGAAAAGAAAACAGTGTAGTGCTTTGACTGGGAAAAGCTGGGAAGTTTTACTCCCATTACCAAAAGAACAATGAAAAATAAACTCCCTTTACTCAAATCACCTCAACATACTCATCCTGACCAATATACATTCAGTCTGTGGTACACACAGGAGCCGCAACAGATAGCTGCCTCTTCTGCCTGCCCTGCAAAGTGACCTTTTAATGTGGTCATGCTGATGACACACAGAGCAGACAAGGGAGATCCGATCACAAGTGGTCACTGAAGATTTGTGAATGCTAGTGCTTAGAGCTGACCACTTGTGATCGGATCACCCAGGACATAAAGTATGTTAACACCAGGTGTGTTAAGGGTCATACTCTCTCCTAAGTATGATATATGGTAATGGTTTGAGCAAGGCATGCGTGTTGTATTAACCTTAAGTTTGAACTCCAGCTGTGGCATGACAGAGGTTAGCAGCATGGGGTCGATGGCGAACAGCTCCTGGATGAGGTCAAAGACGTGCTCCGAAAGGTCGCTGACTGATGACTTGCCCATCACTAAAACCTGATTGAAGAACTGTAAAAGGGAAATAAAAAGCAGTGTGAGATAAATAATTACAACAAAATGTGCTGTAGATAAAAGCCAGATATGTTGACAGTGAGAAGAAAACTTCTTACGTTTGCAATGCACGTCTCAATGGTCTGCACGGTTCTCTTCAGCAAAGTCTTGGCAAGATCGTACGCTTGCTTGTTCAGATTCTGTTCAGAGAAAAGTTAAACACTGATGAATGAGTTTAACTTACAGTGAACATCTTACTAAAACATCCACTGATAGCCAGAACATCACGACTTTGGTCGGTGTCCAACATGACAGAGACAGATGTGAAAAACATGCAAGGCTAATAATAAACAGTAATCCACAGAGTCTTTGTGCTGAAAACGGTCATTTCTAAGTTTAAGTTATTTTTTCTGTTTTTTCCTCACCAATGTATTCATTTATAAAAAAATCTCAAATGTATTCTAACAATTAAATGACAAATAAAAAGACAAAAATATCATTTTGTGTGATCTACCTTGTGTGCAGGAATGAGGTTAATGAGGATGGTGTCCAGCAGCTCCTGTGTGACTCCGTCTCCCTCCATGATGATGGAGCTCATCAGGTCCATCATGTGCATCTGCACCTTCTGGTTATGGCTGTTACTGCAGAGGAAGAGACACGAGATGAGAGGGAAAGATCACAGTCGGTTCAAACAATCGCCATCAGGAGATCATGTTATAAATACCTACTTCCTCCTACCAGTGGGGACGATTTTGAAATATAAAAATGTCTGATAAATAGTGATCTATAAAAAATAATGTGACGTAAAAAACAAAGAGATTTAACACAAAAGGACGGGCCTTACTTGATGACAGAGAAGAGCGTCTTAAAAAGCTGGATGAATATCTCATTGCAGTCCTCCAGCTCAAAGCATATGTTGTATGACTTCACCCACGCCAGATTCTAGAGAAGCACAGAAAATAACATTATCATCAGCAGCTTGATGTGCGGTCCCTTGAACTACAATTACCAAGACACATGTTCAGCCCCTCGTCTCTCACCTCCAGCAGGTAGAAGTATCTGTTGAACTGAGGGCTCTTGGTGTCTTCCAGTCCCTTCAGCTGCCTGGTGATGAACAGGAAGATGTCCTGGAGACATGAAAAGAAAACATTTTAACATGTCATTGAATAATAACTAGTTTACGTAACTGCAAACAACTGTTTACATAGTGTATGAGTATTATTCCTATGAGTATTGTTCTTAGTCACTGGTCCCGGGTCTGTTCCTGACCTTGAGTTTGTCGTGGGAGGTGTAGGGGGCCTCAGGAGCATAGATCCTGAAGATGTCGGCCAGACAGCAGGCCACCAGGAGCCGTACGTCTTTGTTGGGGTTCCTGAGGAAGAACTCTGAGGCGAGGTGGAGCGCCAGGGCGAGATACTGCTGCTTCTCTTCTTCAGAGTCCTGGTCCATGTCCATGTAGGTTTTCACCACCATCTGGGAAACAGAGCGACAAGGGAGGAGGGTGAGACGGGAAACATCAGAAATAAAGCAATCTGATTGTTTACAAGCACTGCATTTAGAATATATAGCATCAAAGGTTTGTCTACGTTATCTTTGTAGAGTTTGTGTGACAGAGGGCTCGGCCTCTTTTCATCTCCAGCACAAGATCCTGAAATTTCTAAACTATTTACAGCAGCACTTTTAATTGAGTTGGTTGCGCCTGCAAAATGTCTGTGTGTGGCACAAACTGCAAAACTGTTGCCCCTTTTACACTGTCAGTTCAAGGTGGAATTGTGGGGCAAAGTTGTTCCGCCTCTGAGGCAACATCGGAGGTAGTAACAGAGACGGAACAGCGGTGTATGTGAATGTGTGTGTGTGTGTGGGAAGCACGTCTTTGTTTACACCTCGTGCACGTTTTGCTTCCACAACACCAGTACGCTACGTAAAAACCACAGACTATATTAATAATGCATGACAGCTCCCTAGAAGTGAAGCCAAAACATTTTGAGCGCCCCCTGCTGACTGGCTGTAGTATAGGTCATAAAGCCCGCCTCCTCAATGTCAACAGATGGGAGATGAGTCAATCTATAGAATCAAAATACATTTTTCTCAAACATGGTTTCATTATTTGTCAATAATAACGGTTTGGCATCAATTCCAAACACCATTAGAGCAGATGGAGACGCATCGTCCATCTGTATATGCAGTCATTGGTAAAAACACACATTGGGGCGGCTTTACTCCGGCGTTGCTTGGTTCAATGTAAAATAGCAAAGGCGTCATAATGGTGGAGCATTGTTACAGCACTGGGGCGGAATTGCAATGTAAAAAGGGATTGTGTTTTACCAGACACACAATCTTACTGCTAGCTTAAGCATAGTGGCCTCAGCTGGAACTGCACGTCACATGCATGTCACACGACGCCCACTGACCCAAACTGACTATTCCCCTTACACAACCAGTACAAGTAAATATTTACAAAAGAATGAAAGATTTTTTTAACTAACTAAAACACGACAGATTACTTTTCATTTAATCAAAATTTGTGCCATTAGGTCCTTTTAAAGTGTTACAGTCCCAAATGTAGGTGCACCAATCACATACTGATATTAGATTTCAAACAGGTGGTGACTCAAAGAGGCTGATAGTGTATCAGTGACAATGGATCGGATCCTGTTTCAGTTAAGTTAAATTAAATGTCCTTGTACTGCTTTGCACATTAGCAGCGACCATTTTGCTCAAAGGAAGAAGGAGGGAGCTAAAGGGTCTGCTGTCTGGATGCTTTGTTATGTGGTTACCTGCAACATCTGCAAAGCCACATCTGCGGCATACTTTTTCAGAAATGTTTTGTCACTTTATGATCATGTCTAGATTTTGTTCTTTGAAGTTGTGTTGCTATATACTTGAATCATAGTCTCTTATACGCATAAGCCCCTTATACACTGCCAGTTCAAGGTGGGAGTATTATGCCTCTGTTACACTCCGTCTTCTACGTAAAACGCACAGAGGCTGAATGGTGGGGCGAAGTCGTTCCGCCTCTGAGCCGGCATCAGAGGTAGCAACAGAAGCCAAATGGTGTCTGTGTAAACTGCAGAGCAGGCCGGGCGGAACAACGCCATGTGTTTGTTTTTAAAGCACACACTGTTTGTTTACACCTCGTGCACGTTTTGCTTCCCCAACACCGGAACACTATGTAACAAGACTAGGTCAAAGCCTAGTATGTGACTGATCACATCAGGGGGCAATGTGTTACAAGAACTGTCCTTGGGAGGTCGATGAGAACATGTTTAAAAAGCAGGTGCACGCTGCGGACGTAGGTGAGGACAGCATACGAGCAGCGGTGGAGCAGCCCCTCCTACTCCCCGAACAAAGTATCCAGAGCCGTATAGAGAGAGTCGCATCAGTTGAGGTCCAATCTGCTCCATGATCTGCCATTGTGATGTCGCAACTCTCTCTCTCCGAATGGCTGTGAAAGTACCGTCACTCACTCAGTCAGTCACATACAGACCCATGTGTAGGGCTGACCCAGGCGGTCAGCCAAAAACACACACTGGGGCGGCTTAACGCGGGCGTTGCTTGGTCCAATGTAAAATGGCAAAGGCTGCATTACGGTGGAGCCTCGTTAGAGGGCTGAGGCAGAACCACAGTGTAAAAAGGGCTACTGATTGAGGCATAAATGTATTAATTTATCACTGGTCAGATCGGTACTCGGTGGAACACTGAACCAATGATTTTAATACAAAATGTTTAAGAGACAAGTTGTTTTTGCCAGTCATCTACAAAGAATAAATAAGGAAGGAACACAGAGGAAGTTGAGTATATAATGTCTGGCATTTAGAGCATCTTAGAAAATGACCCACAGCACCTTCTAAGCTGCCTCAGTAACAATTCTCTTGGCTTGTCAGAGTGTGTTTGATGAGAACAGCCAGACTCAATCATACAGCAACCCAAGCTGTGAACTAAAACACCACAGAGCTGCAGAGATCGGCTTATAAATATGTGTCTAACACTTTAAAATATCTATATAGATAATACAGGAATAAAACAAGTTCCACTCGGTTTGCTGTGACTTGTAGCGAGTTAAATGACCAAAAGAAAAAAGCCTAGCACGGATCCTAAATTATTTTGTTCTTGAAAAGGGGGGTTGAATTTAAATCCCTTTTCCATTTGGGTGACATCAAAGAAAACAAATAAGGCCCATGGTTAAAATAACAGGAATAAATATTATATTTAAGAGTCTTTCTAGGTTAAACATTAACACTGTTATCTCAAGGGGTTGTATATATATAGCATTGGACTTCCCAGGCCTTGTGGATAGGTTCTAGGACACCACACTTTAAACTATCACTTCCTCTTTGAGGATGATGAGCGACTGTGTGTAAACGAGAAGGAGGCGAAGCACAGCAGTGGAGCTCTCTAAACAGCCAGGCAGCCAGCGGGGGTGGGGGATGGGCCAACAGCTCCAGCAGACTGCAGAGCACCACACTCACTCCTACACACACTCGTACACACACTCACCCCAACCCTCTGCTGTTCTTAGCTGAAACAGTCACAACCCATTTGATGAAGGCTCTCCAAACAGAGAGGAGTGTGTGGGCCAACAAAGTATGTGTGTGTCTCTGCACCCTCTATTTACTGTCGTATATTTAGACTGAATTTAAGATCCTTTTTTAAAAACAGTCTGAACCGTTTCTGCTAATCTTTAACTATAATTAAGCCATAAATTAAACCTGTACTTTATTCAATCATTCTGATAACATCTAATGGATCATAAACAGACAATTTTCCTTTTATTTCCTTTCCGTCAGGTAGAGTCAACAACATTTACCCTCTACTCGCACGTCATTCAAACAGGTCAGCCAGGGTATTGAACCCTCTGGCTGTGTTCAAACTGACGTTACGCTGCGGGAAAAGTAAAAACCCTGCCCCCCACCATTCATTTCCGTGTGACAAGCAGAGTGGAGTAGTGGTGAAGCAGGCTCTGGCAAAAGAGCAGTCGAGCAATGGTCAAGCCCAACTCAACTTCTACCAAAGCGATATCATCCAGCAGCACAGCTCGTTAGCCATTCAATCTGCGGCCGATGTGACGAGGACTTTGCGCCTGCTCTATCGACTGACTGCGCCCCATTGTGATACCTTTTTAGGATTGTAAATAATTTGCCCCTTATATAAACTACGGCGCAGAGTTTTGAAACCTGATAAACGTTCAAACTTTCCGATCTGTTGCTCGAACTGACTTAAACTATTTATCTTTAGCAACAAAGCAAACCTCATCGACACAGACACTTGCTTATTTTTTAACACAGAGCTGCCAGAGCTCAAACATTAGGTAGTTAGCTTAGCTTAGCACAAAGACCGGCGGGAAAGCACTTCTTTGAACAAGTTATATTTTGTTTCAACAATAACACGGGGTACCAGGGATAAATGCTAACATTTTTAAGCACTGAATCGACTGACCTCCCAGCCCCTAAATTCTGTGGACAAAGTACGAGTTTGGTTCCAAATTTACGCGTATGTAAATATAACAGAGAACAGGTAACTAACGCATGTTAACATAGCAGTAACAGTGACAAGTACAAGGAAATAAATTGACATAACTTATTTTCATTGTAAACTTTTGCTGCATATGTTCTCTCAGTCTCGTTGTTAAGGCTTCCTTTCTTTGCCTGCTCAAGTTAGCCTCTAGAGAAGTTCAAAAGCCGGAGGATTGGCTAACACTAGCGCAATTAGGATGTTGAGGAACTGTAATCATGGAGAAGGCTCGCAGTACGGGGATAACACTTATTAACACTTACTCATAAGTAACATTGTATATAACATGTATGTGGCCACAGGGGGCCATATACATGTCATATTTGGGGGTTTTGGGGTCATTGAACCCTGTATGCGATTTCTTGGCTGGGACAGAACCAAAACAGTAAAGGGATGGACTAAACAGCTAAACGTTGGGCTGAAAATCGCTATAAAAAGGTCCACTATGACGAGTAGTTTGGCAAACTGATAATTTTACTTTGTTACACTGCATCTTAATACCCAACCCTCCCCTTCCCCCACTGGCTGGCAGTCACTTCCTGTAGTCTTCACTGGCTACCTGGTAGACCCACAGAGACTACAAGACTCCAACGAGCTGCATCGTTGTAGCTTTATAGTAATATTGATACAGACATGAGAGTGGTGTTGATCATCTTTTCTACTCATAGCAAGAGTAAAGTATGAATTGTCTACTATTTATAGTCAGGTAAAGCAGACAGTGCAGTCTTCAGATTGAACGCCCTGCAGCACAATAATTGACCATAACTTGGTGTTAAAGGGAAAAGGGGAGTTCATGAAGGTGTGAGTGAAAAACCAAGCAAAAGCAGAAGTCACAAGTTCAACACAATGCAAGGCGAGTTGCTTAATACAATGAAGAAACAACAAACAAACCAGGTTGTCATCGTATTAAACTTAATCCCACATATACACTGGGAAAGTTAAGTAACATATTATTGTATTGTGTAAGTAACATATTATTTAGCTCGGACTCCCCGGCCACTTTATGAGGTACAATCTAATGTTATGCTGTACAACAGCTCTGCCATAAATTCTGCCTTTATTTAAAGCATAATGTTCAGTTTAAATAAACACTGTCAAAAGGCATGACTTTCACTACATCTTCATTATTGAGGTTTTAGTATGAACTGGACTGCATTATATTCAGAGATAATCCTAATATTTAGCAAAGTGGCATAGCTAAGAGGGGCGGAATATTTGAAACACCAATATACACAATATAATTCACTCCAGTACAACACAACAATCCACTGACACCTCAGTTATATATTCAATACAATTTCTGACAGTGTCAACAAAAATGATAATCTTTGTAAAAGTAGACGTAGTGGAAGAGCTGTTTTAGATACTATGAGATTGTACTGGTCTACCTAAAGAAGCGGCAGGTGAGTGTTTATTCTAAGATATTTATATAATATTAAGACAGCACAGCCGTACACCTATTTGACCAATGGGGCAAATAAAATGTAACTGTGGCCAGTCTGCTGCTATTTGGACTCCCTCAGTACTGAAACCCTGCCGTGTGTCATATATGCAGAAAGGTTTCAACCTACCTACCACAGCAACTGGACCAAACTATAGAACTACTTTTGATAGAGGCTACTGTAGTTGAAAACGACTGAATAAATGGGGCATCAGCCTTATAAAATAAGCTGTCCTGCTAGCAGTACAACATGAATCTTAAATCTCTTCGAGCAGTGGAAAGGCTGGATTACTTCACATGCAATTAGTACCAGCTCCCAGCAGTATACAGCAGAGGTTAAATGGATCTGTAAACATCTGTCTTGCACAGTCAACAGCCTGTCATTCAGCACACTGGTCCAGCTTGACAAGACCAAGGGTTGTGTGCTTTGTAGTTGCATTACTACATTATAAAAACAGCTCTAGGATGTCAGGAAACCGTTTCAGTATTAGTGTAGTAAACACTCTAATGTGATTACGAAGAGTCACAAGATCAGTGTAAACACAGATGCACTGGTGCCAACTTTGAAACTGCTGACGGTTTGAATAGTGGGGGAAGGGGGGGGTTGGGTATTAAGATGCAGTGTAACAAAGTAAAATGATCAGTTTGCCAAACTACTCGTCATAGTGTTCCTTTATAGCGATTTTCAGCCTAATGTTTAGCCGTTTAGTCCATCCCTTTACTGTTCTGGTTCTGTCCCTCTTCTCTCAGAGCATTGTTTTGGGTCATAGACAGCTGTTTTTAGGGGAAAAGGTCTTAGCCCACTGTACCCAATCTGCTCATCATCTCTATTAAATACACAGTCAACTGTTAGGTGGTGAACATGGCAGAGCATTTAGCAGCTAAAAGCCAGATAACACCGTCATGAGTTGGTGGATATTAAGAACAAAGATTATAAGAGATTGGGTATTGGACTCACATTTACCAGGCGGTCAGAAACACAACTCAAATTAATATTACTGTTGGATATTTAAATAAGCAAGGCTTGTTAATAAGCCTACCATATCGACTTGGAAAGAGGTGATATGTCAATATTTTGTTCACGATTAAGGTTTATTTAACAAAGGAGGGCTAAATGCAAACACCAGTCACTATCTTGTTCCCTTGCTGTAAAAAAAGCTTCTTAGTGCAATGTTTTGGGATCATCCAATTATTCAGGCCTCGAGGCGATACGACGAAATGATAGGGACTTCAATACGTTAGAACAGTTGCATCTGTTGTATCATGCCACACTCAAGTTTAGCAACGTCTCGGTAGTGGTAATGTAATTTTAATGTAATGTAATTTTTCTGCCAATAAATCAACGCTTTAATTATGCCTGAATGCTCAATGATTCCCTAAAAAGCTTGACGAATATTACAGTTTTCTTTGAAAGAAAATGTTAAATACAAATAAATATGGCATTTTGCACATAACCTAAGTTTAAGTAGTTTTCTTTTCCCAGTGAATGTGTACATTTTAAAAAGCACTGTATTATGTTATTTCTGCATCTGCCAGAGGGCCACTACCATAAGAGTAAGCATGATATCAATTCCACCACAGAGGAGACTTGATGTTCTCTCTCCAATTAGGTGGAAAATAACATGTGCCTAATATATCGGTATCGAAATCGGCAATCGGCAAAAAGGGTTGGAAAATATCGGCAAAAAATCCAATATCATCCCTATTTACAAGTGTTGATACAGAATCAATGATCCCAACAAAAGTAAAGCATTGAGCAAACAAGCTGCAGTAAGGTAAGTAGTAACAGCCTCTTATGATTTAATATACTGTAGTTTACAAAGTAAGGAGGGTTTGGGCATTGAGCCAGGGAATGGACGCCGATAAAGGAGGTGACGTGTATGTTGACAGTGAGACAGCCTCTTCAACATACCTTCAGCCGTTTGACCACCTCATCGTTGCTGATTTTGTCCGTAATCTCCTTTACTCCGGGAGGATAGGTGATCTTTCCGTCCCCCGCCGGTTTCTGCTGTTGCGGGAACTCCATGCTTGTTGATAAATGGTCCTCGCGGTCTTCTACTGGCCTCTATGGGTCAGAAAACAAAAGTTCAACACAACCATGCTACCGCTCTTAACCAAAACCTCGCTTTAATCACCATCCTCATTTCCCTGTCGTTCATTTCTCTCGCTAAAATAAAATCACAGTCCCTGTATATTAAACGATATTATCATCTTGAAAACTTTTCTGACGTAAAGCCAATATTAAACCAGCAGTGAACATATTATTAGCTTACATGCTAAAGTACCCCAGCTAAACATCAGCTCCATTTTTTCCGTAAATTTCTCATCAAACATCGCACAGCTACACAAACAAGCTCGGCTGATGCTCCGGTGACCTTACATCTATAAACCGCTTTAAAAACAACACAAGAGCACCCGGTGTATGTCTTCTGTCATACAGGTTATGAAATTAGCTAGCTAGCAAGTTGCAATACAAACATCATTGGTTAGCGGCTAGCATTTTGCGGGAAGGAAGCGATGCTAGCAGCGAGCGGCTAAAACACGTTAGCCCTGCTAGCAAACTGAGTAGCATACTTTGCTAGCTTAGGCCGCAAACTACTCAGGTACCCATCACATCTCCAGCTACAGACAATCACAGAGGAAGTGAAGTATCCTACAATCTTTGCCTGAAACAGCCACGCTCTTGGTCAATTCCAGGTGTTTACAACAAATGCAACTACTTTATGAAGTTTAAATATGAAGCTAATTTACTTGTTACTGTCTTTTTTCAACTTCAACGCATCGCTCCGTACTGCCGCTAGTTTACAGGCGAAGAAGGGCTGCTACCGTCGCCCTGAGCCCTCCTCTCTCACTACCAACTTGCCCCCACGGATGATTTTGAGCAACCTAACAAATGCAAAATCAATCTATTTTAAAACACACAACTTCGACTACAACCGCGGGTTATTTGCAAAGCGTTTCCTCGTTAGTATTTACCTCTGAAGTGGGCCGTTTTAATTCATTAGTCTGACACAGGTTGGGTTTAGTTTTC
Organism: Semicossyphus pulcher; assembly: GCF_022749685.1. Lineage (NCBI taxonomy): Eukaryota > Metazoa > Chordata > Actinopteri > Labriformes > Labridae > Semicossyphus > Semicossyphus pulcher. The sequence continues at coordinate 10,326,715 of NW_027211681.1, forward strand.
GGCACAAAGCTCTCTGTCCGTTCAGTCAGTGCTGTCTGTGTGAAGGCTGGGTGCAGAGCGCCCCCCTCGGTCTCACAGGAGTACTGCAGCATCAAATACATGGCGGGAGTTAGAAACAAACAGCTCGCACACTGACTTCAATTTCTGTCCCTCACCCCAATGCAGGGTTATGTTTGAAATGTCAGTTATTTTGTAAGTTTGTCTGTGAATTCACACATTAATAATAACAACATTAATCTGTTTTTGTGGCACAATATATTGCAAAAACACTATTATCCTATTAATAATTATTATATTTTTATCATCACGATTGTAGTTTGGTCAGTGCAATTAAACAAAACAAAAAAGCTTAAGGTCTGTCAACACTTATTTTGACTACCAATACTTTGATTAACATTGTTTTTTTTCTGCTTCTGATTGGCACTACCACTATACCAACAACTGTAATTGCTTGTGGCGGTAAAAATAATTTAACACGTTCACTTTCTCTATACAATGCTAAATTGAAGTTCAAACTGACCAGGTACATTTACTCTAATACTGTGCTTGAGTACCATTTTGATATACTTATAGTTGATTATCTCGACCCCTAGGTTTGAGGGATACATATTTAACTGTTAACTCCGCTACATAATTATCTGTCACCTAAATACTATTTTTTTACAGTTAAAGTTCCCACATAAAATATGATCAATATGTAGAAATCAATATTTGCAGCTAGTTATTTTTTTTTCTTAAATGTGAATGTAATTCTGTATTAAAATACCGCATAACAAAATTATAAATTCACAATGACAGGGCTCCTGAGTTACTTGAGATACTTCACATTTCCCCTCATAAAATTCATGTTCTATCAGTCAAGCATGGTTTTGAATGTAGTATTATGTAGTACTATATTATTAAATGTAATACTTGTATTTGCGTATTTTCTTTCATTGGTACGTTCCTACGTGTACTTGAGTAAAACCTCCGTTTAATCTTCAGCAATCAGGATTGGCAATACTCAAACCCAAACAGGGACCATGTCCTAGTGTAACCTTTTATTTTGAAGTCTCTAACTTGATTTCCGGCTTTAAACGTCTCAGGCGGACTACACGCACACTTGGTACAGTTTGTATTATCTCATGTATTTCCGCCACTTGGAGTGCTGTTAGATGTTGTAACCTTAAATTGTTTCACTTTGGTTTCTCTTCTTAACACAACATTAGCATGGCTTCAGCTCGCTGCGACGTTACTGTAGCTCTACAGCTACTTAGCTAGCTCCGCTGCGGCTAATGAGAGCAGCCGGCGGCTCCAGCTCGGCCGCGGGATGCCTCGGAGAAAGAAAAACGGCCAGAGCCCGGCCAGAGTTCCCGGCGGGCCGCTAGAGGGGGGAAGCCTCGGCCACAACACGGGCAACCGACTACCTCAGGGATTTGACGGTTCGATGGCAAACAACTCTCTATCCAGCTCCTCACCCCCCGGTCCCGTCAAGGAGAAAATCGTCAAAAGTATGCAGGAGATGTTCTCACACCTGGACCCTGAAGTTATTTACATCGTGATGTCCGAGTGTGATTTTAAAGGTAACACTGGCACTGATCAAGGGCGCATAGTAGTCATACCTGCTGTGTGACTTTGAGGGAAGGTATTTAGTATAGCTTTGCTAACCAATTGGCTTGTTAGCAGTGTAATTCTGTCAGGGTGTCTTTAAAGTGGTGGTCCCACGTGTATTATTCAAAGTATCAACTGTCATGTAAACCTGCACCTTGCATTCCTTGCTTCACCACCTGTTGTGCCAGTTTAGATGACCTACAAAGATACAGTGCATCTGAACTCTTATATGTTAAGAAAATTCAGCATCTGTCATCCCGATGCGGTATAAAAAGAGGATTGACAATCAAGGCCTCACCAAAGTCATCAATGTGCGTGTCTTGATTAAGCTATCTACATTACTGAGTGATGAAGAGTCAAAGGCATCTCCAGAGGCTTGGAGGGCACAGCTGAAAGATAATTGCTGAATGCGTCATTGCTAATTCACAGTTAGGTGACTTTTAGTCCTGCCTAAACATGTATAGTACAAGGAGTTAACCACTTTACACAGAATAAATGCAAACTGGCTTCAAGCACCTACACTGCACCATTCTCTGCTCTTATTTCTACTCTTTATAGGGCCAAGGTACAGTAAAGCTATTCTGCAACTGTGTTATTCCCATTAAATAACATTAAAGTTAGCTAAGGCATCCAATTATACGTTACAAGGACTGTAAAGTATTAGTAGGACAGCTGGGTCATCAGCTGCAGTGATTACTTTTGTTTCGAAAACCCTTATTGTATAACAAGAATGACTATCTTGTGCACTTTTTTTGACCACCTTTATTTTTTTCTAATTTACTTTCGTATCCACTATGTTAAAGTGGCAATGAAGATTAGGAACATTGAATGATGCTTTGTTGATGTTTCACATAGTTAAAGTGTCTAATTCGCTCTTTTTTTGGTTCTTTGTTTTGTTTTAGTTGAAAATGCAATGGACTCTCTCTTGGAGCTGTCTGTGGCTGCTGAAGTTGCTGCTCCAATACCTTCTCCTGTCTCTGGCTTTGAGCGCACTGCTGCAGCCCTGCTCAGCCCAAGACACTTTCCTGAGCATGGACCAGACCCAGACTCCTCCAGACCATCACAGCTGGCCTCTTCTCCTCCCCTCCTGACAGAAGAGCTGGACCTGCTAGTCGATCAGGAGCTAGAGACACTAACAACACAACAAGAAAGTACTGCAGAGCACCAAAGCAGCCAGTATCTATCCTCTTTTCCTCCACCACCATTCCCTCAGACGGACCTCCCAGAGCTGCTTCAATCCAGCCTGCAGCCTGGATCGAGAGGCCCCTCTGTCCAGCAGCAAGGCCCTGTCGGTGGTCAGGTGGAGCAGACTTCTGGAACTTCCTCTCCGCTCGGCCAGCTCAGCACTTGGGAGGAAGACAAGTCTGCTGAGGAGCAGAAGTCGACGGTGGATTTCACACATCTGATGACAGAGACGTCTGCTGACAAGCCAGCACCTCCTTTGGACCTGGCAGCTTCAGGACGTCCCTCGGCTTTCCAGGTGTATAAAAAGCAAGACTCATCAAACGCTCTCCCAGACACGGCTGGTGTCAGGTCCTCTAATACAGTAGTCGGCGGAGCAAGATCTAAGGTGAACATGTTTAATCAGGAGCTGCTGGGCCACATACCATCACCCTGGAACCCGGAGGCACCAGTGTTTTCTCCCCGTTTCCATGGAAATCAGGAGCCGACCTTTATTACCCCTGTGGCTCAAGCGCCCTCCAGCTGGTCGAGCCTACCCAGGAATGCCTCTCCCTGGCTCGGTCAGGCCCTTGTCAGCCAAGCTCCTCTCAAACCTTCTGCGACTATTCCAAAGTCCTGGTCCCTGCCTGCTGCTCCCCATCCTCATGCCCAGCACAGCAGGCTGGATCTGGAGGGGAGGGTCCTTGTGCTGCTACGCGGTGCTCCAGGGTCCGGCAAGTCAACCCTGGCAAGGTAAGGATGATGGGAAACTCTTGATAGCAATGTTAAGATAAAAATGTTCAGGCTTTATATATTGGCTTTTTAGGATAGGGATTCAAGGAATGATTTTTTAGATTTTGCTTTTAATGTACAAGGCATAACATGGTTAGGTGCCACTCATCTCTGGCAGAAGCCTAATGTCTAAAGTAGAGATAGACCGATATGGTTTTTTCAGGGCCGATACCGATTATTAGTAGTCAAGGAGGCCGATAACCGATATTTGAAGCCGATATTCATTTGCAGTAAAAGTGAAAATATTGGTGTCAAAATTTTGAATAATACAAACTCCAATACTTAACTTTGTTTAAATGCCTTTAAGCATATGCATCAGAGCCAAAATAACCCAGTTTTTTTTAAATTGATCTCTTATCAGCCATTGGATTAAAAAAAAAAAAAAAAAAGGTTGATGCCGATAAGCGTCAAAATGCCGAATATCGGCGCCGATAATCGGCCTGGCTGATAATCGGTCCATCCCTAGTCTAAAGAGCTGGTACTACTGGCCTTGCTAAGGCTGAAAACTAAAGGGGATAATGCTGTGGCCGAAGGTGACTTCACCCTGAAGCTCAAAACCCCTGCACACAACAAGAGTACAAGTAGTATCTAACAAGATAAGAGAGTCACTCTTGACCAAGAGTCACAGACTTTTACAACAGCATCACAACACGTGTTACATCATTTAAGAGAGGTCTCGATCTGTGTGTGTGTGTGTGTGTGTGTGTGTCTGTGTGTGCGTGTCTGTGCGTGTCTTGTGTGTGTCTGTGTGTCTGCAGAGCCTTGGTTGAACATAACCCAGGTGGAGTTAAACTGGGCACTGACGACTTTTTCACTCGCCATGGAAGATATCAGTTTGACCCCACTGCTCTGGGGGACGCCCATGAGTGGAACCATCAGCGAGGTAAACAACACACACACACACACACACACACACACACACACACACACACAGTGTTGATAAGAGGTGATGCAGCAGTAGCAAAACTCCTTTGTGACGTTGAATACGTTTTTATCTATGTGATTGATTGTCATTGTTCCTTTTAAGTGCTGTTTTCTCAAAACGTCAAATTGTTTCTCTCTTGTGCAAACGTTTGACCACAGCCAAGGAGGCGTTTCAAAGGGGGGCTAACCCCATCATCATTGACAACACCAACATGCAGGGCTGGGAGATGAAACCCTATGTGGCTCAGGTCAGCCAGCACAACAGATCTCACATCGCTTATTTATTCTGGACAAGAGAGTAATAAGCACCTCTTGAGTAACATATAATCCATGACACTGTAAATGGTTAAGGCTTGAGCCTCTGTTGTTCCCCTGTCTGTCTTAGGCGCTGAAGCATGGATACAAGGTGCTGTTTCGAGAGCCCGACACTTGGTGGAAGAACAAGCCCAGAGAACTGGAGAGGTGAGAGAGATGTGCCTTTAATGTAGCATGTCAACTGTGCTCAAATATATCACATTTTATACAATCTGTTTCTGTGTTTTGCATCTGTTCTTTTTGTGCGTCCATATGCATATGCAGACGTAGCACACATAACGTGCCAGTGGAAACAATCCGTCGCATGCTTAATGGATACGAGCGCTTCGTCACAGTCCAATCCATCATGGGTTCACAGATGCCGGACTTTAAACAGCAGCTCGTTCTGGAGAACAGAAGCTCACAGTAAGTGCAGCTGAAGCTTTTGTGCAATTTCAGAGCGCTTCTCGCAGGTGCTTACTGTTGCTGGGTTACGAAAGTTGCCAGCATTGCTGCTTCCCTCAGTGGTGATCATTGAGTCTGTTTTAAATCGCTCTGTATGCTTAATATTTGCTTTTATTCAAGGAAATTTCAAAAAGAAAACATAAAAACGATGGAAAGGAAAGTGTGTCCTGGCATTAGCAGCAGCTCTAGACAAGCTTGTACCTCTGAAAAAACTAAAGGATTAGTTCCTCCTCCGCCATTATTGTTGACGAAGTTGATATGAGAAGTCCAATCCCTTCTTGATTTTGATTGGTCAGTGAGAGAGAAGACATTGATGAGCGCAGCAGTGTTTCAAAAGTTTAACTATTTTCAACTGAGAGCGCTGAGCGACAAAAAACCGCTGACACCGAGGGTGCTGAAAACGCTGAACTGCATTGGTTTTCAGATAGAAAATAGGTGCTGCCAGTGCAAAAAACAGGGTTGGTGGACACAGGCCCTTTACCTACAGATGGGTGACAAATAAAGGCTTTAAGTAGCATTAAGTGTTTAAGGAAGGTTTTGGGCCAACGCGTGCTGCCAGAAGAGCTTCCACTCACTCCACACTTCTCTTCTAAAGATAATCCCTCATTTTATGATTTGAAGACGGTCACAAAGAGCGGTATCTAACACGTCGGTTCAAACTCTCCCATAGGTGTTTAACCGGGTGGTGATCTGGTGACTTCTAAGGCCATAGCATATGATTTGGATCCATGGTTCTCAACTGGTGGGTCGGGACCAAGAAGTGGTTCATGTAGCTGTTTTCAGTGGGTCGCGGATGTGTGCTTGGAAAAAAAAAGTTGTGGCAAAAAGTCGCTTTTATTTTGAAGGACATGGCTTTCCTATAATGTAGGTGTAGTAGTAGTGTAATTTTTTCACACACCACGTATTCACTGATTGGGTAACCCCAACAGTACAGTCGCATTTGGATTCTTGAAACCTGATGAGCCCTACAGAAGTTGCATTTATGTTGCACTTTTTAAGTTCATTTCTGTTGAAAAAAGGCTGCTAATTGGATGAATTGTAGAGCGAATATTTTCCTCGCACTGCTACCTTTTGGTCATTTTGCTCGACTATTATACTGTTGTGTTTTGTGAAGCTGACATACTGTGATGTTTTGTTCCGTCTCAGGTCCAAACTGCACAATTTTTTATTAAATAAACAAGTGGTGGGTCCTTAAGTGAGACCAGTTGAGAACCACTGATTTAGATAATTCTCACATTCATCAAACCAATCTGGAACCCCTTATGCCCTTTTGACGATGTCACTGTTATGCTAAATTGATAGTTGAATTGTAGTATTAGGTTATCACTTAGTGCAACTTTGTATTGATTTTCAGATATCCTCTTGCTATAAAGGGACGAGGACTCTATTGCGTTTTGATAAAAAAAAAAAACTATGGATGGAGAAGCATGTTATTTATTATTTATCTTATTTTATTATTAATTTATTTATACTTATTCTAAATCTACAGCGCACAGTTCTGTTGCATTCTTGCTTGTGATTCCACCGGATCTGCTACAGAGCATTTTAGAAGCGGCTCTTCTTCCTGTGGAGACAACCGATTATATAGTACAGCACTACATCAGCATTTAACAGAGTAGTCTATGGTAAAAGCACAATACTCAAAACCAAATAAACAAGATTAGAGCGAGAGAACTACATAGCAGAGGCAAGATCTCTGTGGGCTTTGTAACTGCATGGACCATGCAGAGACGTGTCACAGATGCATCATAGAGACATGCCAGGTGGAAGCTCATCATAATAGTGCATGTGAATATTTTTTAGTCACAAAATTCAGTCAGTAGATGTTGTGCCGATGCATTTTCTTTCACTTAAAGACGATGACATGAACCATCCAAAACATTAGGCTATATCAGACAAAATGTTGTGATTGTGCACCCATCATCAGTGATTTTAATCGTACCTGTCGCGTCTCTTTCGTCTCTAGGCTGGTGTCTTCTGAACCACCGTGTCCTGACCTTGTGGGGCAGCCTGGGCTAAATGAGGGATGTAAAAAATCCCACCCGCAGCTCTTCTCTTCTCTCCCCGATGTTTCATCGATCGATCGTTCTAGCGAGGTTGGGATACTGGAAGACGGCACGGACAAATCTGCAGAGTCCCTTGATTTCCAGCCTACTGAAGGACTCACAGAAACCCCTGAAATATCAGACAGGGAGGATGAGATAGATTTGGGGGAATTAGATTCTGAGTTGGATGCCCAGTTAGAGCTGAGTCATCCAGGAGATCAGAGAATCCCTGACTGTATTGTAGAGTCAGTAATGAATGAGGATCAACGTGGGGATGAAGGGCCTGTGGCTTTCTCTGAGTCTATTAGACAAAGAGTGAGGAGAGAGAGAACCAGCAGGAGGACTGGTTTTAACAGGATGGAGCCTGCAGATCTGGTGAAAGATACGAACCAATCAGACAGTGAGGCAAGGGAAAAAGAAAAGACAGCAATGGGGGTTGAGGCAGAGAGGGAGGAAGCAGATAAGGGAATGATGTTAGATTTTGTAGGAGATTGGCCTTCTGAGGGATCCCTCAAGCAGCGACAGGTGAGGAGAAGAGAGAGGAAAAAAGAAGGGACAGAAGATGACGATGTGTCTGAAGAAGCTAACGAAAAAACAAAAGGAAAGTCGGGAACGAATGTGGCAGAGTTTCAGAGGCTTCTTGATCTGATTCAGACGGGTGTCACTGCCATTCAGACCAGCTCTTCACGCTCGTCCTCTCTTTCCCCGAGCTCTGGAGAGGAATCTGCGAGAGAAGAGGAGGCAGGTGGCAGGTTTGTGGAGTCCCATAGCAGTGAGGAGATAGAAGAGAACGTGAACAGGGTTAACAGCAGAGGAGAATTGCCGGACTGCGTGTTAGACTGGAAGGCAGCGGACTCCTGTAAGGTCAGGGAATCGAGGTTAGATAATTGGGAGCGACTTAAAACTGTAAATGAACAGAGTACGACCCCAGCAGGGAATGATAATAGGATAGAAATCAGCAGAGAGACAGAAATTGTGGATTCCCTCTCAGCTCTTAATGCTGATTCACTGCTTCTCTCCAGAACTGCGGAGGCGAATGTTTGCAGTGATCTAGAGGGAAGCCATGATATTGAGGGTGAGGTTAGAACAGAGCCTGGTGCTGGTCATACTGATGTGGACACTAATAACGGCTCAGAGCCCAGACCTGAGTCTGATGGCAGTCACATTGGTGAGGTGTGTCCGAGTCCTGTGTGTGAGGGGTCTCTGGAAGCAGAAATCAGTGCTTTCAGTGGAGGCAGTCAGGAGAGGAAGCAGCGTCAGGGTCGTAGATCTGGTAAACAGTGTAAACTAGCTCTCACGTTTACTCAGAACTGCCCTGCACCTTCACCAAATACTTTAGAGGGGCTCAATGCCACAGACAGAAGTATAAACAGTGGTCAGAATAGCAATAATGCAGGAACTAATTGTAACACCAGCCTGAGCCTTCAATCAAACCTTGACATTTTCACTGAGTCTAGATCTGAGGCACACCTGCAGCCTGCTTCCTCACTTCCCCTGGTAGACACCGGCCGCCCCACCCAGACAGAACCTCAAGACTTTGCCCTTCTTTGGCGTCTCAACCGTCACGACAGCCCGGATGATGCCGGCAACACTTTGTGCAGCCACCCTAGTGACATCGCGGTCCTGTCTGGAGAGTCTTCTCGCTTTGTGCCTGAGATGTCCTCTGCCGTCTCCGCAGCGGTTGCAGTTCACCCGTCCGGCCACAGAGAGGTGCCCTACCGCGTGGTGCACGAGAAAGGCACACAGGTGGAAGAGAGAGAGTTTGGGGCAACACAAGATCGCCTGGAGAGCCTGCGCATTCTCAGCCGCCACTTTAAACTGGTTAGTTTTGACACATTAGAAGATCTGTATGACAAATGCCATCAGGACCTAGAATGGACCACCAACTTGCTGCTGGACTCTGGAGAGAGGTTCTTTAAAGACGAGGATGGTGAGAAAGAGATGGAGGAGGATGTAAAACACCAGAACACATCCAGTCAGTGTGGAGCTTTAGGTGAAGCTGTAGGAACTAGGTTATGTGCTAATTTGTTGGAAGAGCATCACCCTGAGGATTTGCTCACTGCGGTTGAAGAGGGGAATCAGCAGGTAATGTTTGACACAGTTAAAATGTCAGACGTGAGCTCCAATAATAACAACGTGCTTAGTTTTGGGGGCGCATCTGCTCCAGTTCGAAACAGAGATCCTCCTCATACAACTTCACAGTTAGAAAAATCTCCTGAAACAGAACTTCGTCTACCTCAAGCAGTAAATGAAGGAGAGAGATGTGTTGACACCAAACAACAGGTGACATCACAAGTGGACCTGGAAGTCAGCGCTTGGGGCGTAGGCTTTGATGATGCCGTAATAATAGAAGAATCAAGAGTTGTGATGGAGGAGGAGATTGCCAGCATGGACGAGGTCCAGCGGATTCTGCAGGCAGAGCTAGAGGAGATGGAGATGGAGAGGGAGGAGAGACAGAAGGAGAAGAGTCAGAGGAGTCTACAAGAGGGGAGAAGGAGGCAACACATGGACATTCAGAGCGTGGAGTTGAAACTACCCACCGAGGTGGCTCTGCAGCTGACTGAGCTGTTTGGTCCTGTCGGAGTAGATCCAGGTAACGCCCACTGAAATGTGGTTTAATTCACTGTGAGCTGTCAATCACTGTTTGAAACACGCTCGTGCATTTAGTTTTCATTGCTGAGCCAATATATGAAAGACTTTTTATACCATCCTGGTACTCAGATCTGACATGAGGCTGTCCTCTCTGGTCCTCAGGTTCATGCCCCTCTGATGACTACGCCGTGCAGATGGACCTGAACCTGGCTAAACTTCTCCACCAGAAGTGGAAGGAAACCATTCAGGTGAGCTCTTTAATCGCACTGTAATCAACATGTTTGTGACTAGGGCTGACCCACATGCTTCGAAGCTTCAGTCGTTGCCATGGTAATCTACTGCAGAAATCCAGACTCAATTTTTTGTTCCTTTTTACCACAGACATTAGGAGACGAGCAGAACACAGTTGTGTGTGTTTTTCATGCTCTACCTGGCTCAATGAGGTTGTGATCTGTCCGTATTTCCGCGCACAGTTCCTATAAAGTATAAAGTATGTCTCATCATGCTGTGAATGACACGAGCAGGAGCTGTAACCTGCGATCGGGTCATCGTAGTTTATATAGCGCAGCGCGGGGAGAACACAGACGTGTACAACATGAATCTGTCTGTCTGTCACTGTTAACAGAGACTCCAGTCTGCTGTGTAGCTCACACAGAACTTTACACTGAATATTGGGATTATATTCACCATGGGGACACAAACAAGACTCTGAGTAATTGAAAATGTTGCTCCCTAACTCATCATCTTTTTGAATAATAAGCAACAGTTTGCTGACAGCTTCTTGTCTCTGTCTCCCCCATGTGGCCAAAGTCAAAAGTTAATGCAGGTTATGTATTTGGCTGTAATACAGGATTTTTCTATACTACTACAAACCTACCCTGATACTCTGATCTGATTCTTTTAATGTGACTTTTTATTTCTGTTTTACAGGAAAAGCAGAGACAAGCAGCTCTGTCCTTCCACTTGCTTCAGGAGAGTAAGTTCACACACACTGAGACACAAACTTCCCTGAATTCTAACCAGCAATTGTGGCTGCAGCTGTGTTTACCTGCATTTTTTTCCCACTCAAACAATACATTTCACAATATAAACCCTCCTTTTTAGACACAGACATAACATCGTTAAGTTTCATCATCGCTGAATGTTGACCTTTGAATGCGTAGGCTCGGTTCACTGGGGAGACTCGCAGGTGGCCAAACCAGGACCACGAGACTCGACACAGCCTGCCCGTTTCCTGATCAGTGCGGATGGTTACGCGACACCGGACGTCCAACCAGAGAACCAGGGTCAGATCCCATTCATGGACCACTGGAGTGTGTCCCGCCCACACGTCTCTCTCAGAGATATCATAAAAGAGGAGGAGGCGATGCAGGAGAACGTGGTAAAGGTCTGTCGCACAATCTTGATTATGATCATCCTGGAGTGTTCTCCTCTTGTTCCCCACATACTAACCCCTGTCCAACCCTCTTTCCTTCAGACCAGACAGAGTCGCGCAGACCTCGACAAGCGGGATGGAGCCACCCTGATGAAAGAGAGCCAACTGTACGCCCTCTTCCCCAACATAGACAGGCATTTCCTACAAGATATCTTCAGAGACCACAAGTGAGAAAACATCTTTGTTGATAGTGGAAGTTTCTGCGTCTTTTCTTTACCAAGCAGACTCATTTATGTGTTGGAGCACTGTTGTACTCTCCTTAGTAACTTGTAAACATGTGTGTGTAGTTACTGCCTGACCCAAACTGAGCTGTTTCTTCGCTCTCTGCTGGACGAGGAGCCCGTCAAGACAGTGGTCGCTCCAGAGGCCCCTCGGTCCGACCACCACAGAGCAGCCAGCAAGGAGAGGGAGAAGGTATTCAAACACACACACACACACATGCAGGCAGAGTGTTACACGGCTTTAGTATCACCGCAAGTTGTGCATATGCAAGAGTAAGTTTCACTCTATACTAGTCAACTTAAATGAGCCGTCTGTATCACTTTGTCCCCTGCTCATTTGTCAGAAGCAGAAGCCCCTGGAGTCCGCTGTTCCCGACTATCAGGACACAGAGGATCCAGAGTATCAGGACTTCAGAGCCGAGGCCAGCCTACAGAGAAGCAGACAGCTCGAGAGCTTCGCTAAGGCTGCCGAGGCCTTCAAACAAGGACGCAAGGAAGTGGCTTCATTTTACGCACAGCAGGTGAGGAGTAAAGTGCTTTACTGTCACACATGCACCACACTCCTGAACATTTCCTGACATTTTCAAGGTGGGCCGCATGTGTGAACGCAAACGGCTGAATTTTTTACCCCGCCTGTTTCCTGCCAGCCTCCTGGTAAATATCAGAAGGAAGCTGGGGTCGGCCAATGTGTGAACGCAGCAGGTAATACTCAAGAACATTCACAGTGTGAGCAAGAAGGAGGGGGGGGCTGTACGTTTTACAAAGTTGCCAAAAAAACACTTGCTTCTTGAATTTTTTCACCAGCGATCTCGTTTTCATAGCAGCGGGTGAGCCGCGCGCGAAGGACGCTCGTCCTTAAAGACGCTTGCGTATCTTTTAAAACAGAATAATCAGGTCCGTATTGAACAGAAGATGTTGCATCTCAATCACTGCATTTAGACAAGGGACCAGCAAACTTCTGTGTGTCTGTGTCTGTGTCTTAGCCGGCAAATATACAGATGGTCCTGAAATGTTCAGGAAAATGTCAGGAGTGCATGTGTGAAACAGGCTTAACTGTGATTCAGCTCTCCACTTATTTTGCTGTGTGTTTTGTACGTGCAGCTCTTCTTTTACAAATAATAATTCTGCACACAGGAAATAAATATTCACCTCTTTTGCAGGGACACAGCCACGGCAAGCGGATGCGTGAGGCCAATCACCGTGCAGCAGTTCAGATTTTTGAGAGGGTCAACTCATCCCTGCTGCCGAGGAACATCCTGGACCTCCACGGGCTGCATGTTGACGAGGCCCTGGAGCATCTGGCCCAGGTCTTAGAGGACAAAAGCTCAGGTACTATATACACTGGGTATGAGTACTGAAGAAGGATGAAAGATAAAAGTTTGTTATGTTAAAGTAACAATCTCAAACTTTTTTATTTGAATGAATGTCTGTTAAGTCACTATCTATCCCGGAATGAAGTAACACAATGGTGATTGAGCCTGTGGCCCATTGATTAAAGGCTTTGCATTTGCAGTATATTGTATTATTACAGACTGGGTGTCTGTGGCGACATCTGTGAAGAAAATCACAAGTGGTGCCCAGATAGTGATGCATTTTCCATCACCCAGCAGTCTGTCAGAGAGGGTAGGCGGAGCTAAGCGGCTGCACTTCCAGTTTCTGTAAGTGTTGAGAGTAAACGGTAATCTACTATGGCTGAACAAACAAAGAAAAGATCGATGACTTCAGATACAACTTAAAAAATAAGTCGAAATCCAAAGAAAAGAAACAAATTCGATGCTCAGATGAAGGAAAACAGTTTACAGTCAAAAGCGAGGAAAATCAAGCGTTGGAACCAAAACAGAGAGAGCCAGCTGTAGACGTCTGGTTAAATTGGGACGTGTGCTCCTGTAATTACCAATTATCGCCATTAGGTGGCGCTCAAGAGCACACAAGGTTGTAAAAGATGCAGGTTGTATGAAGCAGAGAAATCCCTTTTTTTTATTATTTAAAGATTAAAGGAAAGTCCTGTGTGAACGATAAGTTCTTAAATTATGGCTGTTATTGTTTAAAATGACTGTTTGTTGAATTTCAGCTGCGTGTTACTTAACTTAAACCTGCTGTGAGGAATTCTTAACTGGTTATGATGCCTCTATGTTAATAAGTCGTTAGAAGATTGACTCTTTATAATAAGTGTCACAGCGTGCTCCAGTTTAAAGGAAGCAGGGCCAGATTGTTCTTTAGATGCATTTTCAAAGAGATAAGATGTACCGCGTGTTCACAGGGGCCATTAAAACTGACACATAATGAAACTTCCTCAGAGTTGGTTTAACTTGATGTTTAACTTTAAGGGTTAAAGGTCCTGCTGAGTGAACTGTACATTAAACACTTTGGGTAGCAGGTGGATGGTTCTGTGTCTGAGCTTTTAGGGTATCAGGTGGTTCAACATTGCAACATAACAATCATGTGAGGGATCAGATCATGTAAGGATTCTGCCTGCAGACGTTTTGTGTTTCTCAGTGTGCTGTTCCTGTTAACCGTTTTTCTGTGTGTTTGTTCTTCTTTGGCCTCTTTCTGTGAAGAGTGTGAGCAGGGTCTGTGTCAACCTCAGCTCTCTATCATCACAGGAAGAGGAAACCACAGCCAGGGGGGCGTGGCCCGCATCCGTCCCGCCGTTATAGACTACCTCACTAACAGTCACTACAGGTACACGCACACACACACACACACACACACACCAACATACACACACGCCACAAAACACTGCATGATATGTTCACGTTCACCTACCTTTTCTCCTATCTCTGTCTCTGTCAGGTTCACTGAGCCCAACACAGGTCACGTGTTAGTCTCTTTGAAGTGAGAAGAACTGGGTTTATTGGATTCAAGCTGCTATGGAGGAAAACACACACACACACAGAAATCTCTCTCTGTTTCTCTCTCTCTCTTCCACTTCACCACATATATAATCGTTACATGCACACTACAGTATACTCATCCCACATCTATGTCAGTTGTGTTCTTCTCATCCCATCTTTCTCCCTCTTCCAAATCAATAGAAGAAGAAATTTGATTTGATCTTAATTTTCCTGAAATTGAGGTTAATTTGATCTTAATTCAGATCTTAATAAGAAGTTTTTGTTTAGAGTTAAGTTAACTACAATGGCGTCACACAAATAAGGTATTTTTACAGATCTGTAAAGTGAGAATTTATGTACATTTTAGATTTAAGAACATTTTATAATGTGGTTTATTTCGATTTACATTTATCTTTGTGCCTTTTAAAACATGTTGAATATGCTGTTATATAATATTAACACAACATCTTGAGTGACGTTGGATTTGATCAAACTTTAACTGAATCATGATTGCATGCTGCCTCCCTGACGGTTGTTCTATTTAACCCTTTTAATTGACACTAAGTCGACATGTTATCTAATCAGGGATTGTTGTGTTATAAGGTACCACAAAACCAAACGCTTAGAAGGAACCTTTTCTCTCGCTTGTAGTGTATAGAAGCGTCTTACACTCAAAGAGGGGAGACTTAATCGCTTCAGATGAAGCAGAGAAAGAGTTTGAACAACCTCCACTCTGACTTCGTCTTAGCACCTGCCTCAGCCACAAACTCCAACTTTGTATTTACTTCAGCTTAACGCCCGGCATTGCTGCTCATATATTGATACTCAAACTCAGGTAAAGATTTCGAAGCCTTTCTTGTTCTTAAAGGCCTGTCGGTCGTCTGAAACCTGTTCCTGGTAGCTTTTTTTAACGCATTGTGCCAAATGTTGTAGCGGTTTTATTGTTGCTACAAGAGTTTTTTAGGCTTCAGTTTTTCTATCTTAGTAATATTTTTTCACTAAAGTAGAACAATGATGTTTGAAAATTGTATTGATTGTACATAATGTTGTGAACAGATGAGTTATAAGGAGAAAATTGTATTTTTTTATTCATTTGTTCAGAAAGTTTTACAGAAAATATTGTATTGTGGAATAAAATCCAAGAGTTCTGTGCCGGTCTACATGAACGCCTCTCTCTTGCGTTTTTTATTCACTCATTACAGGTTTATTCATATGTTTGGATTCTGGATGAAAAAGTATTTACTACTTTTAAACTGATCCGTGACTAAAATACGCCTGTGTTTTTTGATATTAATATAATCAAAGGTTGTTTGAAAGACACCACTAATTTAGTCAGGATCGTCTCCGGACTTCCCACGTGTTTAAGAACTGAAAGAAGCTCTCATTCCATGCTGCAAGAACTGAGATCTTTTTATTTCATGGATTCTTCGTCCTCGGCTAACGTAGCAACTGTTAGTTTTAGAGGAAATGAGGAGTGGGCTCCAGAGGTCTGTTAAAACGGGCTTATTTTTAAACCCACATGCCAAGATTAATTTTACATTTTCAAACCATCCAAACAAAACTAAATCAAATGACTCGAGGAAGCCTTTCAGAATTCACCCGTCCTTCGTCAACGACAAACATTTGTTAACATCCACAGTAGCTCTCCCAAACACCTGTACACCAACTTTAATTTGTAAAACTCCCATTTAACAATACAGAATACATATATATATATATATATATATATATATTTAAGGTTAATAAACAGCACAGAATAAGCATTCAGAACAATATCTAAGTTATCAGTTTTTATATTGATATTTGACTGGAGCTCTCATAGTTTTTTTTCTGTAATTTACCACACATGTAACCTGAGATCTTTTATTTGTGCTCGCTGTATCTGACAATGGTTCAACTCACCACAGAAAAAAAAAACCCAACCATATCTTAAACGCAGGTGCTGTGGGGGAGCGAGCAGAGACTCTGTCACACCTCCACACTCGCACTCGCTCTTTACTTTTCTTTTCTGTCGAAGCTACTTCCGCTGTTTCCCTCCTGTAACCAACCTCGGAGTTGCATGTACCGTCCGTGTGTCTTTTTTTGTCCTTTTATGTTTTGCGTACTTTGCAGTTGAAGTTTTCAGGCGTCCTCTTTGAGACATTTTTACAATCGATAACAAACAGATTTGGAGTCTGAAGGCTTTTTTTATTCGCGCTGTGAAGTTTTCAGAGGCAGCAGCAAGCATCCGCCCGACAAAGACCGAGACGACAGACGATAACGGTAATTATCTTTTTCTTTGTGCTCTGTTACTTTACCTTATTACAACACCATGTTGATGGGTTCCTCGTAGTTACTCTTTTATTCTCTTTTTTATTCTCTTTATGTTTTGTAAAACTTAAAGAACCTTAAGTTGTGTCAAAAGTAAACTTTAAAATTACCAATTGTGATATTTAGGGTGTGATCTTAATCTCTTATTAGGACAAAAAGATAAAAATATGAATGGGTAATAAAACATTTTTATTAACTACATGATTACAACAAGAATCTCCTTAAGAGTGAAACGGTTTATTCGGGGGCACAAAGGGTTCAACCCTTGTTTTCTTCCTTTATGAGTCCGTTAGTTTTGCCCTCACAGTATACTGAGTGATTAAAGCTAACACTTGTTTTAATGGGGTAGTTTAAAGTTGATCAGTGGAAAACACTCATAATAAAGTGTCCCATCTACGTAATGAAGATGGAGGTCTTTCCATCTACATGGCTGTGTGTCATGGCAGGTGGTTTTGAGGTTTTGACTTGTCGTGCTTGGATACAAATTACCGTCAGTTTAACGCACAAAAGAATTCATATGAAACCGTCAGCAGGTTGTGAAGGAAAAAAACAAAAAGATTTTTATCCATCATTATGTCAAACCATAAAACACAAAGAAACCTCCTTTGATATACGTCCCTCATAACCAGTCCTGATTCAACCATAGACGCACTAATAGTCAGAGTAATAAGAGACACTTAGATCACAAGTATGAGCCTGATGATTCATTTAATGTTGAAATAAGTGAGCTGCTGTAAAGTCTTCTGTGTCATGCTGTGAATTCTGGGTCACACCCAAACACACATACTCTTACTTCCGTGTTCAACCAGTACTTTGTTAAACATTATTGCTTTATACTTTGACTTTTCTCTGTAAATACTGTGTAGTTAGTGCCATCTGCCACATGTAGAAGCCTCCTCTAGCAGCTCACTACTTCTATGTTGTTTTAGCAAAAAATTCTCCTTTGCAAGGTAATTGTGTTAAGCTGCTTCAGTCTTTTCACACAGAGCTCTGCCTGCTTACAGATGCAACATGTTCTTTACTAACCCTCTTCTATATCTCCTCCTCAGGACATTCCCCCTCCTCAGCTCTGAGAGGTTTGATCTTGTTCGAACAGAATGACAGACCTCATAACCCGTAGAGAGAAGACCAGAACCAGACCACACTGCAGACTCCGAGCAGAAGGGAGACAAGCCGAGACGGTCTGAAGAAGCAGTACGTTATGTGAGGTGTGTATGGAGCTCACTGCTGGATAACTACCAACAGTACATACCTACTCTATTAGAGACGATTAAGGACTCGGAAAAGGGGGACATAGGTCAGTTGAACAAGGCTGAATGACACCAAGAATGGAGTTACTTCAAGTCAGAGCAACAAATCATGTGGTATGAACTCTACTTCCTGTTCTCAGAAGTGCAGCAAAGCTTATACCCCGTGAACCTTGCACCTCACTGGATAGACAGAGTCTAGAAAACTACCCCTAAAACATCCGGAGGAGAGAGAAACTGTCAGAGGGAACCATGAACGGCTTGACAGAGATGTCGTTGAAGTGTGTCCTGGTCGGGGACAGCGCTGTGGGGAAGACGGCCCTGCTGGTCCGCTTCACGTCAGAGACTTTCCCTGAATCCTACAAGCCCACCGTGTTTGAGAACACCGGGGTGGAGGTCTACATGGACGGGGTTCAAATCAGCCTCGGGCTGTGGGACACGGCGGGAAACGACAACTTCCGACAGATCCGACCGAGATCCTACCAGCAGGCCGACGTCGTCCTCATCTGCTTCTCGGTGGCCAACCCGAACTCTCTGGCCAGCGTCCAGTATAAATGGATCAATGAGGTCAGAGAGAACCTGCCGAAGGTCCCGGTGTTGGTCGTGGCCACACAGACGGATCTGCGAGAGATGGGGGCGCACCGAGGCGGCTGTCTCTCCCCCGCAGAGGGGAGACGCGTGGCTCATGAAGTCCACGCTAAAGGCTACCTGGAGTGCTCGTCTTTAAGCAACCGCGGCGTGCAGCAGGTGTTCGAGTACGCGGTGCGGACGGCCGTAAACCAGGCCAGGAAGCAGGCCCGGCGACGGATGTTCAGCATTAACCAGTGTAAGGTCTTTTGACCCTTGACCTTGAGTTGGCGGGCAGCTGTGCCTCCATGGAGGAACTCGTTATTGATGTGCCTCAGCGTGCTGTTCAAACTCAGTGAGGGCCTGTAGAAAACAGTTTAATTTCTTTTATCTACAGAGACTCCCCTAAACTCAAACTATATTTAAAACTGAGGAAACACTGAATCAGTCATGTGACCCACACGCAAACCAACATGAGTGGAAGTGCTACTTTATTGTAATCCACAGACAGATGTGAGGAACAGAGTTCATCTTTTATTCCTCTGATCAGTTTAAGTGAACACCCATCCTTCATCCTTTAAAGCGTTAATACTTCAATAACACTTTTGAACGAGGAAAGCACCTAACTGTCACATTATGTTGAAGGATGGGTGAATTAACTTTTGAATTTTGGCCTAAACAATATAAATGCCTTTACTAAGACAAATAATGTGCTTCAGTGGAGTAAATTGTGGTGGCTGGTGTAGCTCAGTGCCCCATGTATAGAGGCTACAGTCCTTGACGCAGCGGCTGCAGGTTCGACCCCTGACCTCGGCCCTTTGCTGCATGTCACCCTCCACTCTTTTCTCCCTAAACTTCTTGTCTATCTGCAGCTTTCCTATTGAAAATAATCTTTAAAATAATGGTGGTTCACTTTTGAGTTATTACTATATACTTAGTAAATGATTTTAGCTAAAGGAGCCTAATGGCTTTCTGCCGCATCCCTCTACATTCACTGTTGTTTTTGTGCGGAGGGTAACACTTTGTCGCCCTCATGGACAGTTACACAAACATGCCGTCAGGCTGCAGGTTCCCCTCGGTAATAACTGTATTTTATATGACTCTGTCAGATCTATTTAAACAATGCCATTGTTTGTATTGTTTTAAATGTTTTGTCAGACATAAATTGGATTGAAATTAAATTTTACTGGTAAATGCCGATCAACACATATCAGCTTTTAAAATGAATCTGAAAGTCCATAAAACATTTGCACAGAAAAAACAAATATGCTATTAACATTTTGTGGCTTTTGTGAATTTTCTGTCCATTGTATTTGTTCTTTATTATTTAACTGTAAACCTTAAAAAAAGAAGAAGAAAAAGAATAACACACAACCTGCTACCTTTTATGTATTTTGTCTCATCCAATCAAACTGTCCCGGTTGTTATTTGTTATTCACTTTAATTAAATTAAAACTCATTTCAACACAGTTTGGTTTTATTTATATCCGTGTGGTTGTTTTCCCGCAGCATAACTGAATATAAGAGGGAGGTCGCTAAAAATCCTCTAATAATCTTTACATATTTTAAATGTGTCAAGTTTTTTCCCAATGACGCCTGTTGTGTCTTTTACGTATCCTGTTTCATGTATCTGAAGGTTACGCTGGATTTGAATATGCGATCATATGTGTTTATGAGGTGATAAGGTAGGGCTAGTTCGTTATAGGTTTAGACCGTAAACAGGATGGTGTATCGGTCAGGATACGTTAATGAGGTGAGGAGACGTAGTTATCCGATTAGTTATCTTCCAGCAGTCTTTATTCCTAATTGTCGACAGTGTTTATGTCATCAATTCAACAACTGGAATAACACTGCACAGAGTGAGGAAGGACAGGAAAGAAGGCACTTGTGCAGGTAACAGCTCAACTAACTGCAGAGCACATGAACTCCGACGCTGTCTCTCGCTCCCGCTGGACATGCACTCTCACGTTACCTGTTAACAAGGTGACGTCACGTCCTTTGCCCGAATGCGCGATCCGCCGCGCACCTCACGGAAATGTCCGAGCCTTTTATACAATATGAAAGCCCCCTTTTCTGCCTTACTTCACTTCCACTTTGTCAAATACACTCTCTAAGAATCATACATGTGAAATATATTATTTAAACAGTTTTTATGTGAACATTTGTGCATATTTTCTTATATTAGTTTGACACTTTCAGACACATGTATAGAATACCATTTGGAAAATGATGCATTATATGAGATGTTCATTAACAAATGATTTAATACCTACATTTTTTCAACTTATGATTGAATTTTCTTTTATATGAAGATTAAGTATACACTTTTGTTTTCAAGGACATCACCAAACCATGCTTTACAACAGAGTCACCTCAGTAAAAGACAAAGACGGAGAGAGACAGTGCAGCTAATGACATCACTGTACAGCTAGACCAACAGTGGCGCTCAAACTCGATACATAAGAGATGAAGACATGACCTGAAATCTTTGTATCCATTCCGGTCAATTCAAACCCGTTTTAGTTATTTAGGCCAAAATCCACTGAGAACCTTTCACACCCGTACATGTGTATGTGAGTGTAATGCAGTATATTATATATATATATGTGTGTGTGTGTGTGTACACAAGACAAACGCGAGCCTCTGTGTATGTGTTGGGGTTTTTATTATCCACATAAGAGGATGACATGAGGAGATAAAAGCTATCATGTAGCTCGGTGATAATGAAAGTGAGAAAAAAGAAACGAGCAGAAGAAACCTCAGAGAAGCTTTTCCTCCCCCTCTTGCTTTCTATCACTCTTTATGTTCACTCCTTTGTCTTATACTTTGTTCAGAGCTGCTTCAGGATCAGAGAGGTACTTAGAGACATTTCAAGGATACAATGAAAAACACCAAACCACATCCCAGCACACAAACACACGCACAGATATGTACAGGATACAGTCAAACTTGAGCACGTCTTATGCATGAACTTAAACATAATGTGTTCTTATTTAATGTAGTGCATTCTAAATGAATTTAATAGAATCACCAATGCACAACCCATTACTTTTCTAACATTATTACTGTTGTAATCAGACCACTAGTTGAAGGTGTGCTGAGGTATCTGGCAACAAGATGTCAGCAGCAGATCCTTTAAGTCCTGTAAGTTGCGAGGTGGGGTCTCCATGGATCGGACTTGTTTGTCCAGCACATCCAACAGATGCTTGTTTGGATTGAGATCTGTGAAATTTGGAGGCCAGGTCAACCCCTTGTGGCATGTCTTCCCCAGGTAAATCTGTATTTTGAGTTCTTGTGGATGGATTGGATAATCCTATGAATTCACCAAAGAATACTGTATAAAAACAACAATCTTCATTTAAGTTATGTAATTTTAAGGTATTTCCACAATATTTGTAATTTTTACACTTTTCTTTTTTTACATTATAGGAATGTTTTTTAAATGGTATTTTATTTTTATTTTACATCTGTTTGACTGTAAACATACAGAGAATGTCTGCAGTAAATATCTATATTTTTAAGAAATCTCTGTAAAATTATTAAAGGTTTTTTACTATAATTTCACGGTAAGTGTCTGGCAACTTTTGCTGCCGGACTTTTTACAATTTTTTTTACGATTTTATTTTTTCTACAGTGTAAGCAACACACGCGCATCTGCCCATCCACAGGCCATCGGACCAGGTCACCTTCTTCCATTGCTCCGTGGCCCAGTTCTGATGCTCACATGCCCTTTGTAGGTGCTTTCAGCGGTGGACAGGGGTCAGCATGGGCACCCTGACCGGTTTGCGACTACGGTGCCCCATTAGCAGCAAACTGTGATGTACTGTGTGTTCTGACACCTTTCTGTCAGAACCAGCATCAACTTTGCTCCCCACGCACATCAATGAGCCTTGGTCGCCATAGTTTTCCTTCCTTGGACTACTTTTTGTGATACTGACCACTGCAGACCGGGAACACCCAACAAGAGCTGCAGTTTTGGAGATGATCTGACCCAGTTGTCTGGCCATCACAATTTGGGCCTTGTCAAAGTCACATTCTTACGCTTGCCCATTTTTCCTGCTTCCAAAACATCAACTTCAAGGACAAAATGTTCATGTCCCACCCACTGACAGGGGTCATTGAAACGAGGTGTTACTCACTTCACCTGTCAGTGGTCATAGTGTTGTAGCTGATCGGTGACGTGTTCAGCAGAGTCCTCAGTTATCAGCTGGAGTTTGACACCTGGTTTTGATATTGAACTCGATCATGATAAATAACTGTTATATTTGGTTTCATTCCTTTTATTTTCCAGTTTTTGTCACTTTGCTTTGTTTTACAACCAGCACTGAACATTTCAGTAAGTTTGTCCAGTTTTGGAGGCCTGGTTAAGTTTTCAGAATCAACAAGGTTGCAACACAAATGTAAACAACCCCGGACTCTGTGTCCCGTCCTGAATCCAGTGCACCAGTTTCACTGACAAAATCAGCTTCAAGCTACGACCAACACACACGCAGAGCCTCTCACATTTAGGATCTTTACTTAGTGGATGTCGCGGGCCATAATGGAGGTTATTCACATCGCTGTGGCTGTGCTCGGCCTTCTGTCTGTCGGACACTCGGCTCCTGTGACTGTCTGTGAGAAGCTGATCAGTCCTCTTGAAAGACAAGGACCAGAGCAGGTAAGTCACTCTTGTCACCAGTCTCTCGCACTCTCACTTTCTGCATTTTGGATTTTTAAAAAGATCACACAATCCTTTGATGCGACCGTGTGTGATCTTCTGTCTTTCTCAGGTGCTGGGAACGTGGACGCTCTTAGGAGAAGCCACATCCATCCCCGGATCTAAACTGCTGACAAAGATGTTTGTGGAGAGCGCCTGGGCGAGACTCACTGCTGCTAATGAGAGTGATACAGTCAATGTCTTTCAGGCGCAAAAAATGTAATTTAAAGCATAAACTTGCTGATTTTAGCCGTTTATCTTCTTCTTTAACCGCATGATTTGGTCTATATTGAAGCCTCGGCTATGTGTGCATGAATCTTTTTCAAACTTTAAACATTTCAGTCTTAAGTTTCACTTTTTAAAATGTCCTCTCATGTAAGGTTCGGTCGCTGCTACACACTGCAAGCTAGGATGTCCATGAAAAACGAAACCCTCACTATGGGTGAGTATTATTGACCAGTCTGCCCTGTGTTAATATATTGACTTGCATGAACCAGCACAAACAGGTCTGGACTTTGTGACCAGAATTGCGACGGGCTCTTTGTGTTGATGTGTGTGTGTTTGTTTGTATCTACAGTGCCAAATCTCGGTTCTGTTGGGAGGATCCTGACCACTAGCTGCCCTGACTGCCTTGTTTACTCCTCAACATATAGCATCGGACAGCACACACACACGGGTGTCCAGTTCATGAGTAAGATTTTAAAAGAATGATAAAAAGGCTGATTCGCCAATGCCGAAGAAATTAGGTGGCTTTTAAATTCAAAACAATTCAAAAGAGAGTTTACACGATGTGTTTAATGTTTGACTAGGGGTTTAATTAATTAGGGGTTGGGTCTGATTAGGGCTGGATTAGGGGTCTGCCCCTGTGTAACCACTATTGGAAATTTGCAAATGCAACATAAACGCCAACAGGTGGTGTAGCTCGTACACAACATATAACTATATATAACTGTCTGGTCTCATGATTTGTGAGTCTATAATCCTTTAACTTGAGGACTTTGTGTCAAGGGAGAGGACTAACTAATCATTTCCACCCTGGCTTTGAAATATGTTTCCATATTTAACAACTGAGACAGAGCTACGGCTGACTGACTACGGGTGTACAATATGGTTAAAATGTTCTGTCCGTTTTACGATATGTGATTCTATATCGCAGTATCAATAAATATTGTGATACAGAAAATTTTCCAGAAACTCAGTTCATTAGAATATCATAGAATATCTTACAAATGATGGTACTTCATCCAAATGATGCAAAAATCCATAAAGCACATAGTGGTGTACGACAATGGCACCTTTCTATCGTCTCACGTCTGTGGTTGAAAGTAAGAACATTACTCAAGCACCACACCTGAGTCAGATTTGAAGGTATTTTTAAAGGCTTTGACATGACAACCTAACGCACAACACATTGTTACAGTTTAAACCAGTGGGGCCCGACCTATGACCCTTCACAAAGGTCAGTGTCTAGTCTTGATTCTTTTGCAGTTTCATCAAAGAGACATTTCAAGTGTAAACTTCATGGTTTTTTTGAAAGGTCAAGTGTACAACTTAAAGTTGTAATCTCGAAGATCTCAGTTTTGTTCTCTTTGGCGGCACCTATGGTGATAAACGGTAATTGCGGGAGACTTCCCAGATATCCAGACAGTGTTGCATGTGTAACGTCCACCGTTGCGCCGGTTGTAACTCTGGAGTTTCCTTTCTGACGGTCGCTTTCCTTCTTAGATTGTTTGCCTTCATATGAGCGTCGAATTTGTTTCTTTTTCTTTGGATTTTCACTTATTTTTGAAGTTGTATCTGTAGTCATCCATCTTTTCTTTGTTTGTTCAGCCATAGTTGATCACTGTTTACTCGCAACACTTGCAGAGAGCGGAAAAACAATCGCTTTATGTTACGTTAGCTCCGCCTACCCTCTCTGGCAGACCAACCACTGCTGGGTGATGGAAAACGCGTCACTAACTGGGCGTCGCTTGTGATTTTTTTCCGCAAAAGTTGCTCCAGACACAAAGTCCGTAATACTGCAACTGCAAAGGCTTTCATCAGTGGGCCGTAGGCTCAGTCACCATTGTGTTACCTCATTCGGCGACAGATAGTGACTTAACAGACATTTATTTACATGAAAATCTTCGAGTTTATTACTTTAAACTGAGCTGTGTGTTAGTGTTAGTTGGTCACATTTACTCTTTACACATCTTAGCTCTGGAGTGGGCCTTTTGTACTGTTCATTTGTTAGTGTTTAAATTTCTGAAGAAGCCCACTAATATTATATTGATACATGTAATAAAATATGTTCTGTTCCCAGGCAAGAGATCCAAGGTGTCTGCTGACGAGCTGGAGGAGTTTCACAAGCAGGTGGAGTGTCTGGGCTTACCAGAGGCTGCCATCCTGAACCAAAACACAGGTAGGAACATTCATACAGAGACTAAAGATGTTTTTCAACAATATGTCCCAAATTATTTGGCATTTTAATAATGAAATCATTAATACTTTATGATTGCCATAACAACTCTACAATGACCCTTTATCACCACAGGCTGCAAGTGCTACTTCAACAAGCAGGCATAAAAAAACAACCAAATTTACACTGATATTAGATTAGATTGGATTATAATTTTAACACAAGCAGGTTTTACTGTCCATCATCTTAAAGGTCAAGCTTGCAATTCATCTCTTTATAAATATCATCACAGCTTTAATCTCTAAGTTGTGACTTTAAATTCTCATCTCTGTCCTTTTGTTCTGCAACGTGTTAATAAGGTTAATTCTCCACCTCACAGATCCCTGCCCGGCCGAGTCTCCACTGAACATTGATCTGACCGCTGACTTGAAAAACCTCGGGCCCGAATTTCTAAACTTCTTGGACAAATTTCTTGGGACTGAAGGTTGGCTGGAAATGCTTTTTAAAATTATGTCCTCCAACTAAGACCGCTTAAAAGACAACTTATGCTGTCATACATGTGATGACATGGTTCCATAATGAGAGGCCATTTCTGTCTTCAGAGAATTCTGACAATAAATATCAATGTGTGTCTTACTTTGTGTTTCAGAGCGTCTAACATCATACTAATTCAGATGATTTTCTTTGCTCAGTTTTGTTATATGTTAATTTGTATTGTAGCGGAAGTTGCACCTAATTAAAGGAGGGATGTTTCCTGTTATTTCACATATTGCCTCTCTGACAGCTTCTGGACTAGTTTCAGTTACTTTTTCTTATTTCTAGCAGCTTATGTACTTTAATGCAGGGGAGAGCAGTGTATCATCATTTATGAGGTGAATCATCAATAGGCTAAATCTGCATATATTTAAGACAGCTCAATGGTAGCTTTGTAAGAGAGAGTGGTAGACTGCCTACTATGAGTTCACTGCCAGGTTGTCACATTCATGTACAACAGTGGACGTGAATTATACTGGTAAGTAGTATCATTGGACCAACACAATAAAAGTATCCGTCAAATGCTTCAGCAGAAGCATTTTTATAATAATTCAGATAATGGCTTCTTTCAAAGTCTTTTTTAGTAAATATTATTTTACGAATTAAACTCAGATTTGCTAATACTGTATTTCAGCGTTTACTCATAAGTAGGCTATATTTTGATCTCCCTCTTTCTTTCCAAAAATCCTCTGTGGACCCGCTCTATCCGCCAGCATCCTCTGTGCACCATACTGCAGACGTTATAGAACAATATGTTTCTGATAAACAAAACAATAAGAGACAATAAATACAACAAGAGAAGAAAAAAAACAATTCACTTTAATTTAGCTTTAAAATAGCAATATTTACTTTTGTTTTTACATTAAAAAAGTGGCACATCCTTTGACCTGTAATCACAGAAAGATAAACATAAGTAACCTGGTAATTTTATTTTTTATTATTTTATTTTTAATAAGACATTGAATTCTTAACTGAAATGTACATGCAGGTGCGGTTAAATTAACCTGTGATGAGATTTGACTCCAGTTTGACAGTGACATTGTTTTAGGCTACTGCTTGTACACTTTTTAAATTTTTAATGCGAGATAGTGAATACAGAATTCTCATCAACCTAATCTATCATCAACTCACTGATTTAGACAGTAGTTTGTGCTTTTTAGGCGTTTTTGGCCTTTAATTGTTTTAATTTTAGGAATGAAAGCTGTAGCCTAAGTAACCCAGTTTTTGTTTAAACTCTGTAGAAGAGATTGCCTCATCGAACTGGTATATGTGATGCTTTGATTTAGCCTTTTCACTGCCTTAGGCTTATGGCGCTTTATTACCTGTTACGATGAAGCAGACTTTTATTTTTAAAAGACCTTAGAGTGATCGTAAAGCGTAAAGGTGAACGGTCAACGAGTTAAATGTTTGATATCTTAGCACCCCTGACGAAGCTATAAGCAAACACTTTTTTATTGTTTGTTTTTCTTTTTAATAAATCTTAAACTCATCAGTGGAGCGTCTGACCATCTAACATCCAACATTCAGGACAGCTACTGGATGAAACTCTCTGCTGCTGAAGCCAGCGATGACATCTTTCTCATGGGCGTAGTAAAAGCGTAATTTTAAAGAATTTATGAGATTTGTACAATATTTTTCAATCCAATAACCCTGATTCCAGTGATACAGGTCAGAACTTTTTTGGCAAAGATTCTGTTATTTCAGTTTGCATTTAGTATTTGTTTCTGCCCGCTCAAGGTTTGGATTTTGTTTGACGACTGCAGTTAAGCTGACCTTGGAAAACAGCACTCTCCAACGTAAGTAGGCAAATTTGTCATCATCTAAAGCCGCTTTCCCACTGGTCAAAAAACATGCTAACATCCGGCTTTTTTGCTAAATGGGAAAGGCTACAATCTGCATTCAGACCCGGGTAATTATCGCCTCGGCTCCGATCCATATTGATGGGAACACAAAACCCGTGTCACATGCTAATATCCTACCCCTTTCCAGCGGGATGCTATGCTCTGTCGGTAACTTCTGCGACTCCTCGTCATCTCAGCTACAAATTCCGCCCGTCTCAGTCCGAGCAGCGCTCGAACATCGTTCCAAATTGGTCAGCGCCGAGTTTGATAAACAGATTGAATGAGTAATAAATACAATAAAGACCTAACCACTGTAACATCTTCACTGTTTACTAACACTGTCTCTGGCGCGTTTGTGAAGTCAGACGGTGACGCAGCAGAAAAGAGACCTACCGGAGTATACTTCACTGGCAATGGGAAAAGAGACAATCGGCATCTATAAGCAAGTTTTCCCGGGTCTGAAAAACTTGCGTCAATACGCTAAATTTACGTGTGAAAGGGGTATAAGTAAAGGCTCTACAATTTCTTGGCAAACTTTCAACCTTTATGAATATATCTGAACTTTTTGTCCAGCAACAGCACTTTGACACTTAGTTCGCCTAAAAGTCACTTCATTAACATAAGTCATCATCTATTAAACCTCTTTCTACCATCACGTAAAGGTACAAAAATAATAACCTGTTTTCAAACATGTAGAACATTTTTTTTTAGAAAATTGAATAAGACAGGGAGTGCTCTCGTACAGTATATCAGCATGGCTGTGATTCATGATATACAGTAGTACAATAGAACGGCCTCAAGTGTAATATTGCTTTTATACCACAGTTCTACAAAAGTGCATTGATGTCAGAGTCGATTGATGGGAATTTTTTACATTTAATTTTATTGTGAAAAAAAAGCAACACATTTATCTGTATGTTTCCCTTTATCATGCAGCCAGTGAAGTAAGGGTCTTTTGACCGTTGCTTTGATGGCCTGTGAGTCTGAGATACCAGCTCGATCAATCAAGGCAAACATCCTCTGCTGTAATGTTAATTAACGATGATATAGTGGTTGAGAGAAGAACAGTCTGATGGGTTGATGAATGGGTACTCATGGATCTGATACCTTTAAACTTAATCAGTTGCTGCAGTTGTGTCCTGATGTCTGATATACTCAAGTAATAGGAGGAAAAGAAGCAGCTTAGATTTAGCTGACAATAATGTTCTAATATAAAAAATACCAACTTCTGGCAGGAAATTTCAAGTGTCAATTTAAAAATATTCAAATATATTTATAAATCTAATGTACCTAGAGGGGTACCCAACATTATCTATGTTTTGATGTAATATATAAAGCAATAGAACATGTTCTTGGTAGGTCCTTAAAAACAAGTCTTAACATTTTTGTCTCTTTTTTTTTTTTTAACTCTGGTGAATAAAAAGATGTGTCTAGAATAGAGATCCTAACCCTGTTTTTCGAGTAACTGTGGAAAATTTAAGATTAGGCAATGGATTTGTTTTTTCAATCTTTTTCATCTTTGTCACAGCCACAATAAACGAGACCCTGGAACCTGGTAAGTAAGGTCGTCTGCATGTTGTGCAAACTTTTTGTTAGACAAACACAAACTTGCAGATACACACAGACTTTGATCCCCAGGGTCTTTCAATTCCCCCACGATTGACCCGCTGAGAACTGGCTGTCCTGACTGTCTGCTGCTGCAAACACAAAACCTACTTTTTGGAGGGGAAGTCGAACTTCTGGTAATGAGTAAGAAAATACTGCTACTACTGCGACTACTTCTGATACTACTACTACAACAACAACTACAACTACTACAACAACTACTACTGCTGATGATACTACTAATACTACTAATACTACTGTACTTCACTACTTCTACTATGTCTACAACTAATATTGCTACTATTACTACTGCAACTACTGTACTTCTACTTCTTCTACTACTACTGCTACTGCTACTATTGCTACTACTACTATAGCTACTACTACTCGTGAACTACTGTACTTCTACTACCACTACTACCGCTACTACTTAAAGGGACAGAGCTGACGTTCCAGGCAGAGGCTGTTTGAGGGCCTGCACAGAGCACCAGTGTGAGAAAAAATCAGTTTTTTTAACTGTAAATTATGCTAAGCTACTCCACAGGTATCACAGAGTGAAATATAAAGCTTGAAATTAGCATAGTGTCCCACCTTAAATATTTTGTGACCTTGAATAACTAATAATAATGAATAACTTTTTTATTCATTTTATTGATCCCAATCTTTTTATCTCTCGTCCTCTGATGTGATGTCGTCCTTTTATAACCTTCTATGGTCTTTCATTGCTTTTATCGCTTTATTTATCGCTTTATTTGTATTGCTTACTTGCTAACAGCCTTTGTTTCTGTTTTGTCACTTTTATTCTTTTTACTTGCATTTATTCTTGTTTACCTTTGTTTTTTGCCTTTTGTTGAAAGTTCTTTAATCTGTTTTGTATTCTGTAATCTTCCTGAGTTCCTGCCTTTGCTTTGTCTGTCAAAGCACTTTGTAAACATTCTGTTTTTAAAGGTGCTATATAAATAACATTATTATTATTATACATATCCCACACTTTATGGAAAAAAGCAGGAAAAACTGAACTCACATTACAAATAAAAATCACGCTATATTACAGAGGACAATGCCCATAGCCTTGTTTATTGGTAGTTTATTACTGTACATACACCTGCTCATGAGTCATATGTACATATCATATCTCTCTCATACACACAAACGCACACAAAACACTCCAGATTATATAAAAAGGACTCTCTCTCTGTGCAGGGTTCAATCACAGTCTGAGATCTACAAAGAGCATTTGCATCTGCGTACACCCAACGCACACGCACACACACACACACGCACACACACGCACACACACACACACACACACACACACACACACACACACACACACACACACAGGCCTTAATTTTCATAGAGCAGACCAAAAATATAGAAAATTGACTGATGAGAGAAACAGGCAACCCAGTGGTAATCAAGTGAATTTGGATCTTTGACATATAAACCAACACTTAACTTAACTTTGTGTGTCTGTGGAGTATGTGCTGCCTTTACTGTCTATACAGGAAAAATAGAAAAGTCAGTTATGTTTTCTTAAGGGGCATTTTTCAACTTCAAAGCCTATGTCGGATGCATCATTACACTCAATTTAAGTGTGATCTTTGTGGGGTACTTGACCCCTTGGTGTAATTTTGGAACACACCCTGACAGTGACATCTTGTTGTTTATCTATTTAAACCCCCTGAGCGTGACCCATACGATCACCAGAGCCGAGCGACTTCAACAAAGTGGCTTTGTTTAATCCAGATTTTCAGCATCTGTATGTTTGTTTATACATCAAGACGTGTTACGTGGGAACAGCTTATTCTATACATATTTAGAAAGGTCTTATTTTTCTGCTCTGCCTTTCCTCCTACTTGCTGCCAAACAATTGTATGTTTCTTGAAACCGAGATGTGCTTCATGATGTGATCTATAAAATGCCAAAAGACTTCAAACCGTTTGAGGCTTTTATCACGAAGCAGGATTGTTAGTTAGCTGGATAACTAATCTAAATTGAACCTCTTCTTACTTAATCTTGCACGTATGGCAAATATTTACACATCCAGTAAATACTGATTCATTTTCAGTCACGTGATGGGTCACCTGATGAATGTTAGTCCAATACTCTCTTTTTAACCTCAACGCCACAGGGAAATAATTTGTTAAATGCTAAACATTTCACTATGTTCACCAGCTCATCACTACCATTGTAAGCCTGCAGTTTGGTGCGGGGCTTATAAAAAGTGGGTTAATTAGAGCTGTTTTTATGACAACAGCTGCCTGCTTTTGATGCGACAGGCAAGACTGAATCATGACAGTTTGGGTTTTTCTTGGGGCCAGAAAACCAAACTTCATTGCTTTCAATGACAGTAAATCGCTGGTAGCAATACCACAATGTTAATCCTTTTACACTCAGTCAGATTACATTGTTCATATAAAAATATTAATTATTGCATTTACATTCCTGATTCAGAAGCAGTTTGGTTTTTATTCAGCGCCCTTAACAAGCTAACATCAGTAATCCTGCTTCATGACACAAAGCCTCGATTATCTAACACCTAATAAAAAGGACCTGGCACGACCTCTGAACCAAATGAGTCAGTCCATATCAAACAGAGGAACTTCATCATAAGGGTCACATCTTTCACTTGAAGACTCGTATTAGTAAGCCAAGCTCGGCAGATAAGAAAGAGAGGCCATGTGGAACTGTTAAGGACAAAGCGATTGTGTGCTTGAGTGTTGACACGACCATAAAAGTCGAAAAGGAAAAAAAACATGGCAAAAACGTTTGAAAAAACAAAGCAAATGAGGCCTATTCCACAAATGCACATATCAAGTGTGCACTTATACATTTATAAATTACTACAACAAAAGTTACAAAGATTGGTTATGGCAAAGACACGCGTAAAAGAAAGCACCCTGCTTTACAGAGGAAAGATGTTTCTCTTCGATCTGATTTGTCTCTTAATCTTATACACGCACACGCACACACACGGTGAACAAGAATCGACGGCCTCTCTTTCACCAAAACATTTAACATAACTTCAAATACTAAAAAAAAAGAAAAGAAAAAAGAAAATAGGGTTTTTTCTCTAGGCCTTCTTTTACTTGTTCCTCTGCGACTCGGAAGCAGATGCTAAGCAGCCATCACCTGGACACACACAACGCTGAAAACAAATTGGTCAACTGTGAAGCATAAAGACCCATTCATACAATGTGGAGTACAGTCAGAGTGTGTGATTGTCACTCGGTTAGGATGACGTACAGTGAAGTGTGCAGAGATATGATGGGAGGCGAGAGCATAAGGATGTCTGGTAGTAGATATGAGGTGACATTGAGTTCAACATGTTCCTGTACGACTCGTCTGTCGGCTGCAGAGTACATTTGGATGAAGGTTCCTTTGGAGTTCCACGTTTTGTTGCCTCCACAGCCTCTAGTAATGATCCAGAGCTCCGAAACAACTGTTACAATAGCACTGGGGTGTATTTTTTGCAGGTGAAGTCGGCATTGTGTCTGAAGGTAACATGTGAAAGTGTTTGTCTTATCATGGTCTGATTGTGCCATGTGCTTAGGTAAGGGAACAAACAAGTGACAAAATTCCAGTTGTAGCTCACAGAACTCAGTTTTCAGAGTCCGGTCTCTGTCTCTAGTTTCATAATCCATAACGCTGCCCGTGGCTGGTTCTCCCCTGACATCCCACAGGTTGGCGGCGGTTAGCATGGCCGCACAGTGTGCCAGCTGCCTGATAGCTCATGATTCAGTGGTGATTTTTCTCCTTAAAAAAGGGTTAGGATGCTGGATTTGTAAACAAGGGAGTAGAGAAAGTAGCAGAAGTGGGGAGAATCAATGCTACCCTGTAAACAAAAATATCGGAGTATTCAGAAATGGGTATTTTTTCAGGGGCTTGACAACCATTGTGGGCAGCTGTGGAGATTTATGATCAGCCGCAGCGGGTGCTAGTCCGGTCTGAAGATGGGGATCTTAGGTAAGAACTCTATTAGGATTACCTGAGGGGGATAAGAAACAAACTGTTACTTTGAGATTCTGCTAGTGCAATGTTGCTACCAAAGCAGCTATTACCTTAGTTACTCAGATCAAATTGGGTCATTGCTGGCAAATGATTCACAGAAAAAACAATGCTCTCCAAATCAAACAGAACTTGTGAAACTAAGGATAGCATATTTTGTTAAAATACAGTGATGCTCAAATGGTATATTTTGGACAGGAAGTTAGGAGGGACTGAAAGCTGAACTGAATGCTAATGATGTTAGCTCAGGTTTTAGGGCAGAAGCTCTTAAGTGTGTCATTCAAGAGGTTTTCACCAGGTGCCAAATTTTGTCTAACCATTAGGACTACAGACACACACAGAACTAAAACATTAAACAACTACAGATACTTACATATTCCATCATGTTGTTGGTTTCACACTTCCTTTTGCTTAGTCTCCAATGCAAACACAACTGCAAAGAGCAAAATAGTGAACAGGATTTTTTAACATATTGAAGTAGACCATTAATGCACACATCCATTCATGCCTTCACTACTCACCTTGTGGTAAAGTCTGCTGTTCTCCCACTCCAGAAGCTTCTCTAAAGATCTTCTTGTCTGGAAGGCAAAAGTGACATGAGACGATTTTCTTTTCACAGCCCCTCCAAAAAACACAACATTAACCTTTTTCTCACCCTCTTGCTGAGGCAGATGACAGGCCACAAACTGAAGCCCAATGTGCAGCAGCAGCAGAGGCAGCCACACAGGAGCCACCGCACATTCACTGGCAGCGTCTTCTTCAGGCAGCTGTTTACACGGTTGATACTGGCTTTGAATTCCTCTGGTGCCACCTGAGGAATCACATACAAGGTATAGTTATCAGAGCAATATTAAATAATATTAGGTTGCAGGTTGAATTACTTTATATATCCTGTGCACCAATTTCATCTGCGTTTTATATTGCTTATCACGTGACTTAGGTCATTAAGACATTAAATATAACATTTTGCAATGTCAAAATAAAGTTTTATAACATTAAGTGTGTTAGCTGGTTGCTAGAATATAATGTAAATCTATTAATTTTGCTATAATTAATGTGTAATAATGGAAAAATGAGACACTCACCTTTCCCGTAAGTGCTGAAGGGAATTCTGACTCAAATTTGTTACTTAGCCCAAACCTAAGGGGTGAGGAGAAAAAAAGTCAACTGTGAAGTATAATCAAAAATACAGTCTATATTTTCCTATTGGCATCAACTCCACCAAATGAGCCACTCAACTTAACACTTAAGACTTGCTGTTGGGTAACATTTAACACAACTGCTGGACCCACTATGTATCACGGGTAAAATATTACTGTTTAAATATAATTTGCATCTGAATAAATGTTCTAGATGTACCCTCATTTTTAGAGGGCCTTAACACACCTATTTTGTAATACCGAAATAGAAGCAAGCTTATAACATACACATTATTCATAGGACGTCAAAGATAATACACAGTCGTGTAAAACCCTAAATAGATGTAGGAGTAGCCGATTTAGATTGCCCAAGACTTGATCAATTTCACGGTTGAACTGTGCGAGAAAGAGCAGCAAGAGGAATAGTGTGATAACATTGCACTGTTCATTTGATTATTGATATCAGTTGTTTGAATACTTGACTACAGTAAAACCGCTGCTAGTCAGCAGCTAATGCTCTATGTGCTCCTCGATATCTGACGGTACTAAACACAACATCCAGTAACTATGGTTCCTACTGCTAAAACAATTTTGTTTTCAGGATATTGTTTGATTGTCAGGAGGATTAATGAGATTGTAGACGTACAATATAGCAATATACTAGGGTTATTAATTCCAGGGTAGAGGTCCCAGTTTGTATGCACGATTTAACAACATCTAATCTGGTCACGGGAGTCTGATCCCGTACTTAAAGTCCCGAAATACGAGCACCAATAACCGGGACAAACTGTCTTGCCTTGTAAATAGTTCACACGACAGCATATCACATTACGTGGAAGATACAGAACATGTACACGTTTATTAGGTCATGTACTTAACACGACAGCTGAATCTGTTCTGCCACTCCTAGCCTGCTCGCAAAGTTAGCTCGCTGCTAACTTAACAGCTAGCTGGCTATGCTAGGTCACCAGCATTAGCTAACTTTGCTAGCAGCAGATTGTTCACTGAGGCCAGTGAATTTTCAGATTTTACGATGACGATACCCCCTTTTGATTCCCGTTAGCGTCACTCGGTGCTTACACAGTGACGTGGCCAGACCCTCGCACCACCACCGGGTCCGGAGCGTACTTGAGGAGCTGCTCCTCCGCGGCCCTGTCCTCGTCCTCCTCTTCCTCCTCCTCCTCTTCGTAGATCTCATCAAAATCCTCCATCATGGCACGACTCGGCCTCGCGCTTCCCGGGAGAGACACCGGGAGAGACACGATGCCAACGGACAGTGAAACCTCACCGAGAAAAGTGTACAATAAGATCCGTGAAGACAACGACGAAAAATCAACCCGTCCCGGAGACGACACAGTTCACATCGTTCAGCAAGAAACAAAACATCAACATCCGCCGCAGTAACCGGACGACACCGGAAGGGGGGCAGACGTGCTTACGTTTCCTTGTGTTTTTTTTCCAAGAGGTTTTTATTTTACCAAACATTTTAGTTAATATGAAATTGTTAATATTCATAAATGTAACAAACCCTTGCTGGAAAAAAAAAAAAAGTCATATCTTTTGTTGCTTTTAGTGTAAAACACTAAAGCATTTTTTCCCCATGTAAACTGAAGATTAATTTTTTCATGATAAAACTTTATTGAAATCACCAACATGTTACAATAAAATGTAAACAAAAATCAGTAAAAGGTGAATCTTTTTTCCGTTTTATCACTTTCTTAAAATAGGAAACTGTGTAGTGTACTAGACTCTATTTGATACTCGTGTAAATGTGTTAGCATTTTAAGAACTTGACTGCAAAGTACCATTTTTTGTTTGGTTGTTTCGAAGAGATTAAGAAATTTAAATCAGAAAGTTTAATAAGTTCTATGAGACCATTTGTTTTCATTAATTTAATTTAGGTAATCTTGTTTAAGTGAACTGAAAGTTACTTGAAGTATGTTTATTTTAGTGGTGTTGATGAAACATTCCTATAATTACATATTTTAAAAGTCCTGCGTTCAATTTTTTTTTTACTTAAGTAATACAGACGTACAGGTGCATTAAAATGTTGTCAACAAAGTGTAGCCTATTGAATGTATAAATAATGTATTGTGTTTAAAGTATAGCTCTTTAGAATGTGTTTTTATATTATAATGTTATTGAATGATGAAGATGTAATGCTGCATTTAAATGTTTGCCAGTATGAGTTAATTTATAAAATACTGTGTAGTCTAATCTGAACAATGAATAATAATCTTTTAGACGATCATATACTCTACATGAAATGATTGTGAGGTGAAAAGTATAAAATTATTTTAAATAGTAGTTTACAGTTCTGAAGTAAAGGTATTTATAGTTCCTCCAACCGCAGCTGTAGTCTCAATGCATTCAATAGCATTGATAATGATAATAAAATAAGATATATGTAAAAAAATTTAAGAAGAGAGAGAGAGACAAGTTAAACCGGAAATTAGAAAAAGTGTCCTTCATAGTAAGATATGGGCAGTGACAAAAAGTTAGAAATTAAATGTAGCGTCTTCTCATGACCTGGGCCTGGGTAGGGATGTGTGTATTTGCTCTGCGGACTCACATATAGTTTAGACATTTTTTTATATCTTATGTAACCTTCACAGAAAATGTTCCACTGTGCGTAAATACAACTTTTATTTTGAAGGGTCTGACCAGAAGTCGTTAATAAGCACTAAAGCAAGCCTGATAATATGAGTATCTTTAGTTCTGGGGACAACTATTAACCAACAGCCGTGAGAAAGTGTGTCGTATTCTTTTTTTTATCGATGACTGAAAGCCTGTTATTTATCTAACGAGGCCTCGAGAAGAATACATTTTACTTCGGCTAAAAGGAGTCTGTGGTTAAAAGGTTCCTTCGTGTTCAGGAAGTGCGGATACAACAGGAGCTTTATTCAGGTCAACTTTTAATTTAGCTTGTGGATGTGACAAGATGGCACAAGCAGAGTACTTGAAAATGATTTTTCAAATGTTCAAAGACGTGGTTCCTGTTCCCACAGTCGGGATCCTAACAGTGGTACTATTATCTTGTGTTTTGTTTGGTATCCAAACATATTTTAACGTTACTTCAGGGGTCTTCAGTGTTGGCGCCACTGTTTTTCAAAATGGACACATTCACAGACTCTTGATGTACCCCTTTTACCACAAAACCTTTGCTCAGCTCCTCCTGAACATCACAGTCCTGGCGTTTCTCAGTGGCAGTTTGGAAAAAGGTTTTGGCACAGTGCGTTTCCTGCTCTTGTTCCTGCTGCTGTCGACCACCACAGGCTTTCTTTACAGCTTCCTGGATCTCCTGCTCAGTGACAGCAGCCAGAGTCACACCGAGGGGTTGCTTTCTGTGGCCCTGGCATGTGTAGCTCTAACTACCATGCGCACAAAAATGACTAAAGGATTTCTGTTTGGGGTCAGTTTTCCCACCATGGCTCTCCCTTGGGTGTTCCTCATGATCACCACTGTCTTCGTTCCTCACAGTGTGCTCCCATGTAACATCATTGCCGTCCTGGTCGGGTGGATGTATGGGAAAGGATGGTTCTCTCTTCTGGACGTGTCAGAGGCCAGGGCTGGTGTACTGGAAAAGACGACGCCTTTCAGGTTTTTGAGGAGCATCAGCGGTAATATGTTTCTCCCTGCTTCCTCAGAAGAGCGGAGGAAAACCCTCCTTCCTCAAATCAATCCTACACCTGGGTCCTACCCAATCCAGGCTTACGCTCCAGTGTCCAGCATTAACACAGCAGATACCACGGCCAAGTTTTATGAAGGTTGGCCAAATTCTACTAGTTCTCTGTCCAGTCCCGCACATGCTCTCCATCCTCATGGACATGGCTCTGCTCATAGCTTTGGGATAAGTCATGGACATGGCCACAGCTGCAACCACAACCATAGTCATGGCTAACTGTATCCTGTGTCCTGGTTATGAATTTAATTGCTTTATCTATCTATACTGCTGAATTTTCACTGTTATTCAGCTATGGGCACCTGCAGCATCTCGTGTCATTGGATTGTTTTGTCGACAAAGTCAAAGGCTTGGACACAGTTATGCTGATTTAATAGAAGGTTTTTACAGTGCTTGTGGAGGGTCTGCCTGCCTGTGTGATTTACTGATATTTTTCTGATTGTTTTATTGTTATGGGTGACTTTTTCTACATACATTTTTACATTTTACTAATTTTGTATCTTTTTTTAATTACTGCTTCTACCAGTAAACGAACATGTGCGAAAAGTTTTTATTGTTTACATAAATCATGTTCTGTATAGCAGATTGAGTGTTTTTTTTTTAATGCCAGTATAGTAAGTATAAAATACTTTAACACCGAAAAAGGCAATCGTTCAAACTTTACAGGAATAAATCATATAGCAAGGAATACCTGCATTAGCGCCCAGAACTAGATGTCATCGTGAATGGATAACACAAAAAACATATTCTCTGCAGACCTCCATATAGATTAATACAAATCTAAATACTTCCTAAAAAGTTATAAGAATCACACAAATTATACACACAAAGTGTCGGGATATATACAGGATAAGACATATAAAAAAGGTTGCTTTGAACATTGTCTGATATGATTTTTCCCCCCAAAAATCAATAACATTGTCAACAATATTTTTTATAAATGTAATGTCCACTGCACTATCTATTAATATATATAATATTTAAACAATCTAATTTCAAAAGTTTAACTTATAAAAAAGATGCCTGCTGCTTCACATTGTTTTAATGTCCACTGGAAGTTTCAAGTTTCATCATCCAGCCTGGCTAAGATGCATTCTGGACCCAGATCATCTCAAAAGTCATTCTGATGACACAAAGTCATTCCGATACGTCTCTTCTTCATATTCAGATTTAAATTGAACAAAGAGAAACTTTCCCTCTGGAGCTGATAAATGTGAAAACATTTATGTCATACTGTGTCATTCTGCACAGTGACGCTAAAACAAAACAAAAAAATAAATAGGAAAAAACGTATTAATTGGACTAAAACTTTAATATTTGGGTTGCAGCGTAACATTACGACACCAGACGTTTTTGTAGTTTTGTGTTAAAAGTATTTAAATTAATTTCAACCACTTGACCATATGTGGATATTTCTTTTCCAGTATAACTTTTGTCCTTCAAACTGTCTTCATGTTCTTTCCAGTTTTCCAACGTTATTTCTAGCTGGTGTGCAAAATCCATTTATTAAATGATTTAATTTGAGAACAGCAAAAAAAAATCAAGCTAGACTATTATACTGAACACCATTGAAAACAAGTTGGACTTACATAATGGTGTTACTAGTAAAGCACTGCTTGTGAACAAAGTAAATATTCAATATCTTTAACAAAAACAATAACAATAACGTTATTGTTATTACACGTAACATAATACTTGCTTTTGTTATTTAAATTTTATGCTTGTGAAAATAAAAAAGTACAGTAAAATAAATGTAGAAAGCACTGAGAGACAAATGTAGTCCTTATGCAGTTTAGTTTAATTGATTAACTTTCTAAAACATACTGATCAGAACTCATACTCATATAGGTGAATCACACAAGGTAAAAAATGGCCGCTCAAATGCCTTCTGGACTGTGGTGTCAGTGACATCAACTTCAGATTACAACTTCACTTCAAGTAAGGACTCATTCTTCCCAGGTGTCTCCATAGATGTTTTTAGCTGTAACATAAGAGAGATAAAGGGAGAAAGAGTTCAGACATTCTTTCACAGATTATTTAATGGTCACTAACACAAAGTAGTTTATACCCCTTTCCCACCAAAATTAGCGCGCTGACGTGGGCTTTTCAGACCCAAGAAGACCCGCTAATAAATGGCAATTGTCTCTTTCCCCATTGCCAGTGAAGTATACTCCTTTTGGTCTCTTTTCTGCTGTGTCACCGTCTGACGTCGCCTTATTTTTTCTACCCCTCAGATCAGAAGAAGCTCTTTCACCTCACTGTCTTGCCAGTGTAGCTGCATCTTGTACGAAACAAAGAACAAATTTGCCGCTGTATGTTGTTCTTCTGTATTTACAAAACAGCCGCCGGAACGTCAACACACATCATAGCATCGTGCCAGAAAGGGGGCGGAGATTAGCAAGTTGACTTGGGTTTTGTGTTCCCATCATTGGCTTTCGGACCCAAGGCGATAATTACCCGGGTCTACTGCAGAGTCACTCAGACCCGGGTCTGAATGCCAATTGTAACTTTTCCCATTAAGCAAAAAAGCCAGGTGTTAGCAGGTTTTTTGACCAGTGGGAAAGGGGCTTTACAGATCTCTGCATTAGGAGCTTACACTCTTTCTTGGGTCTTTGGGGCTCTTTCTCAGGCGATGGTTTGAGCAGTGTCTCAGCCTTCTGAGTGAGCGTGACCTCATAGTTTTCTCTGTTTTTGAGCCTCAGGTCCTCATAGAGGATGGACTTCCTTCCGGGCTCCTCTTCTTCCACATATGACTGGGCTGAAGGTGATGGGGACAAAGAAAAGGACAGAGTTTAGCTATTTACTGATGTGCAGTATTAAAAATGAATGACAACGAGTATGAGCTAATTCTGGCACTCCTAGTAAGCACTGAGCATTAATCATCATTTCATTGTCTTTGAAAGCAACATAATGGTTTATTTGCAGATTTCAAGATGTAAGAAAAGAGTTGGCATATCTAAATATATCATAATGCTCTTTCACTCGGATTGTTTGAGTATCTCTGATCAGTCCTTGAAAGAAGGCATTTTACCATAACTACACACATCAATGGTATTTTCATGTCTGGTACATTGTTTCTGAAAAGCTAAAACAGAAGCTCTCTGTGGTACCTGGAGCGCTGACTCCAGCTGACTCATCTGCTCGGCCCATTTGTACAGGTGACTCTGGATTGAAGCTCTTCGGGACCGAGGCTTCTGCTGGCTGGAACATGGGGTCGAATGACTGGGTGTCTGGGTCACTCAGCTCTGACTGAGGAGCCTGGGAACTGGGGAGGAGAAAAGACAAGCGATCAAAAGGAAGTTGATGTCTTAAGCAAACAGCATCAAAATCAAGTGTGTTTGCTACTCACAACTGTTGAGGCATTCCTGTCCGCTGTCTGAGGGCCTCTCCAAGAGGGGAGTTCTCTAACCTCTTGAACTTCTCCTGGCACGTCTTCATGTAGGACATCTTCCCAGCCAGGTAACCACAAAAGCCAGCAACTGTAAAGACAAACATACTTAAATAAATGATTACCAATGCATGTGACACATTTATATTTCTAATATTTAAATCTTTGGTGTTCAGTATTTGATCATGTGTAATTTCAACTGTGGGCAGGTTATATCTAAATATTGTTTTGGTTTTATTTTTTGATTTAAAATGTGAAATGTGAATGACACGTAACTATATTCTGGCCATGAGTATACTCACACGTTTCACACTAATGAGAAGTTAAACACTCAGTTGTCATTTAACTCCCAGTTTGAACTTTCACAAACTTACAGGCCACTTTGGGGAGAGCTCCAAACCTTGGAGATGGAGACAGAGTCCCTATAAATTGAAACAAAAAGAGATCAATTTAAGTTCAAGGTGTTTTAAAGATAAGGTCACAGATATGTAAGTGATTCTTCAAAGTCATGCATGGTATTACCTCTGGTAACGAGGGCTTGAGTGACAGCCATGCTGACCACAGAGAAGGGCACAGCTGTGAAGGAAACAAGTCAGACTGAATCCAGAGAAATATCCTCTCACTTTTTATCCTTTGTTTTAACAAGATAACAATAATAATGTTAGCTGTTTGTAAAAGACAGAAACTTACACCTGTACCAAAAGCTCTCCTGGTTACACTCTTTGAACACCATCCTCTCTTCATCTGTGGGGATATACTCAATGCCCATTGGAGACTGTAGATTAACAAACACGCAAGCACACAACACCAGCGTTAACCAAAGTTCTGAGCCACACAGACAGACCCACCTTGCAAAAATGAGATTTCACAGAAAACAATACAACTCGTTTCTTAATGAGATACTAAGCATCTGCAGTTCATCTAAAGTTTAAGCTTGCCAGCTAGCACGTTAGCATCTCGTTAAATAAGGTGCGTGTATTGGTGTGTTTACCTGTGGTCCTCTGGCCTGCCGATCCTCCGTAAAACCTGTAGTAGTGGATGACATGTTGACGCTAATGTCAGTACTAATTTAAGCTTTCAAAGCATGTGAAATAACAAACTGTGAGCCACACGGTGGACTGACTTCGTCTCTGTTTGGTACAATGTCATTGCTCTTGCTAACACTGACGTAACCCGGAAATAAAAAGTCATTTGCAGCGTGGAAAATGTTGTTGTAATAATTACTTTACGATAGTGAAATGGCAGCAAAAGGTGAAACAAATAACTTTAAAATAACCTTTCTTCAACGATTCAGTGGTGTATTAAAGCATAAAATGGTATATTTACTTTTTAGACAATAGTGGTCTAACTTGAGCTTTTATTTTGAAAATTCTGGACGCAATACAAAGGTATCAATATGGCGACCTACGTCCTCTAGTGGTTGTAAGAATAGTGACAATAATGACTATTTCGTGCATACTAATAATTGATTCATTGTTTATATGTACAAATACAGAAACTCTGCAATACAGAGTATAAGTTTCATAACTAACACATTATCACATTGGACTGTATCACTTATATAATACAACTTTATACTGTTACAGTTTTAAATAAAATACAAATCAGGCCTATATGGTATTTTATTTTATCAAGTTTTGCTCTAATTATTAGTTACAATGTAACAAAGTGGTATCCTGTTGTAATAGCACTTCATGGTACCTTGGTGATGCTGTTGCATTTGCACACTGTTTGACTCCTCGGGCTTTGATTGCCTCCCGTAACTACAGTCCAGTACAGTAAATACAGTAAAAAATAAAATTAAATAAAACATTGTTATTCTGCAATTCATATTTGGTAAGATGAAGGTTTGGTTTATACAGGAACAGGGAGATGGGAGAAGAAAAGAGAGTTGATATTAGTCAATCAGCTAACATTTATTGATCAAACTAAAAATAGAGGGGTATTTTTCCTTTGTTGCCCCAGTTTTCTTCCATTCAGTTTCACTGGAACATGACATGACAGGAAGCACCCGACCAAAATTCATTTGCGTCTGATCTGTGCGGCTGTGCGTGACAGGGTAGTTTATTCCTCTCCTGATGTGGCAGCAAAGCAGCAGGGCACTTGGACCAGTCATAGCAGTATTCGGGGAACCGTTTTGTCCTACAGACGGGCTATTAGGCCGAACTAATGGGTACTTGACCACAGGGGGCACCTGTTATGATCATAATGAGCACTTGGGTGTCAACTGAGTTGGATCATTTGAGCAAACCAGACAGATCCTTGGGCCACTTAAGTACATCTGTTCATGGGTGGACATTACCTGCTAAGCTAACCCTGTAAACCAATGTTCATTGTTAATTGGCATTAAATATATATAGGCTAGATGCTTTTATCAAAGTCAATTGTTTTCAGAAGATGTGCATAGTTTTTGTAGTTTTGATATTAATGATTCCACCATTGCAGAGCCGGGTAGCAAACAGTTAGAT
This sequence comes from Semicossyphus pulcher, assembly GCF_022749685.1. NCBI lineage: Eukaryota > Metazoa > Chordata > Actinopteri > Labriformes > Labridae > Semicossyphus > Semicossyphus pulcher. The sequence goes on from NW_027211681.1 coordinate 10,370,954, forward strand.
TTTTGTTGAGTGTTACCTGGGCCCTATATAAAGTTAGGTAACAGTATATAATGGGCACTGCCCGTGATAAAATAAACACTCAGTAGCTAGATATATTAGTTACACCTCATAAAACTAATTGATTGAACTCATTGTCCTGCAGTAAATTTTACCTTGGTGAAGGTTTTACAGTTTAGTTTTTGATAAGACTTTTTTAGCAACATGCTGGTTTATCTTTATGGACTAATTCAAGGGTGTGGTTTTGGGTGTTGTTTTTTAAATGACTTTCCATGACACTGCCTGGTGTTTCTGTAAGTTTGTCAACCCCATTTATATAAATTGGGACATGAATGCAAAATAACCAAAAATGTCTCTTTTTCTTGTAATACTGAACACAATAAGCATCATGAAGATAAAAGAAAAAGTACACAGGGGTTTCTTTCTCTCTCCTGTAAGTTCCCTCAGCCGTCATCGACCTAAACTTAGGCCTAAACTTAGATCATTGATATTTTGAAGTATCGAACAATGGGAAGCTGTATTCACAGAATCAATAGATTGTGACAAAAAAATCTGATTGTGTGCTCAAAATAGAACACACACACACACACACACACACACACACATACACACACACACAGTGCCCACATGACACAGTGCACATCCTGCTGCCAACCCCCCCACACCCATGTGGTCTGTCTGTAAGCGGGATGAACTTCTGCCAGGGGATTCTCTCTGCCACTCTTGTCCCATGCTTCATCTCAGTGTCCAGCAGCTGGAGCTTTCATCACTCTGAGGGCGGAATTTAGAATTTTAAATGGATGGAAACTTTTACAATTTGGACAAACAAATAAGAGAACTTCTTCTGACTCTTAAGCGTAAAAAAACCAGTGAGATATTTAGGGGAGTTGTAAGATTAATATCAGCAGGTGTATGCAGGTGCAGGTAGATCAGCGATTACCACTTATCAGGCACCATGTGAGGTCAATTGCAACACAGCTTGAAAAAAAAATAGATTACACCGCTGTCAGGTAAGACTAATCAAGCTTTGAAAGGTGTGTTCAGCTTATCTGTGAGGCGGCAAGTGTTCATGGTGATGTGAACGCTGCACATCGCACTCTCCTCTGCCCTCCACGGAGGCCCTCACCTTCCCGCCCACAGCTTTTTACCACCCTACCTGCTTAAAGGCAACAATTCTGCACCTGAAGGAGAGCTCAACACACACAGCGCATGGACTCACTACGTCTGCCACAGGTGAGGACAAACATGGCTTCTACACATCTGCATGCTTAATGACTGCTGTCACCTGAAAACTTTAGAGTATTAATTTTTTTACAAAATAAAAGCGCAACATTTTACTTTTTACTATTATTAGGTCTAATTGTTGCTTTTACTTGCTCTAACTCCACTGTGCTCAAATGTTTGTGCGTTTTTAACATGATTGCGATTGTTTTTGTTTTGTTTTTTATAAGCTTAATAGTATATTTTACTTGTAGAAGCCCACAGAGTATGTTTGCGCCAGGACTCTAAACTGTAGTGACATAAAGTATCAAGGCCAGCAAGACTGGAAGAAATAATTTATTAATCTGGATTTATTTTATGGCATCATAAGAGGACACATTGATTTCTAGCTTGGAAACAATAGCCTGTAGACCACTGAAACTCAGCACATGAAACACACAAATAATCTAAAATAAATACGTGGTGATTGTGTTATAAGAAGTAGAATATTATAAAGTTAGTTAAGAATTGTACAAACTGATCATTTCAGGGACACTTTTGTTAATATGGATTTCGTGTGTGGAGCACTTTCAGTGTCACACTGTTGTGTGAATGGAATTTCACTGCCAGACCATGTGACCGTTAGATCAATACGCTGGCATGTGAGGGGAAGCGTGTTTGCGTGCATGTCTGAATGTGATATTTGTGAACCTAACGCCCTGCTTATAGTCAAACTATAATAGAGTTAACCAACAGTTAACAAAGGAATAAATACAATTAATACCTCCATTATAACTGCTCCTAATTCCCCTTTGTGGATGCAGATACACACCACATACCAGCTTTAAATAAGCAACCAGAAATCCAGCCTGTGTTCAGTGTCATCCATGTTTGTGTCTCTGATGTGTGACCCCGTCGCTGACTCTCCCTGTATATCCTGTATTTTTATATAACACTATATGTCTTACTTTGTGTACTCTACATGCATCTATTGTGTTCACCCTGAGGACAAAAACATTTTCTATCTGTTTCCAAACATTATAGTGCACTTTTAAATTCAGTCCTTACACAGTGTAACGTCAGTTACACTACAGCAAGGTAATACCATGGTGATAGAGGGGTAATAGTTTGATACAAAATTAGTCATAATTAAGTTAAAACATGTCATATCAAAACCTCAAGCAGCTAATAACTTGGGATAAACAAAGGGTATATGTGGGAAATATATGACTTCTTAAATATACATTTATTGAATTCGGTAAAAAGGGGCCAAAGACAAAGAATAATAATGGGAAAACATTTAAAATTAGCGGCAAAACTATTTAGTAATGGAACCTAAAGTTGCAATTATTTTGACAATAGATTGACCGTCTAAGCAAACAAAAGGTTAAATTAGTGATAAATTAGAGGTTATCTCTCACTCGGAAGGTTGGGGGTTCAATTCCCTGACTGCTACAGTCACATGTCGAAGTGTCCTTGGGCAAGACACTGAACACCAAATTGTTCCGAAGGCATAGCCATTGGTGTGTAAATGTCCTCAGACAATCAGGAGATTAACAGGGTAATAACATGATTATATTACTGTACTAAAATATTTTACATTTCTAGCTTCAAACTAAAGCCTCTAATGAACATTAAATTGTTAAGCCGACATAACACATATGGCTGATTTTGTTGTAAAAGCAGCAGAATGACTTCTGCCACACCTGAAGGTAATAAAAAGAAATGCATTAGGTTGTACAAAGCGTTTTATCTTTCCGCGTTTTTGTCTTTCAGCCAAAGGCAGCTCAAACCAAAGGCAAGGACCACTTTGACAAGATGCAAGGAAATACAAGCAAAGGTATTTTTCATATTGTGTAAAAGGCCTCTGATGCATCTACATAGCATCACATCTAACATCGTGTATGTAGAAAAAACGTAAATGTATTCATGCTCTGTGTTCGTCTCAGAGGTGACAACGAGCCCGGCTCACTCCACTTTGGCCCTGGTTCAGGAGGAGAAGGAGGAGGTGGACCCATGGGACATGCCCGAGCTGAAGGACACCGGGGTCCCGTGGTCAGGTGAACACTTGTAATGTAACATTATTATTAGTTTAACAGCAGTTGGAACAGTCTTATCCTTGTGTTTTTAAAGGAACGTGTCCTGATTAGATATACAGTGTACATGGTCAGTAAGTAATACATTTACACACCTAATGATTGATAACATGTAGGCTTCTGTAGATATGATAAACAGTCCCACATAGCACTGTTACACAACCACATTGTTTCTGTCGATCCTGACAACAACATTCAAACAAAGTACATTTAGATTTTCTCCAACATTACTTCACGGTCCCAAACTAACCCTGAACAAACCAAGTGGCTGCACTATACTATATATCTGTAATCGATTCAGATAACTTTGTAGAGTGTAACTTTTATTGTGAAAAAAGCAAAGCAGTTTATTCTTTCTATGAAGAAAAAAGATGGCTTAATATCCAAAATATATTTACCTGTTACCTGGACAACAAATCAAATCTCTCTGATCTGATTATATGAAATTAATAGGGGTCATAAATAATAATGACTCAGACAGAGGGGCAGCTGGCAGCCAGTCAGTGTCAACACACTGGACAAGATGTCAAAGGTTAACAGTGACTTCATTCAACTGGCACCGTTGAGTGAAGTCAACAGGTTTAAGAGTTATATTTTAACTTATATAAGTTATACATTATATTATTTATTATATAAGATCAATCCTGGACTCCATTTATCTCTACTAGCTCCACGCTGGCCCACTGACGTGGCCTAATTATACACTAGCATGAAACAGAACCGCGATTTTTAGGTGTTCATCAAACCTGAGTTTTTCCTGAAGTGACAAGTGAAAGTATGTGCTGTGAAAAGGCCCAATGAAGAAACATATAATATAAAATCAAGATCATGAATAAAACACACATTTTTCTCTCTTCTGTTCTGTGTTTAATCCCCTTGATTTCTCTGTCTCAGCTCTGGACACGAAAGGGAAGGTGTTGCGAGTGTTCGTGTCGGTGGGGAAGTTGATTATCCTGCTGGGTTTGCTCTACACGTTCATCTGCTCTCTGGACGTCCTCAGCTCAGCTTTCCAGCTTGTTGGAGGTAAACACCCTGACACTTGTCTAAAGCCATCTTCAGGTGTAATGATGACACACATGAGCGTGTTAGCCCTTATAACAGCAGAAGTGTTCATTTGTTAAGCCTGAGCCAGCCCCAACTTTATCAAAAGGAAAGTTTTAAGCCTTATCTTAAAAGGGTATCTGCCTGAATCCTGACTGGTAGATGATTCCAGAGAGGGGCCTGATAATTGAAGGCTCTATCTCACATATGACTTTTAGAGACTTTAGGTACCACAAGTAGGCCTGCATCCTTGGAGCACCATGTTACAGAGGGGTAATAGGGCTCTATGAGCTCTTTAAGATATGATGGTACCTGACCATTAAGAGCTCTGTAGGTGACAAGAAGGAAGCCAGTGCAGAGAATCTAATACAGGAGGGATATCGCTTTTCCTAGTTCTTGTTAGAAAACGTGCTTCAGGATTTTGTACCAGCTGAAGAGTTTTTAGAGACTTAAAACAGCAGCCTGATAATAAGGAATTGAAATTATTCTTGAAGTAACGAATGCATGGATCAGTTTTCCTGCATCGTTTTGAGACCAGATTTGTCAGATTTTTGCTATGTTGCGAAGGTGAAAAAAGGCTGTCCTTGAAATGTGTTTTATGTGGGAGTTGAAGGACATATCCTGATCAAATAGAACTATATCAGTAGATAACATATCTCTTAGATGTTTTGGGCCAAGCACAATTACAAGTTAAGCAGCACAACATTTCTGGTCATCCAGGTCATTATGTCCTGCCTGCTTTGAGGTTAGTTAACTGATTGGATTCCTCTGGCAACATTGATGGGTATAATTATCGTCTTCATAACATAAAGGTAAACAGAATCGGCCCAAGCACTGAACCTTGTGGAACTCCGCAATCAACTTTTGCGTGCATCTAAACAAACAGAAATCAATCTCATAAATAATATTAAAACCAACTTAATGTGGTTCCTGTAATGCCAATCAATTGTTCTAGTCTCTGTAACAGCATGTGATGGTCTATTGAGGAAAATGCAGTGCTAAGATCTAACAGAACATGTACAGAGAGAAGTCCTCTGTCCAAAGCACTAAGCACATCATTTGTAACACTCACCACCGCTGCCTCAATACCATGACCCTACACACTAATTTGCAACTGTTCTGTCTTAGCTACTACACATACAACCCTGATTTATATTCTCCTTTATACATCAGTCTTTAGTGCAAAATGTTGTAACATGACCTTGTGTCGACCTTGTGCAGGTAAAGCAGCAGGTGACATCTTTCAGGACGACTCAGTTCTGGCTAACCCTCTGGCTGGTCTGGTTATTGGTGTTCTGGTCACCCTGCTGGTCCAAAGCTCGTCCACCTCCTCCTCTATAGTCGTCAGCATGGTCTCCTCTGGACGTGGGTGCAAACACACACATACACATTAACACACAAAATATGTATGCATGAATGATGATGTTGTGGAGGAGAGGGAAGTCTGATGATAAATGAGACCCATGTGTTTTTGCAGTGCTCACTGTACAGCTGGCTGTTCCCATCATCATGGGCACCAACATCGGCACCTCTGTCACCAACACGCTCGTGGCCATGACGCAGGCTGGTGACCGCAGCACCTTTCGCAGGTAATTATTTTTGTATGTGATGGTATGCTTTCTTTCTCTGCATTAAGCCCTCAAACAAGTTTTCCTCGTAACAGTATCTACAGTTTGACCCTGAAAGAGTATCTTTTATTGGGCCGTTTGCAAAGAGGAAACAAACTGAAACTGAAAGATGCATCAGACCAGCTCTGAAGTAACAAAACCAAACATCTATTACAGTCTGTGAAAAACAAGTTAGAAATACTAGATGGAGTTTTGTTGCAGTGGTTTTATGAGCCACAAGATTAATTATCAATATCTAATCCTCCAAATAAAAAGATTAGCTTTATTTAAACCCTCAGATATTCCATTGTAATTATTATATATGATCCTCAAGTGTATCTGGCAATCATTTTTATTGCACAGATAGTTTTACTTATCTACTTACCAATGATAAGTTGCCCCCATTAGGTAGGTCAAAGTTCATTTTACCTGCATTCATCTGTCTCCTCTCACATGTATGCAGGGCTTTTGCAGGAGCCACAGTGCACGACTTCTTCAACTGGCTCTCTGTGCTGGTGCTGCTGCCTCTGGAGGTCGCCACTGGCTATTTGTACGTGGTCACCAAGCTCATCATCGACTCCTTCCAAATCCAAAGCGGAGAGGCCCCGGACCTGTTAAATGTGATCACTGATGTCCTCACAGATTCAATTATACAGGTAAAATGTATACCCAGTGTGAGGAATATGAACCGTGAATGTGATTGTAACATGATCCCCTAAAAATAATCCTCCAAATTCTCTTTCTTTCCCTCTGACGTAGTTGGATCAGTCCGTCATCAGTGGGATTGCCACCGGAGACGAAGCAGCCAGGAACAAGAGTCTCATCAAGAAATGGTGCAAAACCTTCACCAACACAGTAAGACCAAAACATGTCATTCAAACGTGCCCAGTATTCAGAAACATCCAGGTGAAAATCATAATTGTCAAACTATCACTGTGTTTCAGTCCTTAGTGAATGTTACAGTTCCCGGTCCAGAAAACTGCACATCTTCGTTGAACTGCTGGGTGGGTGAAAACGTTACCACCACGCTGAAGAACGTTTCAGACACATACAATGTCCAGAAATGTAAGACCAGTTGTCAAATAATTTATTCTTAGATATCTGTACATTTGCCGTTTGTTATGTGTAATATTCTCATAATAATATAAACCGGGTTCTAACTAACTAAGCAGCTTAACTTTGCAGTGGCAGTAACATAAACCATGCCCTGTAGTGTCTTTAAGTCTAGATCACAAATGTATTGACCCCAAAAGCAGAAGACATCAGTTTTTAGAAAAAAAATTGAGCATCTAGCCAAGAAAGTAATTATAAAAAACATTATGTAGTGATTTAGTGAAGTAGCAGACGTGTTTGGGAAAAATAGCCCAACTCAAACACGTGTTTAGGCTACACAATTTTGACCTTTGCCCTTAAAAAACAATAACCCTAACCCGACTCCCATGAAACACCTGTAATTCCCATCACCACGAGCATTAGTGTGTTTACAGGGTGTTATCTGCCGCCAAGAAGCCAGAATGAACTCACTAAATGCAGATTTAAAACAAGAGTGATTGAAGACATCTTAAATGGTCGCGTTTCTGTGTGTCTGCAGGTACACATCTGTTTGTAAATGTGAATCTGCCTGACCTGGCGGTGGGTCTGATCCTGCTGGCTCTCTCTCTGCTGGTGCTCTGCTCCTGCCTCATCCTGATTGTCAAGCTGCTCAACTCCATGCTGAAGGGACAGGTGGCTGGAGTCATCAAGAAGATCCTGAATACCGGTGAGCAGCATCACACACACACACACAAACACACTAAATAGTCAAGTAGAATACATGTGATTGTGATCACATTGGTTGGCATCACAATAATATTGCGTGTATTTCTCTCTGCAGATTTCCCTTTCCCATTCGGGTGGGTCACAGGCTACATCGCCATCATAGTCGGAGCTGGAATGACCTTCATCGTGCAGAGCAGCTCAGTTTTCACCTCTGCTATTACTCCACTTGTTGGTGAGGTCACTCGTAACTTTTAACTAATCATCTTTAAGTTTGACCTTTTCATGTCTTTGTACCATATTGTACTCACACTCTCTTTAACTTCAGAGGAAAGTGAACACTAACCCTAAACTAGCTTACTGTGTTCATCTTGTTGTATCTATCTCTAATTAGATTAATTTAATAATGTAACACATTTCCTGGTAAAACAGAAAGATCAAAGGAATACATGGTAGCTGGAGATACAGACAGAGTGTGTGAATGTGTTTTTTACGCAGTGTGTTTGTTTGAATAGGTATTGGTGTCATCAGCATAGAGAGAGCGTATCCATTGTCTCTGGGCTCGAACATTGGTACGACCACCACAGCCATCCTGGCAGCGATGGCTAGTCCAGGAGACACACTGGCTAATGCTTTACAGGTCAGTAATTCACACATAAAACTCTTACACATATAAAATACCACATTGACTTAGTTGGGAATGCATTTTTCTAGTTCATCTTCTTGTAAATATGATTGTAAAAATATTATAAATTGAGGATGTTTTCTTTAACATTTAGGGCTCCTGAATCTAAATAACCATTTTTGTTACTATGAATATAACTTGAACTTTTTATGGCAAGAAGGGCATTCAATATTTGTAAAATTCAGGAGTTATTTACAGAAATTCTTAATTTATTAAGATTTATTTCCCGTATAACATATGCTATTTTAGATAATTAATTGAACCCAACTAAAGAAGCTTTTACAGGAAGATTTTGGAGTCCAAGAAAAGATTTCAGTACAGATTAGTTCAATTGGCCAGATGTCCACAAGAAGTTTAAAATACACTGTTAGAAGTGTCTTAAATTAGAGTAAGGTTAGGTATTAACAAATATAGCATAAATTATATGGTTCCTGCAGTGGTTAGCGCTGTCACCTCATAGCTAGAAGGTTCCTAGTTTGAACCCCGGTCCAGAGGAAGGGGGCCTTTCTTTGTCTGCGTGGGTTCCATCCTGGTACTCCGGCTTCCTTCCACAGTCCAAAGACATGATCGTTGGTGCCAATTGGTGACTCTAAAATTGCCCGCAAGTGTGAATTTGAGTGTGACAGGTTGTCAGTCTCTATGTGTCTGCCCTGTGATTGACTGGCAATCAGTCCAGGGTGTACCCCGCCTCTCGCCCAATGACAGCTGGGATCAGCTCCAGCTGTCATTGAACAGGATAAGCGGTGTAGATAATGGATGGATTCAATATAGTTCTTTCCAGAGAACCTAATATGAAATTAGTAATAGTAAGTAAATATGGCTTAGTACAGTAATTTCATTTTAAATTTCATAAGAAAAATAATAATACCTGACACTCATTATTCATTTTTTTTATTGATGTCTTTTATTTTTGATGATTTCTCCAGATTGCCCTCGTGCACTTCCTGTTCAACATCTCTGGCATCGTCCTGTGGTATCCAATACCCTTCACCCGCATCCCGATCCGGCTGGCTAAAGGCCTGGGCGACATCACCGCCTCCTACCGCTGGTTTGCCGCTGTCTACATCATCTGCTGCTTCTTCGTTTTACCGCTCTTCGTCTTCAGCCTGTCGCTGGCTGGATGGCCGGTTCTGGTGGGCGTGGGTGTCCCTCTGCTCGTCATGCTAATCATCATCGTCTTGATCAACGTGCTGCAGAAACGGAAGCCCGGGTGTCTGCCTGCAGCGCTGCGATCCTGGGACTTCCTCCCTCTCTGGGCCCACTCCCTGGCTCCCTGGGACAAAGTGGTTGGTGTGATCACCGCCAAATGCTGTTGCTGCTGCAAATGCTGCAAACTTCCTGCTGACGACCAAGAACACGAAGAGAAAGAATTGTCAGAGAACGGCGAGAAACCATACACAGAGGTGTATGATAATCTTGCTATGATTGCAGAAGAGGAGGAGAATGAGACAAGGATAGAGCTGAAGGGTATGAAAATTACCCGGCTTTGAGATTTTATATACAGTACAGTACAGTGTGTGTGACAATGTGTGTGTGGTACAAAGAGATGTATTTGTCGTGGTACACAGATCAAATACTTCAGGCAAACTTCTGAAATGTTCACTATATTTATGCTGGGAAATGTTAGCAAATCAAACTTTCATTGTATCAGGACCAATGACTGTAAAGATGGACGACGCCTCTCCATCTACTCTCACTGTACAAAATTGAAGCCAAAATACCCCCCGAGGCGGATGCTGCCATCTTGCGCTGGTGATGTCATTTGGAGCCAGAGACTGCACAGTAGAGATTGGCGGGTGGAGCCGCCCCACTTCCGCTAACCAAAATACACACTTAACTTACAGAAGAAAAACAGTAAAGATCCGTCGGCATATATAACAGCAGAACAGCTTCTTGTGTCGGTCTGAAGCCGTATTTTGAAGAGAGCTGTCAATCATCCTTTAGCATCAAATAACTAATTAAAAGAAAACTTGTCGGAAAAACACTTGACGTAAATTTGCATGATAATAACTAGCTATAATGACAGAAACCATGTTTGAGAAAAATGTATTTTACATGTATTTTGATTTTATAGTTTGACTCATGTCCCATCTGTTAACATGGAGGAGGCGGGCTTTATGACCTATACTGCTGCCAGTCAGCAGGGGGCGCTAGAGATGTTTTGGCTTCCTTTTAGAGAGCTGTCATGTCCTCCATCTTTTGATACAGACTATGATCAGGACAAAGAACAATATAGCAATTGCTGGAAAGAGTTACAGATTTATGTTGTTAACTGAAGTGGATTTTCCCTTTTCCTGTCTGTGGTTTTCAGCCGTGCACCAAACGGCTCCTGCCAAAACAAAGCTACATCTGAAAAACTGCTCCAAGATATGAAGCTTCATTTTTGAAAAGGCTAATGTAGCTCAAGTGAAAGGAAATATATTTATTTTGGACAATTAAAGTGCCTACGTTCATCGTAAAGAAGGAACATGTCCCCAGTGCAACAGTGTGGCTCATAACTGTCTTTTTAATAGTCAATAGCCAAGCTAGCAGCTCCACCATGACAACAGAGACTCCTGTGCAAAGGTGTGTTTGATAAGATATCATTTTAATAGTCACCAATATAAATGTCACTAATAAATAGCCCTTCTTATTAGCAAATCGTAGCATGATAGTGTTAAGAGTTTGTGGTCACATATGTTCTGTGGGACGGCACAGTTAACAGGCTAACATCCCTAACTTATTTAGTCAATCAGGCTAACATGTTACCATAATCATTTTTAGCACGTAAGCAAGCTAATGTAAGAGCATCACAAAGCTGCTAGCATGTCTTTGAACTTGTCGTGTTGGACAACAGTAGAAGTCGATGTCTCGGAGGAAAACAGGTTATTGCTCCTGTAAGCAGGTTCAATTCATTCTAATAGTGGTGTTTTATGTGATTCATGCACAATGAGAAAAATATGAAATATTACCAAACCTATACTATAATATTTATTTTTGAACTTCTAATGCACTAACACAGAATTATTGAAAGAGCAGCGCTATGATACAACGGCGTTTGTTCACTCGTAGGTTTGATTTGACAGTCTTTATCAGAAAAAAGAAATCTCCTTGTGTTTCCACATTTCCATCAGGTTTCATCTTTTGTTTTTACAGAGAAAAATCATTTTTTTTAGACTATGTATAACTTAAAAATCTCTCTCTTTTTAACTGTGTATAAAAGACACATTGAAATCCATAACACATCGTTTTAAGGTGTAAAAAATATTTTGTAATTCAGAAGGATAATTGTATTCAAGGAATATTATTTATAATTAGATGAATCAGCATCTAACTGTATGTTTTTACTCATTATTTTGACTTGTATATTGTTTCTCAAATACCTATATGAATATTTTAAATTTAAACCTAATTAAAAGATTTTTGTTCACTTTTTCCCCACTTGTTATGTTATGTTATGTTTCATTATTTGAGCAGGGACAATGCACAAAGAACATTAACCTTGTATATGTAGCCCTGGCTAAAATTAATTTCGATATAAAGATACAAATAATTTTAAAAAACATGATACATCGGTTAAAAATGTTTAAATATTGTTAATATGTATATGTATGTTTTAAAAGCTAAAAATATAAGTTATAATAAAAGCACATGCAAATGAGCATAGTTTGTGTTTTTCATGTACATGAGCCCACAAGTGTCGTCAGCCTTACAGCCTAACTGATTAGAAGTATTACCTGTCAATCTTTTCTTTTCTTCAATCTGATTGGGAGGTCCTAAAGTTATAGCCAATCCAAGTCCATTGTCACATATAGGTGTGGGGCTTAGACTGAAGATGCTAGATATGGAGCATCAGCGAAACAAGGGCAGGATGTATCATCATCGAGTGACCATCAGAATATTGTATGAGAGCAACAAAGGTTCATAACTGAGTAGCTGACGACCAGTTGTCAAGGGGTTTGGACTGGTTTGTTCTACAGGAGGTTATAATGAGTTTGTGTAAGGTTTATTGTGACTAAATGTTATGATGTAAAAACCGAGCTTAATCGCTAATAGCCGTTAGCATTAGCATAATAGCGTTTAGACGGATAGCTTTGCATTTTAGACAATTGGTTAATACAAGCTAATGCTAAATAGTCATAATATGGTGCATGGACTTATTATTTAGTTAATGTATCTGATTCAGGAGACGTTTAAGCGGAACGAGAAATCTTCCTCGGACCACTGTGGAGGCCGTTTCCCTCCTGCAGCTGTGCTATCGTAGACAGCCGCTGCTGTTTCTGCTGCGCTCTGCTGGCCGTCCATTACGTCTAGCTTCTCCCTCATCCACCCCCTGAATATTCCCTGGACCCGTGAGTACTGATTTCCTTGCACGTGCCTTTTTATTTCTGCCTGTGTAAACCAGTGAAGCGGCCAACACAGCTTTTAGGCCTCAACGCTCCCAAGCTACGACTCAGGTCTTCAACTGGGTTTTGTTTTATTTCGATTTGCAGAGGAAGGGAGTGTGTGTGTGTGTGTGTGTGTGTGTGTGTCCGTTTTATATTGCTGTTTAAAAATATATGTCAATGGTGACATGCATTTGTGATCATGGAATTAAATTAAAGGTTTAAAACTGTAGATTTAAAAGACATTTGAAGTCGGTTAAAGAAACAAATAGTTTTGTGTTTATTAATATTGGGTATAATTTTGCGTTCATTGCATTCATTGTGTGAGTTATCTCAAGTAATATCTTGTTAATAATTAACTGGATTTGTTTTTACTGAAGGTATAATTATTGTTTCATATTTCATCAGAGATATTTCATGTTTTGGTAATAATTCTCTTTAAATGGGTATAATATTAAAACACTAATTAAAACTATTAAAAAACTAAATAGGTTATTATTTTTGGAGTAAACAAAGGTTGTAACATACTATAATAAGTTAATTGTACAAGAAACAGCGCCGTTGTATTTTAAATTGTACCCAGGGCCCCGTCCATAGTACTTCTACACCATAACAGATTTATTAATATTAAATAGCTACATGGGTCGGGTGCTACGTATAAAACAAGGAAAGATGTATTGCACAGGGTTTTAGCATTTGCACTTACCCCTCAGATACCGCTAGACTCATGATTTTACATATGACTTTGTCAGCAAAAACCTTTAAGTGACCCTGAATTAAAGGGACGATAGGTCAGTATTTATTGCTCGCGTGTCGGCCTTATCTGAGGATTTTTCTGAGAAAGCGTGATGGGAGGGAACAATCATGATCCAAGGGAGACACAAAGTTTATCTTAAAGTATCATAAACCTAATCAGCATCATTACTATTGTTGGTATAATTAATATGTTACGTTTTATGTCTGTATTTTAGAGAGCTGGGTACTTTTCTGTTTCAGGTAATAACCGTTTAATTTCCTTATTATTATTCCTTATTTCCTTATTCCAATCCTTATTAGTGCAGATAAGAACACATAAAACAGTAACTCTCCACGTGATCGAGTGATACTCAGTCAAAGAACTTTGTGTACATGTCAAGGGGCTTCAGCTGAACTGAAGCATTTTTATTTATTGCAGTTTTATATTCCTACTAATGAAATGTTCTAATCCTATGAACTACATTCAACTGAGAAAGTGTCTGTTCATCTACTTTTCAGATTAAACATTTTCATAAAAAAATCAAATGATAAGCTTATAACATACATTTCATCATTTTATATTTAACTATGATTCCAGCTCCAGCCATCAAAAACAGGAAAATGTTGCTGAGGCATTGATGCATCAAGATTAACAAAATGAAGACATTATATACTGTATAATAACATAACACTCCCAAGAACCATGAAAAGAATGACTGCTTTTACTTCTGATTCTTTAGGTAGGCCTATATGTTACTAGTGATACTTCTATACTTTATTTTAGGGCTGCAACTAACAACTATTTTGATAATAGATTAATCTGTCGATTATTAGGAGTAATCGATTAATAATCGGATAAAAACAAAAAAAGCTAAATTTTAGTATTTCCAGGATTGTTTTCAAAACACAAAAAATATTGTGTTCTTGTACAATGCAATGTTAATATATCAGTTAACTCAATTAATATCTTTATCATTTTGATTTACTTAATAATTAATTCTGTAAAAGGAAAGTACAGACAAGGCCAGTACAATAAAAAAGGACATTGGGGATGCAGTAATGATGTGAGTATAGTAGGGAAATGTTTCTGTTGTGAATGACTAAAAGAGTCACTCTAGTCCATCTCTGACTAATGGCATGAAATATTTAAAACACTCTATAACATTATGTTACACTCCAGTATCTCTCCCACCCAATTACAGCTAATTAGCATTAGCTTATTCTGCCATCTCTCACAGATTAGTGTCCGGACAAATGCGGGATTACAAATTAATATAAAACACGTGACCCGACTGACAGAAATACTTTCCATCAGTTTTCTCTCCATTTTATGATGATTCAATGACACCCGGCATTAGCTTTATCAAGAGTTAGCGTTAAAATAGCTTTACCAGTTGCGTTAGCCTATTAACAGCCTTACTTTGGTATACTGTCCTACACTGCTTTATCAGGGGCTCGGCTATATCACAAAATAGAGAGGAGAGAAAATAGACGCAATTTCAATCTGTTACATTAGTTTTTAAATGAATGTTAGAAACTGTAATTGTTCGTGTAAACGGACACTAATCTACCGCAGGCGGACACATCATCAGCACTGACAACAAACAGATACTACCCATTGAAAAGCAGCTTGTGAATGTTGTGTCAGTGTAGACAATGTCACGTTAGCCGTAGCATTCTAGAGAGCTACCGATGTTTTGCACACAGGCCTAACAGAATGTGGGGCTTTTACTTGTTTAATAGTCTTATTGTGTAGAATTTGTACTTTAGTAAGTAACCGCTCAGAATACTTCCTAAGGAGTCTCTTAGGACTTATTGTTTAAATAAATATTATACTGACTGCTACTAGCTAGCTGTAAATATTAAGTAGCAACTTAAAGCTATTTTTTTTCTTTTGTGTTAACCAGTTTAAATATAGGGATGTCCACTTGGTAAAAAGTGATTATAACTCTACACAGACTGAGCTGCTCCCTCTGTTAATGATAATGATGATGATAAAACGATATGATATGATAAAACGGCGGCACAGTGCACCATCCACTGGCCACACGGCCTCCTCGGCACGTGACAGGGTGTGTTGTAGCAGTGATAGAGCATAGAGTACACCTACTGATAAGGCTTAATCACTTTTATCTTTTCTTATAGTACCAGTATAACTGCATTCATATTTGTAATAATGATAGCATTACCTTAATCTTCTCCCATGTCATTATATATTCCCTCTTAACTACATTTTATTTGCTTCATAGTTTACATTTCCTAATGTCTGTGACCATAATTCACTTTCATACTGGAAATCTGTCAAATTTGGAGTAAAGAGGCCGATCGATTTTTTTATCCACTGAATATTTGTTTCCATTTTAAACCGTAAATCAAGACTAGTATGCATGGATGATTTATAGATCTTTAGTGTTTTAGTTATTATGGGAACAAATTGTGAGTGTAGGAGCTATTTATTTGTTCTTAGTATTTAGTTGTATATTTAGTTCATTAATAATAAGTATTATAGTTAGATTATTCTAGGCGTTTGCTTTATTTAGATTAGATTTTGATAATATTTTCTTTTGATAGTTGTTTGTTTAGTTTAATAATTATTGTTATTTTTGTTTAGTATATTTAGTTTTGCATAATTAGTATCTTTTGTTTGGTATTTGGGGTAACACTGTGGGCACCTGAGTTTATATAGGTAGGTAGGGAGGGAGGTAGAGGACCAGGATGCACCTGGGTGGGCCTATGGTTTTTTACCAGCACGAGGGAGGCAGCAGGAGCCATGATTTCTTTGTTCCTTTGTTTGCTTGCTTAATTTTTTGGGAAAATAAACCATAAGAAACGCACAACCTAGAATGGACTTCTTTTGCCTGCGTACACCACATCCCCACGGTGCATCAGTGGCACTTTGATTATGTTTGATTTATTGTAAATTGGATTTTTCGGACAAATGGCCACTACAAGGATCACATAAACGGGTAGCACAAATCCTCTCTGAATTACCATACTTATTTCCACAACATCACTGTGTTTGATTTGTTTTTGATACAATTACATAAAAACGTGACATTTTAACTGTCTTTCAGCCTCCCACTCAGCTTCCACTGTTTAGACATCCAACACAGAATTAGGTCTTCTTGGTAACATTGGAAAGCGTGTTCTCTCAGATAGAGAGTTAAATTAAATTTCTGTTGGTTTTGGTCTGGTTCAAGGAGCTGAAGTATTTTCATGTATTCCAATTAATCAAATTAAAGTCTTGAATTGAAAAATCTGCTCTAAAACGTTTGACAGACAAACACTGTCATCTAGAGGCGAATATAAGACCAGCAGCAGCACAGAGTCAGCCATGTGAAGACGCTTCATAAGGGAGGGAGTGAGAGTGCTGATGACTTTTATTGTGCATGTTTTATGTTTATAACAGATTTATATACTAATCCACTACAGAATATCATTTAAGCAGCTTTATTCAATGTCTGATAGCACCTTTGTGATGTTTAGCCGGCAACTGTTTCTGTTTTGGTTGATCATTTGTTAGAAAAATCGCAGCTTGATTAGGACTTCATTAGGTACTTGGGACCAAAGCTTAAAAACTTAATTGTCATGCAGCGGAGTACATATTCCCTCATCCATATGATGAGAAGGTATTTGTTTATTTATTTAAAAGTAAATAAACTTGTTGCTAGATGGCCCTCTCACCATTTCCCATTTACAGAGCCAGAGATTAAGGCAGCCACCAGTGCAAACACTGAACAGCTAATGGATCATTGTTGTTTACGGCTTGTTTCCATGAAACCCCAAGTGACCGAAAAGAGCGGGTTCAAAGTAAAGGATCATTCTTTACATCAGGACCAAACATCAAAACAAACTCAGTCATTGAGGACAAAATAACATTTAATAATTTATTTTCAAACCCAGAGGCAATTTGTGGTTACAGTCATTACAGATAACTGATGTGCATTCACACACACTGTACACTACAACTAACACTATCAATACACTACAACTAAACTACAGTACTATGCCCACTACTTACATAACTACTACTTCTAGTTAAAGTAAGACAAAAGCACGATATAAAAACATCAATATATTAACATACAATGCGTCTGCACTTGTAGCACCATTCATTATAATATATTATAGACGTTAAGAATAATTTAATCTTGTGTGGGCTACGGCATACTTCACAGGCTTGTGTTTCCATCTGCCTCTCTCTGTAAGCCTGCAGGAGAACTTCTAATACAGGAGCACTAAAGCTGGTCACTTGCCAAAAAAATCTCAATTTGCATCAAAACATGGGTCAAGCCCATTTTTTTGTTGTATTTTTTATGACTGTTTGCTCCATGTCTGGATTCAGCGGGGGAGTTGTAGTGCTGTTTTACACAAAATGACAGAGAAAAAGTTCACAGATAAAAGAGGAGACTTTAGAAGGGGACAGGTCCGTAGTAGGCGGTGTACGCTGCAACGATTCCTTGAGTGTCGGCCATCTCGTCACAGGCAATGTTCAACTCGCACACCTCTCTCAGGCTGGAAGGCAGAGGAGAGAAAACAGGTGAGACTTTTAAAATGTCCATATTTTCACAGATTGTTATTATTTTTTTGTTCAAACCTTTCTTAGTTCTAACAAAAAACAATTATTTGACTGTTGCTAGAACTTTGTCAGCAAAGAATTTCAGTTGATACTCATTTCTCTAATTAACTTCTAAACCAATCGCAGCTATTGGTCAATATAGCTACCAGAAAAATAGATTGTATAAGTAAGTAGATGTTGTACTATAGAGTAAATAACTGTACCTTTCCAACTGCAGAGGGGTGAGGTCTCCTGCTGGGGCAGCTCTTCTTCTCCTCAGGAGAACAGCAGCCAGGTCTCTCTTCATGACCACCTGAGCGTCTGTGGGGCCTTCTGTGGGGACTAACATGACAAACACAGACTTTCATGAACTTCATTGTTTTACGGTGAAAACTTATATTTCTAAAAACATGCAAACATTCTTTTCAGTAACAAAAACATTGCTTACCCTCAGCACTGTTTGACTCTGATGAAGAAGATGAGGATGAAGAAGATGAGGACGAAGAAGAAGAGGAGGAATCGGAGGCAGAAGAGTCAGAGGAATCTGAGGACTCAGAGGAAGAAGATGAGGACGACTCAGAGGATTCAGAGGAGGAGGAAGATGAGGAGGAGGAGGAGGCTGACGAGTCTGAGCTTGAGTTGGAATCAGATGCTGAGGAGTCTGATGAAGAGTCAGACTCTGAGGAAGAAGAGGATGAGGAGGATGAATCAGGGGCGCCGGTTGCAGGATCAGCAGCTGCAGCATCAACAACAGCTGTGTCGGATTCAGGGTCCACTACAACCTCTGGTTCTACAGCTGAGGAACACAGAAAATAACACTCATAAACAAACTGTACAACATTGTTCCAGATAACATGGAGGGCAACAGAATGAGTTTCTCCTTACCTCCCATGGACCAGCACACTGACAGAAGAGCAGTGAGGAAGAGGAGAGTCAGAGTCTTCATGATGCCTTTTATTAAGTCTTTCACCGTTGACAAGTTGGTTTCTTGATCTCGTGCTCTTCTTAGCTTTCCTTCGAAGGCTCGTTCGAAATCCTTCCCCAAATCCCAGGTCAATATATACTGTAGTCCACCTCCTCCGTCAGACCAGACCCACACAATGAGACAACCCTCTGATTGGCTGGGGACTCAAATGTCAACTTTTCCGCTTCCACTTGTCATGAAAGCTCACATAAACACCCACGCAACCCCTGGCACAAAGTTCAGCATCTCAATCACCCGCTCACAAACATACACCACCACAAACATTCTTGGCATTCAACTGTACATTCAATGTACAGTGCATGTGCTGTTTGTTAACATATATGTATGGATGGATGCCTTTACTTCCCATTTAAGCTCCAGTCCAAGACATACTTTTCACTTAAAGGGATTCCCCGTCTCCACAATACACATGCATACACACAAACATAAACACACAACTTTATCTAAAATTTTGAAGTCTGACTATGTAAGCCATTTATTTATAATGTCATGTTTTATATCTGAGCAGTATTTTTCTCATAGTCCCTCCAAAATAAATGCAATCATTTCCCTGTCAATCGTTTTCTGAGGTCAAACCAAATCATTTTTATCCTTGCTGCGTTTACCAATCCTGTACATTCCCTTCGAGTTCCTCTCCATCCTCACCCCTCATCACTGGAGTAAAAATAATACTACCAAAGCCCTGAAAGTCCCAACAAGTGTGTTTCGGATCACTATAAAATACCCCTTAAGATGTGATTGGACTTTAATCAGGAGACCCGTTGCATGGTTGACTCTCTAACGTTGAGGTCTGCCGTTGCTGTTATGGTACCATACTCGATGCCCCAGATGTGATCTTCCTCCTCCACAAACCCCAAACTACAGCCTCAGCCAACCACTAGCTACTAATTGAGGGACACAGCATAGCACTGAGTCTTGTTATGCGACAGAGCCTAATTAGAGTGTTGTAGAGTCCCAGCAGAACCACAGTCAGTCACTATTTACAGACGCAGCTCGGTCTAGCTTTCTGCTCCAGGCACGGCTACGGCTTACCAACGCCAACCAACGGTCCAATGCACAGCCTTGCTGAATGTATTTTAGCATATATACAACTAAATATAGGCAACCCTTATGCGTTGGATGCACAGTGATATGCATGCGGGTTTGGATGCAGCTTTATGTTTGTGTGATAATGTCAAGCGTGGTTTAAGCTGTGGTTTATGATAAGAATGGTGTTTGCAACATAAATCTAAACCATTCTGCACAAGTACAATCTGGTTAACCAATCATCTATGCTCACATATTGCTTCACATATATATATATCTCGCAAGCCCCCACAATCTATCATGTAGTGAGAAACTCAGTGCTGCTGCAGTGACCTTGGTGTCCTTTGTGTTTCATAGTCTTGTGTTATTCCTGGTTTCGGGGATTTGTCTTGAACAGTGTGCCGTGTAATTTTGATGTCTGGTCCAGTGTCCATTTTTGTGGATGCATTTGAGTGCATGGGGGAAACAGTTGGAGAAAAGAGTTGCCACATTGTCCCTGGATGGCTATGACAAAATTACGTTTCTGGATCACTTCTTCTTTGGAACAGTTCATTGTTTGTTTTTGTGTTTTGGCTTTGAAATCATTCCTTCTAGACGGTAATGATTTAAGTAATGCCCGTGTTTCTCTGCTGTTGTTTTGAGTTTACAAATTCCATGCCTGTGAACAGAAACCTTTTGGTGAGGCAAGTGTTTCAATCCCCAAGCTGTTAAACATACCTCTTACCTGGCTTTAGATAAGAATTTTTTATGGTTCTTACTTTAATTCGATTTAACTATTTAATCTCTTCACTTAATTTTTTTTTCTGTAGAAGTCCTGCAGGAAGTATTTCAGTTTATGACTCAATAACATTGAGAGGAGACCTAGGAAAACAACCCTTAATCTTATAGATCAGTGCTTTAATAAGTCTGTACTCAAGGTTTGAAACAAAGAAATATTGTAACCTTAAATAAACACACCACAACCAAGATATCTGATTGATAGATGATTGTTTATAGCAACATTACCAACTTAGCAAATAGTCTACGCAGTGTATACCAGATGACATTTTAAATAAAATGTCAAAGGATTAGTTAATTGTAAATATTTGCACATCATTGTAACAAACAACCTTTAAAAATTTAAGTTGGAGAAACTCACACAAACTTAACTTTACCCTTAACATAACCATTCGTCTATGGTTCTGTCTGTGATGGCATATACATACAGTATACTACAACAGTAAAGTACATTTACTTCAGCACTGTACTTTTGTTCAAATTTGAGCAACTTTACTTTTAGTTATAAAAAAAATGTATAATGTATTTTGAAAACCTAAAAAAAACACTGGTAAGAGACAACTCCGAGCACCTTCTTGATGTGTGAGCTTCTTATCCTACCTCTAACGCTAAGCCAAGCGACGGAAGAGTGAACTAATTTCCGTCGTATCTGCGATCTCACTCTCTTGGTCACTACGCAAAGCTTATGACCATATGTGAGGGTTGGAATGGAGAGCAACTGGTAAATCGAAAACTTTACCTTCTGGGTCAGCTCCCTGTTAACCACAGTGGCTAAGTACAATGTTTGCATTATTGCTGACACTGCACCGACCTGTCTATCAATCTCAGGAAATATTTTAGGTATAGAGGTAGCAACTCTCTCCCCACCTGGAGGGAGCAAGCTAGCGTTTCCAGGCACAGAGCCATGGCCACAGACTTGGGAGTCTCATCCCATCTGCCTCACACCTGGAGGTCACAGTTTGATGAAGCCAACAAAACCACATCATGCAAAAAGTAGAGATGCAACTCAGAAATGTGGAGCCTCAATCAGCTAGGCACTAATCAAGGCTCTCATTTCCCATTTGAACTTTCTTGTGAGTTGGGTCTACCAGGCGCCCCCCTCTGAGAATTAAGCATACTCTTCTTTGCTTCCTATGACCCTGAATATAATTTTGCAGAGGTTTTCAACAGCTCGCTGTGATGACCATTTTCACTGCACTCATCTGAACCAGCCACTGAATCTGACCTAAAAGAATATTTCGTCTTCTACACCACCGGTGTCCAACTACAGGTTCTTAGGTGGCTGCTACAACAGGCACTGACATCCTTCTGGCCACAACTGACAGGAAGCCACTTCCACATTGGAGGCTTTCAACATGGCCCACTCGGATTCCATGTCCAAAACTTAAGGGATGCATGAGAAATTCTTCTGGAATTGGGAGTTGAAGAACCTGCAAACAGGGACCTCAGCCCGACTCTCCCAGTTCCCTCTTAACAACATTTTCAGATTTACCATGTTTGTATGGCAGCCTCCCCTACCACCTGATTAAACTCACCAGTAGGTGGCAATCAGTTGCCAGCTCTGCTTCTCTCTATGCCCAAAGACCTAAAACAAAGGTGGCAGATCTGATGATATGAAAGTAAAGTGGATAGTTGATATTAGGCCTGAGGTTTTCTGGTACCAGGTGCACTTAAAAAATTAAATCCAGGACCAGCACAGAAGTTGAATAACAAAATGCTTCTCAGGATCAGATTGGGCCGGTTGTTCCTCCTAAGCATCCACGTCCAAGTCTCTCTATTATTGCCCACAGGGGCATTGAAGCTACCAGTAAGAACTACGGAGTCCCTAGGAGGAACCCTTTCAAGGACTCCCCTCAGAGACTTCACAATGGCCACGTTCTCTGAACTGTTGTTTGGTGCAAAACCACCTGACAACAGTCAGAGCCTTCCTCTGATCACAGTGATCATACATTTTTTATGATCGTAAATTAATCCATCCATCCATTATCTATACTCCTTATCCTGTTCAGGGTTGTAGGGGAGCTGGAAAAATCCCAGCTGTCATTGGGCGAGGGGTAGGGTACACCCTGGACTGATCGGCAGTCAATCACAGGGCTGACACACAGAGACAGACAACCTTTCACGCTCACCTCCACCTACGGGCAGTTTAGAGTCATCAATTAACCTAACAAGCATGTCTTTGGGCTGTGGGAGGCCTGGAGTACCTGGAGGGAACCCACGCATGCCCCTAAAACTGAACTGGGATTGGAACCAGGAACCTTCTAGCTGTGAGGCTAACCCAATAAATTAATTAATTAATTAACAAATAAATTTCCATTTAGGTTTATTAAAAGAAATCTAGTCTGTAATACACTGGGGGCAATGCAACTGTACATAATTTTTAGAGCTGTTTGATGAGCCATACTCAGAAAACAGCAGGACCCTTGCAGAGATACAGAGATAAGATATAACACAATTGTACAATACATCACAGTGATCGGTGACCATATGCTGTCTCTGGGATGAGACGCAGTGCTATTTAAAATAATTTCTAATGGGACTATTTGTTTCTGAGGCCTTTTGATAGTATAAACTCAAACTCACTGTCATCTCACTACCCCCCAGTGCCCCCCTTTGGTACCTTATGTAACACCGACTCGATGGCAGCAGTAATATATGTTTCCATCTGGTCTCTGAGAAACGTCCACCTGGCAGGCTCTCCAAGTTCCGCCGGATGTATCCGCCATACAACACCACTAATTATACTGATCCCAGTCTGGGCCTTGAAATTCCCTTCTTGCTCGAGAGAATGTTTCGGGACAAGCTCCAACTTTTTCACGTTTTATGTCTACAGCCCATATGTTGTTCTTTTTTTGGAGCTTTACTGCTAAAAACTCTGTCATTTGCCATATTTAGACCCAGATATGTCTTTGAGTCAAATCTCTTGAACCCCCCCCCCCCACACACACACAAACACAAACAGACACACACACACACCTTTTCAACTCTGTGTGATTATGCCTCTGACATTTTTTATTTGGGAGTTTCCCGTGTCAGTTTATTCTGCACTGAAGATGTTTTTTTTTTTTTTACTTTATTTTTCCGCTTTTCTATCCAGGATGAATCATAAGAGAAATTACAGCTTCTTAACTTCCCAGTCTGCTTTCTGTCACTCTCTCTGAGGTTGGTGTGTTGTGGTTCTGACAATTACTTTGGTGGACAGACTAACAAACTTCACCAGATCTCTATGACTTGTGGCCAGTGACCTGCGGTCAGCTAAAAAGGCCGCAGACAGGCTCACACATGGGTGAACGTACAAAACATAACAAACACTGGTAAATAAGCGAGGACGCAGAGGCACACGTGCAAAGATTCTCTTTAAATAGTTTCTTTTGTGTTGGAAAGAAGATGTTGCAGGGCAAGACAGGCACACAGACTACACAGTTGAGACACTCCTTTTCCATTTATTCTTTTATTTAATAGATATTATTTTAGATTTTTTCTTCTAGAGCTCAGTTTTGGGTTCTGCTCCCGCCTGCTTCACCTCCTAAAAAGATAAAAGTGTGATCAGTGAACACAGCACAGAGGGAACAGCATGACACTGCATCACTGTGAACTTGTAAGTTTACCTCAACTTAAGTAGCATTTCAAAGACACAAACATGAAGTCTGATTTTCCATCAGAGGAAAGTTCAAAGAATCATCTTCATTAAGGAATTAATGTCATATCTATTTCAACACCACTCGTGCTTTCTGAGATGTTCTTTGATCTATTGGATCAGCTTTTGGTTTCTTATGTCAGTAGTTTTAAATAATTCAAAAGAACATGTCATTTTAATATTCTCACTAGAACACATAAGAAGAAGAGTGCTTTAAATTCGTCAAAAGTCGGAATACATGTTATGGAAAAATACTTCTTCTTAGCACATCTCGTAAACTTAACCCATGATTACATTGAGGAAAACCGCAATGGCTGCTGACCTTTAGTTCCCCTCGTAAGAAGGACTGGCAGAACTCCTGCACACGCTCAGTGGAGATCTCTCCCTCAGGTAGGAGCCACTTCATGTCAGAGAGTCCGTCATAGATACCGACTCGGGGGAGGTCCTGAGATGTGATGCCGAAGTAGCCCAGTGACCGGAGGTTGGACTTCACTGCTCCGTTTATGAGCACGAACAAGAACTGGAACACAGTTTTGAGGAAACATGGAAGTGTTTAATATCTTGGCTATGTATAAATAAATATCACAACCTTGAATTTTCAGTGGTTTGATATATCTTTGTGAACCTGTCCAGCACACAAATCAAAATTAAACAATGATTTTGTGGCTGTTGTTCTCACCTTGCCTGTGAACTCGGGTGCCAGAGCTCTCAGTTTCTTTTGCAGCTCAGTGTATTGTTTAGTCCCTCTGTTGGCGAAGAGCAGGAGGTGTGACTTCACCTCTGAGTTGAACAGGCCCACTGCTGTCTGAGAGGGTTAGGAAAGGAGAAGTTCTGTCACCACTGGTCGCTAGTGATCCTCTTTATTCAAGGTTTTATTATTTGTAACAGATTACAAATACTATTTTATTGTGTTTTTTACTATTTGTACATGTCTTAACTTACTTATAGTTATGAATTCCTCCTCAATGTCCCTTGTATTTTATGACGGAAAGAGAACAGTCATGGGCTCAACGTTAAGAAAAGCCATTGTGTTAATTTAAATGTTTAAACTTGATCCGAAAAAATTGAATTGTGTCTGAAGGCTTCTCTTCTCCAGGCAAAGTTTTGCTGTCAGTTTAAAGAAAGCAAAGGGAGGTTTTTAGTTTGAGTATACTACACTGGCGCACCAGGCAGGATCAGAAAAAAAGTTAAAATGGAGACTAATTGAGCATGTACAAAAATGCAAGTCGAAGTCTTTCAGCTGGTGGACAGAATTGTGGGATTTGAAAGGCTTCGCACCCGTCTTGAATTGGCTCTTTCCCTCCTTTACAGGCATAGCAAGACGTTGTTTTACAGCATTTTATGTATTTAGGTTTGTGGAAAAAATGTTTCAGCTAACCTAAGTCTAATTTAGCTTTACTTTAGCGGTATTAGTCGCGCAAACTAGCACTGCCAAGGTCTGGGATTTTGAGTGTAATGAACAACATGCAGTGGGGAATGTATCCTGCAAACAGGCAAGTCAAAAATAAGTCACTACATTCTTTCACTTGCTTCTAAGACAAAAGCACAGCTAGCCAGATTAAACAAAATGTTATGACTAAAACTTCTGTTCCCTGAAGGAGAGGAATGAGTTACAACACATATACTATAGGATATCATACCCTTACTAAAAGTGTTGTACCAAGTTAATTGACTGAAAGGGAACTTGTACACACGGGAAATCTTCATTCCCTGAAACTATGCCACTTCTGTCACCGGGGGGTTGGCCAAAATCAACTCAACTCATGAAGTAACTCATGTTACTTGAAGTTAAAACAAATGTAACCAAAGACAGTAAAGCTTTAAGGGACAAATGACACAAAAACTGTTTGCGGAGATGTATTAAATGAAAGCACGAGTTGGACCTACCACTTGGTTATACTCTGTCAAGTATCGGACTTCGTTGATGGTGATGAAGTTTACGAGACCGTCAGCTTCTACCTTCTTCGCCTCGGCGATATCGAGGTTCTCCTGGTGGTTATCGGCCTGGATCACATAACACACACATCAACAGCAGCGTCAGCATCATAAAACTGAAACCCTCATCCCATCTGTGTAAAATGATGACTCATGTCAGCACAGTCAAAATGATGGAGATTACCTTTCTGAACAACGTGATGGTGTCTGAGGAGACGCTGTAGTCGGCCCAAACCTCTTTCACTGTGCAAATGGCTACAGACACTGAGTCAACCCGCTTAGCAGCTGCAACGAGCTCCTGATAGCCGTGACTCTCCTCTCCCTGAGGCACCAGAGGGGAAGACAGCTAGTTACAGAGGAAGTGTCTCATCTTTTGTTCTTTCATTGTTCCATGTAGTAATTTCAGGAAAGTTTCTTGTTTCCTTCCTTGGATTTTTTTATACTTATACTTGTGTTGTTGTTGTTGTTGTAGTACAACCTGCTTTAGCAGTTTATTTACTTTAGTAATTTACTTATTATTTCCATTTTGTGCGACATTATATTAAGGAAATATATAATTTACTTTACTATGTTTATTTGAAGTATAGAATATTTTTTAATCTTAAAAAAAGTAAGATCAATATACATTTTTTTACTACTGTATAACTGTCAATCATGCTGTCAATTTAATTGCCACCACAACTTTCTGCTTATTTTTATATTTTTATGACACTGTTTTACATTAACCTATACACTTACAGTACACACACACACACACACACACATATATAATTACTGTATATTTACACTTATATTTGAGTGGTTTTTTGTGTTACCCTAATTTTGTACTGTCACTGGCACTATAATTTCCTTCGGGATCAATAGAGTTCTTATCTTTTCTGATGACCTTATGATGTAATGCTATGTATCAAAAACATCCAGCCATATACAACATAATACAAGTAGTTAAGTACAAAACAAAAAAATCCATAATAGATAAATTGATATAGATGAAATAAATTGTTGGGAGTCCATTTTGCTGATGAAACTTTTGAAGTTGTCCTAAATGAACAACTTTTAATGTGTAACGTTCACTTACGATGGACTCGTTTTACACTTTTCTTTTTAATGGATTTTCCTTCAGAAACACTAAACCCTAAAAATAAAAGGTGATGTCGAGCCAATTAGAAAACAAACTCAAAACAAAGAGTAAAAGCTTCCACAGTCCAGACTCCTAAAAAAGTGCTGTGAGGTAAACTACACGTTTACATGACAAATCTGGTTTTTTTTAGCAGATTTGAAGAAAAAGTCAAACCACACATAAAACCAGTCTAAGGATGGTTTTGTTTCAGACAGACAAATTAATATTTTATAGTTTATTTGCGCACATACAAATGTTACCCACAGACTATTTTGTGTTCCCTGTATGTGTCCCTCAATGTTTACACATGGGCACAGGAAATGCTACATAATTTAATATAGAAACAATATTTCACCATCTCACCTCAAGACATTTTATTGTTATCCATCATTCAGTATCATTTTCTCATACCTCATCTTACCTATGGATGAATAGTAAGGCTGCAGACACTGAGAGAAGAACAACACAAGTGTAATGTTATGTAAAGGGAGATGGAGCTGACTCGAAGGAAGGTGAATCATTTCTATTTCAGTATTGCATGAGCTCTGGCTCTGCTTTTTATTATTTCGCAGCCTGTAATATGTGTTCATTCTCAGTGAGTCACAGCACCAATATTTTGGTCTCTCCTTGCCTTCAGCATCACGGTCCAGCTATGTGTTATCCTTAAGTGCTCTCTCCTCCGCTTTCCTCTCATGAACCTTCCGTCTAACTTTTGCACTTGTTTACACGAAGGTCATCTGAGCCAATGCCACAAGTCTTCAGATATGTCTTTCCTGTCAGAAACGCCATCTTCCCACGCACACCGAGTCTGGCCAAAGGGCTCGCCCCTAACAGACAGACAGCCACTCTCTTGTCCTCACTGCCAAAGGTGTGGCCACAGGAAATACATTCTTCCATCAAATTCTATTTGCGACAGCAGCATCAGCAAACCAGCATGCAAACAAAAGCTGCATTTCTGCGGGCCTCACTTTTGGTTTGTCTGATCATGTCTGGTTTGCCGCACGCATGTAAGTATAATAAATGTAGCAATAAAACAGCTCCTGTGGGCTCGTTTCAGCGATGTCTGAAAGCTTATGGCGAAGACTTTTTTTTAAAGTTATTCTCTGACCTCCAGGAATCCGATGACCACCACCTCGGCAGAGTCAATGAAGGCCTCAGCAGCTTTGGTGTTATTCAGCCTGGGAAGAGCGATGTCTGAAAATGAAAGGCACGGAGAACACTAGAAACACGATTCAATAGAGTTTTTACCCACAGCACCGTTCAATAGCGAAGTAGCATTTAACATAAAGTTTTTCTGATAATCGGACACAAACAAAAGTATTGGACACATTTGAGGACGGCACTAAAGAAAAGCCTCAAGCTTTGGCAATCACTTTTGGTAATGATCTAGAAATTGTTGAGATCTTTCACTCAAAACAACCAATATCTACCTCAAGGAGACAATGAAAGAAACGTTAGGGATTCATACTCTTGAAAACATAAATATAGTAGATATTGACATTTTACTAGATAAGTGGGATCTTTTAACCTGCTGGTGACGCTAACGAAAACGTCAGGGGATCACCACAGTCAGTGATTCACCCTCTGGGCGCCATGAATGTGCAATATACAAGAACTACTATCAGGAAGACTGTAACCTTAAACCAGATTTACCTTTCTCTGTGGCAATGACAGAAGACACCAGGATGGAGAACAACACGGTGATCAGCATGTTTGAAATGATCCGACTGACGGGGAGGCAGGAAAAGGAAACAAAGAGTGCCTAGAAGACTTTTTACTCTGTACGAAGAGTCGCGTCACCTCTGCTCCGTCTCTGACCGTTTGCCAAATGTCAGCTGACTGTGGCTGCTGCAGCTCCTGTGGGATATGATTGGAGGCTTCATGGGAACCAGGCAGGTGTTGTTGATGAGTGAGGGGGGGCTCAGACTTTGGAGTACGTGTCACCATGCAAAGGGGACAGGTGTTAGAATGTATGTGTGCATGATGGCATCCGAGGATATGAGTGACTACAGTCCAGTTGATGTTGGCTTTCAATAAACATCGCACATCTTCTTATCTGCTGCTGCTCATCTGTGCTGACATCTGTTAATACTCCTTTATTATTCCACAGGCAGGCTGTCAGCAAAGAGGCCTGTGTGATCTGTACAGAGCCAACACGAACCTGCATTTTGGTCCATTCACCACAGGAGGGACGCAACCTCCACTTAATCCACTCATCCTCTGCAGGCACCCAGTGAAGTCAGGTGTACTGTCTGGTTTGCAGTGTAAGTATTGTTTTCGATGCACAAGTGTTAAAAGACACCAAGCACGAAACTAAAGTGTCTGATGGCAAATAAACATTTAACACCAGCAGAAGGCTGTATGAGTTAAATGCACACTACATCTACCTTTATGGCCTTTTTGGTTTCAACATATACCCAGCTAGAAATGTTTGGTTCTAGGAACGTTCTGAGAATGTTCCGTGCAATGGTTTAATAGCAGGAGAAAATGTTCAGAAAGTTGCAGTGAGAATGTTCAAATCACATTTTAGGAACGTTTTATAAATCATGTTCTGATAGTTCAGGCCACACTAACATCCTGAAAAGATCCTCAGACTGTTGCAGTAAGCATCTTCTACGTTTGTTTTTATGTAGTGTTGAGCAAATGTTTTATAAAAGGCGTCCCAGGCCTCAATAACATCCTGAAAACATCTTCAGAATGTTGCAGTTCAAACGTTTTGTCTTAGTTTAAGTTTTAACGTTATAGAACTTTATTTGAAATGATGAACATCCTTAAAACGTTGTTTGAATATTAGATTAAAACGTTTTATTTCAAACATGATTCGAACTTGTAGGTAATGTTAGCTGATGTTATGGTAACGTTCCCTGCTAGCTGGGTACTTTTCAGTGAAAGTATAAAGTCTGAAACTGTGAGCAAGAAAACAACTACATAAATAATTTTCCAAGAAATATTGTCAGAAAGTTGAAGAGGCCGCCCCCACACCACCACAGAAATGTTGAAATATTTGGCCTGATGTTAAACAAAAAACCTCTGAAATGCAGAGATGTCTATGGCAAATATCAAACTCAACTCAAACATAATCATGTTTAGGTTTTTGACCAAGAATCTCAGAGAAATTGCAGACAAACAAAGAGTTTGGTCGACCACAGAGCAGAAAAAAAAACCTGCTGGATGCATAAAAATACAGTGACCTCTTAAGGAGAAGAGGGTAGGAACAGTTTTACATCTGAACCTCGTGAACCTCCTCTTATGCCTCCATAAAATCCTTCACATAAAACTCTCCTTACATGGTCAGTGGAAGACAATTAATGAGAGCAATAATGGAAACAACCTCAAGGCCATAAATGTGGTTCTTGGAAGGAATCAAATAAGACGAATAGGAGCTAAGCAAAGACGTGCAGCTTTAAGCTGTGTTCGTATGATGTGCGTTCACATGGGGCTTAACTGCGACAGGACAACACTAATGCTGCACATGAGGGCAGCACCTCACGTCAGAGACTTATGACTTCTTTTAAATGTGTATACAGACGTCCGAGCAGTGACGCCTGTAACATGAGCATGCAACTCTCCTCAGGTGAGAAAATAAAGCTCCTTACTGACACTTATTCTATCCCTGTGGTGTCACAGCACACTGAAGGTCAAGGCTGCAGAGTACAAACCGAAAAAGACTTTGATAATATTAATATATCACTAAAATACATATTATAAGGCATACATTTGGCATATAAAAATGTACATAAACACCAATCAGCCATAACATTATGACGTAATATTGCCTGCCTTATACTGTGTAGGACCTCCTTTTGCTGCCAAAACAGCCCTGACTCATCGAGGCATGGACTCCACTAGACCTCTGAAGGTGTGCTGTGGTATCTGGCACCAAGACGTTAGCAGCAGATCCTTTAGGTCCTGTAAGTTGTGAGGTGGGGCCTCCATTGATCAGACTTGTTTGTCCAGCACATCCCACAGATGCTCGATTGGGTTGAGATCTGGGGAATTTGAAGGCCAAGTCAACACCTTGGACTGGTTGTCATGTTCCTCGAACCATTCCTGAGCTGTTTCTGCAGAGTGGCAGGGCGCATTATCCTGCTGAAAGAGACCACTGCCATTCGGGAATACTAGGTACTGACCACTGCAGAGCAGGAACACCCCACAAGAGCTGCAGTTGCAGAGATGCTCTGTCCCAGTCGTCTAGCCATCACACTTTGGCCCTTGTCAAAGTCGCTTAAATCCTTACGCTTATCCCTTTTTTCCTGCTTCAAACTCATAAACTTCGAGAGAGAGAAAAAAAAAGTTCACTTGCTGCCCAACAAAAAACCTTTTATACTCATTCAGGATGTCGTTTATTCTGTAAATTTGGTGAAACGTTGTTATAATCATGACACAAACTATAACTTTTAGTCACTCAAAGCTGGATTCTCTGTTTAAAACCATCAGATTAAAATAGCTTCTTATTGTCCGTGCAAATGTCTCATTTAAGATTTTATTTGCAGCTTTCAGACTTCCTTTGTCTCGCTGCATTCTTCAAACAGCGTTGTAACATCTCTATATTATAACAGTGCCGACACACATGCTTTGCAGTAAAGAGCGTGTTTATAGCATTCCTGACACCAAGCATGCTGGAGAAAAGTGAAAAGGAGAGAGTGACAAAGGGAGGAAAAAAACGGAAATAAAATAAGTTGTCTTTGGCAGTTTTCGGTTGTGGACGAGTGTTTAGTGTCCGACAGGCTCAGAAAAGATGAATATTGGTTTAAATTACAGGCCTGCATGGTCATATTGTTTGTGCTGCAAATAAACAAAAAGCAAAAGTGATGATTGAAAACACACAGAGGCAGAAATTCAGACAGCAGATTTGTAACAAAGGCTGTGAGATGTTTTTATTCTATTGTGGTGACTCTTGGTCTTTTTAAGTTAAAAAGCATGCAAACACTGTCTGGGACATAGAACCATGTAATAGGTTGATTTGTCGTTTTTGTAACGGAAAGTCAGAACAAAATTAGGCTCTAATTTGTGTTAAAGGATTATTTGATATAAAAAATCATTTTTCTACTCATGTTGAAGATAAACTTATAGAGAGATTAAAGGACTTTGCTTTCATGACACTTGTTAAAAGCTTGGTGTCTTTCATGCCGACCAGCCATAACATTATGACCACTGACAGGTCGAGCGAATAACATTGATTATCTCATTACAGTGGCCTCTGTCAGTGCGTGGGATATGTTAGGCAGCAAGTGAACATTGTTAGGCAAGTTGATGTGTTGGAAGCAGGAAAAATGTGTGAGAATGTCACATTAACGAGGGATAGATTGTGATAGCTAGATGACTGCGTCAGAGCATCTCCATGACTGCAGCTCTTGTGGGGTGTTCCCAGTCTGCAGTGATCAGTACTTTCCAAGAGTGGTCCAAGGAAGGAAAAGCAGTGAATTGACAACAGGGTCATGTGGGACCAGGGATCATTGATGCGTGTGGGGAGCAAAGGCCGGCCCATGTGGTCCAGTCCAACAGAAGAGCTCCTGTAGCTACAATGAAGCGCCTACAATGGACACGTGAGCATCAAAACTGGACCATGGAGCAATGGAAGAAGGTGGCCTTGGGAAGACACGGCACCTGGATGCACTATGGGAATGCTGCTATGGGAGTACTAAAGGCAAGCCGGCAGAGGCACTGTGATGCTTTGGGCAATGATCTGCTGGGAAACTTTGGGTCCTGCCGTTCATGTGGATATTACTTTAACACGTACCACCTACCTAAATGTTGCAGACCAAGTACACCCCTTCATGGAAACAGTATTCCCTAATGGCAGTGGCCTCTTTCAGCGGGACAATGCTCCTGCCACTCTGCAGAAATAGTTCAGGAATGATTTGAGGAACACGACAACGAGTTCAAGGTGTTGACTTGGCCTCCAAATTCCCCAGATCTCAATCCAATCGAGCGTCTGTGGGATGTGCTGGATACCTCAGCACACCTTCAGAGGTCTAGTAGAGTCCATGCCTTGATGAGTCAGGGCTGTTTTGGAAGCAAAAGGGGATCCCACAAGATATTAGGCAGGTTGTCATAATGTTATGTCTGGTCTGTGTAAGTCCTCCTATTTAAAACGTTTAGAAACCTTAACACTGTTTATCATCCAGATTAAGAAAAACAGTTTTCAGTATTTGTACTCACACAGGAGATTTGTGTTTCTGTGAAATCTCGTTCTGTACAGTCCGCGTGGGACGTCCCAACAGCTCAATGAGAGTTCCCATGCAGGGGGAGATTTCAGTTCAGTGCTGAGATCAGTGATGTAATGCAGGTAAACAAGAGCTCCGTGGATTACTGGTATTCAGATTGCGGCCAGATTACAGCTGTCACTGTTTGTCAGTCTTTACCAGTTACACAACCTTTAACCCTGTTAGGCTCTGACACAGCCTCAGAGTGTAAAAAGATCGCACATCATGTGGTATTAATCCTCCCACTCTGCTACTCACATTCTCCTCACACTGACACTGTCTCATCAGTGCAAATAACAACATTTAGGGGATGTAAAAACTTTTTCAAAAGAAGAGATAGATCATTGTGTCGGCTCGGTGGGAGCGTTTGCAGTATGGATTTCCAGCTTACAGGCGGTGTGACGCTGATGTCAGGGGGATGTCAGGGGGAAGCCCTCACACTTCAATTACCCAGATGACACGTTTTAATCCTTCATCTCCGTGGGAGATACTCAGTTTTTCAGCAGGCAAAGTGTGTAATACAAGGACTGAAAACACGGGCTGACAAAAGCCAGAAATCAAATAATGCATACATGGTAACTTTGCCGACTACTGCAAATATTATTGTAACCAATGAGTGTGGGTAAAAAAATGTGAATGAACAATGTATAACCCAGTAATGATGAAATGGTGCAAGAAAATAGCTTGAAAGAAGACGGAAAATGTCCTTGAAAAACAAAAATATGACTAATAAACTCACTATTGGAAATACCTACCATCCCTTACCTGATATGTTTCAACAGGTGGCTTTATTTTCTTTAGAATACCAGAAGTTACTATAAACTCCAAATTGTTTGTAATATATGTATATAAT
The DNA here is from genome assembly GCF_022749685.1 of Semicossyphus pulcher. Taxonomy (NCBI): domain Eukaryota; kingdom Metazoa; phylum Chordata; class Actinopteri; order Labriformes; family Labridae; genus Semicossyphus; species Semicossyphus pulcher. The sequence continues at coordinate 10,405,531 of NW_027211681.1, forward strand.
AGCGACAAAATTATCTAACAATTCCTTATATTAAAGGGTTCAATGTAGAGCTCTGGTAAAAAACACAAGAGAGCACTCCAAAGTTTCCTTACATCAGCATCTCTCTCTACATGTCACGGCCAGCCCAATCCAGATGTGAACCCCATTGAAAACCTGCTGAACGTGATCAAGAGGAAGATGGATGTTTACAAGCTATCAAACAAAGCTGAGCTGCTTAAATTTTTACACAAAGATTGGCATTACGTCACCCAACAGCAATGTGGAAGTTTAAAGATGACCATGAACTTGTTTTCTTTGCATTCATCGAGGCCTAAAAAACTTTTAGTTATCTCAACCAGTCGTCATGTTCTGCACATAAAAGACCTAAATGAGAATATTTTATTTGGAAGAAGGGAGAAATGTCGTTTACAATAACACAACAACACAATAACAATTTTATACAAACACAAAACTATGAATATTAGAACCAGAGAAAAACATAATTTTGCAGTGTTTTTATTCCGGAGCTGTAACTGTGTTTATATCATGGAATACATTTGTGTGAAAAGTTGTACAGAGCATGTATAATGATTTGAGTCAGGGTTGTGGTCTAAGAAAGAAGAAGTGTAACGTATGCGCCATGTTGGAGGAGGGAAAGTTAAATTGGCGCATTACTCCTTTAATTGAAAAAGTACCTCAAGACAACGAATCAATGTACGATTGTGAAACAATAAACAACATGGCAGCTGCTTGTTTACAATAGTCCTGCAGATGGAGGAGTATACCGATGCAACTATCAACTATCAATACAATGTGCATTTTTATACATAAACCAATTATATGGGTTTCATTGAGGGGTCATCATTTGTAATATATAGGTGAAAAAGGAGATTATAGGTGATACAAAACTACATTCAGTGATCATATAAACATGAATCCACACCTGTGTAGAGATTAAATATTTGACAGAATTTTTAATGTAACATTTTTTACCATCTTTGTTTCATGGTAAATAACAGCTCTGTTTGCTCCTGCATGTTTGCATGTGCTGTCCGTATATAGCATCATGGTCAGGGTTAGCAGGATAATCCTGGCTAATAAAACTCTCACACGGTGTGTCTGTCTGCACTGACCCACATGGGCGAGGCCCAATCCTATTACAGCCGGAGTAAGCTGCCAGCGCGTCAGGCGTCAGAGTCAGGAGTCGAACCTGCGTGTCAGAGCAGAGAACAAAGAGACAAACAGGAAAAACGCCGGGCTCAACCTGACGGGCAGCGTGACATATACTGTACCTGCCTCTGCTCTGAGCTTTAATACACACTCTGAGCCTGAGACGAGGGATAACGTGAGAGAAAACTCCAAACCAGAGACATACAAGTCTACGCCATGCATCACAAACACGCTGGCTCTACAGCACATGCAAAATGTTTCTCAGGACTGTTTATTTACACTTCATGCTCAGACAGAAATACCCAGTCAGATTTCAGGGTGATGACCTGAACTGCTGCTGGTCTCTGAGGCAGACGTTTTGACACTGCGATGATCGTTTGGACACGTTTCAGCCAGCAGTGCATCTCGTCTCTCTGTACATGTCAGCTTGGATTTGCTGTAAAAGTTCTCAGAGGCATTCAGGCTTTCTGGTACAATGACTTAACCAAGAGAAGGGCTGCAATTTCCTGAATGCATCCTGTTTCCGAGTCTTGCTGTGCTAGACCTAGACTTAAATGAATGAAAGGGTTTGTGTCCAACAAGTCAAATAGAAAGGGAAATAAAATCTTCAAACCACTTGTAGACAGATGTTTGAGGGACTCGTGTTACAAGAGTGAGTCATCTTAAATCAGATTGAAAACGAGAAAAAGAGGGAAGAAAACATGGAGCAGAAGCAGGCAGCAGTTTGAGTGGCAGGATGGTGAGTCACATCTGTGGTTCTTAAATAGGTTAAATAGCCATTATGCTGAATATACTGGTCCATGCCTCATGCACAATGTAAGATCACATAGGTCCTGACAACCAGAGATCTTTGCAGAATCAGGATCTAAGTTTAAAGAAACTGAATGTAGAGTGAAGTGAGGCACACAGTGTAAATCAGTCCAGCTCACACTGTGCAGCTCATACGAGTCGTATCCTGCAGGCACACTGTGAAAATACACACAGGAGGATAATTATTCTCCAGCCACTTGAATTACAGCTTCTGAAACTTCACGCTGCTGTCACGATGTATCGTGTCAGTGATCGGACTCTGATTACTTTCTTTACCGGCACGTGCAGGTTGTTGCAGCTCTGCCAACATCTGCAGAGTTACAGCCAGAGAGCGGACTGAAACCTTAACGAGCCTGAGCGCTCCGGCCGGCTCCGACGGTTAATCTCTCTTTAATGCGACTGTAGGTGCTCTGACAAACTGTAACACACTTAAAACAAGAAAGGCTTAATCATCTTACATTCAAGTCATTAAGCAGCTGACTAATGCTTTATTATGTGAAGGTGCTTTTACTATTAAAAGGAGGGTGTTTGTTAGTTTTTATTTGCCCATGCATCTTTACACTTTGACTATTTCTGTGATTCCCATCCTACAAGAGGAGTACCAAGATGAAAGCTAAAAATACATTCATCTTTTTTTTGGATTCTAAGAGTTTGGATTGAGTTATTAATGCAGACTCTCTAATGTTCATGAGTTACTGGATGATCTCTCTTCATCAGGACTCTGTAGTTGAACTGGTCTCATTTACGCAGCCATAGAATTTGCTTTGATTTGAAGGGTCACAAGCTAAAATGGTTGCAACCTCTGCTGACCTTTATGTAAAGAGTTCAACCAAATTATGAAGGCACATATTTTCTCTCTTAACGACGCTCCGTCCTCATGCCACCTTTGTCCTTCTACATTGGTGTAAAGCCGCCCCAGTGTGTGTTGCTAAATGGCATTCCGGCGTTGCAGAAGCAAAATGTGCGCGAGGTGTAAACAAACAAGTCACTGTTCCGCCCTGCCGGCTCTGCTGTTCACACAGACGCCGTTTCACCTCTGTTACTACATCTGATGCCGGCTCGGAGGCAGAACGACTTCACCCCACCATTACGCCTCCGTGCGTTCTATACAGAAGACGTTACAGAGGCGTAATAATCCCGCCTTGAACTGGCAGTGTAAAAAGCCCTCCTCTGTTTTATCTGCTATGGTTTGGTGACATCAGTCAGACTCCAGCCTCCATATTACATACAGGTATTCATTCATTATATCCATACTAATTAATATTCTCTATATATATTTTGTAGAGGCTAATCGCACATGACAAGAGTTAATCCATTTCAAATAGACCCGGTAATGTTAACTGCCTGTGTTCACCCCTCCCTTTAAAACATCTTTACCCCTTTAAATACAGCCGTGATCGCACTTTTATTTGTGATGCTGTTATCTTGAGCTTCTGTTCTTGTACTAATGTTCGTCCATCTTTTGATCTTAAGAAAACAATTTACAAGGATAACATGATCAATTAGCGCCGCTCTCTGATATACAATAACAAACATAAGTGGTAAGAGACGAACCTAACCTGTTAATAGTGTGTGTCTGTAACATGTGGCTCTGTGGGTTCTCTCCTTGTGATCATGCGTGATGCTCCGCACTCTGTGAATAAGCAGCCTTGGTTGCCATGACGACAACATCTCCATTTATCCTTGAAGCCAGATTTATTTTTGCAATTTCAGTGAATAATAAAAGAAAAGGCAGCAACACCAGCGTCAGTAACGGATTAAAGGAGATATTTTGCATATTTTATATTTCACGCTGTGGAAGGAGCCGGAGAGACGAGCAGAACGACACAAACTCAAATGTTTAAATCATGTGAGAACAGTGTGTGTTTTTATAGCAGGAAGGACACGCAGACAGATGCTCACTGGAAAATATACCATTTATTGAGTTCTCTTCTGACAAAATGATCAACTTTATCATAAAAATATATTTAAATTCATTACTAATACACAAAATAGACTTCTGTGCTGTGGGAGCAGCAGCTTTGAGGAGCAGAGGTGAAGGAGAGGAGAGCAAAAAGTCAGACTGTTTTTTTTTTTCTTCTTTGGAAAGTTCAAATTAAACTCATCACAAGTGGAAAGGATTTTTTAAAAAAGACTTTCAGTGGATAAAGAGCGGGTAGGACAAGTAGAAAAGGGCAAAATGGAAATAGTTGGAAAGGGAAAATAAAGTGCAAGAGAGAGAGAGCTGGATCCCTTTCCAGGTCAAACCTCTAAGTCATCAAAAGCTGCCTCCTTGCTATCACACAGTTACAACATTTCAACTGCTGAGTCTGCAGCTGGATCACATGAGGGGTGGTGGTAGTAAAAGGCAGAGGAGAGGAGGGTTAGACGATCCCGTATTTGGCCAGGTCGCTGAGCTCCATGTCCCCAAACGCCTCCCATGGGCAGATCACTGTGATGTCTGTGCCCAGACCCTCCATGCCGGGGATGTCGTCTCCGAATCTGAAGGGAAGAGACAAAAAAAAGATTAAAGATCTGTGGAGTGAAATTAGACCTGAAGTGGAAAATAAGACTTGATCTTTAATTCGTCTCACCCCTTCTGGCCGGGTTTGGGCGCCTTGCTCTTGAAGGTGCGCATGGCCCTCTGCTTGAATTTAGGTGGGGCCTTCTTGTCAGCGGGAACTGCGACTGCGACGTCAGACATTGTGATGAGTTACTGAAACAGAAAAAGGACAAACGTTATGAAATGTAGGCAGAAATCTTGTTGCTGAAATAAACTTGCACTTTAACTTTCACTCAGCTTTAGCTCATTTTCAAGCGTCTTCAAATCCTGTTTGCTTTGACTTGTGTTTATTTCGTCCGAATGTCCTCTTACATCTCATGTACAGCACTTTAACTTGGCCTTGTTGTTGTGAGGTGCTAAACAATGTACTATTTTCCTCTGCAACATCTCCAACAATCTCCCCTTTAAAGAGTTATTTTTCAGTTTAATCCCCCCACTCTGTGAAATGCAACCCCATTAAGCTCTACAGTAAGTTGTCCCCTTATCAACTCCACTGGTTCCATTCAAATCCATCATGTAAAAAGAGCAGAGGATAACAGAAAGAAACAGAGGCCGAGCCTTGTTAAGGACCAAAAACAAGGCCTGCACGTCCGCTCAGAGAGTCTCAGATGTTATTTTAGCTCCATTTCAGACAAAATACTAAAGACGAATCACTATAAAGCCACCACTCTGTCTGTCCATCTCCTCTGTAAGATGTTACTTGTAATCAAAGCAGTAAAAGTCTCAGGTACCGCCGACACAGCTGAGAAAATTGCAGTTTCATCTCACCTTGTTGTTCGTTGCTTCCGATGCCTTCTGATGAGTCTCTGTTACTCCTCTGTTGTCGGACTTCTCTCCCCAGCCGGCTGTCCCTTTTTAAAGTCCCCGAGCTGCTAATCCCCTCAGATGTTCCGCCTGCGTCTGTGTGCCAACTCGGCTCTGCCACTTCAGTAACAGCTCAGACACAAATAGACGAGATAAAGGAGAAGCAGATATAAATATGAGGTGTATTTAGAGTTAGATGAGGCTGTAACCTGTGAAGTAAAAGAGAATGTAGAGGTGTCATTTATAGGCTGGAAATCAGGACGATAATTAGCATCACAATGAAAGCTATTCATTGTGTGTCTATCTACATATAATGAACTGTACTGCATGTAACAAGGAAACATTTACAATGTGGTAAATCTGACACTTTTATTACGGTAAAAATAATTGTTCACTTAGATTTAGTAACATGAATAATGTATTTACTCTGTATGAAGAATAAATGTGGATATAAACACTGCTCTGGTCACTTTGTAGTTGTAAATCTGCAAACACAAGAATAACAGGCACCAAGTCTCTACAAAGAAGAAGAAAGGAGCCAAGTTATGCTTAATGTGCACAAACAGTCAATAACACAAAAAGAGGTTACGCCAGCAGTTTGTCTGAAGCCTTTAATAAATTATTCATCAATAATCAAACGTTTCTGCCTTTAACAGCTCCCTTCTTTTTCCTTCATTTTTATCATGTAGCCACCCACTGCTACGACATCTACATGTCTGATGGTACTGAGTATACAGCTTTAAGTTCAGTTTTTTATGTAAAGTTTCTACTCATTATTCACTGACCTGCACTATTACGCTTTATCTTACCAATAAGTTAAAGGAAACGCATACTGTTCTTCTACATACATATCTGATCTACAGTGTTAAGCCCACTTCCAGCTGTCCTGTAGAATAAATAATATATAAATATCACTTTACTACTATATTTATCTTAATGTGGCAGTTGCATATGTTCATACTGTATTAATTTCATCCATCGATCCATTATCTATTCTGCTTATCCTGTTCAGGGTCGAAGGGAGCCTATCCCAGCTGTCATTGGGCGAGACGCGGGGTACATCCATCCACATAAAGGGACAGACATCCTTTCATGCTCACATGCAAACTCCACACAGAAAGGCCCGCTACGTCTGATTCGAACCAGGAACATTCTAGCTGTGAGGCGACAGCGCTAACCACTGCAACCACCGTGCAGCTCGAATTTATTTCATACTGTTCATAAACATCTCGGTTTCTGGCTGAATCAAAACATGTAAATTGTAGACCGAGTTGAAGTCTTGTTTTTCTTAATGTTGCTGTGTTTTATTTAAACCAAAGAGCCGCTAAACTGCCTTTCCTTGTTTTTATAATGAAGTGACAATAAAGATCTAGCAGCAAATTCATACAAAATTAGATATTAGTAAAGAATCAGAGCGGATGTGCTCAGTAAGAAGAACATAAATAAGGGCCATTTTTTGTGCTATCTGCAGACATTCACTGTAAAACCGCTTCATTCAGTTCATCACTCTGTGACAGTTACTTTAATCATCATTTCATCTTGTATGAAAAGTTTGGGTTTTAAAAATGAGATGTGACGGGCAGGATTTGTTTTAAACTGCCCTAACAGAAACTTGCCAGCATCACTTCCTTCATAAGTTGGTCCCATAATCACTATTTGACTCGTCCAATGAAGTCCTGTGTGTGAAAACACCACCACTTTAATACTTTACAAATTTGTACCTGTAGGTCAATTTAAACCATGAAACACGAGGGCGGTTTGAAAACTGACAGAATGCACAACACTGAAAAAGTAAAGCCTCCTTGTTTGTACACAAACGTGTCTGAAGTTGGCCCATGCATGTGATGTAACAGCAGCGATGCTCTGAGCTGCAGGCAGGTGATGAATCGCTTAGTGTCAGAGAAAGAACGCTTAACTATTCAGCCTTTAATCTCCAAACGCATGGCACAGACTCATGTTACAGGGGGACAACAGTGACACTGCGAACTGTACAGTCATATTAATAATGAACCATGTGTGTTAATGTTACATGACAAGAGGTGTAAATTAAAGATGCACTCTTGTTATCGCACCAACATCTGTTTTTTTATGTTATTCTAGTAAAAGTGCCTTAAAGACAATTTTTTTTTGACAGTTTTACTTTTTTTTTTGCTGATTCAAACTGACGTGTGACATGAACGCTCTGGAAAAACTCTCCAGCAGACCTTGAGTTAAGATTTTGGTTTAGATAATTGTTTTTAAGGACAACAATGAACACTCGTGAACAAACCGTTGTATGCTTTAAAGCTCCATTGTAAAGGTGGTAGTACAATTATGTTATGTTATTTAAACATCACAGAACATTACTTTTAAAATGCACCCATTTAAAGAATAGTACATCCAGAGTCACATCCAAAAACATGTCATCATTATGTAAATGCCTTCACATGTCCTGACATAGGGTCATCTTCTGAGCCCCCTCCTAATCTCACTGAGAGGCTTATTAGAGGGCGGGGAGCAAAAAATTATAGATGAAGCACGTCAGGGGGATTTGTTCTGTGAGTATATAAGATGAGCAGCACAGAGAACCAGACACACTCAAACTGACCACAGAGACTCCTGACAGCAGCCCAAGGTGCAACTGAACACACAGGTAAGAAACTCTGAACTTTCTTTAGCTGCAGACTTTGGCAAACTTTCAACTATGCTGGGAGGATTAAGGTTAGAGTGACAGCGCAGGAATGTGCTGAGGAAGGCTGCAGATAGATGCTGTGATGTGTCACTGAGAACTGGAGAAACAAAATATTTTTTTACACAAAAGTATCTGTACAATCTGGGAAATGTTTTACTTTTAAAAGCAGCTGAACAACCAAAAGATTTCTTTTATTTTAGTCTTTGTATGTTGTTATTCGTGCACTTTACAGCCTTTTTTGTATATTTTCTTGTCCGTCTACTCGATTTTACTCATTTAAATTATTCCCTTCTGTAAGACTCTAAACAAATGCTGTTTGAAGTATTATATAAGCAGTATTTTCATGGCGACTTACTTAATTTTAAGCTTTGCTATCTCAACTGCACAGAAGTGATTTATTTTGCCCTTTTTTTCCATTTAATGAACTAAAAAAAAAGAATAACCTTAAAAGCACATCAAGTTTGATATCAGTGCTTGACTGGTGTTTTTCTAGTAACACAGTTTGAGTTGGAGTGGAGGTGGTTGTTTTTTAGACCAACATGTTAGTGTGTGTGTGTGTGTGTGTGTGTGTGTGTGTGTGTGTGTGTGTGTGTAAAAGAAAATATTGTCTAAAATTCATATTTTAGTTTCGGTCAGATCACTCCTCTGCTTCCAGCTTAGTTTAAAAAAGTAAAAAAGACAGCAGTGTTACAATGTTATAAGAGACAGGCATTAGCATGCACATGTTAATGACAGAATAGCAGTAATGACATAAGAGACAGCATTAAGTAAAAGTTCATTTAAAAAAGGAAACCAATACAACACAAGTGCTTTGCTGTCAAGTAAGAAGCTGAAGTGTCTCTAACTGTAACACGATCTTCTGATTTGTGTATGACATTAACTCAGCACGTCTCTTCATTCAGTAAATGTTGGATCTCCGTTCGTTTATTTGATATCATTTGGTTTCCATTTTGGCTCAAACATATGTATAAATTTCAAGAAACAACTTGAGAGTAAAAAGTATTAGACAGACTTTTATCAATATGTGTTGGAAAATGCACAGATACTTGGCTGTGCTGGCCCTCCATAGCAGAACGTTACACATAGATACATATTGTATATGAGCACACTAATGCTTATATTGTTAGCTGTGGCTAAAAGAAAGCAGGGGCACTCTGTGACTAAATTAGGACGTGTAAAAAAATATATCAGGGTGTGAAATTTCAAAACTGTTTAATTGAGAGTTTATGACAAATTACACAAAAATGACCACATATGTTAGCGTGTTCAAAGATGCCACCAGAGAGGTCACGTGCAAAGCTGCTGAGCTCCCTGTAAAATATAACTGAGGTCAGATTAAAGCAGATTTTAGTTGTTCAGGTCAAAATGTTCTCACACTCATGGTTTATTATTCACAACATGCAGCATGCGTGTTGGCTTCAGACTCACTGAGGAATTAGATGAACTTAGTAATATCCTGGAAACAAGATGCTCAAGATGGCCTGACAGTAATCTTTAAAGCCAAGGTGTAAAAATAGTCAAAGCTGTTTGTGTAACAAGGTCTTAAGGTGTTTTATGAAAGCTTTAGGCTATAATTTGACCTAACTTAGGGAGGTTATATCATCTAAGCATGGGGCAGAGGGGCTTAGAGGAGCAGGCGGAGGAGGGGTCTTGCATATAGAGATGAACTAATTATATGTTGATTGTTTTGTTTTCTCAGAGCATAAAAGATGGCAGACACAGCCGTTGCAGCTCCCGCCGACAAGAAGGCTCCTCCCAAGTTCAAGCAGAGGGCCGCTCGTACCTTCAAGAGCAAGGCCCCCAAACCTGGCCAGAAGGGGTAAGATCAAGTATAAAGTCACCAGTGGTAGAAAGACACCAAGTGCATTTAATCTAGTACGACGTTGAGGTACTTTTGATTGAACTACATTTATCTCAGAGTAAATGTTACAAGTGACTTCTATAATTCAGATTTTACATTTTAAAAGTTTATAATAATTAGATAAACTAAGATTAAACCATGGCCACCAAATGTTTGTATTTAGTTTTGTGTATTTAGTAAGAAATACTTACATAAAAATAATTGCCTTTATTTTCAGATTCGGAGACGACATCCCCGGCATGGAGGGTCTGGGCACAGACATCACAGTGGTCTGCCCATGGGAGGCCTTCGGTGACATGGAGCTCAGCGACCTGGCGAAATATGGAATCGTGTAGAAACCTCACCATGTTTCTTCTACAACCGTTTTACCTCCTGTCACTGCTTTCCTTCGCCCTGCCCTCCTTCACCTCCTGGAATACCTGACCTGATGTTTGTTGTTGTGTTAGGCCCACAAGAGATTTGAGGAAAAAAAGGCAAAATTGCCGAATGTAACTTTATTAAGTTACGATATATTATAATTATGAATATATACATGCTTCACTGAGATGTCCATGCTATATGCAGTAATTCCACATGTCCTCCCCCCTTCTTTGCACTTGGCCTGTTCATTTCTGAGAGACAATGATCAAGCCTAAATTTGTTGTAAGAGGGTTCACCTGCTACTAAACCTTCGCTCATCTCTCCTGCCTTTTCCAGTCCATGACCTCCCCCTCTTTGGAGCTATTCCTTTTTCCATGTACAGATGTTTATGATATATAAATCTATTTTTATTTTTATGAACCATGAAGTCAATTTGTACATAGGAATTGGAGTTTCAGTTGAGTATGTGTCAATAAATATTTTCCCCAAAATAAATGTTTTTTGTTTGCTCTTTTTTAAACACACAGTACATCTTTGGAAATTGATCAACAATCAGGAAGAAATTTACGGAAGAGAATACCAAGCAACATACATGATATCAGCATTATTACAGCTGATATGAACAAGATTAATAGCTATCCTGGCAAATGTTAGCATGCTAACACTCTACAGATGGTGAACATGGTAAACACTGAAGTTGCTTAACAATATGTTAGCATGCTTACATTAGCTTGTAGCTCAAAACACTAAACCATGTAGGGCCAACCACTCATGGCTTGTATGAACAATAATAGCTATCCTGCTAACACACTAAAGAGGGTGAACATTGTAAACATTGAAGCTGCTTAACAATATGTTAGCATGCTTACATTAGCTTGTAGCTCAAAACACTAAACCACATAGGGCTTACCACTCATGGCTTGTATGAACAATAATAGCTATCCTGCTAACACACTAAAGACGGTGAACATTGTAAACATTGAAGCTGCTAAAAAAATGTTAGTTTTCAAAGTAAGAAAAACAAAAGCTCTGGCACTCACAGGATCATGTAAAACCGACTTTAATGTGGGTCAAAGTCAGTGTTTTAAGTCAGTTTTACATGATCCTATGAGTACCGGAGCTTTTATTTTTCTGGATTTCATTTTCTACCGTGCACCTGCAATGATATTTTGTAGCTTAGTTTGGAGTTGCGCGCGCTGCCACTGCTGTATTCAGTTTTCAAAGTGAGTATGCTAGCATTCTTACATTAGCATGTAACTCAAAACACTAACCAAAGTGAACCCCTCATAGCTACAAACAATATTAATAGCTATCCTACTAACACACAACAGAGTTTGAACATGTTAAACAGCTAAGCAAAATGTTAGCATTTGCATATTAGCATGTAGCTCAAAACGCGTAACTGTACCGTCTATGTTACCAACTTGTGCTCCACATAGCCCCTAGTATGACTGTAGATTCTTGACATATGACCAATGTGAAAGGTTTCATTTCTGGTTCTTAAAAAACACTTTAGGTCTTCTATCGTTTTGCCTCTTCAGCCAGCAACTTTACAGTTTTGGTTCACTCTAATCCACAATCCAGCCACAGCAGGCAACTTTGTAGACAGTATAAAGCTCTGATAAACACACTGCATGCTAATGCTACCTGTCCATAAACAAACAACAGAAAGAAGTAAGTCGTTAGCTACTGAATACAGAGAAGTATTAGCTGTTGCAGAGGCAGATGCAGCTGTTGGCAGTGAATGTTGGATTCATAATTAAGCTAATTGTTTGCTCACAAGTTTCCATATTAACTTACAAGATTAATTTATGTAAGGTTTATGTTCACAGCTTCTTTCCACTACTCTCAAGTGGTCAAAGAAATCTGTTGTGTTTGAGGCAGCTTCACTTGGTGATCAATACTGACATTTTAAAATGAGCAGTCGGACACTGGCAACATCTGTGCGTATAATAATGTGAGACACTATAATGTAGCTCTCACACATTTCAATTAATAAATAGAAGAAAGAAAACCACATGAGAGCTTGATCACAACAAAACATTTTTATATAAAACATTTTATATGGACATTCAATAACAAAAAAACATAATGGCAGTCAAAGGGGATATAGACATGACGGAGGGAGAGGACTGGTCATTGACAAACTGTAGCAACTATGAAGAATGGCCACATAGTTTACTATAATACAGTGGCAAGAAGACCATGACAGGAAAATGTAGCTGCCGCATGTTCTTTGTGCGGCGGCCATTTTGTTTGTCAGCAGGTCTTTTTGCTAAACAGCACTGTGCTCTTTGTTGTGTTAGCTAGCGTCAAACTGCTAGCTGCCTGTCATTCTCCAGAGTGTAGTGGTAAAGAAGGACGCAACTGGGCTCGGCTGCTAAGGAGTCAAAATATGAAAGACACAAGATTCATGCAAATCGTTTTCTTTTTTTTTTTTTTTTTATAACTTGACAAGTATCGCTCATGCTGGTTTGTCCATGCCTTTAGTGGCTTTGTAAGTCCATCTATGTGTATTTTGTGTGGTTATTCTCAAGTTGGGAACCAGAACGTGCTGCGGACTGTTAGTTAGCATCTTTGGCTAGGTTTATTTTTTCTTCGTCCAGAGCACATTCAACGGTAACTTGGAGATATTTAAAGAGAAATGTCATGAGAAAATTCAACAGCAGCACATTTAATTAATTAAAAAAAAACAACTATTGACCTGCATGTTTTTCCAAGTGTGAGAAATGAAAAACACAACAGTAGCTTTGAAATTTTTTTGAAAAAAGAAACAAAACATAACAGCCCCATTGAACTCACAATTCAGATCATATCCCACAATGACATGTTGGAATACAACCTTCTTATGTATGAGAGATAACACTTTCAGACATTATATTTGATAACTTCAAACAAACCTGGAGCCACGATGCTTGCAAAGCTGAGATTTATCCATTGAAATGTAAGGAGTCTGATTTGAAACTGAAAAATAAATAGAAAAACTCAAAAAGAAAGACACACAGGAAGGAGCATGTTCGGTTTAACCAAAGTGCTCAAATCCTACGTTCATTTATTCCAAATGTCTCAGTCAGCTGCAAAATATGGACACAAAAAGAAAATGTATTTTGACATTATTGTATTTTTTTTAAAGATATTTAAATGTCATGCTAACAGATCCTATAATGAACCCAAAAATAAAGACATATAAAGCCTGTAATGAATATTAAACTAAAGGAACTAAAGTTTGGTAGTGTTACACGCACACCTCTAGTTTTTCACTATTCAGGTATGCTCCCGGCGCGAGATAAAAAAAATTGAAATATAACCTTAATGGAGAAGGATATGGATATAAAAAGACAAACTGAAGCTGAAAGAAGGTAAATAAAGACAGCAATAGGATTATCAAGGATTATGATAACAACAATAACAAAGATAATATATTTATACATACGGCAGAAAAATGTGCTTTCTACAAATCTTTGGAACGAAAACAAAAGCCAAAAAAAGCCACGATTTGGAAATATAGAATACAACGGTATAGAAATATGCACAATAGTAAGGTGTTTTGCATTTAAATATTTTTCTATTAACTCACGGACAGAATCTCTCTCTTGCTCAGTAATAGCTGCTGGCAGCATCTCGAACACAATCACCAACTAAAGTGTGTTTCAGGAAGACTCTTTCAATGTTGGACGCTGCTCTAAAAAAGATGGAGCCTGAGGGGAAAACCAAATAATAAATCTCTACATTAAAGGATCAAAAACTACTGAATCTCAGGGTCGTGTGTGGACGATTTAGTTTGATCTAAAGCGAAAAATCAAGTCAAGAAGAAGAAGATGTTTCATGTGTAGTGTTGAACTCTTTGTAGTGTTTACACACAGTGCAGTGTTTACATCCTGTGCATGAGACGGATCATGTGAGACTACAGCTGTGTCGCATCGTCGAAATGTGAAACGCATGTAATATAGAGTTTCTGATTTTACCCCGAGGTTCACTGTCGGATCTACATGACAGCAGTGGCTGCTGAGTCAACAAAATAATGCTTTCATAAGAATAATAATGAGAATAATTACAATAATAATAATAATAATTTGGTAACTTTTTTCTCTAAACTAATTTCTTTGCATATCATAACAATTTTAAGTTTAAAGGTTCACCATTTCCACATACTAAGAAAACTTGAGGTAAGGAACAGCTCTAATAAACCTCCCACCTTCAGCTTTCAGACATGATTTCTGTAGCGTTATAAACTGTCACATCATCTCTCCGAGCCGCCATGTTTCAGTCTCCCTCTACCAGAACGCAGCAAGCATGGACTTCCTCTCTCTTGACTATCCGCCCACACTGAGGAGGAATTATAAAATCCATCTGTGGCTGTTTTTAACCATTTTAGTGACTCGTCATTCTGGTGTAAAATGTTCTCAGGCGCTCTTTTGATGCACCTTCCTGCTTTCCTGACGTTTTGTGGAGGCTCTGATCGCTCCTTTCCCTCTCTTTTGCCTTAAACGTCGAGTGTGTGCAGACCACACAGCGCTCGCCTCTTTCTCAAACATGGTCGACAGCTATTTAAATGTCACTTATCCACATACGGCCTTTGGAAGAACATCTGGGCTCCATCCCGAGTCTTGTGCTGCTGAGTGCCGAGGGAATAAGAAGAGGGGGACTATAATACAGCCGTGCAGTAAGGAAGGTGGCCATTTTTAGTCTTTTTTTTCTTATTTTTTTAATGTTAAGGCCATCCGTCAGTCTTTAATACAGCATTCCTCTATTTCTGTAGTAGCGTATATAAGAAAACGTGGGACTGCTCTGGGGTGGGATCTGAAATATCTTTGATGTGGTCGACTCCACACTTTAAAACTGGGTGCAGTCCACCTCCACGACAACAGAGGGAGCTCTTTCAGAGAAATTCAATGGAAGAGAGGAGCTCCTGGGAAATGTAGTGTCTTTAGTAAGGGGCAAATCTACTGTAGCCTCCCCTGTACAGTGTTGCCTGTGGAACAGCAAAAGACAAACATTTAGTAAATAAAATCGATTCTTTTTTTTTTGTTAAATGTTTTTCATTATTGTCAATAAACTTCATTAAAAGATTAAACACTTTAATTTAGTCTTACATCCAAATTGTAACAGGTGAACCCTCTTCAGAGCCTCTGTCATGTCAGGTGACATTTTTGTTTTAACAGAAATCATCACAGTTACTGTTGAGGCAGTCTTTGTTGTGAAAAAACTGAACGTACTAAACACATAATAATCAGTGGCTAAAAACATGTTCCAACAAATGTACTGTTTATTCATCTTGTGGTAGAGTTCCCCTCAGTTCACTGAGCCTTTTAATAAACTAGAGCTATATATCTATGACCTGCATTGATGTGCAGCTTTAGTGGGAATTAAATGCATTAAACTGCATTGTAATTAAATACATGTGAGTACACGTGTGTGCTCAAGCTACTCACCATGGCTCCAACACCGTAGGCGGCCGGGGCGAGTGCAGCATGGTAAGGGTCTGCTGTGTAAACTCGTCCGTAGCTGTCAGGAAAAAGGAAACACGTCAAATCACAAAAAAATTACTTAAGAAATGTTTTTTTTTAAACTTCAATAATCATCTTCTGTTCTCTGATGTGTGGGAACGAACCCCAACCGACTTAAAGTTTCCTCTCGCCTAATGACCTGCAGAAAATGATCCAAACATCTTGATTTCTTGTTGCTGATTATTTGTTGTTATTGGTCATTTGTATTTGTAGCTGCAACTTTCTACGTTCAAATGATGCTGCAGGATATAACGGATGGATCCATTCTTACATGTTGTACTTTTAAACCCTCATATTTCAGCCCCTGTTTTGTTCTGTTGCATTTGTGAGCTGAATATCTTCGTGTATATCATATCTCTGTTACTTCTTCTTATCCAGGTGGACTTTAACCAGACCTGATTAGTAGCACAGCACTTTGGTGCTCTAAACAAAGCGACTTGCCCACTTAGTTTAAGCAAGCAGCTAACATCTGAAGGCACTACAGCCCACTCACCTGTCACTGTACGCTGCTGCTGCAGCCGCCGCTGCGGCAGGAGTCGCTACCGCAGCCGGCTGGGCATAACGATACGCTGCATAGCCACCCTGTGATGAGGTGGTGAAGGGGGAGAGAGGTGGAGGGCAGGGGAGGGAGAGATGGGGAGAAACAGAAACAAGTGTAAATTATTGTTAAAGGTTTGCTGTAGTTCCTCTGAACACTAACGGTCTAGTGGTGGATCTAAAGGGTTACATTGTGAGAAAAACTGCTGAGAAAGAGCGAAAGATTAACAAGCAGACAGCACAACTGGCTAATCTGGTGCAGTACAGCATTCACAAGGATGTAGCTCAGGCTCTGTGGGGTCTCTCCCTCCATGGCTAACATGGAAAAAAATCACGTTATTCGTGTACAACACTGGAGTGCATTATCTTTGTCAGCCTGCGTTGGACATGGAGGGAGAGAGAGTTCAAACCCATAACTGTGCCCCACCCCTGTTCCCCTACCAAAAACACACAGTTAAAGAAAGGGGAAGGGGTGGTAAGATGATTGTGTCATTATTTATGTTTGGATGGACAGCTGATGAACAGACACAAAAAAAAACTACAGGTGTAAGAAGACAGTCAGCCAGTTGGATTAAAAAGAGCACGCACACACACGCACACCACGCTCACGTGGCCAGCGACCAATCACTGACAGACACAGCATGCTTCCCAAACTCAGAACGTCCAGAATATTAGGCCAAACATCCCTATAAAAAACAAAAACACACACCGCTGCATTCTACCCTAAAGGATCAGTCACGACCAAGTCCCCGCATTCAGGACCACACAGTGGCTGCTATGGGAGGAAGGCTGGACCGGGAGGGGGTGGGGGGGTGGGAGAGGAAGGGGTGACTGAGAGGTGAAAACGTGTACAGGGGGATGAAGAGTCAAAAGACAGAGGAAAAGGCACAGAGAGGTAAAACTAGAGTAGAGAAATAATAAGCGTATAGAAGAAGGAGAAGGACACTTGGAGGATTTACAAACAGGAAATGTTTTAATTTAAGACTTAAGAAGAAAAGGAGAGAGCAAGAAAGAGAGGAAATAAAGAATGACAGAAGAAAGGGGGGGTCGGAAAAATGTGGAGGAGAAAGGAAGTAGGGAGCAGAGGGGGACTGGGGGAGGAGTCAGCCTTGTAAGTATGTCTGCATGCCGACATTGATTCAGTTAGCATGCCACAGGTGAAACAGATAGGGAGATTCCTGGAAGGGGTCTGAATAAACTGCTGACAGAAACTGTCCTACATCACTCTGACTACTGGATACGTCTCAGCTTTCAGAGTCAGTATTCAGATATCATTTGTTTTTATTGTCCTGCTTGTGTTTCGAGGATGGCGATGAAGCTTGCTGAGACATTACAATTTAAGTGTTGTGCATGATTTGTGAAGTTTTAGCCTGCGTTCATAAAAACAACGAGTATAAAAAATGATGATGGCATCTGCGGTTTGCCTCAATAATGCCAGTTATGGACAATTCTTTTAACATTTTTGGAATGAATGTGGGCGATGAAATTGTCAGAGAATATAATAAAATGTTGTTTGTCTTAATGCATATTGTCTCCATAACATTGACCAAGGAAGTATAGCAACATAGGACAAAATGCCTTTATTCTAACACTGGGGGGGAAAGAGTGCAGATTTTAGTGACCCACGGTTAAAGGATTGACCTTCAATACTGCACTTAATGTTCCCTAAAATGTTAATCCATCTCTCCTGTCAATATTTTTTGGATAAAAATTTGATGTCGTATCTTTTTCCTTACGAATTTAGATTTCAACTTGATTTATTTTCTCCCCCTTCCGCAACTCCACCCATGTCAGAATCCAGTGAGTTAGTAGAAGAAGACAGAGAAGGCATTTCAATCTCAGATGGTCAATAATGTCTAGCAGCACGCAGTCATTGGAGACGAGGAGGATGCACACTGGCTCTCAAACAGAGTGTGTAAACCCTACCTGGGGCAATCTGCCACTAATGTCCTGAAACACTAGTCTACAGAGAGAACAGAAACAGCTATTGTCAACCTGGTCACACGTGCACGCACACACACAGACACACACTCATAATCGCATTGGTACAAACTAACTCACAAATGCACAGAGACAAACCCGAGAGGAGTCTACTCGTGAATGAACATGTTGATGGAACTGTGTGCGCTCGTACTTTTATTTTGAAGGAACATTTTGTACTTTATGATTGAACTTAATGTGCGACTGGAAAAGTGATTTGCAAGATAATTTATATAGATGAGATAAGTCAAAACACCCAGAAGTACACGTCTCTATGGGTTTGGTCCGTGCCGTTTCACACTTGACAACCCACAGGCAAGGGGGGGAGGGGGGGGGACGTAGGTGAGCAGTGAAGCAGTAGAGGGGGACGGTATACTTACATAGAGATCAGCCGCACCGTAAAAGCCATCCTGATAGGCCATCACACTGAGAGAGAGAGACGAGAAAGGGAGGATGGAAGGGAAAAGGAGAGAGTCCAGAGGAGCGGTGGAGGAAAGTAGAAACAAAACAAAAAGATGGTGTGATGCGCCACCGTGTGGGCAGTGCAGAAAACAACAGAGGAGAGATGTGAGAAAACGGTGCCAAACAGGATGTGAAAGAGAGAAGAGAAAGAAGGTGAGATTATTACACACCGTGCAACATGCAGGACAAAATACCACCTCTTTGTAAACTAATGTACCAACTTCAGTGTGATACTACTGCAGCCACTGAGGCTAATGGGAATGAAGGTTCCTGAAGTATTTCATTCTGACTTTTGTGGTACAAGGAAATGGTATTTCAGCTCAGCAAACTAGCACTGTCAATACTTCAAATATATTCAAACACACAGCATGCACAATTATGAAATACAATTTTTAACTAAGTGAAGACATGCATTTAGATGTAGCTGTTATCATCAATAGCAGCTTATTAGCTATAGCTTTCAAATGTGGGTATGTTTGAGTTTGTTTACCCCGGGTATGTAGGGATGGCAGGTTGTGGCACAGCCGCCCTGACCGCGCTGTAGACGGGCCGGGCACGACCCCGGAGATGAGCGCCCCGAAAGGTCGCGGCGGCGGTGGAAGCAGCTGCTGCTGCAGCCGGGTACGGAAACCCCGGTACTGAGAGAGAGAGAGAGAGAGATGGGCAGGGAGCGAGTCAGATATAGAAGCTACTTCAGTTTCTGAAAGATGACAGTATTGTTGTGACGTTTGTCAGGTACAAGATAAAAAACTATACTTGTTTTCATACCTGTGTAGAGTTCAGGACTGTACATGGCTCCAACCATTGGACTCAACTTCCACCCAGCTACGGTCAAAGACAAATAACAATGAACATTTAAATTTTCACTGAAAACTCACAGAAGCAACGTGATATATTATGACATTATGCAGATGTTGACAGTGCTCTCTGCTGTTTATTATATTGTTCATTTCAAATTAATTATAAAGCTTTCTAACTGTTCCGAGGGGCACAGTGGACCATTTAGTAATATATAAACTTTTACTAGAGTTTATTCAACAAAGTTCTTTAGTAAAAAAAATTATTACTACAATAAAATTTAATTATTACATTAATTCATTATTACAACACAGCAGCTTCAGATTTTCTATCATTATAACTTTGAACTTTGAAAAATGTGACTCTTTTAATCGCTATTACAGCTTTTATTTTCTCTCTTTTATCTCGTTCAGTTTTTTTATTTCTGCTTATTGTTTCTACTTCTTCCTGCTTCGTCCCCTTGCTTCTCGTGTCGGCCATGTTGTGTGGGTTCCTGTTGCCTCTTGGATTTTGTGCTTTGCTTGTTTTTTGCTTGGTTGTCAAAGCACTTTATAAACTCTTATTTTTAAAGGTGCTTTATAAATTAATCATTATTATTATCATTATATAATATATATATAATATTATGTATATTATTTATACGATCAGAATTGGAAACCAATAGTTCTTAGGAGTAAAACTCAAGCACCTTTCAAGTACTTTCAAGGTTCCCTATACACACAAAACAGACCATCTAAGTCTTTATTATCACATATGAAGTGATAATATAAATGGGATTACATAAAATAAGGTTTACAGAATCCTTTAAACTGAAAGCAATCAATGTATATTATATAAATGTCACTGTTTTTGATTCTACCAGCTGTACGTCTTCCTTCCTGCCACTCTCAAAAAGACATTCTTTATGTATTATTTGTTGGCCAGTCTGTTGTAATTAAAAAGCAGCATGCTGCTGAAATTGATAACAAAATCCACCTGTTCTCTTTTAACCACTCCTCGTCTGGTTGGAAAACGACAGGACACAACACACAAATATGGCGACTGGATTGTTTTATTAGGAATTCTAAAATGTTTGACTTAGAGAAGTCGATGAAACGACAGATTATTTTGAGTATTTTTCAAGGTGATATTCCGATTGAAACGTTATCATAATCTTGAAAAAAAGGACCAAACCTGTTTTATTAGATAATACTGTATCAATCAAACAAAAAGGCAGAGTCTGCTCTTGTTAAGTTCAAAGCGTGTTACCGTATGGCAGAGTTGCGAGGCCCTCCCCGTTAGAGTACGGTGTGGTCATCTTCTTGTTTGTCATCACTCTGGCTGTGGCATTATTCACCTGGACATCAGAAACAGCGGTCAGGTGCTACATTGATCCAGTTTAACAGGTAAATAAGTCCTGATGAATTATCCAAATGATGCAGAATCCAATTACATTAAAGTTTATGTTTTAATATGTTTAAACTGATCTGTGAAACATGAGGGAGATACTCTACATTAACGAGGGTCAGATCTTTCATATTACACTTGTGTTGAAGTGTGAGGTGTCATTATACTTTCAATAGTTTTCACTTATGACAGAGGTTAATTCTGTTGATGAGCAGCGATGGTATTTAATGCATGCGCTTCTTTTAAAGGAGAAAGACATTGAAAACAAGGATCCTGGTGAGTATTCAGGCAGTTTTGCACACAAACAATGCAACCATTGGCACACAGAACAAAGAAAACAACGAAATATTTCAGAACAAAAGCATTCAAAAAGAAATCCAAGACCATTATATATTGCTACCTTAAAAAAGGAGGGAAAAAGAAGGTGAATTAAGCGGCAGATTCATCAGTTGAACACAATGCAAAAAACATCAATCAAAGAGTTCATACACAAATTACACGCAGCCAATCAAGAGCGCATCACATCACCAGAGGTGAGCAAAACTAGCCAATCAGCAAGCATCAGATGCAGCAAGAAACCAATCAAAAAAGTTTGGCAGCCCTCCCAATCAATTACACGTCATACAGAAAAAGGAGGACGGGGAGGGAACGACAGAGAAAAGACAGAAATATAGAGGGATGCAGGAGGAGGAGCCAGTCCACATGAAAAGACACAGAAAAACACAAACATGACGTGGAGAAGAGAGAGGCAGAGAGAGTGAACAATCCATCCACATGTGCAAATCTTCTAATGAGCAAACAGAAACGACAAGATGCCATACACACATACAGGATACATCTGACCGTTTGCCTACATTGGATCTAACCGTACATGAGCAACAATGGAGGAATGTTGAATGGAGCAAGAAAGGAAAACAAAAGAGAGTGAGAGAAGTCTAAAGACAGAGAGGATGGGGGATGCAAATATCATTCCTCAAAATAAATCAAATCAAACCATGGATGTGAAACACTGCCAGGCATTCCAGATCAGTGTCGCACACCAGAGAGACCTCGAAGCACACGACAACCAACACACACCATCCAGAACCAAACTGATCAAAAAGTAAAACAAGGACACCTCTGTACAGAAATCAGATCAAAGAAAAGCTGCTGGTTCTCAATCAGTGGAGCAGATTTTAAGTTTGCTTTGCTGGGGGGTCTACAGATTATTTCTTTACAGCTGTTTTTTTTCTTTTTTTAAAATGCTAATATGCTAACATAGTAGAGGAGGTAGCTTCCACTTACATATCTTTAATTTGAAGTTAAGTCTGAGCAGCCATACCTCTACAACTGCCTGCGGTCTACAAAGTGGTACAGAAAGTGATAATCAAGTACTCCATGATATACAGACAACTATTATCCTCTCTCTGGTAAAGCTAACATAGCACTCATGCTTCAGCATGCTGTCCCACTACGGTGCAGAAATGCAGCTATTGGCTGACACATGACACAGAGAGATGACGTAGTTCTACATGGCGTCGTACAGGTGGCGAGAAAGAGAGTAAACCATGCAGGATACAGCTCTGAATTAAATGCTGAATGCAGTTAGAGAGGTGATTGGAATGAATGCATAAGAAGTGGTAGTCAGAGTTGTTGCACTTGCAGATAGATGCAGTACATTCAGTTATACAGGTGGCCTTTATAATGCCATGCGGTCACTGGCTAATCTCGTAATCGTTTCATTCACCACCTCCCCAATCAATCACAGGATTAGCCAATCAGGTTCTGTCAATCAATCAATCAAGCTCCCTCCAGTAAAGGAGTCCTTCATTTGGGTGTTGGGTGCATTTTATTTGAGTTTTTTGACGGATGGGGTGGGGGGAGGGGTCATTCAAAGATGATGCCATGTGTACACAACTTACCGTTGCCAGGGAAACGGCGTGAGGACACGCGAGCAGTTACCGTGGAGACTGACAACAACAACAACATACAAAAATCATCAGGGAAATAGAGAAAATATATGTAAGAAAGAAATGATGAACCAAAAGTAAAAAAATAAAACATAAACAAAACGAGGTAATGAAAAGCAACCCCCACCCTGAGGCAGAGAGGAAGTGATGTCACAGGTCACGTGTCAACAGTCACCTACAGGTATCAGCCATTTGACAACAATCTAGCCTCTACTGGTTAAAACCCACTACAAACACAGATCAAAGAAGGTGATAAAGGAGAAAACAAATGGGAACAGAAAGTGTCAGGGATTTAGGAGGGAAGCTTTCTGTTATTATTGCTCAGATTTTGTGAAAATAATCCCTTAAAATCAAACTTAATCTCTCTTAGCTACCTGACGTTATCACAGGACAAGGAAATGGACAGAGAAATGGGGGGACAGCAGAAATGCAGTTGCATATGGGGACACACAAACTGGGAGAGACAGACAAGACAGACTGGCCTGGTGAAAAAGAGTGGAAGAGATGAAGGAGAACCAATAAAGAAACCAAAAACAAGGAGAGGGAACGACAGCTATCTATGGCATTCTCTTCACATGTTCATTCTCTCTGCGCCCTCCATATTTCTAATTCAGCACCCACCCACGCACACACGCACACACACACACACACAAACACACAAGCAGACAGAGAAGAGTGCAGCTCATTCGAGACCATGCAGAGGAGCTTTAGTAGCACATAAAAATAAATAAATAAAAGCGTGATTGAAAAATCAAGAGCCAGAGCAAATGGCGAAAGCATGGTGTGTTTCATCTTTGAGGCCATTTGCAACTGAAATCCGAGCTCATGCTGACAAATAAAAAAAAATGATGTCACAACAAAATGCACTTCCATGAGATCTGGTGTTCTTTTTCAGGAGTGGTGGATGCAGGTGTGTGTGTAAACAAAACAGTTTCTCTTTTTTTTTTTACCATCCATCTCGCACATCTGAAATTAAACAGCTTTTTGAAGGATCGGAAATGATACCACACTTCTTCACTGCAGTCTCATTCCTCAAAAAAAAAAAGCCCCTGAAAATTCCCCATCATGCATCAGTCTCTAACACACCAAACATAAAAAGTGCTACCCAGAGGCTCCCACCTTATATTAACTGAAAGTGTGGAAAAATCCCAAGATGACCTTTGACCTTATGATCCATCCATGCAACATACCTCTTACAGACACAAGCAAGCACTGTTTTTTTCAGAGAAAAAATAACCGCCCTTCCATTCATAAACACAACCATAAACCCAAAATGGCCGCTCATCATGATCATGGAAGAAGTGATAATGGAAAAGGTGCAGGAAAACAAGCAAAAAAGATCCTACATGCTGTGACAGAAGCGGATATCGTCAGCAACCGTGTCGTAGTGACGTCTCACCGGCCATGCCTGTTGTGTAGCCAATCCACCCAGCATGCTTTGCAAACCACACGGCTTTAAGATCAAGGTGCAATGGACAGCCCACAACATCGATAACATCAACAACATCAGCATAAACATCGACAGGAAGTGCTGTCAAAAGAGACGTCTGTGTGCGCGGCACCACTGCACCATGCTATAGTGAAGCCAGAGGGGTTAGAGTTAAACACAAACAGCCATCCGGAAACCTCTGGGGCAGAAACGACCAGAACAAACTCATTCTCATAGTCGGACATGGAGGGGAAACAGAGGAGAAAACGGTCACTGTTTCTAAAAAAACAAAAGGGGGCGAGGGTGGTGAGTTATACCTCGATTTTACGTCCTTCCACCAGCGTACCGTGAAGCTTCTCCCGGGCCCTCTCTGCATCTGCACTCGTCTCAAATGTTACAAAACCAAAGCCCTGCGAGCAGAGGAGAGGGGAAAATGGAAAAGAAAAGGGAGGGGGGGAGTAAGAGGAGGTTGAAATTAGCTTGAAAGGCTGAGCTCATTTTTGTGAACAATTTTCTTTTCCATTTGGTTTCCAACTTCCTACCTTGGATCCCCTCTCATTGAAAATTATCTCGACATCAAGGATTTTGCCAAATTGCTGAAAAAGAAAAAGAAAAGGAAAATGAAGAGGCTGAAAAAGCATGTTAGCTCATATGCTACATCTTGCCACAGGGTGTCAGCACTGTTCAACCATGATAAACTGGCACTGAGCCAGCTCTGCTAGTCTTTCCTTACACCATATCTTCCTCGCCTCTGCTCTTTTCTCTGCACCACATTTACGAGACATTCCTCTTACAAAAAGGCCATCTTTCTTCCAAATGAAATTCAAGTTAAAGTTTTGTTTTTTCAGTCAAACAGGACAAAAGGTGATTCTTTTTAGCTGAAACTAATATGACAGAATCTTACTTTCGTTTAAAATCCCACTCGAGGATAGGAAATAACGAGTAAAAGGAAATCTGAGGTCACGGTGCTGATGTAACTGCTCCTTTGAGTCATTATATTTACTTGCTGCCTGTTTTTAATCCATGGCAACATTTCTGGGTTGTTGTTATGTGACCGGGCAAAGTAAAAACACAGGAATTTTCTGGCCTACATACCCCAAACATCTGCCGTAGGTCGGGGTCCCGGAAGCGAAAGGGGATGTTTGACACATGGAGGCGTTTGGGGGTCCCCTTGCCGTCTGAGTCATCCCCGACACTTCCTCCACCTCCTCCTCCTGAGCCAACACCTGACTGACCGTCAATCTGGGAGGACCCATCTGTCTGCTGGGGCGGATGGACAGGAGAGAAAGGAAAGGACAGAGGAGATTAGGAGAGGAAAACCAAAAAGTGTGTTCGGGAAAGACATGCATGATGACATTTTATTATTGTGTTTTAATCCCTGGCATCATTAAGCCTGCAACTGAAGATTATTGTCATTATTTATCAATCAGCCAGTTATTTCCTAGATTTATTGACTGAATTTCTTCGTGTAGAAAATGTCTAGAAATCTAGAAAATTATACAAAGTAGACAAATGCACACACAATTTGAGGATGCATAACATCATGTCAGCTGTAACCTTTAGATGGGTGATTTACATATTGATACAGGGAAACATACACTGAACATTTAGCATGAGTAAAAAACATTGCAGAGTACATAAATCAGGTTAAATGCCTCTTAATATATAATATTTGCGAGCTGGGGAATACAGAAGCCTGAGAACAAAGATGGACTCGCGTTTAGAGCTTTAACTGCTAGCTTAACGTTAGCTTAGAGGGATGTCATAGTTACGGTATTTTCTACTACTTATATTTCTACAGTTACTACTCTGTGTTCCCCAGCTCTCATCTTTAAATGACACAATAAAGAGACAGTTTATAATTGACTAACGTCCAGTGTATGTTTCCCTGGGTCAATATGTTGAAATCACATGCACTGAGAGCTTTTGTAATTGCTAGCTTAACGTTAGCTTACGGGGTGCAGACTTAGTAAAAGTCAACATTGTTAACTATTATCTTGCTACATGTAATAGTTGTAGTATTGTTATAGTACTGTAATCTTTCTACAGCTACTACTTTATGTTCCTTAGCTCTCATCCTAATAATATACTTGAAGGAGACCTTTCGAAAAACATTTGCCAAATGTCCAGTCGGTGTGTCTCAGGGTCAATATTTTAAAATCACTAGCATTGAGAGCTTTTCTAACTGCTAGCTTAACGTTAGCTTGGAGGAGTGAATAGTTACAGTATTTTCTACTACTTTAATATTTCTACAGCTAAATATCTGTGTTCCCCAGGTCTCATCTTTAAATTACACAATAAAGATACCATTTATAAAACATTTGCCTAGTCCAGTGTATGTTTCCCTGGGTCAATATTTAGAAATCACTAGCACTGAGAGCTGTAGTAATTGCTAGCTTAACGTTAGCTTAGAGGGGTGTGGACTTAGTCAGACACTAGTCAACATTGTTAACTACTATCTTGCTACTAGTAATTAGTATTTTTATAGTACTGTAATATTTCTACAGCTACTACTTTATATTTATCAGGTCTTATCCTAATAAGACACATAGGAGACCTTTCAAAAACATTTGCCAAATGTCCAGTGTGCGTTTCTCCAGGTCAATATTTTGAAATTGCTAGCATTGAGAGTTGTTTTAACTGCTAGCTTACTTAGCTTAGGGGGTTGTAGATGTAGCAGTTGAACATCGACCAGCAAACTTCTAACTCTACTAATAGCTGAAGCATTTATACCACTGTAATATTTCTATAGTTACTTCTCCCCTGCTCTCATCTTTATAGCACAAATTAAGGAGAAAAACATTCGTCATTAGTACATTTCACTTGCGCTGAGAGCTGTTTTTACAGCTAGCTTAAGGTTAGCTGCTACCTTAAAGTTAGCTGGGCTGTAGATGTAGATGATTAGTTAACACTGTTGTAATATCTCCTCTACTGCAATATTTCTACATCTACTACTCTGTTTCTTAGCTTTTATTTTTATACAGCACTGAGAGCTGTTTTAAATGCCAGCTTAAGATGAGCTTAAAAGGGATATAGATGTAGCAGTTGAACACTAGTCAACATTGTAAACTATTGTGTTACTACTAGTGCTACTATGTAAATGTTCAGTGTAAGTTTCTCGTTGTCAGTGTTTTGAAATCAGAGCTGTTTTGTTAGCTTACCGTTAGAAGTGTAGATGTAACAACACTGTAAACGACTTTCTAATTACTAGTAATAGTTGAAGTATTTCTACTGCTAGCTTCTACTCTGTGTCCCCCTGCTCTCATCTTTATATGACACCTTAAGAAGACCTTTGCAAAATGTCCAGTGTGCATTTCTCTGGGTCAATATGTTGAAAAGCTTATCGCGGACTAATTTTATACTTGCTTTAACCTACACCACCAACTATGTGGGCAATAGTGTTTTGATTTTAGACATTCATATTTCCATAGTGGCTTAGAGGAGTACAATCCATACTGCATTTCAGACGTCTATCTCCCTTTGTTCTTTTGCAACTGGTACAGTGTAGATTAGGCCTTATCTTTTACAGTTTCAGGGAACATAGGACCCTGGGAACACAAGGATGACCCCCCTGAATTGCAGTCTCGTGTAATACATGTTGTAAATTTGTAAGGAGTGATACTGTAATAAATACAACGTGAGATCTGTATTAGGGAATCAGTCAGTAGGTTGATTCTGGGATATAAACTCTGAATCGTGAGGAGAAAGTCAGCATGCGGCATCCTAGTGACTTTTTTAAGCTCTAACACAAATTCCTCCACACTCTCGCTCTCTGCGCCCTCTCGAGGCAAAGACCTGATGTGGGCTGCACACAGAGGACGAGGCTGGCACTCACTTGAGCACTGAGGCTGTTGGCAGCGTTGGCGGCGCTGTTCGCTGCTCCGCCGGCTTCCACGGGGCCCTGGACGGCCCCCGCTGCGTACAAGCTGCCCCCGTAATCCAGGGCCAAGCCGTTCTGGGGGGGCGGCGGTGGAGGTGGAGGGAATGCGGAGAAAGGTGGTGGTACGAGTCCCTCCTGACCGCCAGCACTATCCTGGGAGCCCTGTTGTTGGAAGAAAGAGAGAAGAAGAGTGAGGAGGGAGGGGAAGCAAAGTAGCCGGCTGGCGAACTTCCACAGTATCTTTTACTGAGAGCATCACCCGACAACACAGAGACCACTTTCCCGAGAGCTCCAGTCTAAAAGTCATACAAGCATTGATATTATATTTCCATCTGCCTGTGTGTGTGTGTGTGTGTGTGTGTGTAAATGCGTGCATGTATCCGAACCCCCCCGCCCATTAAATATTCACTGCAGCCACATCTATTATTGAGGGTCAGATGCCTCCATGCTCAGAGTGTTGTACAATGGTGAGTGTCTAACGCCTGCACACACACTCACAAACGCCTCTGCACAAAATCACCTTTGACACGCAAAACACCCACACACCTAAACGCTCGCACAAAGACCAACTGTTAGTAAGGAAGCCTGCCCAAGTATTTAGTGCACATTATTACCCCATGAAAATAACCAAATGCTATACCAACATTAGAGTGCGTAGGAGGACAGCACAGGCACCCACAAACACACGGTGCAACACAAACACAACACACATTCCTTGCTGTTGGCAGTGGGGCATGGATACCCTAAATGGTAATAGTAAGAGAGCAGAGACAGCGGGGACGAGAGAGAAAAGGGGGGATGGACGATAAAAGGTGATGACTGATAGAAGAAGCATGTCCTGACTGATCCGTGGCAGCAGAAGATAAACCCACCCGCACTGTGTTTCTGTCTGATCTTTTTATAACCACACAGCGTGACCAATCAATTCAAGACTGCAACGCACTGAGAAAGTATTTTAGTTTGGTTTATTGACAGCATCATTATATATTTATAACAAGGCTAAGACTTCAGTCATGCTAGCACCTAAAAAAAATGTTTTAATATCATAAAGGACCGAGGTTGTCAGACAAATTTTAATGCAAATTACAGGTAAATTACAGCAGCAGGTTAATGAGATGAAAAATGGCTGCCACTTCTTGAAGACTTTCTTTTCCAGTCTTTCTTTATCTTCCTGTGGATGTTCATCTTCTTGTTCCTCTGACTACTAATCATAATTAAAAGTATTTCCATCATTATATTGCAGGAGCAATAGTAGCAGCACTAAAAGCAGGCAGTATAATATTAATGATTTATTAGTTCATAAAAGACTAATACGTTTTTTTGGATCATCAAAATTAAAGAGACTCAATGCTTTCAAGACATCTGCTTGGATACACTGACTTGGTATGTGTGTGTGTGTGTGTGTGTGTGTGTGTGTGTGCGTGTGTGTGTGTGTGCGTGAGTGACAGGCTGCAGCGATGCCCATCTGAGTTGCACAATAGATCTCTGTCCCTTTGGGAGTGTTAAAAGTGTGTGGGAGGGTGTGCATGTATGAGTGTGTGTTTGTGTGTGTATGCCATCTGTCTCCCAGCTTTTGACCTTTCTCAGCGTCACACCTGTGACACGGTAGCTGGCCCCTCGCCTCAGTGACAAACCAGAGGTTGCACACGGTCGACACGGATCACATCGATACTGTGACATGAGAGCTGCTACAGCAGAGGCGACTACACGGCAAGAGGCAAACACTGTACACAGGTACACCACTAGTAGATCCAACTGAACTTCCTGTAGTATATGGCAGGACCCAGATAAAAACTCATTAGAGCATAAAAACATTTGCAGGTAGAGAGTTCTTCTCACAGATACAATTTTATGTACATTAAAAAATTCTAATTTTTATGCTTTGAAAGTGAATCTTATTAATAATTTATTAAAACATGGACCACTTTTAATAATTGCATGTTAGCATAGCAGCTTTACCTGGTGGCTATTCGTCCTTTTCCTGCTGGTGTAAGAGCACAGGAAACAGTATCAGATCCTTTCAGAAATATTCTTTGAACTCGACTTTTTATGACGGCAGTATTGTGTTGATTTCAGCAGGGTAATCACCACAAACAATCCTGCTATCTCACTCCCGCCTCTCCCTGATAACTCACAGTAAATACGTGTTTATGATTAATCTCCAACACTGTAAACCTGGTACCAAACTGTCCTGTCAGGCTCATACTTTAATCCCTGCTCTGCCTCTCCTACTCCTGTGCCGTACAAAGTGAAACCATGCTCTCCGTCTTTAATGATCAGCACTCGAGGAATACAGCCTCAGATTACTGACCACAGAGTCCAAGTTTAACTTTTCAAACAGCAGCTGTGTCCGCTCCTCTAAACCCTGCAGCTGTATGAACCTCTTCCAATCTTGTCCACAAGCATCCAAATTAAGATTTCTCTAAGTGATAACATCCCTCACATCCTTGACTTCCTGTTCTGCCTCAGCGTCGTGCAGCAGCACAACCCTTCTCATACCTTGGTTTATTTTGATTATATAATATCAATATACAAGTAAGTATACATCCATGTAGTACTCCGTCCATCCTTTAATTTGTTTTCTGTGATTGGAGGTTTTAATTTATGAACAAAAGCTTTAAAATAGAGCAGAAATATGTAATATGTGAAGAGCTTTCTCTTTGTTGTAAAAAAAAAGATCCACAGCGTTACATCACTGATTGTAATAATGTGAACATGAGCTGAAACCCTCTGATGAGAAATCCTGAATACATTACATCCAGAGAGGCAGAAAAGGAGAGCAAAAACAAGGAAATTAGTCAGTTTAGCTCCGGCTTTGAACCGCAGGAGACAAAATACATTAAATGCTTAATGACAGACTGAATGGCTTTGTCTTGCGTCAGCCCAGACTAGATTATATGCATTTGTGTTGGTAGTGGGTGTAGCAAGTCATTCTGGGTCACCAGGTACATGCTAACCTGGATGACAAACAGAAACAGAGAAACTAGATCCGCTCCTGTGTCTTGGATAGAAAGGGAAAGTTGATCACTCAGGTTGGGTCGGGTGATGAGATGATGAAGGTAGAAAGGCGGCGATGCACCGACGACATTTTGCAGCAATGAGGTAACGTTTCAGCAAACACTAGACACATAAGCAACAGGCCTCACAGGATGGTGTTCAGAGTAGGGCTGGGCGATGTGGCCAAAATCCTGTATCACGATATCGGATGTTTCATATCTCTGTAATGATATATCATCATAGCTCGCAGCCTAGATTTTAGTAGCTCACAAAGAGGTTCACAGACTCTGCACAAAAAAACCAACGACTTATGCACCTTGAAAGCCTCTTCCCACTTCAATTCAATCAAACACACAAATGTCCCGCCCCTTCCAATAAAAAATAATAGGATAGGCCGATCAGCTGTCAATAAAAAACGGTGATGCTCCTGGCAAGTTTGTCAACGTCTGAACCTAACCACCCACAGCAATTTTGCAGCAACCTCCATCGACCGGTCGGGTCAGTTGTTCTGTACACTAGTTGAACTAAAGCGAGGAATTCGGTGCCGTTAGCCTGTTTAGCCAGATTAATGATGGACAGTGAAGGTGGCCACGGCAAGAAAAAGCAGGAAACTTTATTTCCACGGGGAGAGGGAAAGCAAGTTTTTATTCACGAATGTGAAGGACAAGTGTGTGTGCCTCATCTGTGGTACCAACGTTTCAGTCAAAAAAAAGAATCAACATGGTGCGCCACCGGCAATGTAATCAAGAAGCTCTTGGCCACTTTACCACCAGATGAAAAAGGTTTGAGACCCCTGGTCTATGTGAAATAACCACATGGTAAAGCCTGTTTTTGGATAATCCTGAGCAAATTTAATACTTGACTTTCCGTTTTCTCTTGGCCTGAGCCTGAGTCCTTTTCTGCACATGAATGTCCACGTTAATAAACATCGCCTCCCTCTATGGTTCGCTCCAGCTTCACTCCCACATGCGAGGACTAGAAGGTAAAGCGTTGTCAGAATGATGTAAAAATTGCCGTAAAGCAGTTCAGCCGCTGGTTTTGTTACATCACGAAAGAGACGACATAGAAAAACACATACGACTGAATTAGGGCTGGGCAATACGAAAACATGTATCGTTAAAACAATTTGAAAATGTCTGAGTGGAGTCACTTCTTGTGTATGTTTGCACTGCAAGTCTGGGAATGATTGCAATTCATAGAACTATTGAGACGATGTTTTTAGCGGTACAAGAGGAATTTTGTGTTCGTTGTGTGGTCGATTGCATGAGCCAGTGCAACACTGAGGTCAACCATCTTTAAAAACCTGAACAGTTTGTAATGGTAGCCTTAAAAAAGAAACTAAAACACGGACAAATTTAAACATAAAGGCGCATTTATACAAAAGTAAAGCTCTTGAAGGTATGCACTTCATCGGGCAGATTCCTTATGGTCAGTTCCCCTCAGAGAGAGTCCCTTTAAACGTTTTGGTTTATCCGCTTTTTCGCTGCAGAATGTCATATCTAAACAACTTACAGATACTTCCTCATCCTCAGCTGTGCTTAACGCTGATTAGTAAATGCAGGTAAACATTGTATCTGCTAAACATCAGGCTGTTAGCCGCGTCAGTGGAGCATGTTAGCATGCTGACATTAGCTTTTAGCATAAAGTGCTGCTTTACCTTTGGGACTGGTTATGCTCAAGTAAAGTAGTTGCATGAGAGGCTTTAGTGTTTATAGTTGATCCTTAAGGCCACAGTCGTAAAGCCGGCCATTCTAGAGTCATTAGCCTTGTTTATAATCTGAAGCTGTTTAGTATATGACGTGTGCTAATTGCCTTGTATAGAACACAGAACCAAGTGGCTAAAAAGGAAAACATTTGAGGAAACTTTAATCAAGGATCCCCCTGCTGTAACGGCTGGTGCAGGGATACTGTTGGCAGCGACACAGAGGAAGAGCCAGAACAAAAAAAAATCTACCTTTTGTCAAATTTGTTGGGAAAACTACCCTCCCACTCCGAGTTTAAATGTTCATCCCAGCTCCAGTGTTGTCGCACTCGAGTCCCAACATTGATGACTCATGACACAACTCACTCAACCAGAGATGAGTCAGTCCTGGACTTGACAAGTTGTGATGCAACTCAGACAGAGTGATAGTGATTTGGATTTTAATGCTGCACACTTGAGGTTTTAATATCTTGGCTTCAACGCTGTATTTTACTTAAAAAGTCCATACGACTGATCGGAGTGTATCGCAGTCATAACCTCCCCCTCATTGTTGAGGCTCATGCACAGGAACAGACTACAGCCTAGCAGGAGAATGGACAACCCCGGCTGTTGCTGCTCCTTCTGCCAGACCAAAATAGAAACGGCAATACGAGCCAAAAACAACCTTGTATTTGTGTTCAACGATTGGCCTTTTCATAGGAGATCCATTTTAGCAGCATCTCAACAGCACTCTCTCTACCTGATAGCCCGGTATCTATGAAAATAGTGTGTGCATGCGTGCTGCTTTTTTTCCCCCCCTCTTTCTCTC
Organism: Semicossyphus pulcher; assembly: GCF_022749685.1. NCBI lineage: Eukaryota > Metazoa > Chordata > Actinopteri > Labriformes > Labridae > Semicossyphus > Semicossyphus pulcher. The sequence goes on from NW_027211681.1 coordinate 10,439,163, forward strand.
TCTCAAACTGTCAAGTTCTGGGCCTTTCGCTCACTGCGAGTGGCCTTTGTGCTTCTCATCGAGGTAAAAGCACACGCTGAATAAATGCACAAAGATTGCCGCACAAGAGGAGAGACGCACGCAGACAAAGAGGCAGGTCACATTTGGTCAATTCGATGAAAAGAGCTGCCCTGTAGACAAACTGTAAGCTCCGTTTTTGTGCCAGTACTCAGGTCTGCGTACGTTTTGTTTGTGTACGTGTCGTGTGCATGTCAGCGTGTGTGTGTTTGTGCATCCGCTCCCCTGGCGTTAAGGCGTTAGGCATTAAGGGGTTGTGTAAGTGTATGCGTTGGCCAGGCAGAGCCAGTGACTCAGAGCAATAGCTGTAGCTCGCTTTCTTTCGGGTCAGTTAGCAGCAGCAAGTGTGTCTGAGGAGGCATGTTATAAAATGTGCTCGTCTGCAGCAGTCTCACTATGCTACAGCAGAGGAGGAGGAGGAGGAGGAGGAGGAGGAGGAGGAAAAGGAGAAGAGGAGAGGAACATGGCTAAGAGCTAACTAGGGCAACACTGGGTCATTTCACATGAATAATGGCATTTCAGTATCTTACTTTATCGGGCCTCGAGCCATTAGTCTACAGCCTAATTCGACAAACTTGCTGATGGAAAATGTGATCGGTGCCGTTAGCGGCGGCTCACATTTGGGCACAATGACGGCATTAAACGAGGAAGTCGTTTTCAGCTCAGATTTTTGGCTTCTGACTCCGTGCTGATGTTACCCGAGCTGAAAAACAGCTGGAGAAGCGTTTACGCCGTGTCTGTGGCATACTGATGAGCCAGGAGACACCCTCTTGTTAAATTATTCCATCCCACGTCAACCCCTCCTCCTCCTCCTCTTCCTACTCCATCACTCTTCCTCCTCCCCCTCTCGCTCTTCCTCTCCGCTCCTCTTGCTGCTGTTCTCCCTTTCCTCCCACTCTCTCTGCTGACTGCTTCGCTTCTTTACGCTTCATAAAATCCAGACGGGACCCTTGCATACGTCCCGCCCCCACGAGTGTCAATCAAGCCCATTTGCTTCATAGCAACAGGATATCAGCGATGCTTTGGCTCCTCCTCCCTGCACTCTTCTCCATCTCCTTATAGGGTAACGTGTGTGCTTGTCAAACAAACCCCTCCCCAAACACCCCCCATCCCTTTCCTTGTAGGGTCTCACGTATGGTTCCTCTTCCTCGCACGGGAGACTCCTCTTCAACATACATGCGTGCAGGGATACAAACACGAACACAGGCCTTCCCTGTCAGCTCTCCACGAGCTGTGTCAATGCTCCGTCTGCTTCATGACAGCATTTTTTATGAAATGCAAACACTCCAAAACAAAAGGATGATGACATTGTTGTCTACATTTATTCCTCGTTAAACACACACAGGGCCCGCAGGACAAACACATGTGCAGGTGAACACACAAACATGTGTTTACTCAGTATGCACACGCCTCCTCCAATGCATTAGTATGGCCATGAACGAGTTGGTCTTGTTTGGAGCTCAGGTAAAGCTCTGTGATAACACAAACACTCGTCTGGCTGTCCAGCGTGTGCTTTTTAAAACGTACACAAGCCAGCTGCAGCACCGTGTTGTCACTGTCAACCGCACCATGCACGGAGTCCGCGAGGGCAACCCCTATCCATTTCAAAGGCAGGTTCTTTTAAAAAGGCCACGCAGATGCCTGGCGGTGACTCATTAGAGATGCAAATAGCTGCTAAAGAGGAAGAATTGTTAATGCAACCTGAGCTTTGGGTCATTTCACAACAATCCCCCACTCTGTTTTTTTTTTACAGTGCAAAAAGGTGTCTACCTCACACGGCTCTCCCGTCGATGGATTCCTCGCGCCTCGAACCATCTAACAATCTGCACAAAATGAATGACTCATGCAGGTTACCACGGCAACACGGCTCATTGGGATCATTTAACGACCATCATTGTTAACCCGGCGAAGAATCAATAAGAAGATTTGGAAAAGGCTGGGAGGTGGAGGAGGCGGGTGAAACCTCCCGACCCGTTTTCAGTTTATGCAAGCGTGGCAGTGTGTGTGTGTGTGTGTGTGTGTGTGTGTGTGTGTGTGTCTCTGCGTGTGTATGTGTGTGTGTACGGTTTCGCAGCAGGTAGGCGTCTCTCCCTCGCCTTAGGGCACACGCTTAGGTGGGGCTTGAGAAAATATTTCAGCCTTTTGCACCTGATATGCTACTTCAACTTTCTCGCAGTGAGAGATGAAAACATTAGATCAAAGTAGCACAAAAAAACAGCGAATGAATTCCCTCTGTCGTAAGGCAACTCTGGACGGTTACACACACACAGACACACACACACACACACATGTAACTGCAAAGTCAGCTCTACAGTCTGAAATTGCGTCACAGAGCGAGCTAGCTCCCTCCAGTTGACCTACAATATTGTCAAATCTCAGTGCCGCTCTCCATCGCTCTCAGTCGTCCATCTCTGCATGATTTCAGCCTCCTCGTCTGCGGGCTTCCCCGCTAACTGCCAGAGGGTGTCCCGTCACCTTAAAAATCAATTTCCCGTTCTCCCGCTCCCATTCTCTCCCTCTTTTTTAAAAACCCATCCCCCTCTTCCAGGGGCTCTTGGAGGAAAACATTGAGATAACAGCTGCCAGGGCCCCAGGGAAAGCGAGAGGAGGGAGAAAAGAGGTCAAACAGTAAAGAGAGCAGGAATCCAAGGTACAGCTGAAAGAGAAGCACACGCAAGCAAAGGCAGGAACACACACACACACACACACACACACACACACACACACACACACACACTGAGAGCCTGACTCACACCAAACCAAACGATACGAACGTGACACTTTATGCACCAACTTTGCAGCCCACTGTGTGCTCGAGCTCGTGTGTGTGTGTGTGTGTGTGTTGTGAAATGTGTGACACAGAAATTACAGTGAGGAGGTGTTGTTAGCTGAATAGAAGAGATGCAGAAGGGAGAAGTGGAGGAAGGGAAAGACAGAGAAAGAGGGCGACAATAAAGGGAAAAAAAAGACAGAGACAACTGTTCTGTGGACACCTGTCCCTTTCACTCACAGGCTGGAGCGATGCACAGAGACAGCTGCAGAGGCAATAAAGAAGAAAGACTGTTTTTACTTACCTCTCCTCCCCCCTAATCCTTCACTCTTTCCACTCTTTCGCCTCAGAAATCTCTCACTTTAACCGCTACATGAAGCGCTGCACGCTTACCATGTCGTACTGTATGTTCACATGGGTTCTTCTGAGCATACATAATACATGGCAGAGCCGAGTTTCTGGCAGTTGCAGCTCTTGATGTTCAGATTGCGTGCGCCTTTTAGCTCTGGGCAGGAGAACAGATGCCACAACAACAACGGCGTACAATAATACATCGCTGCTCATGCGTTTCGCCACAGCGAGGCATAATTGTGGCGATACAATCTCAAGGCTTTATCTCGCTGTCATCTACGCCTACTACGCTACTTTCAGTGTTTGTATCCCCTCGCAGCAAACTGGCCGCCGAGTCCTGACAAGAGTCTGAAATGCCCTGACTGGACCACTCTAGTAAAGGGGGTCAAGTAGAGTCCTCATCTGTTAGTAGTTAATTAACATTTCATGCTCGATGACAGTGCTGCTCCCGCTCTGACGCCCGCTCCGTGTACAGTGGAGCCCAATCCTCAGCGCGGGGACGCGTTCACAACACGGAGGAGGATATGAAAAGATATGAAAAGATAAACACTCACCGACAACACGGAAGGATAGTACAGTCCCATCATCGTATTCTGTGCAACAACTCAAACTGTCGCTGCTCCTCTCTCCTCTCCTTTCCTCTTCTCACGCTGCCTCGCTTTCTCTCCCTCTCTCCCAGCCTGTGTCACCTCACCAGCTCCGTCTCTCTTGTCTGTCTCACAGATTCAAAATCTCCCTCTCTCTGCCCCCGCTCGCTCTGTCTGCCATGCCAACCCCCCACCCAACCCTCCCCACTTCCACCTCTTCTTCCTCCTCCTCCTCCTCCTCCTCCTCCTGTGCTGGCCTCTGTCCCTGTCACTCTCCCTCGCTTGCTTTCTTTTCTTTCCCCCCTCTCTCTCGCTCTCTCTCTCTCTACCTCTTTCTGTCTCCCACTCACTCTTTTCTTTCCTCTTCTCCCACTCGCTCCTTCCTCTCCCTCTACCCCCAGCCTTCTGTTATGCTGCTGTGCCCTTGCCTGCTCATCTCTTCTGTCTCTTCTACAGTCCTCCTCCTCTTGCTCTCCTCCTCTCTCACCCAGATAGCCTAACGCCTCCTCCCCTCCTCCTACTTCTCTTCCTCTGTCACACCTGCAGACTTTCCTCCTCCCACTCTGCCTCCCTCTCGTGTCGCAGTCCCTCCCTCCTCGCTCTCTCTATCTCTCTCTCTTCCTCTGCTCTCTTTCTCCATGTAGGTGAGTTAACTGGGGCTGCTGGCACCACTGGGAGAGGAAGTGGAGAGTCTCTCTCTCTCTCTCTCGCACCTTTCAGACATTCACCTTGTTACATAAATATGCTGCCAGTTTTAGCATCTTTCAGAGCTTTGTTTTGGTTTCGCAGCCCGTTAGCTCACGGCTCCAACCAAGCTCCTTTCCAGCAGCGTAGGACAGTTGAAAAGGCTCTAAAAATGCTCGCTGTGCGCTACCTGCTCGGCACCAAACCACAGACAGACAAAATTAGCAACTAGCTCGTAAACACAGTGGAGAATTCAGCAGCTAATTATTTCTCAGACACAATAAATGACACAGCTATCAGCCACGCGGCGACAGGAAAACCCGCTTTGAGCAGCCTCTCTATCAGAAGAGCGACCCGCGTATCTCCTTACAGCAACAACCGCTGACAAGAGTTTAATTAATTCTAATTATTTAAATAAAGACAAAAGAACACAGACAACATTGTCTTCCAGCGTGGTAACACTGCACTCATGCAGCACTTGTCTGTAGCACGGCAGCCAATAAACGCATGCATCTGTGACTCCCTTGTGCATGGGTAGGCAATTTAAATCCTGCACGGGAAAGGCCAACTCCAGCAGGAAGAGTGGAAACTACTGCAGCTATTGTCACTTGGAGAGCCAATTACAGAATGTGGAGAGTTTAATGTTATTATCATTAAGACTCTGGCTTTAATAAGGGCTGGATGTGAGGTTAATAAAAGCGCAGAGATATCTAACACAATTTCTCTGTCGTCTTAAAATCGTCACCTCATACTTGATGCATAGAAGCAACAAATACTTTCAATAAGACGATCTTTGTTGTTCATGAGTACGTTGACACAGATCAGATCTGCCTATAGAACATGTTTGTTTTGCCGTTATTGGAAAGGACAGCTGACGACAGATAGAGGGACGTCATGCACCAAATGATTGGCAGCCTCTGCACATTGGGGCGCCTGATCTACCAACTGAACTAAACAAGCGCCCGGAGTATGTTTTTTTTTTATACGTTTGGGTCAACAGGGTTCAGGTAAAAGCTTTTTTTAAAATACATCCAGGTGTCAGTTTCCATAAACCTTGAATCGTACAGGCTTACAGTATGAATACACATACAACATGTGAGCACAGAGGATGAAAATCAGAGTCATGTTATATGTTTGATGTTTTTTCACATGAAAATGTGCAACAGAACGCCGGAGAATATTCTAATCAATACATGCCAGCGCATTGAGCGTTCTTACAATTCATTAAATTCTGTCAGTCAGTTTCCCCCTTCACTCACTATGTGTGTATATAAGTACATGTATGTATGCATATATTTTTCAGTGCAATTATTTTTACATATAGAAGTAAAAGGGTGTAAACACTGTATATATATTTTTATTATTATTGGGATGAATAAAGATGATCTTATCTCATCCAACGTTGGTCTTTAACTTTTGGCATCAGCAGTGACATTTGTTTTCCTACCTTGCTGCAGTTTTACAGCAGTGCCACAACAATGTCTCACCTTCCAGGTGGGAAATAGGCCATGAGGCTTGTGCCCGTTTACATCCTGTCATATCTAAACTTGATGATCCACAATATAGAAAAAAAGCTCTAAACACAGCCGTCCAATCGATTGATAAAGCCAGAAAAGTCACAAAGAAGTTACAGAGTAAAGTTATGTTAAAGCACTTTCCCCCCTGGACACATGAATCTGATCTAAAGTTCATATCCCGTGTCTGAGAAGGGCTTGTCTCTGTCTTCACACGTCAGCTCGCGCTGCTCTCCGGGCTCTTCCTCCAGGAGCCTTTGATCACATCATTCTCACTCTGCTGCTGACAGTTTAGCACCTCAGTGTTGTGGGAGTCTCCGCTGCCCCGGCATTGTTTTCTTCCTCTCTGCCTCTCTCTCCTGGTCAGAGGCCAGTTCACACCTCAGAGTCCCTCAAGTGCCGCTCGACTGACTTCTTTACATCCCGACGAGGGATTTCTCACACGTTAGCTTCTATGATTCATTCCTCGAACATTATCATTAGGAAGGAAGCGCTTCAAAGCCGCATCATCTTACAGCGAAATGAAAACGGGCTAATTGGCTTCCAGGCTGCTGCAATATCCGCTAAACAGTACAACACACAGCCGAGGAGGGAGAGTATCTGAGAGGGAGGCAATTAAGAGCGAACAAGTGGAGGTTTAAGACAGATAAAGTGCAGATAAGCGGGCAGAGGTTGCTGGGCGTCATGGAGAGCGAGGGATGAGGGGATTATGGGTAGAGGATGAGAGGATGAGTGGATGAAGGGAGGATGATCTAAGGATTAACCACATAAACTGAGCAGCCTAATAACACAATCAGCAGGCAAATACAAACACGGGTAAACAGATTGTTGCCTTGCACACACGCGCACACACACACACTATAAATACAGTCCTTTTATATGTGTGTATTAAGGAAGCTTGAATCTGCATGTTGGAGAGCGCGCTCAGATTATGTTTGTGATTATGTCTCTGATTTTTGGCGGAGACAAAGACAGGAGTGGGAGAAGAGGAGGCCTGTCTTCCTCTACACGACTGATAAATGATAATCTACACCCCCACCTTGTGGTTTACAGAGCTTCACTGAGCTGTGTTCATGCTATATGAATACTGGATCCAGATGGGACTCACGTATAACAAGATAGAAAGGTGGAATACTGTTTTTCTCAGGTGTTTTGGATTGAATGGTGTCCTTACCTGACTGTGAGACGGGTAGCCATGATAGCCGAGGGTCAAAGGGTCGTTGTTCTGAAAGAGAAGAGAGCAGATGTTTTAATATGCGATCAATAATCTTCAAAGCAGAACAAGAGTGAGACAAGCCTCTTGATGTAATTTTTATTACTCATTCATGTATTCACTCTCCTGTGATCTCTCTGCGCTTGACTTTACAGATCTTTGGGTGTTACTGACTCCTAATCAAATTAACTCCTCCGGCGGTGACACACTCCCGCTATCTCCTCCAAGAGTTTTCCACCCGGCGGATCTTTTGTCTGCTCGTAAAGACGCGATAACGGGGGCGAGTGAGATCATGCGAGGAGCAGGAGATGAAAGACGGGGCTGAAAAGAACGAAGTGTCACCCACCACTCTTATATCAGAAATAGGTCAGGGGTGTCAGGGAGGATGAAGGCAACATGAGCCCTAATGAAATCTCCTGCACATTACTCTCAGCGTGCGAGCACACGCGGGTACGTCAAACATCTGCAGAGTAATTACAGTTAAACACGACGCGTTAAGAGAGAACTCATTCTGTTCGGGGCTAAATATTAAACACAAATCACGCCTCGACTCCCTGAAATGTTGCTACGAGTACAAATAAGTGAGTTACAAACTGTGTTCCAGCGTTATGCTAATGTATTCCATTAAAAAGGGAGATTTTCACAGCAATTACAACATGCTTCGAAGGGGGGAAACAGATTTGCCGTTCTCTGGCTTCATATCACTAGATTAGAAAACAACTCCGCTCCTCCCTCCCTCTTTCTGTCCTCCCTCCTCCCTCCCCCCGATCTCCCTTTCATGTGGAACCAATGTCCCTCATCTGCTCCGTCCCCAAGGGGAACACTTTGCTCTGCGCGCTTCACAGCTTGAGTTCGCCTGATTAATACTGTAGCCGTGTAACTCTGGACCTCATGGGGCCGGCTCACCAAAACCAAGCACAGCGTTTCCAAATTCAAGAGGCTCGGTCTTTGAAGGGGGAAGAGAGAAGGAAGCATCTTCTGGATTGAAAAACGCAGTTTGTGCGAGTCTATCTGAGAGCCAGAAACGTACTTAGTGAACTGGCTTTGGGAGGTAGAAGCTCTAAATAATGAATTACCTCTTAGAGGCTTGAATAACATGAATAAAGTATAAACCGCATTTTACAGCAAGGCCAAACTCTAAACTCAAGACGCTGACGATTCAGAGCAGAGGGGGATCTAAAACAAACTGAAAGAGGAGGAGACAAAGGAGATTTAAAGGGCAGTACGCTGTTTCAGAGTGAGGGGGGAGGCGATTTTTAAAGCACACACATCTGGAATTAATATTACTGCAAGAGGATAGGGGAGGAACCAGAGCTGGAAATACAACAGGAAATGGACAGCAAAGGAAAAAAGAAAAAGGAAAAGAGATGGAGGGAGCAAAAACAATGACTCATACATGAGCGGAGTCATGTGCTTAATTTCCTTAAGGAACCGAGAGGAATGAGAGAGGGAGGGCCGCATGGAGGCTGCGCGAGAGATTATATCAGCCTTACAGTACGACAAGACAAAAAAGGGTTATTTACCCAACGCAGCAATAAGTAAGCATGGTTTGATATTTTTAGGGCTTTTATTTTGTTAGGGAGCACAGCTGACTCCCACTTGGGGGTGGTTGTTTTTGGGGGTTGGGGATGAATAAAACAAGAGGAGAGACTGCAGGGGAACACTGGCTGAGCAATCAGGAGAAAGTAACAAAATGACTTGAAGTCAACAGATGGCAAAGAGGGGAGGAGGGGGGGAGGAGAGGAGAGAGGGGGGACTCTCTCTGTAATAATACAGTCTTAAAACAATGACGGGAGGAGGAGCTCGGTTACCTCCAAGTAACCAATGAACCCTGATACTCCCTCTCCAAAAACTACAGGTGGTGTAGGTATGTGTGTGTGTGTGATTGTTTAGTGCGTGTGTGTCTAATTTAGTCACAAGACTGGAGTCTATTCCTATCGTGCCTGGAGACCGCTGCTCTGCTGAGGAGGAGTAGAGGAGGAACTACATTTCAGTGCTCAGAGAGTCATCCTGCCTCGGTGCAAAGCACTCAGGAGGATGTGAATCCATTTCATCCACAGAGCACTTATGTGCTAAACCTGCAACCCGTCAGCCAGATGATCTCAGTTTATTTTCCCTCCATGCACTTCACATCCCTCCGACTTTCCGCAGTAAACCTACACACGCTCTTTCAGGGGGACGTTGGCTGCAGTCAGAGTGGATTTTGGAAGCCGCCTCGACAGCTCTGGCGTGATAATAATAATCAATCATGTGGCCGTATCGGCTCGCAAATCACACGCAACATAATCACAGCGGTGTCCACTGTGCTGATCTGCATCTCAAGATAAAACTGTCGTTTAATCCCCCCAATTTATTTCACATCTGATCGGGAAGATTGGAATTTGCATTTAATTATTTACTGCAGGACATAATTGCTCATTGTGATTAACTCAACATAATTTTACTGGAACTGGAGCCTGATGCTGGACTGTAGGGAGCGAAGCTGAGGCCCATTTTAGGTAGAGGACTTGGGCTGTTTATTTTTGACATTTTAGCAGGGAGGCGATAAATTTGATCGTGAAATAAAAGGAAAATGTATTTGAACACTAAAAACACTTGGTCAAACTACATGATCTCATGCACTTTAAAGCTCCTGTGAGGAGTTTTTCACTGGTTAGGAAACAGACTGAAATTAATTCTGATGTCTCTATGTGATCCACAAAAGCGAACAAGACCATCAGCGACAAGATTGTTTATTTCTATATAGTTATTTTAAATGCCTGAAGCTGCTGGTGGGAGGAGGGGTAGGTGTCAGACAAACGATTAACTGCATGCTGCCTTTGTTTACATTTACCAGGGCAGAAATTTAAAGTGAGGGATACACATGACTGTTAAAGAAAGAAGGATCAGGACCACTTAAGCATGTACAGGACAAAATCAGCAAAGAGATCAGAGGTACGGCTTTGTCCACAGGGGGCGCCAAAATCAACACAAACAGAAAGTTCCTCACAGGAGCTTTAAAGTGAATTTTGTCGGCTGCTGCTAATTCTAATCATCGATCTGCAGTATTTTTAATAATAATTGTGTCTTAGCAATGTCGGAAAATTTTTACCCTAATTTGGAGGAGCCCATCGTGATGACTCCTAAATTCGCTCTTTCCATCCGAGACTGTGGAAATGCTTAAAAAATTGTCACAACATTAATAATTTACCAACATAGTGCACAATTCTCATGATTATAGAACAGTTGGTCTATATTTTCTTTATAAGTACACTAAAGAGTTTACAATTATTCTACCAGAAGCTCTGTTATTATTATCTACACACTTCTGTAATAAACAGACATTCCCCATGCTGCTACATCATCCAGTAATATCGCCACAAATCATTTTTATGTTATAATAATTTTTATTACCATTTTTTATTATTTCACCATAATTTTACCAGGAAATAATCCCATTGAGATACAAAATCTCTTTTACAAGAGTCCTGACCAAGACAGCAGCTTAAAAACCATTACTATCATTGTTATTATCATCTTTTTCATTAGTACTTGTACTAGTAGTAGTGGTAGTATTACGTAAGATAAAAGATGATCAGAGCTACATTTTTCTCAATAATAAATGATTGCAGAGCCTGGAGCACAAGTTGAGTAAATATATATTTTTCTATTAAGATGAAAACCACACCAGAAACACTGTCAGAGTAACAAATCACTTAACTGCAATTAATATGAGAGCAGAGCTACAGTAACAGCCCATCAGATCTGCCCCAGAGCAGCACCACGCAGCAGGCTTCTCTCTCAAACATCCTTCAGTAAACAGACATCTGCCGGCAATTTATCACAAAAAAAAAAAACATGGGGCCCAAAAACTGAATAAATATTCTCAGCTCGCAGCAGGAATACATTTTTCCGCTGACGTTTTCATTCTATTCCAGAGCCAGGACTGAGATGGAAGCACAGAGGGGTGATCCACCTACATTAATGTCCGAGTCAAGTCATTTGTCCTCGGCGCTGTCACCTCAGGCAAGACCTTATTGGGTTAGAGAGAGAGCCCCGGATCCTACGCACAGTGGCAACAAAACGCGGGCCGCTCAGCAGCAAGCCCGATTGATATCGAATCTGACAACCTCCTCTTGACATTTCCCCAAATCTGGGCGGGAGATTCAGGGCGTTATTATGAAACCCCTGCCATCCTGAAGCATGCAGGACTTCCCCTGTGCAAAATAGGCTGAAAATGATTTATTGGGAGAGCCCCAGTTGGCTGGGCGGCTTAATATTCATATAAAATCCATACTATTGGATGAGCAGAGTGTGAGCAGCAGGAGGTCAGCAGCTAATTTCTCTGAGCAGCATTGAACATTTGAACTCAGCCAGCTTTATTCACCCGTGTTAGCCGAGCACTCACTCATGCTGCACTCATTTCTACATGCATTGCTGCTTAGCTAAAACTTTGCACATTTGACTCGACACTCGAGGCTCCTCCACCCACGCACTGGGATGACATCACACCCTAATGAGAAAAACAGCAGTGTCAATGGCCAAATGGGAAAGATCTCATTAGTGGGCTGCGGAGGTGCAAAATGGATTGCTCTTTGCCACAACCACACCCCTTTGTGTCGCTGCAGTCACAGGTCAGAGTTCAACTCCTTCCGTGATGCCGGCAATAAACGTTTTTTCTTTGCTTCCAATCAATGATGGAGGAAGGGAGACAAAAAGTGCTTCATGAGCTCCAGGCTGCTGTCTGCTGTAATATTTTCCATCCTTTACCCGCCTCTGGAGATTACTTTACAGAAGTGCTTTTGTGCATTTTTTATAGACGTTTCTTTGAAAGCCAAGAGCTCAGATTTAAAATAGGAAAATTGAATGTCACTCAACCCAGTTTACTTTAAGAATATTAAAGGTGCCACTGAGCTCGGGGAACAAAAATACGTCACAGTGGTTTATACACACTCAGGGATTTGGAGGTGGTGGTATTTGTGTGAGAAAGAGACCAGAAAAGAAGAAATTGGGTATACGGTAGAATCTTTAAAAAAGAAGTGCTAATGATAACTTTCCCACTTAATCATTTTGTCTGTAAAATTTCCATTACATTTTTTAAAGTCCAAGGTGACATCTTTACAGGTTATATTTAGTCTGACAAAAAGCCCAGAGACTTAAAATATTCAATCTATTTAACAAAAAGGCGAAAATCTGGATATTTATGGGTGTTTGGGGCCAGAAAAAAGTGACTCACATGATGGTAAATTATGGAAATAGTTGCTGGTTATTTTTCTGTTGATGAAATAATCGATTAATCAAATTTGATTTGTCGAATCAATTAAATTCTGTTTGCAGTTTTACACTCTATCTGCATCTTACAATTTATGAGTGAGCTTATACAGTATGTACATGTGTGATGTATAAACCCGTTGCCTTAGATAAGGATCTCAGGATCAGTGTGGTTATAATGCCCCCTCCAGTATGAGATGTGATCCCATTAGCTGGAAACAAAGCCTCTTTACTGCCAGTGATAGGGCAAATCTGTTCCTGCACCAACTGAGAGAGAGGGAGGGAGGGAGGGGGAGGGGGCATCTCTCCCACTCTCATTTCCGGACTGTCCAGCCAGCTCACGTTCAATACATTTTAGGGGCTGAAGCTATTGATCCACGCTTCTCTTTCTCCCCCACAAGAACACTCTTCCACTCACATCTGTTTGTGTAAGTGCATTACGTTCCTAAGCCTGTCTGTCAGCACTCACGGACAGCATGACGACGTAAAGCCAGCCATTTAGTTTTCCAAACAGGACCAAACAGGCCACTTCACCTCCATTACTGGCGCTCTCAATGGCGAGGAAATAGCTTTCTGTCTTCCAATGGAGTGCTTCACACTACATATTACGCCATAATGGTGTCCAGAGCATCCTCCTGTCCTCCTGTGATGCTCTATTAAGAAACATTTGGCCAATTCTGGATCACTGACGGGCAAAAAACTGCAAATTGATTTGACTGATATAGAAAGAAAAGAGGTTAAGAGGGTCTATCACATTTGATGACCCAAGCACAAAATGATGGAGGCCAAACACTGCAGCAACAATGTTGGTAAAAGCAGGGGTTTGAGGGTCAGGGCAATTAGATTGATGACTTTTGGGCTAACCCCCTAATAAAACTGGAGGCCTTTGTTAAACTCAACACCCCCTCATGTCTGCCCTCCCCCAACAAAGATCACACACACAAACGCCAACATCAATTCTCATTCTAAACCAAATGTTACCCGCTCTATTGTGCTACATGAGGAGGGTTATTTTGCATATTAAAAGGTCAAGTTTGTTTACATCCCCGACACTCCACTGGGTCTCTCTCAGGATGATAGATATTCATAATACACACGTTTGAAGAGTAACAGAGTGTCTGAGCAGCAGTGTAACATCACAGTGAACACGGTGCATGGATTAATACAAATCGGACCATTGCAATTTTTCCTTAAACATTAGGCCAATGTCTGAGCTGCTGTAGCCTCAGCAATGCCACACTGCAGCTGTTAAATAGGCCTGAGAACAGCATAGATTTTATCCTCACTATGGTAATCCCCTCTTACAACTGAAGTAACTGCATGTAGAGTCTTTTACTACAGCTGTGAAATGTGCTGGCATTTCCTGCAGTGCCGGTGATGGCCTGTCCATAGCAGATGCTATGGTGGGCCATTGAGGGGCCTTATGCTGCAACTACTACTACTACTACATTATCTGCAGGTTTGGTTTGGACAAAAAAGGGTCAAATTCAACCACAATAAGAACAATGTTGAATATTAATGCACTTAAATAATGTAACCATGCATCTGAATAACACATCCAACACGCTTGTTTTTAGCCTTTGAAGTCGTGCCTGCGTTACTGTATGTGGACAAAAGAAGAAACCCCCTCCCCTCCTCACCTGGCCAACCTCGCCGATGCCCCCTGAGCCGTCGATCCGGGGACGCTTGCACTCCGCCCCGGCAGAGTCCACCAGAGCGGCCGCTGTCTGTCCGTCGGGCTCCGGGTCTCCACGCTTCATGCCCCGGACAACCGCAGGAGCGCCGCCCGCGTTAGGATGCACCCCGGCCAGGGTTTCCAGCTCTCTATCCCGGTCCATTAGACCCCGGGACACAGGCAGCATGATGGATGCAACGTCGGTCGACATTAACATTTAAAAATCTTCTTTTATCGCCTCTCTTGAGCTAAACTGGTTGTAAAGAAGACTACCTACTCTAGGGCACCTTTGTGCTTGAAGCCAGCGCGTGGACGATATGCGGTTAAAATAGTCTTATAATGCTGCCTTCACTGTGTTTTCTATTAGGCCTTCTGCATGTCTCCCTTAAAGAGTTGATGTATCTGGAAATGTTTTGGCCCCCTCGCTGAGAAATTTCATCTGAACACTGCGTTTGGATTTTTAAATCATACAGCTAATAAACGCTAATTTGACCTTATTACAAAACACAGCGCCTAAATAAAAAACGTCCCCTTAAATATAAGCAGGTAAATTTCCGGCTATGTAGCCCCCTTGTTTGCTGCTGACCGTGTATTTATTTACTGTAGGGCTGCCTAAGAGGCCTACGTTTTTTCAGCTCATAACAAACCAATTAAATAAACACCGATCACAACAATGGCTCCTGAGCGTAGCCTACCGCCCGATTTCCATCAGCCCTCGTTTTTATCTCTCTGTTTTAAGAGCACAACATGGACATCCTACCGCAACCTTAAGACGAAAAGCCCCTCAACATGTCTTCCCTGTCGCCTTTTTTGTCTGCCTGTCTATTGACCACAGAGCAGAGGTTCACTGAAAGTCAATCCTCGTCAGAAGCTCTCTCTTGCCCCCATGTTAGTCCGCAAGTCGCCGTTAAAAGAAAAGACGATTTCTTGTCCCCCCTAAAAAAACAGCGGACGGACGGAGAGGCTGCGGTGTTTCCTTTTCCCTCTCTCTTTCTTTCTCTCGCCTATTATTTCCTTTCCTCTCTCGGTTTTCCCGGTGTGATCTTGTAGCGTGTGTGTTACAGAAAGGAAATTGTCCTCCCCTGCCTCCCTCCCTCCTCCTACTCTCTTGGTGTAGTCATTCCCCTCCTCCTATCTTCCGCTCTCCGTTTGAACGCTGAGCCAGGCAGCCATGCAGCCTGCAGACACACGCAGTATGCCGCAGTGCCTCCATACATTTTACTGAGGGGAGTGTGTGTGTTTGTGTGTGTGTGAGGGAGGGGGGTCTTACAGCCCAGAGAGACTGCTGTGATCTTACAGTATCCAAACCTTAAAATCAATTGCTAATTTTGCCTTTTGTATCTATTGGTGAGCAATTTAAAAATATCTTCCAATAAAAACCGTTCTCCCTCCTTTCTGTTCTGTGGTGGTCGTCATACACTGCAGAATATCAGAGGGTGGGCTTATCAAGTCTAACTCACCAAGATTTCATTCCTAACTCATTACACAACCAGCACACAGGCCAAGGTCTTCACACACAAGCCCAGCTGTGAGTCATGCAGCATGGAGTACCTTATGTTCCTCTGGCATTTTTATTGCTTGGATGACACCCAGTGGTCAAAGGCTACCATGAGAGAAGAAGACTTCAAAGGCAATTTGCTGTAACAAATTATAACACAAGCAAAAGCTAACTTCAAAATCCTCCCTCTGACTAGCAGAGCTTTAAATGGGTTGGCTCCAGCACTTCTTCTACAACTTCATGCTCTACTACAGTGCCCTTAACACTCTATAAAATTACCCTAGACTACATTAATTTTTATGGTTGTGATATGCTTTCTCTTAGTGAACATTTAACTGATTTCTACTTTGGTACAGTTACATTACAAACATTATAGCAATAGTTCATTTTAGAATTCGATGTCTTGCTAGGAGTAACATGAGGGTTAGCCTAGCTTAGCACAAGGACTTGTAACATGGTGAAAGAGCTTCCTTGGTCTTGCCCACTAATAACAATATCTCTAGCATCTCAAGCTCGTTTTGTACCGATTTGTATTTATGTGCTGGACTGTATCGTTGCTTGGAGCAGTGAAGTCTCCACTTCTTCTCAACCTGAAATCAAGGTTTTCAAACATGATCCTTATAAGTCATCTTAAGAGATGCTGGTAGGCAGGCTAGCCGGTTGCCCCCATTTACACTTTGAAGGCTAAGCTAAGCAGCTTTCCCCAGAATTAAACAATCATGTCTTGCTTAATTAATAATCACTTAAAAACATGCAGTGTAAATTAATTTAAATTGCGGCTGCTGTATGCTTGATTGGATTACAAAAGACTTTGCTGGATTAGCAAAGTGGGCAACTACCCCAGGGAAGTAAAAGGTCCAGGTTCACTGTACTCTTTGGCACCTTGTTTGCACTCATTTTATTAATTGCAATTTAATTTCATAAGAAAACTAACAGTCCAGACTATCATATCAGGAGCCTTTACAGCAGGTTTTTCACTTTTACCTCTTGAGGCCTTGTCTAAAATTCTTGTGCAATTGTCATGTCACTTGACATTGAGCTTTCAATGTGCATATTCCTATACATTTCTGTTTAATCACATTACCACACAGTAAGCTGAGGGCTTTGTCATATTCCAGTTAAGGAATACAGTACACATTGCATAGCAGGGGTTAATATGGGCACACAGTTGCTCAGTGCCCCCGACCCACTGAATCTGCTTATGTTTGTGCGATTAAGGTCGGCTGGAAATGTTCTGAAGCTCCATTTCGGGTGCAATGAAAACACTGATGTGTTGTACCTCATTTCCCTCTCACATGGATCATTGGTTTTATGCAGAACCTCCACATATCTTGCTGTTACATTTGTACTTTTATTGCTGTAAACCTTCGCAGTCTGAAAGCCAGAGTCTCAAATGCTCAGTCCGCCCGGGCCAAATGTTCATGTAAACAATGCTGCCTCCCAGTTTTTGATGGTGTGCCACTTCCTGCTGTAAAACCTTGTGGCTACAAGTTTAGGAACAAAAACACACTCAGTGTCCTTTGAGATCTTTTATTGGTGGTTGAAGGAGTGATGTCAGAAGTCTGGAAAGAGGAGATATTGTCAGAATAGAAATGTAACTTTTCAGTGTTTGAACATGAGCTACAAATAAGTACTGCTTACATGATCATCTCCCCCTCCGACTTCAAGCCTCTTCCATGTTGTAACTGAAAAACAGGAAATGGATCAGTCTTAATAAATAATTCAAAACTCTCCTCATTACTAAATCATTGTCCTGCTGTCATGGGGAACTGCAGCCACGGCTGGCTCTCAGGCGGTTTTCAGTCAGGAGTGTTGTAGTGGGACGGATTCATGGGTGTTTTTATGTGATCTTTCAGACTTTATTAGGGTGCGGTGGGTAATCTGAGGACAGTGCTCGTTTCTCTTACCGTCACTGGCCAAAGCATCCCTCGACACAGGGCCCATCCCGGGGTGAGCAGATTTCAGTTGAACACATAAAGTAGATCTGGGAGGGAGGCAAAGTGAGGCAGGATCAGATGTAATGTCCAGTATTCGGAGCGTGCAATGTACTATGACAAACAGCTGTTACAAATTGAGAGTTGGCCAGATTGCGCAGTCTACAAAATGGCCTTTCCACATCTTCATGAGATGAATGCTGACTCGAGAGATTTAGAGATGCAGCTGTCAGTGGTTTAGTTTCCATGGACTTTGTGCCTATGCTAAGTGGAAAAAAACTGAATATAAACTGAGAGAACAGCCACATACTCGTACAAATTAGGACAGGGAGCCTCCATAATGCTGACTGATCTCTAAAAAAAGACTTAATTCAATCTTAGAAGGCAAATTCACAGGCAGACAGCTGCATTCAAAAATAATTTTTCCTTGATATAACACTGGGCGAGCAGTCTTTAAACAATAGCGAGAAGATGATTTCATCTTCTTACCAAAAGTTTGCTGAGAAGATTTATTTATTATTTATTTTCATAGTTACATCTCAATAATATTCCCCATTGTTATTCATAGGGACTCAATGGTCTCTGCTCATCCTTACCTCCTCATCCGGGTCCTTGAACTGACCATCAGGAAGGAACTGGAAGGTGCTGATGGTGAAGCGGCGGGTCTGGGCCCGAGGAGAGGGAGGTGGAGGATCAAACAGAACAGCCTGCTGGGGAGCGGGGTCCAAGGGGTTGGGACAACTAAGGAGCAACAATTATATAGTTAGACAATTACATTACAGGACATTAGGTATCAAATATAAACTTCTATTCTTCTCCCTTCATTTTTTCAAATAAGGACATTTATGTGAAGTTTATCGTCATTATTGTTCCTTCTGCAGTAACTCCTTCCTCAGCTGAGCTCCACATGTTTTTGGTGATGCTCTCTTCACACAGGAGAGGCTGAGAACGTACCCGTTGTAAAGCAGCAGCCACACAGCTTTGCCGGAGCGGGGGTAAGCCACACAGAAGTGAACCAGCAGCACCAGGTTTGGATCCGGGGCGTTGAGCAGACGCACTTCCAAGTAGAGGGGTTTCCCAAGCAGCATCTGCAGGGGCTGGTGATACTGAGGGTAGTAGCTGCTGTACAAGGCGTCTGTGATGG
Source organism: Semicossyphus pulcher (assembly GCF_022749685.1). NCBI lineage: Eukaryota > Metazoa > Chordata > Actinopteri > Labriformes > Labridae > Semicossyphus > Semicossyphus pulcher. Next base: position 10,457,840 of record NW_027211681.1, read on the forward strand.
AAGGAGGTGTGTTGAAATACAGGCTGGCATTCTTGTGTCCAATTTTACTTTCGTGCTCACGTAAAGCAGTTGAACCTACCTTTGGCAATCCTGAGCTGGACTCCAAACACGCCCTGGGTCTGAACGTCCGGTCCCAGTGTGGGAGTTTTGACCATGTAGCTCACACTCAGAACAGCATTTGAAAACCGACACTCCACAAACAACCTGAGGGGGACAAAGGAAACATGATGATAGAAGAATCTATACAGTGTGCTTTTGTGTTTGATTCATTTTTGGCATTTTTGCCTTCATTTGATGATTGAAAGTAAAAATGGAAAAGGGAAGAGTCACTTCTTTAATCATTGGATGTCCCATAGTATAAAGTATACTGTCAGACTGTCAGTGAAGTTATACTAAATTGAGTTTTCTGCTGCCAATAAAATAGGATGGGGTCCGTTGTAATTCCAACCAAACATTACTAAAACTTCAACAGGAAAGTTCGGCTTTACTGAGCTTTATCTAGACTCAAAGCTCATTGTAAAGGTGTCTTGTCACAACATTACCGTCTTGATTTGCACTCACAGCTCTTGTTGATTTCTTTCTGCTAACAGCAGGCAGATTTCAGTATAAAAATCGTTCTGAAAACCCACTTCACACTACCTGCTCAGCACAAAGGCCGTTAGCTTCAAGCTGGGGAACATATGGGGTAATTCAGCTGCTGAAGTGACAGATAAAGACCAAGAAGAGAGCTAAAACTAGAGTGACAGCTCGAATTACATTATGTGGACACAAACATGACTCCAAATTATTTATTATGTTGCTCTGTAAATAATAAATAATGTGAAAAAGCAACTATTTGTTGACACCTGCCATACATCACAGATTTAACTCAACAATTACATTTCATTATCAATTTAGTGTTTGGTAAAAGCCTTACTCTTCTCAGAAGAGACTTTTATTGTAATAATAAAATCATGCTCTGACCTGACAGGAGAATCTCTGGTTATGGTGCCATAGTTGAGGCTGATTGTCTGAACCATGTTGATGACCTCCACCATGTAGATCATGGTTTTCCCCACCATCTGCCAAGACAGAATCAAACATGACATTTGACATGGACACTAGAAAACACTTCATCATCCAGGAACCGTGTTTAAATCAACACACCGTTAACCCTAACAGAGAAGGAGTTCTCTCTAAGGTTTTCACTCCACTTCACCATGTTTTCGGGAATGTGTGAAGAGATTAAAGCTTACCACTCTGCGTGTCCCACAGCCATCCATTGGGATCTTGAACAAGGCGTAATCAGAAGTAACTCTCTGAGGTTTGCAGGTGGAGTTACCAGCAGCCACAAGCATGGCAGGGGAAAGAGGGGGCTCAGTGAGGGAGGCAGGCACGGAGAAGACAAAGTGACGGTCAGTAGTGCACTCTGGAGGAAGACACACACACACACACAAAGATACGCATGGACAGTTATGTGAAGGTCAGACAAATAAAGGTCAGAAATTTCAGGCAATTGATAATGAGACCCAAGGTATCTTATACCCTTTTCACAATCCGTGTCACTGCCAGCTTGAATCATGCTATGCCAGCCCTGAATGTGCCTCTTCACACATCCAGCAGGGTTGGCACTCACATTTCCCACAACCCAAAGCAGCTCAACTGTACTCAGTTAAGTGGCATGAAAATGCCAGTGGGTGACAAACTGCGGCTCACCGTCCATGGGGTAGTAGCATGCAGGCGGGTGCTTGCTGAAGCAGCAGCCCATGGAGAGGCACTGTGGCCGGGATGCAGAGCCGTGTCCGCAGGGGAGACGCTGTTCGCTGGGAAGGTTGCACTCTGAGGGACAGCACGACAAATGTCAGCCCCGCAGTTAAAATGACTCTGAATGGCCAGGAGGAAACAATCCTTGGCAGAGCCTTACAGAGGTGTAAACATAAAGTCCATCTACCTTGCCCAGCCGCTTTCATGACAACCGGACAGGAAAACTGAGCCTCCCGTCTCCCGTTTACTGTCATGTAGTGGACAGTGATGATGTACATTTTACCCTTTTAGGAGACACATTTATACAAGAGTTAATGCGTACAGCAAATGGTCAATTATACCTAAAGGTCACAAGCTCAGTGGGAAATCTGAGTCAATACTTGCCTGCACACTCATGTGGCAGCGCGAGTGTAACTGGAGACTCAAACGGATTTTGCCATCTTTGCCTTGTCTTGCAGAATACCCACAGTGCTTTGGGGCATCCTGGAGGTTCAGGAGGTTCCCTTTGATGTCTGAGAAAGTACATATCAAAACATGCAATAAGTTATTTCCATGTAGAGAATCTAAATGGCACTTTTATTGCTAAGTTTAAGTTTTACCCAGTAAATACAAAAACCAGGCCTACCTTTTCCGCACCCCCAGAGCGGCCCCCTGAACCATGTTAAAACTCAACTCATGCAGAGATGATGGCAACCATATGCACCTGGAACATATACACCATGACACACAAGTGCACACATACTTACCTCTGACAAAGATCTCAGAGACGGGACCAGAGGGGAGCGCCACAGTCATCAGATGGGAGTAGCAGAAGACTTCAGGCTTTGGGACCACAGGCTTTGGGACCACAGGCTTTGGGACTACAGGCTTTGGGACTACAGGTGGGCGGACCTTGCCCTTGGTGCTGCTGGGTACAGTAGGGGACACTGATGGGGGAACTGGTGAAGGAGTGGCAGGGATAGCTTGATATGGGCATTGCAGGTCCAGAGTCCTATACTGTGCCAATGAAAGGTCCCAAAACCTCAGCGGTAAGGAAATGGTTGTGGGAGTCTAGGTAAGGGAGAGATCAATAAAGTCAGTATGAATCACCACGCACTGTTTTCAGCTGCTGCATTTAAAAATAGAGTCTACAAATTGAGCTCAACACACACAAAAACTGAGTTCTCACCATAAAGGCTGCACAGAACATAAAAAACTCCACCCACTACACATGCATGCAAAGAAAATGCTGCATACAGTCCATATGGGATTAATCGTAAAAATGAGCTGCTGACTGGGAAAAACTGCTGGTCTGTGTTTTATACACAAGCAGGAATGGTGTCATAAATCGCTGCAGGGACAAGTGGTTCAAACCACCTGCATCAGCAAATTCAAGAACATTATGTAATTTCTGTTGCCTCTATTGGACAGCATCAAGGCATGTTTTTGTATTTTTCCATCCATTTACATGTAAAATAAGAAGTTATGGATAAGTGATGGACAGTGCTCTCTTTCTTTTGAAGTCAAACATTTCCAGTGAACCTTTCACTCGGAGTTTAAGAATTTCTTAGAAACTGTGGACACTAACGCAAACATTAATGTTACTGTTTCAAATGTTTTTTCCAGATGACTAAAAACCGAACCAATAAACAAAGATCTGATCATTTCTTTATATATAAAACAGGGACATGATTAAAGTAAAGCAATTATATAAAGATGACACATTTGCTTTAAGTGACGAAGCGCATCAAAAGATCTCACCCGCGGCTGGCTGTGGCAGGCAGGCAGAGGAGAGTGAAGGATTACTCCGGAGCCCTCAGCCATCTGCAGCGTGTACCCACACAGAGGAGACACACTGGAGAGGTACAGCCATGTCTTCATGTGGGCTGATGTAAGAAACAATGTTTGTTAGATCTTTGATATATGTAACAAATCATCATGGAACAGTAAAATAGACACTTTACACTTTTACTGTAAGAAGCTTGGACACAAATAAAGAAGACCCCATTATAACTATTAATCACAGAGAGGAATCAAAGCATAGGTTTTCACCACAAAGAGAACCTGAAGGGAATGTCATGAGTTTTGGAAGTACTGGACAAATGAAATGTTGTCCTAATGGAGCTGATAAATAAAAAGGTATGGGGGTCATTGATGTGATTAAGATTGAACCTGGAGGAAACATGAATGTACCACTTTTATGGCAATCCCTCAAACAGTTATTAAATATGCTGTTCTGAGTGTGAGCTAATATACACTAGGATAAAATTACCAAATTACCTGAAAACCACGTCTGTACCAAATTTTGTGCCAATCCGTCAAGTAGATTTTGATAGATTTCATTCGAAAAGGGAATAAGATAAGGCTAACAGAAAAGCCAGGGAACACTACTGTTAAAGGAACCATGAATGTCTTCGTAAAACGTAAATCACAATCCATTTCATGTGGATAAAGGCAGTGAATGGACCGATCTAACAGACAGACCTACATCGCCATACCGAGAGCACTGCTGCTAGCATGGCTAGAAACATAAACATTGGGCCCTCAAGGGTATTTCTCCACAAATGGCTCCCATTGGACACATGAACAGCAAAGCTGCCCAATAACAGTGAGTTTAAATGTGTACAGAAACACTGACCTATGACCTGGATGGAGTCTGGGTGAGCAGAAGGCAGGAAAACAACCATACTCCCTATCAGACACTGGAGATGGGGGGTCTGTGGAGTGGGCCTAGTTAGAGTAGTTGCTGTAGTACTTGTTGTGGTTCTAGTCGTAGTAGAGGTGGTAGTAGGGGTGGTAGGGATAGGCTTTTCGGTTGTCATAGGTGGTGGAGTCTGAGGATACTGGGGCGCAAGGGGGTAAGGTGGGTGGTAGTATGGTGGATAGCGAGCATGGTAATAGGGATAATAGGGATAAGGGTAGTAGCTACAAACGGTGTGACTGGAAGGGGGGCAGGTGGTCTCTGGAGTTGGTGTTTCTTGAGGAAGAGTTTGAGGTTTCTCTTTGGCCTGAGGCGGAGCTGTGGTAAAGGGGTAGTAAATGTGTCTTTGGGGGTCAAACTCCACCGAGGGAGCGCTGGGACTGTAAGGTTGTTTGGGAACCATCGTCCTGGTGGTTGGATGTGGAGGAGGGGAAGTGGAAGTAGGTTGAACCTCGGGAACAGGTTCTGGGTGGAGGAATTGTCCATAATGATAGTGAGAGTCATAAGGTGGATAAAGTGGACCAGCTGGGTACTGTGGTGGACCCAGAGGTTGTTTTGGTGGAGAGGGAGGAGTAGAAGGTTGGCTGGGAGGGAGAGGAGCAGGTGCTTGTGTCACTGGTGCAGCGGTCGGTGCAGGATAGTAAGGTATCTGATGATAATATTGGGGGTAATAGGGATCTGCAGGAGGTGTGGTGGTAGTAGTAGTTTTTTTAGCTGCAGGGGTTGGATCTGGTGATACAGCAGGGTAGTACAATGGCGCATAGGGGTAATACCCACCAGATGGATATTGGTAAGGGCCAACAGGTAATTTGGGAACTTGATGAGGAGATCTATCCAGCAAAGGGCCAAGATTTGGAGAGGATGTAGGTTGAACCACTATAGTTTCCTGGTAAGGATGGGAAGGGTATTCTGGGTGCTCTCCAGGATTATAGGGCAGTTTTGCAGGTTCAGAGGGGTAAATGTACTGCTGGGGCTTCGGCTGCGGCCCAGGGGAACTGCCAGAAGTGGGTTGAGGGGGATGGGCAGGTTGTGGTCCAGGAGGAAAGACCTGGGGAAGCTGTGGGTAATAGTACCCAGGATAGGGGTAGTGGGGGTATTCAGGGAGCTGGGCAATCTGCTGTTGGGTTGGAGGTTGAGGAGGAGTTGGAGGGGAGGTGGGTGCAGGGCTGACAGGATATGGGATATAGGGAGACTGAGGGTCACCAGGAGCTGGAGGAGGAGACGAAGGAGGGGAGGGAACGTACGGAAGCTGAGGAAAGACTGGACAGGAGAGGATGAATCCCTGGTCACCAAAAATTAGCTGAAGATGAAAACCATCCTGAAAAAAGCATCACATAAAAATATTATTACCAAATATCAGCAGCACATCACACACATTGAATCAAATATAATAACTTACTCCACTTGTGATACAAGGAGCATTGTAGGAGATGAAGAAGGTGAGCTCCCCAGGGTTGGAGTGGACACGGTACGCACACTTGTCACATACAAATGGACGCCAGCCTCCATTCACTGTGATGCAGATACACATGCTTTATTAATGAGTCTGCATCTTTTTTAAATCCACAACTTCCTACATAGGGCAGTTTAAATTCAGCAGATTGTAATCCATGCACATTTTATTAAACTAAGCAATATAGTACTACATACAAGGTTAAAAATAAGTAATTAAAACACTGCATTAATTCCCCAGTACAGCCACCATACCTATGACTCCCAGCATGGGTATATCCTGCTCCTGCCCATGTATCTGCACCGCCATGCCATAGGGGGAGCAGAAGACTGAGGGGGCAGATTGTGAAGAAGAGGAGGCAGGACTGGACATCTGCACCGGGCAGGAGAGCTTCAGTGGGCTGCCTCCCCACAGCATGGGCAAAATGTAACTGCCATTCTGACATAAAGATAAACCAGGAGGTGATGAACAGATACATACATAACTCCTAGTGAACTACAGGTGTTGTTTGTACCTCCTGTGTGATGTGACATGCATCATAAGGCACCATCATCTCCAGGTCACTCCATGATGTCCTCAATGAGTAACCACAGTATGGAGGTAACTGGAACGGGGAAATGGGAGAGGCTCCCGCTGTTAAGAGAAAATGTTGAACAGCACATTTCAGTGTGATAACAATTGAATGATTAAGCAATTAGTCCATCTACAAAAAAACTAAACAACTAGTTTAATAAGGATTAGATTCAGTAAATATTTATTGGTTTCAGCTTCTAAAATATGAAGGTTTTGCTCATTTTCTTTTGGGTTAAGACCACTGTATTTAGAAACACCTTTGACTTTCGGATATTTGGACTGTTTTTCTATTTTACAGCATAAACAAAAAATGTTTTTGATGAAGCTTTTTAATTAGAAATTAAAATAAAAGTTAATTACAGCTTAAGAAAAATCAACAATACACTATATACTGTATAGAAAACCTGGACAAAATTTTGTCTTGCAATAAATGCATGCATCCTATGCAAAAAAACGTTGTTCCTCTATATTTGCATACTCAGCAAGAGCCTGTCAAACAACATTCAAACAGCAGCAGTCAAAACACCACGGTGACATATATGGCGAGTATCACTTATCTTACCTCTGTCAACTAACAGTTGTGTCAGTCCTTCTCCTGAGGCAGTGAAAGTCATGACACTATGATCACACTGCACCAAAGGCCTCATAGACTGCCACTCATTGAAACGTGGACTGGAGTCAAGCGATGGGCCATAAACCTTCCCCTGGACTCCATCAAAACCTGAAGGATAAAACATATAAAATGAGGTTTTAGATTGGTTCACTCTCTATTGCTACATGTTAACTAACTCAAGTACACTGTTGACTCACAACGTATATTTAACAAAATAAGAATCAAAATCTTCGCAGAGATAATATCCTCGTTTTTTATTCCAGGCATTCTCGCCTGTCAAAAACTGGAGCCTACATTACCCACAATGCAACTCGACAGTTAGCTAGGAGATTCGGGATTGTTGGCTTTGAGTTGATGCCCTGTAGCCTATGAAAAGTAGGCCACAGAGGTCTGCTGAATTAATTTGTATCCAACTCAACACACACAGCTTTACATGTTCAAACGTTTAATTTTCAGACGCAACCGACGCTGACTTAAGTGACGTCACTTGAGGTAATTTATCCGTCTTTACGCAGCTAATACTTTTATCCTATATATTTAGTTCTCAACAGAACCTTGTAAACAGACTTTGGGTCTCAAAGTTGCTTTTACCCGTAAAGTCCGCTTGATATCCATCTTCGGAGCCCAAGGAGAAAGACCTTTGTTGCGGGCTGATGTTACCAATTGTCCAAAACGAGCCATTAAGCGCGAAGTTCCTGTCAGTCTCATCTGATTTAGGTACGCTGAAATGCGGGACTCGCCCTCCGTGAAAGGCAGCAGATTCTTGCCGAAGCTCGTTGAGACCTGGCTGGTTTGATTTCCCTAGACGTGGACTCTTGATAACCTGTTCAACCAAGCGCCAACCCCGCTGCTGTGAGTCGTGTCTTTTAATCCGTTCCCACTTGTTAGCTGTTGACTCTTGAAGTTGGTAAGTCCACAAATCATCCTCCCGCTGCCCTAAACTTACCGAAGAAGTAACTTGAAACGTGTTGAAATAAACTGTTACCGCTATTAAAAACAAAGTTGTTTTTCTTCTTTGTTTGCGAGACATCGCTTGATTGTTGATGCTTTTTGCTCACGAGCGCACAGAGGCGTCACCTGGACATGGTGGAGATTAATTAAGGGTCATCAAGAATGGACCAATTAAAACTCTACAAATGCAAAGAGGGTAAGAAGAAGTGATGTTTCAGGTTCAGCCAAAAAATATATACAAAGTTAATGTGTATTCCTATTTATACATTTTTATTTCAGGTGTAGCTCATGTTTGGCTTTTAACAACCTATAACATTACTGTAGGTTTGTTTCCTGATATCTCACTACACTTGGCCATTATTGGTGTTTTTAGACGCAGTATGACTCAGACTGACGTCCAGTTTCATGCATGTCAAAATATAGTAAACATCCTTATGGTTTCCAAAGATAGCCTACTTGTACTGCTTTGCTTATCTGATCCGATGATCCTAGCATGTTAGCATATTCTAATCAGTATAAATAAAAAGTACAGCCGACACTAAAGGGAAAAGTATTGGACCAGAGGAAATTAAGATCAGATTATGGCACAAGATGTAAGTCAGATGAGTGCCCAAAGTCCTTGGACTCCTTCCTGGGGCATGAATGTCTGAATTCAGTAATTCATCCAGTAAGTGTGGAAACATTTAACTTTTAAAACCAGAAATCGGAGAATCGCAGGCAGAACGATGTTGCCATCCTTAGAGCCATGCTGCTTGTATGTTTAAAAAGTGAACACAAGGAAAGGATTTTTGTCTGGTAGCTTGTGTTTGTCCATTAGATTGCACGATGTCTCCTCTGTGCAGCCTATAAAGAAAGTGTAGTTGTTTCTGAAAGATTTCACTCTCTCAAATGAGGTTGTTTCAGCAGCAGCTACTTATGTAAAAAGTCTCTCCCATGGACACCCACTGCATAAGTGATGTTAAATTGAACTTTCTGCAGAGGCCCACATGTTGTGATGGGAATAGAAAAACTCCAGTGACTCAGCTGTGACGTACAAGGGGAACCAGCTCTGCTAAGGAGGCACCCACTCACCATTCACAGTGAGGATATGACAAACCAACAAGGGTCAGATGTTTCAATCTTTACTTCTTTTCAGACTCTCTGGCAGAGAAAACACTTCCTCCTGCTCTATTTCTTAACCCTCTGACAGAATACTGCTCTCCAATGATTTTCATCTCAGCTGCACTATAATGAAAACAGAGACTCTAATCGCTCCATCAGCTCACAGTCATCATTTCAAAAAAGATATTTCACACTGAACGCGAAGGAATTGATTCTCTCTGAAAGAGATATTTGGTTTCAATAGGTCTGGTCCACAGATTCTTCAACTAAACCCACCCCCACTGTGGGCCTCTGATGGATTATCACATGCAAGTCACAGAGTAGAGCATCTGATTTTCTTCTGCAATCTTTGAAACATTCACTGCCGACTCTTTATATGAGCTGCTTAAACTTTACTTGTATATTTAATGTAATGCCATTTCATGTTCTGCTTCAAAGAGAACTATTGTGTGTGTGCTTGTTGTTTTTCTGCACTAACCTGTCTCCTATTGCGTTAATCATTTAAACCTGCCTTGTAGAGCTTTTCACCTTTAGTAGGGCTGTGACCCCTGCTTTGTTTATTGTTCATGCACCTGGGTGAGGCGACACACATTCGTCACAGTATCCTCACAGGTGGAGGTACCACACTAAGAAATGCAGTGCCGTGCCACCAAAGGAAGGAATGAAGATACTGATAGAGCCCGTATATTAAGGTTCTGTTATTACTGTTAAGGTCAGAGATGTACTTGTTTTTTAACCTTGCGTTCGCGTACACAACTGGCTGCGTGATAAACGTAATTGTTCACATACTTCTCTATGCACTACACGTGTTATTGGAGGATACCTCTAGAGGGCACACCAGAGAGGCCGTATGCTACTACCATATATGAGGGATGTAAACAACAGGCATGGCCACACTCGAGGAGGTTACTATTATGTTAAGTCAGAGGTCACGGCAGAAAAAGCGACAGCTTTCGTGCGTTCGGTGGACAGAACACACTGTTGGCACCGCCCCAACTCCGTTTCTCCAACATTTTCCTTCTGTTCACAGTTGCTGTGTTGACCCTATCACATCCCCTCTGCCTCTACGTTCATGTGCATACTGCATCTTGTGTATGTGTAGTGTTATTTTTTGAGAACATGCACTGCCGACGCGCCAGGAAGTTTATCTCTGGTATAACATGAGAATGTAAAATGTTAAATCAACATGTACCGTGCCGAATAATGCTAAGTGCTACTCATGGTGATTAATGTTGGGCCTCTCTTTAAATAACATAACAAAGAGTCGGTCTAGATCTGCTCTTTTTGTAAAGTGTCTCGAGATAAAATTGACGCTGAAGGCAAACTAAAAAGGAAATGACCGTCAGTGAGGAAAATCAAGAGTTACAACCGTAACAAAGGGAACCAACTGTAAAGGTTATCTGGGACGTATGTGGCCACAATTGCCTTTTACCACCATAAGGTGCCACCAAATAAAACGACACTGAGAACTTGGAGATTACAACTTTAAGTAAACATTCTGAAAAAGTTACAAAAAAACATCTAAAAACTTAAGAATGATTATAACAGAGACTTTGAAGATTCTGGGAATACAGCGTTGAGTGTTTTTAAAGGCCTTCTGACCTTTTTCAAAGGTCGCCTTGAGTCTGTTAGAAGCGTTATGTCTAAAGATTGTTTCATCCATCGATGAAGCTCCACAAATAACTGTATGAGAGCCCTCAGTGTAGATCCAAGCCAAACCACAGAAGAAATACATTCCTCTTCCTGTTTAACTTAAATCACAGAGGCTGTACATACTGTACCTTCCCTGCTCTCTGCACTCAGCCATGTGAACTGAGTATGTGACTCTCACCTCATGTTATTGTGCCGGCCACAGATGACCTGAGTGGGAGAGTGTTGGTATAATTCCCGATCCTGATGTGTTTCCAGGTCAGCCGGCTGGTTCTGTGAACAAATGAGGCAGAGTCAGTTTGAGAGCAAAGGAAGCAATTATGGTATCTCTCCTCATCCCACCTCCAGCAGGATAAGCAGCCATTGTAGTATTTAAATAAGACTTCCCTGGTCCATGTGGTCTCCACTGAGAGGCCCCAGCCTGAGGGGAGATAAGACAGAGGCAGAGATTCACTGAGGCCTGAAAGAAGAATATAAAACATCTTTTACTTGTATTCTGTTTTTGTAGAAATATGGTGTCTCATAACTACTCGAGCATCTCTTATCTTAGATAGGTGATAAAAGGCTTGACAAGATAAGCACTGTCTGCCAGATTATCCCCTAATAACATGGTATCAGACGTCTGCAGCCAATAATAACACCTGTCTGACAGCATCTATTTAAAATGTGACAGTTTGTGGTTATAATATGTGAGTCTGCTTTATCTGAAGTATGTTAATGTCGTCCTTCCTGCTTCACCTTTGAAATCCATGCTATCTGTGAACACTGTAAATACTATACCAACCATCTACCTCTTATGGCAACCTGATACATAATAATACTTATCTCAGTGTCCGTACAATGAGAGTTATGATTCTGATTTGATAATATACATTATTTAGTTTTTTCCTGTTCAGCATTACCCTTTTGTGCTCCCATTTAACACAGGCCAGCGTGCAGGGTGAGAGCTGAATGTCTTAAAGCCCACTAATGAGTTTAAATGCCAGAAAAAGGTTCTTACACATATTATGTGAATGACCTTTCCAGTGGAAACTCAGGCCCCTGCATGTGTTAATATACCTATCTGAAATACTGAGTATTTGAATGTCAAAATAGAGCTAATGTAAGGGTCTATCTACAGTTATATGGACATACACGTGTGGAATGACAACAAGAAGGGGAAAGACAAGTTTCAACCTTTTAAGACTGTTTTCTTTTCGTTTTTACCAACTATTTTTAGATGATTGCATCTTTTACTTGACTTAAATTCCTTTTTATCTTTATCATTTCTAACCTCTTCTTTTTTCAGTCCCTTGTGTAGATTATGAGAAAACTTTACAGGGAAATAACCATGCAGTTACAGATAGCATAAAGGTTCTGCAGTGAATAATGCTTTGTAGCAGATAACACTTCTAACTAGGGATGCACGATATTATCGGCACGTTATCGGATATCGGCCAACAAGCTGATATCCGCCGATATAATTAACCGATAAAATAATGGGCTGCTGCATACTTGATTAAATGCCCGACCTCGGCGCAATGTCCCCGGCGCGAAGAAGACCTGTGCGGCGCAGCGTGATGACATCACGTGTGTCTACCTGCAGCATGAGAGAGTTAGAAGCCAAAATGTCTGTGGTGTGGACGTTTTTCAAAGTGTCCGAAATAGATAGCAAAACTGCTGTTTGCAATGACTGCTCAGCTTCGGTGATGCGAGGAGGAGCCAAGGCAAAGTCTTTCAACGCTACAAACTTGATTAACCATCTCAAGACCCGTCACCCCGACCGCTGTAACAAATGTGATAAGAGTATCACCATTACACTGTACGCTCATTCTAATACAGAAGAGAGTTGATGATCTCTGCAATTAGGTGTGCTGGGAAAAAATATCGGTATCGGTTATCGGCAAAAGATCCAATATCGTGCATCCCTACTTCTAACCTCTTTTGTGTCTTTATTGTGTATGTGTGAGTGTTTCGCACCTTACATGAACCCTGAGGCAGTATTTGCCTACATTACATGCTTTACTCAAGTTGAGTATATCTTCGGATCCACTGGGCCTTCTGTTAAAATCAGAGTATGTCCACATTAGGCCGGTTACATCTGTAAACACTCATCTTTCTTTCTGTTTCAATTTTTCCAAAACAACAACGTAGTCCAGCTCAGTGAGGACTGGACGGCAACTGTACCTTGTTTTTTTGGATGCCAGATTTACATTTCTCCGTGATGAAATGTATCCTGTTTTGTTGCAGGCTTGGACTCAACTGAAGATCATGTAACACACTCGGCTTGTGTTACTGCAGAGAGAGCAGAGTCTGTGTCTAGTGTGAGAAGATTAACTGCAGGCACACGGATTCATCTTTTTTATTGATTAACCTTGATGATAATTTCACTCTCATGCACAAATTTCAGCTGCATCTCCATGAGGCGATATTTTCATTTCCCTCTTTAGTTGCTGAAAAGTGTTTTGCCATCAGAGAGCTATGGTTTATGGAAAGATGGAGATGCCTCTGGTGTCACTGCGCTGCTGTTTGTGATGCTTCTTAATGTCCCGTCTTTGTTGAAGTCATTATATGTGCATAATGAACCAGCAAATGGGTCTGAAGGCAGAAGAAAAAGAAACATTAGCACTGCTCTGCGAGATGTTTTTCTGCCCATAATTTCATATTCATAGGAAAACACACACTGTAGCTGCTGTGGTCAGTTTGTTGAAGGGAAGGGACTCAGAGGTGAGGAACTGAATTAAAGAAATCATTTTGAAGCAGCCTGTGGGGAGGGGTTTTGAGGTCTAATAAGAGAGCTGAAACATAATTACATTTGAAGCAGCTTGGGGCGTTAAAACATTTCAGAATAAACGATGTTGGAGTCTTTACTCCTCTTTACGCGCCGTTTGGAGTCTAAGGATGCAACCTGAAACCGTTTAGTTTGTCTGGACGTTTCATTGAGGGGGGGAAAAAAAAGTAAAAACTTTCTGGGTGGGGCTTGGTGAGAGGAAAGAGAGGGAATAGAGAGAGGGAAAACAGGGTGATGTGTGTGCTGTGAATTCAAAGCTGGGTGGGTCTACTGTGTTTCACATTCCCAAATAACTCCGGGCCGTGCGTTAAAACGCTTTCAGGTAACGTTTATCCACGCTGTTTACACTTTAATGTTATGTTGTTTGACTGCGAGACGTTCACGTGCATTATTTGTTTTGTTGGTGGTGTAGAGTGCGAGAAAGTTAAGTAGTAGAGATTTTCACTGGCGCTTTGAAGAAATGTGCGGATGTGACCATAAGCGCATAAAAAATAATAATAGGACGCGCGACTCTATGATTTTAAGATCAACGCAGAGTTTGAAAGTCTCAAGTGTTTTTAAATCTGGGTTATAAGTTAGAGGTGTGTTAAGTGTATGTTTCTGTCGTGGTATTCTCGCGCTCTTTTTAAAGTTGTTGACTATAGTACAGGGCCTGTGTGTGTAACGGAGCAGAGCCCATTGGGGAATGCCCTCACACCGTCTAAACAAATGCGCCTTTCTTGTCGACGGAAACAGTCGACAGCAATAAAACAGTTAGTCCTTAAGAAGACGGATAAGTGTTTCTGGTCGCTACAAGTAAATAGTAATTCATTCGAGCCTTAAAATATAGATAATAGTTTTTTTTCTCTTTTGTTTTTGAACTCATAAGACATGAAACCATTAGTTAACTGAGCAGAGAGTTGAATCTGACAGCGGATGTCTGTTTTCAAAAGTGTCCGTCCGCGAGACTTGTGGGGCAGGTTTGGACTTGCATGTTCCAGCTCACCTCTAAGTATTTTTTCTTTCTGTCTGAAACAGTATTTATTCAGGACAGCGTGCGTGCGTGCGTGTGTGCGTGCGTGCGTGTGTGTGTGTGTAAATTGATTCTTCGAGCCTGTGTCACAATAAGTCCGTGCCTGGAAAATAAATAATGGCGTGCATCCTTCCGCCTGTCCCCTGTTATCAGTTTTCAGAAGGCCACAATGTTGGTGCTGGCTGGAATCGTTGTTGTGCACATAACCACCATCATCCTGCTTCTGGTGGCCACCATAGATAATGTAAGTACTTTCTATTTTCTTGTGTTCCCTATTTAACACACATCTGTGTTTAGAGGAAGAATACTATAGTTTTATATGAGGTAGTACACTAACCAAAGACTCCTACATTTCAGAAAATATTGAGCCTCAAGCGGTTTGTATTTCTCCACAAATGCTCAGGCCAGTACATGTGCCGTTAAGCCACTTGGGAACACTGTAGTCAATTTCTTTTTTTGTATTTCTCCAGTGTTGCATATCTACTAAATCAGACTTTCACCTTACATAATTAATAAAAGACACTGAATATGTCTGTCGGCATGTATATGTGGGAAATGTCTTTTTAAAACACATGTTGATACGATATAAATCTGCATAAATAATAAATGTTCTTACTATCTTGTGTTGTCTTCTCCTCCTGTTGTCTTCAGGCCTGGTGGATCACTAACACAGTATCCACTGATCTGTGGGGCAGGTGGGAGTTGACAGGCTCAGACTGGCATTACGTCAACCTGAAGGACTACCCAGAGGGTAAACATTGATCAATGATCGGAGAACTGGTCATTAAATATCAAAAATCAGATCATTGTTTCTACATGTGTCCAACTTTATAGCAAAAGATATCCAACATGATTCCATGTTATTGGTATTAATCACAATGTTTCTTGTACCTGTGTCATTGTGTTTCTGTCGCCCGGCTGCCGCAGAGTTTCTCCAGGCGGTTCAGGCCACCTCGGTGCTTGCCTGTGTGTTTGCCATTCTGGCCCTGTTTGTGTTTGTGGCCCAGCTGTTCACCCTGCCCAAAGGCCAGAGGTTCACCTTCACTGGCATTTTACAGCTAATCGCCTGTAAGTAACCTGGAGTCAAACGTCCTGACCTGCAGCTGCAAGATATATTGATTTATGTGCCAGCTTCTTACGGCTGACATTTTTAGCTGTGTGAGACCTCAGGGGTTTTTAGACCTCTGTTTCTGTGTGACTTAACTGGATAGGAACTACAACATTTTACGTGTTACAATGTTTTCCCCCGCTGTCCCCAACAGTTCTTAGAGCATACCTGGACCTCAGTTTGCATCCCTTACTTGACATATGACCCAACACTTTTAAAGCAGCGTGCTCAGTGTGTCTGCATGATGGTGTTAAAACAAACGTGGGTGCAGACACAGGAGGTCAGTGATTTTTACTCCTGTGTCATCAGGTTCAACAGTCTGCAGGTTCAGTTTAACCAAACACTAAATCAGCTGGTTTGGCCGGGTCAGCTGGAGACTCTCAGGCCTCAGTGACACATGACTGAAATTTTTTTTTTTTGCAAACACAGCAATATAGGCTGCGACTATGAATCTCATTAGCGATTAATCTGATGATTTTTTTTGGCGCAATTTTTGGTCAGTGTTTTGTCATAGAAATAATCATACAGGTGTCAAACATACGCTTCACAATTTAGGAAACACAGCAACAACTATTAATTGATTAGTTGTCAACATTAAATAAATCACAAGTATTTTGGTTATCGATGCATCAGTTTGATGATTTTTTAAACAATTTTTGATTCTAGCTTCTCAAAATTAAAGTGTTCCAGTTTCTTTCCCCCTTTATGACAGTAAACTTAAATCATCAGGTTGTTGAAAAAACAAGATCTTTGAGAACGTCAGCTTAAGCTTTGTGAAACACTGATCGACATTTTTCATCATCTGACATTTTACTGACCAAACAACTAATCGTTTAATCGAGACATTATTCAACAGATTAACAACAAAATAATCTTTAGTTAACTTTAGTTTACATTTCAGTAGCTGTGACAGGAGCATTTCTGCTTTCAAATGTCAAACTATCAATCAAATTATTTCCCCGTTGATCATAAACTTGACGAAACATTTCAGCTCCAGTACGAATTACTTGTCTCCAGTATCGGCAGAATATTGTGACAATAAGGCTGCAGAACCTTAAATCTGTCACCAAGTTACAATATTCAGCGGACTATTCAATACTGAATGGCAGGGTCACTTTCAGACCACTAAACCAGGTGTTTAATTTATACATTATCCTATACATAAAAAATGACTGAAGCTCTTTGACCAACATCTCTGTGGCAAGATCGTTAAAAAGGAGGGTCAATACTAGAATACGTTTGGCACGCTGCTTCTAGTCCATAATAAGTCAAAGTGAAAGTAATGACGTTTGAACATTTTCTTTGGTTGTTATTGGAAAATTGAGGTTAAACTGCCTCATTTCATTGTGATGAACATCTATGTTCATGAGCCTGACCTTATAACAGGAGAAACATTTGCCCTGTCCAGATGAACACAGCATTACCCCCCATCTTCTCCCCCGCAGGCCTGTGTATAATGATAGCAGCATCAATCTACACGGCCGAGCTTCACACGAGCGACACAGAGGGAGGGTACGGACACTCCTACGTCCTGGCCTGGATCTCTTTTGTCCTCACCTTGCTCCTAGCGATCACCTACCTCGTCCTGCGGAAGAAGAGCGAGTGAGAGGAGAGGAGGAGCGAGGGCAGGCCTGGGATCAGGTTCCCGGGTTTGAATTGGAGGGAAGTTAAACAAAAGGATTTTAGTTTCAAAATTTGGTTAACAAAACGATTGTTGATCTGCTTTTGCAGCTAGGAAAATGTGTTGGGATAAAGTTTGATTGCTAATAAGAGCCATTTGTTTATTTTTTTTTATACTTTAAATTGAAGTGGAACCCATGATTACACCACATGAAGGGCTGAACCTGACCATTTTGACCAAGTGTGTACCCTCTAAACAGTCTAAGCATAAAATTATTAACCCCATCCTTTAAACCATTACTTCTGTAAAGGTTTATTTCAAATTTTGAGAAACATATTAATTTGCTTTCTTGCAGAGAACAAGATATAAGGACTGATCCCTCTCATGTTAGCTTGACAGTTAGCTTAGCTTAGCATACAGCCTGAAAACAGGGTAACAACGAGCCTGACTCTGTCCAAACAACATCTACAAACCAACATCTCCAAAACTCACTAATAAAAATGTTTTATTTAGTTTAAACAGAAATAATTTGTTCTAAAGTATGATTTTTATGGGGAGCTAAAAGCTGGATTTCACTGCTAGCAGCCTTTCCTGTTTAAATGAGGAAATTGGTGAACTTTAGAGGTGCTGCATGGTTGATTTGGTTACTTTTGGACAGAGCCAGCCTAGCTGTTAATCTGTTTACTCTTTTTCTGCTAAGCTAAGGTAGCTTCATGTTTAGCATACAGAAATGAGAGTGTTATAAATGTTTATTTCAAATTTTCAGGAAGGAAAAAAAAATCCCAAACTGTCAAACCATTCCTTTCAGAAGGAGTAGAAAGAGCCGTAGTTTTTGTTGAAATTTGGCCAAAGTAAACGTTGAATCATCCTGTATAATCTCCTTGCGAGGCTGACAGCTAGTACAGCAGGTTCCCAGTTAAGGATTAAGAAATCGCTGTATCTGTGATGTGCAGTCTCCCCGTGTCAGTACTTGAACAACCAGGAAAGACGAGTCTTAATTTTCAGTACAAGTAGTTTTAATCATGTATCAATATTTTACAACTGAAGTATAGTGTATCCTTTTTTTTATCTCTGTACATTGTAACCATTATATTTTTGTAACATTTTGTACTGAGTGTTTTTTAACAGTGTTTGTGTGTCTGTAGTTGGCTGCTATCATAAGAAAAGTACGTGTTGTACAAGTGAGCCTAAAGTGAACCAGGGACGAGGATCGTGGTGTTTCATGTCACAACTATGCAATAGAAAGTTCTGTTTGTAATTACATTGGAATTTAAGCCATATCGTTGATTAATAAAACAAGTTATATCACAATGACTTCATGTTTAATGTGTTTAACTTAAAGCAACAAAACCTACAACATTACATCATATATATGTACGAGTTGGTCGAGCTCTGAAGTCTGCGCTCATTGGAGCACACATGAATCCAAACATATAATTAAATTCAGTCTTAAATTAACATCCTGAAATCATCTTAATCAGGATAATAAAAAAAACATACAATTTTAAAATCTAAATGGATTTTCACTGATTTCTAAATCTGCACGACTACGTTTATTTTGGGCAGAGGTTGGTCTTTAGTGCGTTTCTGAAAACAACACTTCTTCAGGCCTTACAACAGACCCAGTCAGGAACAGGAATGTTCCATTATATAAAGTATCGCTCCCAGAGGAAGTGAATAAAAAGTGGACTCTGCTAGATGCCTTGGCCAGACGGCGTGATGCGCTCCTGAACCACCAGGTGGAGAAGGTGATTCTGCTCTGCAGTCAGAAACGGCCTGAGGGGAAGAAACAAACAAACACAAAATCAATATGGAAAGTTTAGACTCAGAAGCAATAAAAAAGCTGCTCAGTCCTCATCACATGATGGAAATCACATTTTTGAATGCTCACCATAACTCAGTCTGGAGAGACTTGAGGGACTCTGTGTCTTTCTCCTGACACGCCATCTGCAAAACAGATTGCTGTTAGAAACTGCACATGAAACCAGTACGCAAGATTCAGACAACCTTGACAAGTTCTCAGAGTTTTGTCAATATTTACTCTCTCTTAGAACTGTTCAACCACAACAAGCTGCTTTACAGAATATCTTTTTATTAAAGATATCTTAAGTGGCAAATAAACATCAAGAACCAAGTAAATATGAATTTCCTCATATTGAAAAAAACAAACAAAACTGCAACTACAAAAATAATTAGTCCACTGACAAAGGGAGATTCAGCACGTTAATCACTGTTAGATGAAGGCCTTGAGGACCATCACATTTCCTGTATGAGGCAGGAAGGATCAGGAAATCCTGTGAACTGAAGTATGTGGATGATGAAACTCACCACAACAGACTGCAGGAGCAGGAAAACATTCTCAGGCAGGAAGGTCACTGAAGGAGAGGACGAGAGCCATGTTTACACCACTTCAAACAAACGACACTCAAAGGATTCATGTTATGATTTCTGAATCACCAGTGAAAAAACTCATATGTTTTTGCTTTCATAATAGTTTAATACTAAGGTGCTTTACCTTGGCTGTGAGGGTCAAAAGACTCCCATGCGTATCGCTCCAGGGTCTGAGCATGCTCTGGTAACAGCTTCTGAGGCGGAGGCTGCACAGGAAACCAGCAAGAATGGACCATTAAAGTGCTGCTGCACCACTAAGTCATGGGTGATATCAATACTCCTGGCATCAGCAACGCAATATGCTCTGTTGCCCTGCTGATGTGGAGGTGTTTCCTTCTTTTAATGTAAGTGCTCTGCTTTCTGGCAGGTCAACTTTTGCCCAGTTGTTGGCTGTTTGGCACTGATGTATTGGCAGGTGTTCATGTTGCTAAGCATCTGTGGTAAAAATACTCTGCACAGGATAAACTCCAGCTTTACGAAGTGAAACTTCTTAGATTCACACATTCTGAAAAATAATGGTTCCTTATTGAGGTTGCATTTTTCACTTCAGTCATATAAATAGTATCAACTCCAGTCAAGTTATTAATAAAGCTAAATATTAAAAAAATCCCTTAAAGGGGCTTTGCAATGTTTTTCCTTGAAGCCTTGATTTAGAGAAGAAACCCCCCTCCAATAACATTTAACGGGAACATTTGTACTAGAGATAGACCGATATGGTTTATCAGGGCTGATACCGATACCGATTATTAGTAGTCAAGGAGGCCGATAACCGATATTTGGAGCCGATATTCATTTGCAGTAAAAGTGAAAATATTGGCGTCAAAATTTTGAATAATACAAACTCCAACACTTAACTTTGTTTATTAAACAAACAAACAAAAAGCGCAGGGAGTTCCCAGGGTCAGCAGCATCTCTTATAAAGTAAGACTAAACTAAATAACTAAATAAATAACTTCCTGAAGTTTTATTAAGAAAATAAAACAAAGTTAAATAAAATTTGCAAAGAAATGAACTTTTTCTCCTCTCCGTCGGTGTGTGTGAGCACTCTGCACTCTTATCGGCCGTCAAAAAAAAAACAAAAAACAAAAAAGATGATGATGCCGATATGCGTCAAAATGCCGAATATCGGCGCCATTAATCGGCCCGGCGGATAATCGGTCTATCCCTAATTTGTACTGTGATGTTGACGGTTTTGTTGTCATATTTTGTCTTTATATTTAAAATCAATGAGCTTACCTCAAGCAACATCAGCAGGAGCACTCTAGAGATCTCACATTTTGCCACAATGTCAAGAAATGCACCTATTTTCAGGAAAATGAAGAGAAATTAAGATAGTTAGTCACCGTCATCACATAAAGTGCAACAATCATATTAAAGCAGGAAAAGGGACACTGCCTTAAAATAGTGTCCCGGGTTTCTTTTTCCTTAAACATTCACCCTCTCATCACAGCATTACAGTGCGTTTGCAGGGGATCCATTCAAACATGAGATCATATTAAGCAGATCGAGCCTGTAAGTCAATGCAGAGCCTCACCAACAGGGGTGCTGGTGCCTGGTAGCTGCAGTCCTCTCTCCTGACACATCAGCTGCATCTCAGTGAACACTGACAAAGCACCGTCGTAGTCACCTGTGAAAAACACACGAGATTACAACTGCAGAAGATCGAGATTAAACATAGAGACAAGCTTATTAAATCAGCTGCAGATCAGATGAAAATGGACGGACTGGACTTACGGGTCAGGATTTTACACGTGGCCATTTCTCCCATCGACAGCAGAGCTTCGATTGGAGTCTGTGTCTGTAATTCTGCAGCCCTCTGGTAATGAACAATAGCTTCTCCTGGTCTGTTCATCTCCTGTTGATACCACAAGAGGAGTTATGATACAAAATGTTCCTTTTATTTGCAGTATATATAAAAATCAAACATCAAGACAGCTTGAAGTTTTACCTTGAGCGCGTTGCCAAGTTCTAGACAAAGGCTGGCTGCCATCACAGGCTGATTCATCTCAATATACACCTGTAAGCCATTTGTACATCAGCATTATCTCACTGTCTTTATAGGAACGTGGAAACAATGCAGGGATGTACTTTATAATCTATTCTGCAACACTTAAATCTGTTTATATATTCCACAAAAATTGCCAACAAGATACGAATACTATACTGTATTTCCCAAATATTTAAAGTGCATATCTGTTGCTCTAAAGCCCTAAAAATGTCAAAAACCAGGAATCACAGTTTACCTTGATGGCAAAACTGTAGCAGTTGAGTGCAGCCTGAAGGTGCTCATCAAAGCCCGGAGCCTGCAGTGCCCTGTTCTCCTTCTCAGACGTGAGGAAGAGGCGAGCGGCGTCGGTTAATGCCAGAGCCTCCCCGGGAGCGTTAAAAAGAGTCTGCTCACACCTGCAGTGAAGACATTTAGGATTAGCAACAACAACAGGTGCACCATCAACAGTAAACATGTCACTATTACCGTGAGTGATACAGGCTCCCTCTGGCCTAATTACAAACATATCTGTCACCCTGTGGTGGTTTATTGTACGGTACATGAATAACTAGGAACATTCATAACTCACTTGAAAGTACCTTTATGACGTCACCTGGCAATCTGTTTGCTAAATCTTAAACATGTAGCACTCTGGTTGCTATGAAAGCAATTTACGCCCTAAAGTTTGTGAAATGAGTCACAAATTACATTTACACGATTCTTATAAAACAGTTGTTATTTAAGGAATCTTTAATGATGTGAGAGTAGGATTTAAAATACACTACGCAGTGTAAACTTAAGTGAACACATGCACGTTATATCATTATATCCACATGCGATTCCTGAACACCTCTTCTGGGAAAGTTTTACACAAAATCTGAAACTTGGCTTGAGGGATTTGCTCCCATTCAGCCACAAGAACATTAATACGGCTACTCATAGATCTGTGCAGGTGTGGTGGTCACTTTCAACTGGGAAAATACATGTCTTTATGGACCATTCTTTGAGCATGGGGGGAATTTAATGCTGAAGCATGACGGTTTCAAATATTTGGAAATAAGGGGTCTAGCAGAAACCAAACAAACAGCAGACCAAGAGTACACAAAGTAATTAAGTATGTAAAGGTGTCTACAGGGGATCTCTTGTATTGTATTAGACACTGCGGTTATTGAGTTCACTCAGGTTCAACAGGTTTAATTATACAATGTGTCAACTCACCGAGCCATAGCGAGGTTACAGAAGGCAGCATACTGGAGGCAGTCCTGCTGCTTCAGCTCCTTGGCTAGCTGACCTGAAACAAATGTGTAAACAGAAAACTGAATATGAAAACAGTTTGATGACATAATCTCTTGAACATAGAGGAGAACAATTTATTTTTCTTATTGACAATAAGTACAAAGTTTCAGGTAAAATATAGTGTCTGATACAAATAGAGCATGAATGCTACAAAAAATGTAAGAAAATCACTTGAGAATAACATAGATGAGAACAATAAAAGACTGGATTTGGTGTCATGTGGTGCGCACAGAAACAATACTGTTTTGACGTTTAACAGTGTAAAGGAGGCGTTAGGTTATAAAAAAAGGTTGAGTCACTTACCAAACTGCTCACTCGCCTCAGCTACATTTGGCTTCCGGAGAAAACGTCTACGTCAAGTAAAGACAGGACATTATTTTCCATAATATCGTTATTTGTTAGCTGTCAAGCTGTCTTAAATACACTTCAGCTGAACGCGAAGGAGCTAAACATAAATGAATGTGTGCACCGCTAGCAAAAGTGCAGTAGTGCAGCTAGCTACATAAACGTTACCGTTAGCTGTCAAATAACACAACAAAACATCAGCTACTCTTTGTCATGGAACTAAGCAAGACAACTAAAATCTACATACACGATACTCACATTAAAAACTGCATTACATACAGACAAAGGATGGTTAAATAATGTAGATATAGTACTGACAGTGGCAAGCTAACTGTTAGCTTGACCTAGCTTACTACATTGGGCTAACTGTATACATTTCGCACTGATGCCAGATAACGTTACACTAATCCTGAAAATCTACCCTCTCTCTATCTTAAGTAATTTGCCTCAATGTGCCTTACTTTTTCAGTTTATTTGAAACAGCACGGTATCTCGCCAGAAAATCGCCCTCTGCAGCCATGATCAGTGCAGAAAAACACAACAAACCAACCCGGAAGTGCGACTGACAGGCGCTCGTAGAATCAAGATCTCAAGATTTAATTGGTCAACGTAGGCAAAGGGGGTGGGGCTTATCATACCAAAAAATAATCCGAATGCATAAGGATTGTTGAATAAAAGCAGTAGTCATTTGTTTTCAGGCAGAAATCAGACCGCGGCAGGTGGCAGGAAGAAAATATTTATCTTTTTCAATTTCTTTGACAGCCAGAGACAGAGTCACTGTAGATCCAGAATTAGAAGTTATATGCAATGCTGAGTTACTTTTCTTCCACAATGTTTCACATTAAAATAGCATAGTTATCTATTTTATACTTACTTTATTTATAGGCTTTAGCTTCTTTTTGCTGACCAAATTCACATTTTAGAAACATTGAACATTGTTAGAGTAAATTAAACACTCAGTCAGAATGGGCTCCAGCATCCATCCATCCATTATCTATACTGCTTATCCTGTTCAGGGTCACGGGGGGCTGGAGCCTATCCGAGCTGTCCCAGCTGTCATTGGGCAGGGGTACACCCTGGACTGGTCACCAGTCAATCACAGGGCTGACACATAGAGACAGACAACCTTTCGCACTCACACCCACACCTATGGGCAATTTAGAGTCACCAATTAACCTTATAAGCACACTCCAAGTGTGGGAGGAAGCCGGAGACCCTGGAGGGAACCCACGCATGCACGAGGAGAACATGCAAACAACATTCAAATTCTGGTTACATGTTCATGCATTTGTATTTTTGATCACAAAGTATAATCCTTTATAATGTAACACAAAGGCCATTCTAATCTGCATATTGAGTACTTTTAATGTTTTGAGCACATTGTGCCGATAATTATTTTGTATTAGAAATTCAGAAACCTACATGTAAAAGTATTTTTACATTGAGTTCTTGAGATGTATACATTTAAAGAATATCAATGGTTTCTCTGCCAAAGGTAACAGGTGAAAATGACACAGCAAAGCAAAAACAAAAACAGCTTCTTATATAAATATCACATTCTGTTGGGACAATGTATTCCTGATTTAAAAATTTTCATAGACAGACTCAAATACGCCTTCTTGCTGCTGTTGTGTGGTTTGTTCCGTCTGTGGAGGAAGAAGAAGACTGGTCACTAACTTTGTTGTTTTTTCACTGATAACAGAAAACCTGACTTCACAACACCTCATGTTTACACTGACCGTTTTTTTGACTTTCTTTTTCTTGCCTTTAGCTTTGCTTTGGTCGGGCTCACTGTTGGCAGCTGAGTGGTCAAGCACATCATAAATGGACCTGGGCCGATGCTCCAGACTCTGAGAGAATTAGTTTCCAAGAAATACCCAAATAAATAAATGCAGATAGGCGAAAAGAATTATAAATTGTAATTCAAGTGAAATGTTTCTGTCTATATACTGATGAGTAGAAAGGTGCTCACAGCATAGAACGACGTAGCCGGAGCTGTTGTTACATCCACGCTGCCTTCCTGATTCGCCGTAGTCGTCCTTTCTTCTCTATTCTGCTTCTGTTTTCTGCAGGAGTCGCCACATTTAGTGATGTATTCTTTCTAAAAAATGACACATAACACTTTAATTAAAAAAAACTGTGACCAAAACTGTAATGCAAACAAACTACACAAAGGCATATGTGGGGTTTCATGTGATGTAGCAATACCTGAAAGAAGTGGCATCTAGTTTTGTGTCTTGTGACTGGAGTTTATCATCAAATGCTCCAATATAATTCTATGCACTTAATAATGTGGCTTGTTACCTTTGGACAATACAAATATCACAATCCCTGCCAGGATGAGGGAACTGAAAGTGCTGGCTGCCATGTAGATTGTTGTTAAATAGGACAAAGTAGTTCCTCTCCCGGAGGTAGGCCTCAGTTTAAGAGTCCAGCCCAGTTTTCCAATCTATTTTTTAAATACACTGTGAAGTATTACAATAATGGTTGCAAATTACAGTTGTATCTATCCTACTCTTCTTTTAAAGGGTCTTGAAGGCAGAAGATAGTACAAGTACTGACCTCTATTTGCATTAAATCTTTTGCCAACTGAGAACTCTCAATATCTTTTTGTACAGTCAGTTGTGTAAAAAAAAAAGATGAATTAAATTTTTAGGCAAACTTAAGAATCTGAAAGCTTGACGTTGAAAATCTACTTAAATTTAGACAATAAACTAGTGTCAGTCAAATCGAGACTAGGAACATTAAATAGAAGATGCTAAGCTGGAAGTGGAACTAATCTCCAACTCTGCTCTGTCAGCTTCACTTCCCTTATAACAGCACAGTTTAAGTCTGTAACAAAGCATTTCTCTAACATTGAAACCTGCTGTTTCTTAATTTTACAAGGTTGTGAGCATGTCACTTCTTACCCAATTTCCTCTGAAGACACACACAGAGCCGACGACACTGAAAAGCAGCAGCATGCCAGTGAAGATAGCCACTATGCATTCTGTATAATTCCACGTTCCTTTTTTGTAGCCTTCATCTGGAAAACACACAACAGCTGGTAAATTCCTCAGCTGTCAAGCACGTAGTCTGCCAATTAAAGATTTCATGTTTCATATCAGTGGACATTTGGGTTAAACAGAGTAGTCTGTTAGCATTAGAATTAGCCCACTAATAATCTCTATTTACAGATTCCACATAGAAATGTACAATCTGTTGGCAGGGACGTGGGTCTCTGGGATGGCAAATGTTCTGCTTTCTGTTTGTAGTACGCTTGTAGTCCAATAATATTGACCAATCACGTATCAGCAGGCTGCGGCGTATGCAGGAAAAAGAGTCCATGAGGAGAGCAAAAGCAATGATCGATCTGACCTCTGTTCAACAAACGAGCATTTTAAAAGTAGTTTTCTTCTCCTCTTGAGGACAGACCTGACAAAGTATCATTTTACTTTTTACAAATCTGCATCATGTTGTTGAAATTTCGGCCGTTAACTACAGTAAATCACAGGATAAACTGTTCCTTTTTCTGTGAACAATGCAGCAAGCGGAAAAGGAAGTTGTTTAATGCTTCACGTTGGCTACATGCTCCGGCATGTTCACTGTTGTGCCCAGAGGCTATATCGTTGTAGGTCTACAGCCAATGGGATCCGAGATTGACCCACAAATGGCTTCTTACAACCCATCCGGGGTTCTGGACCCTCCATTGGCTCCCGAGATAAGTCTGAAGGTTCCTGAAACTATCAGAGGTAAAAGAAGGAATATCATATAGTTCTGTTTATTTTATTCCACTTTTCTCTGAAGCTTGGTTTGGGCAGGATATTTCCACTCATTCTACATTATTAAATCATTATAAATCACTTGAACTGCTTTAAACTTGTTACCATTGTTATTAAAATATTACACGATATTGGGATACAGGATACACATGATAGCTTGTATGAAAATGTTCATATTAATTCATAATACCATGCAGAATAATTTATATTCAACAAGACGCTAGTTAAATCACTGCAAAACTGCCATCACGTTCTACATTAACTTTAAGCATGTTACACAGCTATTACTGGTGTGACTTAAAACCAAGCAGTGGATGTAGCCAAGAAGGTTTTCCTGGTCTTTCACAGCTTTAAACCCTCAAGTTTTCCATTTTGGCCATTGCCATCTTAGTTTTTGGGGTGATAAAGAAGGTGGATAGGCATTGTTAAGCATCTATCATAATTGACAAGGCGCTTAGGAAGTGACATCACAGAGTAGCCACACCCTTAAGCATATCCTGTTTTATCCTATTGTTTGGGTTTTTTTATGGTTAATGGGACCATAGTTTGCTACATGAGCATCAAACTGTATTGAAGAAGATTTGGAACCAGACATTGAGACAATAAACTTGTTTATGAGGTAATACATTAAAAAATAAGAGTTTATTTTCTTATAGACCTCTAGAAGACAGGTGTAAGGCACTTTTTAATTACTTTTTTCAACCTGGAGGCTACATCTCTTTAAACGGTCGATGATTGCGCCACATACAGTAAGGTAAAAAAGTTGGGACCACTGCCCTATTATGTGAGGACCAAATCAGTAGTAAAGTCATATTTTTTACCAAGTAAAAAAAAAGAAATAACTTATCACCTTCAATTTGAGGAGGTCACACAACAACAAAACCCAAGAAATGCATTACATCTGGTAATCCTTTTCACTCCCCTCTTTCATTCATTTTTCACCCACCTCTCAGCCGAAGAAACAAGTACACCGTGGCTTTCTTATACTGACAACTGTATTCTCCTGAGTCGATCACCTTTTCCAGCTCCAATGAAAGTGACATGCTTTCTGGCTGGTTAGGTGTGGCAGCGACTTCACAGCTGTAAATCTGTTTGCCTGAAGGATCCGTGCACTTCAGAATGTCTTTAGTCTGGTTTACTGGAATCATCAAGTCCGCTGTAATGACGACCGTTTCGTGTTGGAAAGCCACAAACACTGTGCTGTTTAGAACTATTCCTGTGATTGGACACAACATGATTAGATAAACATTTGTAACAATATAGTCATTAGACACTTATTCAGGGTTCTTACACTTTTTCACCAATGATTTTCCATGACTTCTCCAAAACCTTTTACTGAATTTCCATGACCAAAATAAATTATTTTATCTCAATGGGACCACCGAAAACTAATTATTGTAACACTAAGTAAAATTAGGTTTACATCTGAAATGTATGGTGCCTCTTTAAAACAAAAAAAACACCAGACAGGTACCCTTTCTCATATTTTAATTCCAACAGTTTAACATTTTTGTTGGGACACTTCTAACAGTAAGAGTCTTTTAAAGTGCGGAGCAAGCCCAAAAGTACAGACATAGGCACACTACTTCTCACCACAGGTAAGTTTCCCTGCAATCTGGCTGTCCGGGAACATAGCGGCGAAAAGACGGCTTGTGTCCTCGGATGACTTGAATGAGTAGTGTGAATTCATGATTTTTAGTGCCCACAGTATCTCCGCTTTGGGGATTTAATTTTTTGCAGAAACGTCCAAAGTTGTCTGCTTTGTTGCTGTGGAAACTGTAGTAGTGTTGCTGGATGTCCTCACAGCATCAGCGTTCATAAACTCACCTATGGGTATTGCGCTGCTAGCAAATGCGGCTACAGTCTCGTGCTTTTCCCCCTTCAAGTGGCTAACGAGCGCTGCCTCGCCCATATTCCAAATGTCAAATGTTTTACAGCACAGTTTGCATTTAGCACGTCTTGGGCCAGTGTCTTTGGCCAGCCATAATTAGCATTTGTCCTTAAAAAGCCATGTATTGTTGAAGCTGCACTTCCCTGGCATTTTGTCGGCATCGTCCGTTTGCTAGCACTAAGCAACTCCAGGCTAGTGGGTGTGCCTGCAGTTCCTACGCGCTTGCACGACGCATGCCCAGTAACACAGACTAAGCCAGACTGAATAAACTTTTCACACCACCAAAATATCATGACGGTCAGTGGCAATTTACATTTTATTACGACACATTGATTTTGTTTGGATTAATTGATGAAACTTTAGATATATTTCCATGACTTTTCCAAAACTTCTGAAAAAATGTTATTTTCCATAACTATTCCAGGGCCTGGAAATGCATTTTAAAATTCCATGACTTTTCCAGGTTTTTCATGACCGTAAGAACCCTGCTTATTAAGCATCAACATCCCTGTGTATCAACTGTATTAATTTGCTGTTTCTCCCTCTTTTAGAGGCATGAAATTTGAACCTTTTACCATTAGCTTGTACATAAAAAAACATTGGTATTGAATGTAATCATAGTTGCTGATAATATGAAGCTACAAACACACGTATTTGTAGACTCATATTAGCGTTCCACAGGTTTTTAACAGCACAGTTTCAGTTTAAAACATTTTAGATGGCTTACTTGGTTCGCCCTGTCCCGAGCATACTGATGGAAAGTAAACTATAAATATCCAGGTAAACTTGAAAAAATGTTGCCGACATTTTTGATGTTGTCCCATGTTGTGATTTCAAGGCTTTTTGGGCGGCTGTTTAAAGTCTGCTTTGTTGAGGGAGTTGCCCGTTAATACTCGGTGTTTCACAGTTTTCTAGCTATATAAACTGAAGTGTTGTGTTTCCTGTTTCTAGCAACTTCCTCAAAAAAAGGTTATTTTTTTCTGGACACTGACTCATTGAGGACACTGAATTAAGGGACCAGAGCACTTATGATAAGAATATTCAGAATTTGGTTTTATACATTTAACATTTAAATCCTGACAGTGTTGCACACTACAAGGATACATCCACACAAAATATCCCCTAACTCGCTTTGTGTTGTGTAAAAAGGAATAACGTATTGCATTATTTTCTTACATCAGCCTGTGGATGTGAACTTAGTGCAATGTTGGCGTCCCTCCACAGTGAGACACTATTGGAGAAATGAAAGTGTGAGCCACGAGAGCACGCTTCATCATGTGGTTTTTAGAAGAAGGTAAAAGAGGGAGAAAGTATGGTGTGTGAGTGTGTGTGTGTGTGTGTGTGTGTGTGTGTGTGTGTGTGTGTGTGTGCGTGTGAAGCTGGATCCAGCTGAAGGTGACAAACTGCCTGTTGTTAATGTGAACCAGCTGTGGATGGGATACAGTGACTTCTTCACAGCAGTAACTCTCTGCTGAATCGCTCTCTGAGGCTGCCAGCAGAGGCACGCAGATGTTTAAGCGCGCCCTTTATTATTATTTAACCCCATTTGTCTGTCCGTCTGTTTTTCTTCCTCCTTTTAAACCTCCTTCCTCCTCTCTGCATCTACACTTCACTTTTTCACCATTTTCTCTCTGGCAGTACTGGTGGCCAACTCTGACCTCATATCAGCCACAGCAGGAAAACAGACAGAGCGAGCGAGCTGGAATAACATCTGGATGCCATTCAATAAAGAATAATTCATTCCATTGCATATCCTGGCTCCTAGCTCCTTATCTCCACTCTTCCCTACATCATTTACTCTACAAAAATACATACAATACATATAATCATATCTATCTTTATAATCACTCTCCACTAGTGGTAAGCAACACCAATTTTAAGGGACTACTTAAGTATTTTCATCGCCTGTTACTTTACGCTTTTAGTATTTTTTATAGGCCTACTAAACATATCAGTTTATGAAATATGATGAGTTGATATAAATGAAACCACCTCAAAGAACACTGTATGAAGTGAGTTACAATAGCATCCAATTAACCATAACCAGTCATTTTAAGCATTGATTAATGTGCTGATTTATTTCTTGATTAATCAGTCTGTAAAACAAGATTCAAGAAGGCAGGACAAGGGTGTAACTGGAACCCTCAGACAGGGACGTAACATGCTATCAGGGGGGACTTGTGCTGCAGCCCAACAGGACGGGGGACATGTGCAGCAGCCCAACACGAACAGGGGACTTTCGCTGCAGCACAACAGGAACAGGGGACTTGTGCTGCAGCACAACACGAACAGGGGACTTTTGCTGCAGCACAACAGGAACAGGGGACTTTTGCAGCAGCCCAACAGGAACAGGGGACTTGTGCTGCAACCCAACAGGACGGGGGACTTGTGCTGCAACCCAACAGGACGGGGGACTTGTGCTGCAACCCAACAGGACGGGGGACTTGTGCTGCAACCCAACAGGACGGGGGACATGTGCTGCAGTCCAGCAGGAAAAGGAGACTTTTGCTGCAGCCCAGCAGGAACAGGGGACTTTTGCTGCAGACGGCTGGACGGGCTGCCATATGGTGGCATGGCTGTGAGTTTGCAGAGACAGCTGACAGGCTTTATGGTAGGGCCTCAGTGTGGACTACTGACTGGGGAGTTGAGATTTCAGGCTGTGCAGGGGTAGGGGCAGTTGACTGAGGGTCACAGAGATCAGGCGGGGCTTTGGAGGGAGAAGCTGACAGGGCCTGTCTGCCAGACTGGGAACCAGGAACATGCGTTGATGGGTTGCCAACTGGGAACTAGGCACGTCTGGTGGTTAGGAGGTTTACTTTCGGTTTAATCTATATAAAATGCATTATATTTTGCATTTTTATATATACTACGACTGTCAGGTAAATGTAGTGGTGCAACTAGTACAATATTTCCATCTGTGGAGTTAAAACTTCCTGCTCTAAAAACACTGCAAAAATGATTGGATATTCTCAGTTTCTTTCCATCAGAATAAAAAAAACAATTACTCTGCCTGGTTTTACGTGGCAGAATTATAAAAAAAAACAGCTCTGAGGTTTTGTGAGGGTAAAGGGTAAAGAGAGGGAAGCAGAGACGGACGAAGAAGGTCCATAACTCAAGTTTTGAGGAGACAACAGGACATTTCTCAGGAAACAGGATCCTGCAGCAAAGTGACATTTAAACCTCTGACACATATACCTGTCTGCCCCACACAGGGGTAAGGAAAGGGTGAAAGAATATGACATGCAACACATCTGGCAGCAGCTGCTGTCATAGTGTGTGTGTATGTGTGTGTGTGAGAGAGAGAGGGAGAGAGAGAGAGAGAGAGAGAGTCAAAACTGGGCTTGTTGGGCTGTAAAGATACTACACCTCCCACCAAATAGGCAGTTGTTTAAGTAAGTGGCTCTGCTCTGGACCTGCCACACTCTTCTCCCGATCATATTAGGGCTTCGAGTGGAGGGTAGAGGGAGCATCAGAGAAAATAAGAGGAGAAGAAATAGAGAGAGCGAGCGAAGGAGGCAGAAGTAAGGATAGTAGACCTGGGCAGCGACAGAGGGGAGAGGCGATAGAAGAGGAGGCATCTGGTGTTCAATCCAGATCGGAGAAGGACTTCCTGCCGAGCATCATCATCATCTCAAGTCGTGAGTACATCGCCTCATTTGTCTCCAGCATGTGCTTCTGCAGCCAGTTCACTTTCAGTTAGCAAAGTTAGAAATGTATTTATTCCAGCACAAACACAATCAGCAATGATCAGGACGAACTGTAACAGGCTCGTGCCTCGACTCTCAGTGTTGATGTGTTTGACCAGATGTGAAAGCTGTATCACATTATTTGCACAGCTAATTCTCACTTCGCCTTTGATCAGCGTCCAAATTCATGTTCCCTGAAAACATTTTGCATACTTTAACAATGAGTCACCAGCTTATTACTGTCCAGTATGATTCACAGACTTTGTAAATATGGATGTCATCCTGATTCCTCCTCTCTTGTTTAAAACCTGAAGTCATCGGGTCAGTTAAAAAAAGAAAAGAACATTTTAAAACTTTCTTTGTTTAGTCAGATTGGATTCTGGTCAACTGGATCTGGCAACACAGAGTTAAAGTCACAAGACTTTTTGTCTCACACCTTTGTTAACTGTTAAAAAACATCTGGAACAGACTGTTAACCTCACAATTGCACAAACAGAGGTAGTTAGTTGGTCGGTTGTCTTTCTATCCTTTTCATTGTTTTGTAATTGACAGTTTTTTTTATGTAATCCTTTTTTAGCATGTGTTGTTTACTTTACGAAGCACAGATTTAAGGGGTAATAGTCATAGTACTCGTCTTTCAGAATGGCCCCTGTCCATTTTATATTGTTTTGTAATTCATCATCTTATCAGTGATCCAAAATGACGAGCGGTATAATCAGCTGGTTTGTAATCAGTGTAAATTATGACATGTTTAATAAACTGGTTGTTGATCAAATCAGGAAACTAACTTGAACTGTAACTGCTGAATAAAACACGGTGAGTCATTGTTTAAAGTAGCAGAAAAAAAGAAATACTCAAGGAAAGTAAAAGTATGACATGACTGTCAGTGAGAGCCATTCTTTAATAAATGTACTTAGTTGGATACAGGTGTGTTTCTGCTGCTGCTGCACCTGACGCACACATGAAGACTGGTTTTAATCTCCTCTTTTATTTTCGTGTCAAGCTGGTTCTGCTTTTGTTTTTTCTCAAAAAAAACAAGAATAAACAATTTCACTGTTCGTTTATAACTCATCAAAGTTTTCTCTTATTTTCTCTATAAAGGGGGGAGCGCCTGCCCTCTCGTCATGGCCCCTCCCTCTCTGTTGATGCTGCTGATGGTGGTAGTCGTGGCAACAGGGGCCCATTCTGCCAGCGAAGAGAATGAGCTGGATTATGGGTACTGGAACTACAGAGAGGGCGGTAAATCACGACCTGTTTGATCTCCCACGTTTTAGAGATACGAGGACTGTAAATCACTTTATGTCTAAAACATTTGAAGTTAATTTACGTCTGAACTGAATGAAATGCAGCGATTAAAAACACGCTGCAGGGATGAGATAACTATTTGGAGCTTAACATAATTGTAACACGTGTTTTATATAATATTCATGATCCATTCACGCTGTTGAATGCCTGAAATTGATGCCTGATGTGATGGTGTCATGTTTGGGTTTCAGCTGACAGTGTGAATGTGGCCACGGTGCGCAGTGTGACCAGAGTTTTGGACGCCTGGGGAAAACGCATCTTTAATGAGATCAAGACTTTACTGCACTCTCAACCCAGCACGCTGCTGCCCGACTACTCCAGGTACAAACTCCATCACCCCCTTATGTATATTCACTATAACCTGTTCTCTTTAAAGACGTTGTTTTTCCTGTCTTTTACATCATTAGGTGGTTCCTGTTCATATTTACTACGACTATTTCTACTACAGTCTGTCTCATAAACTATATATAAGACGTGGGCACACGCAGTAACGTCACCCATTGGTTTGTAGCTAATGTTTTGAAGCCTTGAGTTGAGTGTTTTGGACTCAATGACCAAAAAAATATTTGGACAAGAGGTCGGAGCTTTAGAATGTGAGCAGACGCTAAGTTAGCAGAGATGCTACCGCTTGCTTGGTTCGCAAAGTGCATCGACAATTCACTGTGATATAATGAGGATGCAAATTTTGTTAGGGTAAAAAAAGGTTTTAAATAAAACTTACCGAAAATGTTACCAGGCGACTCCTCAGAGTGACTTTTACCACAAGTTAACGATAATTGAGGGAATTTTCAGCAAGTCAGCGCGTTAGCAACTTGTTCATTGAAAGGTTACCAAGTCTTAAAGCATAGCCTGCTTTATCTTCTATTTTATGATACATGTGACTACAATTTACAAAATGAACACTGTGCTGTTATAAAATAGACTTGTAACAAGTGATTAAGACCGTAAACACATCAGGAAAATGTTTACTGAGCTAATAAATAAAACTAGAAGTAGAGTTGTTTCTGGACTTTGTTTTGCAACCAACCAGTGGAGTCGCCCCCCTCTGGCCATTAGAAAGGATAGAGGTTTTAGGGACTAAAGCATTGCTTCAATTTTCAGACCTGGAGTCCACGTTTACTTCTTTTATAGTCTTTCCACTACTCCCTCGTGTGCAGCTCGTATCAGCAGAAATACCACAAGCTTTGAGGTTTCATTTTATGTGAAATATTTTATTTAGTTCTCCATATAAAGGTTTGAGCTTTTATATTTTGCTTTATCGTTGTTTTATTTTGTTTGGCACCCTAGCTGTATTTCAGAGTACAGAGGTTCATGTATGAAGCGGGAATTCAAACTTTAAAACGCACAGTGGACTTGATAAATTTAAGATAAAGCCGTAAACAAGTAAATAAAGGGACTTTATTATTATTTTTTAAGATAAGGGAAACCCTATTCTCGACAACCAAACAGTTGTTCGAACGACAAATGTTCACGAATGTTAGAATATCTCTGCTCAAATTAATATTTCTTTACAAATTTGACCTGTTTCCTGAAGCTGCATCTCCTCTGCTCGTCCTGCAGGGTGCGCCCTCTGTCCGAGTCCGTCAACGACTTGTTCAGAGAAGTGTCTCTCCTGCGCAGGCGCATTACCGAGCTCTCACATCGCCTAGCAACCCTGGAACCGTTCCTCCGTCACCACGGCTACCTGAAGGAGGGGGTGGAGGGGGAGGAGGAGGCAGGAGGCGGCCAGGCTGTGACTCCTCAGAGCCTGAGAGGGGAGGTGGCAAGTCTGGCCCGGTACAGTTCTCCGAGGAGGAGCCGTGTGGTGAGGAGGAGGCGGGTGAGAGTGCTGAAGCCTGGGGGAGTGACGCTGCTGCAGAGGGAGAGATCCGCACACTGAGGGAGGAGAGGGGGAGAGGAGGAAAGAGGGGGAGAGTTTGTGATACAGGGAGGCTCTGCTTATATTATAAAACCTACTTTAATGTAAGAAATAGGTCTTTCATTTTGTAAAATATCTGTATTATAAATAGACTCTGTTTGTCTTGTGAGATTATACTAGTTTAACCAACAAATAAGTCAGAGGTCTATGTTTAATAAACTTTTACTACATCACTGGTTCAATGTCCAACTTCTAATATAGATTGAATATAAAGTAAGAACACACACACAAACCTCCTTATGAATCTGTGTTATAAAAATGTTAGGTTACATTGTCTTAAAGTTTATTATCGACAGTGGAAACAGGCAAAATTACACCACAAGATCCAACTAATTTGAACCACATCTCATGGTCTTCCTCAACATTTGGGGATATTCTAATCTTGGACAAAGTTTACTTTTAACTATTAGTTTTCCCCTTTTACTTTATTGGTACATGTTATATTTAGGTGTACGTGTTTTTTATAATATAGGATAAGAGTTAGAATGGACCTGTCTTCAATAAAAATCAGTTATATAAGTTGAATACTTAACCAATATTTATTTATAAGATAAAATTGTATTTATTCAGTTTACATTGAACACTTAAAGTGTCCTTATACAAGCAGCATGAAGGCAAAACATATGCTAAGTAACCATTAGCTTGTACAGTGGACTCCTTAAAGGGCCATGACACCTGTTTTTCATGTGGGGTTTGCTTTACTCATCATCAAGAGTATGCTTGACCTTGGAAACAATTGGATGTCGTCTGTCGCTCTGAAGATACTTTGCAAAGGAAAACAAAGTAACAAGGATGATGTCATGCCGGTAATCACAGATTTGGGCTGAAGAATAATATATATTTTTAAAGTAAAGCTGCACTACAAAAAGAGATTTTGGGAAACATGGGTTGTGTTTTTGAAGCTTGGGCTGTGCTAAGAACTAATGAGATAAAACTAGTGAGATATTTCAGCCTCTACTGCTTTAAATTATCTAAAATTTTCTCTTTTGAGCTACCACATTTACTGGAGATGCATCACCAAATTACTGGAGTACCTCTTAAGTGTCGGACTCTCCAGCTAATAATCTAAAGACTGTGTTCGATGCATGCTTTAACTTTACAGGAACGTTTTTAAGTTAACTCAGTCCACTGATTCCCATCCACCTGTGCACCACCTCCTCAACTTCACACAGTGACCGGAGGATGTCGTGTTTTTGCCACATGGTGTCAGTGCTCGCCTGCTGCTGTGCTCAGACGTGACATCACATCTGATTCACGCCAGCCTCATCTTTTGTTTTCACCCATCTGAAGTCAGGAACCATCCTCGAGGACCCAGCAGGGGGGGCCTATTATCTGCTAACATAATTACACTGTTTGTTTGCCTATGGTGATCATGTGTGTGTGTGCGAGTGTGTGGTGGGCACAGACAGCCGAAACTTTTCGCCTTCATTAAAACTTTGCCAAGTGTTTCTACAGCAACCAGTTTCTCTCCGCTTCTCCTCCACTTGTCATCCTCAGCACAAACTGCGGCCTTCTTGTTCTTTTTTTATCTCACCTTTTTCTCTTCCTCCACCTGCAGTCGCACACTCACGCTTGTCAGCTCCTCTTTTGTGCCCCTGTGATTCCCCTCTCCTTCTTTTTAAAGTCAAACTGCAATCTGTACATCAACCACCCCTCCTCCTCCCCCATCTCTCTCCCTCCTCTTCCTCTTCTTTTCTACACTGCTACGTGTGGGCGTTAAGCTCAGGCTGTACTTTCCTATTTTGGCATTGTATTGTCAATGCATTGTTGCAGCCAATCCAGTTAAAATGCGGTGGGAATATTGTAGAAATCTCTCTCTCTTTCTACCCCTCCCTCGCTTTCTCTCCTCACCCCCCTCATCTCTGGAAAAAGAGCCAGTTGCTAGGTAACAGTTAATTGTCAAGAAGTAGTTACATGTGTTGCGTTGCATCCCGATGGTTGTTGGTTTGGTGAACAAGTGAGCAGGATAGATGGCAGGGAGAGGAAATAGTAAACAGAAGAAGCAGGAAATAAAATTACACGATCATTTCTACAGCCTCACCTTTTTCTGTGTCAGCATCCAGCCGACTGCAGCTGTTAAAATTCTCCCACCAGATCTGTGCACACAAGAAAGCATCTTCAAACCTTTCTTTAAATAACTCCTGTTGCTGGACGAGGCCGTCGGAGTAAAAGAGATTCGGAGGAAAGAGGGGGAGTGAGGGTTTTATTTTGGGGGGGGGGAGGAGGGACTTTGATCTTTCCCGCTCGGTGCAGTTTGCATCACTTCTCTCATCTCCTCACTGCTCTTTGTGCCTCAACCTTTAATCTTCACGCTTCTTTTATTTAGTTTCCTTTTAGACGACTTGTCCAACATGGTGCTCACATCACATGATGACAAAAGGAACAAACAAAAGATACAATGAAAGAGTAGAAGAAGACGCTCAGCTGCAGCCGTTATCCACCGATGTCCTGCTGGATGTCATGATATGACCTGTTACGACATGAACTCATGCATTTAAACACAACACGTGAAAGAAGTCCTGTTGTTGTGGTAGCCTGCCGGTGGAGAGGTCGATACTGGAGAGAAAAAGTCAAAAACAAGACCAAACAGTTTGAGATTTCTCATTTTTTATTAATACTCAACACTTTTATTCCAAAGAGACAGAAGAATAATATTTCTCAGCACTTATTTTCACATTGACTGTGTTAATCTCATTTTCAAAATTACTAAATATTCAATCAAGTTTGAAATACTCTCTTCACACAAGTAATTTCTCTCCATACAAAAAATGCGAGGGTGAACTAGATTTTTTGCCATATGTACATTTTTCACAATCTGTACAGCTCGGGGGAGGAGTCGTTCGATCTTCTGTGGCGAAACACAAAAACAGAAGAGGAGGAACAAAAACAAAAGAGATAATCTATTGTGCTTTCCGTGTATCGATGGATGATGGTGCTTTACAGTTTTTCCTTGGAGAAAACAACCTTCTTAGCTTAAAGAGATCAAAACCTCTTCTTGTTAAATGTGCCCGTGTAGTAATAAATGATTGCACACATCCTGGCCTGAAGTCTTTATAAAAGCCATTTTGCGAGGGGACCTATATGAATCAAAGGTTTATTCCAAATAGATCTATTCTCTGCTGTTTTGTACAGTTTTTATCAAAAGTCCATGAGCGTGAGGTAAAGTATTTACATACAGTTTTATAGTACAGGTACAATAAACAGTAACCTCTCACACACACTCTGTCTCTCTTCCATATGAGCACACACAGAGGTAATCAAGCGTATGTCATCAGGCACATACAACAACAGAAAAACGAACGTACTGAGAAATTCAAAAGGGAGAAAATCAGAAGTAGTTAAAATGAAGAAGGCGTCTTCAGTGACGATGAATGGACCAAGACCTCAACCTTGTTTAAAACCGTTTACAAAAACTATCAAGAAAATTAATCTTTGCAAATCATTAACGATAAAAACATGTTGCCTATCCTTGTGAACGTTCTGTCCAAATGTTGACTGTAAGATCGGTGTCTTCTCTTGCACAAACAAGCACACACACACACGCACGCGCGCACACACACACACACACCTACAGTACTACATGGATCATCAGTACCAATGAAATTGATAAAATTCCAAATATTGTTCAAAAACACCCATTTTTTTTCTGGGCTAAAAGTTAAGATAAAAAACAAATAAAGAAAAAGTGTATACATGCAAGTCCCCACAAACACCAGAGACCCCCTAATATCATACATACTGACTTGTCAACCAAGAGAAGGAAAGTCTTGTAATGTTTTGACTGGGATGTACAACAAACTGAATATTGGACCCGTTCAGTCAGATTGTGCTTCGGTTTTTAAATTTGGTTTGGTAAACTGACTAAAAGTCAAGTTAAAGTAACAATAATCTGTAAAACAAGTCTTCTTATAGTTTAACTGAGCTGTATATTACACAAAACAACCTGTATGTTTGTCTTGATGTGTGTTAGAGCAGAGATGTCCTGTGACTCTAAATGTAACACCTGCTTTTAGGACCCTGTTTACTTCCTCCTTTTTGTTTGTCTCTTCAAGTGTCTGCAGCGACACAATCCACACAGGACCGTCGGGGGGCTTAAGGGCAAATCATTTCCTACATGAAAATCTCACCATGTGAAACGTGAGGAAAATGCTAAAATCATTTTGTTCTGTTTGGTAAAAAGTGGTTTAAACAAGGAGGGAGGAATGATGCCCGAGTCGGAATTAATTATTTTTTCATATTTGTCTTTTGTTCATATTTTGGGAATCGTTTGACTTTTTGAAAGGAACACTTTTTTTTCTTGCAGAGTTGGACGAGAAGATCAATATTTGCATTAAGCTAGAGCTAGCAGCCAGTTAGCTTTGCCTAGCTTAAAGACTAAAAACGCGACAATTGCAAGCTTGGCTCCGTCCAAAGATAACAAAACATTATATCTTGTTTGTTTAAAGTAACATGCAAGAACTGGTGTTTTTTGCAACTTAGTGCTCACTGCAACGTCATTCTGACTGTACTGCCAAGAACGTTACAGAACAGACAAACATGTGACATGTTAATATCTTGGCTTTAGATGTGCTCTTAGCTCTTGAACTTTGTTACGTTTTAGAAGAGTCATGCTAACTGTTTAGCCATGTTTTTAGTCCTTATGCTAAGCTAGGCTAACCGACTGCTGGCTCTAGCGTCATATTTACTGTACAGACTTAGGAGAGAGGTATTCATCTTGTTATGTAACCCTTCACAAGAAAGCTGATGATCATATTTCCCACAAATGTCAGGCTGTAAAGTAAGTATAAATGTTTTGTGTTATGACAACTTTGAAAGCCGTAGAGTTAGAGCTTGCAAAACTAATTCATGAGGTTATTTGGGATGCTGTACCAGCGTGGTGGGAATTACGAGCCTGCCGTGGTCCCCAGTGTTTAACACTTGTACTCTTCCCATCATTTAAATGTGACCGTCTCATACAGCAGACAGGGCTTATGGCTGTAATCATGAAATAATTAACATGCCAGGCTGCTCATTCCAGTAACAGAGGCCTCAGTCTAAGAGTCCATTATGTCGCTGTCCTGAACTGCAAAAACTGTCACGGCCAATTGACTCAGACCCGCTGAAAAGCACTGAGAGCAACAAGCAGACGTTAAATGGGATGCATTTAATGGATAGTTGGTTCCTGGGTCAAATGTTAGGCGAGAAATGAACGGTGGGGTTTAAGGAGGTGAGGAGTAATGAGGCTCAGATTAATTGTGCTGTTATTAGTACAATAAGAAGCTTCTACATTGTATTTTAAAATCATATTTCTTCATCTGCAGCGACACGGCTCTGCTGTACCTGACATTTTGGGGGGAATGGGAATGTGTAATATCATGGCACTGTGGTTTTAACCCTTGTAATCCTGCTGTTGTGTTTTTTTATTGTAGGGGGCCTGTTCAGAAGCTTCCTCTACTGCAGCAATGTGTGTTTTTATTTTAAGTATAAAATTTGTTAAAGGCCCAAAAGTCTGATATGCTACTGAAACTAAAACCCCCATATCAGACTTTTCAGGTTGTATTTTCTCCCTAAAGTTAATCGACCAATTGTTTGCAGGTTGGTCTGTCTTCTAACAGAGCAGATCTTATGTTTAGAAAATCAGTATTAATCCTTTAAGGCACATCCAGCTCAAAATGTTAGACCCATTTGGTACTGCCGAGCAAAAAGTACGAGAGGAAACGGCAAATCAGTATGATGATGTTGCT
This sequence comes from Semicossyphus pulcher, assembly GCF_022749685.1. Classification (NCBI taxonomy): domain Eukaryota; kingdom Metazoa; phylum Chordata; class Actinopteri; order Labriformes; family Labridae; genus Semicossyphus; species Semicossyphus pulcher. The sequence goes on from NW_027211681.1 coordinate 10,499,418, forward strand.
TTTGCAGCTGAAAAAAAGACCTTTGCAAATTTCTAAGTACACAGATGTACTCAGCAAGTCATGCCTTCACATACACTTCACAGCACTCAAATGTAAGAAAAGTATAAAAAATCAAACATGAAGAATTAATAGCAAAGAAGAGTCCAAATTACAGGAACCCAAAAAAAAGATCCACAACTGATCTAGCGGTCTCCTGTAATATGGGTAAGCTAAGAAAGAATCAACATCATACAAATATGTAACACGAACTATTTAAATAAATCAAATTTAAAAACAATTCAACCGATCATCATTAAACACTGGAATAATATTCAATAATATTATCAACATTATCAATACAATTATTATTAGTGTACCCTGTTACTTCAACAGAAGCGTTGATTTCTCATTCATGATTGTATTTCCGTTGCTAAACAAAATGTTTGTTTTGGTGTTAAGGACTGCAGGAGGGAGGGAAAGACAACGAGCATGTGAAGAGAGCAGAGACCGGAGATTTTATTTCACTTCTTTCCCCTCCATCCATCCCTCCCTCCCTCCCTCTCTCCCTCCCTCCCTATCTTTCTCTGAGCGTCGGAGCAGCACCAGAATCCTCTCTTCTCATTAAAATCTCGTCTCCCGCCGGACTTCTCCACAGCTTAGCCTGCAGTGGCCTCTGTGCATCGTCCAAATTCTTTCCATTTAGTAGAGTGAGAACAACACACACGGCATTGTGTCTGCTTGTTCCCTCCACACAGAGAAGACATCAGCCTGTGCTGTTTCTCTTTTTTCGCCCTCCATCACCCTCTTTTCTTCACCCACTCCATCTTCTCTCTCTCCCTGTCTTCACCCTCAGACGTCTGACTCAATGCTGGAGAGCTTTTCATAAACGTGTCCATTGCTGGCACCGTTGAAGGGTCTCTGTCCCGGCCCCAAACCTAATGTGTCCCTGCCTGTGGGCAGTAGCTTGCTGGACCCGTGGTGGTTTCCCACCCCGCCCAGACACAGCTCTTTGGGGAACCTGGGGGCCACATTGGACATCACCCCAGCTGTGGCGGACGCGGGTAAATAGGAGGCAGCTCCCATGGAGCCGCGGAAGTCCCCTCCTCCTCGGCTGTTGTTGAGAAGTTGCTGCTGCTGCTGCTGCTGTTGCTGCGTCTGTGGCTTTTTGATGTAGTACGGTTTCGCACCGTGTAATAGACACTGGTCGTCGCCGAAGGTTGGGATGAAGGGGTTCTGGTTCACCTTATCTGGGTAGAGAGATTTAGACAAGGAGTAAGTCCCGGCCCCTCTGCTGCTACCACCACCACCACCACCACCACAGCCCCCACCTCCCATCATAGCTCTATCTCTGTCCCTCAGGTCTCTCTCCCCCACCGACCGCTGACGCAACCCACCCTCGCCTCCACGGAACAAACTGAAGGAAGAGCCTCCTTTCACCCTGTCTCCACCTATTCCTCCGAACATGGGAGAATCCCTGTCCGCTGAATACCTCTCAAACATGTGGGCGTACGGGCTGGGGCCCTCCATGGAACGGTCTTTGTCTTTCAAGCTCACACTACGGGGCTGGGGAAACTGCCCCCCAGCACCACCCCCGGCCCCTCCCATGCGGCCCGCCCCCTCCCTCTGCAGGTCCACGAATGTGTCATATGAGTGTTGCCTCCGTAACACCCTCCCACCTGGCCCTAGCTTCCTGCGCTGTGCCTGAGTCTGTGGTTGGCTGGGTCCTACGCTACTCTTCGCTGCAGCGAACACCATGTTGTTATCCTCGCTGATGTTGTACAGGTTGCTCGGCTGGATCTTACACGAGTCGCAACGTTTGCTGGAAGCGGAGCTGGGGCGACTGCTGGTTCCCCCAACCCCGCTTCCTTGGCACGTGCCTCCTCCCCCTGCACTATGGTGACACACACTGTGGCAGTTACGACACTCCCAGTCACCCCCTGCTATACCCCCTCCTCCTATCCCAGGAACCCCCTTCTCCCAGCAGGTGTGAGCCTGCTGCCCTGCCGACACTGACCCCAGCCCACCTTTACACTCTGGTTTCTTGCTTTTACCTTTAAGGAAGTCTTCTACAGGAACTAAGCTCTTACAGATACCACCACCGCTACCACCGCCCACGCCGCTTCCTCCACTTCCACCCTCTTGCTCCCACTTGGCCTTGCCCTCCTTGGAGCGGAACTGGTCCGCATAGAAATCCCTCAGGTTCTCTTTGTCTTTGCGGAATAAGTAAGGTGAAGAATTACCCCCTCCGCCTCCCCTCTTCCGCTCCAGGGAAGGTGAGACCGTGCGGTGTGCCAGGGGCCCGTGGGGGAAGTGGTGGTGGACGGTGTGGTGGTGAGGTCTCCTCCTGAAGGCGCTCAGCTCTATATCGTCCTGCTCCCGTCTGCACTTGGCAGAGGCTGGCCTCTTTTTCAGGCTGTCCCTGTACTGCTTACGCCGCTTGTTGTTGCCCTCCAGGTTTCCGTAGGTCACGGTGTGGGTAGATATATCCGAAACATCCGAGCGGATGTTCCCATCGTCACCCCCTGAGCCTCCCCCTCCCCCTCCACAGTACCTGTCTTGACCCCCGATGAGCCCCGTACTGGATGCACCTCCTTTGAAAGAAAACCTGCCGTACACATTGCTTCCCTTGAACCCAACCTGGTTGGAATCCGAGGGGGCGTGGCCAGCGATCAGGTCAAACTTATTGGTGTTCCTGTGAGTCATGGAGGGTCGGGGCTGGGTGGTGAAGATGGGTGCTACCCCTCCCCCTAAGCTGTCGCAATCGAACATGCCCCCTTCCAACGAGCTAGCGCTGCCTAAGCTACGCGGCCTATTAGGCGGGGGGCCGGACATACCCAGAGCCGAGGCCGGGTGGTGGTGCAGGTAATGGTCCTGGTACAGGTTGCTGTCCTTCAGGGGCATGTTGCCAAAAGTCCTCTCCACCTCGTTGATGTAGTCACTGAACATGTTGTCCTCGGGCAGGTAGGGAGGCGCCGACTTACAGTCTGCAGGGTGACCTACAAGGCTGCGTCGGTGCTCCTGGATGTCATATATAGCAGAGTCACGACCGCTGTGGCTGTACTCCAGAGCGGCGTGAGGAGAGCCATTAATGCCCGGGACGGCCGTCATGTCCTTGGCGGTGCGAAGCAACCGCAGGATGTTGGAGTGGGTGTTGTTCATGTTCTTCTTCATGGTGGACGAGGGTGAGTCTATGGTCGACTTGTTTTCCTCAATTTGTACCCCATGGATGCAGCTGTAGATACCCTGGAGTGTGAAAATTACAAGAAAAAGGGAGGTAGAGAGAGAAAGAGAGGGTGAGACAGGCCATGGGAGGAAGGAAGAATAAGAGTGAGAGAGGTAAGGTATGAGAAAGAAAGGAAAACCACAGGTAAACGTGTGGTGTCAGTTAAAGAATCGAGAACCAGAGGAGATTTAGTGTTGGAGAGAGGGAGCCAATCAGCAGACACTTAAACAGACAGACAGACAGACAGACAGAGAGAGAGAGAGAGAGGCAAACAGAGACAGACAGAGGCAAAGAGGTTAATGTATTGTCATGTTCCCTCTGACCACCCTCTTGTTTACACACTATTAAACAGTAACGGGCTGAGTTCATGAATGACTTCTCTCAGGGGGCCCTCACAGCTCCTGCTTAAGCACCTCACACAGACAACTGGGTGAGAGGGGAACGAGCTGATCAAAGCCTTGATTGATAACACAGGATGAACTTAGCTCATGGTTTTGACCACCAATCAATAGGTTTAATCAATGTCATTTAAATTCAGCTGACTCTGGCTTTCTGCTTCAGGATTATTTGACTCTTTTTTTGTCATGAAGAAACGCTGTAAAGAATCACTGACTTTGTACGGATATCAGAGACACAGGCATCGAAATCATCCACTTAAAATGTCATAATCCATCAGTGCGTGTGGGTTGTTTTGATTAGTCAGTAAGAGAGGGGAAAGCCTTTGTGAGTGAAGTCAAACAAGCGTGTTTAAATGGGGACTGAGGGAATCTGTGGTCTCAGCGACAGCCAAATCAGAAAGGTCGAGGACACACTACCCACCAGCCGGCTCGCGGGCCAACGTTCCTCAAAGGCGTCAACTTGTCAGAAACAGTTTCTGTCTGTCTCTTAGTCATTTTCCCCGTCGCAGAGCTACATTCATGAATCTGAATCGTCGACCCCTCCTTTTCTTTTATGCCTCCGTTCTCTCTTTGTGTCTGTTTTATCTCCGTTTCCGGGTGTTCAGGTGAGCGGCAGCCGCTCCAATGGGATTGTCTGTCTTTATCTCTCTTCATCTTTAGCTACTACAGCTGCTGTGAAAGGTAATAGAACAGAGGTTACCGGCACATCTAGTCTTTTCTTCTCTGCTTTTGTCTCGGCACAGTTTTTTTCTCTGTAAAGGACGACTTTTTCTTCCTCTGTATGTTATTATCCCTTTGTAGCCTCATCACTTGTCCATCCTTACACTTTCTATACACTGCCTATGAACTCTAACTCTGATATTTTTTCCTTTCTCTCGCGCAGCTCGTGTGTTGAACCAGGCACGGCGGAGCTATCTGGCTGTGGAAAAGCACTCTTGAGTAAAAAGGAGACACTTTTGAAACGTGTATGCACTTAAAATGGATGATGTAACGCAACAAGTAACATCGGCCTCAAGCGCATTAGAGCTTAGAGTGAATCTTAAAGCTACCGTGCAAAAAGCGGTGCTTATGTTTTGCATAAAAATATGAGTTTCAGAAGCTATAAAGGGAGGGAGACTGCTGCCAATTCAACAAAAAACAAGAATAAAAAACGAGTGTTTCTGAAGTGCTCAAGGCCAGATCTGTATTCCAGCTCTTTCGGGTTCGTCTGAGTAGGTGTAAACCAGATGATATTACAATTAGAAACACCCTCAGCCTTCACACCAGACACATAAACACTGGTGCCCTTTTCTCAGGCAAACAATAATTGAGACAATTTGCATGCGACAACAACCCCCCCCCCCTCCTTAAAAGGTAACATTATGCAAATGAATTACACCTCTAGTGATTATTTATATGGACCCAAACAACCTGCTTCAATAACTCTGAGCTTAAGTTGTTTAAGTGACCCATTTGTACAGAGTCGTAGCCGCGCCGAGACGATCGCGGAGACATTCATAAACACACCTGCAGGTCAGCCGGCTCCGATTGTGAAGAATAGTACGAAGCTTTTATTTCTACCACATGACAGAGGATTCCTCAAAGGCTGCGGGATTTATTAACCCTTTAAGGACCTGAGGCTGAAGCTGTTTTTGCTGTCAATTAACATATTGATATTAATAGTCATTGCACTTGCTGCTTCTTGGCTGTTGTGGCAATCCAGGAAAAAGTTTTTTCACTGTCCTTAACGGATGAACACACTGTTCAAGAGTTGACTATGATGTCCTCTTTGCGGCTATGAATATGTCTGTGCCTCTTCCCACTACTGCGTCCAACAGTTTTCACGACATGCAGCACTGGCCAAGTTTTATGTGCACTGGTGTGAGGAGTTGAGGAAGTTAAAACAACTTTTCTTTGTAAGCCCAGAAAAAGTACAACATTAGAAATGCCTATGAGGAGAGATGGTCTGAAAATGTGTCCTTATCACCCCAATGAAATGACTATTGCGTCTTGTCTCCCTCTGTCACGTCTGGCTTATCACTCTGCCTTCAACTGTGGGGCTCAGAGAAGCTATAACTTGGTACCTGGTTTTGAGCGTACCTACCTTTACTCTGCTTACACCGCCCCCATAGACTCGATATAAAAAGTGGACTTTCTTTTTAAGGTCTCAAGTTCGGCATTTTGGACGTCACCCTTTCTCATAAGGTGGATACGCATAATGTCATGTCTCTATCCTGGTTGACAGGTCGCCACACAGGTAGCCCACCTTTAAGCATAACCTGCTTTATCATCCATATTATTCTTTATGTGAACATAACTTACCAAATGAACCTCATGCAGTTTTAAAGACCATAAACTTGTTGGGAAAATGTTCACTGAGGTAATAAATCAACTCAGAATTAGGGTCGTTTTTTCATCTGGTTGCATTAATGTGGCTTTTTTGCAACCAGTGGAGTCGCCCCCTGCTGGCAAGATTTTATGATTTGGGTTTTGTTGACTGCCAGCGCCAAAAAGGCCACAGGTAAGCCAGGTGAGTCATCCCATCCCCCTGACTGACTCGATACGACTCAACCGCAGCCAGTGGTTTAAACACAACCTCGCCTGTTATCTTTCTGTCAGGAGGACAAAGGTCAGACCTAAAATAAAACACTCACTCTGCTGATGGAGAAGGTAAACCCGGGCTTCCCGGAGCACACGCCCATGAAGCAGAAGCGCAGCTGCCAGTAGAACAAATGCTCGGCGATGAAGGTGATGAGTGATAGAACCATGGCGGCCCCGAGCATGTAGAAGACCCCCGCCATGTTGTCCACGTCCAGCTGACTGCTCATCACCTCGTTCTTCTCATTGTGGCAGATCCCTGTGAGCCACAGGGCCTCCAGCTCCTCCATCTCACCTGGAGGATGGACACACACGCGCACACACACACACACACACACACACACACACACACACACACACACACACAGGGTAGTGGTGTTACTGTACGTGTGACCTGCACACTAAGCTAAGTTTACCCTTATGTGTCTGAACATGTGTGAGTGCATAAAGAGGACACATTTTGAGGAAGGGCAGTTGAAGCCAAACACAGCTCAGGTCTCGTGTACGTGCAACAAATGTCACGTCGCATTATGTTGACTGAACGCCCCCCCTCCCCCCGAGGTTGATCCTCATTAAGGACTGCTTATGCAAGGCTATCACTTCCTTGTTTGGGGGAAAAGAACAACTGCCTGCTGGGACTTCACAGTCCTCAGGGAGGAAGTGAGTGTGGTCATGTGACCAGCATTTCCGCCCATAAATGTCTCCCTCTAAGTTCCACATCTCTGGGGGGACTGCTGAGGGGGGAGAAAACGTCCAGAGAGATTTATTTGATCTGTTTCTTGTGTGTCTGTTGGAGATCAAGGGGGTATACTTAGTATTTTCTCAATGGTTGCGAAACACGGTTGTGTGTGCGGATGTTTGCTCCAATGAGTGTGTTTGTGTCAGACAGTTTGACGTTTGTTTTAACAAAGACTTACTTGAATACATGAAGCTCAGTCAGAGAGAAGAAGTGCAGGCTTACAAAGATTCATTAGTTTGAATCATGCTGACACAAAGGCAGACATTCAAGGAAATTTTGATTTTTCTCAAACCATCAGTTAGTAGTTGTTTCTGGTGTTCTTTGTCTTCCCCTGAGTGCAGCTTGCAGTTGCAAAATCTGTTATTCTTCCTGCCACCAGCACCGTGATTTCACGAAGTTGGTGTGCAGGAAGAACGACTAACGGCTAATTCAGCTTCGATTTGTAGCCCCTGCCTTTGCTTGGATTGCACTCGAGCTAACTTTGCAACAATTAATGAAAAGGCGACATTATGGACGAACGCAGATTATATTATATTTTGACTGACAGCTATATTTATATAAGCCACAGTATTAAAGTATGAAGCTGAAGAAAGGCAGCGGATGGAGACAAAGGCCGGACTGTTACCGTGCAATGCATCTTGGTTTCTGTCATAGACTGTATAAAAAGATGGACGACATGACAGCTCCCTAAAAGTGAAGCCAAAACAATTCGAGCGCCCCCTGCTGACTGGCTGCAGTATAGGTCATAAAGCCCGCCTCCTCCATGTTAACAGATGGGACATGAGTCAAACTAAAAAATAAAATACACAGCAATTTTTTTTTTTTCTCAAACATGGTTTCTGTCGTTATAGTTAGTTCTTATCATGCTGGTTTACGTCTTGTTTTAATTACTTATTTGATGCTGTAATAATGATGATTGACAGCTCTGTTGACAAATACGGCTCCTGCAGCCGATCTGTTCCTGATTAGCAGAGTAGAGGAAGAACGGCGAGAGGAGACGCAAGTTTCCATATCTGTGAACGTTAACGTCAGACCAACACAAGAAGCTGTTCTGATGTTAAACATGCCGGCGTGGGGGATCCTTGTTGTTTTTTCGGTAAGTTAAGTGTGTGTTTGGGTTAGCAGAAGTGGCTAAAGCGGCTCCACCCGCCGATCTCTACTGCGCAGACTCTGGCTCCAAATGACGTCACCATCGCAAGATGGCAGCGCCTATCACGGGGGCTATTTTGGCATCAATTCCGTACTATGAGAGCAGATGGAGACATGTTGTCCATCTATATACAGTCATTGGTACCTGTAGGCACTGCCAGTAGGGCTCAGCGAGGAGGATATCTTAGCTTCCTCAGTCAATCTAGCAGTGCTTCAAAAATTACATTCAACATTTATTGGAAATCCACATAGAACTGTGTGAAAATGATCGAGGTAGACAAAAATGTCCAATCTTCATACCCTCTAAAAGGTAAATGTTAGCTTTACACGTGCTAGCTTCAGAGCCAGGCTCTCAGGCTTTATGTGAAGCTAGCTAAGATAACCTGTGAAAATTGATTGGAAAATAAAAAACAAACTAATGCGAGATGCTTCCGTTTTTTGATTAATTTCTTGAAATGAATACCAGTATGAGCAATGGGAACTACACATATAGAACCATTTAGAACCAGTTGAACTCAATTACACTATTGACTCTTTACGTCAGCCGGCAGGTTTCCATAACAATGACATGAGGCAGGTTAAAACCCTCTCATTGATGCACACTCTGTGATTTTCTCTGTGTATGTAATTGTTTTCCACCCAGCAGCTTGACCTAAATAGAACCACTGCATCAATAAGCAGAATGTAATTGAAATCTATATCATTATAATTATTCTCTGCTTTGTAATCCTCCTGTTATTCTCATCCATCATCTTTCCCATCCCTCCTCCACCTCGTCGGTCTACAACATTTTTTCCACGATTCTCCTGACCCCGTCTCTGATCAGATGCCGTGCCACTCAGTTTCTCGTTAGAAGGCTACCGCTGATGCTCTCTCCGCACATATGACTTACATCATACTCATGTCTGGACTCTTAACAGGAAGTGACAGATATGAGCAAACATCGATGAGTCTGATCTCCTCACATGCGTCCTCACAACGCATGTGCGCTGACAGGAGAAGTAATGAGAGGTAATGTCTCATGTTCTGGCCTCATGTACACAGTCGACAGAACAATGAGACTTTACTTCCATTTAGTGTATTTCTGCAGACATGTTGTCTGATCTTTGGGGAACACACAATCAGGCATGCACACGCTCACATGTCCTCTTGCAGACACACATGCGTGCACACTGTAGTGAACATCACTGAACAGTGTACATCAAGGTCTGAGTCGATTATGCTCCTGATCTGAACCAAGGTGAATGTTCTCTCTGCACTGACCCTGCATCCATCACTCACACGGGAATGGAAAGTGATAACACATCGAAGGCCGTGCAAGTGTGTGTGTGTGTGTGAGTGTTTGTCATCGTGCTGCACAGTATATGTTCTGGCAGGTGGTGAGCAGTATGCAGCACATACTGTCTCTGGAGGTGGAGTGCGACAGTAGGTGTATGCGCCAAAGGAAAGGATTCACATCAGGGACAATCGTTTCTTAAGATGATGCTTTTCCTCTGATACAAAATGTAAAAGTGCGGCTGAAACCAAAGCAAGTAATACGTTTAAAAATCCTTCATTGTGTGACCCTGCTCCCCACAGACCTTCACTCCTTCTCTGCAAGAAGGAACACTTCTCGTGATACGCTGTAAAACATGACACTCTTTACATTTCTGGGAGCTTAAGCACAAATTATCTCACTAATCAGTCAACAAAATATACGCTTTAGAACATTAATACATCTAATTTCTGACACGCTCTATTTAAAAGTCCAGTGTGGGAACAAGGTGAAGATGCCAAAGTCCCCTGAAGACTTCCTTATTGACTAATTATTACTGATTATTTTCAAGAAATATCAGAGAACAGAAAAAAGGCGTATATGAAGTGACGGTGATTAAAGAGTTACTGCACACTTACAGTAAAATTTGGTGTATAAGACGCATTTTTAAAACATATTTTCATCTAAAAAGTGGGCTGCGTCCTATATACCGGTGCGACCAATATACCAGTATAAAATGCAGAGATGTATGTTATTGTGTAACAGTATTTTACCCAGACGATGGCGCTATCCAGTTGTTGAGTGGTGGCGTCACACCTCCACATTAAACTGTTTCTGGGTCCAAGCCGCTACAACATCTCCTATTTACAATATGCCGCAGTGTCGTTTTCCTCGCTGTTTTAAGGGAGTTAAACTAACTTGATTGTTGCTAACGCTTCGTCACGGACATGCACCGCCATGATCGCCAGTGCAGCTGCCACCCTCACAACAATTAACGTTACCGTAGGCTGCCAGCTACCGCTAGCTACAGCACGGGTAGTTTGCAACAGCAGGTTGCAAACTCGACATGGTGAAAACAGATGGTAGGCTGTGATTTGTGCGTTTTAAATGTGTTTTAAATGAAAATAAATTGAAATAGTGTTGAAATAACTTGTATACATGTTTTTATTAATAAATAGCTAGAAAACCTTTTCCCCTCTGGGATACAAAACCAGACTGCGTCTTATATTCCGGTGTGACTTATATTCCGAATTTTACGGTAAACAGGATTTTTGGGCTGTACAGTAAATGATTTCTAGTTGGTTGAGTGATTGAAAGTATCTTCCCCTGAGTATCTTGAACTTGTTGAATAAGAGGCTCATTATATGATATTGACATTTCTTACCACTGCTGGAAAATGGCTAAACATGCATTGTGTCGTTTTGAATCAGCCTTGAACCTTACAAGACAAACGCTGAAATAAAGTCAAGTGGTTGGAGCAAAGCAAAGGTGGAATTCAGGTGACGTAGAGCGACATGGATATATGGGCCAAAACAAGCACAGGACTTCCAACAATGAGACGCAAATGTCAAAGACAATTAATGTTAACAGTAGTAGATTAGGTGCTGAAGCGTGTGTGTAAGCACCACCACAGTTTGATATGTCCTGTAACATTCTGCAAACTGCTGTTGTAGTGTCAAAGAGAAGCTTTAGGAAGGCTCACCATCTCTAGCAGAACAAAGTGCTAAAGCTCAGTTACAGTGTTCACATTCTAACTGACACAGCAGCACAGTTTGGAGATGTAAGCATTGATTCCTATGTCCGTACCTAAGGGTCCGTTGTCTCATTAGCCGTCCGACAGATGGTAAATGTCCCCGCGGTGTGTCCTGCATCATCATCTGTGTCCTCTAAATTAGCTCAGTGTCATTTTAAAGCAACCCGTCCAAACAGAGGTGCCAAATGCGCATCCTCACATTGAACACAAACTACCTCAACTGGCTCCATCAGCTCACCCTGACGGAGCGTCAGCGGCTCGGTGCAGAGGCCCTCGTGGATCGCTGCACTCGTCGTCCTCTCAGAGCGACGCCAGACACTGTGCCGGCTTCTTTCGGTCACTACCCAAAACTCACAACAACAGCTGGGGCTCAAAACAAAACTGACCTACAAACTGGGAGCGCTGCTCCGTGGCACATACAGTACATTAAGTGTTGCTCTCGATAAGCTGCTCACTGACTGGACCAAGATTCAACCGTCTCTTATTTATTATTAATGTTTCAGTACTTTTAAAATGTTTTCCTCTTGGAGGTGTTTATGCTTTGTATTCGTGTACTGATGTGTACGATGTATCAATAAAGATTTACTCTCTTACTGACATCGATAGTGACATGACAAGGTGCTGGTGAGGTCAGATATACTGCCTACATATTGTTTGTTAAGTAGTGTCACAGTGCTTCAAACACATGCGGTGGTTATGAACACTCACTTTAGCCCGCTCCTGCTCTCTCTGCACATCACTTATCAGCTATTGGAGGTGGGAAAGGGTTTAATTATTTATGCATTTTCCAAAGTCGTAGGCTGCTGAGCTTTACAGCTTTTATGTCTGCTTCTACTAAGAAAGCTTAGCAACTTTTAGAATTAACACCTCTGAAGGCTGCACTAGCCTTTTACTTGATGTGTCAAAATGGTGAAGCAATTACTGGACAAAGATGAAAAACAAAGATGAAGAGATAAAACCTGTTGTCTTACTTTCCTTGTTGAGACACTATAGAGCAGACTAAGCTCCAACAAATCAAAATATATGTGAGGTGAATAAAATCCACTGCCTCTGTCTGCCACTGCATGGACTCTGTTTCTAAATTCCTTTTGACGCTGAAGAAACATGTCAATCACAGACAATCAAACAATACCCAGATGCTTCAACATTTCAAGGCCAATTTCGCCCCCAGAGCTCAAGCACCAAAACAGCCCCGAGTGCTGCCACAACCTTCTGAGTTACTGAATAAACTTCTTCCAAACTCAAGCTGTCTCTTCTCCAGCTGCAGCAGCTGCAGCCTCTCGGGCCTGCTGGTTCCTCGCTGTTGATTAAAGACTGAACCGTGCCAACCTGGCTCGGGAGGCCTCATCCTGATGCTCGGCAGCTTCATCGAGCGCTGGGATCTACCGGCAGGTTCCTGTGTTGTCACCATAACAAACAGTGACCACCTTCTGAGTCACAGCTCCTTTACAGCTACTTCAAAAACACCTGCTTTCCAATACTACCACAGTGATGAGATTAAACTTATTATTTTGAAATGTGTAGCAGTGATTCATCACTGAAGGGAATTATAAATAAACAGTGGATCTTACTTTAATATGGTTGTTAGGCCCTATTAACGGGATAATCACTGTAAGGATGTTACAATATAAATAGGACACAGTTTACATCATTTATCTAAATAAATACATGAATATCATGTTATTTGTGTGACTTCTACATTAGAGTGACAATCAACGACATCAACCTCTGACTAATCCGATTAGTGTTTTAATATACGAGTGTACTTGGCTATTTATAAGACTTCCTCGTTATTGTATTCAAGTCGTTACCGTCTCCGAACAGCATGAGGATGGCCAGATCCACCGCTCGTTTCCAGCCGGAGTCTTTCTGGATGGCGATGCCGTACCCGGTGGAGGCGAACACCTTCCCGCTCCCAATGGTGACCAGCTTGCAGCCCTCGTCTCGGCCCGCCATGTAGTTCAGCACCGCGGCGTCGTAGATGAAGGCGTCCAGTTTGCTGCGGAGTGAAAGCGTGTGAGAAGAACACTTTAACGCTGTTACACTTACGGAGGCTCTTGTGCCTTCAATCACAGTGATGGTGAATGAACGTGTCCAGAATCACTCCAGGGTTGACTCGCTGTACCACTCAGTAGTTTTTAATAAAAAGAGATATGAGGATATTTATGACTCACCATAGCTTGTGTGAACACTGATGTGTAGTGTTGCGCGACTGTAACACATCTATTAACAGCGAAGGATAACACTTCATTCTATGGGTTTATTTATTTATTATTTCTAAGAGTGGTTTAAATCAGCCCTGAACCTCCGGAACTATTTCATATGGTTCTTTTTATAGAAAACATTATAAACAAACACTCACAAACTGAATCCTCTCTATCTACTTCAGCTATTAGCTTAAAGGGGGGATATTATGCTAATTTCAAGCTTCATATTTCACTCTGTGATACCTGTGGAGTAGCTTAGCATAATTTACAGTTTAAAAACCTCATCATTTTCCTCACACTGGTGCTCTGTGCAGGCCCTCATACAGCCTCTGCCTGAAACGACTCAGTCAGCTCTGGCCCTTTAAGAAACCCCGCCCCTACAAGCCCGCTTTCTTCTGATTGGCCAGCTCTCTGAGGCCTGCTGAGGCCGCACCATGAGACTGTATAAAAAGATGGACGCCATGACAGCTCCCTAAAAGTGAAGCCAAAACATTTCGAGCGCTCTGCAGTACAGGTCATAAAGCCCGCCTCCTCCATGTTAACAGATGGGACATGAGTCAAACTAGAAAATCAAAATACACGCCAGATAAATGTTTCTCAAACATGGTTTCTGTGAAGTGTGCTGACTTACGTCCAAGTGTTCACTTTTCTGAAAAGTTTAGTTTAAATTAGTTATTTGATGCTGTAAAAATGACGATTGACAGCTCTGTTGACAAATCCGGCTCCTGCAGCCGCTCTGTTCCGGATTAGCAGAGTAGAGGACGAACGGCGAGAGGAGACGTAACTAAAACAATCACTACAGTTATTGAAGTTTCCATACCGGCGTTAACCTCAGACCAACACAGAGAAGCTGTTCTGCTGTTAAACACGCCGGTGAGCAGGATTCTTGCTGTTTATTCAGTAAGTTAAGTGCGTGTGTCCGATCTCTACTGCGCAACTCTGGCTCCAAATTACGTCACCATCACAAGATTGCAGCGCCTATCACAGGGGCTATTTGGCATCACTTTCGTACAATGGGAGCAGCTGGAGACGTCCATCTATATATACAGTCATTGGGCTGCACTGTGAGATGTCACAAAGTGCAGCGTGTAGAAAAAACTGTGTGAAACCTGGCGTTCACAGCCGCCTGCAGACTGAGCTGAGAAGCCTGGGGATTACTCCAACATACTTTTACCTACAGATTTGAAACTTTACACATGTTTAGTCTGGACATCCAACAGTGTAACATTATGTCCTAAAATGTGAAACAGCATATTACCCCCTCTTTGATGACAAAGGAAATTATTAGGAATTATGGGTCTATTATATTTAAGCATTTAGAGATGTGAGGGAAAAGATCGTGGGCATTCTGGGGACACCATTTGAGAATTTTGTGATTTCATCTTAAATGTGTGCGCTCAAATAAATCTAAAACTCCTTATAACATAAAAAAGCAGCAGTGCAATTTAAGCAAATACCTGATATCTACTTAGGAACAAGTATTTCATAAAAAAAGTAATATAATATCTCGGTCCAACTTGTCTCTGAAGCTCTCATCCACATCTTGTGGTGTTCCTCAGCAAAAGAAGATGCTCAGTTGTCATGGAGATAGTTACCTAAGTATGGGAATTCAGTCACGTGCACCATCTCAGGTCATAAGATGCACTTCAAAGCTTTAGAAACAACAGATAAATTTGTGTTGGATTTTCTTTAAGCTCAGGTGTTTCTAGTGTTTGGGCGAAATGGCCAAACTGACCATGTGACAACCTGTGTGACAGTGTCTGACACACATCTCAGCTGAATGATGTCCCGGGGACACCATATATTCTATTCTATTCTTTTCACATGAGTGATCTGAAAGGTCAATTGACATGACAGTCTCCAGCTTGGTGACAAACTACCATCAAACGGTGCCTCGGGGGCTGCAGGACTCTGTGGGACTCTCACCAAACACCAGAGGTGCTTCACTGCATTGCATTCTTAATTCCTCGTCAGTGCTTGATGAAAACGTTAGAGGACAGGCGGAGGGAGAGAGTGCATAGGAAAGAAGTTATAAGCTTGCTTTTAGCGGCAGAGAGAGTGAATATTAGCAAGCTTTCACAGCAACCACAGGCCATGCAGCTATTTCTGGGCGCCAGTAGCAGGCAGCTACACAGAGCCACTGGCTGCCCACCCACATCGCCCAGAATGCTCCCTCTCCCTCTGTCTCCCCCTACTTATTCCTTGATCATCTTTTTCTCTGTATTGCATCAGCACAGGACCTCACAGCTCCATCATGTCTCTTTTCTCCCCGCTGAGATCCTTTCAACTCCCCTCTCCCCGTATCCCTCCCCCATCTGGGTCTCCATCCTCCCCTCTCTCTCTCCCCTCCTCACCCGCTCTTCAGACTGTACAGTGCTTCATCTACATTCTTCTGGTGGAAGCTCGTCATGTAAGCGTGCATGTCCCGGTAGTTGTTGCGGATGTTGCGCTCTGTACTCCCGTTGGGCACCGTGCCGAACCGGAACGGCGGCGAGAATTCGTTCGGCTTCTGGAACTGTGGTGGGGGTTTTTCCGGAAAAGAAACCACACAGAGAAAAGCGACAGAGGAGTGCTCGTTAGCATGGAAAAAATAGCAAATAGCCGTTAATGCACTGTTGAGCAAGAGCCTGGGACTATGCTTTTGGAAGTTTAAAATTAACTTAATGCTCAGAGTTCTGCTCAACATACAGACAAACATGAAAGAATCTGGAGGACATGTTTGGACAAACATGAACTCAAGAGACAAACAAGTGCTGAAGCAATTAGTCTAGGACTGCTGTGCCAATTCAAAATAACTAAGATGACAGCTTTGTCCAAACAAACCCAAATATGTTAAGTGTATGATCACGTAACAAATGAAGAGGGAATCCTCACAATTTAGAAGCTGTAACTCAGAAACATTCGGCAGTTCAGCTGGAGAATGATTTTAAATTGAAGCCCTGTTTACACCTTGTATTAACAAGAGTCCTTGATGAGGAGAGGGTTACAGTATATACAACACAGATCTGTTTATTTATCCCTGTTAACATAGACTCCAGTCTGCAGTGTAGAGCGTATTCTTCACTGATAAACCACAGAACAATCGAGTTATTTAGACTCACGGTCAAAGAGTTGTTTTTAGTATCGGGTCTTTTGTCTTTATCTAAATACTCTCCCTTTCTCTGTTACTCGCTCTCTTCTACAAGCCTGCATCAAACAGTGTTTTAATGCTGACCATGATGTGCATGTTGATTTGCATGTAAAGCGGGCAGTTGAGATGCGATCACAGGCGGTCAAACGAGACGTACCTGGAGGCGTCCACTTGTGTGAACAGATCAGCCAAGACGTTTGTTAATGCCAGGTGTACACAGGGCCACTCCATGTAGTCTTCATACAATTAAACTGTTACTTAAACAAACCACTGATGATGAAGTGGTATGAAAATAATATTGTAACATTTTATGCCCTTTTATGTTGCTAATAGTATTAAATAACACTTCAGAATGACTTTTAAATCCAATATGTGAGAACATTTGAAACATGATAAGTGGTGTTAAGCACAGAGCACTTGAGCTCATCTAATACTTCTGAACAAAGTGAACATTCAATAAATCAAGAAAAACCGTATAAATAATGACCTTGTCTGGTCTTGTTCTTTTTACCATACTTACCTAGTATAAATCCAAAATCAAACAAGTGCCTAAATCATGAAGTTCTGTCCATACTCCGTATAACAAATCCCCATGTTACGTACTTTCCCGCACCTGCTCCTGCACCCCATAATCCCCTCGCACTGCCTCGAATTCACACCTTTTTGTCTGACAGGCCCGACACCTGGTCCACATACTCCTCCTGGATCATGAAGGCAGCCAGGTTGGCAGTGTAGGAGGCCAGGAAAATGACAGCGAAGAAGGCCCACACTGACACCATGATCTTACTGGTGGTACCTTTGGGGTTCTGCACGGGGACGGAGTTGTTGAAAACCAGACCCCAAAGCAGCCAGACGGCCTTACCGATGGTGAAGGAGGGACCACCGGGCTCTGGGAGGGGAGGAGGAAGAGTGAAAAGATCAAAGAGAAGTTTCAAAGATAGAAGGTATTTTGTTAAAGAAAAATTTCCCTACAGGAACAAAAGAAGTGTTGTATCGTATCGCATTATATCGTATCTTACCATATCGTATTGTATCGTGTCGTACCGTATGGACTGATCTTCTCTTACTCATACAAAGTGCTATAGGAGGCACTTGATGCACAGAAGTGACTGGAAATATCGCCATCCTTCAGATTGTCAGTGATCACAGAATGTGCTGCACGCTCCACATGTGCTCGTCCAGCCTCTGCAGTGACAACCTGCTGTTACAGACTAACTCTGCTCCACCTCCCTCTATGTTACTATGACAAGGTAGCGGCGATGGAAACACTACCTACTGTAGCTCTCTGACATCAGAGACAGAGAGAGAGGGTGGAGGGGAGTAGATGCGCTCGCAGCAGGCTGCAATTATGTTACAGCTGGAGCAGCAGTGAAGGACAACAGCCTTACGTAACCCGGCGATTAAACAACACATAGCCATACAGAGCCGCCGTGACGGAAAGCATTCAGAAAATACTACAGTGGGAACTACTAAAGAAAACACACAGAGCATCACGACTCGTCCTCCTTATGTTAAAAAGACTGTGAGCAGCAATAAACCTTCTCTGGTTGTATTTTGAGTGGCTGCTGTTGTGGCGAGCTAACGCGATCCTGAGAGTCAAAGAGCGCTGGATGAAAAAAAAAAGTAGATTGAATCTCAACCACTGATTTTGATGGGTGAATTGATTTGAATGGCCTGCTGGAACAGAATGAGATGTTGTTCCATACTGTCAGACACCATTAAACCAGACACATATTTTCAATGTATGGTAATAGATCTACTTGAGTGTATTCATCTGTTACAGCCTTAGATCTGGCGCTGTATTAGGGTTGTGTAATATTCGAGAACGGCACAATAAAAAAAGGAGTCTTTGTTCACACAGCGATGCTAAGAATACTTAAGATCACCGATCTGCTACTTGTCAATGATCCTTTTCATTAGTGAAAGAGCTTAAGTGACTGTAGATGTAGATAAGTACTCAAAGATGGAGCCCCAGAGCTCCTGTAGCTCTCATTCAGAGGGGATTTTCAAAGTAATTTAGCACATGGACGCTGCTGTTTGAATGTCAAATTCAAGGTACAAAAAAAAAGCACTTCATTGTAGCACGAGATTGACTGAAAATGTAGCTCATTGTCACTTTCATGGAGCATCGATTGACTCTGTCTGAGTTCATTTGTGTGTGTGTTTGTTCATGTGTGTGCAGTCCTCTCACCTCGCCCATCTGCCAGACAGCGATTGTAACCCACCGGGCTAAAGTACTCAAACACAAACACAGCCACGGCTGACACAATCAGAAGCATCACAAACATCATCACCCAGACATCGGCGCTGAAGGGCTCTGCAACACAGAGGAGAGGGAGAGGAGGAGGAGGAGGAGGAGGAGGAGGGAGGAGTGGGTGGGAGTAGAGGGTGCAGCAGGGTGCAGAGGAAGAGGAAAGAAGAGAGGGAGAGAGAGGAAGTTTATTAAACCAAATTAAGGAAATTAAAAAAATCACCCCCAGGATCAACATGATTGTTGGTATTTATGCGCTGT
The DNA here is from genome assembly GCF_022749685.1 of Semicossyphus pulcher. Lineage (NCBI taxonomy): Eukaryota > Metazoa > Chordata > Actinopteri > Labriformes > Labridae > Semicossyphus > Semicossyphus pulcher. Next base: position 10,518,340 of record NW_027211681.1, read on the forward strand.
GTGCTCGTTGTTGCCAGTGATGGAGTGTATTTGAGTTTGTGTGAACACTAACAAGCACTGCTCAGGAGAGAAACAGAGAGGAAGGCAGGTAGGTGTGAATGGACAGATGTACTCATTGAAATGGGCACATTTTCTACCTCTTGCACTCAGCAATTTTCACACACAGAATATTTTGTGACAAACAGTGCAGCACTGCTCCCAACAAAACAACGTCACTACCAGGTCCATTTAGTCGCCGCTGTGGAGCCTCACACGACCTTCATCAGCACGGGGAGTTTTCATTTTTATGACAACCTTCAAGTTAATATCATCAATGCCCACTTTTGATGCGTCTTACAGTTGGCGTTTGTTCAGCAGAAGCCGTTCATTGTTTTGAAATCACCTTGATATATCAGTGACATTGACTTCTCCCTTGTCGGTTTAAATTGCGTCGAAAAAATGTATTTAATCCAATTTAAAAGTATTTCCTGCTGCTGCTCGCTCACACCAAACATATTTCACTGGCGTAATACAGAGTGTGGTGGTGTTTTGAAGCATTGATAGGAAAAGCAAATATATATCGCTGAGCTGACAGCACAGTGACAGCGATCATTCATCGAAGACGCATCTCCAAAACTTTTTGGCCGCTTTTTGGATCAATTTGAAATATTGTAGTGAGTGTTTTCATGAGCCGCAGTGAGCCGTTAGCTGCAGAAACCAACAACCCCTGACCGAGGTAACCCACTGTACCGGGCCCTGTTGTGTTAAACAACAGTTGTTCTGTGGATAGTAAGGTTGACAACATTTTCGGTACTTCCATACTTTTTTGATTCCAGGTGTTTTAAACGATCCAATCTGCGTTATTTTTTTTATGTTCGATAGTACCAAAAGGTGCCGAAGATTTGAAAAAAAACACATCTACGATCAGTTTTCAACCCAAATCCGCCTCGAGTGAGAGAGAGAGCGGTTGTGGTCGAGCGACACAGACAGGAAATAAAGAGAGCGAGCGCTGGTAATGTAAATAAAGCAGTGAAACAGAGAAAACAGGAGGTCAAATGAGCTGGTTTAGTGTTCAGTGACTTTTTCTGTACCAGCACTGTGTGCAGGAAAAAATTAAAAACAACATTACCCAGTTTTTGGTACCTAAGAGTTCTTTTTTTGTTGCCATGGTAACGAAACAGGTATCGAGTATCGTATTAAAATTCTGGTATCGTGACAACCCTAGTGGATAGAGTTTTGACCTCATCTGGAAAACTACTCCAGTTAGGAGGAACATGATATCAAGTGAGAATTCAAAGATCGTCACGTCATGTCATAAGTGGTTGCTCAGGGCGTGATGCCAATGACTGTAAATTAATTGTCTTTTTTGGTATCAGACTGTATATATTTACAAACCTTTATTAAAACAAAGTGAGTTTGTTTGGCTGCTCGAGGACTTACAGGCCTGGAAGTGTCCAAACATTGGAAATTAGAGCTCTAGTATGGCCACCGAATCAGAATCAGAATCAGAATCGGTAGGTTTACCGGTTTACGAGGCTGGCAGCAGAGGGGGAAGGAACTGTTTCTGTGTCGGGACGTTTTGGTCCTGATGGAGCGCAGGCTCTTGCCAGAGGGGAGGGTCTCAAAGAGACTGTGTCCGGGATGAGAGGGGTCGGCCACAATCTTACCTGCACGCCTCAAGGTCCTGGAGGTGTACAGGTCCTGGAGAGATGGCAGATTGCAGCCAATCACCCTCTCTGTAGAGTGGATGATACACTGCAGACTGCCCTTGTCCCTGGCAGTAGCAGCAGCGTACCAGGCGGTGATGGAGCAGATGGTCCATGGTGACCAGTTCACCAGATGGTCAATCTCCCATCTGTAGGCAGACTCGTCCCCACCAGACATTAGTCCGATGAGGGTGGTGTCATCCGCGAACTTCAGAAGCTTGACGGACTGATGACTGGAGGAAGCTGTTGGTGTACAGGGAGAAGAGCAGAGGGGAAAGAACGCAGCCTTGAGGGGAGCCGGTACTGATGGTCCTGGAGTCAGAGACGTGTTTCCCCAGCTTCACATGCTGCGTCCTGTCGGACAGGAAGTCTGTGATCCACCTGCGGGTGGAGTCGGGCACATTCAGCTGGGAGAGCTTGTCCTGAAGCAGAGCCGGGATGATCGTGTTGAAGGCAGAGCTGAAATCCACAAACAGGATCCTGGCATAGGTTCCTGCTGAGTCCAGATGCTGGAGGATGAAGTGGAGGGCCATGTTGACTGCATCGTCTACGGTCTACGCTCAAAGGACTTCATTACCACGGAGGTCAGGGCGACGGGTCTGTAGTCATTAAGTCCTGTGGTCCTTGGCTTTTTGGGGACAGGAATGATGGTGGAGGCCTTGCAGCAGGCTGGCACATGGCAGGTCTCTAGTGAGGCGTTGAAGATGTCTGTGATCACCAGAGACAGCTGATCGGCACAGTGCTTCAGGGTGGAGGGGGAGACAGAGTCCGGTCCGGCTGCTTTGCGGGGGTTCTGTCTCTTAAAAATCCTGTTAACATCTCTCTCTCAGGTCGTTGGCAAGGCGCAGGTCATTAACAGAGTGGGGGGGTTTTCGGCTTGTAGCTGGTGAGCTGTCTGAGACCTGTCCAGACTGAGCCAGCATCTCCCCCTGAAAACTGCTGCTGTAGTTTCTCAGAGTACAGACGCTTAGCTCCTCTCACCGCCCGGCTGAAGGTGTATTTAGCCTGTTTGTAGCCGTCTCCGTCCCCACTCCTAAAAGCCTCCTCCTGTAACTGCCTCAGCCGTCCGAGTTTGGCTGTGAACCAGGGCTTGTCGTTGTTGTAACTCACCGTGGTGCTGATGTACGACGTCACAGCTTCTGAGTACTCATCCAGACTGTGGTAGCAGTCCTGAAAGCGTCCCAATCCGTACAGTCTAAGCATGCCTGAAGATCCTCCACAGCTTCACTGGTCCACTTTTTAGATGTCCTCACTACAGGTTTACAGAGCTTTAACTTCTGCCTGTACGCAGGAACCAGATGGATCATGACGTGGTCAGAGTGACCCAGTGCAGCCCGGGTGCACTGGGTGTAACAGTGATCCAAAACATTCTCCTCTCTGGTCGGGCTTTTAATAAACTGGCAAATTGACCCTGTAGTGAGATTTCAGCGACTGTTTTCAAGGGCAAGAATTAAACTTCAGTCTCAATCACAGCAGAATGACAAGATCATGTTTGGCACGCATGAGCATACATTTACATTTTTCCTGTCCCCATCTGAGCAAACATTGTTTTTGAGCTGCTGGATCAAACTGGTCGACACAAGTAAACAATGTCCTTGCTTTGTGAAAAACCTACTTGTTCTGCTTTCTGTGACTGTGCATTCATTATGGGATATGAGTTTGTGTGTGTGTGTGTGTGTGTGTGTGTGTGTGAATAAGTGTTCTGAAAAAGCAGCAGGTGCGTTTCTCCTCACCTAGAAAGGCGGAGGGGGAGACGGTCCCATTGCTACGGGAGACCATGACACTGATCCCTGTCTCAATGAAGGGCACAGAGAAGTCGATGTACTCTGACCTCTCTTGGTTGATGGTGAGCGAACCCACGGCCATGTGGGCATTCTTGTACACCACCTGCAGGTCAAACACAGACAGGAGGAAAACATGGAAGATCAGCGGGCGTGTGCAGCTGAACATTCCCAGGAAGGAGAAAAAAGTGCTGCTGCGGTTCATACACAGGCCATCATCTATCCTTTGATTTAACATTTTATTTTGGTAGGATGGAAGCAGGAGGAGGAGGGGATCATTACTACAGTAGGTTAGCATTTGACTCAGCCTCCTTCTGAGCCCATTCAGGTATATTTAGCTCAAAGTTTAAGAAGCCTCGGGCCACGAATAAAAATATAGAGCAGAAAAGATTGTGATAATAAGGGATGTGTGTGTACCAGAGTGAGCAGGAATCCTACACACTATCATAATGTCTCTGTTTGTCACACATTCTCTTTTGTGTTCTGCTCTTGTTGTCCTGCTTTCCCCCCGTTCAAATTAAACCATTATCTGCTTACTTAGGCATTTAAAGACTAATGCGTCCACGCATGCATGAACTGCACATTAGCATAGCTTTGATTTAATGCTGATTTATATTTTACAACAGCTACTTTAGATTCTGTAGTTTTATATCACCGTGCAAATCCTCTTTGTTCTTCAGATTATAATAAAGTCACTCGTTCTCGTCCATAATCAATTAAGTTGGACATCACATCGATTTGTAAAGGCTGCATCGTGCTGAATGTGTAACGTGTGCACGAGAAGAAGTGGGTCTTTCCCCGAGGCTGCTTTTCCTTCTCTTCTTCTCTCTAGTAATCGCTTTCTCTTTCTACGAGTCCTTTTTTTTCTCTCCATCCCTGATTAAGAAGCTCATCGCCGTTCACCTCCTGAGGTTTTACAGAGCGGATCGCAGCTCCCCCTCAGGTCAGGTTGTGGGGGAACTAGTGCTTGATGGCTGACTTAAGACAGTAGGAAAATAAAAATGGAAAGACATTCAGTTAATATAATAATCCATGTAAATAAATTGCTACGGGCACCAAAACACTCCCCGCTTGTAGTAGTGTAAAAGTTATTGTACATAGATTCCATATTTACACACTCTACTTGTAAAAAGTATTCTGTGTATTCATGTTAGAAAAGTGAAGTCTAAACAGCTTAAAAATGAGCAGCAGAAGGGATGAGCGAAGGAAGAAGAACAAACAAACTTACATAAATAAATGAACATAAAGCATCACAGATACTTAAATTCAGCGACTGAACGTTGGTGTGTTCTCACAGGAAACATGGTGGGTTTATAACTAAAAAAAGAAGAAGCACTTAACTATAAAACTACATGTTATTTCTGGGTGATTAACATTTCTGTAACATCTCCTCCAGCTCTTCTATATTTCCTGCAGGGGCACGCCACCCACTGCGGTGAGATAAATGGACGCCAATTAAAAAATAGACCTGCAGTAAAAATAAAGATATTCTGGTGTACTTTCCCGCTTCTGATGGAAGTCAGAGAAACACACAGGATGTAATTTATTCTAAGTACACTGCTATATTTAGTCCCTCTGCTGGTTCAATAAGGTTGTATTATAGTGATGTCTCCAGCGTTCTGCTGCAGCGCTCTGCCAGCTGTGAAATCCACCATCAGCTGATGTGCCAGCAGGTCTGTATGACATCCACCAAACATGCCATGTGGGTATTTGAGTCTGTTTATAGCCGATGCGAAGCTGCATCTTCTTTCTACTGTTCAGCTTGGCTTATCAGAACATCTCTTCTTCTGCCGATATGCAACTCCAGAAGAACTACAGATCAGTGAATCAGAGCATGTTATTCACAAAGAAAATATAACATGATTTAAATCCTCCTCACCTCTCCGACCATGCCGTTCCATGTCCCGTTAACCTTCTTGCCGTGTTTGCCGTTGGTGACCAGGTAGAGGTCGTACGTGAATTTCACGTTCTTTGCGATCTTCTTCAAGATGTCAATGCAGAAACCTTTGCAGCAGCGCTTGATGTAAATCCCTGAATCGCCCGTCTGATTGCTGCGAGGCGCGACAGAGAGGAAGAGCGGGGAGAGGAAGGAACGGGAGAAAAATATCAGCGTTCTCAGATTAAGGATCATTTGTGTTCAGGTGTACAAAAGCAGGGAGGGGATCAGGGAGGAAATAGAATAAATCCATAATGAAAAACCTTCATGATTATTGAGATAATCACACAGTAAATCATGAACCAGGGGGCTATCTATCTGGCACTGAGGCTTCTTCCACATATTTTAGGCTTTTTCAAAGATAAATCCACACAGCTGCCTCATGGAGCATCTTTGGCTGCAGAGAAATCCTGCATATTCTCTTTGGCACGTCGCTGCCGATCCCTGAAATGCACCATGTGAGCATGTCTTTGAAGGAAGAGACGGACAGACACACAGACGGAGGAGGGGGGAAGGAGAGAAGGGGAATACGGGAACTGGAGAAAAAAGAAGGTGAAAAGATCAGTCAATAAAAAACCCACTGAGCCAGAAGATGTAGGATGCCCTCAGGAGACTCCAGGTAGTCCAGTGATAGAAAATGAGGCCATTGAAGAAAATTCATTATCACACACCAAGGAGAAGTGGATAGCAGGAGGGTGAAGGGTGAAGAGGCCCGGGAGGGAGGAAAATAGTGACAAAGACCACGACAATGATCTAGTTAGAATAAGTGAAGCAAGTGGAGGTAATCACAAGACACGGAGAGATCGCTTTTAAAGGATAAACGTTTCCAGGAAGAGAGACTCACGACAGCTCGCTGCAGTGACGGAGAAACGATAAACAATAACAAAATAGCAAAGAACACAGACAAAGAAACCAAAAGAGAATATTCAAGCATAATGTTCAATAATTCATGACTTTGAGCGCTCCTCTGTGTACAAACAGGCATGTTCCCTTTCTTTCTGCTGATGTAGCTGTGGATGTTTTTTATTCGTAGCTACAGGTGCTTTGTTGTGTGAGACAAATAACTTTGAATGCATGCAGAAGGTTGCACAGCATACCACAGAGCTTTTACATAATTCATATTTGGAGCCTGCGTATAGATGTATAAATCACCAAGTTTCAAAAAGAAAAACTTTTCTATTTTTAGCACTTGACCCTCCAATGCTCCTCCTGCATTCACACAGTCGGAAAAAAATAGATGTTTTTACTCCTGCGGGACAGGAATGAACGTCATGAGGGGAGAAAAGGAAACAAAAACAAGCACATTCTCCCTCTCATTTCTGGTTCTCATCTCTCACCTGAGTTTGAGCTGTTTGCGGCATGGCACTGTGTTCCTCATGCAGGTCCCGCTGAGCGGGTCCACGTCCTCCACGATGACAAACGGAGCCTCCTCCAGAGTCACGATGGACAGGTGGTCCTCTCGCTCCTCCGCTGCCGAGAACAGCTCAAAGCGAGGCCACACATGGTATCTCATCGTTAAAGAGCCTCTCTCCCACTTGCCAACCTGTATGAGCGAGTGGGAGGAGGGCTGAGTGATGTACAGGCTACTGTAACAGGTGCGTCAAGTGGCGGGGACACACTCAGAAAGACAAAGTGACGGACGCGCCACGGAGGGGGATAAATACAAAGCAGGAGAAAAGGGCAGGAGACAGATTAAAGGAAGGAAGGAGGAGATATTCACCCTGTCCCATTGTCGATCCTTGTCCAGAAGAATGATGACCAGTTTGGGGAACATCTGGTGGCCCTCTTCGCTGAACGACAGGTTTCGGCCTTCAAAGGTCACATTCATGAGGTACCTGCGAGACAGCAGCCTGATATCAATTAGAAACATCTCTGCATTATTGTGATACAACTTAAGATACATCCAGGAGACACACGTAAGCATTAATTTATAGACAAATGTCATGTTATCTGGTAAAGTCTCTCCTTCCTTTCACCTCTGCCTCATTCTCCACAGACTCCTGCGGGATATATATCAGGCTCTTACACTTGTAAACATACGTTTATGCTGCATTATGTTCACCAGCTAGCTGCTAACTGTGTCAGCTGTAGAGTGCTGGGCAGGTTGGATACAGCACAGCAGCTTTTAGAGATCCTATTTTTGCTGCTGGAAAGAAGGTCCAGCATCATTGAACTGTAAGAATGAGCAGAGAGGCATCAAAGCTGCAGAGCAGAGTGATAATTCTCTGTGGGTTTATCATTGTAACACCTTTCACATTAGAAATGGATAAACATTGATTAGCGCAGCTTTAAGAGCTACAATACGGCAGAGCAGAACAAAACGCTGCCAGTTTCATAGCGTAAAAGGAGAAAAGCACTCACATAAACTGAAGGACCCCGTTTTAAAAATATTCTCAAATGTGGTGAAATATTTAGCCGAAACATTTCAATCACAAAGCGTACCCGGCTGCTGTTTGTAATGACTCAATGCTGTCAAATATTCAGTTCAAACACTTGGCAGCGAAACATTATGAATGTTTTTCATGAAACGTGCAGGGTTCACAAAATAAGATCTGCTGATGGCTGTGAGTAATACCCGACACCCCTGGGCTTTTTAACACATTTTACGGCTTCACTACTTACTTCTCATTTGATTCATTTTTATGTACGATACTAAATGTTTGCGTGACACCTTTAAAAGACGAGGATGATCTGGCAGGTCTGAGGTCTGCAGAGAGAGGACCCTGCTGCTTGTTTCCACACTGAATGTGGGTTTGAGCAAAAAGCCTTTCCTGTTAAAACATCCCAACTGTGAGACGACCTTCAAGAGGAAACACAGACTTCCAAACATCAGTCGCTTCTGCAAAATCACACGACTTTGCTTTCTTATCATTTTGTTTGAACATATTACATAATGCAGACAGTGTGTGTGCGTGTTGATGTAGACAGCATGTGTGTACATGGGCCTCTATTTTATGTTTGTGCAGTTTAATTAAAACTTTCCACAGTTCATCCATGTCAATGTTTTAATATTGTCTTGTTTATTCTGTATTGTTTTATTCTATTTTATTGCTATTGATGATCTTTTAGTGTTTTTTTATTACTTCAAATTTTATTTTATTGTCCGATTTTGCTATCTACACTTCGACTCCATTATTTTTTAATGGATGCTGAGGTGGGGGCGTTTATATAGTTTATCTTGATCTTCTGTTTATGTGAAGCGCTTTGAGTTACATTACTGTTGTATGAAAAGTGCTGCACAAATAAAGTCTGACGGATTTTTGTACAATGTTAGATAGCATTTTGTAGTAATATTATTATTCCGATTATTATCATAAGCAGTGGTTGTAGTTAGGGATGCACAATATCATCGGCACGTTATCGGGATCGGCCAATATTGGCTTAAAAATGAACGGCCAACACGCCGATATCCGCCGATATAATTAACCGATAAAATAATAGGCTGCTGCATACTTGATTAAATGCCCGACCTTGGCGCAATGTCCCCGGCGCGAGTAAGATCTGCGCGGTGCAGCGTGATGACGTCACGTGTGTCTACCTGCAGCATGAGAGAGTTAGAAGCCAAAATGTCAGTGGTGTAGAAGTTTTTCAAAGTGTCCGAAATAGATAGCAAAGGTGCTATTTGCAATGACTGCTCAGCTTCGGTGATGCGAGGAGGAGCCAAGGCAAAGTCTTTCAACACTACAAACTTGATTAACCATCTCAAGACCCGTCACCCCGACCGTTGTAACAAATGTGATAAGAGTATCACCATTATACTGTACGCTAATTCCAATACAGAAGAGAGTTGATGATCTCTGCAATTAGGTGTGCGGGAAAAAAATATCGGTATCGGTTATCGGCTAAATGAGTTGTAAAATATCGGCATATCGGATATCGGCAAAAAGTCCAATATCGTGCATCCCTAGTTGTAGTAATACTGTATGTTTCACACACTTTCTATTGTCAAATGAGTTAACACAATGGTGGTCGATCCTCTGTCCCGCTGATGAGAGGCTGTGCATTTGCTGTAATACAGAAGAACTAACACTGGGTGTCTGTGAGTTACGGATGTGTTGTACATCACTAAGCAGTGTTCGGTCAGAGAGTGTAAACTAATGCTACAGCCTGGCCTTTTCACTTCCTTCTGTGTGAAGCAGAAAATTGTTTTTTTTTTATCCCGTCTCTGCCAACGTTTTGAGTCTCGTTTTACGTCAGCGGAGTAAAGATGGTTTCTGTGACGGATCAAAGTAAAGATCAAAGATGTGACCGATGACTAACCGACAACCGTGACACACCTCCAGTTACAGCTTATCATTACATGTGCCGCCAAAAGCAATGAAAGGGAGATATGTGAGATTAACTTTAAACAGATATGTATATAGAAGAGAAAAAGCGGAGTCACTGATTCCAGCTTCATAATAACACTGCTGTCCTTTACTGACTCAGTGCTGTAAAAGCTGCTTAATTAGCATAAATAATGGTAAAGATGACCCTGTTTGAAGCTTGATAAAACACAAGTGATACGCTAATAGGCTGAGAAACTAAAAAGAGCAGTTAGGAGTGACTGGTTTAGAGCAGGGAGAGCGAGGAGAGTAACAAGACACCAGGAGGGAAGGCTGGATGAGAGAGGGCGGAGGAGAGAGTGAATTAACCGCCTGTGTGGAAACACATCAGCATATATGTGTCAACAAGTGTACAGCGGTGGATGATAAGCCGGAGTCGTCTCTGTCTCTCTCTCATCCACCATCCCTCTCTCTCTCCCTTCCTTGTCCTGAACTGTGGGCTGCCATCACCATGGAGACGCTCTGCCTCTGAAACAATCCACCAGAGAAATAAATATCTTGTCTGAATGCAAAGAGTGTGTGTGTGTGTGTGTGTGTGTGTGTGTGTGTGTGGTGCGTGCGGACTCTTCAAAAGGAGCTGGCGTGCCCGTTTTACCCACCGCCGTCTCCAAACCAACCAACAGTGTGAAAAAAGGACAATAAATGTTTTCACGAGTGGGTACAAAAAAAACGCACAACAGATGAGCAACTGGCATGAAACTTAACCAAGATTTTATCACAAGTACCTCCTACTGGAACATTCAGTACCTCTATGTGTCTTCAACTATATTTATATCTCACACACACGCTCGCTCACAGACCTAAGTAGGCTACATGCTCCGAGAAAGTCAATAATATGACTCAAGCCTCCGTGAAATGCCTGTTGCTGCACGCTGGCTGGATAGAAGTGCTGTAATTCCTGGGTAACATGGGATTAGCCTCCTCAACATAATCTCATTCTGAATAAAAGATGGAGGCGGTGTGGGTGGGGGGCTCAGCGCGGGTCCAACTTGTTGCCACCCATGTGACCAGAGGCGACCTGTGTATGAGACGTGTAAACATACGTCAAAAACACAACACAGGGACGCAGGGCGGCTCTTAACACTGGTGTAATGTAACGTAACATGGTTGCCATGGCACCCACAACCACAGCAATTTTCATGCAATCAGCTGCGTTGCCATGGGAACAGTAATCTCACCCCGGAGAGGCGGGTTAAGAGAGAGGAAGCGAAAGCAGTATTTTTCTGTCTAAACCTGGGTGTTTACCCGCCGTCAGATCAATGTCTCCGTCTCACCTCCGAGCAGCTCGTCCAATCACACGTCAATACCACTCACATGCCCGCGCATTAACCTGCAGCTTTACAAAGACTGATGCATGCTGGGAATTTACAGCTCTGTTTGTCATTTAGTATGCCTGTTCTATTGAAGTAGCTTTTATGTGCCGTTTGATCCCCCCTTCATGTCAGAATCCCCCCCTGACTCTGCTGGAAGGAGGAAAAAAGAGAAAGTACGGGGATGAGCCGCTAACAGAACCTCATGCGGCTTCATCACAGCCATATGCAGCGCTCGCGTGCGCCTCGCTCACCAACTGTTCCCCCACTAATCACTGGCTGTGAGGGGAATTTATTTTTTTAGTTACAGAGACACTGAATCATCAATGGCATGGACACAATCCCTCTTTTTTACCTCCTTAAATCTCTTCAAATGTATTTCAGAGCGAGTGATGTGACTTTCTTTTATCTCCGAGTGAAGCTGAACAGGGTCACAAATTCTCTGTCACTGCAATGCAGGGATGCTAAAATATATATCCCTGCTGTGTGAGGAAGTCTGTGCCGCACACACACACACACACACACACACACACACACACACACACATGTACATACTGTATCAGGTTTGGGTGTATGACTCATAATCTGGGATGACTGCAGAAGGCCTGCCTCTGAAGAGTTACCAGTTTCTGATGAAATGTGTACCACACATTATGAGAGCTGAAGGGAGGAAGCAGACTGAGCAATATGTGCAGCTATAGAATGCGGTCAATTATGGTGAGGCAGAGTACATGAGGTGTCAGAGCTGTAACATTCAGACAACGATCAGCAGGAGTGTTTCTCTTAAAGCTAGAGAGCGTGTGTTCACGCAGTGCTGATAAAGACTACCACTGCCAGGTGAATATGCTGCATTTAGCAGTTTACCAAAGTTTCCAAATCTGGTTGCAACATTCCCACATTAGCGTAGTGATGTGGGTTATGTAACTAGCATAGGTTTGCCAGAGGTGAAGGGGGGGGCACATGAGTGCTAATAAAAAATGTCAAAAAAAGTTACAAATCCACAATATTTTTACATTTACAACGGGTAAATTTAAAGGTATAATAAGGAGGATTTTTCCTTGTATTTTGTCAACAACACATTCGTCACCAGAAGCTCACTCTCACTCTCTCGTGCGAGAACACGACCGCTGTTACCGTTGCGCTAGCATGCTAACGCTAGCTTGCTAACGCTAGCTTGTCCTACCCAGTTTGAGGCAGCTACCTGTCCAACAGAAAGAAGGCCAACTCTGCATCGCTCTTTCACCATGTTTGCCGGTCTGAATGGGGCCCAGTTGCTATACACACATGTATAGAGGCCCATAAGTGATGATTTATATTATATTTGTAGAAGTCTATATTTAATTTTTAATTAATTATACCTTTAAACAGTTAATTTAAAAAGACAAGAGCAAGAAACACAATACAAATGAGTAACTAAAAAACAACACAGCAAATTTAGCTTCAGCTATAAACAGGTTTACGGCACAGATTAGCCTGACTTGAATGAGCATAGTAGCGTCTTCAAAACGTGTCTGTGTTTTTACATTCTATGGAGGCTGTTAAACTGACCTGCGGCACTGTCAACATAAAGAGGAAATGTGTGTTATAAGTATGAAGTTAGTTTTTGCTCTTCATTTCAATGATGTGCTCTGGGTCTTATTTAAATATGTGTAACATGGGCTTATTGTTCATTTATAATGTGACGCTCATGTTTGTGAGAGTGTAGTTCAGTCCCCTGCAAGCTGTTAGTGCTGTCATCACGTGTGAGTATAATCAACTGTGACCGAGTCCGTCACAAGTTGGTCTTAAAAGAAGAATTTGCATAAAGCTGCAAACGATTTATTAACTTGTAAGAGTTCTTCCTAATTATTTATATGATTTGGATGATTTTTGGTCTCCAGCATGACGTGTCACATTTTAACAGTTTGTTTGTGAAGTATCTGATTTTCAAGCCAGTTTGATCAGTTCATTGCCAAACGCAGCGCCCCGAAGTCACAAAAAACTAAATCTTCCAAGCACGATGAATTGTAATTTGAGGGTTTTACTTAAATTTCCAAAGAAAAAACTTGAAAAATATGTTAATTTTGTACCAAAAAAAAAAATCAGAATTTATTGTTTATTTATGGACTCATTTATTGCTGGTGGCACAGCTCTGACAGATTCAGAGACAGTGTGATGTGGACTACACATAAGAAGAGATGTGAGGCTCTGAATCTCTTTGAGCTTCTGCCTTTAATAAAAGAGTCCACAGGAGCTGCATGTGATCTGAGCCCACCAGGACCCCCGCTGAGCGGGAGACATCAGACAGATACCTGTGGAGACTGCAGAGAGGGAGCAGTGTATCACAGGGAGACTCTGTCATTTAAAACGTGAACAGGGGCTTAGCGGGGCGAGGACGCTGACCTTCCGATGTCTGCAGACCTCAAACACTGATGGACTTTTCTCAAGTGCTCGTCTGTAACCTCAGAACAGATCATCTGATTTTTGTTGACGAGGGAAAGCACGTGACAAACGCGTTATTCACGTGAAATATCATTACAAAAAAATATCTTTTAACAGAAACGGGGAGAGTTAAGCACATCGTCAGAGAGGCTTTCTAAGAATTTCATTGTACACACTCAACACTTTGAAAAGGGACACTTAAACGCAATAGACACGCTTTCTGCACTCTCTCTCATCATCTTGCAAAAACTGCACAGCTCTTCCATTTGATACTAACGAGTCAAATATGTGCTTTCTATTGGTATTCTATGTCTATGTTCATTGTTTTGCACCAAAACAAAATTCCAAGCGTATGTGGAAACAAACCCCGACACTGATTCTGCTGATGGCCAAGAAGTGTCGCTGGAATAAGTTTTCTTCATCCTCACTTTATATTCCTTTACATTAATATAATTTAGAATGAAGTTTATTGTCAGTCACTGCTTTTGAACACTAGCTTGTGCTTCTTCATGAAACATGGTCGGCTGTAAAAAAAAGTGTCGGTAACAAGCTAGGATGAAAACACGTCAGACCTTTGTAGGAATACACACAAAAAATGTGTCTAACTTTCATACGATATAACTACCATACACACCAAGTTACTTACAACAAAAAAAGGCTTTAGGAATTTCCGACCATTGCTTTAAATATTATGATAATCATATTTGTTTAAATACTTCTTTAAAGATACAATCTTGAATATTTCAGTTCCGTGCTCTTGAGTGTCACCCACTGGCAATAATCGGTAATTACAGGAGCACACTTCCAAATTTAACTAGACGTCCACAGTTTGCTCCCTTTATAACAGTTGCAACTCTTGATTTTCCTCGCTGTCGGTCGCTTTCCTTTTTAGACTGCTTGCCTTCATCTGAGCGTCGAATGTGTTTCTCTTTCACTTCTTTTTGAAGTTGTATCTGTTGTCCTCGATCTTTTCTTTGTTTGTTCAGTCATAGTAGATTACTGTTTACTTGCAATGCTTTCAGAAACCTGAAGTACAGCCGCTTAGCTCCGCCTACACTTTCCGACAGACCAACCGCTGCTGGGTGATGGAAAACGCGTCACTAACTGGCCGCTTGTGTTTTTTTTCGCGAATGACGCCACAGACACCCAGTCTGTAAAAAAACACTATATACTGCAAATGCAAAGGCTTTCATCAGTGGGCCATAGGCTCAATCACCATTGTACCTTTGTCATGTCAATACCTCATTCAGCGATAGATAGTGACCAAACAGACATTTTTATTTTTGGCGTTTTGTCTTTATTCGATAGGACAGCTGAAGAGAGACAGGAAATGCGGGGAGTAGAGCGTGCACCAAATGGATCGGCAGACCGGGAGTCGAACCTGCGATCAGTATAAGGGGCGCCTGCTCTACCGACTGAGCTAAACCAGCGCCCCGACAGACATTTATTTAAATGAAAAGGTCTGAGATTATTCCCTTAATAATGACACCAATCAATAAATCAAAAGCTCTGAAAATAAAGCAAAAAAAATGTGGTCCCACAGGTGTGTTGCAGTCACTCTGTCTCTTTGCACTCTTGTGGACTCAAAAGGTTCCAAGGTTGCCTAACCAGCTTTAAATTTAGACATGTTATTTTGATATCTTTCCAACTACTCTAATCGAGAGAGACAATCGAGACAATCACAACTATGCAGGAAGAATCAGCTCAACAGAGTTCAATGTGCAAAAATAATATAAAGAGCTGCAGCTGAATAAAATACTCTTCCAGTATCTCTGAAACTCTCTGAAGCAGAGAGAATATAAAGTAGGCTGTAAAGAAATGGCTCACGGATAGTACTCCAGAATATGGACCGTGCACATATTTACTCTTTTTATAATACTTACTTTTATGTGTTAAAAATTGTTATTGTGTTTGCAGCTATAATTGCATGATGTAATGTAAATGTGCATCTTACCTCCCCACCCCTCCCTCACTAGTTCATGTACATTGTCTTAACCTGTGGATGTACAGCTTCTTCTTTTTGTGGATAATGTTAAAAATGTGCAAATAATGTTTAAAAAACAAACATGAAGAAGAATATTATAAAGATTAAAAGATTTCTCGCCTATCAGCAGCCTCAACATTCACAGGCAAATACAATAACACTTTAGAATTCCACATCAGCTGAAGCACAGGGTGATGAGTTCAGGTACATGAGGATAAAAAGGCAAAAGCAAACGATAATCACAAAATAACTGCCTAAAGGCACACAAAGACTTCTCATCACATGATCAGCACACCAGTATCAGCCAGAATAAAATGTAGTTATAGTGACAATACAGTCTTAATGAGAGAAAATGTGTCTCCTGACCAGCAGGGACTGATGATAAAGATGTAATTACGTTGTTTTTTTCCCATTTAAAACTAAACGTTATCGGTCATACTCCCAAAAAGTGAATTTATACACCTACAAATCAAATGTGAGTCCCAGTAAAACATGTGATTATTCTGTCACACAGCACTGAACATGCAGCGGGCAGATGGACAGCAGTGTTCACTGATCCAATAACCGAACCCTGCAACAAGTTAAAGGCCATATGAAGTATTGATTGGTTATTTCTATGGCCTTTTAATGCCCCTCACAGGATTGGTATTAAAGAGTGAGAGGACGGAGCTGAAAAATGGAATTCATACTTTTTAGTTTGTCTTCATGCAACAAAATGAGGATCAACAGTTTGTGACCAGCGGAGAAAGAGAGAAGGGGATGGGGGAGGCTCTCTGGTTCAACACTCGAGCGTCATTTAAGTGTGAGAGCTTTTCAGTGAGAATGGACGCCTGTAGAAGCATCGCAGAAAAAAACTGAAATGAAAGAAAGGCGTGAAAAGCAGAGAATACTCAGGAACAAGAAGTGCAGTTTCGACACGATCCGGACGTGACCTCTGCGAAAAAACAAATAGATTCCGAGTGAATAGAAACCGAGCGACACGCTGGCAGCAGATGCAGATGTGTGAATTCCTGACCCACTTCCATTCCAAAGGAGGGTCTAATGAAAAAAGACGGTCATTTGTGCTCGGGATGCCCAGAAGCACAATGAAATGGCTCACTTGCGTTCTAATAAACAGAGCCGGGATTTATTAGACAGACACTTTTATTGTGCCCATTAAGAAATGCAATAATGCTGCTCTTTGCTACGGGAAAAACTACTTTAAAGGTGAAATCGGATGAGATAAACATGCTCGCCCAGCACGCACTGAGAGGGTCAAACGGCCTGAAGAGGAGCTTTTCCTCTGAGCTCTAGTGGAGGCCCGCACACATGGAGACAAAGTTCTCGTTAGATCACAAGAAGGAAAAGTCACTATGGGTGGACGATAAGGCCTAAAAATTATAGCACGATATGTCACAAAATGTTGCGATATTCATGACGATATGAAAAAAATAAAACTGAATAATGTTTTGTTTGTGATTTCAGGCAGCAGCAGCATTTATTCATGCAAACAAAATAAAGTGTTTTGACAATTTCCCTTCTTTTCCAATGAACGAGGGGGGTCTGGGGGGAAATTTTGGCCGTAAAAGCCCAAATTTGGCTGCCTCTGGCACATGTTCAAAGGAGAATTAGGCCTTTTATACGTTTTAGCCCACTCTGTGCCCACCCAGTCAGTGTTCACGTTTGGATCTACATGACAACATAGAAACACTGCTGTAGTCTGCTGCTACAAGCTGTGATCTGCTTAGACTCTCTTCTTACTTATTAATAAGAGGTTTTTGATCCGCCTCTGCATCAATCGTTTATCGTGTATGTTGTTTATCTTTGAATCAGTAAAAAGCGAAGCTGCCTGCTTTATTACTCTATATACGGCTATGCTACACACTTCAATTAAGTGGTAATCTGAAGAATGTAGGCTTTATTAAAAGTAATTCATTGATTTACTCATTCATTATGCCCGTAAACGTCTGCGTAGCATATTAGGGAAACTTTTTAATGCTTACTGTGGAGGCGTCACGTCGCTGCCACCGGTGTTTTCCGGTGTTTTCCGAAGCAGCACGTAATGACGGTGGCCGCTCTTTTTGTATTAACATGCAGCTGTTCTTCTTGTCTTCAATTCTTTTGCTAATATCTATAAAACATTAAGTCTGCTCTCTGCCAAATGCGCTCTCTGCTCTCAGCTGAGCGCCCCCGGTCTCTTCACACTCACACACTCCGAGCATGCAGGGGCGGGGCTTACACGGACAGACCGGCAGCTCATGCCCGTATTGATTTAAAGCGGAGGCGAGAGCTTCTGAAATCAAGCTGGAAAAGCAATACGCGACTTGTTAGCTGTGACAATTTTCTTGCAAATGTACATCTTTGATATCGCGATATGATGCTTTCTTATCACGTAAAAATATTATACCGGTATAATCTGAACGATGTGATATGGCACAGCCGTAAAAGTCACTACATTATATTAATCTGCTCTTACATCATGTCTAGTGCTACGTTTTACATCCTCACATAGATTTCAGAGGGAGTTTGAATGCAAGCAGACATGCAGTCAAACATTTATTAAAAAAAACATCCTTCTTCCTGCAGCAACCACACACACACGCACACACACACACGCACACACACATAAATAAGGCCCTTAGCGCCTCATCCAAAACCACTTGGAGCACATTTTCTCATTATCCCGGCGTTCCTGTCCTCACTGTCTGGCAGGAAACAATGGATGGCCTCTGGAGCTCTGCGTGTGTTTGCTTATTTGTGCTTGCGGTGTATGGATGCATTTATGTATACATATTTGTGCGTGTGTGTGCGTGTTTGTGTTTGTGTTTGTGTGTGCCCCATAAGGTCAAGCAGCCCCTAAACAAATTTGAGAGCGTGATTCACTGGGGCCTCCCATCTCCGTCCATCAGCGCTGACAGGATGGCATGCATGCAGCCCACTGAGGCCCTGTAGCTATACAGGACCACGCAGAGACATATGGCCTTATTATTGCTCCTGTCTCTGGGGGTGAGGGGATGGAATAGGTGGGATTATGTGTGTCAATGTGTGTGCGCGTGTTAGGTTGTCTTGCCTCTGGGGTTACCACCAAAATCCAGCAATCCAAATTTTCTACCTTGGCTCAGTCCAATGGAGAGAAATTGAATGGCTGCACACACAAAACAACACACCTCTCACACACACACACACCCACACAGGGCAGAGCAGCATCCCAGGTGTGTGCCTGTAGGATGATTGAGAGCTAACCCTGTGTCTGATAGCGCCCTTTGGGGACTGAAATATTCATGGTTGTGTTGTTATTGTTATCACAGTCCTGTTGGTGGCGGAATCGGAGACGGCACGCACAAGTGCCCCTGATATAAAAAACAGAAAGGAGTACAATACAGGACCAACATTTACAGTAATACATCAACCTCAACCCGGAGATTAATGCAGTGGTGGCAAGGGAGGCTGCATAATGTTTTCTTACTTTTTTGCATTCCTTAAATTCAACTGCCAGTGAAAAATAACAACAAAAAAGTTACATATTAGGGGGAAAAGGGATGAAAGAATGGCATGGCGCATAGATTTGTAATACATCTAATAAAGAATGACATCAGTAATTCTGAGCTTTCATTAGATTAAGCCCTAAAGAGCAGCTAAATGTCATGCGTTAACAACACGTGTGTGTGTTTCTGTGCATGCTTGTTCTGTGGCTCCTTTTTCCATTAATCCGCGTGTCCCCGAGCATTCAATTAGCTGTGGAATCTCTGATCAATTTGAAGAGTAAAAGCATGCCCTATGAAGTTAAATGGGGATTAATTATTGACTACGAATACTCCAGCTTCTTCTGTAATTCGACAAAAAAAAGCAAAGCATGCAGGGTCAGAGGAAGAGGAACAGAAGGGTGTTTGTATTTAATGATGGCTGTGGGTTAAGCTAACGACGAGATGCGGTGTTGCTATAAGTCTGAGAGTCTCGGCTCATCTTGTGTTTTTTATTCAATAATTAAACTAATTCTGCTTCTCTTTAGGGAACGTGTCTGCATCTCTGTGTGTATTACTACTCTGTGTTGTACTGCATGTGTGTGGTCGCACGTAATTATTGGATTTATATTCTCAACTGCGCTTCAGAAACCAAACTACAGAGGGTTTTTTTCTCTGTTATTTTACCAGCCGCTTCAGCCCGTCTTCTTGCATCGTGCATGCCGCCCTTCTCATTAGGCTTGTTCGAGATGACTGCCGGCTCGCCTTGACCACAGGCGAGAGTAGCCGATTGCAGTCGGGGGAGGAGTCATAAAGTCGGACACTTCTTTGTTGAAGTTTGCTGCTGGCCTCCTCAAGCATCTATAGAACCAACACCTCACTGTAAATTGAAGTGAATAAAGTCTTAATTTGTTGTTTACATTATTATTATAATTATTACTATCATTATTATTTTAATTGGATTTAATATTAAGTTCTCATTATACTTTATTCAGGGCTTTTGATAGTTATTTCGATATAAACGTCATTGTAATTATGTTTATTAAGACAACGTTCATGAGGAATGAGTAAAACATTACAATGTGAATGACAGTACTTTGATAAACCCGTTTGGTGTCTGTCTGACACTTCATTAAGTTTAATGAATCATGATGAATAAGACAGAAGTCTCATCACTTCCTTGTGGGGGGTGTCAAGGCTTTTTTCAGCCAATAGGTGCTTCACTCAAACAGAGCAAGTCGTTTCCCATCATGCACGGCGTTGTGCAGTCGGTGGAGAGCAACTGCGGTGCCTGGCCCTGAAAACTGCAGCCGCCTCGCTCCCGCGGGACTTCAAAGCCTCGCGCAGTCGGGTTTTCAGAGCAAGTCGGACAACAATCTAACCGTCATGCAATATGCTTGGCGAGGCGGTGATCGATTCTGCGCAGGCCTCGCTCATCTCGAACAAGCCTATTTTCTGTATCAAAATAAATTTCAAAGCCGATAAAAGTAGGTGAACATGGCTCATTGCTTTTTCATCTGACATATATTTTTCAAAGGGAAAGATAGTCCTTCCTGGACCTGGGCTCAAACTCAAAGCAATATTTAATCAAAATCACAGATTGTTTATTTGAAGACAAAGGATCTGTGCTGCAGGCAAACCTGTTTATTTTGAAGGGCACTTTGTGGCCTTATCCAAAGCCTTTGATCCTCACTCAACTGACCCTTAACGAAACCCTACCATCACTCAGCTACTGAAGCCACTTCAGCCAGCTTTCCATTCCCACACAGCACATATAGAGCGTACAATGATAGCAGACTTACCATCTATATAACAAGTCACTTCGAAATAAGTGGCTCCATGATGTCATGCTGGAGTAAACCAAAGCCCACCTGGCAAACACTGATTCTGTCCGCTGAAAAGACAACAGCCCCCAGCAGATTCTGAAAACTGTTGCTAGCGTGAGCACCAAAACACCACGGCTGAAAACTCAATCGAAAGCGGACTTTTGAATATTTTGATTTAAAACAAAAGAACCGGCGCTGGTTTAGCTCTGCGGCTAAATGGCGCGGCCCATTTACAGAGGCTACAGTCCTCGATGCAGCAGCCCCAGGTTCAACTGCCACCCTCGGCCCTTTGCTGCGTGTCATCCCCCACTCTCTCTCTTCCCCTGTTTCCAACACTGTCACCTCATTTAATAAAGAACGAAAAAAAGAACCCTGCAAAGTGTCTTAAATATCACATGATAGGTGCAAATACAGTATTATGTCCTTCTTAAGCAGTGGTTCTCAAAGTGGGTCAGCGAAATAATTATAATGAATTATAATAAATTCTAAACTTGTGCTGTGTCATTAGACCAATTTGGACCAATAGAAACTGACATGCTTGCGACGCATCATCTGTCATGCTCAACTCACTCAGGTCGCGGCGAACCGTTCCTGCGGTTGTCTTACTGCTGTTCATTTTCTGAAAGCTTTTAAGATCATTCACTCGAAAAGTATAAAAGCTGTCAAGTCCACAAGCAGTGTGAATAAAAATGACCCTCTGTTTTAAAGTATATAAGTGGTATTAACATGATTCAAATCGACGATGATGTTTTTATGAAACAGATCTGCAGTATTTAGGTTGATACGTTTTACAATACAAATAGTTCCAATGGCCTCGAAGGGCCTGATCAGACAGGACGCGTTTTAGCATTGTTTTCAATGAGAGGCTCTTTGCGCGCTGCTTTTGCTTTGCAGAGCGCCTCGCTTTTTTCTGCTCTGTGCACCTCGCGTTTTTGAGGAAACGCTCCGAGCGCCTCGAGTTGAAAAAACTTCAACTCAAAGCAGAAAAGCTCCCGACGTCATGGGCGTTTATTCTCATTGTCCAATCGGATGAGAGGAGAGGCGAGCCTTCTGTCAGTTTACAATGTAACGGTTAGGTTAATGACAGCTAATGATTCGGTGGTTGCCTTGACAACAGTAGGAAAAAAAAGCTGCCCCCAGCTGCTAAAACGCGCTCTGTCTGATCGGGTGTTTACTTCCACAGAAAAGGCAGTGCGGTGCGCCTCGCGTTTTACAGCCTGCAAAGCGCGTTCTGTCTGATCGGGCCCTAAGAGTGCAAATGGTAGGAAGCATGTGCTTAATTGCTGTTATGATTATGAGGGTGTCCTTGGGAAATGGGTCAAAAAGTTTGAGAACCCCTGTTCTAAAGGACGCCAACGCCAACAGGTCCCATCAGCAGCTGAAGATAAGGAGCAACTGTCATTCAGATGAATGACAGGGCTGTGTTTTTTATCATACAGTGCTGTTTGTTGTTTGACGGCTCGAGTGTTAATATCAAGTTCCAAAAAAAACAGTCCTTGGATGGTTTGAATGCTTACTATAACAAAGACATACTTGGACAAGTAACACAGCGGTTAGATTAAAGTGTTAATCTTCATGTTTTCAAACATTAGCTACACTTTCCCAAGTGAAATGGACGTCAGGATGAGGAATCACTGACGGTGCAAACGCATCACACTTTCATCACAATCAACACAAATGTGGCTGGAGTTTCTGAGGTGTAAACTTCCACCAATCAAACAGAGCGGGAAGTAGCTGCTAATGTTGTAAAGGAGATAAACCCACAGTTTGATCCATACCTTACACTTTGGCTCTGTGTTTCTAGCCCTATCCAAAGCTTGGCAGGCCTGTCATAATTCACTAAAAGTTTAAAATATAAGGTGACAAATGTTCAGGGGCATGGTTTTGTGGACACATTTTCAGTATTGTTTACCGATCTTTACACACATCCACCAAGCATTGACTCACTTCAGTATCTCCTTGGAGTGGCCGGTGTTGGAGCTCTTTTTGTCAGGTGTCCCGAGGCAGCTCGACTTCTGCAGGGTGTGTGGCCCCCGGTCCAGCATCATGGTGGAGGTCGCTGTGGCAATGACAGCCACTGCATCACGTACCCTTGCCTCGGTGTTGTAGTCCCATTCGTCATATGACACGGAGATAAGCCCTGGGAAAGAGAGAGAGAGTGAGGTGAGAAGAAGGGGTGTATTTCCATAGCGGGAAGAAAAAGTAGAAAGAAATGTGGAGAAAGGTGAAAAGGAAGGGGAGAGAGACGGAAAATGAGAGAAAGAGAGCGAGGACACAAATAGGCAGGCAGAGGCAGAGTGCAGTGAAAAATATCCGAAGGGCGGAGAGATACACAGAAATTAAAACATTTTAGAGGAAGCTTGAAAACAGCCAAACACAGAATTAAGGCTGCAATCATACCTACAATGTTTTAATTTGTCCCAGAGGGGAGCTATTTAGTTTGCTCTTTACAAAATAAACGCTCATAAAGGTTGAAAACACATGAAAAAATAGCTTAATATGAGCATGAGACCACGATCATCCCCCAGTTTATTTCGTTCTGCTCGACTCCTCAAGGAACTGCTGGCTATCAGATGTCAGCATGCATTTCTCACACCCAGAGCAGAGCACAGATGTGAAATTGTGGTTTCCTTTTTCTACCTTCCAAAGCAAATTCTTCAAACACAGCGCTTGAAAAGATGCAAGAAGAATCCACTGCAATATGACACAGTGGTGTCTTCCCTGTCTGACCTGATTCCCTGGAGAGATATTTCTAAAACAAAGTTGGGAATGTTCTTAATGATGAGCCCCAGCGAGGCAAAATCCCAGAACTATTATTAGAACAGGATATAAAAGCAAAGCTCGGCGGTCCACATTTATCTCACAGTTATGTGAGGTATTGCGTAATAGGTTGACATAAAATTATCATACATGACAAAATAAACTCCTAAATAAAGTCCTTACTGGAGGTTAGCAGGGATCTGTATGCAGGCAGCATGACTGCCACATCCTACTGCAAATACACCGGGAGGACATTTGCATATGCAAACAAGCCCATCTGTCAATTGTGTCCACATTTCAGTACAAAGTTTTTCTGAAAGCTTCATATTGAAAAACCATAAAGTCATACAGATTTCAGCGTTTTGTTAAACAACAGTGAAGCATTGGAGTTTCATTATATGAGTCTTGTACATCTGATTTAACGTGTGACCTCTAACCCCCTGATTCAGGGTCAAAAAATCACGACCTCTGCTTAAATCAAGTAAAGGATTGATAATGACCCTCCTTACTGATATGAATTTGTGATATCAGTTCCTGACATGTTAACTGATAGTTTTATTGATAGTTTTATAACAAGGACACTGTATTCTCCGGTGCTTCCAAAAACATTACAATGAATGAGACTGAGGCCATGTCCACACGGAGACGGAGCCGACTTCGTTTTGAAAAAGTTTTCAGTAAACACGGCGCCGTCTCAGGAAATGTTTGTGTCCCCACGAAACCGCTGAAACGCTGTAATATATACAACCGGCCTGTGGGTGGCGCTGTAACGCAGCCACACAAATACAACAAACCGCAGAAGAAGAAATAGAGCACGCGTATAAGTGTAACAACAAAGAAGAAACACAAGCAAAAGACGGTGGTGGTGGTGGGGTTAGCGCATGCGCGACGTACGGAGGCGGCGCAATTCAAGAAAGATCCGTATAGGCTGTACACACGGAAACGCCAGGGTGGCGTTTAGGGATTTATCCACTGAGGGAGGCGGTTTAAAAAATGTGCGTATACGGGCTCCTGAAATGCCGGTTCCGTGTGGCCGAAACGACCATACGACAAAAAACTTTGGCGTTTAGTCCGAAACCCGTCTCCGTGTGGACATTAGTGCCTTGACGCTGGTTTTTCAGACCCGGGAAGACCCACGTATAGATGCCGATTGTCTCTGTTCCCATTGCCAGTGGAGTATACTCCTGTCGGTCTCTTTTCTGCTGCGTCACCGTCTGACGTCACAAACGCGCCCGAAACAGTGAAGATGTTACGGTGGTTAGGTCTTTATTGTATCTATTACTCATTCAGTCTGTTTATCAAACTCAGCGCCGACAAATTTGGAACAATGTTTGAGCGCTGCTCGGACAGAGAATGGTTGAATTTGTAGCTGAGATGACGAGTTACCGACTGACCATAGCATCGCACTGGTAAGAGGTAGTAGGTTAGCGTGTTGACTCAGGTTTTGTGTTCCCATCACTACCGATCGGAGCCGAGGCAATAATTACCCGGGTCTACTACAGAGTCATTTGACCTGGGTCTGAATGCCGAATGTAGCCTTTCCCACTACGCAAAAAAGTGTTGGCGGGTGTTAGCGTTTTGTTTAACCAGTGGGAAAGCGACTTAAGGGTACCAGCAGAAACTGACATCAGTTTCAGCCCCAAAATTAAAATCTGTGAACGTCTCTGTGTGAAACTCATTAAGATCACTCATACAGAGGGTAACCTGGGGTTCAGGAATATTATGGCTCTTAAAAAATGTAAAAAGTTGACAGCAAGCAGTGACGACTACTGTGAAGAAAGCAGGGCATCCCTGACAGCATCTGGATTACAGTTTTTAAATTTCATACGCCCTGGGTTGGACGTGGCGAGAGCTACTAGTTGAGATTACTTTACAGTTAAAAAGAGCTCGGTAGCAAAAGAGTGAGACAGTGTCGCACATTATCTACAGAAAAATGTGTGTTTGTGTGTCCCAAAATAAATGAGATGATCCACCCTGCAACAGCATGCAGAGGTTTCAATCTCTAAAGCAGCTCTAACTGAGTAAGAGAGACAGAGAGAGGTCTTCTGCTCTAATTTGTTTGCGTTATGATTAATAACAAAGCTTGAAAATTATAATAGTGACATAATGTTTAAAATGTGACAAGTGGCTCTTAATTAGCTTTTTTGTCTGAAGAATTAATGAGCTGTATTTAAGCAGTCAGTAGTGGTGTAATACATTCAGCATATCAGATCTCTGAATAAATCCTACCACTGGTGTGAGGCTCGTTTCACTGGAATATTTTGGACCCGTCTTTAGTGTTAGGCCGGTTGTAAATCTGTAACTGAAAATAAAGACTGATCAGTGACACCTGCAGACCAGTGGCACTGAACGACTAAATCACTGCTTGTGGTTTGTTAACAATATTGACTCGTGAGTAATGTGATGCTGTTGTTTGTCTTAGCAACTATCCTGACCCTAAATGATGAATTTGCAGAAATGGTTTCCACACTAAGAACATAGTCTGAGCTCTGCAACAGGCCAGATTTTATGCTACAGCAGGTTTTTTTATATTGTTTGTTCACTCGGAATTCATAGCAAACTATCTTTCTTTGGATAGTCAAGCACAAGATTGCTTAAACCGGACCCTGGTGATTGTGTGTACCTGTGGGGAAGACAGTGGGAACATGGTCTGCATCTCCAGCCACCAGCGAGGGGACGATCCAGGTGAAGCCGTAACCTGTGAGGCCCACAGAATGAGCCACCTCGAAGATAGTGGAGGCCTCCTCCTTTGTGCAGTAGAGCAGGATCACCGGACTCTGCAGTTTCTTCAGCTGATTCTGGATCTTCGAGTCTCCATCATCCACTGACATGTCCAATAGCAGGACTTCTTGTAGCTCCCAGCCTACGAAGCTGTTCTCGATGGTGCTGCGGACCTGGACAGGAAAAAGGAGATTTTTGTAAGAAGTGTAGGCTGCACACATACAGGGGAGTTGTTAAGGAGAGATACTGGAACAAAACTGACTGAGATGTCTCCTCCTCCAGCTCCCAGATTGCAAAACTGTTCTGTCTTAACACGTCTTCTGGGAGTAGGACGCAGTGGTTTTTTTTTTTTTAAATGCAAAAGAGCAAGATTAGGTAATCTGTTTTCCTAAATCTGCAGGCTATATCAGCACGTACGCAAAGAGACACACACAGGAAGATTTTCTGTTTGTTTCAAGCACAGCCCCACATGGTTAATAGATTAAGAGCAGCGATTTTTAGGATTGTGGAATCTTTATTTATAGATGACATTTAGATGAAAGACACATATTCGTTTCTGTTTTGTGTTTTAGGGTCACAGAGTAATAGCTGCTCCTCGAGGAAATCAATGCAACAGGAGTTATTCAAGCTGTGTAACAGGCAGAGCAAAGAACAGTATGCTAAGTATATCCCGTAACAACACTGATTTGCTTCTCTATTGAAAGAAGAAGAGGAAACCTTAAATCTTTTATGCTGTATGTTCTATATCGTCTTAGAGATTTATGACGCTGGTATAACTGGCTGCTCAAATATAGAAAGCTTTTCTCACTGCTGAGATCCTCACCATCGGGGCTTTGAGCTTGTTTTCAACATATATTCAGTGTATATTTTACAGATATAAAGAACAGCAGGGATAGTAAACTAAAGCAGTTGATAATAGACTCTAAACATCACAGTATATGCTGTATATTGAACGTAACACCCCTCAGGGGAGTACAACCACCAAATATCCTTATTCATAACCACCATTAGATGATTTTTTCAGTTTAAACCAGATTGTTACTTAACTTTGTTCAAAGGAAATCACTGACATTTCTGCACTAATACTAAGAAATACAATTAGCCGACTTTCAAAAAACGTTTTATTCTTCTTCAGACGTGTGTCTGATGTTCAAAGTTGCTCAGGATCTCATACCATCCCCTTTGGAGAGTCTGTTCTCAGCCCTGGAGATAAGGAGGCGGCTGGAGCCTCACTGAGGGGCTGCATTCAAAGAGACATGCTCGGCCAATCTGCTTTTTCCATTAAAGCAATCAGAAATGGAACTCGCGTCCCACTTATATCAGTCGCTGCCAAACCTTATCATTTTTTTTTCAAAAGCCTGAAATTATGGCTTGGAACCAGACAGTCGTGTCCTCAGAAAGAGTTGCTGTTGTTAGGAGCATTTCTTCCATTGTGCACGGCGCTCGCTGAATAAACATGAAATAAATAATAAAAAGGAAAGACGCTCGTATTATCAAAGGATAAGAAAACAATGTGAAAATACAGTACGGGTCTGACCTTTTGTAATGGGCCCCAGGAAGATGAAAGCAATAATACCTAATGTGCCTGAGACCCAGAGTGAAAGTGACTCTCTCACTGAGTAATAATAAGTATCCTGCTGCTACAGGACACCTATTATCAAAGGAATACATTTATCTTTGCAGGTTATTTTATTTGCAAGTATAAATGTAGTGTGATGAATACACAGCTACAGCTGTGTGTCCATAGATCCACTGCTTACAGCACATTCTGTATAATATCTGTATAGAAGTGTCTGTTTGTGTTTTTTTTTTTACCTTGTTGATAAAGTCCTCGTAGCCGGGGTAGTACGAGGTGACTATGGAGAAGATGTACCAGTCATACTCCTCCATGATGTTCAACATGACGGAGGCCTGCTGCTCGATGGACGGACCAAACTGGAAAAACATGGAGTGGTCGTCCTGGAAACCAAAGACATGGAGCCAATAAGCAACCAAGGTCATGAGTCATACAGCATGAGAGAGAAACTGGAAGGTAGGACACGGATGATTATGGAGCGTGTCCAGCTACTGCTCGCCTCAGGAACAAATACGGTGCTGTTTATAGCTCAGAGTTGTGCAGCCTGAGTATTTTCCACACCAAATAATATGCAAGAATTACACATATTTTATATTAATCTACAAGATGCCTTTAGGTCTATGCAATGACGATAAAGGTTTTCCACTAGCTAACAATATTCAAATCCATACAAGGTTCATTTTCAAAGCCATGTTTGCACGTTCAGCAAGCTGCACAGACAAGAACATGTAAGATGGCCACCAATTTAATTATATGAAGAGGATGTATCTTTCAAAATATAAGACAGAGAGACGAGACAAAGTAAGAACTAGAAGAAGTCTTGGAGCTACAGATGCCTGATGTCTGGTGCTATGGATTGGTCAAGGTCAGTCAACATTGTTACACTGCCAAGTAACTCATCGGGACATCGAAGTCAAGATGGATTATTCACAAACGTTAGTGACCGGAGGCGACGTGGAAGATGGGCCGTAATGAGAACAGCGTCGTGTCGGGGCTCCTCTGTGTACAGAGCGAAATATACAGTAGAAAGTTGACTGAGCTGACTGGAGGTGTCGGGTCATGCTGACTCACTGGAGGCTGTTATAGTAGCCTAGCATGTCTAATAGTCTACCGGTTAAAGAAATGTTGAAATGAATAGTTAAACGTTTTGGGAAATATGAAGAGTGTCAAATGAAAACATCAGTGTGTCATTAAATAGAGCTGCAGGATGCATATAGGCTAGCTTAGCTTAGAGACTTCAATCGGCGCATAGCTAGATTAGCTCTATCCAGAGTGAGGAGGTTACAGCCATGCTAGCAGCTCTGTGAGCTTGTAAATGGGCATGGCAGTTCTCTGAGCTACATGCTAACATCAGCATGCTAATGGGTTCCCAATGACAATGCTAACAAATATTTGACAGGTTCTTAAAGTACACCAGCTTAGTTTAATGTATAAGCATGCTAACATTTGCTAATTAGCAATAATCACAAGTTATAGACGAAAGGAAAAGACTATTAAAACTGTGAACCTCATGGGAAACGTCTGGCGCATATTTGAGTCGTTAGGGCTCATCTTCTGGGCGGAATGAATTTCTGCACAAAATTATAAACAGCAATCCATCCAGAGACATTTCATTAAAAAAACTACTGTGAACCAAATCCTGGCACTACAGTACGATACAGAAACACCAAAGTGAGGATGTAGAGTAGGATTCATTCTTTGGGCACCATGAATGTTTGCATGAGATTATAAAGAGGAATCTGTGTGGACTGACAGGGCTATAATTAAAATCATCTTTAAAGTAATAATCTCAAAGATTTTCTTTTAAATAAATGTCTGTTAAGTCACTATTTACCGATGAAAGCCTTTGCATTTGCAGTATATAGTAGTATTATGGACTGGGTGTCTGTGGCAACTTTCGCGGAAAAAATCACAAGCAGCGCCCAGATAGTGACGCGTTTTCCATCACCCAGCAGTGGTTGGTCTGTCAGAGAGGGTAGGCGGAGCTAAGCGGCTGCTTTTTCTGGTCTCTGCAAGTGTTGCAAGTAAACAGTAATCTACTATGGCTGAACAAACAAAGACAAGATCGATGACTACAGATACAACTTCAACAAGAAGTGAAAATCCAAAGAAAAAGAAACAAATTCGACGCTCAGATGAAGGCAAACAGTCTAAAAAGGAAAGCGACCGTCAGCGAGGAAAATCAAGAGTTAAAACCGGAGCCAACCGTGGACGTCACACATGCGACACTGTTGGAAAGTTTGCTCCCGCAATTACCGCTTATCGCCATAGGTGCCGCCAAAGAGAAAGAAACCGATATCGTTGAGATTACCACTTTAAGTGCATCACATTTGCTCTTTATTTATTCTGTGGTTAAGATAAAGATTGTGTATAAACTCGAGGTGAAATCAATGACCTTCTGCATGTCACAGCTTGATTAATGAGGGCTACTCCGCAGGCTTTTTCATCAATTATGTCTCACTCGCGTCACTTGTCTTGAACTTTAATTAAAAAATAAAAGGTTACATTAAAAACTCGTTCCTCAGTGATCGTCTCCTCTAGATTAACCTACACTCTGTATATGTTCCCAATTACGTGTTCATGTGCATTCAGACACAAACGCATACTACGTGTAACTAACCACGTGTGCAATCGGTCATACATGTTAGTCATGCCGAGGCTGAGCCGTCCTCGAGTGAGCTGAGCTACCTCCACTCCACATCAAAGCACACCCCCCTTCCACCAGGGACAGAAATGATCTGTTACCTACTTTTCACTGTAATGAGGTAATAACAGTGCAGTGTCAAGTGATGGCGGAGGGATTGGCAGCGGTGGAAACGAGGGGGGAAGGGGAGAGTGTGTGCGCGCAGGCGGAAACCTGATGTTTTACCTTTACTGACAGTGAACACACTCCGCTCTATTCGGGGAGGTAATGGAGGTTTTCTCACGCATGAAGACGGCTAATGCATCGTTCACCTCTGACCTCGCACCCATCATTGTGGAGCATATCAGCTTCATCATGCCGAGTTTATACATGATTGTAAGGCTACATATACATATACATAATAGGCCCAAACAATTACCCTACACTGAAATGATCACTCCATCAGTGGATCCTGGCATTTCCTTTAAGCATGATCATTATCTGTCCCTCCATCAGTTCGCCACACATTCACCTCCTCCTGTCTGTAAACGATGAAGACGCTGCTTATGTCGTTTTTCCTTCTTATCAACAAATCCAACAAAGATGAAAAAAAACAATCGAAAACAAGAGGTACTTCTAAGATAAGTATCTTTTCTTTATTTGGTTGAACTGACACCGCCTCTCTTCTCCGTCCCTCGGTTCCTCCGCTGCTCTAGATCCTGCTTTTTTCATTTCCTCTCTCTCACTTACTCAATCAGTATCCATTTCTCCTTCAACACCCTCTAAACTCCTCCTTCATCTTGTTATCGCTCTCCTGATTCTTTCTTTCTAAAAGTGGCCTCAGAGAGGTTTAATCACTTGTGAAACCAGAACCTGCCATTCAGTGGGATCGTGAGGTTACTACATACTTCATTCTCTCCTTCTTAGATTACAGCTAATCATCGTCTCATTCTTCCTTCTCTTTCATATCCAAATCAGCCCTATTTAATTTCTGTCCTTTATTCACACGGTATTAGTGTCAGTTTTTCTCTCCAACCCTTGCCGTATCTTTCCCCTCTTTGTTCTCTGTTTTACATTATGTCCTGCAGCTCCATTAGTTCCTATCACAGAGGTGTGAAGTGTCCTGCAGGCCGCAGTCTGTGTGTCATTACGTGAGCCGCCCGCCTTCGTGCCTGCTTGCTTCCCTGCCTGTCGTTTCTTATCATGCGCTGCTTAACCACGATCCCGAGAAAGAGGTTTCGTCACCTAATTTTCAAGCTCTGTTTTCGTGTCTGCTTTCTATAGGTTGCATGTTACTATCTTTGAGGTGGGTTACGGTTTGTTATTCGTGCTGTCAGACTGGGTTAGACAGTGAGAAAAATTACTGCAGGGACTGCAGGTTGACCGTGTATGAGCGTGTCTCTGTGGCTGTTACATAAAGGATGCTTCAGAAAGGAACAAAACAAGACTCAACTGAACAACAACTGAAAACCTTTTGGTTTAAGGTAATTAAACTTATATAAATCAAATCCGATTGTATAACATGATTTTTCATGAATCTGAGGATCTGTATGAAATAGAGCCACTCGTACATATCCTTGTTATCTGAGTGTGAGTGTTAATAAACTACGTTAGCTCTTCTTGATAAAGATACATGTAGCTGTGTCTGCATCCTTGGAAGGACGTGGCCTACGATGGATGAGTCGCTCCTAGCCGGACTGCTAAGGCCGGCCTGAAATGAGACGGTCTGGTCTATGGATGATTTGCATCAGCATTTGTTCCTTACCCTTGCGTCACCAAACGCCGCTCCGGTCGCCGGGCAACAGGTAGCTAGCTACCTAACTAGCCATCATAACTAACGCCACTTAACTTAACCTATTATTTTAAAGATAATTTGTTTCAAGGCCCCTTTGCTAGCTGTTCCAGTGGGTTGAAACCAAAAACTTTTACATGTAAAAGTGTATTCCTCGGCCGCTTAAGAGTCCGCCATCCCGTTTGAACTGGCACGCAATCTGGGGATACGTTGGGCCGCTGAGGATCTACCCAATGGATCCTTCCTGGCCCGGGAAAAGGCGGCTCATTTGTTGGCTGCATCTGAAGGAGCCTTTGAAATGGGACAGCCTTCGCCGCGCCGCTGTTATGCAAACGGCCTTCAAATACATCATTACATTACAGCTGTATACTACTACCCTTGTGTGCACGAGGTATGATTGTTATCATCGTCGTACAGCCTCGCTTACTACGTTGAATCCTAACTCTTTAAACAAACACCAAGAAACAAGCTGAGCTAACGTTAGCAGAAGCTTAGCTTGTGGCTGACATCACTTGTCTGCTGAAGAGTGAGCCCCGATGTTAAAAACCAAACAGCTTTATTGTTTTTAATGTTGTTTTTTTTTACCTTGAATGAACTGAAATACAGCCCCGGGATGGTGAAACATGTTGTTAGATGCAGGATGGGAGATATGGGAGAAAACATGCAAGGTGAGCTCTAAAGATGTGTTTAGAACACATAATATATCTGAGAGAACATATTGAGTGTCTGTTCCCTAAAGATATAAAAAGCCCAATAAGTGTAATAAGAGATAAGAGATGAGAACTACAGTATTGTTGTTTTTATAAATAGCCTTAAGAGTCTGGTTGAATGTTCAGTGTGACGTTTTGACCCTGTGTAAAAGATGTGGTTCTGTTTAATATCTGTCAAACAGCTTTAATCCATAAAGCATATAAGTCAGTATTTTCTGCAGAGCTTGGAGGGGAATTGGCGTCGTACTTATGCTGCCTTGCTTTTGGCTTTCTTTGAATTATTATGCTGGGATGACAAAGAGTTTAATTTTTTAATAAAAAAATAAATAATGCAAATTCAAAACATGGAATTAAAAAGAAGAGACTCCTATTCTGCAGATGCACTTGTTTTCAGCGGCAGGTCGTGACCAGTTAATGAATCACTGTCACGCTTTCCTTTGTTTCTTATCTCCAGTCACATTCCCCTCTTGCATCTTCCCACTGTTTCTCTCCCGTCCTGAGTCACATCAAACGCTGCTTTGGTGTTTTCAGCCTCAGCACAGGAATCTCAAAATAGTCCAGGTGTAGTGGCACTGAATCTGCAACAGTTCGCTGTGTGAATTAGCCTCCTAAAAAAAGGGCCTGTTAGAGGAGTGAATCACTTTGGGCGGCTATATTTAACCTTTGTGCTGATATGGCACCAGAGAGCCGGCTTAGTAACACAAACCTGTGTCTCACTCCTGCTCCCTGAGGTGCTGTAGTGATGCCTAACATGAGTATAACCTCCAGTTCAGACCGTGACTCCAAACTCTTGGTGAACTCACCGGAGGCCCGGCGGATGATGGAAATAGACAGTACACACTGGTCTATGTAAATAAAAGTTTTCTGTTTATACACAGATTGACTTCCTCTCACTGTCGTATTTAACCGAAACATGTCTGCAAGTGAAGCGTCAGGGGTTGTTTGCATTATTTAAACCCATTAAGACAGCGAGCATTAGCTGGTTTGATTGCGCTCAGATCGTCATGGACGATTCTGCGGATCCGAAGCCGACTCAGAGCCTGGCTCTGCAGCATCAGTGTGCAGTACTGTAGGAGAGCTGAGGGGAGCGGGCCTCGAGCAGGAGGGCTGAAAGGATTTGGCAACTCATCTCCATGTCATGCCAATGAAAGCCTGTCTCCAATTAGATTTGCAGAGGAAGAGCGACATATCAGCCCACTGCTCAACAAGCCCTGGTGGGAGAGGATTGGAGGGGAGAGAGAGAGACGGAGCGAGAGAGGAACAGGGAGGGAGGGAGAGTAAGTAAGAAGAAAGAGAGAGAAAGTGAGGAGGGAGGGGGGGTCTGTTAAGGCTGAGAGAGAGATAGAGAGAGTCTCGCTTGAGAAAACATCCAAACCCTCAGAAGTCACAGACAGGGGCTCACAAACACACACATAAAAACACACGCACAAGTGGTAGCATACACATCGTTCCCTCCGACACTCAGCTTTTTCCACTTCATCACACGCGTCTTTCTCCACCTTTCATCTTCCTCCCTCCGTCTATCTGTCCTCCTCGCAGTCTGAGCGCCGTCCCTGCTGCTGTCAGTCCCCCTTAGCGTGAGCCCAAACTGCTTCATCATCATGTTTCTAATCAAACACACACAGTGGCTTAATTAATCTCATATTCAGCTGTTTAATTATCAATGACCCTGTTTCCACGTCTCTTTCTCGGCCTCATTCGGTACACTTCATTTTAAACATCCCATAAAGCTCTGATTGAATTACTCTCCTGCTATTTTTGTCGAGGAAAAGATTTCAGAAGCGCTGGAATATGATTCACTCCCACAGCAGCCAGTTAGGCGAAGATAACGGCACAGATTTCTGCACTGGATGATCTTCTGGATACAAGGCTGCGTTTGAGAACATCAAATATGACGAGCAACAACAAGGGGGTTTAACTCTTTAATATATTGACGTGAAGTGTATGTTGTTGCAAGTGACCGTCACAAACAAACAATGCTGTGAAGCAGAAATGTCTTTGTAGCGTCTAACAGAGTGCGTTAGCTTCTGTTTGGGCTCCTTCACACGAGGCACCTGAAGCCACTTGGCAGAAACCACATATGACCAAACGTCCCTGAACACAACCTGCACCTCTATGTTGGAACCAAGCGGCAACCTCCGGTGTTGAAAAATGAAGCCAATGCGGAAGTGCAAAAAACTGCAGTTCCTCGAGTGGCCACTTGAGGCTCCAGAAAACAAGAAATAACATTACAGCAGGTGGGAAAATGCCCATTTTTACAGCAGAAATAAACATGTTTACAGCCTGGTACAAAAAACGGTTTTGTTATAAATAGCTAATTTCATTGTTCAAGATAACTGTACGGGGGGTGAATTTTTTTATAACACACTCGTTTTAATTATATTAAGCCTTAAATCATAGGGGCCGGATCACTTGATTGACAGGTGGATCCTGCTGGCTGTCTGCGAGACGTCAACACAGACACAGACACTGAGCTTAACTTCACCTGTTTGTGTTGTTGGAGACTTTTGGGGATTTTTTTCATTCAAAGTTTGGACAAATAATCTCTCTGTGGGACTTATGGAACTTTATGGCTGTGCAAGAAGTCTGAGCTCCAGCTTTTCGGTGAGTTAAATGTTAGTGTTATTGTATTGAAATATGTTTAGCACTAAGTAGCAGGTATACTGTGCTCCCTTTAGCTGCTTGTTAGCCTGTGAAGTGTTTATTTTTTTTAATCGTCAGTCAGTAAATAGGAGTCAGGAGTTGTTGGCGTTTCCCCGGAGAGATTACAGCGGACCGTAGTGATGAAGAGACCGGTTCTTTTACGTTTCCCGTTACGTGTCGGCTCGCCGCTCGCTCACCGGGCGAGCGAGCGGCGAGTCCGCTACTTCTTTAGTCTGATAACTAAACACCTGCAGTCAGTCACCGGCAGAATGTCCTCCTTGCAAAGTCAAACCAGCTCATTCATGATTTATACAGTCTATGGATAATGACCGTTAGCTACGCTGAGGAGCATATAGCCTAGCTTCACAGCCGTAGCTGGCTGATTCATGCGGCTCGCCTCTTTGCCCGTCTCTAGATTAGCCAGCTCTGGCATTTCCAATATGGCGACCCCAAGCGGCGGCGCAATTTGGGCTTCCAAACGCTTCTTCAGAAACCAATGGGTGACGTCACTGAGACTACGTCCATTATTTATACAGCCTATGCTCACGCCACAGAGATTTATAGCACTGACTTACACACACACACACTCACAAATGTTTCAGCTCCAGAGGAGAAAAGGTTTGAAACAAGCTTTCACTGGTTAACACTGCAGCAGAGATTAATATAAATATTATTAAAAATCTAAAACATTATATTGTGCACTCTGTAATTTCATTAAGGTGCTGCAGGTTTGCCCATAAAACATTTTCAGCATCACATTACAAAACATTTTAGGATTCGGTTGCGGTTGGATCTGAGCTGCATGAAATAAGATCCGTTTTAGTTAAACTGTTTTTCACAACAACGGCCTGCGAGTGAATCAAGAACGTAAAATTACAGGTTGATTGTCGCAGCAGTGACTGAAGCCGCTTACTCACTTCGTTCCCACCTGGTGAGTAAAGCACAAATCAAATCATGCAAATGATGCTCCAGCTACTTATAGTGTGCTCTCTTATACGAGGCTCAGCTCTCTGCAGAGAGACTGTCTGCACGGCGAAGCTGACATGCAGCAACATGCGTGCTTATTAAGTTATATGACTGTGTGCTGCTGATTAAGATAAACCTGGTTTGTTTGTTTTTTAGCAGCAAAATCTATCCGGCAGCTGAGCCACATGTTCATATTCTGCCAGATGACTCAACTTTATCCTGATTTTAACACGTTGATTTATAACGTAGCAACAATGACATCATCTGCAACCCTACTCACAAGGTAGGCTCAATCACTGGCTGAGGAAATGAGCAAGGCAGCCGGCCACGTGTCTTATACTTGGCGAAGTGAGCAGTGTAGGCTCGCTGCTGACACACACAGAGGAGGCGGCTGCATTCAGCCGTCACTCAGGGAATAAAAGTCCTCACTCTATCGGAAGGTTTTCTGTTTTACTCCAAACTTCAAATTGTCACTTAAAAAGGAAATTATCAAATTAAAGCACACAGTGCACATTTGTTTTACTTCTCATTCAAGTACCTGACAAGGAGCTTTGTTTAGTTTTGCTGCAGCTGAATACAATTTCAAAGAGAGGTTCGCTCAGTTTATGATGCAAACACGTCAGCCGCTTCATCGTTAAACCATGTGATGATCATTTTCTTCATCAATATTAATCGATTATAAAAATGTACACAGAGTTTAACTATTTATTTCAGCTCTACAAACACATTAGTGTTTATAAGCCAGATGTTATAAAACCGCTTGTGTCGCTCTAACATTAGAATCCATTAAATGACCAGAGGGTTTCTATTATCTTCTCTAAAAGACTCCATCATGTCTCCAAGTCTGCAGCACCAGCTGAAACACAATCATCAACTGACTGTCTAATCAGGACAAATTAATCTCTTTGTCTTACAAACACATTCACTTTCATACAAACACACACACACACGCCCACAGGCTTACAATGCCAAGCAAACCCACACACACACACGCACGCACGCACGCACGCACATAAAGACTCCTCTGAAAGCACAAGAACCTAGTGTTCGCCTCAAGCTTCCCCCAGCACTCCACCGCTATGGCCACAGCGTGCACCACGAGGAAAATACAATTAATTGTCTGATTCAATCTCCCACTGTTACATCTGATGCTGCGGCAGCACTCACATCATGTCAGTCAAGCCCAAAGCCGTGTCCTAACACAGAGTGGCAGAGATGAAGACGCAAAACAACGGACGGAATCAAGTCGGCAGAGCCACTGGTACAGACGCGGATGTGAAAGGAACAGAGGAGAGAGAGTTAGCTACACAAAAACATCACCGCGTGAAAAACCTAACAAGGAAAAATGTCAGAAACAGAGAGACAATGAAGGGAGGAGGGGGGCAGAGCGAGAGTCAATTTAGCATCACCTTTGGCCCCGCGAGTAAATGGAAAGCTCCGTCACGACGAGTTGATTAAGCTCATTAGCAGCGCGGAGAACGCAGGTAATTAATCACTGACACATGGGAGCTCTGCGTGCTGATTGGGCCAGATCCCACCAATCCAAACGAGCCACAGATCCAATTAGGCCTGACCCTGTCTGCCACATGACCTGGCATCTGTGTGCGTGTTTGTGTATCAGTGTGTGTGTTAGAGAAAGGGGAGTGCAGAGAATAAAAAATGGATGATCAGGTGTATTAGCGGTGAATTAGACTGAGTATTGATAAAACCTTGTTAAGGCTTCAGATAAATCCTTAAAGCAAACAGAGGCTTTTTCTGTTGATGTGACTCTTGGTTCGATTATTTTGACCTGTTTTCCTGTGAGAAGCACCAAAAATCTTAAATCCTACATTTCCCATGATGCAACAAAAGCATTGTTTTGTTTTACCCTTAATGTCTGGTGTAGAAAAACGCAGACGCATTTTCAAGGAGAATTTCATGAATTACATTCTTTAACACAGCACTGTTTCCTGATAAGGTCTAAAATAACACCAACATGGTCCAATTTAATACAGTAGATAACAAACATACTTATTATGAGAGTATGAAAACTGTTAACTTTCATACAATGGTACACTGCAAAACCCATTTAATGCCGCAATCCTACTGGTGTCTTTTAAACACCCCAGTATGTCACGGAGGCCTCTCTGTTGTATTACAGTTAGTTCACAGTTACTTCTGACTAAGTAATCTGATTGGATAAGAGGCTGATGAGTTCTGATATTCGCTGTGTCCCAATCCAGGGGCTGCAGCCTCTGAAGGCCGCATTTGAAGGCCGATTGCGTCACAGTGACGCGTCCAAGGCTGTCCCAATTCAAAGGCTCCTTCAGATGCGGCAGACAAATGCGTCCTCCTTTTCCCGGGCTGCGAAGGATCCATCGGGTGGTTCCTTCGAAACATAATGTATCCTGAGATTTGTTGCACGTCAATTCAAATGAGACGGCGGACTCTTAGGCGGCCGAAGAATAAACTTTAAAATGTAAACGTTTTTGGTTTCGACTCAGTCGAATAGCAAGCGTGACACATGTTTAAAGAAGCAAGGGGCCTTTGAAAAAAATGATCTTAATAGGTTAAGTTACATGATGTTAGCTATGCTAGCTAGTTAGCCCCCTAGCTACCTGGTGCTAGGCGACAGGAGCGGCGTTTGGTGACGCAAACAATCCCCCATAGACCACTGTTACTGCCTCTCTAACTAAATACAAGTGAACTGGCCACACGAAACCACACCGTCTCGTTTCAGGTCGGCTTTAACTGTCTACGCAGGCTATGAATGACGCATCCTCTGTAGACCGCGTCCCTCGAAAGCTGCAGCCCCTGGATTGGGTCAGCTCCAGAGAACATCACTGGGGCTTTTCACTTAGTGTATCACTCCGCCTCAGCCAGGGGCTCTGAATACTGTTGATTAACATTCCAGAAGACCATGTAACACAGCAGACTTTTATTTCACTGGTTGTATGAGAAATAAGAAACCTACAGATAAATGTACTTGATGAAAAACAGATGATCCGTGGTAACCTGTAGACTCAGAGTGCAGGAGAATGTTTGGGCCTGCAGCCTCGAGCCTACGACCGGATCACAGCCATGATGATATGCAGTCACTCCCTCTTATGTGATATTGCTTAATTGTCTCCAAGCCCAGGCTGACCACACCCTGAGAACATCAGGGTAATTTTACTGCAGAAGACACAAACTGAGCAGTACTCCTCGTCGTAAACTTTGTGTGGGAAAAATCTGTGTAATGCTCCTTTAACCTTCACACGATAAGCAACCAACCTGAGCACTGCCGTTATGAATTCCCGGGACTATTAATGGAACGGAGCCGTCTTCAATGTTATTAGTTTCACCTTCTCCTGAAGTGACGAGTCAAAATGTCGTCAGCGTAAAATGTCAAACATGAGACTGGATTCTCTTCTTTGCTCTCGGCGCTCTCGCACTTTAAAGGTGAGGTCATAACAGCGAGCGAGCTCCAGACAGACGTGTTTGCTCCTCCACAAGTGGTCCGATGTTATTAAAATCAAACACAACTAAACTATAGTGTGAACACTTTGGAGAACAGTTACTCACATGTGAGTCATGGGAGCTAGACTGCATGAAGCACACACACACAGACAGACACACAATCCATGTCCTGTAACCGTAGGTTTTTCATTTATCTGACAATTTTTGTAGTAGTTTTACTGAATCATAGTATTCAATGTGAAAATTCTTCCACTTTTTTGGTGTCGTTCTGACTGATAGTTTGTAACTGACCTGCTTGTCTGACTTCTTTATGAGCTGATTGGCTGCTGATTGAAAATGTGCCTTACATTCTAAAACGAGCTGACGAGCTGAGTCACCAACAACACATCGGCATCTCAGCTCAACAGGCCGGTGTGCACTGCTGCAACATTCACACGCTTTCATTTCATTGCGAACCTCTGGTCTGAACCTGGCTTTAGCTGTTCGTGTGAGTGTTGAGGAACTGAACCATCCCCTCTGTGAAGCACAAACGCAGAAGCAGCGTGTCCATGAAAACACGGCAGTCGTCTTTTACATGTGCATTTAGCAGCGGTTTAGTGAATAAAACGACTATTATGTATGCAAAAGCCTGATTTTCATCATTTAAATTCACACTCACGCCAATCCCACTATATCCCGTCAGTACTGTCCACATTTTCTGCATTGTGGTCTCATATGGCTCGAGTATTATACCTAGATATAGCCTATATCTGTGGCCAAGGATTCAGCATTAATCAACACAACCTCCCAGTCTCTTTAGCCTCCGTCTGACACTACAGGCATGTGCACGAAAAGACAGAGTTGACAACAAACTGGTGACATATACAAACCAGGGTTGAACTATTTTGCTCTAGTATGCTCTGTGGCTCGTGCCACTTGTCAGGTTGTAAATGTCAAATGAATACTTAAGTGCCTCTTTTATGCGACGCACCTGGCTGCCATCGTGTCCGACGCTTTTACTGGTTTTATAAAGTTAAGCAACGGACTGTAGCATCACGTGAAAGAGAAAAAACATCAGCCCAGGGACGTTAAAGTTTACTCACGCTCCTTCTTTCTCGCTGTCTCACAAACAAGTTTGTAATTAAGGATCATAATTTCAAATGAACTGATTAATGGGGCTCAGCGGGTGGACACGCAGCTTCACCTGAAACATCTCTAAATACACAGCAGGGTGCAGATTATACTGATTATTTTCATAACATCGTAGTTCTGAGAGTAAGTCAGGGAAAATTGCCATAATATCAGCATAAAAAACTGGCACAAGCCTATTATACAGTAGACGTAATGAAACATAGCGACACAAGCGTTGACAAGACTGACTGAACAAACATGAGGGCTCTAATGACAAGTCCAAACCTCGTATGTGGCTGACCGCATCAGGTCAATGTGCGCTTTTGTGGGCAATGTGTTACAAGGACTGTCCTTATGAGGCCGATGACAACGTGTTTGAAAACAGGTGCGCACTGCGGACGTAGGTGAGGACAGCGGACGAGCAGCGGAGGAGCGGCCCCGCCTACTCCCCGAACAAAGTATCCAGAGCCGTGTGGACAGAGAGTCGCGTCAGTGGAGGTCCAATATGCTCCATGATCTGCCGTTGAGATGTCGCAACTCTCTCTCTCTCTCTCTCTACGGCTGTGAAAGTACCGTCACTCACTCACTCACTCACTCAGCCAGTCAGTCACATACAGACCTGTGTGTAATGGGTCCGTAAAAATGTTTAAAAAAAATACACTTCACTTAAATCAACCAAACAACTGCAAAATCATGTGAAGGGGTTAGAATAAGAAAATAATTTGCCATCTATGATGTTAAATGTAAGTCATGGCTAACTTGCGGTATCTACGCCTGCTGCCACTGATACACTGCATTACTGTTAAGTGAATCATGCATGCAGAGAAATCAGCGATTAATTCAGCTGAAATGTTTTAATTGTAAAATGTGTATTACTTCTACTGTAAGGTTTTAGCTTTAGTTACTACAGATTCTGTAGTGAGACTCGTCGGATCCCCAGTGAGAAGGAGAAAATGAATCACAGAAAGACCTCCACGATGAGCTGAGTCTGAACTGGAATTAGTTTTCATTTACAATCAGTGATACACTTCATTGCTATGTGTCAACATCAATGCAATTAGAAACTTCAGAATCAGAATCACCTTTATAGGCCAAGTATGTGGGCACATACTTTGACTCCGGGTTTTCTTTGCTCTCAGTGTAGAGACACATAAACTAAACAGACAAGGACAGGTTAGACAAGGTAACACAGACACTTAGAAAACTAGATCAAAAACTACTATATCCAGACCTATGGGTACAAATATATTTTACAAATTATTTATATATATATATAAATAAATATATATATATATATATGCATTTAAAAAAACAACATTTATAGACAGGAGACAATAGGCAATGGTGCAATAGAGAGTGCGAAGGTGCTGAAGACGTTTTACATGAACAGCCAAACAGGAAAGAGAGAGGTGTAAGCCCTTAAAGCCAACAAGCTTTAATGTGAAATATCGGTGCAGGAAGTTGGTCTGACCAATCTTAAATAAAACATCTGGGAAATGAGCATGAAATGACTTTTGGAAGGAAGTGTTGAGTTTACACTAAACGCGAATACATCCAGGGAAGAAAAGAAAACCTGCGTTAAATTAAGAACCACTATTTTAAATGAACGGTACATTTAATAAGAAATTTGTGTAACTTAGCTCTCGGAAAACCAGAACAATGTGAGTGTAACAACACTGTGAATGAAATGGTCTTAGACTAAAGAGATATCAGATTGATTTTATTCAATCCTTTGAAGTCGATACAACATCCTCATAGCAATGTCTCCTCAAGTTAACTGCGTTTGTTCTTCCTGTGCTGTCCAGAAGGTGTTGTTAGTCTCCATGTGAATGCAGGGTTATGTATAGCTGATGTTTAGCACTGTAGAAGTGAAGTAAGGACACAGCTCTCCGCTGAGGACTGCAGAGCGTTACAGCCTGTTCTTAGTCTGATCTACAGGTGTAAGAGCTTCATGTCCGCATTTAACCGTGTCAAAAAGCACATTTGCCCGCTCTCCTCCCTCTTCCGTCGATCTTCCATACATCCATACAGCCTCGCCTTTTCAATTCTGCTTCCCTCTCTAACAAGCACTCAGGGTGAGAGTGCAGGCTGGAGTCAAGCGCCGCGTGCAATGAGAGACATGCGGTTCAAAACCTTGTCATGAGGCGCTTTTCTTCAGCGCGTCTTCACTCAGTTTCCCTTTCTGTGTCTCCTCTCCGCCTCCATTTCCCTTGAAGCATTACTCGCATCCGTCCTCGCCTTGTAAGCATTCATCAGCACCTGGGGAATGAGGGAGATTTTCTCCATGCTCTCATTTGTACATCTCACCCCAATAACTCCATTTTATTCCCTCTCTGTCTGTTGCACTTTCCTCCCCTCTCTTTCTGTATGCATGCGTCTCCCTCTCTCCCTCCCTTTATCGTGCGGCTGTTAAATCAGATAGGCTGGATAAGTGTGGCAGCGTGGTTTCACAGATACCAGCGGCATCAGAGAGCAAAAAATCAATCACTTCTCCCCGTCCCTTTCATCAGCTCTGTGTCTTTGTAACCCTCCTTCAATCTTCCCGCTCTTCTTGTTTCGCAGCATCCTCCTCGTCATCATTATTTTCTGAATGTCATTCAGCGTTTCCTTCCTATTTCAATATGTTGGTCGCCATCACCCCGCAAAAAAAAAAAGGAAAAAAAAAGAAAAAGGACGCCCTCCCTCCTCATTTATTTGTCTTCCTTGGAGAGCACAGATGCCAACCCAGCTTCTTTCCATTTCCTCCATATGTGGCTCACGTCAGCACGGGAGTTTTTGACTGACAGCAGCTGGCCTGTCAAAGTCAGGAAGTCAGGAAGAAGAGGAATGGGAAGCAAAGAAGTCGAGGAGAGACACGCGGAGAAAGGAGGAGTGAGCGATAGAGAAAGACATTTCTAATTCAAAGAGACATGCAGTGTTACCGTGGCAACTCGGTTCCCATAGAAACGGTCTTGCTAAAGATGCCATTAGTGTGAAAAAATACCTACTTACACCCTGCTGCACTGTATGCACAAAAATATAGAAACATATCCGCTCGTGCGCACCGAGACTGAACATGCAGTCACTCATATGAGAGGGCAGACACACGGGCACATTCCTGCACAGGCTTACCTGCTGACACACCTCAGGTCAGTTTAACGGCTCAATTACAGGCCACTTATGTCGGCAGCTCAATTATAGGTTCGGCCCTTCAGGGAATACAAGTGACAAGGTGTCTGGCTTACATTATTAACTGTACTTGAGTTTTGTTGTGAGTTCACTTTCCAAATGACTTCCTCCAGATGAGGCTGCAGGGGCCCAATTCTCCATGCATTGTCTCATTTACGCTGACAGCCTGCAGGCTCGGACCACCCACTCATCCACACACACGCACACGTATACTATATATAACCAACACAAGCTAACCTGGGCTGACAGGAGTAGACTGTATATAAAGCTGTACTTGCTGTTCGTACTGCAGTAGGGGTTGGGGATTCGTGAATCGTGCCTATAATAAACTACATGTGCGAGCCGTGTGGAGGCCCCCTCTCCTGTTACGTGGTACATGGCTGATGTTTCAACATAATGAAGTCTCATCACAACAACACACACAGAGTTATGTCACCGCTTCATCAGAACAAATTGTCCCTGAACACCACCACGCCTTCCCCTCGGGCACAATAACAAACTACGTAGGGCTGTAACTACAGATTATTTTCACTATATGTCAAACTGTAGATTGTTTT
The DNA here is from genome assembly GCF_022749685.1 of Semicossyphus pulcher. Lineage (NCBI taxonomy): Eukaryota > Metazoa > Chordata > Actinopteri > Labriformes > Labridae > Semicossyphus > Semicossyphus pulcher. Next base: position 10,563,112 of record NW_027211681.1, read on the forward strand.
CTGAAGTGTCAGTTAAAAATGCCTTTTACTATTTCTCACAGTCTAGGCTGATGTCTTTAAATGTCCAATCAAGAGTCCAGAACATATTCAGTTTATCGTCGTGTCAGAACATAAACCTATAAAATGTTATTAACATAAACTTGAACTCAAACACCACTGAAAGTTATTTTAAATGGCTCGAAGAAATCATGAAATTACTCTCTATGGCTGAGTGAAAACCAGCCCCTTGTCCTTTACTCTGACCTGTTGCAACAAGCAAATTTCCTCCGATGGGGATCAATAAAGTCTATCTTATCTTATCTTATAAGCAACACTGTGTTCATATCCATGTTAGTCAACTTCACTGCAAAAGGACGATTACATTGTTCAGTTATGCCTTGACCAAAAAGAAACAATTGATGTGTGAGTTTAAAAGTATAACAAGTAGGAATTGCATTTTGTCAACAACACATTCAAACTCGGCCCCTCCTCCTGGGCTCTTCGTCAGAAGCATACTCTCTCTCTCGTGCGAGAACACCCCCACCCCGCCAAGGTAACGCCGACAGCATCAAGCTAACCGCCAGTTACTGTTGCGCTAGCATGCTAACTGCCGGTAAACCTTTGCGCTAGCATGCTTACTGCCGGTTAGCTTCTCCTACCTGGTTTGAGACACCAACCTGTCCAACAGAAAGAAGGCAATCCCTGCATCGCTCTTTCGCCATGTTCGTCGGTCTGAATGGGGCCCTGTTGCTAATTTGAACCACTCCCACACTCACCTGTACGCTGTGATTGGCTCAGGGAGCCAAAACAGCGCCCCCCCTCCTGAAAACGTCCCGTGCAGATTAAAACAACAGAATAGATGCAGAGGGAAGGGTCTCACAAGGGTGTGCACACACACTCACCAACACACATGTATAGAGGCCCATAAGTGATGATTTATATTATATTATATTTGTTAAAGTCTATATTTTATTTTTATAAGAAAATCCTACTTATTACACCTTTAAGATGACGTGGCAGCTGTCATGCTCAAGGATATCAGAATAGTTAAATTTAAGTTTTTATCAATATTAAATTAAAAACTGACTATTAATGAATCATTTATTTTATCTATTAAATCTTAAAAAATAATAAGAACTGGTAAATGGACTGTACTTACATAGCACTTTTCTAGTCTTCCGACCACTCAAAGCGCTTTTACACTACATGTCACATTCATCGCTTCACTCTCACATTCACACACTAAGTGACAATCTCCAATCAGTGTCTATGCACAGTCATACCTGATGGCTGTGCCTTCAGGAGCAATTTGGGGTTCAGTGTCTTGTGCAAAGACACTTGACGTGTGACTGTAGCAGTCAGGGATCAAATCACCAACCTCCCGATTGAGAGAAGACTGACTCTACCACTGAGCCACAGCCGCCCCGAAGAAGAAGAAATGTCCAAAACCTAAACACATTTAATTCTTAAAGAAGAGAATGTTTGGCTTTTCTGCTTGAGTGAAATGAATGCAATGATTCATTATAAAAAAAAAGACTGACTGACTGACTGAGTGAGTGACGGTACTTTCAGAGCTGTAGAGAGAGAGTTGCGACATCTCAATGGTGGATCATGGAGCATATTGGACCTCCACCGACGCGACTCTCTGTCTATACGGCTCTGGATACTTTGTTCGTCGGCAACACGCACCTGCTTTCAAACACGTCGTCATCGGCCTCATGAGGACAGTTCTTGTAACACATTGCCCACAGAAGCGCACACTGACCTGATGCGGTCAGCCACGTACGAGGTTTGGACCTCGTCTTGTTGTAAGTCAACTAAAAAACAACCTGTGCCACTGTGAGGATCTTATCCACTCTTATCACCTTTTTGTGGCCATCTGTCTGCTGCTTTGTTTCATGGATGTGTCTATTAATCAAGTAATAAGGATAATGAAACCTTAACAACATGCTCTGATTGGTGTTTGTTCACTATCAGCAAGCAAAACATGGCACCCATTTGAGACCCTGGAGAAATAATGATGTAGTTTGTGATTCAGAGGTCAGCCACAAGGCAGCATGACTTGTGCTATGACATCATATCCTAATTTAGACTTGAGTAACACATAAACAGTTGTTGTTTTTGTTCTTTCTTTAGGGACGAGAAACCTAAAAGGCCTTATTTGTGCAAGTCTCAGGTCAGGAGTATGAGTCAACATGTTTAGGTGATGTTTATCACCAGTCAGGCTGTTCGAATATGCAGCACACATGAACACTCTCCTTTTTCATTTGCAAACCAATTGCACACATCGACTTCCTGTTTTGTAACACTTGATGCAAAGTAGGTAGAGTGACTGTTTAACTCTGTTATTGTGTGCAAGAAGAGACTAAATTAGTGTATCACCCCACCTTTCTAATGGCTAACAAAATGCAATATCATTTTGAGCATATTGAGTGCCATTAGTCATTGAGGGAGGATGAATCACCTCCACATTATTCTCCGTCTACACCTGCGTTTTCACAGCGTGTCAGAAATGTAAAAAGTGTCAGATAGCTTTTCATTTTCCTTAACTTAAACACAAGCGGTGGCTTTGAAGAGGGAGCATGTAAGCTTTGAGCGGTGCTTTCCGGAGAGCGTTGGCTTACTTTGATGCAGAACAGAAGAGGAGGGAAAAAAAGGAGAGAGAGGGAGATTAGAGAGAAAAGCCAAGCGGAGAAAGATGTGGTATAAAGATAGATGGAGAGGAAGCCACTGAAACGGTAAGAAAATCAGAGAAAGAGAGCCAGCGGCGGCCCCTGTACAGTAAAGCCGGACATTTCACGTCTGGCACTCCCAACCTGTGCGTGTTGAATAAACAGGACTGCGTGAGATAACACTCTGGGGGCTAACAGCTGCAGTGTCACATCACCTCTTGGCTTCGCTCTGGTATAATCAGCCTCAGCGAGTGCACACTCATATGACGAGTTAACCTGACTCTTCACGTCCACAGCTCTCTGCGAAGGCGCTCTGTGATAACATATCAGTTCAGATGGAAATAAAAATTAGGTTTCCTCTTCGTCACATCCAAACAGGCTCTCAGAGAGACTTAGTGTCAGCCGCGGCAGAGGTTCTCTAACAGTTACTGTATTTCAGGCTTTTCCTGCACTTGAATCCTTTGTAGTAAAAATAGAAAGCAGCCGTGGGGCTGAAAACCACTGATATTTGAGGATGTGGTGGAGTCATTTATTAACTCCATTTGTCATTGTTTAGCTGTCTCAGCAACAGTTCGGAGACTCAGTTCTCTGCAGAGTGACACCTTAAAGGTGTAACAACTCCAATGAAAGCACGCTGCACACACTGTACATTTCCCCGTCTGAGAGGAATTACGCAAAGCGAGGCTCAGAGTGTACACTCATGGTCGGGCGATGCTGTAATAAAGCGCAGCAGGAGGCCTGAGTGGTGCGTAGAGTGAGTGTTGAGAATCAGGCCAAGGCTTTACTAGAGAGGAGAAGAGAGCGAGCTCCAGTGAAGGTGCCACTCATTGGGTGTCACTCTCGCTGCAGATAAAGACCACTGAGCCGGATGTGTCAGAGCCCGCTACTGGAGAGACTCGCCAGCTGTCACCAACAGAAATTACCTCCCGCTCTTCATCACTAACACACACAGGCAGAGGCGAACGAACACACATGCAGCACACGTGTTCCTGCTTACACACATACAGACATGAGATAGGTTTGTATTTCATTATGTCATGTTATGTTTTATAAAAAAAAATAAAAATAAGATGAGAACCAGTGACTGTTTTCATCAACTTTACTTGCAAATATGCAAGTAAGGACAAGATAAAACTGTCATTTGGCAGTAGGTCAGGTGTTGTTGTGGATCGGCCATTAATTGTAGGGTGTTTATTTAATTCCTCAACTCTTCCTGAACTGAAATGTCTTTCTTTCTGATCCACACGCTCTTTTGTGAGCAAGTGCAGATGTGCAGCAAGACACAAGGCATGGCTGGGCCTGTCTGCTTTGCAACTGCAGCGTACCAAAGACACGCTGAACAACCCATTTTCACATTGGCAGGTTTGAGCCAATCCCGTTAGAGGACAGGGTGACACTAATGCATATCATTATGTGCAACCTATGGCAACCACTTCGGCGATGCGCGAGCCAGCTGTATCGTCGTCATTTTTTTAATGTTAACGTTACTACTGCTAATGACTACATTTCCAGCTAGCTAAGTTTCAACAAGTTTTCAACAAGTTGCCAGTTGATGGCAGAGATGTGATTTGTATTCGCGATGGAGAGGCAGTTATAAATTTGCATAGTGGGCGGGGCCTATGCAGATTCAGGAAGTATTAATGAGGGAGAAGGAGGAGATGCCTTGAGAAGTCATTAAACGTATTTTGCTGAAAAAAACATGTAAGACACAATTTGTTACTTCAATCATTTTACATGTCTTAAAACATGACGAGCTAGTCTTTAATACTTGGGTAGTAGTGAATGCAGCGAGCGTATCCATCTGCACATGAACCAAAAACATTGCAGTCACACCCGACCCAATAGCCCTGGTCTTATATTGTTACTCTTTTGGGTTTCTGGATGTACTCTGGGCATGTAACAGCCTGACATGGATGTTTCAGGTTCAGGAGGAGAAGAAGAAGAATTAGACGGAATTATTTTTATGGCAATTTTTTTTTTTTTTTTGTTCTTAGACATTTCTACAAGAGCTTTTTATTAGAGCTCTCTGCTCTGATAAAGATATCTTTAAATAATAAGAAACATGCAGACAAATTAGCAGATATATTAAGTATAGTAAACTGCAGTACAGAAATGGCTAAGTGTGTATTGTAATGTAAAAGCTGCTTTATTGCAGTGTACAGACAAGTTAAGAGTCTCATTTTGTGGTCACAATTATTGAAAAGAAAAACAACGTATGCCATTTTTAAAACTGTGTATTAAAAATGTGCATTCAGGTAGCAGGGGATGGGAATGCATCTGCAGACATAGATATGAACATGTTGTGGAGGTGCTCTGGGATTGTGCTGATATGAGAACTTAACTCCATTTGTGCACCAAAATAAGTCTTTCCCCTGCTTCCTCCGTCGCTCCTCTCGCTCTCTCTCCTCTTATCTCAGTCCCAACAAACGGAGCCTCACTGATGAATGTAAATGACTGTCCTCCCTCAGCTCAGTGCAATTAGAACAAACTCAACCTCTCTGCCTGCTCGGGATTAAATACCCACAAGTCAGCCGGGCTCTCTCCGTATTTAAGAGTCCTTCCTCAGCCTGATGCAAAACCATGAAAACCAACACTTTATGTGACAGTTTTTTTTATGCGCTGCACTTATCTTTTTATCTTTTATCTCGCACGCCCTGCTTTTTACGCTCTGTATTCCCCAAACATTAAAAAACACTACATGATGAAGCTCGCAGTCATGAGCGGCAGCACCCGGGCTGCCTCTAATATGAACAACATACTGTTTGTTTTAAGTTTGAACCAGTAATGATACTGAATGGTGCTGATAGTAGTGGGGTCAGCTTAACTTTTTGAGGCAACAGCAACAGCCCTGAGGACGGGGCTTTGGAAGCGTAAGCACTGGTACTGCTGTGTATCATGTAGGTGTGAGTACATGTAGCGTTCTGCTGCCTGGTTATAAAACGAGAGACTTTCTTAACTGTACAACAGTTTTAATATTTAGCACCTAAATGCTCTGCGATATCACAAGTGAGACATCTGTCAGCATGAATATGTTCAGTCCCACCAGCGAGCACTTGAAGGTCTGATCTTAATCCAACACAGGCAGCTGCTGTGATTGGCACATAAACAGAATAACACAGAACACAACAGTCCATCACTCCGTCTGATCAATGCCTGTTTTTCAAAGACCACAGGAACAAATTCTTTGACAGTCAGCGATCAAAACAAATCCTTTGAAACTGAACAAAATATGCTGCTTGTCATCGTCTTCCTGAACTAAACATCTGAGCGTGTCCTGCCGCCTCTGCTGGAGTTAAAGCTGCTACAATCAATACATTGATATCGACAGTGTGACAAATGACTACGTGCAACGCGAAATGCCCTAAAGTGAATAATCAGCCGAATCTCAATCTCCCTTCAGCTTCTCCTCGCAGCATTTTAGCACCTTTCAACCAGTTGTTTTGGTTTTGCATTCTGCAAGTTTACATCTCCATGTAACAGCTTTCATCAGCTTTGTGTCCAGTAGCAGCAGGCAGCTGATAAACCAACTGTACAGATCTCATCATTCATGCACAGTCAGCTGTGCCTCAGGAGCAATTTGGGGTTCAGTGTCTTGCCCAAGGACACCTTGACATGTGGACTGTAGCAGTCAGGGATCGAACACCCAACCTTCGACTGAAAGGCTACCGCCTCTACCACTTCCTCTTCTTCTAGAGGAGCTAGGACCTAATGTCCACTCATTTCTGCGCTGGCGGCGCACATTTTCTACACAAAACCAACGCAGTTCAGCATTTCCAGCGCTCAGCATCTTAAGCACTCACACCGCTCTCAGTTGAAATAGTTAAAAGTTTGGAACGCCGCCGCGCTCCTCAATGTCACTTCTCCCTCACCGACCAATCAAAAAGGGGTGGGGGTTACGATTGCAAGTTTGTCAACAACTGAGCTGCTGCTCATGCCAGAAGATTCCTTTCCATTTGTTTACGTTCTCTTTATTAAATTTCCTTGAATAAAAGCAAATATTAAGAATACAGAGCAATTTAGAACAGACTGCTTAGGTCATGTCTACACGTAGACGGGTGTTACTGAAAACAGGTTTTTACCTTCTTCGTTTCCAAAAAAAACCCCGTCCACAAAAGCGCGGTTATAAAAAATGCCCGTCCAAGCGAAAACGCAAAAACACTACAGAAACACTGTCATGAGAATGCCACACCAACAGGCGGCGATATAACCCGGTCATGCAAAGAAGAAGAATCGCAGCCAATCAAATGTCTGAAAAAATCTAACACGACGCGACGAATTTTAGCAGCTGGGGGGCTTTTTTGTCATTGTTTTCATTGAGAGGGGCGCTTTTTGTCTGCTTTTGCGTTGCTGAGTGCCTCGTGTTTTTCCACTCTGTGCGCCTCACGTTTTTGGGGAAACGCTCCGAGCGCCTCGAGTTGAAAAAACTTCAACTCAAAGCAAAAAAGCGCCCGACGTCATCTGCGTTTGTCCAATCAGATGAAAGGAGAGGGGGGCCTTCTGTCAGTTTACAATATAACAGTTCAGTTAATGACGGCTAATGATTTGGTGGTTGCCTTGACAACAGTAAAAAAAAAAAAGGCGCAGCGAGCTGTTCTGTTTTTATCCGTTGGCTTCAACAAAAAAGGCAGTGCAGTGCGCCTCGTGTTTTACAGCCTGCAAAACATGCTCTGTCTGATCAGGCCCGAACAGTACATATATCTGTAAACATGTAAAAAGTCCTGTTAAGCATCATTGTTAATGTCACGTCTGTCATTTTGCAAGGAATGTCGGCTCATTTGTGACGCCTCACAGAGGCCTGACGTCATGAGCCAAAAATGCTGTTTACCCCGTCTACACGTCTCCGCGGAAACAGAGTTTTCTAAAAGTCTTCACCCTGGCCGGAGTTTTACAAAAGATCCGTTTTCAGTGACCTAACACAGCGTTTGTGTGTGGACGAAAGGCCGAAAAATATGTGGACATAGCCTAAGGGAAACAGAAGTGCCGCCAGACAACTTTCGTAACCTAGCAACAGTAAGCGCTGGTGAGAATCGCTCTGAAATTGAGGTCGTGGGCGATGCCAGCGCAAGAAAAACGCTGTTAGTGGACACAGGCTCCTAAAAGAGAGTATTTACATTCATCTGGTGATGGATAATAGAAGTCATATTTAGAGCTTGTGCCACTGCTTCCAATAGATCAATATATTAAAGGTTTTATTGTTAGTGAAACATGGAGGTTCAGGTGTCTTTGGGTTGAAGAAGAGAAACCAATGCTGACAAGGAAACAGGATGTGAAAAGTGGTCCAAGTCAAAGGGTTTGATCCAACCACACGAAAGGTTATTGGTTGTTTGTCTGTCTCTATAACAACGTCACACTGATGCCAAAACTCACATGGCCAGTAGAGGTCCTTTTAAAGGTTTTAGTGTCATAAACTGTTTTTGATTTGATTAATAAGGCATCTTTACCTCTCATTATTATGATAAGCTGGGTAATTAGGCCTCATGTGCTGGAGTGTTAAAAGGCCAGATAGTTAGGCAGGGAGAGGGAGAGGCTCCCAAAGCCTTCTGCCAACCTGTTGTAACCGAGTGCAATGCAGAGAAGTCTCCTGTGATCTCCAAAATTACTCATCCTGTCCACGCACAGCACAGCGGCTGATAAAACGAACTCATTATATGGAGAGAAAGACGAGGGGGAGAAGGAGAAAAGGAGGAGGAAAAGTGTATGGAGAGGGTTTGCAGCCCATTTGAAGGGCACAATTAAAATGTAGAAGTTTAACAGAAAAAGTGAGAGTGTGGAAAAGGAGCTAATTGTGTGGGTGTAGACTGAATAGGTGGGGCAGTGAGGGTGGGGGCACGATAATAAACAGTTTAGGTGTCGTTTCAGAGAATAATGCAATAAAGAAGCAAAAAGGAGGACAGAGATGGGAAGAGGATTGCATTAAAGGTGTGATGAGGAGGGAGACGGGTAATAGCTTCACACCATCTCTGACCTCAACCTTGGTTCCTCATTCCCTTGATATCAGAGTGTGTATGTGTGAGGGAGACGGAAAGGGAGGGAGGGAGGGAGGGAGGGATTGTGGGACAGTATGATGTATAAATCTTTCTCACATAGGAACAATTTTCACTACAAGTTAAGGCTAAACGTGACGCGTTTGGAACATTTCAGTCTTGGTTTTCATGAGCAAAAGTTGTGGAAAATACTGATACTGATTTTAGTATCTCCTGGGTCGAGGTCCCAAGTGCACAGACCTGCACCACTCTGCATTTTGTAAGTGCAGTCTGTGGCAGTGACTTTACAAGGAGTGAATGACATCTACTATTTTACAGGGGCAGTAGGGGTAACGTTATTTGCATCTTAAGTCCTGCGTATGGTTTGTTTTAGGCAACAATGGGACTTTAATTAAGTATCGGGAAAAATAGAGATTTAAGTGAAATATTAAAGAACTAAACTATTTAAAAATCCTGTTAGTACTACATTAACTGGGGGTGGTTGGGCGGCCTGTTGGCAAACACTTCAGGCTGAAAGATGTCAACATGTTTTGGCAACTTCCGGCGTTGCCGCAAGTGAAGCCAACCACTCGGGCACATATTAAAACGCACGTTTTTACAGTGGAAATAAACATGTTCACAGCCTGGTACAAAAAATAAAATTATTTGTATTTTCATGACAACTGAAAAGGGAGTGAATTTTTATATAACTAACCCATTTTAATTATAATAAGCTTAAAGTAATGTATTAGGGGCGTGGTTACTATGAGCGATGGGTGAGACTGGCTGTCCTTGTACAAAACATTTTGGCTTTCTGTGTGGTTGAAGGCACTAACTGGCCATGCAAGAAGTGTTTTTCACTTAGTAGCAGGTATACTGCGCTCGCCATACCTGGCTTGTTAGCTGGTACAGTGTTTATCAGACATTTATCTATTCGTCGGCCAGCGCATAGGAGTCAGGATTGTTGTTCACTTTAGACAGCGGACAGTAGTGATGACAAGACGGTTATTTTAAGTTACACAAGCTCTCTTCTAGTCCGAGAAACAATGAACTCTGTGGGAAACACAAGGATAAAGTCGCTCACTCAGCGGCTAATGTATCAGCCAAGGCCACAGACTGTTGAGCCTTGTTAACCTGTCATTTGCCAACCCCTCGTTCCTCTCCAGCAACAATTTCATCCAATTATGGCAACTTCTGGCTCAAGAAAACCAACATGGCGGCTGCCGGTATGCCATCAAGGTTTCATACACAAAGTGGGTGACATCGCAGTAGCTACGATTATACACTTTTCCTCTAGCACGTCAGAACAGGCCAAGCGTTGACATGTATACATGCTTATCATCAGCATAAAAGAGTGCCTTTGTCCATGTTAGCATGCTGATGTTGGCCTTTATCTCAATTGATCCCAGTGACAAAAGCTAAACAGAGCTGCTACTGTGGATGTACTCATAGTATCTCATATTAGTGAACAGTTGTTCGACTTTGCAGTTCATTAAACTTTGATCTGATTTGATTAAAAATACAAACAGTTGGCGTTTCAGTTCATGTCTTATAAAACTTTCTAAAGACTTTGTTGGCGACATGGTTTGAAACTAAGCTACTGCCGAGTGATTTTGAACTCCATCACTAAACAAAGCCAAAGACAACACAGCTGTCACAGTCTCAGTCCTCCAGTCGCTGACAGAGGAGCAGTTTTGTTCCATGACATCACAGATTAGTTTGATCTCTTTTGATTTTAGCTCAAGTGACAGACGTTCATGTCCTCATGCAGGAATAAAATTTTGCCCTCAAAGACCACAAGAATGACTCACAATAAAATGACTTTTTCTTTCTGGGCTGATTTGCTCACAATCCCAGGCTCCATCTGTTGGACTTTCAGAGGGTTAAGTGCGCGGCAAAGCCAGGAAATGGGAACATCAATCAAACTCAGACTGCCATAGTATCTCTCAAAGACAGAGCAGGTGAGAGAGAAGAAAGTTTGTTTAAAGGTCTCGTAGGAGGGGAACGGTTTAACAGGAAGAGGATGGGCAGAGTAATACGAACAGGAGTCTGTTGTTTTTGACTCGTCCAAGTCGGGTCATTTTATTCACAGTTTCTACAAAGTCATGTCTAATAAAATGACACTGATAATTACTGTGTAGATGAGGGTAGGACGACCACCTCTAAAAATAGTCTTTTTATTTTGTTGTGCGTCTGAATCAGTTGTTTAAGTAACATTTAACACATCGATGGAGGATTTTTGTTTCTTAAAAACTGGTCAAACAGTGAAACAGAAACAAGGATACAGAAGAATACTATTATGCAGCTGCATAAGGTGCAATATGTTCAAAATGTGCAGTTTATTGCTGTAGTTTTTTCCTTAATTCTCTTGTCTTTTGGGATCGCTCCTAATTGCAAAACAGAGCATTACGGAGCAGGTCCATTATCCCCTCATGTACAACCAGCAAGAATAATGGGATACATGGTGCATGCAGGATGAAAGGAGGGGGCTCATAAAGCCAGAAATGGGGATGAGAACAATAGGATGAGAAAATAGAGTGCACCCTTGGCTCAAACAATCCTGTCAGTTGCAACAGATTATCACGACCTGCATATCATTGTACAGCTAGCAGCTGGTCAGGCTAATATCAAATATTGCAGGTCTGAGGGGCCGAATGGGTCCGCGAAATAATTAACTTTCCTGACCGTGTCTGTCTCACAATAAGGCCTCAAACACTTCTGCGCAAAAGGGTTTCTATTTGAAGATAGAGAGGGTGTGTAATTGTAGTAATCAATCAAGTGGTGAATCAGCTTTCCCTGACAGACAGAGCCGTGAAAAAGGAGTCTTTTCCAACGCTTTTGTTCTTCTTATACGCAGTATTTGGCTTTCCTTCTTCAGTTGGAGAAACCACACCACGAAAGACCCACAGCAGAGCAGTCCATTCATCCAGGAGTTCTACTACTGACCACCTGACAGACAGCTTTTCACCCCGAAAGAGATTTGTATTAAACACGCAAAGGACCCTGACACCTGCTGCGTGCTTAAAATAAACTTGTAGGCAGTGTTCAAAGGAACAATAAAATCCTGGGTACAAAATTTTAAGGGACAAAATTGTAGGTACTTTGTTTGGAGAAAAAACAACAGCTGTAATCTCCCCCAAACACAGGCAAAGAGGCCATTATCGTTGAACACCAGCCGGCTTTACGCGTCTACACACACACACACACACACACACACACACACGTGCACAACCGCACAAACAAACAAACACAGCTTATGTCTCAACAATAGATTTGGAAGACCTCATTAGTCTCCAGAGCTGGAGTTGACTGTCGGCCAGGTTCAACTCCGCCGTCCTATTATGCCAATACCAACACATGGCATGGAGTGAATTAATGGCTAAATGGAAGTGTGCAAATTGTTTGGTGCATTATGGTCTACCTGCATCTGTCACTGATTCACTATAACGGGGTGTTGGAAAGACATATAAAGTCTGGAGTGCTGCAAGGCCAGTTTATTTGGCTGCTCCTTCCCCACTGAGACTGTGGAGTGTGTGGAGACTGCTGTTTCAAGATAAAGTGCCGTAAACAGAACGCATGTTTATCAAAAAAAAATGGAGAAATCAAGCAGTTTGTCCGACACAGAAACCCGGAGTTAAGCACTGCAGGAGGATTCAGAGCACGATAGATTAGACATAATTGTGGACTGATAAGGGACGGACTTGGTTACCTGAAGGGGATTGAGTTATTGATGCTGGAAAAATCACTCACTTGCTGTTTCGCACACGTCTGCACACAAGCATGTGCACATAGTCCATACGACTCCCTGCCATGACTCTACGGGCTTCATGCTCCATGCCGCCCGCGTTCAGTTTCCCCATAGTCTTTTATTTTCTCTGCAGGCGTAACGCTGGAGGGGACCGTGTGTTTGGTCATGTGCGTGCAATACCGATTTTATTGGCTGTTAGGATGACTGTTGATTCCTCACTTCTCCTAACATGTTGGGACAGCGAGTGATCTGCATCGGCAGCGAACATATAAAGGTTTTTTTGCTTTATTTTAGTGAATCATAACATCAGGGTAATCCATGGAATTAATCAGCCGATGCTGCGGTTGAAAACAAGGCTAGGGGTGGGAAAAAATATCGATAAGGCAATATATCGTCGTCCTGACCCGTGCGATACAATTATCGACAAGCTGGCGCCAAATATCGATACTTTAATTATACTGGCATATGAGGCGCTTTTAGCAGATTTCCCTGTGATTTTGACTCACCGCGTCACTACCTCATGACTCCTCGCGGTGGCGCTTATGACATGAATAAGGGTACTGTGAACGTAAAGTAACTGGCCAAAGAAGAAGTCGACAGCAGGATAGAAGAAGAGGAAGACAGCGTAATAACTAACCAACGATTAGTCGCATTGTCGACAAAAATCAATGACAAAATTACTTGCCAACGAATTCAATTGTCGATGACAGTTGGTTATGTCATTGCGCGTGTTTTTCATGCTGTGCGTGGAAATGACAACGTTTCCTGGAGTCGAGTTGCTGAGGGGTGAGCCATCTTGCATTCTTAGTAGCTCTGCTGAGAGTTGCGTAAAACAGTGACCGGGACGTGACAGGTAAACAAAACTTAGCAAAATGGAGTCTGGGAGCTTTTCACCCTCGACGCTGGTAAGAAAAGGCCTGCAGGAGTTATCACGGGAGCAAGTCGGTAATACGCGAGCATTTGAAGAGAAGGCACGCTGGGCTTGTGGATGATGCAGACTCGCCCAGATAAGATTATCAGGTTCTCAGCAAGTTAACGCTATAGAAGGAGTTGTATTGGCTTTTTGCATTATTATAACATTGTACTGCTGTGTAAAGATCGGGACGCATCTCTTTAACATCAACTTAACAGTCCTCATCTCTTTTTCTCCCTCCTTTTGTTTCTCTTTTGTATCAGTAGGAGCCAAATCAGCAGCAAAGTTCAGAAGAAGACATATTTCTGAAGGAAGAACTCAGTTATTGTGGTTATTGTTAGTTAGCACATGCTGAAAGAATTACTACATTTAAAAGCTGATCGCTAAATAAGAGCCGTTAAGTAATTATGCAATTAATTATCTGATAAGTCAAATAATCGTTTCAATAATCGATGACTAGTCGACTATCAAAATAGTGGTTGGCTGCAGCCGTATTAGACAGCAGCAAGATAAATGAAGAGATGTTCACAGAACCAATACAATAATCCTGCTCGTGACCTTGTTAGGGGCTTTGTGTTTTCTTCAGTTAAATAGATAACGTGATGTCTCTCACCTTGATGAAGTTACCTGCATATTCTCTCCACATACGCTGACACAGCCTGCCAAAAACTTTGCCGAAAATACAAATTATTATTATTTCCTTATGAAGAGCTGAAATGTAATACTTGTATAACCATTTTCCAAAGGCCAAAAACCTCGGAGTTGTTGCTGGTTAATTGTCTCAAAAACAAATTGTTGTTTCAGATCTTGCTCTCCTTCTCCAGCAGCTGTGAACACGCTTGCAGGCCTTTGTTGTGTTTTGATGTGTTTTCACACTAGAACTGCTACAGTAGCACAAAGAAATCTACTTCACAAGAATAAAATGCAATTTACCTCTCTCTCTCTCCGCTCCCTCTCAAGTGTCACCATCGTGTTTCTGATCCTCTTCCCCGTCTCTCCATCTCTGTTTAATCTATTCATTCATCTATTTGAAATTTCACCCCCACCCGCCCCTCCATGACAGCGACATTATCCCTCCCTCTCCTCAAGCGCTTCTTTCGTCAGACTCGGAAATAATCACTTCTTTTTCTCTCTCTCTCTCCCTCTGCTCCTGATTTTATACAGTATGTAGCGGGAACTGTATAACCAAGTGGTTGCTATGCCAACAGTGTCCACCGCATTCAACCCCTCGCTCAGTGTGTATCTGTGCGCGTGAGACCGACGGAGAGGACGCGTAACAGGAGAATACAGTACAAGGAGAGCGGGCTCTGTGCTCTCTGAGAACAAAAGAGGGAAACACTTTCCTAAAATCTGTGTTAAACATCAAATGTTGTGTAACGCAGGTGTACCCCCCCCCTCACCTCTCTCATGTGCTGTGTTCCCTCAGCAGTGCACTCTCTTGTCGCTCTCAGTTTGTGCCCTTTGTCTCTCCGTCAGCTGTAAAATGTGGTAATTATATGTTGAGCAGAATCCTCTTCCTCCTCACACCCACACAAGCTGTGTTATTTCATAACCTTCACCCCCCCCCCATTTTCTTTCTCCGACTTGTTTATTATCTTATTCTCTTCTTATTTATCTTCACAGTATCATCGCTCCATTGTTCTTTTCCTCTCCTCTCTTATCACATATATCCAGCTCTTAGCTCTCACTGCGGGGACATGAAAGCAAACGTCTTTATATTAAAGATTTTTTTCCTCCTTTGATTCTTTCAAGTTGAGAGATTCAGTTGATTTAAATGTTCTGTGAAGCAACAAGTCGATCAGACTTCCTGATTAATACCCGTCTAGTTTCATGAAGTTGCTTTCCTCACACTGTAATTCATCAAACATAAGCAGCTTTTTTAATCAGGGCATTTAGCGAGCTCATTATGACACTGGTAAATATGTTTGTTACAATACGATTACAGCATTACACATGTGTGGCATTAATGTGAGAGCTTTAACTACAGCAATTTGAAGACATCACGTCGTCTCATTGTCATGCAGATTAATGCAGCAGGGCTCTCCAGAATCTAATCAGATCCACTTCTCTGCAGGAGTAAACCGCGGGGTGAGAATTAAGTTTGTTCCATTTTTTAGTTTAGCGTGAGCGATTTGTTTATTCTTCATAATAACCTTTATTTATTTATCTATTTATTCAAACTTGAGATTGCCCTCATTTACAGTGACGTCGAGTGACAGACGAGTCAAAAACAAAACGCAAGATAAAAACAGAAAATTGTACAAATGCAATAAAGCGATAAAAAAAAACAGGGAAAAATCACCTAAAACACTTGTGTGTCATGCCAACACAAAGTCCTCCGTAAAGTAACACATGACACCGTGCCTGGACTAAAACCACTGACAGCATCCTATTTAATGCAAGCTGATAGTCCAGCAGAGTTTCAAAAACAAGCCAAAAAGTTTAAACTGTAAATAATAAGATGTGATTTCCTTGCTATAAGCAAGTAGTCTGTTGGTTTTCTACAGGGGCCTTTTCAATGTGATTGATATGTTAGATATTATTTCACAATTTCGATGTGCGCATGTGCAACATTCGCATTGCAGGAAACGCGATAGTGCAGCAAACTAAGTGAAAAACGTCAAGCTGCTACTGGTGCAAAACCACAACTCAGCAGTTTCCTGTTTTCGATGACTAATCTACAGAAAAAGTCTGTTATCACATCAGTTCAGCTCTTCACCAGAGCACAGAGTGAACTGACACGGCGCTGCTGCCGTCACAGATCATTACAGCGGGATGATCGAGGCAGACGTTACGTTATGTGAGGGGGGCTTATAAGGTAGTGTAAAACCTCGCTGCTGGTTACATAAAGAGACGGTTCACGGAGCAGAAGTGCTGCAGAGTGTTTGCTGTTAGTGGCTACACTTGCAGCGCGCGCACGGCGTGAGGTCGTTTGTGCCGACAGGAAGTAGGAGAGGGTGAGCTTTCCTTCCAAGAAGTTTCTGTCACCGGCCTGATCACGCCGTTAGAAATGATATGACATGGTATGCTGAAATATAAGTAACATAACTTTAACTTCTTTTTCACGCTGGAGTCAGAGTCGCTGAACCAAGTGCGGCAAAAGTAGGAGGGGTTCGTTTTGTTTGAAGAATGAGACTTAAAAGTGTCAAATAGTAAAAAGTATGATTGTTAATTGTTTATATGGACATGAAAACACACTGCATTTATCAATTATAATTTCCTGCATTCTTTAAAATCACAATCAATATCGCAGAACAAAAAGTTCATCGTGCAGCCCTAACGCTAACACTAGCACATGAGGTACTTTGGACTCCTCCTTTATAGCAATATTTATTTTGTTTCATGTTGATGTATGTTCACTCTGTGTCGACAGTGTGCCGTTTTTACTTCTGAAGCCAAAGACACATTTTTGTGATCTGCCATTAAGTTTGTTGATCACGTCCTTGGAGCACTTTGACGTGTTTCCACTGTTAAGTCTCTCTCTTTAAGTCTTCACCAGCCTGGGGCTCGGTACAGTTTTTTAATATAACTTCCAGAAAATGTTGACAACCTATTTATGCAGTCTGTGCTGTCGTTAGATCAGCTGACAGGGAAGGGGCTCGGGGCTCACATCACATGTAAGTTTGATATTTAAAATATCAACAGAAACAGAGGAGGCGAGAGCTGATTAGTGTGCTGACAGCGCAAGTTATCAGATCTGTCAGTCAATACATCAAGCACAGGGGGGAATTAAGTCGACTTACCACTTACCCATTAATCTATTGACTGCACTGCCCGACACCCATGTGTGTATTTTGTCCATAGCAACACATTTTGTACTTTATAGGTATCAGAACCATAAACAGCTCAGAGAGAGAGAGCTGCCATTAATCAAACAATCTCTACTGACGGCCTCTTTCTCCAGGACGTAGGCTGCTTCCAAAAACCCAACCTCAGCATCATATACATTCCCTCGTTCTCCCGTGAGGGACTTAAACGCTGCTAAGCCTATTAGCGCAACATGACGTGAGGGTACATTTCAAAGCTATTGTTCCATATCTGGATCATGGATCCTCCTCGTGCAGCCTCTCTTATATCCCGATCCCACAGAGACGGTTTGTTTCGCATGTTATGTTCTCTTTTGTTTCACACTGCGAGTCCTTCTAGAGTTGAGCCGACTCGCAGTCAGGGGCTTCAGTATGACGTCAGGCTCACAGAGGAGGTCAATTAACAGCAAACTCAATCAGCAGAGAGGCTGGGTCAGAATGACAAACAGGTCTGAGGCGTCTTCTCTTTTTTCTGTCTCGTTCTTATTTACTCAAACGAAACTCACTAAAAACCCTAAATGAAACATTCAGGATGCCTTTTTATGGATTTGTAGCCATAAAAACATAAAGATTATCTGAGGAATAAATGTATCAGCTGTCTGTGAACATCCAAACATGACACTGCAGTAATTATTGCTGGATGAAAAAGTAACAACCATGCAAAAGATCTACACGTTGTACTCCATAACAGCCCTGATGATTGTGCAGCCTGGTGAGGTTTATGATGTACAATAAACGATTGAGTTTTTTCCCCACATAAAAAACAAACAGGTGCTTCTACCTTGGCAGCCATGACCATGGAGGATCCTCCTCTGATGCCCAGGATGGGGAGGTGTGTCTGCGCAGAGATGAAGTCCAGGATCTGAGCGATGGCCTCGTGGTCCGTGTCATCGCCGAACACGACGCCTTGCAGAGAGTTCCTCGTCATTTGTGTGCAGATCCGATTGATGATGCTCTTGGGGTCCGTCTCGTTCATGGTGACCACCTCCACTTTGGGGGGGTAAGGGATGTGGAGGAAGTCCTCTTTCTCAAGCCCCACCCCCAACGATACTTCACTAGAGTTGCCCACCAGGATGACGGCAATACTGAGGGAGTTGATAAGTTTGGGATTGATCGGGGGAAGAGCCGGTAAGCCAGGAGAGTACTGAGGAGGGATGACAACACCCCTTTGGGTGCCGCCTCCCCTCTGGCCACCTTGCCCCCCTTGGGCACCTCCAGGACCCGAGCCCTGACCTCCACCCCTGCGGGACTCGCAGACAGGCAGGAGGAGTACGGAGACAAGGAGCAGAGAGAGGGACCAGGAGAGGAAGGGCAGGGTCAGCCGAGGCTGAGAATGAGGGTGATGAGAGGGCTGGTCTGGAGGAGGAGGAGGCGGAGGAGGGGGACGATGGTGGTGGGGGGAGGAGGAAGGGAAGACGTAGCGCTTGTCCTGAAGACGGGAGGGAGAAGGGTGGAGGCTGACAAGCATTGTGGAGGAGTGTAAATGCCGTCCCTGGAGGGAAGGAGAGAGAAAGAAAGAGACACAATTATGTAGAACACTTCCCACCAGTAAAATCACAGGGTCAATATCCTCTGCCGGTATCAGAGGCTTATCTGATCGGTATCAGCCTGGAAGACAAAGCGGTGTTATTTTACACCGCTCCATTACTTTAAAAGCACAATGAGAAGAAGTTGTTGGTTTGGTAACATTCAAAGTCGGCCCGTCCTCCCCTTCTCCTCACAACCACAGTAGAAGTTCCCTCTTGGATGCCTGCTTGTGATCTGCTACTTGATCGCTATGATATCAGAGTCCACACCTCGCACCCTGTGTGCCGTTACTGGGCTGGTACATACACCCACTGCCTGAACAAGAACGCTCAGAAATGTCCTAAACACAGGAGAGTAAAAAAATACCGACAGAAGGCAGAGTCTCTGAAGATACAGACGCAGCCATATGACTGAGAGGGATTATTTTTATTCTCGTCTCTGCGGTGATTTTCAGAAACGTTTTGCTCTTCAAATGCTTCGGAGAAACTCAAGCCCCCTGCACTCATACTCTTTACATTATATGAAATTATACAAAAAGAAATGGAGCGTATCATTTTTTTTGTTCTGTATGAAACAGCATTCTGTAATTTAGGGGAAAATGTTGAGAGGAAAGTTTGTCACAAGAGAGATGAGCTTCTGTTGAGTGAATGAATCTGAATCTAAAACTGTCGAAGGGGCCCAGCAGAGCGTGTACAAAATATCTTAATATGTCAAATCAGTCTACTGGCAAATAGAAAATTCAATTGATAATCTGTCTTTTATTTATTTCTCCCGTCTAGTGAATCCACATCAGGTGGAGACACACCGGATTACAAGTGTTCGCTGTTGGCTCCATGTGCTGACAACACTTATAAATAATGTTATAAGAAATCCAGCGTTGGTTAGGATCTTCAAAAAAAGCCTTCCTCTAATCGTTAAACTGCGTGACCCACATATCTGGTGATCAAACTGTATAACGAGAGAGGCCTGTTCCCGCTCTCATCGAGCATCAAGTGACATCGCAGCATCCGTTACACTGTGCTGTAACTCCCTCTGAGGAACCCCGTGGCAAACATCAAAGACTGAACGGCAAGGAGATAGTGAGCTGCGCGTAAGTGTGTGTGTGTGTGTGTGTGTGTGTGTGTGTGTGTGTGTGTGTGTGTGTGTGTGTTTTGGGAGAGTTAGGACAGCACTGGGTGCATTTTGACAGATTGACAGCCTCACAGCTTCATGGACTTGCTGCCAGGCTAAGTGACCATTAAACACTCCGACCGGGATCCACTGAGTCTCTCTCTCTCTCTCTCTGTCTCTCTCTCCCTTTTGTCCCCCTTTTAACCTGTTTTCTTTCAGTTGGCCCCTCCAACCCTTTTGTGATCCCTCCGCTGCTCTTTGAAGTCGACTGCAGACCTATTATTTACTATTATTGCTATTATTTACTGCTCCTCTATTAGCAGCCGTATAAAGGGCAGCGGAGTGTGGAGGAGAAATGATGGAGGAAGGGGAGAGAGAGGCGGAGTGAAAAATGTAAGCAGAGGGAGGTGACAAGCTCGGAGAAACACAATTAGTCATAGCCTGATGTGAAAATTGTCCTTTCTTATTGTGTGTGTGTGTGTGTGTGTGTGTGTGTGTGTGTGTGTGTGTGTCGGGAGGACAAATTTGGGCCTATATTCGGCGCTAGATCTTGATCACTATATGTTCATGCTCTCATTCTAAATTAAGCACTTTAGGAGAGGGATAAATGAAGCTGCTAGTTCACACAACACCTTTGCTAATCTTTTATTCATCGTCGCACAGCACCCTGTGGGTTGTGGAGCTGATCCAGTCAGCACCAAAAAGTTCAAAGAGGGAAGAAAAAAAAAGGAAAGACAGAGAAGTTGTGAGGAGAGCTGGAAACGGTGAAAGAGAAGACGCCGGACAGAGCGAGGAAGGAGGAGGGAATGTGATCTCCACATGAGAACCAGTTTGCCTAAAAGGTCTAATTACCAGAGGTTTGTCAGACTTAATTGCAGGTGCACATGCTAATTGTAAACGAGCTGAATTCTCCACGGGGGCGCCACAGTAGAGCCAAGAGAGACGAAGAAAGAGAGAGAGTAAGAGAGAGAGAAGGAGGAGGAGGAAACGAGTGGGAGGAAGGCAGCAGAGAGAAAAGAAGAGGAGAGAGAAGAGTGGGGCGAGGGAGAGAATAAATAGAGACATACACAAAAGAGATGGAGGTGGAGGAAGGAACAGCAACGCAACCCAGAAGAAACCGTGAGGAGGGAGGGAGGGAGGTGTGCAAGGGCAACACAGCTGAAGAAAGAAAGATGAAAAGAGGACATGATTAGCACAAGATGATACAAGAAAAAGTCAAGGGTGGGAAGGAGGTGAGAGAAATCTGAAGAAAACCGAGCAGGGAGTAAAGAAACGCAGAGAGTTGAGGAGAAAAAAAAGGATGGAAAATGCTGATGAATCTACTGAGAGGCGGCACCGCGGGGAAGCTATTGGAAGAATATCTTTCAAAATAAAGCGAGAAGTGTGACAGCGAACGAGGGAGCAGAGAGAGACAGAGACCCACTCGGATGCGTGTTCCTGTATAGCGACAGTGCTCGGTTTCCATAGTAACAATTCAAATATGCCTCCGCATAACACCATGATGGACAGGAAGATACACACGGCGCGCACTAATCATCCAGCACACTACACGCAGCGTGCGTGCCCTCTCCTAATAATATACAATTTACTTTTATCTGAGCGGCCGCGTACTGCTGCTCCGACTCTCTCTGACAAACGCTCAGGACGTCAAAGACACAGCACGGCGCCTTCGCACAAACGTGTGCACAAACACCCACACACAAGCACACAGGAGGTAAGTTAATGCACTCCTGCAGATGGAGATGACCCACTGCTCCGCCTTGTAGCGTACCTCACATTAAAAATGAATCTCCAAAAGGGCTACAGGCAACATCTCCACTGTCGTCAGTGTTTACATGTAACAGAGGATGTCAAGAGTGGATCAGACACTGACAGCGTAATGGAACTAAAGCAAACCATCTTAACACTACGTCAACAAATCATCCCGTGTGCCCATTACAGCACTTGTACAGCAATTACAATAACATATGCAGCGCAGGGTAAACCAGGCTAAGTGGCGACACAAACACCCACATGTGTGCCTTGTTTGTATCCAGCAATTTACCGCAGACCTCAATAACCTTCTACACAACGCGGCGATAAAGACACACATGCGTGAACACTGAGCCAATGGTTTGAACATATGAAGCGTCGAGCGTTGTTTGGGTCAGACAACACCTGAGCCCTCTTCATGCATGTGTGTGTGTGTGCCCTTAAATACACCCACAAACACACATATAATCCGGTTCATGTGCAGGCTGCGGGTTGAGCTAAATCATGCCAATAAGACAGAGGCATCAGTCATATCACGGGTAACATTTACAAAGAGCATTGATCACAGGAGTCTGTCAAATGGCACAAACCGCCGACAGAATAAGCAGAGCTGCTTGAGACGCCTAACTGCACACGCTCACGCCCGACGACTCCAAATCTGCCAATAAAGATTCAGCACGATCAATCAGGCCGTGAACCGTGCGTCTTGATCCGCTCTCCCCCGCAAGTAATGAATATGTTCTGATTTTAATGGTCAGCTGTTTTTTCCTGAGTGCTGCTGGGTAATTCAGACTGTAGTGTATGTATCCTGCAGAGGCTGGGAGACGTTAAAGCTGAGGCTGCCACGCTATTTAAAACACACGTAGGCCATCATTATCAGGCTCTACTATATCCCCGGAGACTGTGTGCGGTGGGTTGCGCTGTATAGCATTTGAAAGGCATTGTGGGTAACATAAGCTGACAGGCATATCTATTAGGGAGCACATTTACATTCAGTGGGTGGTCGGTAACAGGTAAGAGTGGTACTTGTGTCGTCTTCGCTGAAGCATCCGCCGCAGAAGATATGATTTATAAATAACAACAAATCAAGCTGTGTTTTATAAAAGTCGCTCTCACAGTACAGGTGCTATAAATACACACATCGTGTGTGGCCTGACTCTCAACCTGCACACATTTATGGTTGTTTTTATTTCATTGAAAGGTCTAGAGATTCCCTGGAGAGACGCCGCAGCAGGTGACAATGTTTGACATTTCTGTCGCACACAACCACAAAATATCGTCAATAATTCAAAATCTTCTTTATTTTATTATTCTGAGACTTTCCTACAAATCACCCCCACATGTTTCCTTTATGGGTAGCAGACAATATCTTTTTCTTGTCTTTATTTTGTCGCCTCTTTTCTGTTTTATATGAAGTCATTCCCGCTGCTGGTAAAAACGTGTTCGGTCTTTATATTCCACAAGCGGCTAAAGGGCCTTTTTCGAACAACAAACTAACTTAAACACCGCAGCAGAAAATCAGCAGATACACAAGTAGGAAACGGGTATTCAAATTTCCATGCAGGTGACCTTTGCATGCAATAAAAGAGAGAGCGGAGGAAAGAATATTACATTTGGTGAGTGTATAAAAGCCGGCATCCTCTGGGTTTAAGATAAATATTCTGTAACGTCTGCAGCTTTGGCAGAAACGTGTGAAAGACGAAGAGAGTGGAGTCTGTTTGCCCTCGCTGGTTGAAAATCTCAATGTTTCTTTTTTTAACTCCTCGATTTAATAATGAATCGGAATATTGTAGCCGGAGACCACTGCTCGTAAGAGTGTTCAATCACCGGCCTCAGAGACCTGGTGGAGTTTTTGTGACTCCTCACGCTGATGTGTCAGTCACAGCTGAGTGACATTGCTGGGTTCAGTCAGGTAATCGACATCATGCTGCTGTAATGGCTCTCCTGCAGGGGAAGTGGGAGCCAACACACGTTCTATTTACATCACCTGTAATTATTCAATTTACTTTGACAAAGTCAAGTGTCACTGAGTTTAATGTTTGCTGTAAAACATACCGACTCTACGATATACACCGATCAGCCATAACATTATGACCGCTAACAGGTTGAGGGAATAACACTGATCATCTGGTTACAATGGCACCTGTCAGTGGGTGGGATATGTTCGGCAGCAAGTGAACATTTTGTGCTCCAAGTCGATGAGTAGGAAGCAGGAAAAGACGCAGGGTGCCCATGCTGTCCAACGCTGAAAGCGCCTACAATGGGCACGTGAGCATCAGAACTGGACCACAGAGCAATGGAAGAAGGTGGCCTGGTCTGATGAATCACGTTTTCTTGTACATCGTGTGGATGGCCGGGTGCGTGTGCATCTCACACGGCACCAGGATGCACTATGGGAAGAAGGCAAGCCGGTGGAGGCAGTGTGATGCTTTGGGCAATGAACTGCGGGGAAACTTTGGGTCCTGCCATTCATGTGGATGTTACTTTAACATGTACTGCCTACCTAAACATTGTTGCAGACCAAGTACACCCCTTCATGTAAACAGTATTCCCGAATGACAGTGGCCTCTTTCAGCAGGATAATGCGCCCTGCACTCTGCAGAAATGGTTCAGGTTCAAGGTGTTGACTTGGCCTCCATGATTCCCCAGATCTCAATTCAATCGAGCATCTGAGGGATGTGCTGGACAAGCAAGTCCAAACCATGGAGGCCCCACCTCGCAACTTACAGGACTTAAAGGATCTGCTGCTAACGTCTTGGTGCCAGATACCTGAGCACACCTTCAGAGGGCTAGTGGAGACCATGCCTCGACGGGTGAGGGCTGTTTAGGGGCAAAAGTGGGCCCTACACAATATTAGGCAGGTGGTCACAATGTTATGGCTGACCTGTGTACAATGCTTTAGCCAAAAGTGAATAAAAATATACTTTAGTGCATTCATTAAAACATGTTTTGGCATCAAGTGTTTGGAGGAGAAGACACAATATGATAAAAGGCTTTCAGAACAAACACAAACCTGTATAATACAACCACACAGGCTGCAGCAACTGACTGCTGTTGTTAAAACTTATGGTGACACATGAAATACGATCCAGGAAGACTTCAGGAAAACTTTCATGATTTTGACGGCTTAGAAGAAGCAACTAAAGTGTACTTAGAGAGCACTTACGCGGCTTATAATTAACTGAAACTAGATTTCACAACTCATAAAATCATCACGGCAGCCAACGATTTTCGCCTTCTATATAAAATCACTTTTCTTTGCAGTCCAGCAAAACTTGAGCCAAAAAGTTCCACTACATTTCCGGACAACCCTGGGTTTTTTTGGCACCGAGCTGCGCCCCTGAACAGTCCTCGTTCAAATAATTAATGGGGCTTCTTTTTATCACACAGGGCTAAAGTCAGGCTGAACGCAGCCTAGCGGCTTCTCTCAGTGCTTTCCAACTTCCAGTGGCTCTCAGCACCGAGCCCATTTGTTCCTACTGAAGAGTTTAAAAATGGCTCATACGTATGTGCTCGTCTTTTTTTCAAGCGCTCAGTAAAATCCTACAGCAGCTGGGCGCTAAAGTTTTTAGCAACAGGAGTAAACAGAGCATTTGTTGGGGACTATTTTCAGCTGTGGATTAATACACATTTGGCAGCTTTGTGAGTATTTACAAGAGGACGGTTATTTTGAGATTGACACCGAATAAACTACAGTGGCTATTTTTAACAGTAATAAAGGAACATTTTATCCACGACAACAATGTGGCTCACTAATGGGTTTTTAATAGTTTGCTGAACACAATTCACAGTTGTTTTTTAAGCTTTTCACGCAGCTTGTACATGAAAAAATATATTACTAGGCGCATCCTTGAAATCAAGCTGATTCTTTGGGATGCTTTGGCTTTTTATGTAGTTAAAAAAAGTTGTAGCAAAGATTTCTAAGCTGGAAAGAAATAGTCAGGGAAATAAAACATGTAAGGAGAGTAGCCAGCAGTGTGCATCATGTAACATGTAGTCTCTTAATCTTCCTTTACAGTACTCTCTATTGATTTATCTGTCACCTCGCTGTGGAGCCAAGCAGAATACCTGAAAAAAATCACTACTTTATCGAAGAGGGTCTTGGGTGTTTCATTAAGTGCACTTTAGTCCGGTCAAGAATCCTCTCCCTGCTAATTGCACTTATAATGAGACACTCTACAGATCTCTGCTGTCTTATTGAGGCTGCCTCAGCTCTCTAAATAACATTATATGGCCTCTTCATCAGAGGCAAATAAACTGACCGCGACAGAGAGCACACACACACGTACACACACCACCACCAGCGCCATACATAAGCACATATACACAAACAAAGCACACACAGTCAAGAAGAAAAAAAACGCAGTGTTGAGGAAGAATCCATCTATCCCCTGAAGTCTTCATTACCTCATTGAAGCCGTTTATTCCGCAGAGGTTAAATCTGCTGCTCTGGACTTAATTTACAGCCAGCAGACGTGTCGCTTTGGCAGCAACACAGGGGTCCTCGAGCCTCAGAGGGGCTGGAGCATCACCGTCTCATAACACAGGACATGTAGAGCTATGCAATGTCTTTGCAATATGTACAGTATGTCACAAGAGTCAACGAGAGGCACTATGGCTTTCAGCCTGCTCTTTTTATTTTCTAAAGGACATAATAACTCACTCTAATACGTTTTCTTCTTTTATCTGAAGCAGCCCATTCAACAAAAAGCCTCACAAATGTTTTTTCAGCCTCAGCACAGAATTTATTTTCTCTGCTTTCCGTCTGAAAGCTAAAATACGACACCGGAGTTTTTTTTTTTTACCCACATTCTGAGCCAATTTAGTGTCTACTACTTTACTGCTGGCACAATCTGAGCTGCAGCTACAGCTCTCTTGGGGTTTCGATAGCACGCCTATGGCCCCAAAGACTCAAGAGACTAGTTGTAATGAAAGACCGACTATCCATTTAGTCAGTGTTATAATTACCTGAGGCCTCACACCGGCCCAGGCCCTCTGTAGTCCCCCGTGAGGCCTACTGACACCTCTACCAGCACCTGTAGCTGCGCTGCCTGCAAGCGCGCCCTCTGTGCCGAGCCGTGTCGTTAAATTGATTTATTTAAGTGTTATGCAGATAATATACCAATTGTGTGAGATACTTATAACACACTCCATCTGCCAGTCGCCGATCACACAACATTAAGAGAACATCTGTACCTGCTTGTGTCTCCTGCAGATGTGCATGTCTAAAAAACATGACATTCAGTTCAATTAAATTCAACCTGGCAGTTTTAATTCAATAAGTGTAACAAAAAAAACACAATTGTAATTACTGCAATGACAGAAAAGTGCTAATTATTATATATAACGATTAGTAGACATATTTAGTCCTACAGGAAATTTGAGGAGAATAACGTGGTGATTGTTGCCAGTGTTTGTGCATCGCTCTCTTACAGTATAAAACTATGTCTCATTATTTGTGTGACACTGTGTGCATGCTGACAAATGTACACTTAAACAGGGAGCCATCCTGGCTTTAGCTGCATATTCGTGGCACTGCGTGTTCGCATCTTTTAACACAGAAGCAGGCAGACAGCTACATTATTATTCTGCTTTGCACTCTCCTCTCCTGGGTGAGCCGAGCACAAAAGGCACCATTATAATCTGCACCTCTGTTTACAAGGTGTGACAGCTAATGTGACTTTCTAAGCATTAATTATTAACATTCACCACACCTTTCTTTCTATCTATATTCAGCTTTAACAACTTTTTTTCTCCCCGCACAACTTCATGTCTGAGTCTTTGAAGTAAAGAAGCAGATGCTCAGTCGTGCCCTCGATGACCTTCAGCATGCGACCTAGTGTTAGTGTTTGTAACACCAAGGTTAAAAACAGGCGGAAATATTAAAGTTAATCTCTAAATTGCTTGAATTCTTTTTCTCTTTTTTTCTATTTTATTATAATTTTCTTTTTATTGATTTTTGGATTTCTTTAATTTTGTATCTTTTTATGGCTCAGGCAACTGACAATACAAAAATGTCATGTCATGATTATCCTGGACGAGTGTAAATAATTTGTTTGTTGCCTTTTAGTGAAAAACAAAGAAATGATAGAAATAAGATAAATTATAAGCTTTACCGGCAAAAATAAGGGATGAAATAATAAACAGAAAAAGGTATAAATATAGCTTTAGAAAAAAAGAAGAAGAAGCATCTCTCTCTACATGTCCCGGCCAGCCAAATCCAGATCTGACCCCCACTGAAAACCAAGATGAAGATGACCGTTACAAGCCATCGAACAAAGCAGAGCTGCTTGAATTTTTTGAGAGGCCAAATGTCACCCAACAGCAACGTGACAGACTGGTGGAGAGCATGCTGAGGTTGCATCTTTACAGCGCTTATTTTCTGCTAATAAAACACCTGTGTGAGAATATTATATTTGGAAGTAGGAGAAATGTTGTTCACAATAAAACAAAAGTCTGACTTTTTTCACTCCTGTCTCGATCGCTGCTTGTGTCGTATAAACTCTCAGATGTACGTCGCTTTGGACAAAAGCGTCTGACTGTAACATTGTAAAAGTTAATTGTACACAAACACAAACCTATAAATAGTACAACCAGAGAAAACACATTTACAGCTCCGGAAAAATTAAGAGACCACTGCAAAAATATGACAAGCTAGCTCGACTGCTTTTTAAAGTCACTCATGATAAAAAAAAGAACTCATCTTGAGTGTTTTCTTGGTTAAATCCTGCACTTAAAACTTATCATCCCTTGGCAAAAAAATAGGAAAACATATTTTAGCATTACATGTTTTTGGTTATTTGCTAAGTGTTTATTTTAAGTAACACTTATCCACTTTTTTAAGGTCTGTGCCACTGCTCATTTAACATCCAAGTCTTCAAAGCAAACTCAGTAACAAACACAAATCGAGCACATTAAGACCCGTCCATCTGGACGTCACCAACGTCCCTACACAGCAGCTGCTCCGTGTTCTCTGCTCTCCATCAAGCCTCCGACCACCATCTCATTCAGTATCATCACGACACGTCACACACGACTGTATGAGCGGTGAATCTTGCTCTGATTTTGAGTCTTAATTTAAATGAAAATGGATCGACTGATTCTCAACAATCTGCCTCATCTAAAAGAGCTCTTTGAACGTACGACGTAGGACCGATTGGTGAAAGGTCTTATGATATTCTTTACGCTTTTGATTTATAAAGAATTCAATGTTTTACATTTTGACAGAGATTTCCGTCATTATGCAACAAAATGGAGCTCAACAGTTGTTACTTTTAGGTGTAGATGCCCTCCATGTGAACTGATACATTCCTACACACAGCTGCAGTTCTGCGTTATTTAAAGCTGCCGTTCTCAACTGGTGGGTCGGGACCCAAAAGTGGGTCGCGGAGCTGTTTTCAGCGGGTCGCAAGTTGTGGCAAAAAGTCGATGCTGTGCTTTTATTTTGAAGGACATGTGCTTCCTGTGACGTGCGTGCAGTAGCAGCGTAGTTCAGTCGCACCACAGTATCCCCTGATTGGGTAATCCCAGCTACAGTTACGTTCTTTAATGTTTATTATTTATGATGCAGTTTTTAGCATATTTCTGTGGAAGGGATATTTTCCCATCATGCACTGCCACCATTGTGCTTGACTATTATACTGCTGTGTTTTGTGAAGTTGGCATGCTGTGATGTTACGTTCGGTCTCAGGTCCAAACTGCACAATTTTTCTTTACAGAAATTTAAGTGGTTGCAACAATTAACTTAACAGTCAAATGATCAATACAAAGTGTGTTTGCTTGTTAAATGTGTTGTGCCTCTTGTGTCTGCGCTTTTCACTTCTTGGCCACATTAAAGTATAAAAAGTGTTATTATCATGAAGGTAGAATTAAAGGCTTAGTAATGCATTAGGTTTTACGGCTGCACTTAATATCTACTTTAGAAATGTACATTACTGAGTTTCTGCCACCTACTGTGTTAATATTAATTAATGCTCTGACTTCTACAGTTGTCATTATTTCCATTATGAATCATCTGTTACGTTGTTGTTTTCTCCGTCTCTAAGA
Source organism: Semicossyphus pulcher (assembly GCF_022749685.1). Classification (NCBI taxonomy): domain Eukaryota; kingdom Metazoa; phylum Chordata; class Actinopteri; order Labriformes; family Labridae; genus Semicossyphus; species Semicossyphus pulcher. The sequence goes on from NW_027211681.1 coordinate 10,592,628, forward strand.
TGAAGGCTACAATGTCGGAAAAACTTTTCATCGTTTCCTACAGCTGGATGTGATCTTCAGATTTCTTGTTGCGTTTCTGTTTAACCACAAATGTTTCATATAAAAGGGGAACAAACCGAGAAGCTGAAACTACAGCAGGTAATAACGGGCATCTCCGCTTGAAAAATGATTTAAACCCTCATCAAAATAGTTGCAAATACATTTTCTCATCATCCCACACGAACCTGGAATATTTATTTCAGGATCCAATTGCACAGATCCAATCCTACACAATCTCGGTAATGTGAGCCCACACACTCCCCTCCACTTAGGCCTAAATGTTGCAGCAGAGCCGCAGACACACGGGTACACGTCCTCTTTTTCACTTTCCTCACCCTCCAATTTACCCCCCTCTGAGGTTTGCTCTACCTTTCGGCGTCGCCTCCGTCTCACTGATCACCTGTTCTCCTGCTTTGTTGCAAGATAAATAAATAACAGACGACTGCAGCTCTTCCCCCCCCCTGAGCCTGTGTTGTTCCTTCATGTTGGAGTCATCCTCGCTTCTGCAGATGTCTGCTCTCCAAACGAGCTCCAAGATTCAAATCAAGGGTAATTCATTCATGCTGCTGCCTTCACTGACGGTCATTATGGAGACTCTGACACTTAACCAACCAAGTGGCGATGTGATGTGTCTCCAGTGGTTCCCTTGGAAAAGATAAACAAAAGCAGGATTTGTTTTCTAACTTACAGCAGGTATAATTACTGTTGTTTGGCAGATTACACGAGTGGATTACGCCGCAAACAACATCTGAAACAAGACTTTTTTTTAAATCATTAAAGAAAGCCAAGCCTGTTGATGAGCAGCGCCACACAGATCCGTTTCTTCCTCTGATCGTATCAAATATTTTTGTTCCTCCGCTTTCTCTCATCCTCCCCCTCTCCCTCTTTGAAAACATAATTATCATCTTATCGTGCCCTCTTAGCAAAGCCATCTGCGTGACTTGATTTCATGAATCCTGATGTCTCTTTCTCCAGCTCCTTTTTGAGGACACCGTCAAATATTACTCAATCTCGTTCAGCTATCAAACCCTTCGCCGGTTCCTCTCATCTCCGCACCTCCACCCGTAGATCTTGTCTTTTGTTCGGCCTCTTCCGTCCCTCTGAGAAACTATATGAACTAAAACCCCTCTGACTTTGCTGAAGCGCTTCAAACGGCCTCCCTTCGGCGTGTTATGAGTAGTGACAGTTTCTGATTATGTTTCTGCACGAGCCAGCCCAGACATCCTGATGGTGTTATTAGTGAACACAGGGCGAAACACAGATCCAACACTGCGATAACAAAATCACTTTTATAGCAACAGCTACAGTTTGTACTGTTCCGTTAGAGCAGAGCCAGCACAAACACATATCAGAGAGCCGTGTTTGAGCGCCTGCTGACTTCAGAAACAGAGCAGCCGAGCAGTTTGGGTAGAGGCGGCATCACAGCGTCGGGCCCTCTTTTCTCTATTCTTAGCTCTTCCTCCGTCTCTCGCAGTCACACATGACTAGGTATAGAAGAGGAGAGGTAGAAGAGGCATCTTGAGTCTCTGTCTCGAACAAAAACGGGATGGTGCTCGCTTCCCATTTTATTAAATACTGTCAGTCTTTTTTTCTAACTACCACTTTAACCTGAGGGACGATTAACATTTAATCCAACCATCTGTTTGTTTTCAAAATTCACAGAGTACAACACGAGCACATCTGACCCACAGCTAGCTCCGTTTGTCCTCAGTAAATTACACTGTTCTCTTTGTTTGGAAAATGGAGAACGTTGAACACATCACCAAACCGTCTGAAGGGAAGGGTGTTTTCAAACTGATGCAACAATCATGGATGAATGTGCGGCCGGCTGCTGACTCTGTGCCATGCTGTGTGACTGAATGGAGCGACATAAATTTTACATCGTAGTTTAAAGTTCCCCTCCAGACACGTTTTAGAGGATGTTTAAAAAGCTCTGTTATCATTAATATTAAGTTTAACATGGTTTTCCCACAGAAAAAGAAAAAAATGCAACGGCCAACACCGCTGCTGTAAAGACTGCTGAAAGAGCATTAAAGTCATAATGTTTAAGATTTTCATTTAAAAAAATGTCTGTTAAGTCACTATCTATGGCTGAATGAGGTAACACAATGGTGATTGAGCTTGACCCACTGATGAATTTGCATTTGCAGTATTACAGACTGGGTGTCTGTGGCGACTTTCACAGAAAAAATCACAAGCGGCGCACAGTTAGTGACGTGTTTTCCATCAGCCAGCTGTGGTTGGTCTGCCAGAGAGGGTAGGCGGAGCTAAGCGGCTGCTTTTCCGCTCTCTGCAGGTGTTGCAAAGTAAACAGTAATCTGCTATGGCTGAACAAACAAAGAAAAGATGGATGACTACAACTTCAAAAAGAAGTGAAAATCCAAAGAAAAAGAAACAAACTCGACGCTCAGATGAAGCAAACAGTCTGAAAAGGAAAGCGACCGTCAGCCAGGAAAATCAAGAGTTACAACCAGAGCCAACCGTGGACGTCACACATGCAACACTGTCTGGATATCTGGGAAGTGTGCTGCCGCAATGACCGTTTATCACCACAGGTGCCGCCAAAGAGAACGAAACTGAGATCTTCTAGATTATCACTTTAAGATAGCGAGCATTAGAGGGAACATGCAGAGATTCAGCCTTACATGTCGGAGCCTCATTCAGACCCGGATATACCCAGATAGTAGATGTATCAGAAGGTCCTGAGTCTAATCATTCGAATAGGAAAAGTTAATGTGAGTGAAATGATGGCTGCGTCTTCTCCCAAGGGTCACTGAGCCACATGTCTCACTGACATTCCATCACTACAGTGACGTATTTCAGACGGACAATTCAAGATCATTTGAGTCCTGTCGATGTCTAAGCAACACACTCTTGCAAGACCTGAAAAAACAGATCTGTCTTCACTTGTGAAAATGTGAATCTTTGCTGAACTTCCCTGATTGATTTAATTGATTGTTTTTGCAGGGGGGAAAAGTAAGCCACGCCCACTTGGGAGACGGGAAGTGTAATTGATTTCTTATCATTTGCATAACTAGTAGTGATAGTTGTCACGGAGGATATTTGGCGTTAGCAGTTGCTACACATCCAAGGCAATCCACCATTATGTTACAGTGTTAACTTAAGGTGGCCAAACTTTCACTGTGCTAATGCTAACTCTGCATACCGACACATCCGCTCTCTCCTACACGAGAGGTTTCAGGTTTCTTTCTTGCCCGGGGTAGATCTGAGTCTCAGTTTTAAGGGAACAAACATTTCCACATGTAGTAGAGGAATGTGAAAACACCTCTCTGATTAAACACTTTAGAGGGATAAAATTCAGTCGGATATTTTATGGAAAATTCACCGAACAAAAACACATTTTTGAGTCCAGGGATCTTTGGAAAAGCCCGTCGTTTGTGGAGCTGTTGAATAGCATTGCTCACACTGAAAGTCGTGTCTATTTAGTAAATGCTTTTGTCGATACAAATAGAACGGACACATTTTAGAATCACCTCCCTCACTTACCTAAACGCTCCCTTAAATCCTTCCTCACGTTATAGCCATCATGAAGGTACGAGTTACTGCACAGCTGTTGGATTAAGCAGGAATAAGATTCTTCAGAGGAAGGTGACAGCTTAAAGACTGAGGGAATTTTAGCCATGAAAACTGGAGTGAATGCATTCTTGTCTTTTTCAGCTTGTGCTGTGTGGATCATTTCTTGAAACATTTTGAAAATGCAGCGTGATGGAGGTACTTCAGAGGCATTGTGTGACTACTTTGCACTTGTCTCCCTCCCTCTCTGCGGCTCTGAGTAAACAATAAACACCAGGCTGCTCAGCACCTGTAATCCTTCAACCACTCAATCAACATTTGTAAAGCTGCTCACATGAGGCACGTATCCAAAACTGAGTCAGCCAGCTGTCTGCGAGTCCCAGCGTCAACATCCTGACGCCCATGTATTCAATGTGGCCACTTTGTTCGCGGCCCTCTGATGGAAACAGGGGCCGCACCGCCCGCCTGATCCAACCCACTCCTCAGAAACATGCAGCATCACGACGCTGCAACAACACGCCCCTCCTAGGCCTCGTTGCTGATACACTCAGCACTACATCTGTCTACAAAGCTTCCTCCTTCATCCACTGTCTGTGAAGCTCCCTCTGGATTTACCGCCTGCGTCTGGATCTGTGCCTGTCTGTCTCTTTCCCCCCCCGTCTGCCACGCCTCAACCCCTCGCCTGCTCTCTGTCATGTTCCCTCCACACTGTTTTTTCAGAGGAGAGATCTGCCCTAGGAACACAGTTCTCATGCAGCCATTTCAAGCCTGCAGCGTCAGCCAATAGCCAACTGTTGAGACAGAAGATGAAGTTTTGATTGAAATATTGTGGTGAGGGATTCAGGGAGCTGAAAAAGTGCAGAGTCTGTGCAGCATATGTGAGTAAGGAGCAGAATATGGTGGGTCTGTCTCACTGCGGAAGCTGTAGTGTGGTGAGGGAGGGACATAACTAGCTGTCACACACCTCCTCTTAGTCACGCTTCAACAAAGAGAGGCATCATAATTAGATAGCTGCATCAGGTTGTGAGTCAGTGCATGCAAATGTGGAAAGAAGAGATACAGGAGCATTAGCTAGCTTAAAATAATCCAGCCAAGAGAATAATCCGCAATACCACCAAGAGACAAAACCTGGCCTCGCTCCAGAGGAAGCAGATCGTTCTCTGTAGCGATGTAGGAATGTTCGCGCACATGATGATGACGACAGCTGAAGTTCAAACACACTTGAATTTAAAGTCCATTCTGCGCTCGTGAACTTCATGTGTGAATTCTTTCCTTTTCCGACTTTATCTCCTCTCTCGTACGCCTTGTCACATCGCCTCTTAGACAAGGCTTCCCATTATCTTTACACGCCCCTCCAACTTTTAAATGTGCATTTTATCAGCCCAAGCTCCTGAGCGGCTGCTGAAAGGAGCACAAGCTCAGCAATAAAATAGGCTCCGGCTTTCCCCGCTCTGCTCCTTTATACGGCGACTATTGTCTCGACCTGTTTTCCCTTATGAAGCGGCACGACTCGCCGTTTTGATGGGCTTATTGAAGCTTCTGCCTTGTTATCCCTTATCTCCACGCCGGCCTCGCTCACGGAGAGCAGAAACAGAATGTGTGACGGAAAAGGACAATTTGTCTTTAGCATTATGGGAGGGTTTTTTTCCCCTCATCCTCTTGTCCTTCTCTTCCTATCCTCTTGCTTATAATGGGAACAAATCGACAGCTGCTGTAGACTTCTACACTTATTGGGCAAACTATTTACTAGAGAGTTTAACAACTTAGAAAACAAGACTAGGTTAATGTGCGTTTGTTGGCAGTGTGTTACAAGGCCTGTCCTTATGAGGCTGATGACAACGTGTTTGAAAGCAGGTGCGCGCTGCGGACGTAGGTGAGGACAGCGGACGAGCAGCGGAGGAGCAACCCCGCCTACTCCCTGAACAAAGTATCCAGAGCCGTATAGACACAGAGTCGCGTCAGTGGAGGTCCAATGATCTGCCATTGCGATGTCGGGACTCTCTCTCTACGGCTCTGAAAGTACCGTCACTCACTCACTCAGTCGGTCAGCCAAGAAAGGACAAAAGTTATTCTCTCACAGATTCTTGCTCTTCAACTTTTTGTTAAGGGCCAACATCTAGACAAAACGATTACGGAGTGATGTGCAGGATCGCTGTCACGAAATCGCACAGCCCAGAGAACGTCTTCCACTTTTAATGAAACACAAAGCGCAGCCATTTCCTCATTTAAACCCATCCTTGAGGCAAGTTTCTCAAGAGGCACCAGATGTGTCACCACAAATGACACAATGCTGCATTATCTAACGTCCAACAGGAAACATCTGTAGAGCAGCTTCAGCACATTATTTACACGTCCTTTGCTCTTTAGTGTGAAATGACCACAAAGAGGACGATTTCTGAGCTTACATTAGAGCTGAATGAATAAATAACACAGGAAGCGTAATTGTTAGATATTAGCTGGTATGACTCAACACTGTAAATGATTTGGATTCTGGGATGCAGTTATGACTGCAGCTGACATGATTAGTCGATTTAATGGTGAGACAATTAGCTTTTATAGATTATCAAGCAAAGAAATCGCAGCACAACCTGATTTCTGTTTCTTAAATGTCAGAAACTCTGTTAATACCTCCGAATTGGACAAAACAAGAAGTTAAAGGATGTCAGCTTGCACTCTAGGCAACTGTGTCAGGCAGTTCCCACTACTACGACTGTTAATCCATCAAAAATAGCCAATAGATTCATCATAACGTAGCGGCCGAACTTGGGACCATTTTGACGAAGCAGATTTCCCCTCAGCAAATTCACAACTTGTTGATTTCTAGAGAAAAGTTTGTCCCTCACTGCTCGCAGACACACAAACAAACAGTCGACTCCAATCGTCTGCCTACCTTGAACATTGCCAGCCCGGATCTCCTCTCTGCTCTTCAGAACTGGCATGATGGAGTGATCTGGGATTCGACTCCTCCTCTCATAGCCTCGGATGAAGGGATGGTAGGACAGATGAAGTCGCACGCGGGAGGCCGGAGTGGGGTCTTCGCAGCAGGGAAGGGCGTGAGCGGAATTGGGGATTGGAGATAGGTGGGCGACGCTGGGGCGTTAGAAGTGAGGGGGAAGACCACTTTGTTTGTGTGATAATAAGTAAGAAATTAACAATAACTAGCGTGGAGTCATTCACTTAACTTCTACATGTGTTAGCATGAAGACTGTGTTTGCAGTGGTTTGCTTAAAAACAAGGATTTTACATATAAAGAGGCCAAAACAGATTACTAAACTAAAATACTTTTGACACAAACTTTAGGAATTTTAAAAAGTTGACTCAAACGTCAGCGAGCGTCTGAACTAAAAAATGATCGACAGGAAGTGATGAAGGTGCGCTCTTTCATTCCTCTCTTTCCATCCGATTCTCTCTCCCCTTCCTCCTCCAACGCTACCGATGAAGCTCGCCCAGGTCCCCTCCCAGAAGTCTGCGAGTGTGTGAACACAGTTGCCTTGGAGATGAGGAGATGAGCAGCAGCGCGTGTGTGTGTGTGTGTGTGTGTGCGTGCGCACTCCTCTTCTTCCCTCCCTTCCTTCCTTCCTCCTTCTTCTTCTTCTTCTTCTTTGGCTTTCTTCCTTGCCTTTGCTTGCTTTAGCCGGTCATGATCATGGGTTTGCCAGGCCCGCTGTGCGCTCTCCTCTTTCTCAGTCTGAGGGGAGAAGGAAAAGAAGCACAGAGTCAGATGGCAGAGCGCGGCTGTGGATGGATGTGCTGTCGGTGTGTACACACAAGTCAATTGCCTCAGAGGTCAAGGCTTAGCTCAGTCAAGCCGCTGTGTCTACATGCCCCCTTTCACTGCAATCTGAATGTGCTGAATGTTGTTGCCTGGTAATATTTCTGTGCTGTTTCTCTCCTTGGACATGCTCACAGCCTTTGTTTGATACTTTAAATCCAGTGTTTCTCAAACAGCAGGTCCTGACTGGTGCTAAAAGAATATTAGGTTCATCAACAGAAATGTAGCCGTGCTGTAAATATCAACTTGTGGTTTAAATGTTTTACGTTTTAACCTTTTAGATTTCTGCTATTTAACTATCTCACAAGGTTTGACGGTAATGTAATCCATACTTGTGTCTCAATGATAGTCGGCTAATATGGATTAATCCTGATTGATGGGACACAAAATGATACGCCAAAATATTTTTTAACAAAATGTTAGTATCTAGCTTCCGTATCGTGACGTATTTCCGAGTGAAACAGGACGTGCAGGCGGGACATATCGTTAGAGGGTTTTGATTGGATCGTTGAGAAGAGACGTTCTCCACAGCGCAGTAGCTAGCTAACTGACCGAGCGTTCTTGGTGCTCTGCGGCTAAATGTTGCAGATTGATTGGCTGAAATTGTTTGGTGCTAACTTACGTAAGCACGCGTGAAATTTAGTTTTACCGGAAGTTAAAATGATCAGATTTTGATATAAGAATACGAAGAAATGGATTTTCTGTATTTTTTTTGCCTATATTGTCAAACAGATGCACAATATTACCGGGGATGTGATCTAAAAGGACTAAAATGACATTTTTCATTTTACCTCGACTTTAAAGCTCCTGTGAGGAACTTTTGGTTTGTGTTGATTTTGGCGCCCCCTGTGGACAAAGCCGTACCTCTTATCTCTTTGCTGATTTTGTCCTGTACATGCTAAAGTGTTGCTTTTTAAAAGAAAATCTCCTCCTGCTTTCTTTAACAGTCATATGTGTGACTCACTTTAAATGTCTGCCCCGGAAAATGTAAACAAAGGCAGCGTGCAGTTAATCGCTTCGTCTGACACCTACCCCCCCGCCAGCAGCTTCAGACATTTAAAATAACTACATAGAAATAATCAATGTTGTTGCTGATGGTCTGGTTTGCTTTTGTAGGTCATATAGAGTCATCAGAATTAATTTCAGTCTGTTTCATAACCATCAGAAAACTCCTCACAGGAGCTTTAACAGAGAATTTATGGATTCCATAGTTTAACAAAGGCTTAGACAAATCTTAATTTTCTATGTCATTAAAGGAAAGCGTTACACAACTGTTGACTGAACGAAAGGAAACATTTTAGGGCGTCACTTTGACCTTTGTGACGGATGTTTCTTGTCTATTCTCCAACGTCTTACAGTTTCAACATTTAACTGAATCAAGACACAAATCCACGTATTGATCGGTCCTGAAAATAATTGTTACTTACATACTTACTAGCCATAGTGATGCATGTTCTGAAAACTCTCTGACTCTTAAGAGATGAAAGAAGTTTTCTCTTTAACACACACACACATGCACAAAGGGATATATCTGTATCAGCAGATGTGAATGTGTGGATCGGAGCATTTTGAGGAGGTCGGGCGTGTCCGTACACAAACACGTAGCTTTGGTAAAACAGTCAGGGAGATCTGCATGTGAGGAATTTTAATCCTGTCTGGCAGCGTGATGAATTATTCATTCAACAAATTTTATTTACAAAAATCCATCTTACTCTCCGACTCCTTCAAAGTCGAATTATCTCTCACTCCTATAATAGCGTTAAAACGACACTGATAGCTTCACTCGTGCAGAATTAGTATATCCTACGTACATCCTTCAGTAAAGCTCAGCAGAAAACAACTTGTTTGTTAAGTTCCTCTGCTGGGTAAAGCATCAACAGCTGTTTAAAATGTTGAATCATGTTATTATGTTCAAGTTATTCCAAATCTTAACACAGTTTTAATGACTTCTCTCTTAAACATAAATCCTTCATTAGGCTGAAATCCAAGAGGTGCGCACGCCCATTAAAAGCCTTTATATTTAAACCAGCGTATGCTCACAGCGTGTCCGCAGCCCACCACTCTTAAGGATGACGTCCTGAATCATTTAGACTGTTTGCGCTTTAAGGCGCTTGGTTAAAATCAACTTGAAACTTTTAGGGCAGCAGCCCACACTTCCACTCTGTTAATGGAGAATATCTGAGAGGAAGAGGAAGAGGAAGCCACCATTAGACACTTGTTGTGTTTTTAGTCTGTGCCAAAGAGCCGTCACAGTGAGCGACAGAAGCGTTGTTGTTAATGCCAGTTTTTAACTTATCTACCAAGATTTTAGCACATGATTTATACTTATATATAATTAGCTTTTTGTGGGTCTTACTTTATTTACTTAGCAATTGAATTGATCAGATATATCACGAGCATTCTCAACTCAAGACTTCTGGAAGAAGACCTCTAACGCAACATCGGATCACTTTGGAAATATATGATGCACTCTGAGATATTCAGCCTACCACGAGTGCAGCGTACTTATTAAGGTCATGCTGGAGAGTCTGATGCTGTAAAGCTGGTGTATACGTCGCATTAGATCTGTGATTCATTTTCAGAGATCTGTTGCATATCCATCGAGCAGGAAACAACGAGAAATGTAGTGGGGGAGGGATAAGGAGGAGGAGGAGGAGGAGGAGGAGGAGGGCAGCAGCAGCAGCACAGCATTGGTTAACAAACCTCAAACAACTAAAATGCACAATAAGGAGAGGGAGAGGGCTGAAATAGATGCATGTGAATGCATGCACCTGCACACCGCACTGGACTAGCTGAGCGAGTCAACAGATGTTAGCTGATGGGAGATATTCGACTTCATCCACTTTTGGCTCGTGTCTGCCGGGGAATAGAAATATTCCTCGACATGATAAAGCTCTCGTGCTAAAGAGAGAAGTGGTTACGTGTTCAACTCTTAGAGATACAAAGAAAACATACAGGAAATGGATAAAGATCAAAAGCCTGATAAACACGCGATTAGTCGCAGCAGGGTGAAGGAGAGGTTCAACGGGAGAAGCAAAAAATAGTCTTCACAGCGAACCTGCTGATGAAAGCTCATGCAGAACACGTTTCCATCATGCGGACGGTCAGATGCAAACACACACACATGCTCACATTTAGTGCACACACAGGTCGTGCATGTGCATAACACTCAGTTGCGAGGAGGAAGTGGGTGCTGTATCAATTCACTACTCACCTAATTAACTCTTTTCTGTAACACATAATTTATAGACTGTAGTGGAGATGTTTTACAGAGGAGCAGAGTTGAGACACAAAAGCAAAGACAGAGCAAAACGAGTGGTCCTTCATATTCCTTCATGGTGACATCCCACTCTCAGAACCATCAAGAAAGAGGCGTTTATTTAGCCACGTTAACGGTCCGTAAGAAAAAGGGGAAAAAGGGGACTAAAGTGGCGCGTGTGTGGGGCCTATATGCCGCTGGGTGTTTCCAATAAAGCTGAGTGCACAGTCAATTTCAGGCAGGTGTCCACGGATATATAGGCTAAAAACTTACAGTCTAGCAGTGGTGACGCTTTAAAACAGCGCTCCCAAAAAGGTGTGGCAGCGAGAAGTAGAGACGAAGCATCAAACACAACGTCAAAGATAAGGAGGAAAACGTGACAGAGCTGGAGAGAGAGGAAGTGATGAGATGAGGTCTATTTTTATCTGTCTATCAGTCTGTCTATCTACCTGCACACTGTCTATTGCACCTCAAATCCACCGCAAGGCATTACCCACTTAATCCACTCTTCAACATCCAACTAATGCCAACCGGTCTCTCTCTCTTCCCTGATAGAGGAGGAGGATGAAGACGAGAGCAGAGGGAAGAGCTTCAGGGATGAAGAATGAAAACTGATTAAAGAGAGGGACGGGAAAACTTTGAACATGCAGAAGCTCAAGGGTTCGTTTCTATTTTCGATGACGACAGTGAGCGTGTGTGTGTTTGTGTGATGGGAGGCAGTAAAAGAACTAATGGCAGAATGAAAATGAGCATAAATCAAGCATGAAATGGGATACTCTCTTAATAACTCCAGATGGCTATTAGCTCCAAACTTTGAATGCACCTCAGTAAATAACATGAACTAACTTTAGACACAATATCCACAACTTTGCCAAATTGTAATGAATAGTAACAGACGCAAAAGCTGCCTAGAAATAAATGTAATTTTCCTTGAAACTTAATTTCTCCTCCTTCGATACGACAACAGGTTGCGCAACAAATGAAGCATCTTCATCAAAAGCAGAGCGGGTGAATTAAAGGTGGACAGATACAAAGATTTCCCAAAGACGACAATCAAAGATGCGTTGACTTAATGAGAAGAACAGAGGGGGCGGAAACGGTGCGAGACCAGACCACTATCGACTGACTGAATATCGTTCTTTTAGGCATAGTTTAGTGTGCGAGTGCATGTGTGTGTTAATGTGTGTTTTATGTATACGTAAAGCACACACAAATACACACAGACAGACAGATAGACAGACACTAAACGATAGTTAACCTACCTAGAGTTACATTTAAGAATCCCGCAAGAGTGTGATGCAAAGAAAATGGGTGTGGAGGGACCAAAAAGAGAAGGAAAAGGGGAAAAAGTCAATCATGAGGAGTTTTTAAGTTGTCTTTGAAGAAAATTCATCCAAGTTCATAAAACATCAGACTTTAGAGACAGAAAGAGGCGATAGGAGGGAGGGGGTGATGAACTGACGGCAGCAGTTAGGGATGAAATGGCAAGGAGAGACCGACAGGTATGAGACGGTTTGGTGAGAGGGATGGAAGAGTGGAGAGGAGGAAAGAAAGGACAAAAATGAAAACAAAGTCCTCCCTCCGTTTTCCTCTTCTCTCACTCATAAATAGAGAAAATTATACACCAGGTAGATGGAGAAATAAATGAGGAGGCAAATGACGGAGAGAGAGACTATATGAAAAGATGAAGCACCTCCCAGCACCGCGATGAGGAATAAGAAAAATATAAAACGAAAGAAAAAATTGAATACTCCAAAGCCTTCCGTTTTTGCTCTGTTTAGTGATGCGAGGGGTGGGGGGGGGCTGTCAGTTATCTCCCCCCGCTCCCTGCAACTGGTCAGTCTTCTTTTATCTTCTGTCCTCCTCAAAGCAGGATGCTCCCTTCCCTTCAGATGAGCTGTAACCCTTTGCCAACACAGCTGTTAGACATGGCACTCAGGCTGGATGCATGCTGGGGTGCTGCTACCCAGAGATACACAGAGTGGAGCCGAAACACACCTCTGGCTGGCATGGAGCGCAGAGCATAACTCAAACTGCACTAACTCGCTCTCCTCCGCCTCCGAGAGAGAGAGAGAGAGAGAGAGAGCGAGAGAGAGGGAGAGGGAGCGAGAGATGTGGAGGTGGGTCCCTCTATAGGATTGTGAATTAGAAAGATGCTACAGTAAAGAAGGGCTGTTGCAACAATTGTCAAGAAAATTGTTCCTATAAAGAAAGCAATAGCTCCCTCTGTTGTCAGGCCGTGCTCAGAGATGAAAATAAAATGAGCTAAATTTGGAGATCAGTTACTTACAAATCACCTGTCATTCCCAAAGATTTCCATTGGTCCTCCAGAATATGTTACCCAGCTATCTAAAAAATGTATTTTACACAGTATTCCCTCACTATCAATGTGCAAGTTTTCTGCTTCAATCAAAGTCTAAAACCTGTCAAAGTTTGTAACAAATTATCGGGGAAAATGTAATTTACATTTATTAGAATTGTTTTGTCTGAAATAACAATATAAACAATATTTACTCCAATACAGCATTCTTTCATAGATACAAGTTACTGAAAAGAATTATACTTTTTTATAGTCTAATTAAGCTTGATAATGTTCAGCGAGCAGGTTGTTCAAGAAAGAAACCAAGAAAGGTTTTAAAAAACTTGTTTCACCTTGAACGCCTCACCGCGGTGAAGTTAGTTTTATATTGGATATTCGACACACATTCACTCAGGAGCCAGCGGCGCTTTCTCTCTCGGCTTCCCCCAGAGATGGTAGAGGGAGGACGGTTAACTGAACTCCGAGCCCTCGCACTTATAGTATTAACATCTGACAAGCTATTAAAAAAAACAATAATTTTCCCATAAAAAAATTCAATAAAATATTAGCAGGAAAAAAATACAGTAGAATGAGCTGTGTCTTCTATGTCCAAGCGATTATTAACATCTGACATTGATTTGAGGACACTGGGTCACATGAAAGCTATTGAAAAAATTACAATAAAATGAGGTGGAAAAAAAGCCATTTTTCTTTATTTGAAAAATATATAGAAAATAAATGAATAATACTCAAACATTTAAATGTACCCAATTAAGTTGTATTTTTTAATCCTAACTTTAATATAGGCAATTCACAGACATATTATAAAAACACAAGTTTTGTGTCCATTTGACAGTAATTTAGTGATGGTCCCTAAATCAGGCTCTGCCAGTGTTTTTTGTGAGGGCTCGGAGTTCAGCTAACCGTCCTCCCTCTGCCAACTCTGGGGGGAGCCGAGAGAGAAAGCGTCGCTGGCTCCTGAGTGAATGGCTGTCGAATATCCAACTTAAAACTAACTTCACCACGGTGAACGCCTCGTTGTAAATTATTGAGTTAGCTTTAGTTACTATGAGCGATATAAAAACGTTGAAATGAAGTGCAAATTTGCTCATTTCTAAATCAATAAAAAGTTTCAGTTCAGATAATTCAGGTCCCAGAATTTCATGTTGTTGTTCTTTTTAATTGAAACACGACTAAACGCTGAGCCTGTAACAAGCTAGCAAGGTTTAGGCTACTAACTAGCAAGTTTAGGTAACTTAGGCTAAATGTCTAGCTAGCTCATTTTTATACCTAGGTTACTTAGAAATTAAATTAACTTACCATGTTGTTAAAAGTCAGTAGTTCTGTCCGACACTCAGCGTGTTTTATTTTTGACGTTACACTTTAATATTAATAAGCAAGCTAGTGCTGTTAACTTGATGACGGTTAAAGGGAAATGCTCATCCAATGTCCTCACCTACGTCCGCAGCACGCATATTCAGGGATAGTTTCTGGTCTTTGTTTTAAGATTCCCCTGGGTTGGTCTTAACAGAAAACGATCTTATTTACATTAGAAACGGGACCTTAATTAACAGACAGGGAAAACAACCGCATGAGCCGAGACGAAGAGACGGAGAGCAAGCTAGGGGGAGAGAGGGACAGCTCGCACCCAAGTTACGTATGTAACATGACGTGATTTATTTATTTTTACAAACATATTTACTTATGGCCTGCGGGAGATTATGACTATGTATTTATTTCGAAGAAAATTAAACAGGAACCGCAATAAGGAACCTTCTAGTGACTTTATCAAATAATTTCCTGGAAAAGTCACAAATAAAGTTAAAAAAAACAACAACGGCAAGCCTCCTAATCTCTACATTTTCGGCGCGTGTCACGCTTCCAGTTGACCATTGCCCTGATGCGGTCAGCAACAGACTAGGTTTCCACCTAGTCTTGTTTATTGTCATCTTATTCAGTCACGTGTGAGACTGATCATTAAGGTCGACCGTTTGATCAGTGTGACATGATTTCTATTTCCCCTGAAACTTTTAGCCTCATAAATAATTTTCAGTTCATGAACATAACAGTATTTGGGCTTATTAAATAATGAATTCAAATCAGATTATCAGTAATTAAAAATGCAAATAATAAATAAAAAATATAAAGGCAAAGTGCTGGTAAGAAATGTCTGTATGGCTCTAAGCAGCAGGAACCGCTGCCATCACAAACGGACATCGCTGCTCGTGACAGTTCAGTGGAAAGGACGTCTCATGTATCTTAAAAAACATTCCCTCTCTCCTCTCTTGGTTTCCTCGCGTCTCTCCATGCATCTCTGGTGGGAGGGACTAAGACGCAAGTGAGGGATGCACGGATGCAATTAAAGAGACTTGAGAAGCAGTCCCAGTGATGGCTGCTTCCCAAGTCTCTTAAATTGCATCCATGTTCCCTTCACTTGCGTCGTTCACTTGCGTTTTAGTCCCTCCCACCAGAGATGCACGGAGAGACGCGAGGAAACCAAGAGAGGAGAGAGGAAACGAGGGAATGTTTTTTAAGATACATGAGACGTCCTTTCCGATGAAGCGTCACGTGCTGCGACGTCCGTTTGTGATGATCGCGTCAGCTGATCACCGCTGGATCAACTGTCAGTCTGCTCTAACAGCTGTTTGTGTCTGCACACATGTGCACTGTATTCATTCTAATAAAACACACAGTAACAGTGCTTTCTCTCTGTAACCTGTTACCTGTGTAACAAACACCTGCACATGAAGAACAGGCTGCAGTCTGTGTTCCTGCTGCAGAGCCAGACGGACATTTCCTACAGCACTGTGTCTTTATATTATTTGTTCATTATTTACATTTTTGATCACTGATCATCTGATCTGAATTAATTATTTAATAAGCCCAAATACTGTCTGTTCATGAACTATGAACATTATTGATTAGGCTCAAAGTTTCACGATAAATAGAAATCACGTCACGCTGATCAAACCTGACCTGATGATCACTCTCGCACGTAAAAAGTGTTACCTGCTGACAGAGAGACTCTCCTGCTCCCCCTGAATTCGTTCATTCACCTGTAATAAAAGTTAGCAGGAAATAACTGATCATGATGAGAGGTATTTCTTTAGATTAAATTTAATACAAATGAATCTGTTTTTGCTACTTTTGATTTTTGACAACTTATTTTTACTCAGATGTTGACCCAGAAAACAGATCAAATCTGCAGTTATTCACTGCATTTTATATATTTTACGACAAGTTAGGATCAATATTTCATTCTAAACGATCTCAGCTTGTCAGATACCAACTCATTATACCGGCGTTGTTTATAGTCGGTTTCAAGGCGCCCTGTAAAGTCTGTTTTAAGGTCCGCTTCTTCCTCTCTGCGATATGAAACTCCGGTGATGTTGTGTTTCACATAAGTCCGATCTGCTGCAGCGTCCAATCACTAACTGATCTGTAATAAGGGGGCGTGTCGGCCAGTAAAAGACTTCCGTAGAGGCTGCTCTCGTGTATCCTCGCTTATCGCTCCTCGGAACTCCCTCCTCTCTCCTCGCTCCTCGCTCCTAGGAGCTATCAAATAAGAGACTTGGGAAGCAGCCCATATCCCCCTACTGGTAAGCCAGCTGTTTCTGTGTTTACTTAACAGCAGCAGTTTTCGGCCTTGGTCGCCGGATTTGCCACACATTCACAAGCACACTACTGATGTTCAACTCTCCTGTCATATGAACTGTGGCAAAAATTGTTGTAGAAGTGAGCAGTTCATCACAGCCACCAACGAAAATAAATACATGTATTTGCAAGCACGTTTCAACCTGGTTTCGATCTCACCTGAATATAACACACCATAAAACCCACTTATTGCTGTGAGCCACAGAAATCACACACGAACTTGGTCCGTGTCATATATGAATTAATTCTGTCAGCATTGAAGTAACATTATATTTTGGGTTCATTTGAAACAACTGGTTACCTTGAGCTTGTGTCAGGAAATACCCAAACATATCTGGCACATAGGCCATACAGGCCATATGATCCGCCTCCTAGATAGATAGAGCGATAGATAAATACTTTATTGTCTGAATTTTTTCTTGCATCACAGCAGCTCCATGTGCAACATAAAAATTACAGACAGGATACAAAAAAACATTTGACAAAACAACTCATAACACAGAGGATAGTGTTCAAGGCCCTTTAATGTACTTTTGGTCCGGGACTTAGTTTGATGTATGATTTCAGGATAGACTGATGAACACATTTCTTGATGCTAGGGGGGTCAGATTGCAACACTTGGAGGCTTTGTGCACTATGGGGTGACTCCGGGCCTGGCTCCTCCTGCGTCTCACCAGGTTTGAAACCTGTGTGTTGCGCAGCTCCTGATTCTGCCTGACACTTCAATATCAATGTTATTTAGTCCGGTGTAATGCGTCACGTTGAGGGAGAAGAAGTCCGGGTTAAAACTCTGTAATATAAAGAGGCTGACATCATAGTTCATATCTGTCCATCCATTTATATAATACATAATAAAATATATAATAACAAATACTATAATAAAACGCAGAATATCATCATGTGATCATGTGTTTCGGATGAGGCCGATGACCAGTGTGTCGTCTGCAAACTTCAGGAGTTTAACAGAGGGGTCCCCTGAGGTGCAGGTGTTAATGTAGAGGGAGAAGAGCAGTAGCGCAAAGTAATGACATCTTGTTTAGTTACAAACTTAGAAACTAATTGATTCATACAAAACCAACATCCGTATCAGGGAGCATGCCAGTCAATGCACTGATCTGATACCATCATTTATTACGCCCCAATCCAAGATCTCTTTTAATAAACATTGTAAACTAATATTTTGTAAAAAAAAAAAAATTGTTTGTGTAAATCTCTGTTTGGGTTTGATGAAGCTATGAAGACTGACTGCAAATACACTTGTCTTGTTAACTGAGAGGGCCAAGAGAGTTGTTTACCACATACAGAGCAGCTGAAGGGTTTCTCTCCTGTGTGAATTCTCATGTGTATGGTCAGATACAGATTCTTTTTGAATGTTTTACCACATTCTTTTCCGTCATTGTGCTCTCATGTTTAATGTTTTCCACAGAGCTTCAACCTGAATGATGTTCTCTGGTCTTCCAATCATCATCACTGTCTTCAGTCTCTGGTTGTAAATGTCTCTCGGGATCCGAGTTCCTGGCTGATTCTGCTCCTCCACAGTCATCTCCACCAGGTCCTGTTTCTAACTCTTTTTTCTTTATAATTCGGTTTTGATGAAGCTCTGAAGCCTGACCGCAAACACCCTTGTGTCTTGTTAACTGAGAGGGCCAAGAGAACCTTTCACCACACTCAGAGCAGCTTAAGGTTTTCTCTCCTCCATGATGTACCATGTGAAGTGTCAGATTAGAGTTTCGGTTAAATCTTTTACTGCAAATAGAGCAGCTGAAGGGTTTCTCTCCTGTATGAATTCTCATGTGTGTGTTCAGACTTTTTTTAAAGGTAAATCTTTTACAGCACTCAGAGCAGCTGAAGGGTTTCTCTCCTGTGTGAACGAACATGTGTTCCTTCAGGTGCTCTTTCCGTTTAAATCGTTTACTGCACTCAGAGCAGCTGAAGGGTTTCTCTCCTGTGTGAATTCTCATATGTATGGTCAGACATTTTTTAAGGGTAAATCTTTTACAGCACTCAGAGCAGCTAAAGGGTTTCTCTCCTGTGTGAACCAACATGTGTTCCTTCAGACGCTGTTCACGTTTAAATATTTCACTGCAAACAGAGCAGCTGAAGATCTTCTCTGCTGTGTGAATTCTCATATGTGCGGTCAGATGTCCTGATCTTTTAAATCTTTTACTGCAAACAGAGCAGCTGAAGGGTTTCTCTCCTGTGTGAATTCTCATGTGCACGGTGAGACTTTTTTTAAGGGTAAATCTTGTACAGCACTCAGAGCAACTAAAGGGTTTCTCTCCTGCGTGAAACAACATGTGTTCCTTCAGATACCCTTTTCGTTTAAAACTTTTACTGCAAATAGAGCAGCTGGAGGGTTTCTCTCCTGTGTGAGTTCTCATGTGTGTGTTCAGTTTTATTTTTGTTTTGAATGTTTTACCACACTCAGAGCAGCTATGTGATTTCTTATCATTCTTTGGTCTCTTATCTTTAAAGTTCACAGATTTTAAACCTGACTGATGGTCTCTGGTCTCCTTCCAATAATCATCACTGTCGTCAGTCTCAGGTTCAGAAGAATCTTCAGTCTTGACCTCAGTCTTTGGTCGTAAATGTCTATCTGGATCTGAGTTCCTGGCTGGTTCTGCTCCTCCACAGTCCTCTCCATCAGCTCCTGTTTCCATCTGTTCAGTTTGTCTCTGGTGGAGCTGTGAGGACAGAGGTTTCTCTTCATCATCTTCACTCTTCACAGAGACTGGAGCGAAGGGGAACTTGGTGGTATCAGCCTTTCCCGGTCCTGGAAGCTGCTCTCCCTCCTTACTGACCCAGAGTTCCTCCTGTTCCTCTTTAATGTGGGGGGGCTCAGGGTCCTCCTGATCCAGACTTGGGCTCCACTCCTGCTGCTCAGGGGGAAGCTTCTCTTTACTCACCAACAGCTGCTGGACATCTGTAGGACACAGTAAATAAAAATAAAACAGATGTTAAAGACCACCCCCACAAAAAGCAAATCTGAAAAACTTTAGGATTGTTGGAGAAAGAAACTTTGTCTTCACAGCTGGTGAGTGTTGTCTAGGGGTAAAAGAAAATATTGATACACTTAAGTATCCCAATATTATGTTTTGTGATACTGTATCGATTCTCAAAAACACTGTATCGAATTTTAATGAATAGTTTACATGCAACGATTCATGGCAGCGGTTCATTTTGTGCTGTTTAAATCTCCGATTGCTAGATGGTAGTTCAGCCATTTGACTTGTAGTGGGTGTGACTATGAAGATGCGGGGTGCAAGTCAGAGACAAGTCTGACAAAAAAATAATAAAAAATAACAAAAATAGTTTTATCAAACCGTACAAACAATAAGCCGGCAAACAGTAATTAAATGCATTCATCAAAAGCAACAGCCAGGCATAAGCAATAAGAAAAAGCACAACCCAAAACAGCTTTTCAAAAATGTATTTACACAAGCAAAACAACACAGCAGTATGAAAGTGAGCAGGTTGTGTGTGTACAGGCCCCATAGTCCCAGTTCAATCCGCTCAGGTAGTCTGTTACAGGGTTTCCGACAAGTCCCACAGTTCAGTCCAATCCAGTAAAACGAAAACCAAAAACACAATCTATTCTATTTACATTTCTTGACAGTAGGACTTTCCCCATTTTTTAATCTAATATTGTGCTCACCATAATGCACCAATTAGCCTACACAAGACAAATTCCTTGTATGAACCAACATGACAATAAACACAGATTCTGATTCGGTCAGAGTTTGCTGCGTGGGTTCTTTTCAAACGAGTTTAAAGTGATTTAATAAAATATCTGAATGCCATTTTTTCAGAAAAACCATTCAATCAATTTCTATCATAAAAACATCACAAACCTTTAAATATTTCTGTTTTTTCTATAAGAATAAATGAAATAGTAAACAGGTTATTAGAATAGTGTCAGATTTGTGTTTCTCCTCCATTAAAGTCACGCTGTGAGTGTGTAGGATTATTGAAGATTTTGGGTTCAATGGCGTTTGTGTATTTACCACCAACCATGTTAAAGGTTTCCTCATTTTAACTAATTACCGTAATGTTGGATAGTTTATTCTACAGCAATGCATCATGGTCTATAAGATTATCATATGATCATGTGAAAGTTTGGGAACTACTGATCTTTAGTTCAATATAGTAGTAGAACTAGAAGTTTGCTTAATCTCTAGTAAAAGTAAAGTTAATAGTATAAAAAAGTGTAAAAGTTTCACCACTGATTTTCATAAATAGTATGAAGCGCCATCAGGCATATCATAATCATGACACCACAGCCACTAAAGGAGTCTTTAAGTCTAGCAAACAAACTATTTTCTTAGCAGGAGCTAGCTGCGGCTAACACGCGCTGTGCGTTTAGGAATGTTAACTAAAGGTTCGGCCTGAAACATTAGCAGGAAACACGTTTCCAGCAATTGAAGGAAACCAACCTGCTCTCCGCAGCTTTATTTCAGGTGTTAAAATTACATCCAGCAGTTTTCTTTGGCGGAGGAGCTCCTCTTCATATCCGGATGTTGTTGTTGTTTGTCCTGCCTCGTCTCTGATAACTGCAGCGAGCAGCCGCCGTCTAAATAAATCTTTAAGATCCTGAAACCCGGACATTTTTCACACATCCAAGAGTCAAAGAAGGAAAAGAAAACTAAATGCTGACGTCTTTTCTACGAGTACTCTGCTAATGTAGGACGCTAGCACATCCATACATGATAACTGTGCTCTGCCGGGGAGAGTCCTCGAGACCCGGGCTGGATCTCAAGTCTCTTATTTCACATTTCCTCGCGCCTCGATCGAACCGGAAGTAGTTCCGGAGCCGCCATACTGAAGACCGTATCGCTGCGAGGAGGGAATTTAGAGGAGCGATAATCGAGGATACACGAAAGCAGCCACCAATTAAGTCTTTTATTGGCAGACACGCCCCCTTATTGGATATCAGTTAGTTATTGGACACTGAAGCTGATGGGACTCATGAAACTTTACAACATCAACAGAGTTTCATAGGAGAGAGGAATAAGCGGGCCTTAAATCAGATTTTACAGGGTAGCTTGAAACCGACTATAAACAACGTTGTTGTCGGTCGTTTAGAACGAAATATTGAGCAGAACTTAAAAACAATGGCTGTGTTCGAAATGCCGTACTATATATTACATATATACTACATATATACTATATATATATACTACATGCTATATACTACATACTCAGTTCGGCGGTAGTATGTAGTATGGAGGAGCTTTTCAAATTTATTTTGCAGTATTCTGCCGCTTCTTTAGCTATAGCGCCCCCTTCTGCTGGAATGCTGCTGCTGTCCGTCATTTCAACTGCTGTTGTTACGTTCCAGTGCTTTGCATTGTGGGTTACAGTATCGAGGTAGACTGGTCCGATGCATACAGGAGATTTTCACCAAATCAGTACAACATACAGGCATTTTTGGCATACTGCACATTTAGCTTTTGTTTGCATACTGTATACTACATACTACACTTTTTGGCCAAATCAGTACATACTGCTAGTATAGTACGGCATTTCAAACACAGCAATAGCCAAAATAAATAACATGCAGTGAATAACTGCCGATTTGATTTGTTTTCTGAGTCACCATCTAACTGAAAATAAGTTAATCGGCTAAAAATTTAAAGTAGCAAAAAGAGATTAATTTTTAAGTAATGTCATTTAAAAAAAAGACCTCTAGTCACGATCAGTTTTGTGCCCTGTTATATTTCATTACGGATGAATGAATAAATTCAGAGGGAGCAGGAGTCTCCCTGTCAGCAGGTAACTCGCCGGGGTCAGCTTTACACATGGTCTGTATTTGACTGACTGAGTAACTGACTGACTGACTGACTGACTGACTGACTGATGGTACTTTCAGAGCCATAGAGAGAGAGAGATGCAACATCGCAATGGTGGATCATGGAGCATATTGGACCTCCACTTACACGACTCTCTGTCTACATGGCTCTGGATACTTTGTTCGGGGAATAGGTGGGGCTGCCCCTCTGCTGCTCGTCCCCTGTCCTCACCTACGTCCGCAGCGCGCATATCCAGGGGTCGTTTCTGGTCTTTGTTTTAAAGGTTCCCCTGGGTTCGTCTTAACAGAAAAATAACATACTTACTTATGGCCTGCGGGAGACTTATGACTAGGTTTTTATTTCAAAGAAAATTAAGCAGGAACCTCAATAAGGAGCCTGTGAGTGACTTTATCGATCAAATAACTTTGTGGGAAAGTTACAAATAAAGTTAAAAAAAAACAACAACAACGGCCCGGAAAATTCAAACACTTAACTTTGTTTAAATGCCTTTAAGCATATGCATCAGAGCCAAAATAACCCAGTTTTAAATTGATCTCTTATCGGCCGTCGGATTAAAAAAAAAAAAAGGCCGATGCCGATGCCGATATGCGTCAAAATGCCGAATATCGGTCTATCCCTCATTTAAACATCCATGTAAGCACTAGCTTGCAGTCTTCTTCTTCCCTGCCTTTGCTGCTGCATTGCAGCATATTTTGACGTGTGACAGTCAACTTTAGATCAGGAAGTGGGCTTTAGAGGTGTTAGATTGGTCGTGCCTGCTGTTAAAGTGAAAAGCTTTAAAACAAAAAAAGGGAGATAAAATTAAATAAGCTAAGACCTTAATAAAACCTTTTATTGTGTTTGTCAAAGTCTGGTTGCCAGACAGAACTTACAAAAGTTATCATTCAGTTTCTACCGCACATTTATACATTTCTGTGCAATTCTGAGTTTACACGGACAGTCCTGTCACCTAAACTGGAGCAAAGCAAGAGACATCCGGGTCCGAGTAACGAGAGTCAACAACATAAATATCTGACTTGGTAGAGGGGCGAAAGAATTCAATTATATACAGAACAGCTTATGTCACTAAAAATACATTACATACATCAACCAGACGAAGCCAACCGCTTGACTCTTCAGTTCTCCACGTCAGTTAGAAGTCCAGTTGTTACGCAGAGATATTTACAGATAGTGTGAGTGTAAAACGCACATCATTTGAGTTCCTAACACAAAAAAGAAGTAAAAGAAGTCATGAACTTTAAATGCAAAACCGTTTCCATTCCTCAACTGTTCAGCTTGAGGTGGAACTAATGACATTTGTGCACTGAGGTTCACAGAAGGAGCCAAAGCGCCCGTATATGTCTTTGGCTCTAACAGCGAAATGGTAAGTGGAGCCAGACTGGAACTGGGTCAGTGTACAGGCCATGGGCAGAGGAAGGGCCTTCACCTCCCCTATCTTCTTCCAGTGCTGCTGAGCCGCATTGCTGCTCGAGTTGTCTTGATGGAAGGCATAGAGGTGATAGCTGTCTACAGTGGCACAGGTCCGATCGGTTTCTGACACACACCAGGACAGCACTATACCAGTCTGGCTCGGCACCAGCTTCAGCTGAGGCTGCTGAGGAGGTGAGGTCCGCTCAGCCTCGGGGGGTAAGCGTGGAGGTGCGGGTGCAGCCGGGAGAGGGGGCAGTGCCAGGCTGGGGTTTCGAGGCGGTGCACTAGTGGTGGAGCGGGACTTCCCTGGAGAGTCCTATAGAAGATAAAATGGTTGTATTACTTATTATTTCTTAAATAATTAAAAAGCATCAAGGAATTATTTATATTGAAAAAGTGTCTAGGCATTTATAGAAAAAAGTGTTTCGATAAGCTCAGATGAGTTTTCAAACAGCTGTCAATCGAAGCTTTGATGGGAAAAGACAACTCGACCAACACTAGCATGCAAGTAGCATGTCAGCAAAATATGCCTAATGCAGTTCTACATGCTCACCAGTGGGGGGCGGTGGTGGACCGTCAACTGAGGATTGTTGGAAGAGTTCTGAGTGCTTTGGGGGGACGACCTTGCTCCTGCACCTGTGAACAGACAAACAAAAAAAAATAATGTAAAACAATATACATACAACCATGACACCAAGACACAAGACACAGTAAAGCGATAAAGTTTCAGAACACAGCGGAGAAGTAATTATCAGGCAAGAGTGTCTGTCAGTCAAAGTTGACACGGACCAGGTGGTCTTTCTATGTAGCCAGGGGGTTGTTGTGCAATTCCCTGAAGCAGTTCCTTTTCGATGTTAAGCAGAGAGGGAGCTAGCACCTCACGCACTACACTGCTGTTTTCATCCTCTTGATACCAGCATTCTGGCATCTCTTGCAGTATCTCCTGGCTTGGCTGGCAACGTCCCCAGAGTACGCAGGGATACAAGAGGGTGTTGGTTGGGGTGTTGCTGAGGATTTGTAATAAATCTAATAAATATTTAATCTTCCACTTGCGTAAATTTTGGCAGCACCACTGTCAGCAGTAATAAATCCCAGAATTTCCCGCACAGTAAAAAACATTTTCCTCGTTTTGGATCCGACTTTGCGTTTTTGAGGAAAGTAAAGTGGAAGTGAAATATTGAGTTAACCGGTGCTTTTGTGATCTGCCTTGGCAACACTGTCATGCCGTGGACCCAAATCTGGACATCCCATTGGTGACTTTGGACGGCTCACCCCTCTTTCGAAAGTGCAAAGCCCGTAGAAAGTAGTGCGCTTGGGTAAATCTGTAAGAAAGATTCGACCAGTAGATGGAGACATAGGCCGTGTCTTCGCATAGAGGGCTAGCAGGTTTGCCTGATGTCGTGTACTCAATGAAGACATTCAAGCAGTGACAACTAGTGCGCAGAGTTTATGTTTCTAATGATCTAAGTGAAGTACAAGGTTGTCAATATCAGATGGTGAACTTACTGGTAGGAATGCTGATGACAGGGGCCGGGCGCTGGGTGGGTGAGGGAGCTGCACGATTGGCAGTCTTCACTCCCGTGACTGGAGAGCAAACAGTTCAACACCATTAGACTACAGGCTGATTTTACAAACAGGATGTTAGGCACAAAATGAGTTGCGATTTAACCTTACCTTGTACATCATCGTCGTCCTCAGTGAGGTCGATGACGGAGCCTTTTGGTCGCGCCCCTGGAGCAGCTGCTTTGGATGGAGTGGATCCTGTAGCTTGGTTGTCTGAGAAGAAATGTTGAGAAGTGATGAGAAAAGAGAAACACTTCACACTGACCTTAGATCAAAACAAAGACTACTGAAGAGGCAACACAAGTCATTGGAAGTGTTAGCAGTAAGAAGACACAAAGAGTCGTATCGTACTGTAGGATAATACCATATTTCTGTGTTCCAGGCAACTACTGTCTCTTCACTACTCAGCAGAGATTGATTTGTGTGGCAGTATGAGGCTGCAAAGACATGACTGCTTCCAGGAAGAGTCCCCCAGCTGTTTCTGTGAAACCTTCGTATTATATCAGTCAAAGCCTTTTTCACATATCAAACCAGGACAAAGTCCAGAGTTGCCCTTTCACATAGTTTCAAACCATTGGGAGACTGCTGTTGTGGGACATGTCACTTTGACTACTTGGCCATCACACAGGCTTCATACCAGGGGACTGGCAGGGTAAATTATGTTTAACGTCCAGTTCAAGTGATTCGGACGTTTGTGTTCTCTCACGCAGCCCTTCCAGGGACATGCTCAGGAGGGCAGTGCATGTGTGAAGGGTGTTTAAGACCAGCTAATGTTAGCTAGGTAGTGGTGAAATGTAAACGTTAGATGTTATCTAACGAAAACTGTTTGCGATAAGCAGTTATCAATTCGGTTCTACTTTGAAATATGGCCTGATGCCTGCATAATCACTCCGCATCGTCTTTTTCATCGTCTATCAATTTGAAGGCAGTCGATTGTCAGATTCCCAGGTCTATATACAGCCTGGAACACAGCACTACAACGTTCAATATCGATATTATTCCAGCATTTGAGCGACCAACCATGAGCATGACGTCAGAGGAATATGGCTGCCTTGTGAATATGGTGTGTTCTGACATTTCTGGAACTGGCTGAATGACAGACCACCACATCTTAGATACATTTTAAACAGCCTTATTCATTTCAAGTCCACCCTACCTGTCTTTGACGTCAGAGATGTCCCTTGTGGCGGTCCTGGAGCAGTCGACCCTGTTGCTGCCGGCCCAGAGGTTGCAGGAGAAGATGCTGAAGACATCGCTCCTGCTACAGAGACAGACTGAGCCGGTGTCCTGGCTGATGTCACGGACACCCCTGCGTTGGGTGTAGTAATCCCCCCAGCACCTCCCTGGTAGACAGCACGGGCGAGAGAGATCTGGGTAGGCGACATCTGGCCAGCGGAGGCCTGGAGCGCTGGCACAGTGGCAACTGTGGCAGACGCGGGTGCTGTGGTGACAGTGGGAGCAGGCTTGAGTATAAAAGTGGTGGAAGCAGTGGTTTTGGCCTTTGTGAGTGAGCCAGCTGCAGACAAAGAGGAGACAGGAATGTTGACCAGCGTTCCTGCCTGGCCATTAGTCATTGATAAAGGCAGCTGGATGAGGAGCGGCTGGCCAGTAGCCATCATGCTGCTCCCGTGGGCCGTCTTCAGCAGCAGGGTGCCTGTGGGACTCTGAGTGGTGATGCCAGCGGCGAGGGTGGAGGCAGCATTAGAGGTGGAGGTGATCAGCTGGAGGATGGGGGCCTGTGTAACCATGGCAGTGGAGGTGGGTGTTTGGATTGAAGCTGCGGCGGAGGCTTGTGGAACTGAAGAGGCTGGATGTGCAAAGGAAAATAGGAAAGATGGCTCGTTTCAGAAAGTAACAGGATGCATTAACTCGTCATCTCCTACTTTATTACATATTAGTCCTAGTTATACTGAAGCAGTGTTTATTGTAACCAAGGGTCATGGAAGTTTAACCCCAACCTAGCATACCAGGGGCAAAAGACACTTACTGCAACTAGCATGCAGACAAATTGAGTCACATGCTCGTGCATGACTGAAAGAGACTTCAAGATAATGCTCATCATTCTTGCATTTTCTGTTACTGTCAATAAATCCCAACAATCAAAAACCAACAATGCTTTGCTCTGCTATTGTCGTAAATCATTAGCCTGTCTGTGGCACTTAACTTTCCACTGAAGAGCTACGTTTTTTAAAATCAGGTCACAAATAAAATATTTCATTTCTAAAAAAGGCTAAACCATTTTTTAGGGCACTGACATGTTTGTAAACATTACTACAGTTTTGGCCTTTAACACATTTCTTTGCACCAGTGAAAGAAGCTCCTGTATCCAGACAGAACCACATGAACACATGGAGAACATGCAAACTGCATGGGAAAAAAACAAGAACAAGCACTAAAACTGACAGCTGTGTTGCTGATGACACAGCTAACTGTCCCTGTGGTCATTCTATGGTATGGAAAAGACCAACACAACATTCAGCCAAACACTGGTACTCACCAGCTGTGCTGGTCAAAGAAACGGTTGGAGTCTGCTTTATCTCCATGGACGTCCGGATTGGCCTGTTTGGAAAGATTGCTTATGCTTAGAGCTGTTCACGCTTAAAGCTGTTCACGTCCACAACAGGAAGACAACCGAGTGAGCTTAGGTAGTGACGTTTCACTTTATTATGTCATACAGTCAGTTTGAACAACTTGTACCTGAAGTACATGTCTCAGTTTATAATAAAGCATTCATCAGTCTGTAAGTATAAACATCTCCAGTACGGGGCCGATTCCACTTCTTAAGTACAAGTCACCAGAGATTCACATCCCTTTCAATATGAAATCAACTTTTATGAACGCTGATGAGATTTAAGCCCAATTAGAAATCGTATTTAGACACAATGTTTGATCATTTCCATGATGACGTATGACAGTTGTCCCAGTATGCTTCTGTTTCTGTAACAAAGACTGTCAGTATAACACAGCAGTTCTTGCATCATATTCTCGAAAAAAATCTGCTTTTCTCTTCACGCGCAGAATTTCATTGATAACGTCTCGAATCTCTCTCCAGGCGTCACAAGACAGTGCAGGAAATCGCCGTTCAATGTACATCTTCATTGACCTTCTTAAATTCGTGGGCAGTGCCTCCTTGCCCAATAGTCCAACGTAATTGACCTTTGCGACCCAGTCGCAGTAGTCGTCATATGGCACTAGGTAACGAAATATGTAAGATGCAAAGCGGTCAGGCCGAGGAAGCCCCGAGCTTCTCTTGCAGTTTTGGTAAAGCACATTCTCTAAGTGGGACGAGATTGTGCGGAGTTTAATGTCTGCTCTGCATTTCCCCTCATTGTATTCTGCCAGTTTATTTGCCATGGCAATATGGCGTGACATGTCCTCTTCCTCCTCCATTTCCTCTTCCTCCTCCTCCTTCTTGATAGACAGTAGAGGGGTCTCACCAACAGAGGGCGCCACTCCCTCTCTGGGCTCTACAGTCTGCCGACGCAGCTCGCTGTTGGGAGGAGAGGTGCAGTTTTAACTACACTCTGCACTGCCTGAGGAAATGCTCAGGCTTCACATTGTAGAACGTCACAAGACTCAAGACCTGGACCCACACGGGGTTACTTTGCAGGCGCCAAACATAGCCTGGTGTGTTTGTTTATTCCAAAGCACTCTACAGAAATGTTTGGAGTGAATCTAAGTGGGTAACAAAGTTGATCCTGACAAACATACAAGGGACATGGAATCTTGTTTTCCCAAAATGTGGATTTGGAGCATGTAGGGATGTTTTATTCTGGTTATAAATCCAGTCTCTGTGATTACAGATAGCAACCTGGGACAATGTCAACACAGCGGACGGCTCCGTGCGTAGTACTGGTTTCAGTCCGGTATTGTCACGTTCATACAAATTACAAATTAAACTATATTCACACAAAATACCAAAGTGCTGCTAGCATGTTTCAGTACACTTATGCAGCAAAAGTCAGAATATTTTGTCACAGGATCAAATGGGCAAGTAAACATGTGAGCTTGCATTAAAGTGATCAAAATCCCAACTTCAGAGTCCTCAGAACCTCATGGCTAGATTCATAAGTTGCACACTTACCGTTGAGCTTGAGGGTTGGGAGGGAGAGTTAGAGTCTTGGCAGCAGAAGCAGCAGCAGCGGCAGCAGCAGCAGCAGCCAGCGCCTGTGGAAAAAAAAAAAAGACAGCATGCTGTCAGAACATTTCAGACCTTCGGTTTTATCATGCAACACAATGAAAAATATTTGTTACCTCATTTTTCCTTTTGTTCTCCGACGCCTGATTGGCCTCTCCAAACTTCTTTGCTAGTCGGGCTATCTTGGCCTAAAGAAATAGCGGCGAGAGGTGGTCTTTAGATATGTGCCTTGATGACTGTGGGGCATCTTAAAACTCTTGCACTCTACTTACTTGGAGTGTGTTAATGGCTGTTTGGTGTTTAGTGGCACAGTCAATTTTGTCTACTCTGTCCTTTAGTTCGTCGAAGCGTGTGTCAAAAATGGTCAATTCCAAGGCCCTCAACCGTTCGTCCACCAGCTGCTGCACAATCTGAGGAAGGACATCAGGTAAGAAACAAAAAAAAGCATATTTAGGTTATTTAATTGAAAGCAGAGGTTGTTGGCTTTGGGCAAACAAATACACACAGCAGGACAGGTGGGTACAAACCTTTTCTAGTTTATGGTGATTGCCAGCTTTTGCAGTGATTTTTAATTCCAGTTGTGCTTCCAACTCCTCGCGCTCCACCTTAGGCCTCTTCCCTTCTCTTTTTACAGCTTGTCCATCTTTTTCGTAACCCTCCGATAAAGTGCGCTTCAGTCCCGAGGTGGAGCCCTTCTCCTCTTGCACTACTTGAGATACAAAAACAAAAAACCGGCTATTACCACATCTGAGCCATTCATTGGCCTAAATCTTTTATGCATAATATCGTTTCTGGCACGACTGAGTTTTAGGTTCGTGTAAGTCGCACACAATGATGTTTTAACTTTGAACTGTATCAATGAATCAATCCTCTAGAAGCTCTCTGTCTCATACCTGTATTAGATGGTGGAGTGGACGATGGCCGCGATGGCTTTGTGGTCTGTTTAACTTCAGTTTTTTCTACTTTCACTGCGTCCACGTCCATCTTTTCCCCATTAACTGATCCTTTCTTCTTCTCCTCCTTTTTAATATCCTCTTCTTTGATGTTCTCACTTTTGATGTCCTTTTCTTGTTTTGGTTTCGCACAAGAGGAGGACGCTGAACGAGACGAAGGCGGACAGGGAGAAGAGGAATTGGAAGTGGTAGATTTTGGGGAGGAAGGCTTTTCATCTTTAATTTTGGCTGTGGAGGTCTCAGAGTCCTTGGTGTTTGTACTGTCACTATCTGTATCCATTGGTTCTGTACCGTCCGATGGATCGGGCACGGATGAACTTGAATCCAAACCTTTAACCGAATCCTTGGCTAAATCCACAGCTGGGTTATCCGTTGTAGTTTGTTCCTCCTGAGGAAGAACATGAATAACAATCAGTTAATTCAAGGTTTTTCAGCATTAACCAACACAGCCTGAACAAATCCAGTTTTGATCAGGCCATTCATTGTAGATGGTAGAATGAATACTAGTGTGCATGTGTTACCAACTATTTTGAAAACATTTCTTACCTTTACCTCTTTCTTTGCCTTTTCTGGGACCACCTCAGAGTCTTTTTCCTTATGTTCCTTGGATTCT
Organism: Semicossyphus pulcher; assembly: GCF_022749685.1. Taxonomy (NCBI): domain Eukaryota; kingdom Metazoa; phylum Chordata; class Actinopteri; order Labriformes; family Labridae; genus Semicossyphus; species Semicossyphus pulcher. The sequence goes on from NW_027211681.1 coordinate 10,623,672, forward strand.
TTTGATGCTGCTGTAACGGACGCCTTTGATGAGGAGGATGAAGAGTCTTTCTTGTCTTTCTTCTCCTCCCCCTCCTCCTCCTCCTCCTCCTCCTCCCCCATCTTTTTCAGTTCAAAGTTTAGAGAGTGGAATGGTGATGTGGGAGAAGTTGGAGCTTCTTCCTTTTCTTTTGGACTTTGTGAAGAGGCAGGGGAAGGGGACAGATTTAGGGACAGGAAAGGAGCAGGAGAGCTCAGAGAGGTTGGCGTGGCAGGGGACGCAGCACGAGGGGAGTTCGAGTCTGAGACATTGTTTTGTTCCTTGTCCTCCACCTTTGGTCCATCCTCCTTGTGCGTGCCATTCATAAGAGGTGGCGAAGATGTTTCCGACAAACCTGGAGCAGCTGTCAAGAGAGTGCTGTGAAGACTCTCCAGTTGCTGACGGTCACTAATCTTCATGGTTTTCCTGGCACGGAAAATCTTCTTCTTCTCCTCTGTCACAACAACTTCCATTGCTGCCTGTGGAAGGACACACAGGGGTTAGATGTTATCAGAAGGGCAACTTTAGAAAAGATCTCTTCTAACACTGTGGTATCTGCATGGGTTAATAGCTTTGTCTTTTCCGCTTATGAACCTGTCCTGGACTTTGCGCACTGCACACTAAAAAAAAGGCTGCAGAGTTTCAGAGAAGCCACTAGAGGTCACTGTAGAGCCCTGTGGTTTTCTCTGCACCTTTCTAGAAGGTTCTTCTTTCACAGAGATCTGCAAACTTAACCGTTTACAAAAGCCTGATTTAGATTATTACAAGTTTCACTTCGGATTCAAACCAGATCAGACAGATTTTTACTCCCTGATCACACATTGCTGGATTTGTTCTGCAGTGACAGTGGAAGTCAGGATGCAGCTCAGTAAGCTAGAAAGCCCTTTTTCATGTCAGCCAGAAAAACTGGAACTGTCATGACAAATCCCCCTTTCCTTGATTTTCTGACTAACCAATGGATTTCATGTTTACCTAAGCCCCGATCCAGAGAACAGAAATGACACTGAAGTTAACAACAGCAGCAACCCAACCCTCCTCCCATCCCCCCACATTCCTATTGGTTCAACCCTCAGCGAATCAGAACGGACAAACTGAGGCTGTGTTGGCAGCAGAGGCTATGCAAACCATGAAGGGTTTTCCGTACATAGTACTGATTGTTGCAAACATAGTGGTGTTGATGCTAGTTCTCTCATTCTGTATTCACATATGTATGTGAGGATTTAACTACTTTTAGTGGAAGTAAATTGAAAAGCATTACAGCTGAGTGCTGCAGGAGGCTGAGCTTAGCTGCAGTAAAATTCTCATTTTACATTCATTAGTAAGTAGGCTATGATATAAAGTAGTAGTATGCGGTGCGTACACTAAATAAATTATCTATTAATAACTCACCTGCAGGCCGAAAGGTTCCTTTTCATGGATTTAACACAGAATTCTTCGGCAACCTGAAGGAAAAAGAGAGGTTTTATTTTAGTACATTTTAGGAAGGTATGAACGACTGTGTGTGAAATTAGGAGACCGTGCAAATAAAAGCGTAACCGTAAATTTAGCTCAGCTGAATTAGGCAGTCTATCTCTATCCCCTGGGCTTCAAAAGGAGACATGTATATTTGGGGTCACAACTTCTTCAACTGGGAAGAGCAATCACAACAGTCGAACACCCATCCGCACACAAACAGCTAGTATAGTATATCAGACACTGATATGCTGCCTCGAGACCTGGTACATGTTTACAAGTGTTGGGCTACATCTGGATTTCCCCTCAGTCTAACTTACTCTGCTAACAACAGATTTCCTGATTTTGTGGGCACTATTTTTAACTTTTTATACATGACAAAAAACATTACTATACAATGCAAACACAAAACAACAAAACCAGGTAACCAATGAGCTATTAACAGGCAATACAGCAGATTTAGAGACCTCAGTATCAGGCGTGGTATGCTAACCAAAGCACACACAAAGGTAAAGAAGAAAAGGTTCAGAAAGAGGAAATGGTTTGCCAGAACAATGGACAGACAGAGAGGTGTCAAACTGCTGAAGAGTCTGCAGCAGCAGGGGTTTCTTTTTCAGCGGTTAACTTGTTGACTGCAGAGCAGAGATCTGTCTTTTAACACACCACTAATGTTATAAAACAAACCAGTTATTGTTCAAGTAATCTTTACAATTTTAGCAATCAATTTAGTTAGCTTTGCTGCTGCTGCATTGCTGACCTACGGTACTGCAGCTGACAGAGCTCTGTGAAAAGGCCATGTTTAATTTAGCCAGTTGTATTTTGAAACTTAGCAGGCTGTTGCATGTGCGTGGGGAAAAAAGCAACGTTCACTATTAATGATCTGGACCGAGTTTATACTTAACGCTGTAAAGCTGAGCAGCAGACGCACACGCACAACACTGTCAGCTATTCCTACTCTGCTGTCATATCAGCAACCATGCTTCCTGCAATGATAAGAAACTACTTTACTGTAAAACTGTTTAAATGAAACCTGTTCAAAAAACCGTCAGCAGAAACAAGCGGTGTGGATTGTAAGCACGATCACTTGTACACTTCACATTCCAATGTTATTGCCACTGCGCAGGGCACATTATCCCCCTCCCCCATCCTACGGCCTCTTTACTGCGCCTGGATTCACTGCAGAACTCAAAATGGCCGACAGCTCTGCTGTTTTCTGCCACACTGAGCTCTCAGTAGCTAGCTGAACTGGATTCTCTATCACAGATCAGGTTGCAGCACCACTGTGCTTATTTTGTCTTTTGAAGCAAGTAGAAAAAGTAAACTAAATGTGGAATAATGAGCTAAATTACAAAAATTGAATATTATAAAAATGTTTCAATTGCTTAACAATTAACTCCTATAATGCAGACTGTTCCATTTGTAATTTATTTATCATTTGTTTTAAGCAAAGTTCATGAGCACATACTTATAAAAGAGGGCTACCTGCAGCTAGGGCAGCGAGTCCTCTGCTAAACTTGGAGAAATGCAGCAAACAATCCCTTCATGCGGCCGTGAGCATGGGTGTGTCATTCAATGTGCACCTCAGGTAAGTCATCAAAAGCTATACGATGAAAAATGGCATGCACATAATTCACTTAAACATCACACACTTGTGCTTAAGCTTGTGGGATTGCTCGTAAAAGACACAATAAAATCATGTGCACATTGTATTCCCAGCACAGACAAACTGATGTGCGTGACCTGGAATCCAAAACAATCCAACATGCACCCATTTTAAAGAAAAGAGGAGAGGACTTACACAACTTTCAGCACATTATGCGTCTCTCTTCTCAGTCAACATTAACTAACTAGGCTACTAAACAAAAGAAGGAATTTTTCCACATGTGCCTTCATGCCTAGCTGGAAGCATCCAAAAGAGGAGAAATGAGAACATATCCACCTTCTCTCTCTGGGTTTTGACAAATTTTTTTTCCTACAGATGCAGAATAAGCGCTTGTTCCGGATATTTGCTCCTGCAATCCACCACTTCAACACCAGGTGACATAATGTTGAGCTGCTGGTCATTTGTCCATAACTCTGCCCGGACGTGCAAGTCTATACAGGTCCAAATAATCAGAGCGCAGGGTACGCTACGTTTTTTTGTTGGCGTCACAATGTTTAGACGAACATCGCAGCATCAAAGGTATCACTATTGTCCTGGAAGATACCATTTAATCCATGGTACGTCAGTGGCTAGCAAGCCAGACCGGTGCTAGTACAAATAAGAACATTCATAAGGATTAGAATCTGACATGTATATCAATCAATTTTCAAACCATTGTTTAACTTAACCGGTCGTGCTCTTGCTAACCAGCTACACCGGCATAAACAAACACGGCTACAAGCAATGTCAGGGGAGCTTCCTGAGAAAATACAGTCATAGCAATTGCGCATTATTGTAAATGAATGTAATCTTGACCGTTTGATTTAAAGCCAAACAGTGCTGCATAAAGTTACGGTCAGGGTCACAACTTCTGTAACTGAGCCAAAGGTTGTTTGACCAGAGAGAAACTGGGTTTAAAAAACATGCGTACTCCGAACATAACGCGCACATTGTTGCTGGCAACAAAATGTCTCACCTGTGTTCGTGATCAGCTACTTGACTGACAACTTACAGCAGACTCTCTGACATATACAAAGCACCTTAAATGAATGTTTCTGGTTAACAAACTAACAGAAAAATTAGCTAAACCTCCTTCAACTAGCATAGCACCCTGTAAAGGTATCAAAAGCTAACCTCGAGTGGAGTGTGAAGCAGCAATGACAGAAACTGAGTTAGGTGCAAATAAAAGAGAGAAATGTAAAACATGCTTAAAAAACAAAGAGATGTCCACCTTCAGCAGGATGTGTGGGCTTGAGGCCTTCCATGCATTTGTTGATTGTAGGAGCAGTGAACGGCTTACAGGCCCGCAGGAGAACATAAAAGAAAGGAGGAGGGACTCCAGTAGGACTAGTCCACCTTGCTCCTAGCAGGGGGGTGTTATAAAAAGGGTGTGTGACCTACATGAGCCTATAATGGATATTTATGAAACCCTTTTACAAAACCACCTGACACAGCAGTCTGCCAGGATGCACAACATGAAAAACAGATGTTATATTTTTGTCTATCTGATGACAACTATCTATTGAAAGACATATTTACAAGTACCACCTAAACATTCAAATCACATGAAGTGTCTTCAACTCCAAGTAGAGCGTGGTGATCATCACTATCAACCCTAGCTAGCAGCGCACAGACAGAGGGGAAGTAGTCTGCACAGACTGTTGCCTAGCAACACCCATCCCCCAACTCTAGCACAAACTAGTCCACGGTATGGAAAGCTACAGCAAGCACAGACTGAACCATTCTGACCAAGGACAGGGGGGTTCCTGTCTCTATGATAACACTTAAGGCAAAGGGAGCTAAATGACAGAAAAAAAGGTCAAGGACAACTTTGCAACACAGAGGTGCTTCTGGAGTGCAGGGCTCGACCTTTCCTGTTGGTCTGTAAATGTTTAAGTTCAGCACCTACTGACTTAATTTGTAAAGCTGTGTTTCAATCCATCATTTACATGTAAATATTTAAAGATTCCTTCTGGTGCTATTAAAGTCAGTTCTCATTTTAGTCCTAAAAATACCTGACTTGGCTGTAAATAAACCCTTTCAGTGTAATCTATATTGCCTCCTCTGGCATCTTTCCTGACTCTTGACAGATTTTATCTGATCTGCATACATATGTTATGGTGACTGGAGGTACTAAGTGCAATAAACAGCATTCGCTGCCGTTGAGGCAGCGGAGACGAGTTGAGCCTCAGCCGACAGTCCCTCTAATGGCCCGACCACTGAGGACTGCAGAGGATCTTACTGAGGATGTAATATGATCTCACAGATCAGCTCTCTTATAGATCATGCTAAAGGCTAACTGAGCAAGAATCTGCTTTGAGTTTAATGGCAGAATTAAAAAAACCCTAATGAGGAAGCTTAACGATATGCTTAGATTGACAGAGGATCTTTTGTAAAACTAATTTAAAAGTTAGCATATAATTAGACTGAAGGGGTTTGTCTCCATGACACACACATCAGATGATGAAAGCTTCACCTAAACATGGACAGTTTGAGAAGCTTTGTCTTTCATTAGAGGTAAGGTGAAGCGTTGCAGAGCTTCTAAGTGGACCACATGGCTGAGAAGGCCAGAGGAAATGTCAGAGTTAAGGGGAGGAGCCTGGTTCATACCATTTCCATCTAACTAAAAACCAAGATCTTTTTCAAAACTTTGCTTTTTTTTTTTTTTGCATTCTTTATCTGTGAAGTAACGACAAACCAAGCCTCTCATTGAATTTGCTTTGAAACAATAAAAACAAATGGAGCCACCCTTATGATGACAAAGCAGCACAAGGTGCTGTGAAGTCAAGGACTAGCTAGCGGCGCACAGCCAGCGCTAAATTGCACACCAACAGCACACTCACTCTAGAGGCAGCTGCAGCCACCCTCCCCCACCTCGCTCTCACTCTCCCACACACACACACTCTCTTTCTCTCTCTCGAACAGCCTCTCCAAGTCAAACACGGACTGAACCATTCTGAAAGGGGGACGGAGTGGGGGTGGGGCATTAAAAACAAAAGAGATAAAGGGTGTCTAAAGTATGTTTTTGAGTAAGCAAACAGTCAGAGTGCAGTTAATTATTTGACCAATAAAAGGTATGGAGTTTCATTTTCCAGGGTTTTCAGACCAAAGTTGAGAAACAGCGGCAGGTTTTTCTGTGCTGAGATTTCTTAAATATACTTCCTTCAAACAAGTTGATATAAGCCAAATAAGCACTTTTTTCCACAAATACAAATATAAATATAAAGTCTTATCATGATTAACTACAATAACAGCATTTGAGAATAAAATATTACTGAGCAAAAACTGTATAAAGTCCATTTTTGACAAGCATTCTTTATGTTAACAAACAGGAAATGTCGCTTTTTTAGTCTCACAGTCCCATGCTAGCTGCGCACAGCAAGAAAATAGAGCAGAGCATTACTCAGTAGGCAGTCTCTGCCCGCCCTCCCCCACAGCAGGGAGAGCTGCTGCTGAACAGACTGAACCATTCCAACACGGGGGAGGACCTTTACTTAAAAGGAACAAAGAAAAAACCACTGGACGTTATAACTTCCCCTGTTGAAGTTTGCACTAATGGACCATTCACAAAATTCTTCATTTGAAGTAATTTCATTATTTGAATAGTTTTGATTCAAGACAGAGAAATGTATTATGGGAGAAGTAGTAGACAGGAAATGTAGTTTTTAATTACGGGTACATTCAATTTTCATTAGTATCCTTCACCTGTCTTCATCAAAAGCCCTGTTGTGAGAATAAATAACACCTTACTGTGCGTTCTTTGCCAAGCTCCCCTTTCTGCTAGTGCAGAAACACAAAATGGCCACCAGCGCTGCTGCGAGCAGCATGCTGAGCACAGACATGAGCAGCTTCTTTAACAAACCCCGCCTCCTAAAAAATAAGTCCAGTTCAGCTGCAGAAATCTCCATACTCATACATAGATCTGAAAATGAAGAAAAGCTCACTTGTACAACAGCTAATTTAAATGTATTATTTCTATGCTGTAGTGACCACAACTAAATCCTGGTTTAGAGCTACACTGTGGTAGCACTGTTGTAAAGAGCCCACATGTCTCTCGGTCCCTGCTGAGCACTGTGGCTGAACAGTCGCCTATCAGACCCTTTCTTCACCTCAAGAGTTCAGAGATATACTGCTAAAGATTTTATGAACCATAGTCTAGATAACTAGGTGATAAAAGTGCTTTCTCTCCTTTATGCTGCTATTAATGCTTCAGCCAGTAAACCTGACACCTAGCTGTGTGTAAGTCACAGAGGGTGCTGTTGGTCTATATTTCTTAATCAAACAGTTAATAATAATAATTTGATACATTTTCTATATATGCTAAACACTAAGTGGAAAAAAGATGTCGGCCAGTGAGAGCAGAGGCTGCATTCCAACATTACTGCGCACAGTGCGCAGTCTTCCCCTCCCCCACCCTCACTGCCTGCATCTGGATTCACTGAAACTCAAAATGGCCACCTGGTCTGCTGCGCGCAGCCACACAGAGCCCTCAGAGCCTATTATATCTTGCCCACCACCATCATATCACAGCAGGCATTTTAGAGTATTTCCTATGTATATACTTCTCACCTAGATATTTCTTTTTATTCTACGCAACTACAATATTAGCTAAAATTAAAATAAATAAATAAATTCTTACTCGGCTCTCAAAAAGCAGGTAGCTTACTTAGTGAGGCTGTTGCGAAAACACTCCAGTCGTTATTCTTTAACTGCTGGCTGTCTGCAGTTCCTGTGTTGTCAGTCTTGTCCTCATTGCTTTACTCTTCCTAACTGATTCAACCAAAGCCCTCAAAATTATGAGTGATTGAGTGATCAGGAAGGTGTCTGTGCTGGGCCATGCACATCTCCTCTATCTAACTCCACAACAGCTAGTATTAAAATGCATCCTGGTTAATCCGATACAAGTGTGAATGCAGCCAATTCGCATTGAGATCTGATTCGAAATTGTGTCTGAGTCACTTTTAAGGACTGTTAGATGATGTTGAACTACAGACCACTCGCCTGTCATTCTTAATTCTTCTCCACTGTGTCTTGTGAATCTCTTTTTATTTTCATTATTACTCATGCCATGCAAAGTGTGTGAAAATGTAGTTTGTGCATTGGAGCATGCAGCGCACTGAGTACACAGAAGTGTCGAGGAGGACCAGGCTATATAACGCAGATCTGTTTGTCTGTCTGTCACTATTAACAGAGACTCCAGTTCTTACACTCACCGACATTGCACAGAACTGAGAAATGTTCTCATATCATGTCAACACTTCTGTCCATATTCTCCTGCTCAATCTCGCTCACTTGTCCAATGTTGCAATTTCATTTAGCGGACCCAGACGACATGAGCTTGGTCTCTCTCGGCTATGAGTGGGCGTCACATATTTTCATCAGCTGATTTTTTTCTATAAGGAACAAAAATGCACAGTGCTGGAAAGTGAAATCCGATCGCAAGTGGAGACGCGTCTCAGTGGAAACGCATGTGGAGACACATTTTAATACCTGTTGTGACCTGAAGTACTTAGAGCTGTTCACTTGTGATCTGGTCATTGGAGACGCATGTTAGTTTTAATACCAGGTGTGAACAGGGCCCTAGATTTAAACATGTTCTTCTCCATGAGGATTTTTTTTTTTAATTTCCTCTGGAAGCTCCAATTTCCAATCACAGTCTTAAGACATTAAAGTCAAGGAGACTGGAAACTGTACATTGCCACCAGTGATTGCAAATGTGTTTCTGCCTTCTTTCTGAAGAAGGGAGTACTCCACCTCTCACCCAATGCAGGCTCCTGTCTCCTACGAAATCTTAAAAGGGTTAGACGTAAATAAATCGTCTTGACTGATGTTCTTAAATTTGAAACTCCATGAGCAGTACAGATGAACAAATAATACACAAACTGAACTCCCTCGCAATGTTGAAACCAATCGTACATTTTAACACGCTCACATTGCAATTCATATCAAACTTACTCGTGGCCTGCAGAAAACAAAAACATCAGAATAATATATCATCTATAAGATTTTTTTTTTTTCTTCCCCTTTTGATCAAAGAGTTGCATGTTTGCTGCTCTTAACAAGCAGGAAACCAGATGGAGCCTTGACTGAGTTATTTTAAGCACCAGATGATTTCTGATCTTTCCTGTAGCATTCCCACATGTATGTCAGGTGGAAGTTTTCTCTTGAACTATTTTCAACGTTTTTTTAAATATAATTTAGTATTTACATCTCAAAAAAAGACTACAGAATTCAATTAGTCAACTAAACTAAGTAACCAACTATCATACTAAATTAGGCAATCTTTCGTTAAGGCCAAGATGACATTCAGTTCAATCTTATATTGTAGTAGAAGTAAAAAAAAACATATGGAGAGAGCATAATGGATTATTCACAAAACATTTAAACTGTTCAGCAATTTTCCATAAGCACTGCTTCTTAGCCTACCATATCCCAAACATTGCACGCGTGTCTGTTTTTTGTTGTTTTTCCCCCCCTGCTCTTTTAAACGAGTGGAGACTAGCAAGAGCCGGGTAGAAGGAAAAAAGGGAAGAAAAACTAGGGAGGGGGTGGAGGTGGGCAAAACCAGGAGTTTCCATGTGAATCGAGCAAGCACATGGTGATTATTCTTCAGCCATGCGCTGCTGAGGGAGGCCCATGTCATAGCTACAAAAAGGCCTTCATTTTTGACTGGCAGATTCCATACTACACAAAAAAACACAAGGTGCCAAATATAGGTTATCTACAGAAGGCTCCCTGAAGACCTGGTAACAACAACACTTAGTTAATTGCAAAACCGAAATATATGCATGCAGTTGCATCATCCTATATCTAGTGAATCCCTGGCAACCATAAAATTATCCTTGGAGTAACTACAGTTTAAGTCACATCGCATGAGCTATAGCTAGCACCACATAGTCTGACGTCCCAAGGCTCACAGAAAGCGCCAACACCCATCCCCCACACCAGCAGTCTGCTCCAGTCTGGAGTTTAACAGCCAAGCATGGACTGAACCATTGCAGCAAAAGGGGGTCTTCACTAACAAGCAGGGAAGGTAAAGATGTTAATGGCAAATTCAAAGTGCTCGAAACAATTCAAGCTTCATAGTTAGAAGTGAAACAGTGGATTGCGCCATGTCGAACAGGAAAACAGAGAATTCTTGTTCTCCTTTTAGAACTGTGGCCTAGAGAGAGTATTGCACTCTCCTTGAGCTGTTTAATTTCATATCAGTCTCTGTAGCAATATCTCATCTATGTTTCTGTATAAAATGTCACATTTCTCAGCAGTTAGATGAAATACAGATCAAGAGGTGTCCTTACATCAAAAGAATAAATCTAATGCTATAAACTGCTTTTTTCCTTCTCTGCCAAAAACACACATCCGGGTATGAGAAGCAAGTAGCTATAACTAAAATCATGCTTGTTGTGGAAAAAGTGGCATAAGAAACAGTTAACACTCGAGCTTAATGATTTGGATTAATAAACAACCTAGCCTGTTCTACACTTGCCCCACCCCCACTCATTCCCATTTGATAGATGGGATAGCTTGCAGTGAATGCTACAGCTCAAAATGGCTACTGCTGCTGTACGCAGTCACAGCAGAAAGAATCGATCTGTTTTTTTAATCTTGTTCTAAACATACAGTGAAAGGTTATCCATATCACATTTTTCCACCTCTCTGTTGTATGAGACCACATTCTCTAAAGAATAAACCCTGAAAGTTGCCTGTTCCTCCCTCTTTGCAGAGCTTTTTGACAATGAAACTAGGGGGGAGGGGTGGCTGTGTTTGATAATAGGGCAGCTTTCCAAGGCGACGACGCAAGGAGTTAGACTTCTCTCCCAAGCGCTTCACTGGACTATCCCAACCGGCTGATGCTGTGACTGTTGCGTGTGAAAGCAGCATAACAATCAAGCTAACGTAGTTAGATGATGTTAGTTGCCCCTACACGGATAAATGAAAATCATTGATGTTAACTTGATATATTTTGTGTAAGGTAGTTTTGGAGTTGAAAAAGCAATATGTTGCTGGTTCCAGAAGTTACAATGTTACAATTTCATTAAGCAGACGCTTTTGTCCAAAGCGACGTACATCTGAAAGTTAATGATCTATGCATTCATATCAGATAGCTATGCCTACCAGGAGCAATTTGGGGTTCAGTGTCTCGCCCAAGGACACTTCGACATGCGACTGTAGCAGTTAGGGATCGAACCCCCAACCCTCTGATTGAGAGGCAACGAATCTACCACTGAGCCACAGCCGCCCCCGCAGTTATCGTTTACCACTAGTGGTGCAACGGATCACGGTGTATCCATGGTCCATGCGTAATCATTCCGCATCGTTCCAATCCGAAGTTTAACATCAGAATGCAAAATACAGTTTTACTGCCAAACAGTGACAATAGCCAAGAACTAGCACTGGTTGACTCTATATTGTAAAGATTACAGGTGTCAAGTGGACATGAACGATCCTGCAGAACCTAATCAGAAGTTCAGGGATAAAAAGAAAAAAAAATCTTCACAGAGCGACTGCTTCAAAACTGGGTAGCTTGGCGTAACTTGAGAACGCAATTACGTTGCATATGTGTGACACCGAGATCCGCTGTATATTTTATATTTTAGTTTTTAGAGATAACACACGGCTACTGAAGGATTTTTTTTTGCCGATCCGAAATATGATCCGATCCCTAAATCAAAAAACGCAATTCGATCCAAACCATGAGTTAAGTGATCCGTTGCACCCCCAATTAGGCTTACTACTAGGGCTGAATGATATATCGTTTAAACATCGCAATTGCGATGCGCACTATTTATTGGTTGCTTGGTGCAAAACTAAAACTCGATTGTTTCTTGTATTTTATGACTAATCTACAAGAAAAGTAGCTAGCCACATAAATGGGTCGTTAACGGAGCGGACGTGCTGCAGTTTTTATTGTTAGCGATTACACCTGGGGGTAGTAAGGACTGATCAACTACTCCCAATTAACATCGGTTGTTCAGTTAAATTTTTGGCATGTCAGAATTTTGGTGGGCCATCTTGAGGCTTTTGCATAGTTGAAGCCGAGCCACAAGTCGGTTCCCCTAAAGTCAGTGCCTTCTTTTCTAACTGTGGCCCCTTTTACGCAGCCTGTTCAAGGCAGGACAGTTACTTCATTGTTCCGCTGTTCTGTATGAAAGTTACAGCGATGGAATGGCGGCTGTTAAGAAGAAGACTTACTTTATTGATCCCCGAGGTGATATTCAATATTCACTCTGTGTTTACAAACATGCTAAACACACAAAGGCCCGAAATACAGACATGCACAAATAGGACCATATGAACGTGCACTAATGGAGAATTGCCACAGTGAGGGAGCTGCACATGGACATGCGCCCCGAGCAGTTGGGGGATTTGGTGCCTTGCTCAAGGACACATCGACAGTGCCCAGGAAGGGAAACTGGTACCTCTCCAGCTACCAGCCCGAATTCCATGCTTGGTCTCTTCCAGGACTTGAACTGGCCACCCTCCAAGCCAAGTCCCTACAGCCTGAGCTACCGTCTACCCCAGCAGTCAGCAGTGGAGGTAGTAACATAGGTAAAAACGTCAATGCTAGCAGAGCAGTGCTGGCATGGAGTGCAAAATCACACACTTACAGCAATATGATGGCAATGCTTGCTTCAGTGTAAATAGACAAAGCGACTTAATAGCATAGCTTTGTTGAGCCGGGGTTGTGGAATCTCTGTATAATAAGGCCTGTGTGAAGTGGTAGACTAAACGTGTGAAAGTGCCATGTCGAAATAATAAGGTAGAAATTTAAGGGCGTAGCTATCAAGTTTTCTTACATCCTGCGAGTTCTTATAGACAGGCTTTAAGCATCAGCACACATGATGGCACAGATGATCAAGGCAGCACGTTGTGAACCATACTTAGAGCCTTAAAACAAAGGTTAATGACAATGTCATAGCTAAAACCGTCCACAGGGGCTGATGGGGGTTATTTTATTTTATTTTATACGCTCTTAGGCATGTGACATGTGAGCACCTGGGTTGTGGCTTGGCGATGGGACCATTCAGTGTGAGCACATAAATGGTGAGTTTGTCTTTACCTCACGGATAACTTGTCGTGCAGGATGCCAAGGCCCAACGTCAACAAGATTAAGCTTGTGTTCCCTCAAGACATAAATGCCCACAGCAAAACCATTAACAAGAGCAGGATGATGCAAACTTGGATTGTCAGCTCCTGCTTGGACAACTGCAACTCCCTCCTTAATCCTGTGAGTCCTGCTGCTTCAGACACCTGACCTAGCACCTGAAACTAATACAGAATCCTGCTGCTCATCTTAAGTTCAATCTTCCCACATCACTTAAACGCTTGCACCACCATAATCCCTGTTGAAGCCTCCACTCCATTTAATACTCTCTTGCTTGCCTACAGGAAGTGAAGAGAACCACTTCTTCCAACTCTAAACTACTCTGCATGCAAGCCATCTACTACCGCCTGACAATTGTATTCCTCTGCCTTCTGGCAGCTGGATGTAAATTAATCTTGGACGTGCAGACAGAGTGATCAGAGCATGGCCTCTTTGTCTCTCTAGCTCTACTTTGGTCAAATGACACAATGCTAACAAGTTTGTGGTAGTTGAGTTGTAAATTAAAGCGAGAGACAGCAAGCTTTTGCGTGACTTACAATGAAGAAACGTTCATCCTTGTGAGTCAGCTTCGTCAATGGCATGGATTTTATTTCAGCCCCAAGGAATCACACTGTTTACCATACCCTGGAAGACTTAGGCAGAACACTGGGTAGCACTCAGACCAACACAAAGAAGCTGTTCTGCTGTTAAATACGCCAGCGTGCGGGATCCTTGCCGTTTTTCCCCCGGTTATTTAAGTATGTGTTTTGGTTTGACCACCCTTGGTCATTGCTTACAATGCCAAGGGTGATAAAAGCACAACACTTACCAGCAACATTTAGCGTCCGGCCGATCTGCTCCCACAAATGGGCCTTTTGGTCTCGATTGTGATACTGTTTGTTTGTCATATCGTACACCTCTGGGTAGACAGAAATGGCCAAAACAAGCTCCTTCATGTTTTGTGGTAACCAGGGTGACGAGTGGCGCCCCATCTGATTGGTTGCCTGAAAAAAGCGGCTGTGACGACACCAGAGCCTGACAAGTTCAGAGATTTTCAGAGCGGCAGCACAAAAAAGGCAGAGCACTCTGGCCGCATGCACTTTGTCGTCATAGGGAACAACTGAAAAAAGTGGACACAGGGCCTTAGACTTTAAAAGGCACGAAGTTGTCAGCAACCCCTGATGAATTTGGTATGCCATAGCCTAACTTTTGTCAAAATGTGCAGCTTGCTTTAATACAGTTTGAATAGTTACTACATGAAGGTGCTGTGGCTGGGACAACTACCGTGCCCAGTTTCCTAACATTAAACTCTTTGGCCTAACTACAAGACAAAAAGAAGACTAGCTCCAGCCTCCAGTAATCAGCACCAGAAACGACCACCCTCTTTGGTAAAGCTGTAATGAACCACAGTTGGGCTTTTCCTCAGTGTTCTCTTAAATGTATGACAACATTGTTCTTTGTTTCAGCTGAAATACATTGCTGCAGCAGCTCACCGACTGATTAAGCTAAAGTAAACAGTTTTCCCAATCCTCACTGTAGTATGTTTAGCATTGCACTGACAGACACATTGTGAGCCGGTTGTAATGTAACATTATGGTCTGGTTCAAATTAAATCAACCACTTCCAATGACATTCATCCCTGGAGCAGAGACAGTGGTTCAGGAGTCAACTGCAGTTGTGCAAAACTGCCGAGCACTGCGTACCTTTTTGTTGTGCCCATGCAAAGGGAAGTCTTACTTCCCCTAACAAACCCACCAGACAACTTTGCATGGGCTGCTACCAACAAAGTCAACTGCCGTAAAGGGGAAGGCTCGGCTGGCAGTACAGGCCCGGCACCCTAATGGGGTTTAAGGGGGAGGGGACTAACCAGCCAATGAAAACTTAGTCGATTAAGACTCTTCTCTCTTAAACTAAGCGCAAGGCAAGCATCTGAAATCAGTCTGTTGGCTACTCCAACGCCCTCTGCCCATAAATGGCAGATAACACTAATAGATAGGGATGGTTATTGTTAGGATTTTATCGATAACAGTATTGATACTGATACTGCTTATCGACATTGATATTTATCGAGACACTTATCAATACTACTCTCCATTAGTCAGTGCAAAAAATAAAACCACATCTTGATTAGGGGATCTGATAATAATCCGTTGTTAACATTAATAACAGTTAACATTTACAGTCAATGTAGTAACAATCATAAGCACAACCAAAATAGTTTTCTGGCTGTCATGGCAACTCAAGACTCACACTGACTATGAATTACACTGGACCTAATAGAATTAAAAGACTTTATCCAGCATGAGACCAGAACAATGCAATGTCACTGCCTGACGCCAGCGGCTTCGTCATCCCGACAGATGCCAGCTACATTAGAATGGAACGATTGAATGAAAACGACATTTAATAAGATGGAACGTTAACGTTAAACACTGTTAGGAGCATTGTTGTCCATGAGCCTATCGGTACTTTCGGTACTGTCCAATCAATACAAAAAAATACCAGTTCTCGATACCCATCCCTACTAATAGATAACAATTGGTAAAGTCTAATTATAACGTGTTGCTACACCTCTACACTTTCTACTTGTCCATGCCATAGGTCCGCGCTGGTAGTCGCTAACAGAGGGCTGAACCAAGTATGGTAGAAGCAAGACGTTTTATTTTTGGCAGAGGAATAAATCTAGTTCATCCGTCAGCCTAACCCTAAACGAGATGTCCCAATCAAGTTATTTTGGTTACATTATATAAAATATCTACCTTAATTTTGATCAAATATATGTCTGACACATTGACATAATGGTCGGCAAAGTACATTTTTAGGCACTTTGTGATATAAATACTGGAGACCCTGTTTCAAGTAGACTAAGCAGACTATCAAAGTTATGGCTTCATGGAATTCTCACATAGGTGTTTCCTTACGCTTTATTCAGACATGACAATGAGGGTATTTCCCAATAAAGCTTATACTTGCACAATATTTCTCTTGTTGGTCTCTTGTTAAATACATTAATACATTGTTAAATAAAAATAAATTTTATTCTAATGATGTACTTAAAGCATAGAACTAGATATTAATTTATTCATCTAAAAATTTGCATTAGGAGAAACAGAACATTTAAGAAGGAAAAGAGCTGGTCTAATTGATGATGTGGTTTTGGAAGGGTGTTATTTTCCTTCTTCCTCACACCGCAAGTTATTTTCAAAGACTGATAGGACATGTTAAGAATCTCTTCAACAACTTAAAATCAGCTCATTAGAGATGCTTTCTTGTAAAGAATAGATTTTATTCCCTTTTGTCCAAACAACAAGAGGATCACTGCATAATAATTCCTGTAGTGCTTCTGGTAAGCGATGGAAGACGTGCGTTTAATTTCTGCCTGCCTATGTTCTACTTCTGTCTGCCTATTTTGCGCTATTGTGGCCTTACCTTTTATTCAGCTTAATGAAATTGTAACATTGTATTCTGACAGCAATTCAGACGTGTGAGACATTCTACAGATCTAACCTGGTGAGATCGCCGCGATTTCTTGGGTACTTTTAGCCTTCACATCAGCATCACGTGGTGCTTGTTTGAAAAGGGGCTAAATAGTGATAACTAGGGCAATATTGCGCAGAGGGGATTGCCTTAGCACTGAAAAATTAAGCCGGTGGGCTTGCATGACTAAATGAATGGATCAGACACATTCAAACACAATGCACAAGACAATGGGAGTGGGAGGAGACATAGGTGTATGTACAAGCCTGAACATATAGCCTACGTGACACATCTCCTCCTATCCCGTCCTCTCTTTAAATCTCAAGAGCCAAAAAATCATCAACGTTGTTAAAAGTGGCTGACTAATAGAACAAAGGTTGTGGGTTTATCTCAAAAAATGAATTACTATCGTCAATGTGCCGCATGAACACACATTATAAACACTAGTGTAGTTCATGAAAAACACAAATAAGAATACAATTAGTTTAATAGGGCCCCCTTAAAATAGACACAAATGAGGCCTGATTCATTCATTATTCTTTCTACAGATCCGCATTAAAAGATATAAATGATAGCAAACACAGGATATTTTGAGACTTTAGCAAGACCGTTTTACTTATCACTCTCATATTCAGCCTGCAGCGAAAAAAGCAGCTGCAACTGGTTGAAACCGGTTCTTGTGAGCCTGGTATGGTTTAATAACTTGAAACTAAATAAGAAATTTGATTCATTGAGTCCGCTACCAAAATTAAAAACACAAGATTGGAACGTAATATCACAGCTCCTCTATTTTAGCTTAACAAGGTTTGTAAAAAAAGAAAACAAAACTTGTTTTAGTCCATTACAGAAAAACATATCATTCATAGAAATTTAGTAAGATCATGTCGATATAATCATATATTTGTTAAGATACTTAGACTCACACTGACTAATAATGTATTTCTTATCATTTTGAAAGGGAAAGTCAAGGTTTTAGTTGTATAAGGTACAAATGATAAACAATTTGTAATTCACTATAACACTATACTATAACAGAATAAACCATAATACAGTTTTCAGGAAGTATGCAGGTTGTTACCTCGAGGGAAACAGTAAAAAGCAGTAGCCTATACAACGTGTCCAATTGAAGATATAAAATAGCTTATTTCTCATCGTTACATTTGCTCACTTTTAAATAGTTTTTTTTTTAATTAGAAAACATCTGGCAAGATAAAAATTGCACTTTTACCAGCTGTCTAATGTGACAGACTCATCAGAAATAGGTATTTCACACCCATTTTTAATATCAATCAATGAAAGCACATTTTAGACTTAAACTTCTCCTAATTATGTGGATGAATAAATTTAAAATGGCTCAGGTGCCAAAAGCTGTAGCTGACTTACATTTGACAACAAATCTTTATTTCAGGATTGTGGAAGCTTCTACAGCCAGGAACATAAACCCCTTTCTTTTTAAATATGAAGGACTTTTGGAGGTCCCCCTCTTAAAACTATAGCGAGGCAGCGCCTCAAATGTTCCTACTTATTCATTTCGTATAAATTGTTGCTAGCTCTCAAAATTGTTGTAGCGCCTGTAACATCACTAGAAAATTCTCATTGATTGTCTTGAATGAGCGTTCACAAAAACACTTCTAACATCTACAGGAAAGCTTTTGAAAATGTAGGTGGAGCCTTATAAGGCTGCTTCCTCTTGGACAGAAAAAAAACTGCTTGTGTAATGAATTGCAAATGCACCATGTGAGCACTGCCACTGGGTGCAGTGGGGGAGGTGAAACTAGAAACGGGGCCGTACCATGTGTGCAGGAGGTAAAAGGATACCTAAAAAAATTGTTTTGCATAAACTAAATTGATTCAATTAAAAAAACATAATGAAAATATGACCAACTCCCCAAACTGTGGCTGATTTATGGCTCTCAGATTGATAAAGCAAAACAGGAACTACAAACTAGTGAGTTATCATATCACCTCAACTAAATCAAAAGAGATGCTGTTTATTTGTCAATTTTAGAAACTCACAAAACAGGATGAAAAGAAAAACTGCTAAACTCTTGTTACCATTGACATTAAGCCCCACCCACATCCTAGGACAGTGTGGTGCATGGAAAATTACTGGACTGAACCACTTTAGACAAAGAGGGGTGTTTGACTGCACAATAAGAAATGCAGGAGTTTCCTCTTTTACTGTAGCTCATTTTTGTATCGTGTTATTAAGGCCCCAACTTTGTGTTTTGTTGTGTTTTTTTGTTTGGGGATACCCTCAATCATCCCTATGAAATTACAGTAGGGTTTTGTGGGCAACAAAAAATCTTTATTAAAGCCCTACAAAGTACGATACGTCAAATAACAAAGCTAATATATCATTTTTCACCTGCCTTCATTATGTAAGATCTTGGGGCAGACATCTTCTTACCAAAATCTGTCTTAGTTTTGGCCCCTCCCTAAAACTTTCACCTCTACAAACTGCTGGATGTGCTTGCTGCTTGTTTTAGCACCAACACAACATAGTCGCTTCACATGGCAGGTTATGACCTTTGAGACTTGAAGTCAATACCTCCAAACCGCAAATGTTGTTACAGATGCTCGGTTGAGAAGTCATTGAATTACAATAAAAAGTAATGTATTATCTTTATCAGAATATGGGCAGTATGAGAAGTGTGCGGCCATTTTATCTGTGAAGAGCTGGGTCACTTTGATCTAATGTTAAAATGCTTGTGTGTGTATGAAGGTGCTAGCTTGTTTCAACCAAGTTACCGTTACTTAGCAGCATCTTGCTTGAAAAGCAGATAGCATGTACAAATTAGAAAAATTTATACTAAAAAAACATTTGACAGATTTACAGCCTAATAATACAACGTTCCTTTAATCTAAAATGAATGCATCATAATTTAGAATTAATGTACATTAACAATTACATAAGTCTAAATAGGCAATTTATGCAGTGAAACCCGCAAGACTAGGTTACTTGCACAAACGACCAAATTCAAGGGAGATCAGAAAGAAATGGAAAAAACTATAATAATGAAAATATTAAAATGTGATGTTATAATCCAAAGCTAGTGCCAACGCAGTGCTAGCTAACTTTCTGCGCCCGCTATTGCACTTACCAGTAGGGCTCACTGTGACTAAAATAAGACACAGTATTAAAAAATCTAATTCACCACAAAGGTATTTATTCATAAGCCCCAGTTCCACTAAGAATGTTTATATCCATTTACATTAAATAAAATGAGAAGTGAAAACTGCTTGAAGACTAGCATGCTAGCTGCAGTACCTCGACTCACCGACTAATCGCGTCACCAAGCGTTGTTCCCGCAATTTTCGGTCTCGGTGTGTAGCAGGCTGTCTGCTCCTCCTCCTGCCGCTGTCGAACTCTTCCGGACCCTCTTGAGTACAACCGTGGCGGTCGGGATGCGGTATCAGTCCACCAGTTTCAGCATGCAACGGGGGAAAACTAGTAAGCCGAGCCACCACTACTCTGTAGTTAAGCGTTCGCGGACTCTACCGACTGGTCTTCTCCTTCACTCAACAATAGACTCCTCCTCTTTTCGTGCTCAAAAATCCACCATGAGCATACGTCACCCGTTGGAGGCGGTTGGTAGACAGCCTCGGTCGCGTTGATTAACCGTCGCGGTTTGAATGTTCGTGTTTTTTTAGTCTCTCATCTGGCTGCGGTGTTGAGGTCAGTAGCTAAAGGTAGGTATGTGCAGCTCCAAGACGTGATAGCTCAGTTAGTAAGGTAACCTGGCAAGAGTAATAGGAGTCTGTTTTAGAGCAGCAGCACCTCTGCTTGGAGTGGCCAAACAGCAGTGTGGTAGAAACTCCCGCACAGAGCCGATGGTTGGAACAAGGGACAACAGGGAGCAGAACATTAGCATGGGAAGGGAGGGGGGTGTGATTTGCCCACGACAGACGGAAAGTGCGGGACTGAGGGGGAGGGGTCATATGGAGGAGGAGGAGTCAGGAGAACAACAGTATGAAAAATAGTCTGTAAACTTAGTTCTACAGGCAGTTTTAGGTTTGTAGGTTACGCATCAGAAGACTAGAGGTGTGTTTAAATGATCCTATAATGTGAGTGACATTGAGTTGTTTATGCTTCATAAACTGATGATCAAAAAAAAAATATCTAGAAATGGAGCTCACAATGAGAGAAAACTGTCCAAGCAGTGGTTATAGGGATTATCTCATTGGTTTTGTAACCTTTAAAAGTTTAGCCTGTGAAAATTCTATTATTTTTATATTTGTAATTTTTCTAATAATGATTAAATAACTTCTCATCACAGGATAAAAAAGAAATATTTTCATATTTAGCCTAGCCTCCTGAAATTCAAATTCATCACAGAAATGAACAACAAATGGTCTTGAGCTAGTAGGAGCAATCTGACATTATCCAGCATTAATGCAGGTCAGCCATTTTGTTGACTCTCTTGTGTGTATGAAACCTGTAGTTCCCCAAGAGGCCAGCAGAGGACGAGTCATGGTGATGTTTTATCATAGGCGATGAAATGCTCCTGTTCTTATTAATAAACCGTTGCACCGACTGTAGTCTGTGTCATAGCTAGTCCTCTTGCAGGTTGTAGCCTATATTTATACTCAAAAATCCACTTGATAGGGGGTAGCTGGCTGTCCTCTTACTTGTATTTGGGCTTTTGTCTCTTTGATTCATACACTAGATAAGGTCTGAAGCTACAGTCTAAGAAAGAAGCCTGAAGGCTAGGCAATTCTCTTTTGTCATCTATATGTGAGAACAAATCAAGCTAGGCTACACTCTACACTGACATTTTTCTATCTGCTGGTATGTTTAGAGAGCACTACATGCAGATCACAGGCAGCACACGAAGCAGCATGATCACATGATCAGCCTGATAATCAATTATGCAACTGGAACTGCTATGATACCCTGATATACTGTTAGGAACTGGTAGTGTATGAAGGAAAACAAGTTAAAACAGATATTGTACTTTGTCATAAAATTATAAGAAAAGTTGGAAGATTTTCTTCGCATTATGTTATGCTACAAAGACAAAATGCAGTCTTATCATAGTGAGTTTAAGCGCCCAAGGACGAGATGTGCAGCCTTGGGTATGTTTTTGTTGTTGTTTGTTTGTTTGTTTTTCACATTTTTGTCTCTTTTTGACGGAAGTACAATTGGTCCAAGATGTGGGCGGTGTTGCGTTTTGTTTAGCGTTTGCTTGTTGTTATCAGCCCCTGGTCTTTTTCTTGTGTTAGAAGAAAGAGAAGGCGAGAGTAAAGAATAAGAAGAAACTGCAAAGACTGCCAACATAGGTCTGCCCTTAACCCCAGATCAACATGATGAATCAACAGAGAGGCATCTGACATGATACAATATAATATAATTTATTGTTCCCAGGGGGGTATTTGTCTTGGATTCAAATGCTGTACATATGTAGGTGTTCTCCCATTAGTTATATTGATAATCAAAGCTGATATGGGTAGACCTATTGATATGAACAGAGCCGGACAACTGAGGGCACAATAGGTCAAAGTAACGAATTGGACCATAATTTTGACAATGAAAACAATGTGATGATTGTGACAGCTTAAAGAGAGAAAAACTTCTACAAAATAAATCTTCACTGATTCAGTTCATAGCCGTAAAACTGCTGCTAAAAAGTGAGAGATGTCAAACAAAAACACCAGCGAACTTTGCTCTGCCCGCTAACAAAAACACTGATGGTGAACAGCATCCTTAAATATAATGAAGACAATGTGCCGTTTCCTTTGCAAAGTAATGTAGCATTAGAAAAAGAGCATACAGTTGTACAATCTTTGTATTTAAGGCCAAAACTAATTTTGGATTCTCCACATTAAGCAGGCAGTGAAAACGGCGTCTCTATAGGAAGTAGACTTACTACACAGAAAAATGTGTGTATGTAAATTACACATATGGGATATGGGGGTCATGGGCATAATCCGGAGTATTACTGCTCTTGTTCGAGTAAAGTAGACTCTTTTAGTCCAAAAGTGACAAAATTAAAGAGAGATATTTTAAATAGCATTGAATAACCGCAGCTAGAGGAAATCCGTGATTTGATCGTAGAAGTCTGACATTTTAACTTGCTAAACATATTGTCAGAGTAAGATGATGTATTTATGAAGAATGGAGCTCCATAAGAAACTTTGCTGAAAGGGGAATATTAAAAAAAACGCATACATGTGCTGGTTAGTGACATCTAGAGGCAGTGGTGAGCATTTTATATTGTTTCCTGTATGAGTGTGTGGCTGTCTTTGGCAGAAAATAACCTTGAAGATGATACATGTTTCCAAATAGTTTCCAACTAATTTTGTGTCTAGTACTCAAAATGTGGCTTTTTGTATAGATGTACGTATGCATAATTGTTTTAGTGTTAAGATGCTGTTCAGTAGCTTCTGGGAAGTTTAAAGCTAAAGCTAAATGCACTGTTCTCCAGCAGAAGAAAGAGGAGTTGTTACTCTCTCCTCATCCTTCTTAGGGACACTAAATACACCGCTTAGTTTACCATTCAGCATCGGCAACAACACACAGATGTTTCTGGGTTTTTTTCACTGGGGAAAGTGTAACATTTGTCCTTGAGGCCTGGGTGTGGTACAACAGAAATGGGTGATTCAAACAACTAAAGGTGTGACCTCTTTGATCATGAACTCATCCAGTGACTGTTGTGCAAAGTAACGTTTTAGCTTGAGCAATGGTAACTTTTGACATCTCTCACTCTGAGTCCTGATGTTCCTCCCATATACCATACCAATGCCCACAATGTCTCTGATAAGACTTTACTCCATCCCATGAATCTTTGCACAAGGAACTCTTTAGGGTCTGTTTGAGATGTAATTTCAAATAACTGCAATTTAAACCCCTCATGAAACTGTATATAATGCTCAAAGCAACTGCTTCAGTTGTCCAGCACGGGACCCAGAGAAAGCACAGAGAAATATATGGCAGAAAATAGAAATAAGAAAAATATCAAATATGTGCCTTATATATACAAGATAAAGATAAAGATTAAATGCTGAGAAGTGGGTCTATGGTGATTCAGATATGAATGCCAGAATTAAATATAATTAAATATCATTGAGAAGTGGATCTATGGTGTTTTAAATATCAGTGCCAGAATTTAATATAATTGTCAGGATAAAGTTAAAAGCAAAAATAAAGTTAAATACAAATAAGGATTACGATGCAAAAAAAGCTATATACAAAAGAGTTATTTACAATATTATTATATATATTATATAATATATTATTATTATTTATGTCAACATATTGCACAGTTGAATTATTGCACAATTATCCAGCTTACGTACATAAAGACTTCAGTTCAGTGCACAGTTTAAAGTGGTTGTCCTTGTGTCAGACATTCAGAGGGAGGAGTTGTAGAGTCTGAGAACCACAGGCAGGAATGACTTCCTGTGGCGTTCTGTGGTGCATCTCAGGGGAATCTTTGACTGTCTTTGACTGAACGTGCTCCTGTGCTTAACCAACACATCATGTTGGGGGGGGGGATAACCAGTAATTTGTCTGACACCACTGTCAGAGAGTCCAGCTCCACCCCCACAATGTCGCTGGCCTTGCGGATCAGTTTGTTCAGTCTGTTGGCGTCAGCTGCTCTTAGCCTGCTGCCCCGGCACACAACAGCACACAAGATAGCATTAGCCACCACAGACTCATAAAACATCCTCAGCATCATCCTGCAGCTGTTTAAGGACCTCACTCTCCTCAGGAAGTAGCGGCGGCTCAGGCCCTTCTTGTAGATGGCTTCAGTGTTCTTGGCCCAGTCCAGTTTGCTATCCAAGTACACCCCCAAGTACTTATAATCCTCCACAATGTCGACACTGACCCCCTGGATGGAAACAGGGGTCACTGGTGCCTTTGCCCTCCGCAGATCCACAATCAGTTCCTTTGTCTTTGCCACGTTGAGCTGGAGATGGTTCTGCTCACACCATGTGACAACGTTTCCCACCACAGTCCTGTATTCAGGCTCCTCACCATTGTTGATACATCCAACTACAGCAGAGTCATCAGAAAACTTCTGAAGATGGCAGGTCCCTGTGTTGTAGTTGAAGTCCGTGGTGTAGAGGGTGAAGAGGAAGGGAGACAGGACAGTCCCCTGTAGAGCCCCAGTGTTGCTGAACACTCTGTCCGACAAACAGTGTTGTAAGCGCACATACTGTGGTCTGCCAGTCAGGTAGTCGACAATCCAGGACACAGGAGGAGCATCCACCTGCATCACTGTCAGCTTCTCACCCAGTAGAGTTGGCCGGATGGTGTTGAAAGTACTGGAAAAGTCAAAAAACATTAGTGGAGTAGCTGGTGGCTGCAAGCAGACAGCAGATGAGTCAGGGGGGTTGGCAAGGGCCGTGTCAAATCTGTTGAACAGATTAAGTTCGTTGGCCCTGTCCAAGCTGCCTTCAACTCCTCTGCTGCCTGAAACCAGGGATGGACTTCATGCCACTCCAGACCTCCCTCAGGTTGTTCTGCTGGAGTTTTTGCTCCAGCTTTCTCCTGTAACTAGGGCTTTTTACACTGCCGGTTCAAGGCGGGATTATAATGCCTCTGTGACGTTCCATCTTCTATGTAGAACGCATGGAGGCAGAATGGTGGGGCGAAGTCGTTCCGCCTCTGAGCCGGCATCGGAGGTAGTAACAGAGGCGAAACGGCGTCTGTGTAAACTGCAGAGCCGGCAGGGCAGAGAAGCGCCATGTGTGTGTATTTGAAGCATGTACTGTTTACACCTCACGCACATTTTGCTTCCGCAACGCTGGAATGCTATTTAAAAACACACACTGGGGTGATTTTACACCAGCATTGCGTGGTCCAATGTAGAATGACAAAGGTGGCATGATGACAGAGCGTCATTAGAGCACTGAGGCAGAACCACAGAGTAAAAAAGGCTACTGTCTTTAGCCTCCCTGATCTTCACCTACAGGTCCCCTTGAATTGTTCTCACCTCCTCCACATTTCCATCTCTAAAAACCCTCTTCTTGGCGTTCATGATGGCTTTGATTTCCTTTGTTAGCCACGGCCTGTTATTTGAATAACAAAGGACAGTCTTTGCTGGGACAGTGCAGTCAACACAGAAGTTGATGTAGTCTGTGATACACTCTGTGAGCCCATCGATGTCCTCTCCATGGGGCTCGCAGAGTGCCTGCCAGTCCGTCACCTCAAAACATCCCTGCAGAGTGTCATACGCCTCCTCCCACCATCTGCTCACTGTCGGTCGCAGGCTGCCTTTTCACCAGAGGTACATAGCAGGCGGTGAGGTGAACCAGGTTGTCATCAGACCTTCCTGGGGTGGGAGGGAAGAAGAGCTGTATGCGACCTTTGCATTAGCATGCAGCAAGTCCGGGGTCCTCTCCCCCCTGGTTGTGCAGCTCACATACTGTCTGAAGCTGGGAAGTGTTTTGGCCATGGTAACGTGGTTGAAGTCACCCAAGATTGTAATGAGGGCACTCGGGTGATCAGTCTATAGTCGGGCTATGGCCATGGATGATGTTACACGCCGTTGTCCGGGTTGGCAGAGTGTGGAATGTAAATGGCATGACAAATCTCCCTGGACAAGTAATATGGCCTGAGTCCAACGGCAAAAAGTTCAATGTCCGGGCTACAAATACGTTCCTTAATTGTAACGTGACCAGGATTACACCATCTGTTGTTAACGAGAACAGCAAGCACCCTGCCTTTGCACTCACCACTCTCGGTTCAATCTGACAGTCTGAAAGCCAGCGATGGAGACGTTGTGGTCGGGTACATCCTGATGCAGCCACGTGTCAGTGAAGCACATCAAGCTGCACTCCCTCCCTCCTAGCTAGCGCCGTTAGTTCGTCCATCTTATTTGCCAGTGATCTCATGTTGCCCATGATGAGAGAGGGGAGACACGGCTTAAACCTCCTCTCCATAAGTCTCTGTTGTTTTGACCCTGCTCTCTTCCCTCACTGCCTTTGTCCTCCTCTGCATACCCTGTGTGTCCTTCTCCAGAGTTCGGCAGGAGTGTGCCGAGTTCTGGTGGCTGTGCCGGCCAGCCTGTGCGATCAGCTGATCCCGAGTGTAAACAAAGCGGGGTTGCTGTGCGACGGTGTGGCGGAGTAAAAGTAAATCCATATTGACCAAGAGAACCGACCAAAACGCTCTCGAATAGCATGTTTAGAGAAGGCACAGCTTAAGGAAGTTATAAGAAAAAGATAAAACAATTATGATGAAAAGAAGATGATTAAATATAGGAAAAATAAGGAAACAAACAGGAGCAACTGTAACAGGCTGCCCGCGCGGTCGGCACATGCGCACAACCAAACCAATGTCTTTTTCTAAACCTATCCAAGTAGTTTAGGAACGGTGATCTTTGTACAAAATTGACCATTTGTTAGCAGGGCTTTCTAACAGAAGGTTTGAAGGGCATGCAAAAAGTTTCAGTAATTCAAGATCAGGGGCTGAGGATGGGGTCCTCAATGTCTGATTCATCTTTTGAAGGAAATTCTAAATGGTTGTGGTTATTACTGCTCAGAATAACTTGTTATAATAACTTGTTAATAATTAGAACCTTATGGCAGTACTACTGGCAAGATCATGGGTTCATCATCAATTCCTTCAATTCCAGAGTGTAATATCTGTTCAGTTTGGGTGCCACATGACTTCAAATAGTGGCCATGGAGTCAGACATTCTTTCGGACACATTAGCTTTGTACAAAGTTATTTTTATCAATTTAGCAGAACTAGCATTTCCCTTAGTTTGCCACCATCTGACCAGTAAGTGTAATTTTTGTCAAATATGTAACTAGCTGAGTTTTTGAAATTTGGTTGCTGTTGCACTTGCTATTAAAAAGATTGTTGCAACACAGAAAAAGAAAGTAATTTAAAAAAGATTTTAAAAAACGATTTCTGTCCTTGCAGGGTTTATTTAACAAAATTTCTTATAACACAAAATCTTAATATGTTTTTTTAAAAAACATGGGAATACCAAGTACTTTAATTTGAAGTTTAAACCTGAGAAACAAATCTTTTCCAAACCTTTAGAAGAAATTTACAGCAGCCAAAACAAATATGTAATTATATAAACTTTTTTTTCCCCAAATGACATACTTTTCTTATAATTAAAGCAATAAATCAGCAAAATAATATGTGATGCAAAATTATTAGCTGTGGATGCTGCTATTATGTGTCTGGGTAGGGAGGGGTAGGCCACAATCTTTCTGGCACACCTCAGGTTCCTGAAGGCATATATGGTTCTCGGAGGAATGGCATGTTGCCACCAATCACATGCTGGGTTGAGCAAATGTTATGTTGCTGTCTGCAGTGGCAGCAGCGTACCAGATGGAAATGGAGGAGGTAAGGATGGACTCAGGGATGGTGGTGTAGTATTACACCATCATTAATAAACTAAGGCAGGTTGAACTTCTTCAGCTGCTGCAGGAAGCAAGTACCCTTTTGTGCTTCTTTGGTGAAGGACCTGATGATCATCTCCCAGTTGAGGTCTTGGGTGATGATGGTATCCAGGAAAACTGGTCACTGATGACTTTATTGTGTCAACGGGGGAGCCACACACAATGATGGGGCCAGGGGGTGCCGGGTTCTTACTCTAACCCATTACCTCCTATTGTCTATAGAGCATTGAGCTCAACTTATTCCAATAGTACCATGTCATCAGAAGGTCGTCTTCCAACTGTAGGCGGACTCATTCCCCCAAAGATAAGCTCAATTAGTGTGGTGGCTTTGAGGTGGGACAGGAAAAGGCACTCAAATTACTTCATTGCAACAGTGGTCAGGGCAAAGGTTTTGGGTTGGCACCGTTTCCAAAATATCCGTTAGCCATAAAAATACCCTTCTGCTTATGGGTTTTTATTTGCACACAAAGGCTACATAACTGCAAAGATGTACGTGATTGTCTGCCAGAGACAGACAGGGTCAACAACGGGAAGTCAGTCAGAGAATGAGCGCTGTAGGGTCTTGCATAGAGATGGCAAAGAACAATCTGGCAACGAGTGAGTAAGCGGGAGAGGCTACACTATGTACTGGCTCGATTGCAGATGGAAAGCAGCTGCATACACAGATGAGCAGAGTTAGCTGATGAGATGGATGTGGCCGGTAGGCAGAGCGGAACAGAGTTGGAGTGAGTGGAAAATTACAGAGAGAGAGCAGGTGAGCAGTTGAGCAGTGGAACCTAACTGTGACACTTGCCATTCTCCACCTCTCAGTCAGACGCTCTCGGACTTTCTCTCCTTTCCCCAGCTACACACCTGTTCCCAGTTATAATTGGCCCTTAAATCAACTGACTTTCTCAACCTCACCTGTCTCCACTTCACTAATTAGTCTTGCTGATCAATGTCATTCATCAGCCATAACATCATGACACTGGCCACTGACAGGTTGAGTGAATAACATTCATAAGTGAAATATATTGATCTCGTTACAATGGCATCTGCCGAAGGCTGGGGTATGTTAGGCAGCAAATGAACTTATTGTCCTTGAAGTTGATGTGTTGGAAGCAGGAAAAATGGGCAAGCGCAAGGATGTGAGCAACTTTGACTAGGGCCAGATTGTGATGGCTAGACGACTGGGTCAAAGCATCTTCAAAATTGCAGTTCTTGTGGGGTGTTCCCGGTCAGAAGTGGTCAGTATGGGAGGCCAAGGCTCATTGATGCACGTGGGGAGCTAAGGCTGGCCTGTGCTACAGTCGCTCCAATTGCTGAATAAGTTAATCCTGGTTCTGAAAGAAAATTGTCAGAACACACAGTGCACTGCAGTTCGTAGAGTTTGAGGCTGCGTAGCTGCAGACCACTCAGGATACCCATGCTGACCCTCGTCAACCTATGAAAGTGCTGACAATGGGCACGTGAGCATCAGAACTGGACCACAGAGCAATGGAAGAAAGTGGCCTGGCCTGATGAATCACATTTCCTTTTACATCATGTGGATGGCCAGGTGCGTGTGTCGCTTACCCGGGGAAGACATGGCACCAGGATGCACTAATAGCTGCCATGGTAATAGATGGCAAAAATCATGATTGAATTTTTTTCCCCTTTTTAACTACAGACGGTAGGAGACAAGCAGATATAACACAGACCTGTGTGTTTCTCATGCTCTGTACCTGGCTCAATATGGTTGTGATCTGTCCGTATTTCCGCGCACAGTTACTATAAAGTATAAACTACGTCTCCACATGCTGTGAATGAGCTGTAACCTGCGATCAGTTCATCATAGTTTACAGTAACAAAGCACGGGGAGAACATAGACGTTTAATAAAAGTGGATCTGTGTGTTAATCACGTGGATCTTTCTATCTGTCTGTCCAAACCAGTTCCTTGTTTCCAGTTGGCCGAGTGGCTGAAACTGTTCCTGGTGTCCAGTGCAGAATACCCGATTGGTGGTTGGGCCAAAACCTGTTTCTGCTGAGCAGCAAAAGTTCTTTTTTCTTGAGTTCCAGTGGTTTCCTGTTCCAGAACTGCAGCAACCCATGTTTTTGCGCTGCAGCAAAAGCCAGTTCCTTCTCAGCTGCAAGACACACCATTTGCTGCGCTGTTGTATTTGTAGTGCTGCAAAAGTCCTCTCTTTCTCACCTGCAGCAGTTTCTTGTTCCTGCCTTGTAGGACGGTTGTGTTCCTGTGTTGCAGCGAGCTCCTGTTCCAGGGCTGCAACAACCCCCTATTCCTGCGCTGCAGCATCCCCTAGTGCTGATTCATCTATAATCAGTCCCCTGTTAATGAGTTGCAGCACTCACCTGCTCCTGAACTGCAGCATAACCCTTTTGCAGTAACCATTTCCTATGCTGAAACTGACCCCTCTCCCTGGCGCTGCAGGGGTTTTGTGTTCCTGCACCACCACTGGCTCCTGTTTTCTGAGCTGCATCAGTCTGCTGTTCCTGAGCTGAAGTGGTCTCTTGTTCCCTGATCTGCAATGGTCTCCAATTTTGAGCTGCTGCGGATGCCTTTGTCTGAGCTTCCAAAGTCTTCCCTGTCCTTTTTCTGTGTTCCTCACAAGATCACCTTCCAGTGTCCAGGTGATTCAGCATACCCCAGAAAAGTCTCTTTTGTCAGCAGGGAAGATTCCTCTACATTGCAGAGGTCCTTCTGAAATTGCCAGTCTCCAGGTTGTCCTCCATCCATCTGCCCTGCCCCTGGGCTGTCTGCCTGATGTTTAGTTCACCTATGCCTTGAATCATTCTGTCTTAAAAATACAGTTACAGTGTCATGGCTCAGTTGGAAACATAGCCCCTGTTTACACCATTTACATGTGTCCTGAATGATCCAACTACAAGTAGACAGCCTTAAGTACAGTTGTAAGTGTTCCCATTGGACACATTAGGAAAGCATTGAGATCCGATCACTCCACATTCTGAAGTGGGCTGGAAGGCATTTGTCCACATCCGTTTGGCAGTGTGTACGCAAATATGTCCTGGGCCACATTGAGGGACTGCTAACTCTCTGTATTAAGGTCAACAATTACGTTGAGTGTAAAACCACCTGCCTTTCATTTTTGTCTGATTTAGTACTTGTCAACTGTGTCCTGTGAACAATTTTTTCAATGTCTAATGTCATTCCTAGCATGTGCAAACTATAGATTTAGAGGGTTGGAAAGCTTACCAGCCACATCTGGCAGTTAAAATTCAGCAGTTAAGATTCTTGTTCTTTCTTTCCCTCATTGTGAGTAGATTGAGCTTTAATACTTGATACATTCAACAATCAAAACCTTGTGTCAGCAGCACAGATAAGCTGAACGCCAAAAAACCTTAGTGGGTCAAATACGACAGGGCAACATTAGACAAGCCTTGGGCCAACAGGGCGTTTGAAGCTTGGCCAGTGAGCACCCTGCCCTTGGTAAACTAAGCAACCACCTTTTGTAAAAGCATTAGAAGTGACAACATGTTAAGTATTAATAATGTAAATTTCATAAAAACTCATTTGATTAACATTTTCTTATGAAGAGACTACTTGCTTTACCATCCCAGTCTTTTCTGTCTTCAGTGTTCATGAATGAGCAAGGGTTCTTAGACATGGGAACAAGCAACATCATGCAAAACACATGATGAGTTTTCCTGTTCTTTTGTCCTTTGGACAGCCTCCCGCTCTGGTATCAAGAATTCTATCTGTCCGACGCCCTTCCTTGACCTTGGCCAGATCATCAGTCGCTGACTGACCGGCCTCCTGCCTATTTCCAGAGCAGTTCCCCCTGTCTGCCCAGCCTTCAAAGAGTCTGACCTTTCTCTCTGGAGAGTTTTTGGAGAGTGCATTCAATTTACTTGATTTAACCGATCAATATTTTTTAAAGATTAGGGAAACTGTTGCTGTTTTTGATGGATAAACATGGCCCTCTTGGTTGGTGACCTGAGTGAAGTCGAGAGTAATCAATTTCCAACCCTCACACAACACTATTACCCCCCATCAACCAGGGTTCAGACCTAGCCATAAATTACATTATTAATAGAATTGATTAAGGCCAAAAATGTTAAGCCGCCTTCATTTACCTATCTGACGCTTCTGTTACGGTTGAACACTCTGGTTTCACAACTATTTTATAGAAAGAACTCAAGCAATATTTGCAGATGTGAAGTAACCCTTCATGTTGGTCAGCAAAGGAGTACCCCATGGATCTTTCTGGGGCTACTTCTGCTTTTATTTTATATAAACCATATTGCCCCAAAATAAGAAAACTGTAAAATTCATCTTTATGCTAATGACACAATACTATATTCCTCTGTGCCCTCAAACAGACAGACTACAATATTGCCAGTCTTGGACAATGGAGACACACTCCACACTTTTAGAGCCCCTCTCTTGAAACCATTAGATGCTGTACATCATAGCTCTGCACTTTATCATGGATGGCAGATTCCAAATTCAACTTTGTGACCTGTGTAGCTCAGTTGGCTTTACCTTGTTAGGTCAATGACAAAGGCAACACTGTATTATATTTATTTATAGTGCTCTTATCAGTAAACTCCCTTGACTTGAATAGTATCTTGTCCACAAACATCTGAAGCTAGACAACCACATCTCAAAATGGACCACTCTGAAAAAACAAGAAGCTCAACTGTCATTTCTGGTATCGTATGTTTTTAAAGAGGTAGTGGTTGAACTGCTAACGGAAACTGCTTGCAATTGTTTTTAAGTGTGCAAGTATGGGAAGGGGCGTGGGTTTACAAGCATGTGTTGATGAATGTATGTGTAATTGTTTTTATATGTTCTATATATGTATATTTTTTGGGCCCCCCTGGAAAAGATATCTTGATCTAAAAAAAATGTAGAGTAATTTTCCATACCATTCCTGGTGACTGTCGTAAAAAGGTTTTATACATATTTGTAATACAAATCAAATGTAATCATTGTGGAAATAAAGCTTTCAAAATAACATGGGCATGTGCTTTTATTAAATAAAGAATAAATTACAATAATAAGACATTAATGTATAAACAACTCAATGTAACACTGAAAATTATATCTCAACGTGTCACAGCAACTTTAAAAAAAAAAGTGGTTATTGAATAAATTTACATTATGAGGTTTCACTGATTCAAATGGATGAGAGATATGTTGATAGTTGGCTGTCAGTTTTGTTACAGGAGTTAAGACAGCTTTACTTTACCCTCATGATATAGAAATATAGTGTACACATCACGCATTCAGACAGTTGCAATAATTTTTGACCTGATTGGCTGTGAGCAAACAGGCAATATGGACACAAGCATGCACAGATAAACACTGTTTTGACTTGATTGAAAACATTTGACTGCACTAAGATTACAGACAACTATTATCAGTTTGTTGCAGACATCTCTCTTCATATCAAAATGGCACAAATGTCTATGATTGTGTAAAATGACGATTCAAATTAAAATAATTAAATTAAATTTGATATTTATCAGAGATTGAATTACTTTTAGTTTTGGCATAATGGTTGGCATACATGGTAGAATAGTATAAATGTTTTTCTCCTGAAGAAAACTTGGTAAACATGTTTACAACTTTGATAAAAAAAATTATTTGTATTAATTCCACTTACAGAGTACATATCATTGTGGTAATAATATTAAACTTCTCGTGAACCTGATCTGGAGGGATATATTAGATACCACTGAGTGCAGTGGAGGACTTAAACTGTAAACTTCATTAAAAAATAATAAAAATTGTACCTAAACATCTCGGCAGTCAGAATGTCTAAGGAAGAGGAGGAAACAGATCCACAAAGTGCTTTTTTCACTTTCTATTGAGTCACTGCTTTAACATGACAAAGTGCTGCCACCTAGTGGTAAACAGGATGATTTCATCAATTGTTTTAACACAAATGAGGATCACCAAATAAGAGTCCAGCTTTGTTCATTGAAACTTTGCAGGGCACATGTCTTGAAACAAACAAAGAATTCCAAAGATTTTCAGTCTTGTCACCAGGTAAACAGATAACACCAGTGGTCAAATTTCTTTTGGGTCAGAAAAGAATATTAATATGAGCAAACAGTGGTTATAGAGAGAAGGGAAAAAGCTAACAATAAAACACCTTGAGCAAATACAAGTGGCCTTCAAAGACTGACACTATGTATAAATTGCTCAAGCTTGAAAAAGCTTTAATATGAAGTTTGATTTTTGGATGATATTATTATTCGTTAATGATACTGTTAAAATTACATGCAGCAGGCTTCTAGCTAAGAATTAGATGCATGTTGTCCATTTAGCTGTGATAATAATATCACAAAGTTCTCTGAATCCTGGGGAAAATATGATTCTTGAATTAAACAGCTGTTTGGTTTCTAATGACCTTCCTCTGTAATTGCAAGAGAATTCATTTTACAGTTTCAAGTAAATGGTCAAATTCATTGAACCACTTTTCTTTCCTCAGTATCTACTGCTGAGAACCAAAGTGTGCTATGCTGAATCCTCAAAAAGTGTTTGCGTGCGGTGCTACGGTGAATCATAGACTGCAGTATGCACAGTCATGCACATTGTGGACCCTTTAATTACATGCACACACTGCCAATCACTGAATTGCATTTCATATGTGAGTGATTTTGCAGCTTTCTCTCATCCTAGTGTGACTGTCTGTGCTCTGTTTTTAAATAGGAAAACAAACATAAACAGGGGGGGGACTATTAGAGGAATTTGGCGGGAATAAAAGATGACAGCACAGCTT
This sequence comes from Semicossyphus pulcher, assembly GCF_022749685.1. Classification (NCBI taxonomy): domain Eukaryota; kingdom Metazoa; phylum Chordata; class Actinopteri; order Labriformes; family Labridae; genus Semicossyphus; species Semicossyphus pulcher. The sequence goes on from NW_027211681.1 coordinate 10,658,447, forward strand.
GTAATTGTTAAGCCCTCCTGGCAGTGAAGCCACAGGGATTCTTTCTTCAAATTAACAACTGCTGTTGAGCAAGCAATTTGTGCAGAGTCAACTGAAGCTGACTCACATATCACTACAACACAGGAATTATCAGTTTAATATGTAGAGCAAATCATCTCATTCTCTGAAATCAGACAAGTTGCTACACAAAACCTAGAAAAATAACGTGGCACTTTCTAAAGTTCTCTACCTGTTGGATGTTAAATGAAAAGGCATTGGCAGTAGATAAATGTACATTTTATAATGGCACTAAGTTTTTGGGTGGGAGTGTCTTTTCATTTCAATATTCATAGGAATGAATGAATGAATTTGATATGATTCTTGAGGGGTTTGATATGTCTTAGAGGGGATGGTGCGTGGAGTTCAGAAAAAAACAATTAAATTACACCAATTTTTACAAATGTTTAAGTTTTCCAAGCATGCAGCGATGCTGTGGTGACAATGAATAAAATACTCTGTAGGTTCATCAATCAGCTTCATTGCACTGTTTTTTATTCCCCCTCTGTCTGAACTAGTCCCCTGACTGATTGACTGACTGACTACAGGTTGCTTTCTTGGGTGTCATTGGAGGATATGGGGTGCAGACCTCCATTCTCGTTCAGTCTCTTGGCACGATAGGTTTCATAGTGAATATTATGAGTGACCTCCTTTAGATCCTGGAGGTGAGACCTGAGAAAAATAAAGAGATACGTTAACACAGAGTGGACGTACTAGTTATGTTGTGTATGCATCTATGTAAAACTGGGAGGAATCAGTGTTATTGTTTTTTACCTTTTATACCCTTTGCTCATGTTTTGGATTAATGCAGTGCTAAAATCCTGCCTTATGAAAAACTTAAACTGGACCGAGGAAGCTATTTTAACCAACGTGTTTTCCAAACAAGCATGATTTTTTTAGCTGAAATAAGTAATTGATTAACATAAGAAACTTTTGCCCAATTGATTAATTATTTGAGTAATTTTTTTCAAGCAAAAACACCGTCCTGGTTCCTGCCTTTCAAATGTGGATATTTGCTGGTTTTGTTAGTGAACTATTTACCTGATCAGGAAATCCCTCAGCTGAGCAAACTCACAATGGTTGGGATTTTCAACTGCAATAAAAAAACGGATAAAATAAATGTCATGATTTATAAGTCCTTCATCGTCGATATTTTTTCTAAAGCAAAGGGACTGTACCTTCTACGATTCCCCACGCTGTCTTCCTCCCCAGAACCCGTTTTCCGTTCACTTGATATTCTTTGTCGCTGCCCACCACAGCAAAGGGCATTGTCTCCTATGGACAGAGACATTTCAACACAGGGGGATCAGCGTACAGAAGAGAGCGACACGAGGTTAATGAGATGAAACAAATACACAAAATGCCCCAGTGCCCTGACATTCTGTCTGGAGGAAGCAGTGCGTGAATGTGAGATTGGGTCGAGCTTGGTGAAGAGGAGGGGTGGGAGAGACTCAATTTCTTGAAGAGGAAAATGATCGGTTTAAAAGAAAGAACACAACCACTTACTCTGATCTTGTCATTGTCGCTCTTGTCCTCCATGTCTTCATCAAACTCTTTCTGTGGATAAAACTCGATCCCGCCCATCTCCAGCTCCTTCCTTACCTACAGCACAAAACAAAGCAAGGAAAGAACACTGTGACACACTCTCATCTTTGAGCACTGTCTACAGGTAACTTGTGGAAACAACTCTCTGGAGAGACTTTGGGATATAGTCTGTCAATTCAGGGATTTTGAGAGTTAATACATTTCTGCTGATAAACCTTGATGGATCTTTTTTAAAATATTTTTACCCTTCTTCATCTTATTATTGATTTGTCACTTGAGGAGCCGTAGAAAAAAGGAGTAAACACAACATAAAGAAATGATTGCCCTATGAAGTTGATATGCTGAATGATGGATGGACCTGATGGATGTTATACTCAATCTCTTTTCAGCAATTATTGGTTCCCTAGCAACCCCAGAGAGAAATATGTGTCTCTTAAGCTGTAAATGCTACACTCTGTTTATCAACTAGTCACTAACTTTGTCCGCCTGCCATTTGGGGCTCGGCAGGTGGCGTACAAGAGGTTTTTAGAGCTTTTCCCCCTAAAGCATCTGCCTGCTGCAGCCAACATAAATACTGTGCAAGCAATGAGAGTGAACCAAAAAGCTGCAGACATAAAACCTCTTACGTCGTTTGATTGGAGCAGAGCCTGCTTCCTCCAACTTTGAAATCATTTTACAACATTTCCTGGACATAGCCTCTTGGTGTAAAAACTGAAATCTATGAGGAGGTGCCTTTAACCTTCATTCTTACTAATGCCGAGCAGGAGGAGACTCCAATGATTTCAAAATAAAGTCAGACTGTTTACAAGCCCCCTTTCCGCGGAGGGAGATTAGCCTGTCAACACAGGTTTTATGTTCCCACCAATGCTGATCGGAGCCGAGGTGATACCCCGGGTTTACTGCAGAGTCATTTGACCTGGTTCTGAATGCCGATTGTAGCCTTCTCATTAGGCAAAAAGCCGGGTGTTATGGGTTTTTTTGACCAGTGGGAAAGCGGCTTATGTGTCAGCCCTGTGAATGACTGGTGACCAGTCCAGGGTGTACCCCGCCTCTCACCCAATGACAGCTGAGATAGGCTCCAGCCCCCCCCCCCGACCCTGAACAGGATAAGTGGTATTGATAATGGATGGATGGATGAATGTTTAGAAGCCAATGAGAGATGACCCAACTTCTCAGCTGAATCATTAACCCAGTAAACATTTTCCTAATAAGTTTATGGTCTTGATCACTAGTTTCAACCTTTCTTAAATACAACATAATGTACATTTTGTAAATTACGGCCCTATTTATAATAACATTGACAGATAAAGTGTAGGGCCTCTAACTACACTAGAGAAGAGACTTGATGGTCTTAGGCACATCCAATATCTGTAAGAATACAATAATTTGCAGTCCTAATTGACATACACACAGATACACTTGGACATAAGCACTTAAATTGACATAAGGGCCTGTCTTTCTTATTAGCTTAGCTTTAGTGGGATGATGGTTAAACTCACCCGTTGTTTGAACTCCTGTCTCTCATCAATGGTCATAGTGTCTGCCTTTGCAATGACAGGAATAATATTGACCGAGTGACTCAAGCGCTTCATGAACTCGAGATCCAGCTGTCGGAGACTGGGGCGGACAGACAGAGAACAGACACAGGAAAAAGTGTGTAAGCAGGTAGATTAAAGAGCTGTGATTCTCCCAAAAGGCTTGAAGGCAACAGTGAATAAGTCATTATAACAACAAGTAAAAGGGGGCATAGAGATTCTATTTCTCATGTTTCACATGTCTCGTTACCTTTCCCTGCTCCTGTAGCAATTACAAAAGACTTACAGTGTGAACGCTACCGAAAAGTGAGCTTATTATAGGACAAAGGCTGTGTCCCAGTTCTTGTTTGTCTGCGCACAAAACATCTTGTCGGTTTCAATACCCTCGACTAAAAAGGATGAGATACACTGGCTGTTTAGCATAAAAGTCTGTATCCGTTTTTCAATTACAGAACAATTTCACACTTGTCAGAAGTAGCTAATTGTGAGGTGTTCAGAGGGAAGAGAGAGAGAGGTGTAGTCTGCAATATAAAGTAGCACACTCCATGCAGGGCTTTGTTAATCTAAAATTAAGTGTTTGGGGATAAAAGGACCTGTGTGCAGTCTTTTGAATACATCCTGCAGAAATCTCGAGTACTCAATAGTTCAACTCACGAGTGTCCAGTTGGGGAGATGAAATAGAGACAGCAGTGCACCCTGGTGTCAGGGATGCGCTTCTTCCTGGTGATGTTGACCTCCTCCTTAAGGAACTTCTCATACTGCTCATTGATGTACTTGGAAATTGGCTCCCAGCTGTCGACACAGAAGAAAAGATCAGCTTTAGAGAAAAAGATTACGTGCACAAGGACATGAAGAAGACTTTTCTTGAGCAGGACAATGAACTAAACGAATTGCAACACTCCTCAACTAAAAGCACAATTCTGTAAGGTGACGGGAGAGTAATGAGGCTTTAATGATGCAGGAGTTGAAAACCCACCAGTTGTCGTTATTGATTTGGTCTCCAAAGCCTGGAGTGTCGACGACTGTCAGCTTCATCTTCACACCACCCTCCTCAAGGACTGTAAATAGACACACAAAAAGGAAATAAAAAAATCAATGAAAGCTGCTTTGTATGTGGAAATACTATAAATATAATGCAGCTGATCGGTATGTAGCTGATAATTAAGTACACGAGAGACATTTTTACATCTACATGTGATGCAACACGCCTGTTGTCTCTCTGTAGTGTCTGGCGTTTTCTCTCACTGGCATGAGCACAATAATGTCAGGTCATTGTCAACTGCAGGCGATGTGTGCACGATCACACAGCTTATTTCCCTGCTGCTGTAAAATGTGCACACAGTTTCAGTCTCTCTTCCAGCCCCAGATGTCATATTGAACACAGAGCTGCATACTAAATATGGAGTCCCCTCTCAGTTTCATAAACATAATGCAGAGCTGTCTGCCACAGATACTGATTTCATACTAACACTGGGGGAGGGGTGCAATAGTCAGATATTTTCAAATGTCACACATAGTGGCTTTAAATATGCATTTTTCTGTAGCTTATTAAGTTCTCTTTTTTTAAACAAATCACTGCTGCCCAGTTTTGTTTGTTCCAGCAGGAAGTTCTATTGTTGTGGTTTTCATGACAGAAACTCAGCGATGTGTAAAACAATCCTCATTCCTCACTCGACAACATTGTTAGTAAACCACAAATTGAGCCGTGTTTACCTCTTTATGTCAGGTGTCAGTAGGGGTCATTCACTGTTACCGTGGAAACCCAGCTCTCAGCTCAGAAGTTTTCTTGCTACTAAACGTTTTAGGCTTCAAATTAGGTCTTTAGCATTATGCAACTGTCCGGCTTCTACTAAGCTAGGCAAAATAAGAAATCCTAAATCCTCTCTCATCTCTTTATGAAACTAGCCCATGATGTTAGAGACTTGGTGTTCTTCTTCTTACTGTAAAGCCTGTGCGTCTTGTCTGAAATGTCCTCCTATAATGAAAATGTAAGACAGACGGGCTGGGTATTTATGAGCATGCACTCTGAGAGGGTGGACTCTGCGTCTGGCAAATTTATAGAGGTTATTAGATAGAAGAAGCTTTTCACAAACGTAATCTGTCAAACAAAAAGAAATAAAAAGATGTACGGATGCACCTACAGTGTTTGTGAGTGAACAAACTGAGATAAAGAACAAGGCTGTCAAAAAAACACTGTTTCTATACTTTGAAAACCCTCACAGTTAGAGACATTCAGGGACAGGATTTATCAATTCACGTCAAGTCAAATCTGTCAGAGATCCAGCAAGACTTCATGGAGCCAAGAACAATCTGTACTTTGCGATGACTAGAGAACATTTGTCATGAAGTAGTCAGTTTTTTAGTCACACTGGAGATTTAGAAATACGGGGAGGCCACTCATTACTAAACTCCATGTAGATAATTGGGCACAGTGAAAAGCTGCACATCACTGCTGATGCAGAAAGATGGACAAGTCAAGCGTTATTTATTGCTAGTACTCATAAAAAAGATAAATATAAAACATGACCACTTGATTGTATATATAGGTACAAGAGGCATTAAATAGTAGCAGTTAATTATTGCATATTGACGTATTACAAACACAGCATCAACAAGCGGGCTTGTGTTTTAGACGCTGAGCACAATGCTGTGTTTTGTTTATTTGTATTTGTTCTCTTGAATTGCAGTGTTGAGCTGGAAGAAGCACCATATTTTACAGTCTGTGACCGCTACGGTAAATGTGTATTTATTATCCGCATTACAACTGTGACATCACATCCTTTCTCTGGGCCAAGTGCTGCTAAATGTAACTGACATTTAGTGGTCCAGTTTTATGGACTTTAATGCTTTTATTGAGAGAGGATCATGGATAGTTGTTGGATGTTGGAAACAAGGGAAGAGCAGAACCCAGGGCCGCCACATCGAGGACTGTAGCCTCTGTATTTGGCCGCCGACTTAACCGCTGAGCTAAAACTGGCGCCGACTTGACTTTTTTAAATGTAATTTTAATTGTGTGATAGCTAAGGCTGAACAATGAATCAAAATGTTATCAAAATCGCAATATGGCCTACTGCGATTTTCAAATTGCAGGAGGTGCAATATATGGTAAAGGTTAAACGTGTGTCAAAATACCATTTCAATGTAAGTATTGTGCTGCAGAGATGTTCTGGCCTACACATCATACACAGACGTAAGTATCAAATATAGGGATGCACGATATTATCGGCACGTTATCGGCCGATATTGGCTTCAAAATGATCGGCCAACACGCCGATATCCGCCGATATAATTAACCGATAAAATAATGGGCTGCTGCATACTTGATTAAATGCCTGACCTCGGCGCAATGACCCCGGCACGAAGAAGACCTGCGCGACGCAGCGTGATGACGTCACGTGTGTCTACCTGCAGCATGAGAGAAGCCAAAATGTCTGTGGTGTGGAAGTTTTTCAAAGTGTCCGAAATAGTTCTAGTTATAGCTAATTCCAATACAGAAGAGAGTTGATGATCTCTGCAATTAGGTGTGCGGGAAAAAAATATCGGTATTGGTAATCGGCTAAATGAGTTGTAAAATATCGGCATATCGGATATCGGCAAAAAATTAAATATCATATCAAATCTAATCAAATATTTCCTTTAGTACAGATCCCCACAAAAAATGTTTTCTGATGAAAATGAGAATAATAATATAAAAATTATAATTCCCTTTAATATCGCAAATCATCGAATTTCCAATATAAGTCAAAAAAATCGCAATTAGATATTTTTTCAAAATTGTTCAGCCCTAGTGATAGCAGAAGTCTCAGACCAAGATTATCACTAAAATCTTGTTGGCTCTTCCGTGAACAACAATCCTTTAATGTGTGAGTTTTATATGACATAGAGTTTATTATTCCAGAGCAATGTATCCATCAGGAAATTTAGCCCAAAGTCATTATGACAAAACCACCAGCTTTGACAGCAAACAAAGAGTCATAGTTAACAAATGAATGAACACAAAGTACTGACCCTGCAGAAGAGGCAGATGTTCCCACAGTGGTTTGTAACTCAACTGAATACATACCCCAGCACTATTTACAGTGTGCAGCTACCAGGGTGCACTAATATAATCTAAGTAGGCTATGAAGGACTTCCTTGATGATGTTCAAAGATAGTTCGCTTTCTCGGTCAAATTAGATTCAGCTATAAATGTCCGGCTCTAAAGAAAGAACAGCAGCTCTCTCACTGTACTCACCATGAGACACTGCTTTGATCTCCACAGTTTTGGGGATCTTCTCGTCACGAGCCCATCCTGCACTCTTTCTGCTCACCTGGGACTTGAAAAGGGTGTTCACCAGAGTTGACTTTCCAAGACCACTGTGACCTAAAAAAAGAGGGAGGGAAAAATGTAACGAACAGGGCAAAAGAGGAGGTAAAATAATGATGAAAAAGACTGAAGGCAGAGTGTCCAGATATGAAGAAAGAGATTGCAAAACCAAGCTAAAGATCGATTAATATGTGACTTACCGACAACCATGATATTAAAGTCAAAGCCAGTCTTCATGGTCTTCTTCCTCATCTGCTCAATGATCGTGTCAATACCAATGTAACCCAGCAAAGTGGATCCACCGCTGGAGGTGTGGGAGCCGCTATGAGCGTGACCTCCGTTGTGTGCTGCAGCGTGACCCCCAACATGGCCTGCCCCGTGGCCCACACCATGACCCACACCATGACCCACACTGTGACCGCCAACGTGCCCCGGGGCGTGACTCCCAATGGGCACTGGAATTGCGCTTGGAGGAGGAGCAGAACTGCCTACTCCGATGCCCGGGCCCTGGGGCGGGAAGGGGCTGGACGGGGAAGGAGCCCCCACGTTCGGTGGCTTGGCAGGGACGGCTGGTTTTGGTTTCACTTCTGGGGGAACTACGTCCGACATGTCTACAGAAGAAAAGGAGGATAAAAATAATTTCTTCATTAACAGGAAGTACTGCCAAATGACTAGAAAGTAGGCCAATAGAGCCATCTGAGGCCTCTCTACCCTTTTACTTGTTCTTTTTAAATTAACAATTAGTCAATTAGTCAACTAGTTTCTTAATCAGCAAAAGTAAGAAAAGACTAAAAAACGAGTTGATGAAAGAGTAAGAAAATAGTGTAGAAATTCTCAGCTTCCAACTTCTCCATTGTTACTTCTATGATGGCAAACTGATGCATTTAGGGTTTCCCCAGACAAAATAACGACTTCTCATGGGCCTTTTTATCTTACTGAATGATAATTTATAAAAACAAATGATAATAGAAATGTTGAAAATGAAAATCATTGGGAGTTGCAGCCCTGGTGAGCACAATAACTCACTCGACTTACCTATAGTTTATGAATTTGGCATCATATCTAAAAAGAATGAACAGATTCTACATCTCATAATATGGGGACAAAATCCCATTCCTCCTGCAGGGCTCTACATCCATAAGCAAAGGTTCGAACATCTGTTTCTGTGAACTGACCCTTTAAACAAAGCAAACAGTGCAGGCAGATGGTAAGAGTAACAGACATGAGGTTGAGCCAAGATGTAGAAAACCTCAGCCCTCCAGGGAGTACACATGGAGCAGCCTGCTGCCTTGCTTTAAGTCGCAGACACAGATCATACAGGTCACTGAGGCAGTGGCTGTCACTTTGATTCACTACATTCAGTAGTCATAGAGCTCTCTCCCCCTCTCTGCATGCCCTTCTGCTCCTCCTTCACACATACATTCATACAACACCAGATCTTTGGAAAGATTTCAGCATTAATTATTGCAGGCAAATCGCACTTTAAGACTGAAACAAACGCTAGCTGATGATGCTCGCTCTCCTGACATGAAAACTACGACCTGTTTCCTCACTAAAAATCCTGTATTTTTGATCTGGGTTGCCACGCAAATTATCGTCAAGTGTGACCCGATACGGCTCCATGTTTAAGTCAACCACAATGTTTCTGTTTTAACACAGCACAAGAGGTTGGCTCCATCACAGCATGTCGACCCCATTGTCTCTCTCCAGTCATGCTGGATAAAAAAAGACGTTAACAGCTAACGGCAGCTCCGTGTTAGCTGCTAGCTTCGGTCTAACGGCTAACGGCTCTTCAGCGCGGATGTGGTGTGTCACACTTACCGATTCCCGTTCAGTTGGACTGCAAATCAAAGGAGAACACCCGGTTTTTGTTGACTGACTGGTCTATAGTCGCTCACAGTCCAAGAACAAACGATGTATATCCAAACACAGAGATAATAAGATGAGGAGCAGTCATGTGATTAGTCCGGGTACCTCTTCTCTCCTTCCCTCTGGCCGTGAGCCCCCCTTTACCGTTACCAAGGCGACAAGAGGAGAGGGAGTGGGGAGATGCAGCGCGCATGCGCAGTGTAACTACCTCGAAGGGACCTTTTTTGGTGGTCTTCTGGCAGTGATAGAGACTAATAATTTAGATAACATTTTTATAATTAGACAATAATTCCAATAACATTTTATTTTTTGCATATAACTCTTACCATGAAGGTAACTATAACTTCTGGATTCATTTAGAGTTTAAAAAATTGCACTATTTTTACCTTGAAATTGTTAATTAGTGCACTACATGAATAAATGCAACCTATTCAATTCCACTAAATTACAGTACCGATACCTTAATGTGAAAATTCTCTATTATGCAAAAGTCATTGATTCATTATTTTACATAACTAAAGGTACAGAAGTATTATCGATAACAAGCATGCAATGTTTCCAATTCAAAGTAGCTGTCTCATAACGTGCCAGGATATATATTATTAATGGTTCCTTGTAGATGATGCATTCTAAAGTAAGCAGCCATTTAATACTATTAATATTCCACTAGTCTATGTGGAGCTAATTTAAACGGTGGTTAGTTTCATGTATAACAAAGCATCATATTTTATCATCTCATCATGTTTTGCGTGATGATTCTTATCTGATGAGTAACTAAAGATAAATATATTCAGGCCATAACTATTTCTATGTGAACCGGAAGTATCAAAGTAAAGAAGCATAAAATGAAAGGCAAAAGTGCCGCAAAATTGCATCAAACTACACTAGTCAGGTAATTGTACTTAGATGTACTTGAACAGTGGTAAAATCTGTAAGACTGTGAGAAATCACAACAAAAACCACTCCTCTTTTGTGGGTTAGAGCCTTGCACAGACTAAATCTAAGGGCCCCATGGCTGGCAGGATGCAACAAGAATATTTGGCATCTTTCTAAAGAGAAAGTCACATTTATTTCTTCTGACTTTTGTCAACGTCAACAGCTTGTAAGCTCAATTATTGACAGAAAAATCTCCACAATGACCGAGCATCTGCTGGTCTGCTGTCTGCAGCAGGTAACTGGACCTTTAGAGTAGGGTTTGTTTTGTAGAACAAACACTGGACAGTTCTACCAGAGGGGCCTCTGAACGCTATTCAAAATATGTCATGCCATGAACATACAGTATGCAACCTGTGGCAAAGGCAGTGAAAGTAGTAGTTGCTGCATTTAAAAGGGTCACAGTGATGGTAACCACTGCACTATGTTGTCCTGAAGGGGCATGTACAAAACAAGCTGTAGACACCTTATTTGTGTTTTTTTGTCTTGATCCTTTGATTTTACTGCTTAACTTTCACCAGTCATAACATGGTATTTGCAAGCGTTGCTGTGATATTTCTTTATAAAATAGCGACTACAATTTACAGTGTAACAGAACCACAGCTGTGTTACTCACACATTATCTCAGCGCTGCTCTCCTTTCATCCCTCCTCTGACTTTCTTCCTGCATGTTTTTGCTGTCTGTTTGCCTCTGTGGCCTCACTTTGATAGTCTGCTAACCAACACTGCCATGTCTCTCTTTAGCAGGTCTGCTCCTCTGCTGATAAGAAGCAGCCTCTCAAATCCCTCTGCTATCCTCTTTGACCACCCCCTCTTTGAGTCTCCGCCCCCTTAGAAAGTAAATAACTTAACTCTTACCCTGAATAGATTAAAAACAAGTGTGTGAAAGAATTCCCAGGATGTGTGCTTTGATACATTTGTAAAGTTAAACACCTCTAAGTGATATCTCTGTACTCACCCACGTACACTGAACCCGGGTAATACATGGTGACGTAGTAGGGATCCTCTGGTTCCTCCATGATAAACGCTCTGCCTGCTGTGGGGTAACTTGGTTGCTGTATTGGAAGGGAAGCCGTTGTTGCTGCTGTTTTGTGCTGCGGCTGTGCCGGCAGGTCAAACGACCCCTTTGAACTGTTGCCAAAACTGCTTGTGTTGAACATGCAGTGTTGAACAGGCGCTGGCCAGCTTACAGCACATTTCTCTGACGGATATTCTGGTAGCTTTGCAGGCAACTCACGGTGGTTCACTGGTGCGAAAATATCTGTTTGATTCACTCCTGTGTCGCAGAGTTTCCCCTCTCTGAGGCTTTTATTCTGAGTGTGATCTAACTGATGTTTCTGTGTTGTAACATCCTGTTTGGATGTGTTGCACTCAACAGAAGAAGATCTGGAGGCCTCCTGCGACTGAGGAGCGACCAAACATGTCTTTAGTCGATTTAATCTGTGTGCACACTGAGGAGCCTCCGTTTTCTGATCGATTGCTTTTGACTGGCAGCTGTAATCCTTTGAAACACAGTCAGACTGGGTTACCGCACTCTTCACATCCATCTGTGTGATCTGACTCGCCCATAATCTGTGTTTCTGGGGAGACTTATTCGATGAATTCCCTGTCGTTGTTTGTGTACTGTTTTCTCCCTGTGTTCTCATGAGATTAGAAAGAAATGTTCTTTCAACTTTTGTTTCATCGTTTTGGCAAAATCGTCTTCTCCTGATCTCAATATTGGGAGAGACAGCTGCCTGATTCAAGAGAGGCTCTGAGGAAAATGATGTTTGGGGAATCGCTGGTCTCTCTGAAAATCTTCGCTCATAGGATTGGTCTTTGGAGGCAAATCCTGCAGTGTGAGTCTGGCTCCTTGTCTGAGGAAAGTCTCTACGTTTCCTGTGACGGTCGAGGCCCAACTGAGCGTCCGGTCCATCAAACTTTACCTGAGAGTCCCTCCGAACAAGGTTAGCGAACTTAGACTCTGAAAGAGATGTTTGTGCACCTGTTGCTCCACTTTTTAGAAGCTCCAGCTGCTGTTTGATGTTTGACTTTGGTTTAGATATTGCAGGTAATTCTATATTCCTATACGGAGGATGTGGTTTATCGCTTGCAGTGTATTCTTGTTTACTTAAACTAACTTTTCCTTGCGATAAGCAGGAATTCTGAGACGTGCCTGTTTGTCTGCACGTCATGGAAGAAGATCTTCTCAATGCAGGATGAGTAAAATCCAGTAAAGCTGCTTGATCAAGAACGTTGTGCTTTGCTTCATTCAAAGACCTCTGTTTGCTGGACTCAGGCTCAACTTTAAGATTGGATATTGGGATCGATCTAGCACGTCTCTCTTGAGCAACAGGAGAAGGTTGCTTGCCACCTCGGCTATCCACACCCGTCCCTGCGCTCAGGGACGTAGGAGATGGACTCAGTCTGGGCGTCGGGACAGTCAGAGTGGGAGACACACTCGGCTTGGGCTGCAGTGATGGAGAAGGATCACGCAGCTGTGAGGCGGGGAGATGAAGGGAATCTCTTGGCTCTGGCTTCAGAGTGGGAGAGGAATGTGGCTGTGGAGCGGGAGAAATGGAGATGCTGGGGTTTGCAAGGAGAGGCTGAGAGGGAAAGGTTTTGGGTTTGGTTCTCGGGAGGGTTGAAGCTCTTTCTCCGTAGCTTCTTCGTGGATGATGACATGATTTACTCCAAGAGGGAGGACTGGATGTCTTCGAGGAGCAAATCGGGACAAATGATCTGGAGCCAATGAAGGGAAGGAAAAATGTAAACTGCAAAATGAATTACAAACACCTGAGTGAGAACAGAAGTTACAGTTAAATGTACCTGTCTGTGTTTATCTGTCTGGTGTCGTGGGTTTCATGCACGAGTCCCTTCTCGTTGAATGAAGGGATCTGAATGGGTTTCTTCTTGATGACGGGAGACGAGAAAGAGAGAGGAGGTGACAGACATGCTGAAGGAGGCTCCTTAACTTGTTTGGAGGATGTCGATACTTTTGGGATCAAAGGTGCCAGACGGTCGAAAACACTCATCCTGAGTTGTGAAGAGAGAGGTGGAAAGAAAGACTCATTAAATGTATGCGGATGGAGAAATGGAAGAAATTCAGGTTGTGAGCTGCATGCCAAACAATTCTATCTATAAACATTTTCACAGACTAACAACTTTGGTATTCAGATCTAGAAAAAGTTGCAATACTCATCCAAAGTACTCATCCATCCAAAGTCTTACAGGAATATCTGTAAAATGCTCCCCTTAAAACTCATATAGTCTTTACAATCATGCATCTTGCATTACAATGGAGGAATATGGACACTGACCTGCGGTCTGAAGCTCTGTGTCTGCTGTTCACACAGCTGGTGAGTAAATAAGTCAGAGAGTGCAGACGGGGAACACAGCAGTAGGAAGTGGTGGGCACAGGAGTCATTCTCTCCATTCCTCCACACTGAGGCCGCTCTGTCTCTCTCCCACTCTGCTCCCTCATGTTGTTTGTTTCATGGGACTCTCTGAAGTCCCAGTGTGGTGGTAACCAGTCTGATCACAGTGGAAGAACAACTCAGACCTTTGACTTAAGTTAACTTAAGTTAAAGCTCTCTAGCATCGGCCTCTGTGCCACATTATTATTATAGATATATAATTAGACTGTTTATACTGATGGATCAGCAAGCAGCATTTAGCTTATCAAGGTGGAGGTGTTGTAGCTACTTTATAAACAGGTATAATTTGGTTCAGAGGCACCTATGGGTCGATCCTCCTGCAAAGGGTCACAGAATAAATCTAAGGGACTGTAAGACAATAAATAGGGGAGGAAAAAAATCAAAAGCTCTGTAAAATTAATTCTTTTCTTTGCTTTTTGGGGGGAAATTTTGCACAATTTGACTTCAGTTTTATTAATAAAAAGTGTGAAAAGTTTAGATTGACGGTACTAAACCAACACACACCTGAAAGCTGCCAAACAGCCCGAACTGAGGGTTTTATATCGTATCTTATAAGCTCATCATGTTTACTGATGTCAAATCTGATTTAAAAAAAAAAAGTTAAAAGTAACTACAGATATTAGATGATTGTAGTGCAATAAAGAGTGCAATATTTACCTAAAAATAGTGAAAGTTTAAATGAGCGAGCACCTTAAACTTTTTGAACAACATGCATACAACAATAAAAAACCCAGAGAAAAATCCAAAGCAATGAGCATTAAACAGTTTTATTTTGTATGAACAAAGTAAGCATATGATCATCAAAAGAGGGCGTCACACGCCCCGTTTCCTCACCATGCTGTCAAGTAAAAACAATGAAAACAAACTAAATGATACACTTTGACCAGAACCAAACACTATGCTTCTGTTTTCTTGGTCCATCTATAGGATAAACTTGGCACCTTGAATGAATCGCTTGCATTTATTCAGCACGTATCTTTTAAACAAAGTCACTAAACACCATGTTTTGGCACGTTGGCACTAACCATCCACATGCTTCTCCGCAGCTGCCGAGCCGACACCACCGGAGGGAGGATTACAAACCCTCCCTGATGGTGTGAATTCATTGCACTTATGTCGTCCACTTCACTAAATTAATGCACACTATAAGTAAACTCCATGGTACATGTCGAGTGATTGTCGGATTACAAAACGTATGAAAAAGTTGGCACAAGTATAGGATGGAGTGAAATTTACATCAGGTTACAAACACTTTTCTAAAGGGCAACATGTCCTCCACAATCCGGTGTAGTCTTCTCCTCCTTGTGCATTTGGCGTCTTTTTAAAAAAAATCATTTTACACCCTTCACTTTTCCCTGATCTCTACAGCTCAAAGTTTGGTAGAGATCAGAGAAAAGTTGGTATGATAAGACAGGGCTGCTCTTATCACATCATCTTCCTCCTCCATTCCCCGTCTCCATCTTTAAGGTGTTGGCTCCCGTCCCCTCCTGTGTCCTGGCAGCACCCCTGTCCAGATGGCGCGCCCCGCTCCACCTCACCCCTCTCGATCATATCAGAGCATTGCTATCGTCATCTCTGCAGTTCACGCTGGCCACCAGCGGGTGATGCCGGACTGTTTTGTTGCTCCACTTGTGGGCATCCTGCAGCCCGGGCTCTAAGAAGTACAGACACGCTCCGAAGCCTGCCAGCACCAACACCGACACCAGCAGGTAGAGGGGGACGAACCAGTCCAGGAAGAGCCACGACATCACGGCTGTTGGAGGGGAAAGGAAGGAATGGAAGAAGGAAGGGAGGAGGGAAGGACAGAAAGAGGATGAGGTAGTGAGGAAAGGCATGACGCGGGAAGGGAAGGAGGCAAGAGGAGGGATTTAGGGAAGGGATGAGCAGTTTAAATCTTTGCAAAAACTCGCTCTTTACAGAAGTATCATGCATGACAAACTGCAGCATCACACTGTGCTCAGATTTCCTCACAGAGCCTTTCTGCTCCAAATATGCAGCAGCAATCGAGACGTTACACAAACATGCTTTCTGTCCCTGCTTAAAGCACAAACATCATCTTTCATTTGCAAACACAAACAGGTGTCACACTAAAAAATAGTGCCCAGGTATAGATTAAAGTAGTCATGCTTACCTGTGAGTGCTGCTGAGTCAGGCGGTCTTTCTGCGTTTGATGGTACGCGATGTGCAGCAGACTCGAATCAATCATCAATCGCAGCTCCGGCTGTTGCATGTGCGACGGCCAAAATCGCAGGTGCTCTCTGAGAGGCACGAGAGACTGAAGCTGCATGCGGCTTCATCCTCCAGCTCCTGGCTCTGACGTTGAAACTGAGGGGTGGGGGTTTCTATGGTAACAGTCCTGCTGATGGCGGAGAGAACGGAGGGAGTGGGAGGGAAACTTATATAACTATAATCTTTTTTTTTTTTTTTTCCCTTCGGAGGAGTAGGAGGGGGGGCAAGCCCTTCAGATGTCTCTGGATGCTCGCCGCCTTTCTGCTCGCTGCGTAAAATCAATTCCACTCCATTTAACACGGAGGCCATCACTGTTTATGTGACATTGAGAGAGAGAGCGGGGATGGGGGGGGAGGGAAGGTGGAGGGGGGGATTTTTGTGTAACAGCACCGCTCATATCTGCTGAGACTGTCGGCAGCTGCAGCGTTCTATAGAGTCAGTCCCCTGAGTAAAAGATTTTTGGTCTTGCCGGTTGTGAGACAAAAGCCTCACACAGAGCGGATGGCCTACATACTGAGGCGCTGTCAGCGGGTGTCAACTCTTTAATGATCACCATTTTTAGTTGCAGATTCATGAAAAGCAGCCGAGTCACAATGCAGAGCTGACATGTTTGCAGTTTGACATTTGCCATCCTGGCTGAATTAGACACTTCTAACAAAGAATCTGAACAATGTTGGATTTTATTCAGCTTGCAGCTTTTAAATACATTTTCTGATCTGGTTGTCTTTAAAAAACATTGTAATGCAACAAATCACACTTTGTCCGGGATAGAAATAGAAAGTCTTTTAAGTATTGTTTTTAATCTGAGGTTACTGGAATTTGTTTCATTTATTTTATGATGTAATTTAATTATTTCTGTCATGCTCCCTGGTGTTTTAACAGTCCATCACTCTTTATGAAGGCAGACAGGCAACTGTGAGAGAAGAAACATTCAACAATAAAAGCAGGGGCACAAAAATGTGTAATATAAACACATATTCTTGCGAGCTGCAGTTATCTTCTGTCGTACGCAGCTTAAGTGTTTTCGGGGTCTTGAACTGCACGTTGTTTGCTTTCAAAGAGACACTGTCATCCCCATGAACAGTCTCCACTGACATATGACTGCCTGTGCACCTAAGCACACTCATGGTTCAGCCCCTCCACAAGGAAATAACATCATGCCTATTATAACAGCAATTATGGAACATATAATTTTGCTGTCCCAACACGCCCACCTATCAGGATGCTACAATATTGTTTTCAGGAAGGTGTCATTAACACCCCCAATCATAAAGACGGTTAAACACAAATAAACAAACATTTCTAGTAAAGCAGACGTTTTCATAGATTCAATAGTGGTTTGTATATTTAGATATATGATTATATGTCACTGAATAAACTTGAAAGGATTGTTCAAACAGGGACTCAACAGGATGGGAAAAGAAGAACAATTTGATGAGACTTGAAGTGTGATTTTCACAGTAAAGTGTGTGTGCGTGTGCATGTGTGTGTAAATGTGTGTTCACATTGCTGACAGCCGCTGAGACAACACTTTGGTCTGCAGGAAGTCAGAAACAAGCGGAGCGACGAGTTCAGGATTACTCAGATGGACGTGATGATCGCCTGGAACCGTCACCACCGAGTGCTGCAAGAAAGAGACAGATGAAATGTCTGAGTAAATCATGCACAAGTTTTAAATCTTGTTGGTTTCCTTGCGTTTCATTTTTTTAAATTAAAAAACAAATGAACCGTTCACAAAAGTTGATGTTTTGCCTTATTTATTCTGTTGGTCACTACCCTGTCTGTTTATTGTTCATTCTGCATATTGTTACATATTTAAAACAACTGTAACTACTGTTTGACTCATTAGAGATACACATTCATTTCAAACTGTTGTATCGACTCCAATCTAATCTAGATTCTCCATCGTTCAGCTCTCACACTGTTCAAGGTCTTTTCATTCACAAATTTGTCATCATTTCCAGCCAAATGTCTTCTCCCTGTTTGTGTTGAGGTTTCTATTTACCTTTAACAGCACCAGTGTTTTTTAAAAGATTATTATTTTCTTTACTGGCTTTTTTGCCTTTATTTGATTGATAGAAATGTGGGGAGTGGGGGATGACATGCACCAAATGATCAGCAGACTGGGAGTCGTACCTGTGCTCAGTGCGCTGAGGACTGTAGCCTCTGCACATAGGGCGCCTGCTCTACCAACTGAGCTAAACCGGCGCCCCAGCAGAACCGGTCTTTAAAATAATCTACCCAACATGCAGGCACTGCTGGACAGAGTATTCAGACCTTTTATTTAAGTA
Organism: Semicossyphus pulcher; assembly: GCF_022749685.1. Taxonomy (NCBI): domain Eukaryota; kingdom Metazoa; phylum Chordata; class Actinopteri; order Labriformes; family Labridae; genus Semicossyphus; species Semicossyphus pulcher. Next base: position 10,676,607 of record NW_027211681.1, read on the forward strand.
AAAGTAGCAAAAGAACAGTTTGAAACAGTCTGTTACGAGTCCCGCGTTCAAAATCTTAGTTTAACAATCCAAATTGACCAAAAATCAAAGTATGCATTAAACAGAAGGGCTGTTTCAGAATAATACAATGCATTAATGTGTAAGCATCATTGATGTTGCATCTGTTTAAGGTGGAGCTAACTTTAAGTACTTTAATACTGCAAGATAATGTATTGTTTTGTATTGATAATCTCAATCTGCAAAGTAGCTAGCAAGGAAAGTTATCAAATGAATGTAGAGGTACAGAAGTACAGCATCTCCCTCTGAACTGTCGTGGAGTACAAGTATAAAGCAAGTTAAGATGGAATTATTCAGGTAAAGTAAAAGAATCAAGTACAAGTAAATGTAGTTATATACTTTCTAGTGCATGCTCATAAGGAATGATATATATACTGTATTCTTCATATTCCTGTTGCTCGTCAGTTTGGAGCAAACAAGCACTCTGCTCGATTCACGTGTGTCAGAATAAAAAAACAAAAACAAAGAGGTGGTTATCTAGAAACATGGTGATCATTTTACAAATATATGATGGCTGTGCTGATATTACAGTCTATTTCACGGCAGACATTTTGACTTGTCATAGCAGGAAAAAGCACAGTTTAAACAAATGTAGCTAACAAAAGCTCAGTCCCAGTAAACCATGCCAGTAAGGCAGCATTCAGTGAACTCAAAACAGTAATCTCTCAAGTTAATAATGTCACCTGTGCTTCTCCTTAGACGTGCAAAGAGATGTCAGATATGAATATGTGCATTTTTTCCACTGGTAGATTTTGACATTAGAAATTAAAAACAGGAACAATCCAATTGGGTGTGCTATTAAAATATTTTTATCTTATTCTGAGACATTAAGGTCTTACTTTGTTGTTTTTCTCGAAGAGCTTTGCAGCTGTTGGTGCAGGCAGTTTAGTGTCTTCACTTCAGATGAATCATGTGCATTGTAACTGTCTGTATGCTTAACATTTGCCCCACAAGAAGATGTTTAAAAATCAAAATAAATAGTTTTTCATTAACTTTTTTCTCCAAGACTCAAACTCACGTTTCTGTCCCGATAGCCCTGGAGAACTGTGAAGATATGTTTCAGTTCATGTTTTGCAGAAAGGCCTTTGTCTGCTCTAGAAAAACAGATTTTGACAGGGTTCAGTAAACAATGCTTTGATGAGTTATAGAATCATAATGCACCAATTTCAGTTATCAAAAACTTACAAAACAACGAGAACAGAGGCTTCAATCCTCGATTGCATCGCCAAACTCTGCTCCAAAGTGAGGCGCACTATGTTTTTCTAAAAAGAAAACATTAGAATAAACATATGTACTGTACAATCTGAATGCTAAACCCTTATGGGAAAAATATGAGTTAATGGAGCAGAGGTGGTGAATGTGGCGCAAGATATGAGGGGTTAAAAGTGACTTACAAAGTTAAGTCGCATGTCTCTGGAGAACACAAACCCTGCAGAAGAGAGACACATTCAGCTGGCAGCAGAGGAAAGACAGCAAAGTGAGATTATTCCCCTCTGAGAGGAGAAGAAGAGATAAAGACAAACCTCCTTCAACTGGAGTCAGACCTCGCTCTAAAAGGATGTCAACAGACTGGTCAGACAGAGTCGGGTTTGCAGTCATGAGCCTGAAAGAAACAAAACACTTGAGCCAATAGCTGACAACAAAGACAACTGATAGAAACATATCAGCCATATTTCTTTTTTTTCAGTTTTGTCTTTATGTGATTAAATGCAGTAAGTTTCACATATTCAATTTGCACTTCCTTAAGATAATATAAGAAAAGACTTATGGTCTTGTCAGGAGGATGGGGAGTTGGATGCAACTGAGGACACAGAGTTCTTAAAGTTATCCAACAAGAATTGCAAGCGATAGGATGGGAGAGGGGAAACACCAAAATAATGAGAAGCTTAGATAAGGGGAAACTGAATCACCGCTGCCGAGCAGCCGACGAGAAAATTAACTCTCAGGGAGACTAAGGAAACACTACAAAATCATAACACAACAGCTGCCTGACAAGCCTGAAAAAAGAAACACAAAAGGCTGGGGTTAGAAAAGGCCGACCCAGCACCCACAGGCTACACTCTAAGAGAGGCTAGAAATGGTGAGCACGTAACGCAGACAGGTTCTTGTGGTAGGTCTTTTAACACAGTCGACCACAGAATTTTAATCAACCGTCTTGAATCTTTTGTCGGTATTCCTGATGTGGCTTTGGACTTGTTTATTTACTACCTAACAAACAGATCATTTTCAGTTAAAATCGGGGGCTCCTCCTCCTCAAGCACCCCACTCACCTGCGGGGTTCCTCAGGGCTCTATTTTAGGTCCCCTGTTATTTTCAATATACTTTCAATATGCTTCCACTGGGTCAGATATTGAATAATTGTAACATTCAATACCATTGCTATGCGAATGATACCCAGCTGTATTACCTTCAGACTTGATTATTGCAATGCACTGTACTCTGGTGTCAGTAAGGGAAGCATTCACAGGCTGCAGCTTATCCAAAACGCTACTGCTCGGCTTTTAACTCGCTGCAGCGGCGAGCACATAACTCCAATTCTTGCTTCACCATCACTAATCAATTTTAGAATTGATTGAAAGATTTAACTGCTTGTTTTTGAAGCCTCACATGGTCAAGCACCGCCTTATATCTGTGAACTTTTTACATGCCAGATCGCAGTTTGAGACATTCTGGCAGGAACTTTCTGTCCGTTCCTGAATCGCGCTTTGTGACTAAAGCTGATCGGGTCTTCTCTGTTCGAGCCCTTAAACTTTTGAACTCCCTGCCAGAGGATCTCAGATTAGCTGAGTCATTGTCCTCTTTTAAATCATTATTGAAGTCTTTCTTTTATCTTAGAGCTTTCTCTTAACTGGTGTGCTATTTTATTTATTTATTTATTATGGTTATTTTAACATCTTAATATAACTGTCAGTTTTTACTCTGTATTTTATTGTTTGCCTGTAAGGCACCTTGTAACTTTGGTTTAGAAGGGTGCATTAAAATAAAGTCATTATTCTGTAGACTCACACACCCCTACACAACAAGAGAAAACACACTGAACCTCTCTCTACTCTGTGCTGATGATGAGTCAGCGCAGAGCACTGGAGCCCAAGGGCATATATATAGGCTTCCCACACCTGGTCTTAATCAGGGTCAGTTACACACACACCTGACCCTGCACTGAGCTGATTCCCTCTCCAAACTCAGTGGCAAGTGTGAGCCCCACACAGGTCTTTGTAGTTCCACAAAATTCTTCCTTGTAAAAACCTGGAGCCTACATTACCCACAGTGCAACTAAAATTAATTAATTTATCATGATTAGTGCACAAAAGAGTTTTTAACCCTTTTATACATAAGCAGTCGTACTCCCCAAGACCCATGAGTTCCTTTTTTGATTCACTTCAAGTCACCACAAAACCTCCAACACACAAAAAAGTGTATTTAATTTCATTTGCTGATAAAATAAAGTGGTGTCGTACCTCTCCACTGCCTTCTCATACGTGTACACTCTTTTCTTCTCTTCTGTCTTATTTTCATACTGAAGCATCTCGTGTATCCCCTCCTTCATCACTTTGGAAAGTTCTGCCTGCAAGAAAAGAGACATGAATGATGAGATGACAAAGTCAGCACTGCTGACAGGAGTGGACTGTCATTTTTTGGACATGGACATTGTTGCTATTTCTCGATGCAAAAAACTGTGGAAGTACTGAATCTAATGGTAAAAATCCAGCAGCGTCCAGCAGTATGAGAGCATCCACCATCTCAGGATACAGTGCACTGAACTGTGAAAAACACAACACGGACCAATAAGAAACAATGAAGAAAGTACAGCAAAATGTGCTCCGTATACTGTGTGAAAACAGAGTGAGAAATCTACCACCAATCTTACCATTCCTCCAACGTTGCCACCTGTGAGGGAGTAAACAAGCAAACAGAAACACTGACTTAGTCTCAAAAAGATTGTTTTGTATCTTAAAGGAGCAGTTCGCCCCTGGAAAAAGCCACTGTCAGTCAAAGCCGGTGTTCTCCGTAATCAATAGAAGCAATAACATTTGAAATTGGAGCCATAGCTGTTGAGAAAGTCATAACAGCTCTGGGTTTCGCCCATTCTACATTCCCACAACACCCAGCGTGCATTGCGCCCCTCTCTCTGAAAGGAACGACCCAGCGAGAGACGCTGGAGTGAAATACTACCGTTTACGCTGCAGGCAACGGCAGAGAGCGGTACAGAATCCAAAATATGACGAGAATATACCGGTGGATCGTCTAAAAAATCTTCGGGTCTGCAGTCTACATTTCAAACCTGACGATTCTGAACGAGACATGACATCGGAGTCGGCCGTCCTAGATTGAGGAAGTGTAGTTTAGCAAACTCCCTCCTCCAGATGACGTGTTTTACGTAGTCTGGCTGAGGTTTTCCAGGTCTCATTGTAAAAGCGGATAGCGTCCTCCAAAGACACAGAGCGAAATTGCATTTTTTTTCTGTCATAATGGCATTAACTCCCCATGATAGCATGATAGGACTAACGTTGAAATTGGCGAACTGGCCCTTTAATGCAGAACTAACAACGTGGAATGCTTCTGATTAATCAATAAGTCATTATTTCTATAAGGTACAACAAAACAGTGAACAATGTTCAAGGTAGCACCTTCTAATTGATTGTCAACAAATATTTTATTAATTTTTTTTTTTATTATGCAATGATATTAAAAGCCAAAAATGCTGCATGTCACATTAGGGAGGCTGGAACTGGATAATGGTTGGTATTTTTTTATTGGCAAGTGACTTCAAGGCTGAATAAGTAGTTGCTTTTGTCACTCTACACACAACCGTGTAGTTTACCTCATTAGTAAATGTAATCATTTTGGTCTGATTCTAAAAAGGCCTTAAAGAAGAAACAACTCATCGCCTACTTCTCACATATTTGATAGATTTGGTAGAGGATGTGAAAAAGCTGTTTCAGTGTGTGTGTGAATCAGGTGTATCATTTATATTTTGATCGACTCACCCATACTGTGGCTTATTATGGAGAATTTTGTCCACTGGAGACCTGTGGGAGGAATTTTACAGAAAAAAATGTGATTTGCTCTAATTTAACATCCTGCAGTACTTTTATAAGAGCTCTGTTTTAACTCTCAGAAATGCACCAAAGTCCTGAATAGAGTTAATCTCTCGCAACACTGAATTAATTAAGCCTCTTGAACTCACTCACCGTTAACGACTCTGAGTATATCGGCTACGTACAAAGGAAATGAGTAGAAAACTCCAGGAGGACGATGGGAGGACAGGCCGTGGCCTGCCTGGTCCAATGCCACATATCTGCACTCTGAGGAAGAAGAAAGACAGCTGATCCACAAGGTAGAGAACTCAGGGACAACCTGGAGAAGTGTTAACCCTAGACTTACTTCTTATTGCTTGTTTGCTGTAATGTATTTTTTTTATTTTTTGCATGTCCCTGTAAACCTGGGAGCTATGTTGCCGGGGGCCCTGGACCAGGACCTGGGGGGAACTCGCCGGGTGGGTTTGGTGGCTAGACTTTCACCCTCCTGCAGGGATGGGCATGGGGGTCGGTTGTTATGCACATCAGGCGGCAGGCCAAGGCTCAAAGCTAGGTGTTCTGATCCCTAGACTGGCTTTCAGAACATTGAACGTCACCTCTCTGGCAGGGAAGGAACCAGAGTTGGTGTGGGAGGTGGAGTGTTACCAACTAGATATAGTTGGGCTCACGTCCACTCACAGCACTGGTTCTGTAAGGAAACTTCTGGAAAAGGACTGGGCTCCTTTCTGGAATAACCCAGGGTGATAGGTGTTGGGTGGGTGTGGGGATACTCACAAGCCCCCTGCTGAGCGTTGCAGTGTTGGAGTTTTCCCCGGGGAATGAGATGGTCACCTCTTTGTGACTGTGTGAATCTTGTGTGAATATGCGGCCTTATGGTCTTAGAAAGGGTTCCGCTTTGGGACTCTATGGATCTGCTGGGGTACTTCAATGCCCAAGTGGGCAAAATTAAGACAACTGGTCGGGGGAGGATCAGCCTGCCCGATCTGAACCCAAGTGGTGCTTTGTTATTGCTCTTCTGTGCCAGTCATAGATTGTCAATAACCACCACCATATACGAGCATAGGTGATTCATAGGGGTACCTGGTACCTCATCAGATCAGCATCTGTATGTCTTGGAGACTCTGGTAAAGAGCTTTCAACTGGTGACCACCTGGTGATCAGTAGGATCAGGTTGGTGGGGGAAGCAGCCAGACAGACTTGGTAAACGTAAATGTGAGGGTGAACCGGGAACATCTGACGGAGGCCCCTCTCTGTAGGGTCTTCAACTCCCAATTCCAGAAGAATCTCTTGTGTATCTCGGGGGAGTTGAGGACATGGAACCTGACTGGGCAATGGACAAGCCTCCATTGTGGAAGCGGCTGCTTGGAGTTGTGGCCAGAAGGCCGTTGGGGCCTGTCATGGTGGCAAAGTGAGAGCTGTGTCCGGATCCTCGGCACAAAGTCAAACACATTCCCAGAGGGTGTTGACTTTCGCCAGGGCTGTACCTTGACACCGATCCTGTTTGGGACTTTCATGGACAGGATCTCAAGGTTCAGTCTCCAGGCCTGAGGCCATGGTTCTCTCCCGGAAAAACGGTTAATGCTCAGAGGAGAGTGAGTTTAAGTATCTCGCAGGTCTTGTTCACGAGCGAGGGTAAAGTGGATCGTGAGATTGACGGACAAGTTGGTGCAGCATCAGCAGTAATGCGGGCACTGTACCAGACAGTCATTATGAAAAGGGAGTTACCCAAAAGGCATAGCTCTCAATTTACCAGTTGATCTTCATTCCAACCCTCACCTATGGTTATGAGACACAGGATGCAGGTACAAATGACGTTGCTCTGCAGGGTGGCTGGGCTTAGAGAGGGTAAAGAGCTCAGGCATCTAAGGAGAGCTCAGAGTGGAGCCACTACTCCTTCTAATCCAACGGAGCCAGTTGAGATGATTCGGACTATGTCTGGTTTCAGTATACTTTATTAAGTTACTTAAAATGTTACTGTTTAGTAAAAATCGAATTGGTTTCATAGTTTACCTTTGGGTAGAAGAGGAATGAGGGTGTTGAAAGAACCACAATTGTCAGCCCAGCCGTGCAGGCACAGCACAGGATAACCATCATCAGGACCCCAGACTCTAGCTTTGATCTCTCCCCATGGGACCGGGATAGAAAGCTCTGAAAGTGGACACATTTCACAGAACACAACCTCAGAAGACCCCTGTAAAAACAAGGCTCTGACAGGTACTTTCACTGATTATTCAAGACACCCGGAAGTGGTGGAAGTTGTTGGATGTTGTGTTGAGAAATAATACCTCCTTGTTTGATTGTAGACGACATTTCAGTGTGAATCCTGCAAATCTGAATATGCAGCAAAAGCAAGCAAAGTGGCCACAATAAATTTAAGCTGAAGCAACCTTTCATGACCTATGGAACCAATAAAAGCAACACAAAGAGTTTCACCAACCAATGACGTTATTGGATACGGTCACACCAATGGACTGGCCAATCATACACTGCAGAGGCAGGTCTAGTTAGATGACAGCGCACTTCTTCTCTTTGCTTTTGTTCCCTCAGTAAAGTCTGTCAGGCGATCTCCTGCAAAGACAATGAATCTAGGAGAGGATGAGATCTAGCAGCTGCTGAAAACAAAACTCCCACTCGTACTGCTTCCTGTAATGAGATAATCTCTTGACTACTTGACTGGAGTCTCACATATTTACAGTTATAATTAAATGTTTTCTTGGTGCCTAGAGTGTCAGTGAGGGGTGGGAGATTATAGATGTGTCACACCGAATGCGTGCGCCAATGAGAATTAATCAAATTTACTGTTATTGTGCAAAACATTGTTGTTCATCATGTCACTGAATTTTGGGTCAACAATAATGTCACTTATTTCAATGTTTAATGATCTAATTTATACAAACTTTCTATCAGCAAAAAGCACAATCCAATATGGACTCATCTGGAGAGATGTCAGGGATGAGCTGTGTCAAAAGCCTCTGAGAAATCGATCCTAATCCCATCACAATGGGATGTAGCGTACTGTACAAACAGAGTATGTAATTTACAGCATACGATGAGATAAGAGGTGGAGCCAGATTGAAAAGGGGATTATCGCTGCGTCCTACGTTCACCTGCATTGTAAGATATTTGTAAGGGCTATATTTGCACAGCAATTCACAAAAGAAGGAAGAAAAGATGACAGGAGAAATGCAGCTTGAATTATAAAAATTGGTTCAGCCACAGTATTGGAAATGGTCTGGACAAATTTTGAGGGTTGAGGTTTCAATGATAAGCTACTGGTGGTTGATTTTCCAGTGTTGACCAAAGAAAACGTGCATAGAAAATGTAACCTGGGGAAAAACACAGCTGAGAATGTAAAGGAAAAGAGGGTCACACAAAGAACCTGATTATAGTCAGTTGAACATTAACTGCCGTCTTTTAGTTGTTTATAACACTGAAGGGTTTAAGAGACCAGGAGGGAGTTTGTGTCACTTATCTCCACTTTTTATGGAACAGTACAGATTTCACACCTCTCAAGCGTGGCCTTAAGTTAACTTAAGGGTGAATGCTCAGGGCAGGGAGGCACATTTTGTTTGCGCACAGTTAGAGGGGAAGATTAACATCACCTCTGTTTCTACAGTAAATATCAAGCTGCAGAAAGTTAGTTGTTAGCAGTGGTTCACAACTGGTGGGTTGGGTTGTGGCAAAAAGTCTATGCTGCGCCTTTATTTTGAAGGACATGGGTTTCCTACGATGTGCCTGCATTCACACTCCATGTATCCACTGCTACAGTTACATTTCCATTCTTGAAACTCAATGAGCCCTACAGTAGTTGCATTTATTATGCACTATACTTTAGCTTATTCTGTTGAAAAAAGGCTGTTAATTGAATGATTTGTAGAGGGAATATTTTCCTCTTATACACTGCTGATCATTTTGCTTGACTATTATACTTGTAATACTACTGTACTGTTAATACTACTGCATTAAACTGCACCATTTTTTCATTAAATACATTTGAGCGGTTGAAAATGCTAGATTAGTCATTAAAGAGGAAGTGGTGGGTCCTGAGGCTAGACCAGAACCACCTGCATAAAGGAATCAGGTTAAACAGCTAGCCTGGCTCTGTGCAAAATGATGCACCGCCATGAATTAGCCCTGCATATGAACCTCTGTAAACCAACAACTTATCATCACTACACTAAGATTTTTTGCTAATTCATTGGTGAACTTTAGAGGTGCCGGTACGTGGATTTGTTGCTCTTTGACTGAGCTAACTAGCTGCTAGCTAGCTAGCTGAAACTCCATTTCCAGTCTTTATGCTAACCTAAGCTAAGGCTGTCTAAGTCCAGGCTGTCTTAAGCAGTTTATTTTCTTGTGTCATTTGTGAAGAAAGCAACTAATTCAGCACTAAATGTTAGCAGAAAGAGTGACGTACCAGAGAGAAAACAGAGACAGGGATTTTTCATTTCATGTATTGAAAATCTCCTTTAGATCTTTTATTGTCTTAGATTGCAGTAAACAAAGGACAGCAGAAGTGCTGGTGAACTTTCTCTACTGGATGTATTCATCAATGAACCAAGAGCTTCATTTTATATGCTGCTTTCTTTATTAAGGCGAGCTTATTTGCTGAACAGTCGCTTAAATGTTAAGACACCAATAGAAGCACGACAGGAGGTCCTTTGTTTCACAGCTACTTTGTTGAAGTTCCCTTTAAATGAAACGTTTTTCAGTGACTCCAAACGAACACTAAGGTTAAAGGAGTCGAGATGTTATACACACAGAAAAGTTTTAATCATCAGACAGGATGCATCTGGCTCTGGCTCTGCTCAACCATTTCCTGGGGGACACCATGAAATGATGAGGTGAAACTAGTCCTCGATGCATTTTGGGAGTACCTGAAGCTGTCATAGAAAGTTCCTCTCCGCTTCTACCTTGAAATTGAAAATCTAACTCTGTTGAAAATAGTCAGCTCCTCCAAAACAGGAATTTTGCAGTGGTGGCCTCTCACTGCCCTCACTGCGGCCGACACAAAAACAAATCAACCAACAAATTAAAAACTAAAAATAAATCATACTTTTGTGAAAAGTCCCACCTTTTCAACTTTTTTCCCCCTAACCTGTCACTCTCACTGTCCCTGATTGTCCTCCTCCTGCTCTTTTTTGTCAATAAAGTTGTATTAAAAAATACAATTAAGACTTATCCCTTCCTACCTAATGTCACATCAAACCACCTTGTTTAAAAAAGGAATGACACATGAAGGGAGCAATGATAGCACTTCATGTGACCTTTAATATTTGTTAGTGTAAACACAGTTTTCTCTCATTAATTACAGTACATCTTTCTACAAAGCATATTACCGCACAGGTGATATGAGGTACTCTATAAGGTGTGAGTGTGTTTGTAGCTCAGAGCTTGTGCTCTAGGCAGTGTGACTGTGAAAGTGCTTTAGTTTGCAAGAGGTCGGACACGAACGGAGCGACGATCTCCGGCGTATTGAGATGAACGTGATGATCGCCCGTTACTGTCACCACCGAGTGCTGAAACAAACAGATACAGAGAGAGATGAACTACCACGAGATTATTAACTGTTTAACAGTTACATGATCACAACTAACCACAGCAAACATCGTATTTTCATCACTCACGTTTTCTTCCCGAAAACGCTGGAGAAGTGTTGAGGTAAATTTATCTTGAGCTGGTTCGGAGAGTATTCTGTCAGAACCACCGCGCGCTCTGCAAAAAGACGTTTTTAACATATTCAGTTTAATGCAAGGAAAGGAGATAAACTGTCAATCAAATTGTATAAAAACTTTTAGAGTGTTGCAAAAAAGAAATTTAAATGAGGGACGTTTTCATCCAATGGTGTGAAGAGAATAAACTATGCTCATTGCAAAGTGAGCATGTTCCCCCAGCAGACACAGCAGACGACGTAGAGGTTGTGAACTAGAAACAAAACAAGAAGCTCTGGAAATCCAGCTACAAGAGGAAAATGGATTTCAAACCACTTTCCTCTTCTTTGGTTGTTTAGTGGCTATTGGCAAATAGCTTTTTGTGGCATTACTGCCACTTATTTTGTCAAAGGCTTTTTTCAACTCTTTTTTCTGAGAGAAAGAGATTTTTTGGGGGGGGGACTTTTGCCTTTATTGAAAATGCAGTGAGGAGTGACAGGAAAAGTGGGGAATAGAGAGTGTGGGGAATAAAGATGCATCGACCAGCGGCACATCCGTCGAGGACTATGCCTCTGTATATGGGGCGCTGCTCTACTGACGGAGCTCAACCAGCGCTCCGCACTTTGGATGCAATACTTAAAATGTCAATAAAAATGTGTTTATACACAACTAATCTCTATTTATAGATTCTACATTGAAATATAGAATCTGTAGGTAGGGACATGACAGCGATTTAGGTTCTTATTAATCTTTATAAACAGACATCTGCGTGCTAACAGCTAACAATCTGTTCTACATCAAAAATTTTTGTAGCTGTGTCTATTTCCTGACGTCCCTGAATGCATTGGAAATGATCGATCCGACCTCCGACCTCCTCCCTCTGGGGGATTTAATGAACCAAGAAATTACACTGTTTATTTTGCTGACATGACAACACACAGTCACTTCTCAAGTTGCTCACTAGACTGTAAACAACGGAAAAGGAAGTGTTGGCTGGAAGTTTTTTATCGCTAACCACTGCCTAAACCGGACACGCCCGACATGTTCCCTGTTGTCCCCAGTTAGATGGGTTATGAGATTGATACACAACTTATGATGGATAGCTATGATTAGGACAATGTGTGTGACTACCATGCTTAAAAACACGTGTTCATTGTATGATATTTACATTGTTTGTTAGCCTAATTTCTGCTCATGAGCTACTGCATGTAAGCGGTTACAAATGTCTCTGTGTGCTGTAGTCATTGTCATGAAATTGTAATACAAATATAAATGTCTGTGTAGTGGTGAATTTCTTACAGAACAAGTAAGACAGAGGCTTGGATCTTCGAAAGCATCTCCAAACTCTGCTCCAAACTGAAGCGCGTGATGTTTTTCTGAAAACATAAAAAGAAAAACACACATGAAAACGCTGTGGGCCATGAAAAATATAAGTTAAACAAGGTTAAAAGTGACTTACAAAATTAACTCTTATGTCTCTGGAGAAAACAAAGCCTGCAGAAGAAAAACACATTCAGCTGGCAGCAGATGAGAGAAAGCACAGTGAGATTATTCCCCTCTGAGAGGAGAAGAAGAGATAAAGACAAACCTCCTTCAACTGGAGTCAGACCTCGCTCTAAGAGGATGTAGACGGACTGTTCAGACAGAGTCGGGTTTGCAGTCATTAGCCTGAAAGAAAAAAAAACACTTTAGCAGCTGAATTTAGAGAAGAAGTTCATAGAGATCTGAACATCAGCAGTTAGAGTGGTAGAATACCTTTCAGCTGCCTTCTCATAAGTGTAAACTCTCGTCTTATCTTCTGTCTTTTTCTCAAACTGAAGAAGTGCATCCATCCCCTGCCTCATCACCTGTGATACTTCTGCCTGCAGGGGAAAAAATAAGGAAGAAACTACTAATAGGAATAGACAGTAAAGCTGATACATTTTAGGAAAGAAAAAAATAGTTGGGGGAGGAAGCTAATATTCAGTGAAAAAAATAAACAATAGCCTTGTGTGGTATGGCATCTCTGCTGGTTTTTTATGTTTAAAACAGACGCATCCAGAGCTACACAAAGCAAAACCTCTATCCTTGTTTACTCAGTCCTTCAATATCAGAATCAGAATCTGGGTTTATTGCCAAGTAGGTTTACACATACAAGGAATTTGTTTTGGTGATTTTGGTGCAGAAGAATTAACACAGAACTACAATAAAAATAAGTAAAAGACTTAAATAGAATAAGATAAAAACTAAAGGCAATAAATATATACATCAATATCAATATATCTTGAAGATTTACATTTAAATATGTCTGTTAAGTCACCATCTATCGCCGAACACAACGGTGATTGAGCCTACGGCCCACTGATGAAAGCCTTTGAATTTGCAGAATTACACACTGGGTGTCTGGTGCAACTTTCGCAGAAACAATCACAAGCGGCGCCCAGTTAGTGACGAGTTTTCCATCATCCAGCGATGTAGTGGTTGGTCTGTCAGAGAGGGTAGGCGGAGCTAAGCGGCTGCTTTTCCGGTCTCTGCAAGTGTTGCGAGTAAAAAGTAATCTACTATGGCTGAACAAACAAAGAAAAGATCGAAGACTACAGATACAACTTCAAAAATAAGTGAAAATCCAAAGAAAAAGAAACAAATTCGACGCTCAGATGAAGCAAACAGTCTAAAAAGGAAAGCGACCGTCAGAGGGGAAAATCTAGTTACAACCGGAGCCAACCGTGGACGTCACACATGCAACACTGTCTGGATATCTGGGAAGTGTGCTCCCGCAATGACAGTTTATCACCATAGGTGCCGCCAAAGAGAACACAACTGAAGATCTTCAAGATTACCACTTTAACATCTGATACCCACTGCATACTAGCTAGCTAATTCTTGTCTCATTTGTGGCCTGATAAACAGGACGTTCATCAAGTTCAGCAGTCACATTTTGCTGAGCCTGAACAGCTGCATCCAGGATTTTGACTGCAGTAAGTGGGCGTGGTTTCAGCTAGAAGTTCCTTTTCGCATAAACCGAGTAAAAGTGTCTGTGGCATCTCTGCTGTGTGATGAGGTTGAGCCAACCCTTTTAAAAGAGAAGCATTGTGGTTTCATGATAAACAAAAACTCCTATTTTTCAGTTTTAATCTTACATTTTTGACTTTATTTGTGGAGAATTTGACTTTTTTTGAGAGAATATTTAAGCTCTTCTCTTGAAAATTTGTGGGGTTGTTTTAGTAATTTTGTATGCCTTCGTAGACTTTTCTGACCCTGCATTTGACCACACAAAACTTAAAAGCTCTACAGCAATATGAGGTGCAAAAAAGTGTTCGTACTGAATTTGTAGGCAGGAATCCGTAAGAGTCAAGAAGAACAAGAGCATCCACCATCTCAGGATACAGAGCAGTGAACTGTGAGGAACACATGGGGATCAGATGATGATACTGCATAGGAAACACAACAGTCTCCTTATATTATAAAAACGAGCCTGATGAGACTCTTATGAAACTCTTACCATTGCTGCAATATCACCACCTGTAAATAAAAAGAGCATTCACACTTTAAATTACTTTGTAAGACAGCAGCATATACAACACAGATTCAATTCAGCAGTACAGCTGCACTCACCCATACTGTGAGCTATGATGGAGAATCTTTTCAGCTGCAGAGCTGTGGGAGTTCATTTCACAGATCATCAAACAGGCACGGTCAGTATCTCTTCACAGAATACTGAAAGGTTTTAGATAGTCACAAGTCCTACTGTGGTTCAGTCAAAGGCATAACTAGGGATAGAAAGGTCTGAGTATGTCTGACCTCATGAAAAAAATGTCTCACACACCGTCAACAATTCTGCTTACGTCCCCCACGTATGAAGCTGAACAGTAGAAAACTCCAAGAGGACGATGGGAGGACAGACCGTGCCCTGCCAGGTCCACCGCTACGTATCTGCACTCTGAGAGGGAGACGGAGTACACAAGTGTAATATACTGACAACTATTTAAAGAAGTTTTCTCAAAATAAATATGTAACATAGAGGCACGGTTCTGAGAAAGTTACTTGAGCTTATTTTGTTCAGTTCAGTTTATAAGCTTTTCAAAAAATAATAAGCCCAAGTTAACGTAGTATACATTTATGTTGAAACTCATTACCTGCTCTACTTAAAGGTGTTTTGCCTCTGACAGTTGGTTTAGGTTTAACATTCTGTTGCTATAGAAACAAATATTGGGGAAAGTATTGAGCAGTTACAGTTTAACTGACATTGTCACATTGACCATTTTTCTGGTCCACAACCGAGTAAATTATTGACAGAATTCTATCAGCTCCTCAAATCTCCGAGTATTATATACACACAGTAGGTACTATAATGTATAATGTACACAATGCTTGGCCTTACTTTAACCCTAACAGCTATTTGCTAACCAAGCTAGCCACCACACTAGCTACTTAAGGCTAATGTCATGTTGCAGATAAGTAACTGTCTTTTCTATTCAAACTGATAAGGTCTGCTCGTGCTAACTATTTCATTATTGCTTTATCAGTTTTTTAAATGAATATGTAATTTGGTTTGAGTATAAAATGTATGAATATATGTGTGAATTGCCTGATGAGTTGAAAACCCAAAAAGTTCACGATAAAAAATTATAAAACAAAGAGTGATACTAAAAAAAGGTTTAACATTTTTTGGTTTAACACATGACTTTAAAGATGAATTTATCAAACTTGTCAGTGTTTTATTTTTAGTAGCGAAGAAAGTCATCAAACATTTAACTCAAGTAAAGTATTAATACCACAGTGAAGAAATTATCCATCTCGAGTCCTTTAATTCAAGAGTTACTCATGTAAAAGTACAAGTATTATAGTATCAACAGTACAAGTAATCAGTATTAACATGCAAGTAGTATTTTAATATTAGCTCTTAAAATTGGCGCTGATTTTAACTAATTAATTTGATGATTATATTTTGTTTATTTCTAAAATTTAGACCAAAAATTAGAATACATAAAGTTTGCACTACATGCACGTAAAGTGTCGATCTACAAAGTCGCTCCAGCAATCAGATCGCAATAAAAAATTCAAATATTTTTCTAAATTTGTGTAAAGGAGCACAGAATGGAAAGTTTACCAGGACACAAACATTTTTACTTCAGGCTATACAGAGGATACACGTAATTACTTTTAGCATTATTTTGATTATTGATATGATTGCTACTATTGACTATTTGATGGAGTATCTCATTACATCAACCCAAGAATGTACATATTTGAAGTATACCAATTTAACACTTATAATCATTATCAAATTACAACACTCTTTACATGAAACATCTGAGAAAATGATTATAAATTAATTAAATCTATTTAATTATTCACCCATAAGACAAAGTGTTATCCAGATACCTTAAACGCAAGTCTCATTACTTATTATCCAGTTGTAGTTTACCTTTGGGTAGAAGGGGAATGAGGGTGTTGAAAGAACCACAGTTGTCAGCCCAGCCATGCAGGCACAGCACAGGATAACCATGTTTAGGACCCCAGACTCTCCCTCTGATCTCTCCCCATGGGACCGCTACAGAGAGCTCTGAAACACATGACACGGCACAGCAATCAGTCTGCAGGTCAAAACACAAGACACTATGAAAATCTACAGCTCAAAACAGTTGAAATAATTTGACTTATATTGTTCTAGTATAGCAGACGGCCAGGAGAAAGGATGTGCTCTATAAATACTACAAACTATTTCAACCTTCTTAACTCCTGACAGTGGGTGAACTTCTGTCTTCTCACGGGTAGACTCACAGATGGCTTGCTTTTCTTGTAGCCTGGCTCACATCCCAAAATTAACAGCGAAACTCAACAGGCTGCCAAAACACTACAATGAAGTTGCTACAAACTCTGCAGCTCTGCCTCATAGCTCAACAGGCACACCGTGTGCAAGCCAAAGGTTTCTGTGAGCAGTGCACAGCCTGTTTAAACTTCACATTGTCTGACTTTGTTACCTTCTGTAGCCATTGTTGTTGATGTTGCACAGTGTCAAGCTCTCGCAGTGGCGCTCGCACTCAACATTACACACAAAACCTGAACACGTCTCTCGTGCGTGAAACTAACGTCAACTTCCGTGGTCTCCAGTGGCTGCAGCAGGAAAACTTCGTTGGTTAAACTATCATGGACTCTGATCAAAGTGAGTTATTGTCTCCCTCAGAACGGTCTTCCAGGCAAGAGGAATGCAAAAAATAAGCCAATGCGGGAGTGTCAAATACTGCAGTTCCTTGAATGGCCCCTCGATGCTCGCTCCAAAGCAAAGTCGCTCCCTATTAGGTCGCTAATTTACAGCAGATTTACGCTAATACTTACGCTAAGAACCGTTTATATATTCAGTCATAATTTTATACATAATTAGGGGCATGGTCACTTTGAGTGACAAGTGGATACCAGCTGTCTGGTAGACATCAACACAACTAACTCAGAAGCGTTTCTCTTTTTCAGAGTTAGGATCAAGTCATTTGTGAATGTGAAATCACAAAATGCAAATTAATATTGTTAGCATTTTGTAATTTTAGAGCTTAGATTGTAAGAGAGACCTTCAAATTAAAAGCTGTTTTAAATAAAGGCTGGAAACAGGGTCAGCCAGGATATTGTGTTACAATACTTGCTGAATCTGGATAAATTTCTCTGCTCCAACTCAAATAGACATCTTCCCCCCCCACTAACTTTCCTCACAAACTTTTGAGATTGAACATAAGGACACAGACTTCAGAGACAGTGCGCAACTGGTAAAATATTTACTAAAGGCAGCAGACATCTAAGACATCAGACTTGCTGAAGTGCATTTCAAACATTTATCAAAGACAGCAGGTATAAGGTGATACTACTGCCTGCAAACACCCGTGGGGCAGCAGGAAGGCAACAAAGAAGAAGAAGAAACATGTCGTGTGGTCGAGAAGTCTTTATCTGACTAGCAGTTGAGAGGTATTGTTTGAGGAGTGTACTCTGTGAAACACTTAAGCACAATAAAATATAAAGGCTTTATTTATATTTACCCTCAGTGGCAACTTTAAAATCTAGGATGAAAACTTACTGGCACCCCAGCAAACCTTTTTAATTTGTTTTACAACATGGCATCTCCTCTGAGCAGTCCCTTCCCCCCACATAGTGTAAAAATGTTTTATCCTTTTTCATTCAGATTGTTATTATGGTGTATAATGAACATTACAGCCTCAGAGACAGCTACTTTAGCATTTTTTTATTTGTTACATTAGCACAAAATATGAAAACCTGCCCCGGGTAATGTCACGTGAATCAGTGTACATTGGGTGTGAAGAGTTAAAGATGATTCTGGGGTGTGGGATAAGAAAGAAGTGAGTTTAGAAGACCTCTGTATCCCTCTCATTACCACGGGTCGACGCTAGCGACTTGAGGCTACATTAGCTGCTACTAGCTTGACATTACTAGTATACCTGAATCTCTGACCAAACTGTTGAAGATGGAGTTGCATTGTGGGTTACATAGGAGCCCAGTTTTGACAAGGAAGAAAAAAAGGAAAAAAGAAGACAATATCTCTTTCATTGTTTTTCTTTAAACCATTGTTGGAGTCAAGTGCTTAATAAGGCTAATGACCTTTACTCTATGATGTCATCATCAGCCACACGTTTTCAAGTGTTTTTACTCCTCATTTCCTCGCTGATGACTAAATTGGTACTTTAAAAATGGCATTAAAGTCTGGTGTTCACCTCTGTTATGAAAACAGACTTGATATGAATTCACTAGATTAATGTTACCTGGTTGTGAATACATCCTATTCACTAGATGCGTAAAATACAACTGAGCTGAAAGCACAATTTGGCCCAACCTGCCCATCACTGTTTGACAGACTATCTTGAGGTTATCTTAAAGAATAGTAGCTAAAATGCACATAAACATCTATTAAAATACTTGGAATAATTCAGATGCCCATTTGATGCTAGTCGGCTCGAGGATGAAGTAGCAAGGTGCCTGTAAACAGTACAGCATAAATACAAGACCTTAAAAAAGTTGTTAAATTTACTATAATAAAGGCAAAATGTATGGGTGTTCTGGTCGTGTTTTCTATAGCTTAGAGGTCTGATCATCTGTTAGCCCATCTGGCTGTGACAGCACTTTGCTCTGCAGGAAGTCAGACACTACTGGAGCGACGGCTTCAGGGTTATTCAGATGGACGTGGTGATCGCCCGGTACTGTCGCCACCGTGTGCTGAAAGAAAGAGACAGATAGATAAGTGTGAGATATTAAGTGTTACATTTTAACCCGCATTAATAACCTGCACAATCTTTTTCTGGAACCACTTAGGAGCAGCCTAAGCTAACCGTGAACACCACAGATCAAAAGGTCTGAAGAGGACTATATCAAGCTACTATAATACTGTGGCCGAAGCTGTGTGTTTGTCATCATAATTACAAAGTTGGAAAAGAAATGTTCACTGTATGTTAATTTAACCGTGTTGTGGTCTATTTTTTTAAGGCTGCTGTTTTGAGCTGTGCACAGGTTTTAAAAGATGGCAGTTGCCGGTGCTGTATGCATTCGACCGATCA
Source organism: Semicossyphus pulcher (assembly GCF_022749685.1). Lineage (NCBI taxonomy): Eukaryota > Metazoa > Chordata > Actinopteri > Labriformes > Labridae > Semicossyphus > Semicossyphus pulcher. The sequence goes on from NW_027211681.1 coordinate 10,695,882, forward strand.
AGTACACTTGTGTCTGAGCCAGTCACAGTACATTAAACCACTCAATGTTCCTCTTGTGATGGGAGAGTTTCTACTCTCAAGTAGGGGCTAAACAAGGCCCTCTGGTACAATCATAACCTCCAACTCTTCTTAGAATTAGAAGAAAAAGTTACTTTTAAAAAATGCCTGTTGACACATTATCACCTTTTGTCTTAAGGTGAAGTAATTACACAACACTCTCTTGTCATTCAGACATCCAGAATTTTAGAATCAATAATTTACTTGGAATGGTGTTTCTCTGCACATAAATATAAATCCAATATTCTTCTCTTTCTGCTCTGTTCCCGCAAAAACTGTGTCCCATTGCTACTGGGTCGCTGTACAGGTATCGTTAAGATCTTTTTTTTTTGCACTTTTCCTCTGAAAACTCAGAAAATGTCCCAATTAAAACAGCGAGAATGGATAAAACAGTGAAGCTTTGTATCTGAAAGTCACTATAATGCTGCAGGAACTGAGAGGAGCGGCAGACTCAAGTTTTAATTCTCTGTTGGTTCAAAACTCGGAGCCACCCCTCTACATCGTTATCATATAAAAATTGATTATAGCTGGTTTAAAATCATTTGTATTCCCACATCCCAAACTTCTCTTGTGTTCCAAAATGAAAGTCCAGCCTTTAACTTAATTTTGACTTGGAAAGCAACCATCACGGTGGATGTACACTTGATGCACGTCCTGTTTTCTCTTCCTTCTCTGCAGCATTTGACCAGGTTTCAGTATGTAGGTCAGCTTTGAGGTTCTTAGCTATGAAATATTCTGCTGCCTCTGAGACACTGAGCTCGTACTACTCTGCTACTTTTGCATCTGTGCAGCCGTCTGTCTGTCTATCTACTGGGCACAATTACACACACAGGCTTAACAGCTAAAAATAAACCCCTGAGATGCAAGGGTACCTACTTTACACGAGCAGACTGTAAAAGTACACTCACATTTCGGTCCCTATAAGCCTGGAGAAGTGCTGATGTTATTTTCTTTTGATCTGGTTTGGTAAATATTTTCTCAAAGCCTTCTTCTGCCCTGGAAAGACAAAGAAAAGACAACTGTATATTTCAAACTGAGTTAAGTACATGTAATAATAAGGAGATGCGAAGTGGACCTGGTCTCACAGAACGACTAGAACAGAGGCTTGTATCCTCAACTGCAAATCCAGACTCTGCTCCATGCTGATGCGTGCTATGTTTTTCTGAAAAAATAGAAGCATATTGTTATATACTGTTATATAATGGGCTAGACATGTCTATACCGGCTACATCTATTTTTAAGACATAAAAAGGTACAGTGGTGAGTTGGTGCAGTTCAGCAGTAACCTACCAGATTTATACGAAAGTCTCGGGAGAACATCACTCCTGCAAGAAGGAAGTATATTTAAGAGTAAAATTATAATACCCTATAAACCTATAATAAACACAAGCAGAGAATATGGAGATAAAGATGTACCTCCTTCCACTTGAACTAGACCTCGCTCTAAAAGGACATTGACAGACTCTTCGGACAGTTGGGGGTTTGCAGCCAGCAGCCTGAAAGCAATAAAAGGTTTTGATTTTACAGCAGTTTTACAGAAAAGTTGCTGCTTGAGTGTAAAACACCATAAATAAAAAGGTTGCAACACCTCTCTGCTGCCTTTTCATAAGTGTAAACTCTTCTCTTGTCCTCCTCCATCTTTTTCTCATACTGAATCGTCTCATCCATCCCCTGCCTCATCACTTTCGGCATTTCTTTCTGCAAGGAAAAAAGATGAATCAATAATTAGGGAAGCAATTCAAAGCTACGGACGTGTGATTTGTGCACTGCACATCTCTATGTAAAATAGTCTGAAGTAAGGTAGTAGTAAGATATGAGCACTGACCCACAGGACAAAACTGTGTCAGACTGTCACAATTTCAATCATCTATCACACAGAAGGAAAGAGAGAGAGAATCTGTGGGGGTTCTTACTACCACTTGCTGCTTTAACACTTGTCAGTGTATTGATTGTCCTGTCTGTCTGTAACATTGTGTTGTATTTTGTTGTTTTGACCAGGTTTCTCTGGAGAATAAGACTCAGTGTCTCAATAAGACAACCTGTATAAATAAAGGTTGAATAAAAACTTAACACTGTTGTGTAAATCAGGGGCCACAAACTCAAATTAACTTGTGGCCACTGTAGCTGCAGTCCTCTACCAGGTGGAGCTGCTATCACACACTTATTTTCCCCCCAACAATAAATGATGCTGTGCAATGGTTCTGTCCTTTTCCTTCACACCTACTGCTCTGTGTGTTTGGTAAAGGAGGGGTTCAGCAGGGTTCACGAAATTAGAGCCTATTAATACAAAACAGAAAAATGTATCAACTCTTTCGCTGTATTACTGGGCAAAGTATGACTCAACCTTGAACTATCTTTTGTTATATCATTTTCCCTGTTCTTCTTTACTGTATATAACAATAATTCCTAAAAATGAACCAATCTAAATGAGTGTGACCTGGATATCGGCACATATTGGATGGATGAAAAGAAAAATAATTAGGTTACAAGTTTGTGCTCGTTTTTGCTAAAATCCAGTCATGCACATAATGAGACAATTAGCTTCCTGTGGCTAGCTGTAGTGAGTTTTTCCCGCTGGTCTGATGCCGCACGCTGAAACTCCAGAAAAAAGGAAATGATCAATTTTCCACTTCAATTCAAACTTATCCCTGCACCAGTTCGACCTCTATTTAGGTTTGTTACGAAACGTTTTTTGTAGTTTTGCAGTTTAATATGAATGTGAAATAAAACCCATCTTTCATGGACCAATTTTAAACATATCATGAAAAGTAAATGATAACTTCCAAAGTGAAAGACTGGGGAAAAGCAAAAATAAATTCCCATCATGTGGAAGAACTGGTGAAGTTGCTCTGCAGCCCTGAGCTAACTGTTGTCTGGAGTTTAAAAACTGTACCGGATCTGTGGGTAAGAATCCGTAAGAGTCCAGCAGCACGATGGAGTCCACCATCTCAGGATACAGTGCACTGAACTGTGGAAAACACGATACAGAGGACATAACACACAGTAGTTAGAGTTAAATAGTCTCTACAAAGTTAATCTGTTGTGGAAAAAGGACCAAGATGAAACAGGCTTTCATGACTCGATCACATACCATTCCAGCAACATTCCCACCTGAAATAAAAAATATATGTTGTCTTTATAAATATAACACAAAACAAACATTTTGTTTTGTGTAATTCTGCTGTAAAAGCTGAACTCACCCATGCTGTGGCCTATGATGGAGAATTTGCTCCACTGCAGAGCTGTGGGAGTTAATTTCACAGATCATTAACCAGCTCTAGTATCACATCACAGAATAAAAAGACTGTTTGCAGTTGAAAGACAAAATCCCTGTTCTGGTTTAACTGCACTACAGATGCACCGGAGCTGAACTTGAACACACCATCGACGACTCGTCTTACATCCATCACGTAATAAGGAAAGGCGTAGAAAACTCCAGGAGGACGATGTGATGACTGACCGTGGCCTGCCAGGTCCACCGCCACATATCTGCACTCTGAGGGGAAAATAGAAAGCAGGACAACACTGTATTTTAAGGGGTGAAGGATCAAAACAGAAAACATCATCATTTTCTGAAAACTTTGGGGGAATTAGTTCTTAAAACTGGTTGAGTACGACAAAGCTGAGAGGTAGACGGGAAATGCAACTGGTAGCAGGAGTAGCTTAACATATTTAGATATACTATTTGTAAACACACTTTAAAGACAATAATTACCTTTTGGCAGAAGCGGAATGAGGGTGTTGAATGTACCAGAGTTGTCAGCCCAGCCGTGTAGGCACAACACAGGACGACCGTGATCAGGACCCCAGACTCTTCCTCTGATCTCACCCCATGGGACCGGTACAGAGAGCTCTGAAACTGGACACATAACAAAGCCTGGTTTAATAATACTCAGGACAGGCTGTAATCTCTTCTGTTGTTTACCTTCTCTAGATCCAGTACGTTGCAAATACACGCTTTTGTCTTACCAGTTATATTATGGAAAGATATACTCACTCTGTCTCCATGCAATGTAACTAATGACTAATGATTTTAGATTCAGTTTGTTTTGGTTTTTGACTCTTGGATCTAGGGGTGGGACAAAATATCAACACAGCAACATATTGTCGTCCTGACTCGTTCAATACATTTATCTGTAGACTGGCATCAAATATCGCTTTAAGATTTTCCTGCGATTTTTAATCACCGCGTCACTACTTCATGACGCGCTTATTACATGACTGAGGGTAACATGAACGGAAATTATCTGGCCGAAGAAGAAGTTGCCAGCAGGATAAAAGAAAAAGAAGATGACGGCGGGATAATGTCAGACAGTGGTGAAAAGTAGTTAAGAGATGCGCCAGCCACTTTCAAATCCAAAGTCCTAATTTGTTTTTATAATTGTTCTATAGTTCTGTAAATTTAATACAAAGACTGAAAACTCAAATTCAGTGAAACTGACACCGAATTGCAGTGAATAAATACATTAATCCTGCTCTTTACCTTTTAAGGGGCATTTTGTATTCTTCAGTTAATCAGATATTATGATGTATCATTATATGCTTTTTGCATTATTGCTTTTTTGGTCAGTCATACACCTTCCTTAATGTCAGCCCAGTTTGCTCTCCTTTTTAAGTTATACAATTAAATGTACACTAATGCTATTTCTTTCTCTCATGACGAGGACTCTATAAAGATTTCATATTTAATATCTTTGCCCTTGGCTCATTAGGTGTCCTGTATTATTTTTGTGGTCATCAACGAGCATTAATAAAAGTACGGGACCCCGGTCTTAGTTGCCGCACAAATACTTGTAAAACTAGAAGTAGCATCAGCAATTCACGATTCATTTCTCTCTTCTATAAAACAGAAGTCATGGTTTTTAAATGTTCTGGTGGTAAACACACGTTACAAACAGAGGCACAGATAGTCAGCTAACCTGCTTGCGTGATTGCCTTGGTGTGCAAGTGTCTGACGCCCTTCAAAGCTTGTATCATCTTAAAGAACTAGTCCGCTGAATAACCGGTGTTATAAAAACATCTAAAAGTTAGAAATATTCGGGGAAAAGATAAAAACACTTGTTGTTGACTCTGACAGAATACTCTTTCAGCCTTGTTAACTTTGACATCTGATTTCCGGGTGTCGAAAAACAGATGACGCAAGCTGAAGCTGCTATTGGATAATGGTCAAGCGTATTTACAGCCTGGACCAATCACCGTGAAGAAGAGGAGGGGCTTACCTTTCACACGATAACCGTTAGCCAGCAGAGGCGGCCTGATGGGTTTTACTTTCTATACATTTCACCATATGAACTCAGGTATATGATTACCTACTGCTCTTAAAAACAAGAATGTATATTACCAATGTCAGATTATGACGTGGAAATACGGCTAAAATAATGCGGCTAAAATAATGCGGCACTTCAAATAAACAAAGAAAACAGTAACTAACCAAATAAGCTGAGGTGCAGCTGCAACCAGTACAAGTGGGTAGAGAATAAGTATCGCAGTATAAGGTATATCAAGATATTAAAGTATTGCAAGAGAAAAAAAGCACAATATATACTTGTATTCATTATAGGCTATCACTAGATTAATATTGTGCTTCAAAGTAAAAGCATGATTTTAAGTCGATTAAGAAAGAGCTTATTTATAAATATTAATTGTTAAAAGTAGCACAAGTAGCAGACAGAATATTAGAGTATCCTTCAGACAAACTATTCTCTGACACAAATCATCTTTAATGAGAACAAATCTAATCGTATTTCTAAACATGCACACACTCTGTTCATGTGTTTGCATATTTACTAGAACAAATATTTTTTTTAATTAAATTAGACGAAGAAGGCATATAAAAGGCTCAGTGAGATAAAAACTGAAAATCTAAAGATAACCCATAGGAGACACATAATCATATCAGACAAAAGTTTCCAGATTAAGCAGAGAGGTGTTGTTGACATTTGAAGAGGTGTGCTGGGACGGATGGGAGGGCTGGAATAATTTGTTGACAGGATGGAGCAAAGGAGTATAAAAGATCAACTCTGGTGGGGGTAGTCAGGCTGAGACGAAGTTGGTAATACAGTCCAGGATATTTTTCTACTTTGCAGGTAGGTACTGCCCTTTTTATTGTTTCAATCTCGTAATTAATTTAATTTACCGATGAAATGTGTTGTGATAGATAGCAGACTGTACTCAGGAATACAGAATAATAAGAAACACTCCACTTAAATTGGTTTTTGTATCCAATATTCAGGATGCAGAGACATATCTTGATTGTTTTTAGTTTTCAGGAAAAAAAAGTCAATTCAAATGCATGAAATTTAATTTGCATAGTTTAAGGAGAAATGCTGCAGTTAAAGAGCAAAATATGTTTTGTATTTATTTTATCATGCAGGGCCACACTGAGGTGACACAGATTTAGAGGGCAGCTCAGGTCATGTACTTGACTATTTGTATTGCTGCTGGCCAACAATCAAACTACGTAGATGCAATGCCCCCTCATTTCCTCGACGGTCTGTAACAGACTCTGATTTTAAATCCCCAAATTAATGTTCTGTAATATTTCTCTGAACAGTTCCAGTGTCTCTCAAGGTCATGGCTGACTTTGACACGGTCCTTAAGTTCTGGGGTCCAGTGGAGGCCGACTATACTGTCCATGGCGGCCTGGTTCTGACTCGGTCAGTGGCTCTGACAAGATAAGATTAGTCTTTCCTGTGAAGGTCTGGTGGTTAGCAGGGTGCTGGCTGGGATTTTGGAAGGCATAACATGGATGGATTGCTTTTAGTTATTCCCCTAACTGTTAAATTGTATCAGCTGCATGTTTTATTTCCAGATGTAAATATCTGCATGCTGGTTTAGAGAGTTCTCCACACTGCCATGAATAACACTGATCTCTTTGTTTAAATGTCAAGAATTGTATATTTTGGTAAAGTTTCTACAAAAATACAGAGGACATTACTTTAGTGTCCTCAGTGGTAAATACCGACCTGCTGATGTTTCATTTTCTTCTCAGTTTATTCAAAGAGCACCCAGACACTCTCAAGCTGTTCCCCAAGTTTGCCGGCATCGCTCCAGGTGACCTGGCTGGTAACGCAGCCATCTCTGCCCACGGTGCCACTGTCCTGAAGAAACTCGGGGAGCTGCTGAAAGCTAAAGGCAACCATGCTACCATCCTCAAACCAATGGCCAACACCCACGCCACAAAGCACAAGATCCCCATTGGTAACTTTAAGGTAAGGAACATGGGGGAATGTTTAAATATAGGTCCAAAAAAAGTGGACACAGCAACACGGACTTCACTGACTGGTTTGTAGACTAGCTAGCAGTCAGCTAGCAGCACCCTTGAGTCAGTCAACATGGTAACACCTGTGATTTAACGTTAGGCCTTGATATAATCAAAATGTGTGAGTTGTATTAATATTCAAATCCATATAGATGTCATGAATGGAACTCTTTTTTTGTGCCAGGCTATAAACGAGTTAATTTCTGCTGTAAGCTTAATATAGGAGAAGCCAGCCTCTTGTGGCTATTTTGAGGAACTGCAGTTTTTGGCCAACAACCTTTTTTTTTTCAGCCCGCAATGCTGTTTAATCCTTCCTCACACATTAGTAACTCGAGTCTTTATTGCATCATCTTTCCTGTGTCTTACCTGGTTTTAAATAAATTTATTTGTTCTATGTTTTCTATGCAGCTGATTGCAGAGGTCATCGGTAAAGTCATGGAGGAGAAGGCGGGACTGGACGCCGCAGGGCAGCAGGCCCTGAGGAACGTGATGGCTGCCGTCATAGCTGACATTGACGCCAACTACAAAGAGCTGGGCTTCACCGGCTGAAGAGTCACAAGACTTTTTTTTTCCAATTGCAAGATCTTTATTGAAACTTAAATGGTTTAATGAATATTTAAACATCACTATAGAGACTAAAAGTGGGATTTATCCTGTTCAGGACGTTGAACATTATCAATAAATATTTGTCACTCTTCTCTGCTTGTTATTTTTTCTGAATAGAAAAATAAATAAATTCATGGTTACACAATTGGTGAGTCTGTTACATAAGTCACCTCCTCTATGCAAAGGGAAATAGAGTTAGAAATATTTCTTGTTAAAGCGATTGCTCATTTAAAATAATAAATAATGACATAAATTTGGTCTTTATGAGACATACTGTAAAGTTTAAAAGCATATCAAGCATAGTTAGGTTGAGACTACAACTCTTAACATCAAGTGTCTGGGCACACACTCACACAAACAGATGACCCCAGAAAGCCTCACTTGAACTTTTCACCCTCAGCACTGTCCTCACAGAACCTCACGCGCAGCTTTATTTTTAATTTGTTAGCAGCTGATTAAATGCGGACGTGACTGCGGAGAGGTTTTGGCAGAGTCTCAGTCAGAGCAGCTATAATGGGGATATTATCACACAGTGGACCAGCAACCCTCCTCTTTTTAAGAATCTGTTGTCCTTGTTACCGTTTTGTATATTGGTCATATGTCAACTCTCTGTCTCATCTCTGCTGCTGCAATTCTGCCTCTCATTTTTTTGGTGATATGACAGACCATAAAAAGACAGTCAGTGTAAGTTAAATGTATAACTGTGACCTGAAAACAAAGTAGTGTCAACTAAAGATATACTTACAATGAGACTGAAACCAATGGAGCAGTGAAATGGTACGTTTTTCTCTCAGGGAAAATGATTTTGTAGGTAAAGGGACTGTTAGGACACTTTCTTATCATGTGTATTGTTCATGAAGTACCCACAGTTGTTGAGCGTATCCAGAAGGACACATGATTTGCTTTTCTCTGTTGAATTAGGGTTTATAATTGATTTAAGGAGCAGTGAGGAAAAAAGATGAGGATGTTGCAGATATCTCCGAGCTCTCTGTGGCTAGCTGCAGCCGCTGAGGTTATTATAAATGTTGTACACCTGCATAAATAAAACACAAATTATGAAGGTGGAACATTAAAGGTTGTTGAAAGTAGTCTATAATATCCTGAGAAGGTTTCCCATGACCTACTGCACCCTTTGACCACAGCATTGTCTCCATTAGTATTTAGTTTGGTTTACTTGCCAAATACTTCAGTCTATGATGAGCCAAGAGTCAGGCGTTATCATTATCATTCAACAGTCCAACACAGACGACCTTGTTGTCGCTCCATTTACAGGACATATTGCAACAGCAAACTCTGTGATGGATGATTGCCACCATGAACTAATAATAGTGTTTGTGTTTGTGTAACCGATGGAAGCAGACGTGACTCCAGGCAGAGTCCCTCTGGTCACACACGTCTGCCTCCCTCTCTGAAGCCTGACTAATGTTAGCATTCAAGGGGATGTCATATGTAATGTGGAGTCTTTCTTAAGTGATGCAAATATTTAATAAATCTTACTTGTTCCCATAACTCTCCACTGGTCCTAATTTAAGTGAAGGGTTGGTTAATATTATTCTATTATATCTTCATTATCAGGATATTATTACTATTAATACTGAATGTGTGGGTGTACTGTCATTTAATGTTGCTCTGAGCCAGTCTGCAAAAGATCTCGGCTAAAGCTCGTGTCAGAGGTCACTGCACTGATTAAAACTCCCTGCTTCAGGTCAAACTGTCAAAAACGGATTCTACAGCTAACGTCATGTTGTCATTCAACACTGAGCTTCAAAGTAGGACAAGCACAGAACAACAGCTTCGTTCTGTACAAGTTTTGGAGTTAGCCATGAAAGTTTAATAGTGAACCACCATGCACAACAGCACCCTGAAACTGATTCAGATAAGTTTATTGTCTTATTTACACCTGTTTTCCTTTTGTGACATGTCAATATGTGACCTGTGGAAAAGGCCAGACTGCTTCATTACATATAAGGGCATAGAAAAGTTCATGAACTCACTCATTCAAACCATTTGCATGGTCTTCCATTTTGCAATAAGATATCAAGTATTCGCGACCTCCAAGATCACAGCCCCTCCCGCACCCTCCGCTCAGCCTCTGCTGGACTATTAACCGTCCCCACATCACGCCTCAGCACCATGGATGCCTGAGCCTTCAGCTGCTCGGTACCGCCTGAGCCTTCAGCTGCTCAGCACCCAGACTATGGGACTCCCTCCCCCCACACATGAGACAAACTCCATCACAACATTCAAATCCAAACTCAAAACCCACCTGTTCAAACTGGCATATTCACTCTGACACTGTGCACTACAATTGTTTTAGGTTGATGTCTGGTTTTAAAAATGTTTGATGTTTTATTGTATGCTTTTATTCCCTGTAAGGTGACCTTGGGTGACCTGAAAGACGCCATCAAATAAAATGTAGTATTATTATTATTATTATTATTATTAAGTAAAAGGGAGAACACAGAAACAGCAGCAGTTAAAAGTACAAACGTGTAGATTGAAAGGAGAAATAAATGATGTGTTATCAGATTGGAGAGTCCCGTTGTAATGCAGTAATAATAAATATAAACATGAAAATGTCAGAGAAGACATCCCTCCCATGAAACCGGCCACAGGAATCAATCAAAGGTTGGCTGGTCGATGTCTGGCGGTACAGTGCAGCGAGTCAGGTTGGACAGGTAGAGAGCGGTCGCCATGGGAATGAGGCCTGCTGTCACCTTCAGGATGGTCAGCAGCCTCTCTGTAGCATTGGCCAAACCCTCTGGAGTCTGGAGGGGAAGAAGATTACAGTCTGCCTTTTAAGGAACTCACTGAAGACACGAGTTACACAAGTAAAAATAAACATTTTCCATAACCCTTATTATACCCTGTAGAATGCAACTTAAGTAAAACTGCATGTATTATTATTATTATTATTATTATTATATTGTTTCAACACTTTTCATCAGTGTATAACAATAAATCCTAATGAAACAATCAATTATAGTGAAGTGACCTGGACCCAGACAAGCAGCAGAGAAAGGAAAGATGGATTCACCAATTAAAATTAGTTTATAGGCGAATAATGTCTCCTCCCAGAAGTGGATAGGAACATATTTTGAAGATAACAGAGCTTCGAGGATTATTTGATTGCTTGACAGAAAAGGCAACTGAATTTTTCCTTTAATCAGATAATAGTTTTGGTCATTGCGGTTGCATGCCTTTGCCAACCAGTCAAGTTACAGTTTACATCCAAGTCTGTCCAGACTCATACAGTGAAGACTTTGAAGGAATTTAATAAAAAGGTATGAAGTATATTTCTTGTCTAAACGTGGATGCTTCACACACATCTTTAACCTGGCAGCACAGAAGATCTATATAATCATCCCAGTTTCAAGGTGGGCACCAAAGATTAGTGTCACTAATTCGGTATCTGACCAAATATGAAATATGGTCACAATCTCCCCTTCTGTTCCTCAGTTATGGCGCTGAATAATGGCCAGAAAACTGTTTTTGCAGAACATTGTCACAGGGAAGTTGACCTTTGACCTTTTGGGTATAAAATGTCATCACTTTATCATCTTATCCTATTTTGTCATTTTGTCATACAGTAATTAGCGTATGAATTCTTGAGTTATAGCCAAAAACGTGTTATGTGTAGTCACAGTGACTTTGACCTTTAACCACCAAATTGTTATCAGTTCATCCTTGAGTCGAAGTGGACATTTGTTGCAAATTTAAAGAAATTCCTTCAAGGTGTTCCAGAGATATCGAGTTCACAAGAATGGGATGGACGTGAGGTCACGGTGACCTTGACCTTTGACCCCCAAAATCGAATCAGATCATTCCTGAGTCCAAGAAGACATTTGTGCCAACTTGTATCACATTTAGCATAGGAATTCTTGAGTTATAACCAAAAACGTGTTTTCTAAAGTCACAGTGACCTTGACCTTTGACCCCTAAATCTAATCAGTTCATCCTTGAGTCAAAGAGGACAATTGTGCCAAATTTAAAGAAATTCCCTTGAGCCGTTTCTTAGACATCGTGTTCACAAGAATGGGACGGACGGACAACCCGAAAACATAATGCCTGTGTCCACGTCTGGCTGGCCATGATGTTTCTTTTATAATTGCAAATCACAATGGATTTTAATGGGGTTGTATGTAACGGACCAACTCGAAATTCTCCATAATTTTGAAGCAGATTGGGGGGTAATACATGTTATCCAAAATATTTACCAATAAAATATATGCAGAGTTTTGAGCACTTCAAGCGTTTCTGTGAAACCCCTAACAAAGATCAGATGCAACAAGTTGCCTTGGGTTGAACCTGTGCATCCAACAGACGTGTGCTTTTTGGACTGCTCTTGTTCATTAATCAAAATGTTAAAAGCCCAAAAAGTTGAATTCCAGGTTGTAACACTGTAAGAAGTACAAAAATCCAACTTTGCTACACATGAATTTGTATCTACAGTTATATCTTAGGGTTTAAACCAATGACTATATACAGATGGACGACGCGTCTCCATCTGCTCCCATTGTACGAAAGTGATGCCAAAATAGCCCCTGTGGCAGGCGCTGCCATCTTGTGATGGTGACGTCATTTTGTCACCAGAGACTGCGCAGTAGAGATCGGTGTCGGAGCCGCCGTAGCCACTTCCGCTAACCAAAATACACACTTAACCTACTAAAACAACAGCATCTTGCACGTCTGCGTGTTTAACATCAGAACAGCTTCTCTGTGTTGGTCGGAGATTAACGTTCGCAGGTATGGAAACTTCAATGTCTGTAGTGATTGTTTTAGTTAGGTTTCCTCTTGCTGTTCATCCTCTACTCTGCTAATCAAGAACTGATAGGCTGCAGGAGCCATAATTGTCAACAGAGCTGTCAATCATCATTTTGACAGCATCAAATAACTAATTAAAAATAAACTTGTCAGAAAAATGAACACTTGGACGTAAATCAGCATGATAAGAACTAACTATAATGACAGAAACCATGTTTGAGAAAAATGTATTTGGCGTGTATTTTGGTTTTATAGTTTGACTCATGTCCCATCTGTTAACATTGAGGAGGCGGGCTTAATGACCTATACTGCAGCCAGTCAACAGGGGGCGCTCTAAATGTTTTTGCTTCACTTTTAGGGGACTGTCACGTCACCCATCTTTTTATACAGTCTATGGTTTAAACCATAAACAAAGTCTGAGACAAAAGCTGATACAAACCTGATCCTCTGCAAACAGCAAGGGGCAGTGGAGCGATGCTGCCAGCTTCCTGACAGCATCCAGGCGCTCTGTGGGGACCGAAGCATTACGAGCTACAAGAGACAGATGCACAAGAGGGCAGCCGGTCAGACAGAGACACCCAGAGTAGACTCAGCTTAATGATCTGTCTTAAAACATGTGTGCGTCCTTACTTCCTTTTCTCTCCTCCTTCATGTGATTGAAGGGGCTAAGGAGAGCAAACAAATGCTTAAAGAAGAAGGTAAATTAATTGCCATACCATTAGTGACCATGAAGCAGACTTTTCCAAGGAAAAATCCAGGGTCCAAATATTTCAGAGAGGCTTCTGCTGACTGGAAACTATGACAAAATAAAGATACATGTCACAGAAGGAACTATAATATCCTGTTATGTTGATACAATTCATTTCTGAGTACAGTCCTTATTACTGATTACACATACAATACTGATAATACTGATCTAAAAGTCTGGGTAAAAATGGTACCTGTAATTTTTAAAAGATATGGTTTAACAAGGAGATTTGGGGTCAAAAAGACTTCTTTATGGACAACATGAGTTTCATTCACGCAAACTAAGACCACAATTTAAAGAAGATGTTTCATCTGTGTGTCCAGGTCGTTAGAAAAAACATAGAGAAGATTAAAAGATATGTACGGATTTGAAAGTTACCTGAGCTCTGAGGTCAGGTTGATGATGAACACCACCAGGTCTATCCTTGGGCGACTCTCCTCATTCTCCTTGGGGAGTGGCAGACTCTTAGCTAGTCTCCTAAATGGGGCAATTTAAGTGCTTGTTGTTAGTTGGTTACTTACACGTAGAAAGCCGAGATGGTAATTCTTCTATGTCATATTAGATGGATGGTACAGATGGACAAGATCCGGATATGTACTTAAGATAGTTGTATGAGGTTTAAAGACACCCTGCATGGCAATATTCCACAATATATGTAATATTTAGACATATAATAGAGTTCAGATATCAGAGAGTTTCACAGGTTTAATTCTAATTTGATGTTAAATTTAATTATTGAGCCAAACCCTTGATTTACAGAGTAGAATGAAATACATCCTCTTGTTTTTCAGGCAGCAGATCCACTATAATGACGAGGGTAGTGTTTCCCATTTTGTTGTAGCAGACTGCCGACTTCAGCAGTTTAATAATTAGATGAGTACTCACACATTCACAGTGACTGCGGTCTCCTCCACCAGAGCGTCTGCTAAACTCTGCTGAAACTGCTCCTCGAACTCCACCAGCTGGGGAAAAACACTCCAGGTCAGCACAAAAACTGATGATAGCACTTTGTGAATATAACACACTGCCACAAAAAAATGTAGTTTGTACCTTCATCTAAAGTTTTATCTAATAATATGTACATTAACATGGGGTGGAAAGTAACACAGTAGCTTCTATTTATTCAAAAACAGAAATCAGCAACTGAGAATAAAGTTTTGACTTTATCTATCAGCTTAAACCTTCATTACACATAATGTTTATATAAATAGAAAATGGTTAATGGACAGCACTTCTGTTGTGCCTTTCTAGTCGTTCAACAACACACTACCTGCCACCACATTCATTCTCTCATTAGTACACACCAAGCTCAATGCCTTTAGGAGCACTTTGGGATTCAGTTTCTCTAAGTGGTCAGATGTCACTTTGATCAGATATGTCCTTTGTAGATTGTTTTTTGGGGGGGTTCTTTTTTAGAGGTTAATCTATTCAAATTGTTTGTAGCAGTGTGTAACAGTGTAGCAATGTTTTTTCTTCATCTTCCTATCCCGATTCATCTTGTGCCCCCTTGGAAGGATCCTGACCACCCTGTCAGAAACTCTGACTTTGTTTTGAAACGTGGAGCTGGTTGGCTTCATGCGAGATTAAAGCGTTTTAAACATTGACACATCATTAATGTCTGACAGGATGTATACTGAAACTAAGAATGGACGACTGGAAGTATAATAAAAATGCTTTGTTAAGATAAAAGTGAGTGAATGACTGAGCTAGCCTTCAAACATTTGTTTCCACTGTTAGCTCAAGCTCAATAGCTCAAGCTAATAAAACACAAACTCACCAAGATGTTTGCTGTGTTCAACCCAGGCAGCTTATTGAATGGCTTCAGCGACGACATCCTGATACAAACTGATGTACTGATCAAACCGGCTCAGTTCCGTCCGTTTAGTGAGAAACTCACCAGCCAGAGCAGAGTCTGGTTATCTCATAGGAGTCCACTCGCGCTTCTTTTCCAAACGTGCGTGTGACGCAATGACGTTGTCCCTACAGAGGCAGGCCGCGTCACGACGTTTTCTCTTTAAAATAAGTTGTTTTCTGCCCTCTACAGGCTGCCAGGCGTTTTACAATTCACGCCTTATGATCTATTTCAAGTACAGATTGTACATTTGAAGCAAAATGCTGTATCAGAATTTGTGAAAAATGCTAAGACAAAACCCCAAACACAATAATGTCTCTATATTAAGAGCAGCATTTTTCATTTTCATTACACTTTAAAAACTGATTTTTGTAATATTTATTTTATGTGTGTGACTATGTACATGTTTTTGGAAGGCATTAAAGCTGAGGAGGGAGGAAAACACCTCCACTGGCTTAAACATCTCAACAACATGCTCTTAATTCTGCCTTTTTTAGTTTCCGACCGCTAAACGTGCTTTACACTACACGTAAACTTTCCCCAAATTCATACGTCTGCACAATAACGGCAAAGGCTTAAGGCAACATCATCAGGATCGATTCTATTACTCATTAATACATCGTCATGGCACAGCATTCGGCAGCAATTAAGGGTTAGACTGTTAGACAGGATTAAACTGCAAATCTTCCAACTAGTGGATGACCTGCTCTACCTCCTGAGCCAAAGCCACCAGATATAAATTAAAACTTTATACATTAACAGGAGGTGAAGGTTAAGATACACTGTTATAAACACATTGTATTTAAATGGAAGCAGAAATTTTTATTCACTTAATGATGGCACAGCAAAGTAGATTCCCCAGTAACACCAGGATGTATCACAGCAAACAGGACACAGGTCCCTGGGCCTTTGGGTGTCAGTATGTAAAGATGCACATCACCTTTATGCATAAGCATGTCAGGAAACATTTGGATGACTTCTTTCAGGGGGACAAGTGAGTTCATTTTCAAAGTACCAGCACGTCGCTGCATCTTAAATAAAGGGCAGGCGCGGGGATGTGGATCAGATTTTCCAAATGAGATTGTTATGGCTGTAAGGCAGCAAATAAAACATAAACATCATAAGTGCCTTCAGTCATTCACAGCTCATTTCCAACATGACTGCAAGGATTAAGCCACATTTATGAACTGAACCCGTGAAAATCATCCACAGCTACTGAAACTGGTAAGAATCCTAGGAAGGAACAGGAAAAATAGTATCAACATTAAGGAAACAACTAAAGATAAAAAAATAACAGCACTTCATGTGAGCAAAATAAAAAAACTGATTCTAAAGTAGGGCTGCGGTTTCTTTACTCACTCATCCCTCATGGCTGTCAAAATAACTGTACACAAGATGGCATAAAAAAATGACTACACTGCTTCCAGGTCACACTATCGAATCAATGCAGAGTCTTATAAAAGTTTGTTTGCATGTTTCTTTGACCGCCACCATTGAAGTTGTTCCCTCATCCCCAAGTTAAGTTTCCTAAGTCCACCCCTGCTAATGTACATGTCACGCTTTTAACATGAACACACATACAAAGCCGAAACACACGCACGCACCAACACACACTCATCTCTTCATGCTCCTGTTACTAAACAATGAATCCAAATCAAAGACTTTGGAGGTGTCCACGTCTTGTTCATATCTCTCCGGACTCTCGCTCCTCGGAGCTGGAGCGTCGTTCCCGCTCGTATGAAAGGGACCTCTCTCGTTCCCTGCCCCTGGCTGTGTCCGCAGAGGGGGAGGGCTCCCTGTCCTCCCAGTCTCTGGCCTCTGCCTTGTCTTCACGCCAACCCTCTGCTGCAGCCTCTCCACCTTTCTCCTGGGACGGCGAGTGCTCTCTCTCGCGGGTATGAGATGATCTCTCTCCGGAGGACCTGAGGTAAAAAAAAAAAAAAAAAATCAGACACAAGTTAACAAGACTAGGTCAAGACCTAGTATGTGGCCGACCGCACCAGGTCAATGTGCGCTTTTGTAGGTAATGTGTTACAAGGATTGTCCTTATGATGACAACGTGTTTGAAAGCAGGTGTGAGCTGCGGACGTAGGTGAGGACAGCTGATGAGCAGCCCCGCCTACTCCCTGAACAAAGTATCCAGAGCCGTATAGACGGAGAGTCGCGTCAGTGGAGGTCCAATATGCTCCATGATCCGCCATTGCGATGTTGCCTCTCTCTCTCTCTCTCTCTCTCTCTCTCTCTCTCTCTCTCTCTCTCTCTCTCTCTCTCTCTCTCTCTCTCTCTCTCTCTCTCTCTCTCTCTCTCTCTCTCTCTCTCTCTCTCTCTCTCTCTCTCTCTCTCTCTCTCTCTCTCTCTCTCTCTCTCTCTCTCTCTCTCTCTCTCTCTCTCTCTCTCTCTCTCTCTCTCTCCAGCTGTGAAAGCACAGTCACTCATTCACTCAGTCACATACAGACAGTGTGTGTAGGGCTGACCCCGGGGGTCAGCCTAAAACATCTGGGCACATAATTAAGGACTTAAATTCGGGTTAGACCAAAAGAAGTAATTGATTATATTCACAGCTCTGGCTTACAGTTATAATGATGGACTTGCTGTATAATTGTATAAGTAATAAAGGTTGGTTTTCAACAGATCAACAAAACACTATTCAGGTATCAATTAGTTAACACTACAGAGAGAAGATTTGTTGCATCCACCAAACTTACTCTCCTTCTATTGACTGTGCGCGCATCCACTTTGTTCCTATGTTCTGAATGTGAGACAACAGTATGACAGCTGATTTTATATCCCTGGTCACATGATGTAAACTGAATGCAGCTGAGTGACTGAATTAAGTTTGTTATGGAGGTACACTTTCCCACAACAATCCTGTCCTAATAACATTTTTGCAAGTTTTAAGACATTGATAAAAGCTGCACCTCTTCCTTTTGCGCCTGTGAGAGTGGGAGCGTGAGCGATGCCTTTCCTTGTGTCGATGTTTCCTCTCCCTCTCTCTCTCACGATCACGTTCACCACCTTCTTCTCTGGAACGAGAGGAGCGGTGGCGCCTCGAACGATGGGAGGACGAACTGCCTCCATCCCTGGGAAAAAATTATGAAGAAAAAAAAAATGAATATGTATATTTAATAGGTAGACTGAAGTGCGTTGTATACCATTACACTGTTTTAATGGGGGGCAACTCGTGTACATAGCGGCATTTCGTAGTAGGGATTTTTACAGAAGCTTACACAAAGAACACAAGGATTCAGATGTAGGTTTCTAAATGTACGCTGAAGGACAAAAATAAATGTTTAAGTCATCTTTTTTTTCTAGACTTAATCATAAAAAAAAAAGATTAGTATAACACCTCTTCCTAAGTCCTTCCTATGTGTGAGTCATTGTCCAGATATACTACAAGCAACGCTGCAGCGCTGCAGGGTGATGAGACTGTTTAAGTGTTGCTTGTGATTTGTCCCTCTGCAAACGAAGTGCAGGTGAGCTAAACTTCACAGGAATAGAACCAGGGCAAGCGTTTTTTTCAAACAAGCGACATTACTCTCTCACATAGAGAGAGATGGGGGAGGGGTGACAGACACACGGCGCATGTTAGGAGTCGAGACATCTTCATCGACAAAAAGACAGTTCAACATCACAATCTGTTTTCTCAGGGAGGATGTCCCAACCTGCTCCATAGTATATCAGGAAACTGCATCTATTTTCTGTGACATTATAAGCCCCTAAAGCGTCTCTGACAAAGACAAAACTCATCAAGTAGTCAAGGTAGACATACCTGTATCGGTCTCCACTTCTGGATCTTGACCTGAGACAGAAACAAAGTTTAAATTTCCACACAACACTGAACCTTTGCCAAGTAAATAAAAAGAAATCGGAGCGATTTTTACCTTCTTCGCTCCCTCTCCCTTTCTCGTTCCCGCTCCCATTCTCGCTCTCGTTCCCGCTCTCGCTCTCGTTCCCGCTCCACCTCCCACTGTCGCTCTCTTTCATCGTCTTTTTCACGTTCCTCTCGTCTTCTCATTCGCATTCTCTCTTGTTTCTCTACAACTGCTTTCTGGAAGACACAAAATTCAACGTAAATAAATAATGCTACCAGCTGGTTCTGTATCATGTTCAGAAGTATCATTAAAACATGACTGAAATTTATACTAGATTTACCTTATTGATCAATAATCACACACATTTAAGTAGCTCTGTTTGTGCTGGTTCAGTAATGTCTTACCCTTAGCTTTTCAAGTTTCTCGCGGATTTCAATAAAGCCGAGATGCAGTTTGCCCCCAAAGTGGTCAGCCAGACGGCGATCATTGTCATGGAGACCCAAGTAGGCAGAGCACACCTCACACACCCGTAGTTTTTGTTGTTGAAAGCTGGAGGCTGGCATTGAGTTCCTGTATACATCCTGTAAGAACAAAAGTTTTGAAAGTACAGAGCTGAAGCAAACTCACTGAAGACAAATTTAAATAAAAGATTTGAAATTGTGTTTCATCATGGCTGCAGGACAGAGCCTGGACGTGAGTGAAAGCTAGGTGTGTGTTTAACTGCTTTTGGTTACCATTAAGTCAAAGAATACAATGATTTGCCAATGAAATGCATCAGTCATGTCATTAATTAAACATTCATCATCACAGAGAGGAACTTATATTCAATTCTATTTGGTGGAAAGGAAGTGAAAACGGATTCAATTTCTGACCTCTGCTTCCTTCTTCAGGGCTCGGGTCTTCTCCACCATTTCCAGTACTTGCTGGGCTTCATCTACGTTCCCCTCACCCCCAAGCTGCTCTGCTCGGGCCAGAAGCTTTCCAATCTCTTCGTTCAGCTCGTGTACACGCTCAGCCTTTTCGTGGCCAGTGAAAAAGAGACCAAAAAAATTTGCTTTAAGTTATAAAAAGACACTTCGCAGAGATGAATGAGAGCCTGGTCAAACAAAAACTCCCAAAGACATAAATGATTCCCCGTCCCTGCATTCACAACAACCTGATAATAATCTCAGTGAAAATGTCAGACAGGGAGTTTGTCACCTTTGCAGCCACTTCAGCGCTGATCTCATCCTGCGTCTCAGCTAGTCTCTTCTTAGCTAGCTCGGTCCTGCGGTCACAGTCAGCGATGAAAGTCTGAAGATGTTCAGCAGCCTGTGAGAAAACACAAGATACATGGGTTTTTGGGGTGTAAAAGTAATGCCATGAATCAAATATCTCAAAAATGTAAATGAACACAAGATCTTTCGACTCTTGCTTTGGGCAGTCGCAAAGTGGGCTTTTTGGTGGAGGAACCGTTAGGACATCAGGGGCGGTGTTAGCATGATGTGATGGGTGTCTGTCACTGAGTAAGAGCTTGGGTTCAGCATTATGTGCTGTTCTACAAACAGTCAGGGGGATGACTGTACCGGTTGGAAAATGATTTCATGAGTTTTTAATGCGTCATCCTGTCTTTTACATCATCAAGTGAAAGAGGGGGAGATGAAAACCACTCTCCGTTCTTGTGGTTGCCGTCATCTCACTTATATTTTTATACAGTCTGAATTATCTTACCGTCATCTAGCTCGCTATTCTTGGTTGGCATGAAAGCAGCATTGTCACTCTGAATAACTTTATACTGTGCATAGATGGTGTAAAACAGCAAAACCCTTTGTTAGATTTAGGGAAGTAATGATTTAGAAATAATAAGAAAAGACTTTATTCTAATAAAATGAGAGTTAATTCTCGTAATGCTACGACTTCATACTACTAAAATAATGCCTTTTTACTTGTAATCTCTATTTCTTTTCATTTAATGTGGCCCTAATACTCCGTCGTAGTAAACAGCAGATTTACATTGTTAAAGTTACACAGGAATCTGCACTCACGTGTTTCACTGCTCAACAAGTGCCCCTTCGCAATTTAGTTCTTTACCTGCATCATTGTAAACAGCACAATGCAGAAGCAACAGCATGACAGGATAAACACTTTACAAAATGAGTCTCAAAACGACCCTCAAGTGTTCATTGCTCACAAAGTTTTTACTGTGAGCAGAATTATCTGCAGAGGTCTACTCCTCTCCAAAACAAATATACACGCCAATTAAAACTATTAAACACACTGAATAAAAGTAGTTTCATATTTTAAACACGGCAGCGGCATGACTTGAAACGCTAAGGAAGTATTTAGCTATAAAAGTTTTAATGTCCTGTTAACAGCCAGTCTTCCACGTAAAACATTAGACTCATGTAGAACGACATAGGAGTTGGTCTAGCTCTAAAAAAAGGAAACTGTCGAAATGTCATGTCAAACTGCCAAATCTGGTAAATTCTGAGTCAGGTGCAGCCAGATTCAATATCATTACTAAAAAGAATTAAAAAGACCTCTGATGTAAGTTTGACATTTATTAAAACAAATCACTATCAAAAAAACTGTCCGCAACCCTGGTTGATTTCTTCTTAAACCCTATTTTCATGTGGGCACTTAGCTGGTTTACTGAGTGACAAATTACACTGGAACTATAGAAAAATAAATGCTTTTCTCAAGAGCTAGGTATGATGGGGTGTTAGGGTGTGTATGTGTGTGTGTGTATGCAAGACTCACATCAAGTTCGAAGAAGTACTCCTGCTCCTTAGAGGCAATCTCGTAGTCTGCTCTGAGGGCCAAGTCATGGACTTTCATACACTCTCCCAGGTCCATTCTCTGCAGGAATCAGAAAGGCATCAACATTATGTATGTACATTTAATCATCTAACTACACCTGAGAGACTGTGCGTGTTATATCCTTTGAATCAGAGTACTGCAGGGTCTGGTCTTCGAGACTGACTGTACAGTGTTAGAGCATCTGTACAGTACAGTCACCAGATATTGAGAGACAAAAAATGTGTTGTGTTGGTTTTAAACTCCAGATTGTTGAATTTGAACAGTGATGTTGAGTTAATTACTAACTCTCAGTTTTAATTTGAGGGATCGCATCACAATAACGGGGTTGGAAGTGCAGCCCTTCTTATTTACATTACAATCATATTGTTTGATGGAACAGCAGGCAATTTTGTAAATGTAAGTTACGTTCAATTGCTTGCAGGCAACATCAAGCTAAAATACATAAAACAAACATCGGCTCATGTTTCTCGTGAACAGCAGTTATGTTCAAATGTCTATTTTAGGTTTTTATCAATCTGATTTATCTGAAGATAAATGTAAAAGCTTGTTGTCACTGTATCATTTTACTGTCCAATGTTCAGGAGTGGACCTAAAACCAATGACAACAACTCCCATAATGCTTTTGTGTGCATAAAACACGATAATATTCTCTGTAGATAGATGTGAGTAAATATGGTACTCACAGTGCCAGACAGGATGTCATGTGGACAGGAATCTAAGAGATGACTTTTGCAGACTCGCTCATCTGTAAACTTTATTCTCTGCCTCATGGTGTCCCCTGAAAAACAGAAAAATAGAAATCAGACAGACAGTTTAACTTAATCTTACGTTACCTAGATCCCCGAAGAAGTTCTGAATCACTGAGTTGCAGACTTGCGATGAATGAGTCACATCTGTAACCTTACAAGTAGCTTTTTGCACATAGTTTAATAACATGACAACATCTGGTGGCAAGAAAAAGAGCTACATAGAAACTAGTACACTGACCATGAACCAGTTGGAGGCTAAAATGTTATCATGTTTTTGTGCAAGGTTATCACATCAACTTAACTCGCCATGTAAACTCAACTACAACAGGTAGCTAGCCGGCTGGCTACCCTCATGTTAGCTAGCTTGGTGGAAAAGCATGCCTCACTCTCGCTGTCTGGCAGCTTGGTTAGCTTCAGGCTAATGCTAGCAACAACACAAACTCGTGTAGGATCAGACATGCTCACCGTCTCTCCCCGTCCCCATGAGCTGGTCCAGCATTGCTCGCATCTGTGCCTGGGCCGACATGTTTTTGAATGTTTAGGTCGGCTAACGTTGTGTGAGTAGCTCCTCGCCCCGACAGTCCTCACACATGCAGCCTCCTAACGGCAGGCCTGCTCGGCTAGTCCACCACCGACACCGACAACTTTTCCCACAAGGAGAAAAGCTCGAGTCCCGCCGAGCCAGCGAGCTTGTTCGGTGTAACGTAAACACAATACACTGTTTTTCACAGCACGTAACAAAAGCTAGTTAAATGTGACTTTTTAACTGTAGATGACTTCGGGTCGGTTAAGCAAGTGCAGCGTCTGTTTGAAAACTGCTGGAGTCCCCTGGTCGTGTCGTAAGGCAAGTTGAGAGGGCGGTGACTGAATGCAGACGGGCCGTTGGGTTAGCTAATTAAACCTGTAACAAAATAAGCAACCGCTTCTTCTGTAACATAGCATCTAACTGTATTTCTAGACAGTTAGCTTAAAGTTGGCAAGTTTATTCAACGTCCTTCTTCCGTCTTTCCACTTCCCCTCCGTGCGCATGGCCGCAGGACGCGCTCTCGTGCCTCCGCTTCGAGGAAGTGCTGCAGTTAGCGCGCGCTGGCCGGTCTAGTGACGTTAGAGCCAACGCTCAGTCAGCTCTACTGTGAGGACATCCTAGATACATAATATTTCATTCATTTATACGTTTATACAACTATAAGTGCATTGTAGATTATATACAAATCCAAATGATATTTGTAATGCTTTCACAATATTTTAATTTCACGTTGTTTTGTTGTTCATTTTAATCAATTGGCCTTATTTCACAAGGAAGCTCTCTAACCCTTGTTTTCGACAGTAAAGAACATTCCTGTCCTTACAGACACTTGGAATACCAGGAATATTTTAGCCTATACAAAAACAACACACTGTTTTATGCTCATGGGTTGATTTTGTAATTTGGTAGGTAGGTCAGTTGTTAACGAGAAATGGTGAATGCTGTCCTATCCAGTATTACATACTAATTTTAGAGAAAATTATCAAATTAAGTTGGGTACACTTAAATATACAAGCTTCAATGTTTTACTTTATGTAGACAATGGCTTCGCTTTAAATGAACGGAAAAAAGAAAAAAATTCTAATAAATCAACATAAGAAGTCTTTTAAGAACTAATTACCGCAATTTAATGGCGTACTCAAACGTTGCACCTTTCTGTATAGTTTTAAGACGCGCCCATAAGAATCATCCCGGTTCCACCCATAGTGACGTCACACCCTGCTACCACAGAAACTGGAAAAATGGCGACCAGTATACTGCGGCTGCCTCTGCGACTTTCCTCCAAAAATATGGGGATAATGAGCCGTAACACCGGCTTGAAAACATCAAACATATCCAGGACTACTCAAAGCAGGACTGCAGTATCAACGCCGTCGGGGGCAATCTTACCGAAGCCGGATAAAGTGAGTTTTTCTTGCACTGGTACCGAGTGAAAACCAAGAAAAATGACTGACAGCGTAGGCGGGTCCTAACGTTGATTGACACTCAATGTTGCGAATTGAAAGGTAGTAGACGCGCTGGGTTGTTCAAGTCAGCCAATGAATGTGTGTTTACACAGAAGTACGGGTTCTTTCAGGAAGTAACTAACCCGTAGATCGTCAATTCTAGTCATATTTTTAATTTAAAAAAGCCGTTAATATAAGTAATTAAAATTATTTAAAATTAGATGATTTTCCTCCGATAGATATGTTTTATGCGCATGACAATTAGATTCACTCACTACATACAGTACTTCGTGTGCATGCTTAGACAAAACAGGCCGAGACTAATAATTATATTAGGCCCACAGTCACACTCATATTAACCTCGGAACTGTTGTGATGTCCACTGTTGTAAATCACAACTTAACGGTTAGATGTTAGACCCCCCACCATATGAAGTTTAGGTCTACAGAGATTTTAAATGTGTTGGATACATTTATGCGGGACTAAAAAGATAATTGTTATTCAGCCCTAATTTACCTTTTGTCACAAATTTCAATAAACCAAGAATATAGCCAAGAGCCAAAATACTGTAAAGGGCTGGATAAGAAAAGAGGCCAAAATGAGCTGATGACACAGGGGCCATCTTAATTATAGGATTTCATGTAAGTAATTGGGTAGTAAAACAGGGTCCAACTAAAAGCCCCGATTATGTCAGATTAAATCAAGCTATGATATGACGATTTTTCAGTAAAAAGACTTTAATGATAGCAGATAGACTAATGTATCGTCATGTAAATAAGGTTCACAACCTTTGCAAAATGTTTTTGTCTAGCCTGCTGTAGACATTTTGGCTTTGTTACACTCAGTGTCCTCAGGAATCCAGCTGCGCGAGATGGCATTTTAGCCAATATGCACGAAACCCCTGTAAGCAAAGCTTCGTTTCTCCGCTCAGCTATATTAACTTTGGAGATTAAATATTTGTATGTAGCTATTGGAGAAACAGCTGCCCGAAATCACAAATCTGGACCAAAATATCCCTGAGCAAACTGAGGCGGGGATTAAAATTGTTAGTAGTCCGCACAGTTCATGTGAATGTAAATTTTTTACTATCCCTCTTTACCTCATCCAGACACCGTTTGGTCTCATCCGCATGACAGTGGTGGTGGTGCCTTTCCTGTATGTTGGAACGCTGATCAGCAAGAACTTTGCCGCCCTCCTGGAGGAGCATGACATTTTTGTCCCTGAGGATGATGACGATGATGACTGAGCTACCCTCAGAAAGTAAATAGTAAAGGTAAAGTGTACATTAGCCACACGTTTATTTAACCTTTAAACACTCCTTATTGGGCCTTTTTACATACACATCTTATCGGTGAGTGAAGGGTGTGTCAGCTTCATGTAAAAGGGGATAGCTTGGGGCATGTTTGTTAGATGTTGACAAATGGTAACTGCAGAAAGATGATGCCAATTTTGTTTTATTCACATCCACAGGGTGCTTTGCAATATTGACTGAGAGCATACCAGCCAGCATATGGAGGATGGGGAAGATGGGAATCCTCTGACTTCCAAATATATCCAAACCCAGCTTCTTCCTCTCTCCTTTGCTATTTATGTTTTAAATAAATACATTTTTTAAAACTCTCATATCATGTGAGGCTATCAAAGCTACAAGTTATGCCTTCACTCTTGTTTGCATGTTTGTGTATGTCAACTTAATAAACTGAGTCGACTACAAATGGAGAAACATTTGCCTTTTTTTTTAATGATAACTGTCTTTGCATTGTGATATCCAAGTACACAATCGTCTCCGTAATTCTTATTTGGGCTCTTCTTTTTCATATTCAGTCATAATAGCATATATTATTATCACTAATAACTTCTATTTTCGTGCTTTCTTTCTCCTTCACAAAGTTTCGACAGTTGTCCTCATTGGTCAGGTGTTTCTCGCTCCTTCCTGTAGTGCAGCGTTGGCCAGTCTCAAGTGTTCGTTGAGGGAGCCCATCTCCAACTGACTGCGGCCTTTTAAATCACTCAGCTCGACATATGCCTCCTTATAACGGTCACAAGCCACGTCCTTCTCCTAGAGAATTGTTTGGAACAAATATTCAAGAACAAGTCAAGCAGGTAGGGACCGTTTAAATCAATGTTTTAAATGTACAAAATACTGAAAAGTATGAACGGATCATAACACAAACCTTGGCAAGAGACTGAACTTCATTCTGTAGACAGCTGATTTCTTTTTTAAGATATTGCACCTCGTTATCTTTCGCCCTTAGTAATAACTGAAAGACAAATTGTGAAATGGCACCATAAACAGATAAAAAATATAGAGCATTTAAATGGAAAGTCACGATGTCATAGCAGAAGTAGATATACAGTATTCAAGCACCGTACGTTAGTACAATTTTTAGGTAATTGGACTTCACTTGAGAGCATCCTTTTCATGTAACTTCATGCTTTGTTCAACTACATTTCATAGGAAACATTAGTACTCCATACTTCATTACATTTTTTAACCAACTAAAAGAGTAAATTCTCTTTATACTTTAATGCACAAGAACCACAATCCCCCCCAAAATGTAACAACCTAACAATTACAGTGACTCTTGTCTTCGTAGGAAATACTTTAACTTTTAATACATTAAGTAGGCTACATAGCACCGAGTATTTTTAGAGGGACCTTTTGCTAATTTTACTTGGGAACTTGGGAACCATAAAACTGTTCACTTCAGCACAAGTCATAGTGCTGGATTTGTGGACTGAAACGTGCACTCCAACTCAGGCAGTAGGTGGCAGTGTGTGCTGCACTACAACCGACCACAGATGCTCAACACAAATGAGGCCACAAGAAAATAACACACTGACAACGTTCAACAGGGAGACATAACTGGAAGGCAAAACAGCAAAAATGCATCAAGTAATTTCTTTTATTACAGTGGTTTCAAATACATCAGAAGCTACTTTCTGCTTTCCCATGATGACAGTAATGTCAACATTTGACCTTCAAGCCCATGTTAATAGATAGATGGATACAGAGAGTACTTTATTGAGGGGAAATTTCAGGTGCTATAAATAAGACCGATTTGGGATGCAGCACGAGGTTAATATACTTTAGTATGAACTTCTTTCACATGAGTTGGGATCTACGGAAGCCCTGAGCAGACACGCATCCATACATTTTATTTACTCTGTTTTCCCGTGATAACAAGTTATTTCTGGTCGTTCTCTCGAGATCTTGACTTATTTTTCCCGTCATCTCATCAACAAAGCTGGTTTTCCCATTATAACAGACTAATTTGGCCAATTATCACAAGATAACAAAGCTTGTTTTCTCGTGATAACAGGATAATTTTCCAGCGATCTAGAGAACAAAACAATAGGCAGGTCACTGTGATATTACAGAACATGCCATGCTGCCATTGCCCACACTAATGAGTTAAGTCTGTTTCTGTTTGGTTCTTTTGCAACTCTGGGGATAGGAGTTATGATCATCTGACGTTACAGTGATGCCTCGTCGTCGCCTCGTGATAAATGAATCAATATCTCGAGAAAACAACCAGAAACTCAATATAAGTCAATATAATGTATGCATGCATGTCCCCTAAGGGCTTCCGTAGGGATCACTCAGGATCTAATTTAGACAGAAAAAAAGGTTTTGCTATTAATACCTCGACTTCTGATGCAGAGCGCTCAGTGTTGCCAAGAGTCACAGTGTCCGACCTCTGGCCTGTGATGAAATAACGCATGCGGCTGATCTCTTCCGCCAGCTTGGCCTTCAGCTCCTGAAGAGAGATTCGTAGTTCAAATTATGGCACAGAGAAATATCATGCATGAATTATTATTTATAATGCAGCTTAATAAGTGTCATTATTGTTACACCCCTGTAGGAGCACACAGAACTTGATAGCAACATATAATAAAGTGCTTTGGTATTTGTATTAAAACAGAAATAAGGCTTGTGTATGCACCTGGTTCTCCCTCCTGAGCTGCTCCAGCTCTCTCTCCTTGCAACTGAGCTCGGTCTCTCTGCCCTTGCTGCTCTGCTCGGTGCGGCTCAGCTGCAGGCATGTCTGAGAGTATCTCTCTGACAGCACATCTAACTCACTGTGCAAGACTTCCGCCTGGGGCCTGACACGCACAAACACACGAGTTCTGAAGTAAATTATAATGCAGTATCATGCAAGGGGTCATGGTCGAGTGCAGAACGTCTTTAGCCTGCAGCGTCTCAGAATGATAAACTTACATGTGGCCTTTAGATGGAGTGTCCATGAGTGCAGCTCCTCCTGCCAGCCTGCTCGCCTTCTCCACCTCTCTCTCCAGCTCTGCTTGGTGAGACGCTCTCAGTGCCTCCATAGCTTTAATAAACAGTTAGTTAATTAGTTATTTAAACCTGCCTTCAAACAGCATTAAAATATAACAAAAGAATGCATTTTACCTGTAGCAGCTGCCTGACTCTCCTCCTTCAGCATCCTGTCTCTCTGTTCCTCCAGCTCCCTTATCTCCTTCGCGTGTTTCTCCTGCAGCTCCTGCAGTGCTTTCAGATGGGCGACTTCCATGGCTTCCAGTTTGGCCCTACAGGGGGCCCTGGGGCCACACGGGCTGTCTACCTCTATACCCATGGCTGCACGTTCTTTCTTAATACTCTCCACCTGCTTTCTAAGAGAGACGGCCTGGGGGATTTGCAGAGAGTGTATAGAAGAGGAATCAATTCTGGATAAAATAATATAATAATTCCTCATATTCCATTTGTAAGTTCTCCCTTACCTCTTTTTGAAGGGCGTCGGCTGTATTTGTTTGAATAGTCTGGGCTCCATTTATGGATGAGCTCGATCTATCGTTTTCTGATGGGGTGACATACTGTTTGGCTTCCTCTGGGCTCGATTGATTGGTCTGGGAGTTATTGAGAGTTTGTGATTCCTGTGCGGTGCTTGATTGATTAGCCTGGGCTCCAATGAGAGACTGAGCGCTCATTTCCCTAAACGAAAGTGTCTCAAACTCTGTCCACTTCCTGCTGACCTCTGAGTCCATTGTCTCAATAACAGGCACAGGCACACTCCCCCTTTTCAGCTCCATGGAGTCCCACCTGCTGCCCATCTCACTGAAGGGGACCCCCTTCTCAAACCACTTGTTCCTCTCCTCCAATCGCTTTGCTTGCTCGCGGTCCCAGCCCTCCCCTTCCTCTCTCTGACTGGCTGGAGATAGATCCAGAGCGTCCAGATCTCCGTCTGCTGTTTGGAGGCGGCGGCGGCGGTGGTCGGACTGATGGGAGTTTGCAGCTGTGGTGGTGCAGGTGGCAGTCGTACGCTCATAGCCGGAGTCCTCGCAGGTGAACCGAGCAGAGGGTTGGCATGACGACGGTCTCAGGGAGAGGGGTTTCTCTTTCTCGCTGCTGCCGTCTGATTGGCTGGGATTAGAAAGAGGGAGAGACAGGAGGGTAGAGTTACACATCAGAAGAAAGATGATAGAGGGGGTTCGTTACAGACAGACCACCCAATCACATTGTCTGCATTTCTAAGAGGTGTGCAGGAATTTTCAGGTCAATGTAGAGCCCATTTTTAGAATTAGTTTGAAGATTTTAGCATAATTTATGCATAATAACGTGAAAAACAAGTTTTTACATTTATTTGATCTTATATTTGCCATTTTTGGATTTTTTTGTGTGTAATTTATCAAGATTTTTCAAGAATATAGAAGATAATTGCACTTATTTTGACTTACTTCACATATACAATACTTAAAAGTTTACTTCGGCTTGACCAACTACTTTTATTTATCTCCACTGAATACTTTTAATTTTAGATTTTGCTTATGATACGTTATCTTTTCTTTTCAGAACTTTTACTTGCAATCCAGTGAGTTTACGGTGTTGTTTTTCTTCTTTTACTGAACTACGGTATCTGAACACTTACTCCACCACTGTCTCTCAGTATAAAGAGCTCAGACTCACTGCGTGTTGTTCTGGATCGCCTGCTTTAGTAGCTTCACCCAGTTCCGCCGTATTCTGGAGGTTATGGCAGAGAGAGTGAACACTGCTCTCTTTGTCTGGAGGAGATCAAAAGACACAGCAAAGACGCACACACAGACACACACAGTGTGAAACAGGAAGCAGCCAAACATGTCATTGATGTGAAAATGGGCGGAGGTGTGTGTGTGGCGTGTCTGACTGTCCATCTGTCTGATGGTCTCCTGTGCAACACAATGAGAAAAACACAAGTACAGTACGTACAATACACACCTGTATCTGGAGTCCATAGTTCTTCTCAACATCGCAGTCTGACACATTCACACATGATGTCAGGTCGATCTCTCCGTCTAGATCATCCGACTGCAGCACAAAACGCAAAGCTTACATTTATTTCGATTATGTACGTTTGTAAACCGAACATCAAAGAAGAATTAATTGAATCAGCTCAGGACAATTGATCATACTGCCCATTTTGTGGGGACAAAACCTGCACGAAGCCGTTTTAAATGACGAATTAATGTAGGAAGGAAATGTTCTTACTAATTTAGAAATTGCTTTTACGTCACACATCAGGTCCTACCTCCTCAGCCTCCGAGTCTCTGTAGTACCTTAGGAAAGCGTCATCCAGAACAAACCAGTGTTTCCTCCACTGTGAATAAAATCACAGTTACATGGACAACCTTAGACTTCCACTGACATTTTCATTACGACAGTATGTGGACTTCTTCATAGCTAGTTTAATAATGGTCGAGCCTTGTTCCTGGTGTTTTTTACACAGTCTGTCAGGTTGTCAGACTGTGGTTACAACAGGAAATAGAATAGAGAATGAGAAAAGCTTTCTTAAAGATATATTAGAAGAACAACTTAATTTACCTTGCCATGCTCGTCCAGTCTGGACATCCACCCCTTCAGCAACAGCACCTGCAATTAAAGTATTGAGAGCATGCTCTTTGAAAGCATTCTGTAATGGTCTCACACTTTATGGTGAACCCAGAGGAAACGGAAACTGTCAGAAGCAGACAGTGTGTCTCTGTCAGCGTCAGATAACTGAGTCATTCTGAAGCATAATGAGGAAGGCAAAACATTTACGCATTAAAAATGGGAAATACTCTGCAGAATGGGAACTTTTAAAGAGGATGAGGGGTAGTTTTTGCGGACTGTGAACATGTTTATAAAACTGTGAAATAGGAAGTGAAAGAGGAAGTGGTGAAGCATTAAACGTCTTGAAAGCAAGCAGGTGCTATTCAAGCATGTTAGCAGAAAATACTTACCATGCATGCACCGCAATGTCCAGTATGTATGAGGACGAGAAAGAAAGACAAAAATGTGAGAGCAAACGTGGAACTTAATTATGTCCATGAAAACTTGCATGAAAAAAAGCATTGATATAATGTTGAATGTTGATTCATTTCATACATTTTTCTGTTTGTTGAAGTTTTAGGCATGATACTGCAGAAAATGTTTGCTTAAACCAGCCTAGAATCTATATATAAAGATGATAAATCACATGAACATGCTGCCCTAAAACACAGACTGCTAACTAATGGCTTTTTCCCTGCAAGGTGCTTCTATAGAGGGGCATCTGAGGTAAAACAGCTGCAATAAATATCACAATGAATGCATGAATGACCCATTTTCCTGTAAACAGTCATGTGATTTAAACAGATGCAGAAAGTCATGGGACCACGCTCACCTGTGTCTGCGGGCGTTCACAAGACACTCGCTCCTTCGACTTTACAGATCTGTGTTTTCCGCTCTGATTATCTGAGCTCTGTTAGAACAAACACAGACGGTATTACAAGCTCTATCGATAACATATTGTGAAAGCGTCCATAATAATAATTGCAGTGTACCTGAGTATGAAGAGATGCCGTTGACTGTCTTCGAGATGATCGTCCGTTCTCAGAGTCCCGACATTTCTCTCGTCTGTCTCTGCCTCTCTCTCTGCCCCTCCCCCTCTCGTCTGACTCAAACCTCGAACCGTAGATGTCTGTTTGATCTTGATACCTACATAGCCAATCAATGTGTTAAGAATAGCGAAAACATATATTTACATCTTTGACAATCACATGGTCACGCAACAGGGCCAATTTACAGAATCTTTTCCCAACTGAACTTAAATGCACCTCTGCAAAGGCATCACCAGCACTCCTCCTTTCTTTGGCCATGACTAAGGCAATTACTTAGGGTCAGTTTAAAGCGATCAAAAGGAAACACACCCTTGGAATGCATAACAAATGAATGTACCATGTATCGTACCACCCACCCGTAAGTCCTGAGCTTCTGGTCCCTGCATGGGCTGGGACTCTGGTTCCTCCTCCTCAGCCCTGGAAGCTCTTCCTCTGACTCCAGATAGATTGTTGGAATATCGGCCAGGACAATGTAGTCCTCCATGGTCATCCCCACCTCAAATTATAAAGATTCATCAACATTTTATATGATGAGTTATCTCTTTCAGAAAACACAGTTAAACTAAGAGTCTACGGTCATGTAGCGGCTCATTGAGGCCAAATGCTGTTAGCTTGTTGTACGATGTTACTACATACTCTGTGTGGCTCACATTAACATGCTCATGTTTAGTAGGGATAAAGTTTACCATATTATTAACTTATTTTAGTGTGTTAGCATCCCTAAGTGTGCTCATTTGCAGGAAAGTACAGCTGAGGCTGATGGTAACGTCTTCAGTTGGAGGTATTTAGTCTTAGACAATGTATTGGACAAATATGAAGTTTGACCCGATGAAAGCATTAGCGGAAAAAGACAAGGAATGATCAAAGTCATTAAGCGTCACCCTCTGGGGACAATGAAATCTACGCAAAATATCACAGCAATCCATCCAGTAGTTCTCCTGTAGGAGTTGTTTCATATTTCAGTATGGATCAAAGTTAGTGGATAGAATAAAAGACAAAGTCCAAAGGGCCATCCTGCCAGTAGTGCTACTGATACCAGTGTCTCTATCGGACTCCGGTATTGGGTTCATCCGACTAGGCCAGTCAGAGTCAGAGTCTTTATTTCCACCAATAATATCTGTATTTATTTTAGCGGTATCTGCGCATACTCACGTCTGGGTATTGGACTTGATATTTGGAATGGAAAAATGGAATCAGAAGATCTCTGGCTGCTAGTTTGGTTAAAAACAAGTAACACCTTATGCACTTACCTCCTCGACTTCCACCGCAGCCTTCTTGGGTTCAGAGATCAGTAAGGCCTCCATGCCTCGCCTCACGCTGCTCCTGCTTCTGTCGCCGCTGAAGGTATTATTTCCCTCATTGCCTTTATCTGTTTCCGTGATTGCAACATGTGACAGTGATCCACCAAGCACCTGAGAGTCGGGACCTCTTGATTGATGTCTTGATGTGGAGGAACCACGAGAGTGTGGGAGGCTGAGTATAGAGTGTGAAGACCCCTGCCAGGATCCTTGAGAGGGGCTCAGTCGGCTCTCTCTGGAGTTTGGCTCCCTTTGTGGGGTGTGGCTGTGGGTACTGTAGCCGTTCCTGGGTGGAGATACTTCGCGGCTGTTGTGAGAAAGAGTGTTGGCCGAACTGTTGACAGCAGTTCTAGCTCGAGGAGATGCTTGGGATCCCTCGTATGAGTTTTTCTGGATGACCGAGGATCCACGACGGGAGATAGACTCCAAGTTCCTGTAGAGTCTTTCAGAGTCCAAGCTGTGTTTGTTTGAAGCTTGGGATAGACTCCTCGAGTCTCTGCCAGATCCCTTTGGTGCATCATATTCACCATTTTGTGAATGGATAGAGTCTGTGTGCCTCTTAGAGGGAGTCACTCTAGATGGTGAGACGGTCCGAGAGGCAAAGGATTCCCTCCTGCGGGATGGACTGGACCTGTTAGATGTGTGCCGAGAAGGACCATGTGATGGCTGAGAGGAGCCATGAGATGAGGAGTGAGACTGAGCTTGACTCCTGGACAGGGAGCTCCTTCGCTGGGTCACCACAGGAGATTCAATTAACTTATAGCGATCTGGACTCACAGAGCTGTGACGGGTTGGTGAATTCCTCTCTGAATCAGTTCCTCGTCTAAAGTTGGAGTGGTACGTGTACCTCTCAGGGGATTCACTTCTCCAAACTTCTTGCATGTACGTCTCTGGATTCCTCCTCTGGGAGGGCACGCCAAGGTTGACATTCCTGTAAGGGACGCAGGCTTTGGGCTCAGGAACAAAGTTACTAGGAAGAGGACGCCCCCTCTCGTAGTAACGATAGTGCCGTTTGCTGACTTCCTCCGTCTGCTGCTGGCTATCACCTCTTCTGTCTGGAGAGAAGTAGCCACTTTCTTGTTCCCTGTGTCCTCTGGACTCTGAAAACCACAGATCAAGATGAAGATTGTCCACTGAACAATGAGCAAGCAAGACAGTTTTTAATTTAAATTTGAACATACCTGATGGCCGTCGAGACCTGTCTCTACCCCTCCTCTCATCCATCCAGGAGCTTTCAGTGCCACGATGAGGAGAAGGGTCCAACCGGGTCATATCTTTTTGAGCCACACAGTTCCTCTCTGGACCGAGAGATCTGCTCCTCTCTGGACTGTTGAATGTATTTGGAGAGCTGGAGGAGGGCATTACAAGGTCATCACAGATTTATAGACGATAAATCTGGTGCAAACTAAGGTTCTAAAATATGTACTCTGGACAGTCACTTGGCTTGGTGAACATGTAGAACACGGGGTGAACAGGCAAACAAATGTTAAGAGTGTGAAATTGGATTATATCACAATGGTCAATCTAAATTTAAACTTGTAAGCACCGTTCAACAAATTTCGTAGGTGAAAGGAAAAGCACAGGCACAGCTTCTTTAGCGCATCAATAGTTGGAAAACAAAACTCTGAAAGTAATGTCAAATTTAGTAACTACAATTAGCTGAGGTGATACCTAGCATGTAGCTAGCAGCAACAATCATCCATTTAAAATGACCAGCCCTTATTAATTATATTATATTATTGTTCGGGGGACAGAAGACTCAACAGCATATCTTGGCAAACTAGTAATTACTACATGGCTCGCTCAAAACCCCTCTTTTTCCTTTTTACGCACATCTAGCAGATCATCTAAAGATATTTGAAGCTATGATGAAAAGTGTATTGGATTAGAATAAAACATCCCACCTATAAAGCAACATAATGCAAGAATTGGTTGTGTTTTGTGATTTAGTGCCCCTACAGTTTTGGAATGCAATTCCCAACCAGTCAGAGATTTGACTCTATTGCACAGCCTCTTTGGGAGGCCACTCTCTGTTCATCCTTTCCATGTCAACGTCTTCTTCAGTCTCTTCACCTCTGCCATAATGTCCGTTCTTAAAATACCCACAGAACACATGTGAGAGGAAGCGTTTGCCTTCAGGCCTTTCTGCCAGAAAACTGAGTCATACTTCACCTGGGATAAAATAGTTTTGAAGCTGTTATGTTAAAAAGTAACATAATATTTTATAAAATAGAAATTCATCTCTAAGCAAATTTAGCGTTACGCAGTATATTTTGCGATACTTAGAAACAAAACCTACAGATGTAAGAGTGTCTCTGTGTCTGTCTTGTTTCATGGTATATGCTAAAGCAAACTGTTCTTGGCAAAAAGGGGTTTCTAAAATCAGGATACAGGATACAGTCACCTGGATTGTATGTCAGGGTCACAGATATTAAGTTCCCACTCAGGACTCAGACTGTGGACCAGGCTCCACTCGTAGGTCCAACCACCGCTGATGTCATCACTACTGGCATTTGAGGTCACCTCAGAGAGAGCGCCATTACCATCATCTGCATCCTAATTTGTGAAGCAAAGAAACACATTTTATAGCCTTGGGATAATTCAGAGAGAGTCAAGCTGATATTTTGACTCTTTAGAACAAAGATGATTAAAATTACAACAAATTTAAACAAACAAAAATGTCAAATTGTCACAAAGGTGACATTGGAAGCATTTAGTTTGCTAGAAATTGGTTTTAGTTTCTTATAATTTTCTTTTTGATATCTTTATGTGCACAAACAGTCACTTGCACCACATTAGGACCCTAACTAAAGATTAACACAGTAACCTGATGGTCGTGTCTTTTGTATCACAGATTTCACAGAATAAATAACAAAAGCTACATAAACCTGCAGACACTCGTACAAAGCCAACTAACATCTCGAGTCTTAACATGAAGGCATATTTTACTTACTGTGGCTACCTGTTGTCCTTAAGTCAAATCTTCTGTCAAAGCTTTCAGCAGCTCTCCTTCCTTCTCTCCATTCGTTCTAGCTAAGCCAGTACTTTTAGCCTTCACAGGACGTAACTTAAGCTAGTCTCTGGTCATGCTCATGATTATTTCATTGCTCTAGTGCTTTTGCATTACCAAGACCGCCCATGTGACTTCTTTCTCATCTTTATCCTCATCCTTTCTTTGATTGTAATCTTAATGACAGCCTGCCAAAAAACTTGCAACTTTAAATTATTGATCTTTTAACCAGTTTAGAGACTCTTTATTGTCATATTTTGTTTTAGTAAACATAATGTGTACCTTTCAGTTACATTGGTAAAAAAGAGGTTTCATGATTTTATTCTAAACTGTATAATTTAAAATAAGAGGTTCAGTGTTATTTTAGGCAACAGGTTTGTATGTGTTAAACCGGCATATCACTTTACCACCCAGTCCCCCAAGAATTGTAATGAGCTTTTATTAATTAATGATACAGAATCAAATGCCACCTTGTTGTATTATCCTTCTCCCTGGTCCACAGTAGTTTTACTTGGTGATACTGTTATAGGTTGACATCATGACCTCAGTGTGCAGCATGTGGATCAGTTTTATCACACCTGTCATACTGAATGGTAGCGAGTCACTGAACCCCGTTATTTATATTCTCCATAGATTTTGACCTCAATATGATATGCCTGTATTCACGATCTTAACATCGATCACTGGTCACATACACGTGGCTGTTGCTGATAGCTAGCAACAAGCCCTGTATTTAGCAAACTGCTACAAGTAATACTTTGGACTTTCGTTGAAAGCAAAATCCTTAGTTAGCAAATTAAAGATTAAAAACGATATAAAAGCTATTTTTATGTCCCTGTCTGCTACATGAATCAGCAGCTTGTGAGGATGCTAACATTTTACCGAGGACCTGTTAGCTTAACCTCAGTCTTTAGCTTGATATATTGTGTGTAGCAATCGTGTATATATAAGACTTACATTTACAGCCTTCTGCAAATCAGCTGGAAACAAATTAAGGGATAAAGGTTTTAATAAAGTCAGTAGCATTAGCATACATTTATGTTAGCTTCTTACTGAGCTGAAAGGATCTGATTATTGGGGTAAGATTTAGGCTTACAGATATATGATCCTTGCCTAGGAATGTAATGTTTTAGTCTGAAATACTTTCCCACAGTACTTCTTCTGATGCTAAGAATGTTTTAGTTCAAATTTTTATGCTAATATTGCAATACTCGCAAAAGGGATGGGTTTTTGTCTCCTAGCTTAGTAGCTGCCTTGTAATTTTTTAACTGTAATATTTGTCATGTTAGCTAGCCTAGCTAGCGCTGGGGTCTTTCCAAGATGGCATGTTGTAAAA
This sequence comes from Semicossyphus pulcher, assembly GCF_022749685.1. Lineage (NCBI taxonomy): Eukaryota > Metazoa > Chordata > Actinopteri > Labriformes > Labridae > Semicossyphus > Semicossyphus pulcher. The sequence continues at coordinate 10,733,999 of NW_027211681.1, forward strand.
AAGTTTTGCAGAATTAGCTGCTGGTGGCTTTCAAACACCCAGGAAGTGAGCGAGGCTTTGAAGCCAATTTGACATAATGGTAAATGGTAAATGGCCTGTACTTATACAGCGCTTTTCTAGTCTTCGCGACCACTCAAAGCTGCTTTTACACTACATGTCACATTCACCCATTCACACACACATTCATACACTGATGGCAGAGGCCGCTACGTAAAGTGCCCAACTGTCAATCAGTTATCACATTCATACCCATTGGCTATGCCACCAGAAACGATTTGGGGTTCAGTGTCTTTCCCAAGGACACTTCGACATGTAGCCTGAGGGATCGAACAGATCGAACCTCCGACCTTCCGATTGAAAGACAACCAACTCTACCACTGAGCCACAGCCGCCCCATAATAGTGGCCAAACCCTGTAATTACAACTACAGGGGTGATGCGTGATGCCCACTGGCCCACAAAGACTTTGCCCTTTCCACTTACATTCTTTAAATCAGCAATGTATAATAATAATAAGTTACCAAACTCCTCGAGGTGAGCTGTGTTTGCAGATGTTTTCAAAAATAATGGATGGCATGGAATTTCCTTTTTTGGTGCATGGTGAGTTTATGTATTTTAATTTGAATTTAATTTCCGTTAATTCGACGTTGATGTTGCTGTCGCTGAATGTCATATGAATAGATCACTTGAACGCCCAGCATATTTATGCTACTTGCCATGTCATAACCAAGAGCTCCAAGTTCCATTTAACGGCCTCATGTTTTTTCACTAACGCACCTCTGACTTTACTGTTTTCCATCATTTATTTTGAAATAAATTGTGTGATTTTACTGATGTTGTATTTATGATTTCTACCCCCATGCTAGTCACACATCCTGTTTTTAATAGCATTCTTATGTGTAATTCTGAGAAGTTTGACAAATACAGGCCTAGATTTATTCGGAAAAAACTACTGAATGATTCTTGTACGTACCCAGTCTGCACTGTCCTGTCCTTCGGCAGCGGTGGTGTCGGTGCTGAGGTGCATGTGATCCGGCCGCAGGCAGGAGCGGCAGCGGGAGGGGTCAAAGGTGTTGGGCTGGAACTGACGGCAGTAGAAGTCTGCAGCAGGGGGCGCCATACTGATCCACCTGAATCTAGCCCGTCATCTATGGTGTTTGGCTGGAAATTGCCAGGTACCTTTGCATAAACATGGACTGATTGATTTATTTTCAGTAGGATTTGTGTGGTCTTATTTCCCAAGAGGCTCTGGGTGGGTTCTAGGAACAGTTAATTCGCAATTTATGAATAATAACTATTATCAAAACAATTTAAATGTTATTAGTTATGACTGGGCAGGCTCTACGAGATTAGTGGTTAATTATTTTTGGTCTACTTATAATTGCATATAACTTATTTACATTTTTTAATATATTTGTGATGTTTTTACTATAAATAGATCACATGAGTCACACCTCCACGTCACCAGCAGTGTAATAACTTAAGGAGAGTTTGCACAAGCACAGTTACTCAGATATCCTGTTGACTGAAACACACACCACTATGGACGCGATACTTTGACACCTCAGAGCTGAAAACTGTGACAGTGTATAATGTAACCATTACATAGGGAGGATCCTTCGCTATAAGGTATCTATGACAAGCTACATGTATAAATATTAAGACACGACACGTTACCTTATGAGGTCTTCAGACAGAAAGTTTTGTGAGTTATATTTCCATGATAAGATCCCTAAGTGAAAGCTCAGTTTCTTCCCACCAGGATGAACATGGTTTGGTGTGATCATGGAGCTAACAGAGGCCGGGGTCTCTTATCAGAAAACAAACATTCATTGGCTCTCACATCGGCTCAATATGGTGGCTGTGTCCTATCAAATAGCAACATCTTTAGAAAGTGAAACAAAGCACTGACTCCTCCTGACAGATGTCTTATGGACAGTAGAGGGCTTGCTGCACAGATGGTTCCTCTGACAGGGCAGACACACAAAAACAGTTATGGGTTACAACGTCTGAGAATTACAATTAGAAAGTGAAATGCAATCATTATTATGCCGATACAATACAGAATAACTAAAGAGCAACAGATGGTTATCTTACGTGAGTAATCCCATATTTTGGGGAGAAACGTTTAGGCTTTAGATTGCAGTGCACAAAAGCTACCTGGTGCTAAAAGGCTGGACCATGAAAGTAGCCATTTACAGAGCCACAGCTGTGTCGAAACAACAGAAACTTTTCAGCACACAAACAGAATAAAAGGCCAGCGAGCCATGAGGAGATTCTGCTGACTTTGACAAGAAAGTTTACCGGATTGGATACAAAGATTATCTTATAGGCCAACTTTATTTTCTGTACTTACCTCCTGTTTGAGCAAGCAGAGATATTTTCGCAGGGATTTCATTCAGTGTGACCAAGCCAGTTTGTTTGTGTGTCTATTTGTGAGTGTGCAAATGTACAGTGAAGGGATACACACAAACTGAGGACCAACATTCACATTCAAGGCTCAAATTTAATCCCCAGTCACTTTTCAGCTTATGAAGATCTATTACAGTTTTATACACTGACATTTTTAAATAAACGCTGCAAAGTAAAACCTAGTAAACCTAATAAAAAAGACGCAGGAGAATAATTTCTGGCAAGTAAAATAACTGACTAAGGTGAGATATTTTTGTCCTCTGCTGTGTGTCACATGTACACTGCGGCTTCTCTAGCTATTAGTTGCTATATAGGTAGAGTAGAGCCAGTATCCATGGAAATGAAGTTGGGAGAGTTCAGCTCGCACAACTTGAAATAGAGACGAAGGTAAACATTTTAAAGGCGGTATTAAAACGTCTTTATGGGCATATCTTGGACATTTCTTTTTGTCCCAAATGGACAAAAAAAAGCAATACATGCAAGCTTTTTGTGGAAATGTTGCATCATAAGAATCTTGACAAGATGACAGATGAGCATTGAATCAGGAAGAATTAATCGGGACCACATGCAAGGGCAGCTAACAATCCTTTCTTGGACGTCTTTTCTAAATTACCAACATAAGAAAAACGAACTCTTCGACAGAAGTCCTTTATAACTTACTGCTACCGCAAGAACCAAAAAATGTTGCCCGTTGCTCCCAAAGGCTACCTTGTTGTTAGACAGAGCAGAATGGTAGACATTTTCCTCTTACGATACGCTCAGGGTGGGAAGCTCCAATGTTGTTTTAATGTTGTACTGCTGCGCTCCAGGTTTGCAAATCATATAAATGTAGGGCATGTGAAAAATCTTTAACGTTTCATTTTTCTAAAACACAATAGACTGGGAAGATCCAGACGAAGGTCAGGTCATTTTAAGTTAAGAACATATATTTTGAATCCCATTAGGTACCAATAGCGAGGTCAAAACAGCTAACATTAGTATTTAATCAATATTAGCTAATATTACTGTTAGCTAGCTAGCTTGCTCACATTACCATTAGCTAGGACTTTACTCCTGTCCTTTTGCAAAGTGTTCCACTATCAACCAGTAATGTAAGCCAGGAAGTGTTTGAATGCAATGTTAGCTGTTGCACAACGGTAGCTAATAGAACAACAACAAACTGCTGCTTTTACTTAGACCCAATGTTCCTCTGAATTTTAACTACACATTGTCTTTTCATTTAAAATGTATTTGTCAGATTCATTGTTTGTATGGTTAGCGAACCAGACACACCGCAGTACAACATTAAAACAGCATTTAAGCTTCCCACCCTGAGCGTCACATCAAAGGGAAAATGGCCGCCGTGTGAATATGGTGAATAATGTTTTCCAGCGGGTGCTATGAGCTGAAAACAGTGATTAAAAATTACCACGTATCAACTGCAACATGTCAGCAATTTTATTCTCAAATTTTGATTCATTGTGGAAATATGTTTTTTTGACAAAATGGAAAATTGATTGCTATTACTGGTTGATATTTAATGTAATCTGCAGATGCCTTTAAAAAGCTTCACTTGACTTACTGTTTTTAAAACGTTATGTTTTTCTTCATTTAAAAATCCTCTTGGTCCACATTGCAGAGTTGTATGGGCATGTTTGGGCATGTGCCGTGTGCTCAGCTTTTACCATCGTGGGTTTTTACGTCAGAGTTAAAAACATCACGTGTTATTGAATCTTTCTCTCTGCATCGCTCTGTCTGCTGGAGTAGAAATAACATGAAACACTTAGTAGAAAAACAAAGAAACTATGTAACAGAGTCTCTCATAAGAAGAGCGAACACAGATGATTAATTAAATCCCCACAGTGATCACCTCAGCCCTAAGGGCAAACATTGATCCAGCACTCCTAAACTTGATCCTACCCCTCACCCAAGGCAAGTATTGATCGTGACCAGTATTCCTGCTCAGAACAACCTTCTGAACTCAACAACTTTAACCATCATCTTTTTTGGATGTCACATCGACAAGCCCACGCATTTTATTAATCCATATTTTATGTTTTATTTAAAGCACCGGCTGTTGTCAAATCCTGCCTCACAGACGGGAGAGGAGCAGCTGAACGCAGCATGTACTGTTTCACATGGGTAAAAATATTCTTCTCTTCCCTAAATCGGTATTTATTTATACAGTTTATTGACTTTAACACCTTATCCGTGGTGTTACATGTGACTGAGATTATATATACGTTTACCTGAAGCTCTATCCAGTCACTATCAGCAATCAAACAGTACAGGAAACTGCTGGTTTGACTCCTCACACTGGACTGTGATAACATTTCCCTTTTTGCAATTTTTAAGCGGTATATAGGACATAAATAAATCGTTATTACACGCTTTAAAAAGATTTAAGTGCAATAAGGACAGTTTTTTAAGGGTGTTCATATTTGTATTTATAACTTTTCCTTTGGTTGGCATCCACAACTGGTGTATGAAAGGTTAATGAATCCAGTATAGCACAGCTGTTATCATATTTAAAAATGTCCATATATCATTATATACACATTATAAATCCTAACAGTGTGTCATTTCTACAGAACAGTTTTTGTACAAATAATTCACAAGCAGATTTGAAAGTATTCGAAGAGGTTGGGTTCATTGTTTATATAGAAATTTGGATATATAAAGTTACTAGATTCAGCTTTTAGTTGAATCTCATGGCCTTTATCAGTGAAGGGAGTTAGCTCTGACTTCATCAAGATTTTTAAGCAAATAAAATGTAAAAACATTTTTATATTGATGTCTGTACAGGAACTTGGTTGAAGTGTGAAGCACGGGCCAAGGAAAAGCTGGTGCACTTTCAGGTGCAGGTTCTTGGAGTTGTTTTTATGCAGGTATACTCATGTGCAGTGAACAGACCTACAGTGTATACAGTTCTTATTTAGAATATACATGTATATGCAAGGGATCGCAAAGCCTCCTTCGGCCTACTTTACTAAAACACGTTGACCTGGATCGGCTCTCAGTGTGAGTAATGAGGCGTCCGCCTGCTTCGGAGTAAATTGGCTCTCGTGGCGTTGCAGGGGGAGTCATCACACAGGGCCGCAGAGACAGCCGGCACTACACAAAATAGCTCCGATCATCTGCTTATCATGACTGAGGGGGAAAAGTCATTACAATGGTTTTGACGTGATTTTTGTCATTGACCTCTAAAAAGAGGTGTGCGTGTGTGCGCTCTTCTATGTGTGTGTGCTGGATGGATGGAGGGATGGTCCTATTGGAGACAAAAATACAGAGGTGCCTTGAGCAAAATATGCAACTAAAATGCATTTATATCTGCCACTTAGATCAGTGCTATTTTTAGATGGCCGTGTTGTTGGCAGTGAGGACGGTCTTTCCTTCGCCTTGATCAGCTTCAAGTTGGCTGCATGACTTAACACTCTCGCCTTCATGCTTCCATAGTACACACTCATTATTTTTATGTTATTGTACTATCTTTATGTGCAACCCACGCTCGTTTCTCCGGTGAAAGCGCCACCTCATTTGTATTGTAAAACTTTGCGTGCTGGAATAATCAAACTGCTGCTTTTTCCTTTCCAGCACATCAGTAACAACTTAATTCACACTTGTTACATGGAGGACATTATGTTCCTCCAACCGTGAGTTATTCTCAGCCCACTCACTCCCTTTGTGTACCCACTTATTTAATCCCCTCACCTCTAACCTGAGCCCACACTTATAGCTCAGTCCTGTATTACTGCACCCCAACGTCCCGGCCTACGCCGTGCAACACCCACCTGTTGTCTCATGAAACTAAAAGAAACGAGTTTTAAAAATAAACCACGTGGAGACAGAGAGCGTGCATGTGTATTTGTGCCAGAGAAAGTACAGAAAGAAGAGAAAAATAAGGTTCCCATGGAAACTAAAGAGTTGTGTCTAATTGGCAATAACATGTCAAAGAGGTCTATAAATGAAACCATAATGCCACATGCATATGGCAGACACTTTGCTCCCACTCAATCAGCATTCCTTCATCAATGTATTGATTATATATTAAATTAAGAGACTGATAGTGTTCAATCTGTCCCACACAAAAACATTTGGCTGCAGCAGCAGGTGCCACTTTTCTGTTTTGTCTATTTCTGGGATGAATGGCTATCAGAAACTAAAGCAGGAGAGATTATTTTGGCACAAAGGTAGCACACCAGATTGATTCTGCATCCCACACACACACACACGCACACACACTCACACACAGACACAAAACTAAATCTTAACCAAGCTGCCAAAAGAAAATCCCTCTTTCCACGAGAACTATTTAGACCCGCTGGACTTAGGCACTGCAGATATTCACGTCATCTCAGACGTCTGAAATGTATCCTCCATATTCAGATTCTTCAGGAGCTGCAGCTAATGATGTTTTTACAATTGCTTTAGCATCCCATAATTTTGTCATTGTTTCATTAAAATGTCATAAAGTTGTGACTAGCAGCTTCTTATAACCCAAAGTTGCGTCTAAAATAGCTTTTATTGTCTGACAAATAGTTCCAAACCAAAGAAAACCAGCAGTAAATCTTCACGTTTGGTGGCTGGAACCGGCAAATAATTTACCTGATAAAACACAAGACACGATCAAAAGAGCTGCTGATTCTTTTTCTTTCGACAGACTAAAAGATTGCTCTGCGAGTTTGAGGTCAACAATGTGTACTCAGGTCTTCTCTTTCAGAGTAACTTGACAAAAGGATGTTGCAGTAATTGCAAAAGGACCAAAACACAAATCACCATTATGTAACCTGTGTTTAAACAGACAAACCACACTCATGTGATGTCACTAAAATAACTCCGACTTAATCACCTAACTTGGCATGGGATTGCACGAAACTAGGCCTAAGAAAGGATGACAGCGAACTGAGAGACGTCAGAGCATCACTTGTGTAGTGGCAAGTAAAAGCAGGAGATGATTGATGCACTTCAGTGGTGATGTAGTTTACTTTTGCTCTCTTCTGCTCTTTAGTTGTCTTCCAGATAGTTGCTGTTCACTCATGATGGTTGACAGTGCAAGTTATTTGTGTCTTCCAAAAATCATAAAATTGTGAAACCTACTTGACTCTGTTGAAGGATTGCTGAGTCAGTTTTGTGAGGTAACCATATAACTATTTATGATACCGACTAAGAAGTCTTCCTGTGTGGAGGAGTCAGGACTGTTGTTGGCTCTTTCAAGCAGAGAAGACGGCAGGTCATAGAGATGACCAGAAGGTTATTTTCAGTTATTCACTTCCGACATTCAACTGCCACTCACTCTCCCATATGTGGACTACCTTCCACAAGCTCTCTTAGCTTCTCAAGACCAATGAAAAAACAACTCCTGGAGGAAACTTCTGCGACCTCATTCTTTCGGTCAGTAACCAGAGCTCACTACCATAGGTGAGGGATATAATGTGGATCAAGTGGTAAATCAGAAGCTTTGCCTTTAGGGTCAGCTTAACAGCCACTGTTTGGTACAACGCCTTCTTTCTCTCACTTGTGAACAAGAACTCAAGTTAGCTGAACTCCTTTCCTCGAGGCAGTAGATCACTCCTGCTTAGAGGAATCCATGGTTTTCTGGCTCAGAAGCATAACCTCAGACTTGGTGGGGCTGACTGTCCTCTCAACTGATTGGCTGCAAACCACCTTATGAAACCACCAGCTGGAGGTCACAGTTTGATAAAACCAACAGGAATCAGCTGCAAAACGCAGAGAAGCAATTCTGAGATCACCAATCTAGACACTCTCCTCCACCCGGCTGAACCTTGAGATCCTGTCTATGAACATCGCAAGATCGGTGACGAGCCAAAAAAAAACCTGGTGGATGCCAAAACCCACTGGGAATGTGTTTGATTTTGTGCTGAGTATACAGACAAGGCTTTGGTTATGCATGAACTTGATGGCTCATAACAACTGCCTTTGTACCCCATACACCCACAGTATCCCCCACAGGACTGATTGCAGGCCTTGTCCAAGTCCACAGAACAAATGTGGACTGTATGAGCAAACTGCCATGACCAACCCTGCAAAGATAAAGTGTCGGTCTACCGTTCCACAGGCAGGATGGAATCCGCTTTGTTCCTCCTTCATCTGAGAACAATTGGGCTAGGCCTTCACAACACCCAGGAATAAACTTCACAGGTGGCTAGTAGTCTGATACCCAGTTAGTTGGAGCACACCCTCCAGTCCCCCTTTTAAAATTGGCCACCCACCCATTCTGCCATTCCAGAGGCACTGACCCAGACCTCCATGCAAAAAGGTGTGTCAACCACAGCCCAGCTACTGTATGTTCAGAGCCTTCAGCTCAGGGCAAATCACATTCACACCTGTTTCCCACCAGGAGATTCTTGACTATGTCAGTGACCTTTGCCAAGAAGATAGCTGAGGCTTCCTCTGGATCTTCTAACTCTGCCTTCTCATCAGAGGACGTATAAGTTGGGTTCAGGGGTTCCTCAAAGTGTTTTTTCCACTGCTCCAGGATATCACCAGTCAGGGGCAGCAGTTCTCTTCCCCTCCTTAAGCCTGAGCCAAGCCCTGATCACCCCTCCAAAGTCATTGGTTTGCCAGAACTTAATTGAGATAAACCAAAAGTCCTTCTCCATACCCTCCCTGAATTCCTCCCACACCTTTGTTTTTGATCTGCAACTACTGAAGCAACACCCTCCCTAGCAACCCGTTACCTGTCTGTTGCTTCTGGAGACCCCTGTGCTGACCAAGACCGGAAGGCCTCCTCCTTCAGCCTGATGGCTTCCTTCAAAACCTGTGTCCAAAGATTAATTTGGGATGCATGAATAATTCTTCTGGAGGCATTAATTGAAGACCACGCAGACAGGAGCCTCAGCCACTCGTTCCCAGTTAACCCACCTTTAGGTTTACCGTGCGATCCAACTCAGCATCATTTGATAATCAGGTCACAACTCTGCTCCTCTCTTTAGCCAGTTCCCAAAACATACGGTTACAAATCTGATGAGACAAAACAAATCCTCGATCTTTCGTTTAGGGTGTTCTGGTACCAGGTATGCATATCAAACACCTTATGCTTAAACGTGTTGTTTGTTGGGCCAATCCAAGACTAGCACAGACATCCAATAACAAAACACAACTCAGTTTAAGACTGTTCCTTCCAATCAACTTCCTCCAGGTTTCTCCATCATTGCCCATGTGATATGAAGTCCTGCAGAAGAGATATAAAGTTCATGGGTGGGAACATTTCCAGGCCTCCACCCAGAGACTCCAAGAATGCTGCATCCTCTGAACTGTTTGGTGCATAAGCACGAATTACATTAAAAGCCATACTCTTTGCAACTTACAGTTGCATAGAGGCAACACCCTCATTCCCTGGGGAGCGGCCCCGTGATGATCCCCACACCTGCACCCCTGGGTCACTCCAAAAAAGGGGTCCTCCAAAAGTTTCTTTTTAGACGATCTGAAATCACAAATTGAATTCTGAATTGGTTAGCTTTATTATCTTACAGATAAAATAATTTACAGTATAATAAAAGACACCTAATGCATCACTTATGAAAACTAGTTCCACTCAAATTCATGACCCATCCCTAATAAAAACTAGCCCAACCATCGCTGCAGTTTGTAATAAGGCAATGCAGCTTTTGTATTTTTATATGATGAGCCAAATGGAAGTTATATAATGTTTTGATTATTAGTCATTGTTTGTGTCGGTTCATACAGTTTATCTGTCTGTTTTTGCAACCTTATTTATTAAGAAATGTGAGAACCATTATAATGCAGAAAGGTATAAATGCATTCAACTTCGTGCAGATCAACACTAAGTCTATTTGAAAAATGGTATTGAAATAAAAAATCCAATTTATTCTACAGAGCCAATAAAAACACTGTAAAATGCCACAGAGGCACTTTTAAGTCCCTACAGGAATTTCGTAGGATTACTGTCATCTCTTGTGTATTTTTTGGATGTCAGTGCAAGTATCTGTCTGAGTGGGCTGTAGTCTAAATTATACAATCCACATCTCAACACTCTTGGGAAAACAATAGCATTTATAAATAGGAACATAATCAGATCTCTCTCTCTTCCCTCTCTCTCGCTCTCTCGCTCTCTCTCTCTCTCTCTCTCTCTCTCTCTCTCTCTCTCTCCCACACAACACACACACGCACATACACAGGGATCGGGGTAGATGCATAACCACCAGGCAGCAGCGACTCTGTTCAGCGACCATGGAGCAACACGACAAAGCTCAGACTGGAGAAACGTACAAGTTTGTGCAAGAGAAATCTTGGAGCAGATTTACACAGAAAGTGTTTGTTTATTGATGGAAAACGAGGAAGAAGATAAGAGAGGACGGCGCCATCAGTGAACCTACTCCATCACCTATTTTGAGGATGAAACCGATGGTAGTGTTCAAGTGAATCAGTCTTCAGTAACACCAGGGTAAGTGTTCATATTTTCATATTTTAATTGTTATAATGTCTACTGGCTCGACTGGGAAGACTTACAAAATAAGTTACAATCCAAAAAGGATTTCTTTTAGTTTGTTATGATATATATAATATATAATAAGTTATTTTCTAACTTTTTAACTTTCCTGTCTCCACTTTAAATTTAAAAATATCAAAACTGCCTTGTAATAAAGTCCAGCAATAGTTTGGTCTATGTTCTGCATAACCAGCTAACTACTCAGAAAAATAAATCAATACTTAAACAAAACGTTCATGTGGCTGAGTAAGTCGACTGTAAAATATGTGGGCAGTGTAAACAGATAGGGGGAAAGATTTTAAAGGCCAAAATCATTTTCAAGGTTAGGGTAGTATTCAGCCCCCCCCTCACCCCACCCCACCCAAACCCCACCCCTCTCCACTCCCAGCTGTCGATTATTCCTGCAGGCTTTGGATTGATTTTCAGCACTGGACAGCTCCTGTGGCCTCAATGAAACCGACACACGTCACAGCTGGTGCTTAGTTTGCAAACTGCCCCGTCATAACTTCGGCTCGCACTGTGTGAATCATTGATTGGCATTTAAAACATCCTCCTGCAGTGATGCATGTGCAAACATGGAAACTTCCCTTTTATCTGCGTTGTTTTCAATACAAATTTGATACCCATTTGTTTGCTGAGAGCCAACTTTATAGCACAGCTCACAACATTTTAAGCTTTGCATAACGCTTCTTACACATCGAAAATATAGAGGTGAGAGACGTAATATCTTTTAGAAGCAAAAGTAGCAACACCACACAATAAATGTGCTTTTTAAGGGTAAAAGTGTAGTTCCAATTTTTTGTCAATCATTATCAATTATTTTTTTACGGTCTGCAACCAATCCAACCTGTGCAGCTATAGTACAGAAGCTGCAATATTTACTGCGTTCCTGTGAGCCATGGGTCTTCAGAACCTGTCAGGAGGCAGAGTCACTCTGTTAGTCATTTTAAAGGAGAACGAAACAGATATCCACGAGCTATTTACATAATTCTTATACACAACATGATTCATCAACTGTAGCTATAAAAATAACAATGATCTGTTCATTTTAGATCACAATACATTCACTGACAGTAGGAGTACTGCTGTTAAATAGCTTTTTACTTCTTTTTATTCTGCTTCTGCGTTAATTGTTCTGCCCCTAAACACCAAGTCAAACTCCTTGTACGTGTAAACCTGCTTGGCAATAACCTTGATTATCATTCTGATAACTAATATATGGTATTTTAAGAAGCAATTTTGCTCTGATAGTTTTTTCTTACAGGAGTTTATTCCCATGTAAGGACCCCAGTCTGTAGTCTTTGTATAGTAAATATGTTGGTAGGATGAATCTTAAGTATGAACAAATTTAAAATATAAAAATGTTCTCGTTATGCAAAATTGCCCTTTTCATAGTACCATAATGTATCATGCATATCTCACAGAAAATACTATTACTTACGCACTCAAATGCAAGACGCAACAGTTATTGTGTCATCAATCAATAACAATGCATCAGATTACATTAATTTACCATACTCAGCATTTAAAGTCTAATAAATAGAATGAAAAGTATCATATTTGCCTCTGACGTGTGCTGCCGTACAAGTATAAAGGGGAGAAATTTGCAGTACTGCAGTAAGGTACAAGTACTTCAAAGCTGAATTACAGCGCCTGTTCAGTGTCATTTCTAGTATCCGTGCATGCCTGTGTGTGGTTGTGTGTGTGTAGGATGACCAAAGTTCTACTCAAAAATAAATACACACCACACACAACGCACAAAACTCTCTATTTTTGCTTCTCTGTGGGACGATGACACTGTTGCTGTCCTGAGGGATATGTGGGCCCCTTTTCAAATGTCTCTTTCAAGAGAGCGTGTTGCGCAGAGAGACAAAAAAAAAAGAGGGATGAATACAAAAGAGAATCGACTCTGAATAGCGTGGCATGACTAAATGCAACTCTCTCACACATATTCACACAGGCACCAACACTGAGATCGTGTTTTTGCACGCGTATGGTGTATACATCGTCCCTTATTCTGTACATGTCATTACACGTTGTAGTGACATCCTATGACGTAATAATCTCTTCATCTTAATCTGCATCTATTTTCACACCCAGTCAAACGTGATGACCTCATACTTCTCAAGCCCCTATTTAAGTAATTCACAATTTCTTTCATTTTTTCTTTCTTTCATTTTCTTTCTTTCTTCCTTTGTGTGTTTGTTCGTCTTTCTCTCTTTCTTATCCTTCCCTCCCTCCCTCCCTCCCCTTCTCATATCATCAGATCTCAGATTACACATAAGGACTTAAGCCAGGTCACACAGCAACTGCCATCCACCTTTTGTATTGTTTGGATTTGGAGATTAAGGGATGAAGTAATCTGGTATTTGATAAGGGCTTCCTCCATCCTTCCCTTTGTATTGGATTATGCTGTGATATACGTCAGTTTATTTCCTCTGACGTATTTAAATAAGAGCTACATCGGACACATGGTCGTCCGCACAGTGTGTCATAACAGTATGTGGTGGGATTTGATGTTGAGTTATAGGGTGCATGGTTAACTAAAGGAAGAGCCCTATATATACATCTCCTTTTTCTCCTCACAGTCTTAACTATCACTCCGTGCACAACACAGCGAATTGTCCCCATAGAGAGAGCGGAGATGTTCCTATGGAGACGGCTAAAACAGTAACTATAATAAACCATTAATTACTGTCACTCTCCCCCAGAGTCCTCGAAGAAAAAGACATCAGATAACAGCCGGCTGCAAAAATATACAATCATCAGCATTTGTAAAATATTTAAAAACCTTTAGCTTTTAAATACTTACATGTAAGATTCAAAATGAATTATGATGATAAAGTAACAATAAACCAGTAAGACGGACCTCATTTCTTTGAAAAGGTCCTGCAACATGTGCTCAACATGCTGCATGTTTTTTCTTAAATTATATTATTATGTCATCGTTTGTGTTTGTGCAAAACACTCCACAGCTCCAAGTGCATGTGATGGGTGTTCAGATGGAGTTTGCTCAGGTGTGACAGATCAAGACCTGACTCTGCCCAGCAGCACTTCTGGTCCTTGTAGTCCATGAGGGCCTGAAAGCCAAGCTTTACTAAGTGGACTCGTGCAAACTACAATTTGAAAGCTGAAGAATGAACTTTGACGCTCGGTAGCTTTTGTTGTTTGTATACAATTATGTAACACTGTTAGATGTCATGGCAACAACACAATACTATTATACGGCATTATATGATCAGATGTTTGTCCAGTGAAGTAGTCAAAAGGACAGTTCTTTGAACACCTCGCGAACATTTCAACAGCCGAACAGCTATTCAGCTTCACAAAGCTGTCTTTACAAAGGTGTGTGTAATGTGCTCACCTGCTGTCTGTGCGAGCTTGTTATTAATACTAATAGTGGAGTTTGGAGTTTAATGATGACAAACAATAATATTTTTCAGGAGTAAATCTCCACAGTATTTCTTTTAGCCAATGGCTTATTCTGGTTAAAATGTAACAAAATTATAGACTATATTTTCACTCTACCAACTGCCAAAGGGAATAATCACGTTTGATGACACTTTAGAGAAAATAAAAGCAGATTTGTTAAATTTTTTTAATATAAAACAAGTTAAATCTTGTTTTCTATTGTCCTCTTTAATGGGAATAATGCAATGCCTCGATAAAAGCTTTTAAACAGAAACTGATTTCATGACTGTGGATGATGAAAAAGTGAGTTGGAGTTGCATTTAAAGGAAAAAACAAAAGCATTTAATCAGAATAAACTTCCGCTTTAGTGTCTTTCTTCACTTTGCCTCTGTACCACCTGATTCAAAAATGTTTAACTGATATGTTTGGTTTTGTATACACGATGAGGAGAGTATATATAGTGATGGACTTAAGATATGACTTAGAACTGTGAATACAATACCAACACGTAACACAACAAACATGTGACACTTGTATGAAAGCATGGCTGCTCTATAACAATGGTGTCAGTTGATATAAGTGGACGAACAGACCGACATGTGAACTGTGTTGTGTAGGTCTGACCCCACACGTAACGCTGCTGGCCCTGACGTTGGCTGACCTTGGTGACCTAACATATTGGCTGCCATCTTTAAGGACTCTGTGAGAAAATGTTGTGTTCCATGTAGAGGACACTTTCCTCCAGCTGTGGAAGTCATTGAGCTGACGTAATCATCTGCCCTTTTGGGATTAACCAGTCCAAATCACCGCTCATCCGGCCAATCAGCCGCCAGTTCGTAACATCTGTCCTTGGTGTAACAGGAAAAAGAGTCTGGAAGGATCGCACACACACAAGGGTTGCACACAGCACACATTACATGACATCAAATCCCATCAAATCTGTACGAGTGTGTGTGTGTGTTTTGTGTGCAAGTGTGTCTATTTTCTTGAGCTTGTTATTGACGTGACAGCAATATCGAACAAAGGCTTTTAAAATGCAGCAGTCAGAAATTTCCCCAAGACAATCCAGTACTACCTTTCTTTGATGCAGGATGTTAACGTATCCTCCAAAGTGATTTACGCACAATAACACATAAACCGCTGATGCCATTTTGTATTGCGTGTGGTTGCCCTTCTATTGGTTACGCAACCCGGTGCTTTTTGGTTCTCCTGTTTCCCAGCTTGCTGACATAATAAGCTGCGCACCCTCCAACCTTGTCATCAGGCCAAACAGCAGATCAATTGTTCCTCTGTCAGTAGATTACCACTGATTCATCTCTTTTTTAGACCTTTGTCCCTTCCAATGCCTGTCTGGTTTTCCACCCCTGGTTGGCCTGAAGGTCCCTAAGGCTAACCACTAGCAAGGCCCAAATCAATAAGCTTTCATTACACAAAACTGTCTGGTCTGCCCCGCGCATTAGGGCAAGGCTAAAATTTGCAGGGAGAGATTCTGATTCTTCAGATTTTTAGCGAGGCAGAGCTGTATGGATTGCAATGTCATCCTGTCAGCTGGTTTGCCGTTCTTATGCAGACATCTATTTAATAATTCACAGAGGAAATATCCGTCAGTTGTTTAATGTTTCCAATATTTTTCTTTTAGTGCTACCCAAAAGTTTAAATTTGTCACTTTAGTATCTCAACAACTATTGAATGAACAGCCATGATATTTGGTACATGTCCCCCTCTGGATTAACTCTTATAACTTTGCCTGTCCTTCAATATTTTATCTAGCGTCATCAACAGATTAAAGTTTCAGCATGTCCCATACTTTGGTTAATGAAATATTCCTGTAAAACACGACACTCCTATCAGCCTCGGCGGAACTAAGTCCTTTATGCTACTTACTAGATGTTAGCATGCTAACACACGAAATAAAGGTGGCCATGGTAAACACCACCTGCTACGGTAGTCATTAGCAAGTTGACATTGTCACTGTAGCATGTTAGCTTGGTCACATTAGCATGTAGTTCAAAACACTGCCGTGTGAGTACAGCCTCACTGCGCGGCTAGCATGGCTGTAGACGCTTACCCTGCGTTGACTTGCTGTCGGGATAATCTGAGAATTATTTCTGACATCCCACAAAGTCTCCCTTTGGTTTGAATAACTGGGAAGGTTTGAGAAGATTTTAGTTCCTGACTCTCCAAGTTGACCAACTTGATGTCATATTACACAGAAACATGGCAGTTAAAGTAAATGCTAGCTTGATGGCACATTAGATTCTCTAATAAGGTATTAAGTTGTAGTTGTAGTAACTGTCCATGAAGAGATTTGTTCTGAGCAATAAAAATACAACACATTTTCTTAAGTGGTGTCAATATTGTTCCAACATTGCAGAGTAAAGCTACACACAGAGGTAGTATAAATGACTTACCAAATGCAGGGTTTATCTTGTAGAATACTTTGTGGGTCCAGGAATGAGCTCTCTTTGTTCAAACTTCAATTATCGCATTTGTTTTAGAAAAAGTCCCATACACATTTTGAGTGTATTCAAATGTACTCTTGAGATAAGTGAATAAATATCGCCTTTGTTCTCTTTGTTTGACAGAAAATGTATCATAAGAAGGCAGCGCTGATAACGAACACAAGACAGACCTGAGCTCATCCTGCCTCCCTGTCCAGCAACAGTACTTTAATGGTTGGAACTGCCCGCCCCAACCTACATTACTGCCCTCGCAGACACAGCCTGATGATCACCGGTGCCATGGGAGCGGTGAGAGTCAACAGGTAAGAGAGGATGGAAATAAAACTATGTCAAAGGCCACCACCTCTTAATGGAAGAAAAGGAAATGATTTTTAGGTTATTTCTGTTCATTTTCCCACATGTACATAATAACAAATGAGACCACAAAATGATGTTGCACTTTATCATAAATGCTTTAAAATAGTTAACTATCTAGATCAGTCATAAGCCATTATTTTGAACATATGGATTGCCAGGTAGTGAAAAATGGACACTGTGATCCATCAGGTGAAAAGCATGGTACTTCACCTTACAAAGCTTTAACTAGGCAGGTAGAGACCTAATAACCCTCTTCTTTTCTATTCCTACAGATACAGCATCGTTTCCACAGATGAAGATGCCCTGAAGATCTCCAGCCTGGGCCTCCACAATGGCCACAGTCCTCTGGCTCAGCAGTCACTGTCGGGGGCCTGCATGCGGGGCGAAGAAGGGGGAGGAGAGTGTACAGGAAGTGAAGAGGGAAGAGGGGCTTTGTCTTTGAGAGTGACAAATGAACCCATTGTGCACAAAAGCTGCCGTAATTCTCCCTCCTATCGTCTGGGCATGGATCTGAGCATTGGCCGCCTGCGCAGTCGCTTCGTGAAAAAGAACGGTCAGTGCAACGTCGTGTTCAACAACATGGAGGACAAGCCACGACGATACCTGGCAGACATTTTTACCACCTGTGTGGACATACGCTGGCGCTACCTGCTGCTCATTTTCACCACCACCTTCCTTCTGTCTTGGCTGTTGTTTGGCTTTATCTTCTGGGGTGTGGCGCTCGCTCATGGAGACTTTAACATTCGCATTCCTGCTAAGGAAGGGGATCCTCGAAGCAATGCGGAGGAAGAAAAGGACGAATGGCGGCCATGTATTCTCCACATCCAGGGTTTCATTGGGGCGTTCCTCTTCTCAATAGAGACTCAGACCACCATTGGATATGGTTTTCGGTGTGTCACTGAAGAGTGCCCAATCGCTGTGGTTACTGTGGTGGTCCAGTCCATCGTGGGCTGCATAATTGACTCCTTCATGATCGGCACCATCATGGCAAAGATGGTGCGTCCCAAGAAACGGGCACAGACCTTGCTTTTCTCGCATCATGCCGTCATCGCTCTAAGAGATGGTAAGCTGTGCCTGATGTGGCGCCTGGGGAACATGCGCAAGAGCCACATTGTAGAAGCACATGTGCGTGCTCAGCTCATTAAGCCACATGTGACAGCGGAGGGCGAGTACCTCCCATTGGAGCAAACTGACATTGATGTAGGGTATGACGATGGTCTGGATCGACTGTTTCTGGTCTCACCGCTGGTGGTGGTCCACGAGATCAACAAGAGTAGCCCACTGTATAACCTGAGCCGCGCCGACCTGCAGAAGGAGGAATTTGAGATCGTGGTCATCCTTGAGGGGATGGTGGAGGCCACGGCTATGACCACTCAGGCCCGTAGCTCCTACTTGGCCAAAGAGATCCTGTGGGGTCACCGCTTTGAGCCTGTAGTCTTTGAAAAAGGTGACCGCTACCATGTGGACTATTCCCGCTTTCATAAGACCTACGAAGTGCCATCTACACCTCACTGCAGTGCCAGGGAACTGAGCCAGATGACAGGTCGTGGCGGGCAGTCCTCATCCTCCAGCTCAACTTATTCCCAATCTCCGTCACCATTCGCCCCAAGGGCAACCCGCCACCTCCTGGGCCCTCACTCCCCCAGTGCTTTCTGCTACGAGAACGAGGTAGCGTTGTGCTGCGGGGATGACGAGGACGATGGGGACGTGAAAGAGGAGGCGGGGACCATGATTGTAAGAAGTGACAGAGAGGTAAAGATGAGAGAGGACATTCACTTGGGCTTCAAAGAGACATTTGTGGAGGAGCAGACGGTGGAGATGCTTTGTGTTCTGGACTCAGAGAATCAGATCAGCTTGGACAGACTACAGCCCACCCTACCTTTATACATCAGCAGAGAGTCAGGAGTCTAATCAATGGTAATGGCTGCCCTTCCATTTGTTTCCTCTCTTTGTCGGTGTGAATCCAACCAAAGTATCTAACTAGTGTAAAGCATAAAGAATGGAGGACACAATTCAAACTGTAAATCTGATGGCAGAGAAAGATGTTTCGGCAGGTGTCATGAAATCCACTCCGCTTAAACTCATTACTTGCACTGGTTTCAGGTATTGTGCACTTTCAGTTGTAACATCAACCAAACAACGCACAGCTCATCCACCTTTACACATGGTGACCATGTAATCTCTCAGATCATAAGGTACCTTGCCATGAGGTATCTTTATTGTTTCTTGTTTTATTCAATATGACTATCTGCAGTTAAGTCAAGCTTTTTATTCTTGATTTTCATTCAGTTTTTGTAAATATGCTTTGTTTTCATTTTAAAGATTATGCATCATATGCAGATAAATGTTAAGAGAGAAAACTCTATTTATTCAAAGAAAACGTGACACAAATGCTTAACTTAAAAACACTTATTTTCTCTGTGTAAAGATACATTACTTCTGTATTTTGAACTTCTGTCTTCCTGCCTGGTTTCTGTAACTTTTCATATTAAATAAATAAGCTATTTTGTTTTTCAGAAGTTGTCAGTTTATTCCATAATCGACAACAAGTTTAAATAAATGAAATCCTGAACCTTAAAACAGAGTTCAATCAGCTATACAAACATGTACAGATAAAGAAAAAGCACTTTATTCTTACTTTTATCAATAAATACAAACACTTTGCTACAGTTTGTTGTTTTGTAAGAATAAAGCACCCAATAAACAACATACTGTTAATGTTTGAACTGTCTCAGCTGAGTCTCTATTTTCTCTTTGGTTTATCTCGTCTAATCACAAACATTTAGTCGTTACTCCGCTGATAACGACCAAATGTTTGTGATTCGATGACATCACACATGTGTTATGTGTATTGACTTTGAATATGAGCATGGGCGGTTGTTTTTTCTCTCTAACAAGAAGCTGAATTAACAGCAAGGCAATGCATGAATTATTGGGCCAACTTAAATCATTAGTCATGTTTTTAGCTAGCAAAATAATCTGGTTAGAAATTTGTTCTATACTTTTGGTTTGCAGCCAGATATGTGCAACACTGTTGTCTTTGGCCATAGCCTTAATTTTACTGTGTAGTTAGTGCTGATTAGCATGCTAACATGCTGATCTAAGATGGTGGAAATGGAAAACAATAAACCTGTCATCAGCGCTTTAGTCTAGGGGACATTGGCCTTCAGCCTCAGCTGTACTTTTGTAGTAAATGCTGACTGCCAAATGTTAGCATGCTAACACACTAAACTTGATACACCTGTTAATCATGATCATATTAGCATTGTAACTGTGAGCATGCTTACATTAGCATTTAGCCCCATAGAGCCTCATGGCTGCTGACTCTTAGTACTTTTGGTGATTTAAGACAACCTGCATCCTCGTGTAAAATAACAACCTAGTTTCACATCATCACATAATCTTGTGGTTCCGGGCCCAGTGTTAAAATGTACTTCTAACTATGTTTCCATAATGCAAAGCAAATTTTAGATATGGCATGATTCCATACAATGTCTATAGAAAGACATGATGAAGACATTTAGCCACTCAGGCCACTTGAATGTGTAATCACATTGCTTTATAAATCTTCTTCATGTACAGAAATAAAGAGATAAAAGGTGAGACAGACAACAATCGTTGAACAGTTGTTAGCTAGCTTGCAGCTAACATATGCAGTTGGTGCATTAGCCGTTTGAGGCTAACAGTCTTGCTGTCATTCTGTTTAAATGAGGTAAGATGAAGATCTCTATGAAGGTTATCAGTCATCCAGGGCAAGGTGATTCTAAGCTTAATCCAAAAGGCAACTGGACTTGGTTCAACCAAGTGTATCCGGTCTGAACATACCTTCTAAGGCTCTTCAACAGCTTCTTAAAGTGGTTGTTCATGAAAACTCGACTCTCTGCTAATTTAAGAGCAGATTTGTGTTTTCACATGATCTCTGTATTTCTTTATTTTTTTGTTCCTATTTGTTTTTAAGTGGACACGGTTCAGGTGGGAAAAGGTGATGTCACAAACGTCTGTGCATCAATCAGAACTCAGTATCAGATGAAAGTTGGTGCATCAAGGTTATTATCCAACCACAACCCCACAGTCCAAATGAAGCACAGTTTTTGAGTCCTAACCCCTGAGTAACAATAACTAAAAAGTAGTGTTATACTTAAAAATGCATTTTTCTAACATTGATCATTTCTTTTTTAAATCTACATCAAAGCAGCGACTTTTTCCTCTGGGGTTCTCAAACAGGTTAATCCAGCCATTGAAACAAGGACAGACACTGCAACCCCAATATAACTCACCTACAATTTCTCTTTTAGAAGACCCACATTGGGATTTACCTGAGGTACAAACACTACAATGGAACTTTTCAGTGACCCAAATATCATATTTTTAGTCTGGTTTTGTTTCAAATAAAAGTCCCTGAGAGTGAAGGACAGACAGAAATAGTATAAAAGCGGACGAAAGGTGAAAGACTGTGAGATATAAGAGGGTCCAAGTGTAAACAGGGGAATGTGCCACAAAAAACCTCCAGGAAGCACGCATGTCCATGTAACTGTAATGAAGACAGTTTCTTGCTGTTGTACAAGCGCCCCCATGTGGTTGAACTGTGACATCACAGTGAGAAACAGTGGCCTAGTGCTGCACGGTGCTGATGTTTTGATCACTGAACTGTTTTATATCTGGGCTGGTTTTGGTTATTCCATCATTTCCCAAAATCAATACATATAATATAGGACAGATATTAAAAGTATAAGTTTCAATAATGTCTGACATTTCTTTGGTTAATGGGCACCTGATTCTGTAGTCCAAACACTTTGAGTACGCTAGGACAGTGGTTCCCAATGTAAAGTATCAATGCCAACAGCTATGGGCTATGGGGGGCTGGATTATTTGTAGAAGGTGACAACAATAACAAATAATAACAGTACAGAAAAATGGGACTCATTTATCCCAGTATATAATTGAAATGCATGTTACTAAATATACAGCGCTAGCACAATTAATTCCATGATATACTATTAAACAAAACTACACTGACACACGAAAACCAAATTAAAGTCTCCACAAAAAGCACCTGTGAATTAACAAAATGCTTAAACGACCATAGCCCTATGTTACGCTACTATGAAAACAGCATTACATCATTAACTGCTGCTAGCTAGCAGCTGCCTGCTAGCTGTGGCTAACATTAGCTCGAGGCACAGAGCACATTACAGAAGTAGCTTACCTCGAACCTCGCTAACAGCATTAATGCGGCTCGTTCAGAGAGTCCTCTTTACTGCCCTCGTTATCCTCCATGTGCAGGATCAGTATGTCTCTACCATGTCAGCATCCTGGTTGCTGGAATTAAATGTGCACTCTCAAAGGTAAAGCGGTCCATAATCAGCTGATAGCACAAACTTTTTGTATTTCACCGAACAGATTCAGAACTTGTAACTACTAAACTAGAAACTGTTAGACTTGTGTTTATGTTGTCCCCCATGCCAATCACACTTGCAGCGATATGAACCAGCCAATCATATCACAAATCATGCAGTAAAGGAAACCAGTCATCATCATTCCCGTCACTGGAATCTCATGCATTGTGCCTTTTTTATTCAATACTTTTTTATTTAATCATTAAATGACTTGGATTTGAAAAATATTTTTCCAAACACTTATTCAAGAAGAGTTTGAAAGGTTTCAAAGCAAAACAACAAAGATGGACTCAACCAACGACTAAGAGCTGACACTGCTTCACTTCCATGGGTCACAAGCCATAAAACACGTCTCTTTTATGAGAAATTATTTTAACCATTCAATTTTTTTTAAATATATTAAACTGATTTAGATTCAATAACACAGCTTTCAGTCTGATCATAAATTGGGCCAAAGTGAAAGGACATTATCAGCTCAGCTCTCCATTTTGTCTTTCCTAACAAGAAGGAGGAGCCACACCTTTAAACAGGAAGTATCAAACCCAGGGTGCAGTGAGGATAAGCTACCAGCCTCTGAGCCACTGTTTCTCATTAACATGATTGATAATTAGGGCGATGTCATGCTCTAATTCCCCCCTGCTGCCTCTTTATTGCCTTTAACGTCTTTACAATCCTCCCCTGACTGAACCAGGTGACAACTTCTTGGCACACTTTGCATGATGGGTAACTCCCTCGTTCATCTCACTCTCCTGTAATGAAATCCGCGGATCTTTGATTTGGTTAAATGTTGTCTCCTGTGTGTTCTAACAAGCCATTTCCCCTCGGTGCTATCTATCTATCTCTCTGCTGTCATCCCATCCTTCTCCCTCGTTTCTGATGCTGGTTAATTAAGCGCTCCGTCACACCCCCCTGTCATCAGCGTCGGTGAGGGAGAGCAGCTGGGCGACCCCTGTGACCTCTGTTAAAGCTGCTAATGGCCGACCAGGATCCTAATAAGGTGGTGTGTGTTCATCCTCATGTAGGTTAAGTGTGTGAGTGTGTGCGTGTGCTTTCATGTGAGTGACACCCTGTATATCTTGGTGCCCTCTCTGGCCTCACTGGCTGTTTGTGACCTCGGGCTGTGCGACCAGAGCACCGGTGACAGTGTGTGTGCTCGGCAGGGGACAGTATTTAGGCGCTGGGAGCTGTGGCCGGGGGATCTCTGCCTCCATAATGAGCTGTTGTGTGTTGTGGAGCCGTGAAGCAGCTCACTGCGGGGACAGAGGAGCATTGTGTGCTGCTGAACCACAGCTCGGCTCAGCGGAGGAGGCCTGACTGAACCAGGCTGGGAAGCACCACAGGGCAAACATCTTCTGGATGCTTCTGTCTGTCTGCTTCTTCGGTCTGTCTGACCTTATTTATTTTTGTCTATTCTGCACTTCTGTTGCAGGCCGCCTTCAGCAAAATCATTCAGATATGTTTCAATAGCTAAACTCTTAATAATGCAATGCTGGTCAGTGCATGTTGAGTCTTTGATCTCTGTTGCATGTCAGCGCTCCTCTGTTCCCCTCATTTCCTGTCGTTTATCAAATTGTATGCTATCAAATAAAGAGCAGAATGTCCCAAAAATACTCGTTAAACACTTAACGATCATTGACACATATTTTGATGTGTCAAGGCTGCATTACCAAGTGTGTAAAGGAAACAGCTGTGTAGTGTGTGGAGTATAAACTACAAAGCATAAAAGACATGATTAAGGCCTTAAAGCACTCCCTAACTACCCCTTAAACCACAATTTGACATTTTTACACTTTTTTGGTACAAATTAGACAAACAAGTCACAACATGTTAATCATAAAGACTTAGAAGTTCTTTTGGGTGCATGTTGTTCTCTTTTGGATGGAACGAGGACAGCTGTTTCCCCCTGCCTCCAGACTTCATGCTAAGCTAGGCTAATTGAATGCTACCTATGGCACTAAATTAAGGTTTAAAGGACAACAATAAAGAAGTCCTTACAATTCATCACACTATATTGGAATAAAACTTTATTACCAAAGCTTCATAATGCAGCAGGCCCCCATGCAGTGTTGAAATCCTTGTGTGAGACCTTCATCGCTCCAGGGTTGTTCTGACCGTTGCATGTTCCTGAATTACAGCAACGTGTGTTTTATAATTTCAACAGACTCGACCAGGTTATCCTCTATAGGAAATGCAGATCTACAGAACAATTTTATGAACCTACAACAAATTCAGGACGCATAGTTTGAGTTCAGATCTCTACATGTGTTTTTATGTGACCTACATGAGCAGCCCACCAAGTCGAATGCATTATGCAGAGTTAGATTCTGATTATTAATGCCCTCAACTTGTCCATCTGTCTATCTGCTCACAATGCTGTCTGTCTGCTCTGAGCGTATGTGAGCCCGAGCACCTGTCTGTGCTCCCCTCTGTCCGACCGTCCTGCAGCTTGCCTGTATTTATATAGGTATGCGTGTGCAGGTGACTTCACTGTGAATCAGCCCTTTACAAGCTGTGTGACGTTTGTTCATTTGCTGCGGTCACACAACGGAAAATGTAGCTTTCTCCTGTTTGCTGAGATCTTCAAAAATAAAAGTCAAATCAAAGAAAGGACACGAGAAACGTCATGAATATCATCTCATCCCATCCATCACTTGTCCTGTTGCCTTTTATCTCTCTCTGCTCTGACTACAACAGACTCTTTCATGCAGACGTCTTTTCCTCTGCAGCCCCGGGCTCTCTCCCTCTTTCTCTTTCGTTCACACAGACTAATTAAATGTTCGGAGGAGAACTCATGATTGCAACGCCTGCACTACTTTCTCTCTATTCCTTTTTTTCGCTCTCAGAAAAACTTGTATCGGTTATCATCACTTGTAAAACCTAAGTGTTGTTTTCAAAATCAGGACACAGATGTCTTTGTTTTCTTTCTAGAATCACACTTTATTTGTGGTCAGACACTTATAATGACACAGCAGTATCACAACAGTTGTTTCCATGTCACACAACGTGATCTGCAGGAGGAAGAAAACATGGATGAAATAAGGTGACATAACAAAAGAAGGACTAAATTGAACCTGAACCTAAAAAATAAAAGTCTTTAAAAGATATGAAAAAGATTCAGCACTGACTGTACTGGTGATGTTGTGTATGAAAAACTTCTCAGTGAGGAGCAGAACAACACGTGAGTGGGTCGTTAAATGATTTCAGCTCCTCAGTCATGTTATTCCATTCATCAGTTAGACAACACATTTGATCATTCATTGATTATTTCAGTCATATTTCAAAATAAAATGCTGAAACGATGTCCAAACATTGTCCAGTTTCAGACAGCGTTGTAAACTAAATATCTTTCTAAATATGACATTTGGAGTTTTTTGGGCATTTTTCTCTTTTATTAAAATTCCATAGGCTAGAAAACAAACAATTGATCAGCAAAAGAATTGACGATGAAAATTATGACTAGTTGCAGCCCTGGTTCAATTAACTGTCTTTGAACACAGCTTCTCGTATGCAGAACTACACACTTGTTCTTAATTACTCAATTGGCTGCTGACTGAAGACCTTGGAGTTCCTCAGGGCTGAATCCCAAGACACTCCTTCTTTTACTTTCCTCATGTTTATTTGAATGTTTTTAAATAAAGAATCACATTGAGACACAACTTAAGAAGTACTAACAACTCAGAGCAGTTATGTAACAGCAAATTTGATATCTACATTGTTCAGCAAGTATAAGTGTCACATTTGTAAATTGAATCTGACAGAAAAACAATATCTGTAGACTCTTTCGATGAATAGAGGAAATATTTAGAACTTCTGATTTTATCCTTGCTCCGCAGCAGAGGAGAATCTAACTGCTGACATATATGCATGACTAAACAGCGTTCTGGCATGTATGACTGAGGGGCAAAACCGTCAGAGAGTCACTTTGTGAATGCCACCATTGTGCACGTCACCATCATCCCCATCTTCATCACCATCACACTCTGAGTCTCCACATCCTCCTGCATCTGAGTCACAAAACATGAGGCCTGTTATTTTTTTCTCAGGCTTTCCTCGCACACTTTGTGTTTCCTGCATGTGATGCTCATCTCTCTCCTTCATCAGAACTACATGTCCTTTTTTAAATGTCTGCCTGTATCTGCGCGTCTTCTTCTCCTCCGTCTGGGCTGAAGAGAGAGAGAGATGCGGACACAGCAAACCTCCCAACAATAGGCCATTCATGATGCCCCTGCAATGCAATGATGATCCTGCTCTGCCCTCCACCCCCTCACCCCCCTCCACCCTGCACTAGCCTCCACAGCTGCACAGGAATGTGGTCCAACAAGTTGCCCTCCACCCCTTCCCCCTCTCCTCCTCCTCCTCCTCTCCCTGCTGCCGCCACCACCATCGCTACCACTGCCACCACCTCACCAGTGCTGCCGCCATCGCAGCCGAAGCCCCCTCTCTCCCAAATAAAAGAGACGGAGAAGGCAAGAAACTATAGAGGGGGGGGGGGACTGTGCAGCCGGAGCACAAAGAGAGGATTCATGGTCGCTTACATACACTCCCCGAGAAAAAAGACGGGGACCATTTAAGGGTGGTGCAGCTGCACTAATTTACTGGGTGAAAATGGGAGAAAGAGGGAGTGGCAGAGGTCAGATAGCAGAATCATTTTTTATTCATCCTCATGCATGGCGTGTCACTGCATCATCAACACTGACAGAGTCTGCGTGATGGATAAATGCAGGGATGAACACAGAAAACACCTGCAGCCATGGGTGTGAATAATTCAGCACTATGTTCCCAGCATAATTTCAAAATAAAAGTACAAATTAGAGCCACTTCCTGTAAACGGCAGGTCAACAAACGTATTTAATGACCAGTTAGAGGTGCTTCTTTTGAATCCACTTATATAAAACATATATTAGACTCACAATGAGGCATCAGGTGGTAAAAACATTTAAATTACTCGAGTATTTCCAGTTTATGCTACTCTATACTTCTGCTTCATGTCCCATGTCTCTTTTAGTTTTGTGTTTTTTGCCCTCTCCTATCAATCAAATTTCTCCTCCACAGACGCAAAAGATCTGATATGGAAACTTGGAAAGTGGAGACCATGAAACTCATAATTTGGCCATTTGTAATTAGATCATCTTTACTGATAAATAAAGCTATTAAATGTTCCTTGTTGGATTTCAAAAATGTCCTCTTTCCCTTAGGCTTATTAAAATATTAGAGTCACATGAGGATCAGTTTCATTGATAGTCCAGCGTCAGAGCTGGAATTCCCCTAGCGAAAGCATTGACCTCAGGTGTATTTCACACAAACCCTGAGAGGAAATGGCATTCATTAATTAAGTATGGTGTTTTTCATAAGCCAAGACAGCCTTGAGAAAAGAACTCCTGCGGGTCGACTCTTCTTAAGCAGCAGCTTTTAATCTGAAAGGGTGTTCTGGAACGAAATCTGGCTGAAAAGGAAGAAAACATGCCTCATACGCCAACCCTCGCCTTTCCTGACATATAATTTCAGATCCTTTTGTCGAGTTCGTCATCTTTCCGAACAAATGACGCCATTCATTTCAGGCCCAATGTGCCCATTGACATGGGAATGAATACTTTCCACCAATTATACATCAGTTTAATGCAGAATGTGACCCAGCATGTGAATATTTGACCGCTGTGCATGCTTCTCTTATCTGCACCCCTCTCACACTATCTGCATCTCTCTCTGTTTTTCTCTCACTCCTGCCTGTTTCTCTCCATCCATCTTCAGATTTCAGGAATTTCCCCAGGGAGTTATTCAAGTACAAAGGCCAAAGCGAGGGAATTTGTCTCAGCTTCTTTCACTCTTTGTGATCACGTAGTTTTCCATCATAAAAACATCTCTAACAAAATCCGACATAACTGCAGCTACCTCAAACTCACCCCTAAACTCAATTTCATCCTGATCCCACGTGATGAAACGGACGCCCGGGACTAAAGTGTGCACCTGAAGGCCTGACTCTTTGACCCCCTCCTTCTGATCATGACCTTTGACCTCCCTGCCGATCATGAGACCTCTTCCTCCCATCCTCTCCCTGTTTTCTCCCGCAGGAGCCGCAGGAAACCGGCTCTTGTGACCGAGCGGTCTGTGCAGTCATGGAGAGGCCCATTACCGCAGTCACATGGCAGGTTAGCACAGGGACGGATGCGACCATGTGAGCTCTATTTTCTAACAAGTTACAGCTTCCCCCGAGGCCCCTGAATGTCTCACACAGGAAACAGAAAATGTCTGTGCACGGCTGCTTTAGATTCCTCAGCATGCACACATGCATAAACAAAAACAGCATGAAGACATTTACAGGTGGTTTGAGTTGGTTTAGGTTTTGGTGACAGGTGGATCATCCACAGGTTGTCTCATCTCTTATAAAACAGGTTATAAAAGGAGAGATCAGTTTCCTGATATTAATGATATTAAAGATATGAAATCTCGAGTTGTTGCGGTTTTAAAAAGTCTCCAGTGATAATGAGCACAATTAAAAGTTCCTGCAAAACACCTGTTTGACTGACAAAATCTCACTTTGAAAAACACTATTTTTAACTCTTAAAGTGCCAGAGCAAGACATGTAAAGATTATCACTGACATGTATATGATAGATAAATGAGCTGATTGTCCCCTTACAATAATTCACTTCAAGTTTTAATATTAAACTAGCCTTCTTCTGCAAACGTCACGTAGTTTTCCATAAACATTTACAATAAAAAAATGGCGGAATATTTAATTATAACTTTAAAAAACGAAAATATAAAGTACGTAATAAATAAAATGACCTGCAGGCAAACAATGATGACGTGAAAATGTGATCGAGGAACCACACTGATTGAAATAAACTTCTTGATGAGTCAAGCTTTAAAAGGGTTTAGCTATACTAATAAATGAAACTAATAAATGAACTATAATTAACAGTTATTTGGAAAATCGAAAAGTCCTCTGTCTTTATATTTCATTCGTTAAAATAGAAAGATTTTAATTTGTGAAATAACTCCGGATTTTCAAAATAAGATAAAGGACACTTTTTAACATCGAATATCTCGTTTAGAATATTATCTTTGAGGCCCTTTGTGTTTGTTCGATAATTACAGCTTTCATTATTATAAGCTACATCTCAATACATGAACAATATATAGATATACGTTTAGCCTAAATAAAAATTGTCACAGCTAAGATTTTATCAAAGGATTTCATTCGTTTTTGAGGAGTTTTTTTAAAACGTTTCTAAGACTGTTTTCTTACTTCCAAACTTTTAACACATAATAACAAATTTTAACACATAATAACAAATTTTAACACATGAAAAAGAAAAGAAAGAATAATAATTTTCCCTCTTTACAAATTGTTCTGTTCTACAAACTGACGCGGCATAATTGTTTAATCTTTTCTGTAGAAAAACATTAGAGCAAACCAATTAAACACAAAACAAATACAAGCCTTATGTTGAAATACAACTTAGAAAGCAGTACATTATTTACAGCTTCAGCACAAACACGCGAAATAGAAAGAAAATAGCCCCCCGGCATTATGAACTCAACACGGCAACAGGAAATAAAAAGTAACAGAATTGTGCATTTCTATACTCGGCATTATTACTGATTAATTCAGAGCAATATAAAGATCCCAAACGCCTGAAGTTATTAATAATTAGAGCAATAAAAGCTTTCGGCTATTAAATATTTAGTCGCCTTATTTTAACTCACTGTCGCTTAAAAACAACATTGACGATTACATTTGCGATGGATCGTTTTTTAATATTATTTACAACACTCTGGTTACACGAAAGCCAGCTTCCCCTGTCTGACAGGCCTATAGCGCGTAGTCCCCGGGGGGCCATGCACCCCCAGCTACACTAACCAAACACTGTGCGTAAAACCGCAGCTTCCTTCCAGCAGCCCTCTGCTCTGGAGGACACTGCACACACATTCTTAACACTTGTCCGCAGAAAAATAACAACACTAATCCTCTCATATCAGCCAATACATACATAAACACTCACTTTAAGCCTCGGAGGCCTCATGCAAGATGAGGTTGGTCGGTGGGGTGCAGCATGAAGGTGTCACCCCCCCACCTTCCCACCCTTTCTACCACCCCATCACCCCCTCGTTCCCAAACACAGCCCCCCTACCATGAGCCCAGATCCAGGTGCTGCTGAGAGTATACAGAGATAGAAAAGTGTCGTAATAAACAGAGAGATATCCGTGTGTCCCGTCTGTTGCAGAGTGTTTTCTATGTGTGCGCCACTGGTGTCTATGCTCGGACATAAGGGGAGAAAGACGCACACATCGCTCTCTGTTATCAATTTTTTCCATGTTTGCAGCAACAAAACTGCTTTTTGTTCCCCATTTTTTTCATTTACGAGGGTTAATGGATAGAGGCTTGGGCGTTTGATCACATGGCTACAATTCACCTGAGCGCGAGACAAAGAGAGCAAAGAGAGAGGAGAGAGAGAGAGAGGGAGAGAGCTCAACATGAGAGGCAACGGACACACAGGGGTTATTGTTGCATTCATTTTGTGTGTGTGTGTGTGTGTGTGTGTCCGGGTGCATCAGATGCAGTTAAAGACGATCCTCTTTTTCCCATCATGCCATGCTCTAACGGCTACAAGCTAAACGGCTAAAATCTTATTTTACTCACAAAATAAGCGTATAGGACAATCTAGAGGTCGTTTATTTTAATTCATTATGTAATTTATTTTATAAAAGATTGCTTGTGTTTGTTATGAGCAGTATTTTTTAAGAAGGCTGAATGAGCCACGTTACTTGTTGTTTATCTTTTTGAAATCTTGTCTCCGTGTTTCCTGGTACAAGTTGAGTGAAACGTCTGAGATAAAAATAAATCTTAAAGTTTTCGTTGAGAATTTCTTTAAAGTCGAACTTGTGGTTTTAACCTCTCTAATAACTGTGCTGCGTTCAATGACTCTGTTGAGCATCGCGTTGTTTTACAACTAAAGATAAAGGAACCTGTGGATTTTTAGCCTAGCTTAAAAAAATCATGCCACAACTCTACCTGTCACTCAACGGTCATTTTAATCTGTGACATCATCACTATGGGCGTGGCTGGAATCGAAGCGAGACTGCGTAGTAAGTGTTCAGGTACAGGTGAAAAAAAACAACATTATCGAGTGAATTTTTTTTTATATGTATAATATTATATTTTTAAAGAATGTGTCTGTAATCCCTTCAAAATAAAAACCAATGATGTCGAGTTTGGAGTCGTATTTTGGACACTGGCTAAAGTCGTAACAAGTGTGGCACGAAAACATGTTTAATGCCGCAGCTCTCCTATGCTTAATACTTTCAATATTGTCACTGACTGATGAAGTGGGTGTAGAGTGTGTGTGTGTGTGTGTGTGTGTGTGTGTATTGCAGGAGGCCCTCAGTAGTGATAACCCGTTCATTTGAAGCTAATTGATTAGAATGTCCAGTTGAGAAACTTAATTGCAGCCTCCTTTTAAAACATTAATAGAGGTTAAAGAAGAGATTGAATTATCTGAAAGAGACATGTTGTCTCTGCTTTACGTCGAACAACCAGCTGACCCACTAAACACGGACACTGATTGAGTTTAAAACGGGATCTTGTTGGTTTCGAAACAAAAATAATCGGCTAGTTGTGTGTGAATATTTGTTCATCTTTGTGAAACAGTTGGCAAATAGTTGGTCACTTTTGCTGAATCGTTTCCAATTCCCTTTCAAGATATCTTTAATTGACAGAGTGATTTTAATCCCCATGCTGTCCAGAGATAATTTATAGTAAAAATATGCCATTTTGTCACATTTTAAAGAGTTTATATGTATTTCAAAGATGATTTTCTCTTAAGAGAGAACAAGATTTCAACTTGATTTTATGACATCATTGAGATGGCTTACCCAATTTTTAATTTATTTTCTTTTCCTTTAAAAGTTAGATCTTGTCTTCATTTCGTCGCTCGCAAACATTTTGGACGGTTTATTTATTCTTAATGACTATTTTAAAGTCTAATTACAGGTGTAGCTTTGTTTACTGAATCAAACTAATTCTGGCTGAATCAGAGCTGAACTTCACAATTCAAAGGTGATTTTTTTTTTAAAGGGGAACGTGACCACACTGGGCAATAACTCTCCTCATGATTGTTTATTTGTTTGATATAACATGTCAACACGTCACACAAAGCTGGCCTTCTCCTGCCTATAAATGGGCGCACTGTAGAGTCATTTAAGCCACTCCGATGTAAAATCTCACCTCTTCTCTGTTGGAAATGTTGCAGCGACGGACGGCCGGGCATTAACGCTGTATTGCTCCCGTCCAATCAGGGAGCAGCGGGATAATTAGCGGGCCAATCAGAGCGCGGCGTGGTGCCGAGTGGGCGGGGCTGAGTGTGTGCTGGAATGCTGCCTCCTTGGGAATGTTTTCCACTTTCAATCACTTTTTTTTTCTCCCAGTCCTTCTCACAAGGCGCTCTTTAAGCTCCGCTGTTGCCACACAGAGCAGCCATTCATCGGCTCTACAGTCAGCCACACACACTCCCATGTCGAACCACTGGACAGCTAAACTGGTGAGTTATGTAATTTTTTTATAAAACTAAATTCATAAGATAAAAGGGAATATTTCTTATTAGAGTGCATGCGCCAAGTGAATTTTCGTTTTCGGTGTGGAAAGAAGTTTTGCGTTAATTTTGCTTAAATTAAAATATTCTATCGGCGGATTATTATTTTCTTAATTCTTTCGTCCAAATAGCATCAGCTATTTACTTTAGTAATATTATTGGTCGAGGAATCTAATATTGGTCGTTGGGCCTATATGGCCACATTTAATCCGCTAAATCTCTTAACCTGTTTAGCTTGAAGTAAACCGGGTGGGTTTGTGGGCTTTATTTCTACTGAATGTTTCTATAAAACTTTTTATGGTTTTTAGGTGTAACTGCTTTTGCTGAAACGGATTTCCAGACAGCGGTGGACCGTATTTGGACGCTTTTACGCAGCAGTATGGCTTTGCCTGAGAAGAGTCAGCAATAAGTGGGATCATCGTTGACTCCAGAGATCTTATTCAATCAAATCGATTTAATTACACTGAAGAGTTCTCTCTGAAACATAATTTGAATTCGAGAGTCCTCTTGTCATTAGCTGAAATTAAAAAGAAAAAATGTCCGGCGAGGAGCACAGCCTGTCCGAGGCGGAGCTGAGTCCCGGAGGGTCAGACGATGGTCACTCACTGTCACCGATTCAACCCGGAGCGCCACCCGGCCAGGGCTCACCTCTGACCGGGCCTCCGCCGCAGCTCAGCGCGCTCTGCGTCGGGGATGTCGGCGGGGAAGACGGAGGCAGATCCGGTGCCAAATCAGAGGAGGAGGAAGATCGCTTTCCGATCGGCATAAGAGAGGCGGTCAGTCAGGTGCTGGACGGATATGACTGGACACTTGTGCCGATGCCGGTGCGCGTAAACAACGGAAACAAGGCTAAGCCCCATGTAAAGAGGCCGATGAACGCCTTCATGGTTTGGGCGCAAGCTGCGAGGAGAAAGCTGGCCGACCAGTACCCCCACCTGCACAACGCGGAGCTCAGCAAGACCCTCGGCAAACTGTGGAGGTCTGTATGAGGGCTGTCACAAAGAACAGTGTGGCCATACAGTGGCACATTTCCTGTGTAGGCTAGTCTGTGCGTAAAGGATAAGTGGGTGTAGATGCTGAACTGAAGTGTAACGGTGGGCAAATTATTAGCTCAAGTTGGTTGTTGCTAACAAGGAAAACACCAGGAAACATAAAAACCCTTTTTGTTAATTTGTTGTGTTCCTGTAATGTGGTGTAGCTCCCTTTAAAGTGCGACTCAACCGAGATATAAACCAGCTTAAATGGAGAGTTTACCCTCCTCTTTTCCTCTATTTATCCATTACGCACGAGGTTGAATGCGACAATAATTATAATTTGCTAACATTTGCTATCATTTGCTAAGAAAACACTTTCACATTAACTCAGAAGGCGTGTAGGACTTAAAATCGCTCCTTGTTTTTCTCCCCCCAGGCTGCTCAACGAGAACGACAAGAGGCCATTCATCGAGGAGGCGGAGAGGCTGAGGAAGCAGCACAAGAAGGACTACCCGGAGTACAAGTACCAGCCCCGGAGACGCAAGAACGGCAAACTAGCGCCTGCTAGTGAGTCCGATAGTCAGGGGGAAGGGGAGGCCAGCCACTCCCAGTCCCACTACAAGACCCTGCACCTGGAGCACAACGGCGGGGCTGGGTCTCCCCTGGGTGACCTGCACCACCACCACCACCATCACCACCATCATCCTGCTGGTAGGTGGCTCACAGGTTCTGAGGGGCATGATGCTTGTGTTTTTTTAATTTTCACATTTAAACAGAACAAAATTTAAAGTAGAACTTAAAGGAGACAAAAACTCTTTGTTGTACCTGATGTCAAAGATCACCTGACCATGTTGTCCCTTCTCCTCTTTCCTCTAGGTCAGGGTCACAGCCCGCCCACACCCCCCACCACCCCAAAGACAGAGCTCCAGTCTGGGAAACTGTCCGATGCCAAGAGGGAGGGGGCAGCAGGGGCGGCCGGAGGATCAGGGGGCTCCCGGGGAGCCCTCGGGGTAGGTGCCGAAGGGGCCTCTGGTGGCCCGTCTTCATCGAGCGCTAAACCCCACATCGACTTTGGCACCATGGACATCGGTGAGATCAGCCATGAGGTGATGTCCAACATTGAGCCGTTTGACGTGAACGAGTTCGATCAGTACCTTCCTCCAAACGGCCACCCTCAGAGTGCCACTGGGGCCGCCACAGCTGGCTCCTCGGCCTCATCTTACGCATACGCCCTGGCTGCTGCAAGCGGCCACACCGCCTGGCTCTCCAAACAGCAGCAGCAGCAGCCTCAGGCCTCCCCATCTTCCTCCGACCCCTCCAAGGCCCAGATCAAGAGCGAGTCCGCGTCCGGGAGCCACTACGCCGAGGCGTCGTCCTCCCCTTCCTCGGGCACCCACGTCACCTACACCCCGCTCAGCCTCCCTCATTACGGCTCCGCTTTCCCCTCGCTGGCCTCCAGGGCTCAGTTCGAGTACGGAGAGCATCAGGCCCCCGGGGCGTACTATGCCCACTCTAGCCAGGCCCCGGGGCTGTACTCAGCCTTCTCCTACATGGGGCCTACACAGAGGCCTCTGTACACCACCATAGGAGACCCCTCCAGCGTGGCCCCCTCCCACAGCCCCACACACTGGGAGCAGCCTGTTTACACCACACTCACAAGACCCTGAGGGAGAGCGGCCGAGGAGAGGGAAATATGGGAAGTGTGTGAGTGGATCTGTGTGTCTGCGGGTGTGCAAGTATGCAAGAGTGTACCTGTGTGTCCATCTGAATGTGTGTGTGTGTGTGTGTGTGTGTGTGTGTGTGTGCCGTGCCATATTGATGTTATATTAGAAGTTTTTACTTTTTTAGCCAATATAATGCAAGACGCATCCACGGGGCCTTACAAAAAACACAGCCACAAACTCACACAATGTAAAGTGTGAAACAGCCAATCAGAAATTAAACCAACCTTAACCAACGTGTGCCATCATCAGTTTCTAAGTCTGGTTGTGTATACATGATTGTAGACGAGCAGGAGTGAACAAACGTCGCATTGATGAGTGACTCTGATTTGACCCAGACACGATGGGCTTCGACTGACATAATCAGATTTTATTAACCAAACTAAAGCTGATGTTTTGATGTTCTTGTGTTATTTTATATGAGTAGTAAGTTTATTGTCGTTGTTGATATCCTAGGGTGTAACTTTATTGATTGATATTACACTAATACATCTGCACCACTGCTTTGGGAAAAGCATGTTTTGTTTCAATGATCCCTGGGTGTTTTTTGGTGGCCAGAAAAGGATAATTGCAACCTTTTTTTTTTTTTGTAGATAGCACACTCTGTACTTCTGATCTTTCATTACATTGACTTTACTGAACTGAAGAAATAAGCATTTAAGGGGAAAAATAGGAAAACGAGAGGGAAAGAGAGCTCTTAAAAATGCATCTTATTCAGAGTCTTGGACACTTACCTCAATTCTATTCATTTTGTGCCAATAGCAAAGCAGAGATACGAGTTTGGATGCCTGATTAAATAATGCTGACGTTACTCCAAACATTAGAGAAGTGAAACTCCACTTTTTGTGTTTTAAGTGCCTAACATTTCGCTGATTCACGTCTGATTTATCCATAACTGAGTTAAAATCTATAAGTACAAAGTCTCAACCAAATCTCTCCAGATAATTGGCCAGCTTTGGGTCCTGCTTAAGGATTAGAATCACATGTACGACCGTTCTGCACTGCATGTAGGCCAAAAGCATGTTACAGTTTATTCCTATAATGTGCCCAAACAGCCCTCTTCCTCCTCCGCAATGTGAATAATGGTCATTACCACAGGCTTCACCTTTATGAAGTGATGCATTCTTTATCATTTTATACTGACCCTCTTTCTATATTATTTGTATGTAAGTAATAATGCATCGTGTGTCACACCTTTGCTTCCTCCATTTTGTATAATTCTGGATAGTTTTGTAAAGTGTTTGCTATACATTCACTTGAGTATTTTGCTTCCATACAAGAAAAGCAATGTTGAAATATTATTGTTGTCATCTATTAAATCAATTTATTTATAAAAAAAAAAAAGTGTAAGAAAGTTATTTTATGCAGCAGTGATGGTTCAGAGATAACACGGGAAGTAATTAGCAAGTGAGGGGTGTAAAAAATAAATCATAAACACGCTGCTGACGTGTGAACTGTAATAACAACACAGTCAGCGCCCCACCAGCCTAAGCTGTTTTGTGTGTTTGTGTGTGTGGTAGGCTAAAATTGACTACTAATTCCCCACATTTAATCGGCTGGGGACTGCGTGTTACTATGTAAGACAAAGAGAGCCATTCAGCGAGGCAGGGGGACAGAAAGCCAGAGAAGGGGTGGGTGTAAAGGGCCAGAGGCAAGGCCAATTTCAGCTCAGTAACCCGCGTACACTTGGACTTTTGTACATGGCTTTCCTTTCACTCTGCTCTCTCTCTTCTCCACCTGAGGCTCTCTCCCTACTTTTGCATTCAGCTGCTGTAAAACCCATAAAATGGCATCCAAAATTAAAATGTCAAGTTCAATTTACGGGCAAGTTGATTGACAGAGATGCAAAAAAAAGATGATCATTTATAAAATGAGGAGTGAGAGCTGAAGTAAATATTTGAGAAACAGAGCACAGAGAAGTCCAGACTGGGGCAAAGACACACCTTTAATTACACTTTTTTTTATGATAACCT
Organism: Semicossyphus pulcher; assembly: GCF_022749685.1. Taxonomy (NCBI): domain Eukaryota; kingdom Metazoa; phylum Chordata; class Actinopteri; order Labriformes; family Labridae; genus Semicossyphus; species Semicossyphus pulcher. The sequence goes on from NW_027211681.1 coordinate 10,771,744, forward strand.
GGACCATTTAAATCTAAGGGATTATTAAACATTGAGAGAATCATCATCATCAGGAGGTAATGGTTCTTGAAATGGAAAGACACTTAATACAACACAAAAAGTAAATAAAAGTTAAATGAGTGATTTAAAGATACCAGCTGTATGTCATGTAGAAGATATTTACATGACATACATAATGCACTGAATGGGGCAATGAATCAACATAAAGATACTCAGCACAGACTCCAGACCAGCTGGTGGCGCTAATGCACTAATTATTTTAAAGCCAACGAAGAAGAAGTACGTGACGTCATTCCAGGGGCGCCAAATCTGCAGCACAGAAACACAAACCAGAGTTACGATAGTTCTTTCACTGTATTAGGAGGTAAGAATTCGCTTTTTCATGATTTCTCTTGGTGTAAATACTTTTATATTTCCTCACAACAACCATTACTAAACGTGTAAACAGGAAACATCTGTTTATCCTTGTAAAACATGTTAGTTTGAGTAGTTTTTATCGTGTAGCTATCAGCTAACGTTTCAATTCTTAGTTAATACAGTACAAGTAGCTAACGTAACAGGTTAACAGATGTAGTAGCAATTCAAACGTCCTATTTCAGGTCTAAAGATAGGATACATATTTTATCTGTGTCGGTTCTCCCTCTCAGCCTGCTGTCATGGACTTGAGCCCCTTTGAATCAAACAACTCGGTCAGCTGCAGGCTGGCGTCTCAGATCCCTGACATTTGCCGGACTGAGGACTGCTGTCTGGGTATTGATGAGGCAGGCAGAGGGCCTGTGCTAGGTATGCTGTTAATTTTAATAAAGATAAAGAATAGGTTAACCTTGCCATATAGCAGTTTAGCACTCACTGCTTTGCGTGATATGTTGATTACATACAGTCTTCATGTTTTATGATTCAGGGCCCATGGTGTATGGGATATGTTTCTGTCCGGTTTCCAAAAAGGGAGAGCTGAAGGACTCGAAAGTGGCAGGTAATACTTTTAGTCATTATTTCTGAAGATGGCGGATAGAACGATGTTGCAGACTCTCTCCCTCTCTCTCAGTGTAATGCTGTCGTCCTAAAGACTCTTAGATAAAGTTATTAAAATAGATATAATACCATCTGTAACTTTATAAACACATGCATTTTGTCACTCCCTCATCAGATTCAAAGACTCTAACAGAGGCAGAAAGAGAAAATCTCTTTGAGAAACTGGATGAAGCCAAAAGTTATGTTGGCTGGGCTCTGCAGATTCTCTCTCCAAACACCATCTCAACCAGCATGTTACAGAGGTATGCGCCACATACAGTGTCATGTATGTAAAATGCACACACATTATTGTTTTTTTTATAATAACTCCCAAATAATGTCTTCTTTTTAAGGACAAAATACAACCTCAATGCCCTTTCACATGATACAGCAATTGGTTTAGTACAGTATGCTTTGGACAATGGAGTACAACTCACAGAGGTAAGTAAACAAGTGCTTTTTGACGAATATAATAGTGTGGGTAGATATTCATAAATTATACTCTAATGTAGTCGCCTCAGTGCAGGATCAGTTTTTGAACCCTCTGGTTTTCTGCAGGTGTTTGTGGACACAGTCGGCCCAGCAGAGAAGTATGAGGACAAACTGTCGAAACTGTTCCCAGGTATCAAGGTGACTGTGAGGCCAAAGGCTGACTCACTCTTCCCCATCGTCAGTGCAGCCAGTATCTGTGCCAAGGTTAGTGCAAACAACCAACTGGACTTCAGTCTCATGTCATTCTTTTTTTTATTCTTACAGTTTCTTACCCCATATTAAGAGCGAGAGCCATTACTTTGAGTCATTATTGAAAGTTTGTTGTGGTCAGAATAGTATAGCCAGCGTTTGTTTTTCTTCTTAACCTTTAGTTAAAGGAAGCAAATAGCAAAGTTTAATGACAAGTTTAACTATCTTCTAATTTATTGTGTAGCCTGTTTATTAAGTAACAGCAGTATGGATCCAAATCCCATTTTTCATAGTGACCACATTGTGTGAACAATATGCGCTTGGCTTTATTCAATCTTCGAATATGTCAATCATACCTCTGTTTCTAAGAAGCAATTTAGTATTTAGACATTGAATTCAACAAAGTTCATTCTTAATGTTAAAAATATGTCTTGATCATGTAATTGTTTAATATTGTCCTTGCTCTTTTGTAAGGAAGTAGTAAATACTTTTCTAATGCTGTTCACTGATTTTCAGGTGGCCAGGGATCGTGTTGTAAAGGGGTGGAACTTTACAGAGGACCTTGGAGAGATGGATACTGACTACGGCTCAGGATATCCGAGCGGTAATAACAACAGTCAAAAGCTGTACAATACTTTCTTTTATTCAGATAAACTGATATTAAGATTTTTCCCCCACTGCTTTTTTAGACCCAAAGACTAAAGCCTGGCTGCTGAATTACCTGGACCCGGTGTTCGGTTACCCTCAGTTTGTTAGATTTAGCTGGAGCACTGCCCAAACCCTGATGGACAGCAAGGGTGTGACCGTCCACTGGTAAAGTGCTATCACACTTTATATATAAAAAGTTATTTAAGGGAATTTTTGAAAGAACACCATCCGACTCTCTGCTATTGAATAACAGGAACTTGGCTGATAACAATTTTCAGTAAAGCATCGTATTGTTTCTTGTTTCCCAGCTTGTCTGTGTACGTCATCTCACTTTTTAGTTTTGCATGTGTTGAAACCACAACCCCCCTGATTTACAGTTCACGCTTAATATCTGTGCAAATCATTTGACTTTTAGAAACCAGTGCGAACCACAGTGCATAACATCAGCCTGGTGCTATTAAATCTTCTCTCAGGGATGATGATGAGGAGGACGGGGAGAAAGCAGCGCAGCGGCAGAACAACAAGTCGATGTTGTCCTACTTCAGTGCATCAGCTGGAGGTAACGTCCAAAACCCGACCCACCAGACACACCGCTTCTTCACCGAGCGGAGGCTGAAGAGCCTCAACACTCTCTGAAGACAACACAGTAAAGGACGAGCACATTTACAGGAAACTAAGATTTTCATTCACAGCTCAAACAACTGAGTCTTCGGCACAGACGTGGATGGACTTGGACAGATTTGTGATGTTTGTATCACATATGAGGACTTTTCTCGACATGTCCCGTTTTCATCATTTTTATACATAAAAATAACGTTTAAACCTCATGTTTTGCTTCCTTCAAGCATTTGTTAAAAACATGCGGAAGAAGCAAACAGGCGTTGTTGGAGTGTACCAATCTTTAATGCCAATACTGCCCTCTGGTGGCCAAATAACAAAATACACCAGGGCTCGAAAAGCATTCTCAGTGTTTGATATGAACCGTGATGGGTCCCAACATGAGCATGTTATTTAAGAATAGTAATATTCTCAGTGAGCGGCTTTTGAACTTGACAGTTTTCTCCACTCTTCGTTCAGTGAAAACCTCAACAATAAAATCCAGTACACAGCCATTGTAAGGAAACTGCAAAGTCTTGGTATTCTTTAAAATAAAGGTTTATTTCATATAATTTGAGCTTCTATTAACTTCTGTCTTTTCAAAAGTTGTGGTATAACAAACAAGAAAGCTCACATTGTAATCACTGTCACTGAATGACCAGCATATAACACTTTGAACTAACACGTCTATAGAATCCACAGGTGTGAGGGAATAAGGTTTGATGGTAATACTGCATATTGTTTCCCTCTTTAAATACCAGAGTTGCCTGTGTTAACCCAACAGAGCATTGTTTGGCGTGGCATTGAACCATCTTGAGATGGTTTCCAAATGCTCATCTTCTCAGAGACTCTCCAGGTTTTCTCTCCACTTTAAAACTTAAACACACATGAAACACAAATCACATTTACACAAACACAAAAGGCAGCTTGCTAAGCGAGGTGTTCAACATTTCATTATAAAAATATACTTCATGGACTTGCCTAGCTTACAAAGACTACCTAAATAATATCCATCAGTCCTCGTCCTTAGTTCATGTTTGGTTTGTGTCGAGACTCTTGGATCCTCTTCCCACAGTTCATAGCCAACGTGGAGACCGCAAACGAGGACAGGATCACAATCGAGCTCCCCACAAAATGAGACGACGCTCCTCTGGGGGCCGCTCTCAGGGCTCTTCTGGCGAAAGCTTCTCTGTCGAAGGCTGCAGGGGCGGTCACTGCCTCGGCCACAGGTTCCATCGTTACAGATGTTTCTTGCAGAAGCCTGACGTCCACGAGCTGGTCTCTTTGTCGAGTTTGCCTCGGGTCTGCTGCAGCCACGGCAGGAGGTGTCCAGATCTCTCTGTCTGAACCAACAGGACGCAGGGCTGGTATGTTATGGTCTGTCTGAAACCTTACCTGATCCCTTCCTTTACGGCCATTTATAACCTCCCAGGGCTTCCCATCTAATCCCTCTAAGTAACCTGGTCTCCTACTGCGTCAATGGGATTAAAAATAGTTAGCCCATGTTTTTAAGAGGACTAAGGTTGTGATCTATTTCATGTAAGACTGTCTCCTTTAATTCTATTAGAACAACTCCAATTCACCGTGAATGAATGGACTTGTTTATGGGACAGGAGCTTGCTCACCTTCAACAACTCTGGTGTGTAATACCTAATTATAAACAGGCATAAACAATGATTACACTGACAGGCGAGGCAGTCATGAAGGATATTTTCACACACCCTCATGTCCTAAACAAGTGCTGCATTTGTTTCTCTTCATATCCATCTGAGAAGCAAGTCCTTTACTCCTTCAGTATGCTCTTTATACATTTTAGCATCTCAGAATAACAACAGAAATATAAAACAGAGATTAATTATCTCACAAAGAAAGCCAACATTTTATGACTGGTTGTGTTTTCCAAAAGAAATAGGCCTTATGAGTCTTTGTTGACAATGACGACCAAAGGGCTCAGGAGGTGAGGCAGATTAGAACTTCATATTTGGCAGCTAGTTAGGTTTTCCATTGATTAAGGGCTGTGATTGATACCTGAAGAGCTGCCAGAATAACAACGTAGACTATAATCCAAGTTGACTCTATTTATCTGGTCCCCTCGGATGATATAAGAGTGAAGACACTGAAAAGATTAATCACGGTTCCAGACTGATCGGGGGAAAGAACAGTTTATCTGATTAAGAAATCAGAGACGGTTACACAATAAAATAACATCTGAAAGTTCAAATTAACGTCCTGTAATAATCCTTAATCGCTTTATTGATTACCGCAGATTCAGTTTGTCAATCCAGTTAATCTTAAAGTAAAAGTTTACATAATGCACCATTACGTTGACGTAGATGTTAATACTTTGTTCAGTTAAATAAAAGAATCTCCATATGTTTAGTCTAAAGCATCAGACATTTCTTCATATCTTCAAAGCCAAAGTTTAGATTCCCCGAGCATGTCTTTCAAAGTGTAGTGCAAATACTGAAATAACTATTTACTGCATTTATAGAGGTTTCTGATTCCTAATATTAAATAAGATTAGAGCCGAACAATAAGAATAATGATAACATGGTTACGATAAGATAAGATCGACCTAGACAAAGTAAAGGACAAGGATAAAACAAGTGATAGAAAAGAAATGCAAGCCAAAAGACCACAATAAAATACAAAATTATGACATAAATAATGAATATATACACTATGTACACATTTCACTTATCGTAGATGGTTACGTTTTTGCGCAGAAAAAGTGCACAGTCAAAAACACACGTTGTGTAGCCTGTTGATATGGTCGTGGATATAAGTGAAGTGAAATATTGCAGAATAAAAACAGAACATGAAAAGTAATTCCACAGACATAAGTGCATGTTCTGGATGAGGTGAGAAAGATGTAGAAATATATGAACCAAAGTATGAAGGATGTAAATATGAAACAAACAACCCAAATGGTTTATCACTGTAGTTGTTTATTAGACAATAATGGAAAATATCTCCTGGCTGAAGCCTTTCAAAGATCATTTGCTCCTTGCTCCTGTTTTATATTACTTATTATATATAATTTGCTTTTTTGTATTGTTAATCTTGATATGACGACCTCGGTAATTTTGAAATGTCCACTTTCATTATTTATGAACATTTGACTCTTTAAGAGTTTAATTAGTTTTAAAAAACTGACAGATTTTTTGAAAGGCAGAAATATTTTAAAGCAGTAAATAAAAAAAATATTTTGTTGATTTCTACAACTTTACAATTCATTTTTTCATTTTTTAACATTGTGTTTCCTTCTAAACATTCCATACTCAAAATGCTTTTACTACTTATCTAAATGGCATCTCCACCTATCCGCAAAGAAGAATCTCAATTGGCACTTTAACACTGTTTTCAGCACCAAGGACAGCTCACCGTGACCGAGCTCACATCGGGTCAGCAGGTCTCTAATCCCTGAGGTTGGGACACGTAGTCCCTGTTTCCTTTCATGGCGTCTCTTAAATGGTGCTAATTGGATTGCACCGATTCTTTTCCACTACTGACACAGAAAGCTTTCATGAATGAATGTGTAGCAACCTCAAGACTAGGGATGAAAGAAATTCAATGAAAAGTTATGAGTGGAATTATGTGTTCTTACATAATACAATTACAACATGTACACACTGAGCAAAGCATAATGCATCCATTTATCAGTCCAAGCTGTATTATATCAGATATCAGGACTGCATAGTTTTCCATCTGCTATTTGTTATTTAAACTGTGGATTGTCTAACATACTGTACAGAAATGAGGTAAAGTAGTCAAGATAATGTTCCTCATTATGTTTCATTCAGTAGAAAATCAAAGATGATCTGCACCATCTTATTAATCATATCAGCTGGCCAAATGTCTTTTGTAAATGCCATCATCTGCGCATGTGACCTTTGAGGACTCCTTCATTAAGCTGCACAGATTTCTGCTTGGCATTTCACGCTGGCTCTGTCACTCATTCTTTTACGTCAAATTCCTCTGTGTGCAGATTACAAAATCTTTCATTTCCTCTTAAGGCATCACTTATGAATGATCACTGATCATGTGGCCATCATTTAGTCTTTAGTATGCGTCACATCATTATATTCCCACGGCTTCTGGCCCCAGTGAAGCATTGTGATTTTAAGCTGCTTCCTATCAGGGGATCAATGGTGTAACTGGTCTCCTCAGACTCTGTTGTACCTGAAGCTCAGATTAAATCATCTTTGTCGAGGCCCCTCAGCTGCCCCGGCGTCTGCCCATATGTGGGCTTATTTTAATTGGAATAGCAGCTGCCTTCCACTTGGTGTCCCTGTTACCTCAAAATGAAAACTGCTCTATAATTTCAGTACATGAGTGGAGGCCTTGAGGTTGCAGCAGAGCTACCTAATTTTATCTTTTAGAAGCTGTCTTTGATTTTTAATTGGCTCTTTCATTTGCCTCTTTTCATGCATTTTTATGGTAAATAGAGACTCAGTATCAGCGCTATGGGCTAAGTCAGTAGAACAGAATACTGCACTGTAGCCAAATAAGCCATAAAAAGGTCCTGGCATGCTATATGTCAACGAATACAAAAGGAACTTGATTAATACCTCAGCTTTAAAGGTGTCACTCAGTGATAACCATAATGTTCATAATCATATCTATTTTACTTCCTGTTGCCTTGTACTTCTTCTCTACTCTCTTTGGTATAAAAAAGGCGTCCTTGTATGTTTTATCGGAGCACCCTTCCTCCTTTGGGCTGTGTATCAGGAGTAACTTTTACTTAATCAAAGGTACTAATGGATGTTCATAATGTCAGCACTTACATACATGAAACGTTAAAATGCTGCCCCAAATTTTACCGCTCAACAGCTCATTATAAAACGTACCTCAACGTGCACACGGACGGTGAAATGACCTGACTAAATGGGAGAGATGGCACTGTTTGTACCCAGCGCCTCTAACATGGGCACATAGTTACTGATCCAGGTCATCATTCACACTATCTCGAATGCGAGAGTCACTTACGGCCATGCTGCTTGTGTAACAAATACACTAACAAGGTTACCTGATTCGCAAAAGTACTGACTGGCTGTCACATTAGTTAGATTAGCCATCATGCCAGAGGAAGCATCACCAGTGAAAGTACAACACAGTCTTGTAAACACAGGCCGCACTATGCACACAAATACATTTTAAAAGAATAAAATACATGCAACAGTTAGCCAAATAGTTTATTAGCCATTACCTTTCTTAGCAACACTTTAGCCCCAGACAGCGGCTATAGTGGCTGGCAAACATATATCAAAACAAGTATTACAAAAATTCAAAAAAAATAAGTACAGATAATGCTAAAAAAAAGGTGAGGAGAGGTTAAAAGATACAAATCCAACAAAATGCTGGGTGAAACTTTCAGTTCCTCTTTAACTACTATAGAACTTTGCCAGCAGGTGTTGCTATAGCAACAGAATGTTCATCTGAAACCAACTGCTGGTGGCAGGAAAGAATCCACAGCACAGATTTACTGCCAGCTAGTTTCATAAACGCTACAGGCCAGATCACATGGAAAAACTTCACTGTGACTTATTCGGCGATCCATCCTGTGAGTACTTTCATAGAAGCATTAGTTTGTGATTAAAAGCTTCAATGTATAATATATCATATACATTACAAGTGAGCGGAAATGCTTTCTATCTTTAAAGAGACAACAAGGCCAGAAACCCACTTAACCAATCAAGCTGCATATACATAATGTCTCCGTGTTGAACTCCTTCCCCTCGTCCCTCCATCCTTGTGAGCTTTATGTATGTATGATGAGGCACTCCCAGGACTGCTGATCATATGCTGTTTTATTTAGAGAAGCTGCTCTTCCCAGACTCGGCTTTTAGCGCAGCTGTAGTCTGTGACCCACTTCTGCACAGACAGAGCTAGAAATAAGGAGAAGGTGGGAGCTGATGAGAGGAGGTGTAGAGGTTTTAAGACATCAGATTTGCAGGACAAGAAGAGGCAATAGGAGAAAGTATAGGGTGACAGTAAGGGCAGATGAAACGAGGAGTTAAGGGACAAAAGATTAGAAGCTTTTGGCAATTTTTTTCACCAAGGAAAGAGAGGTTTGGTTAGATATTGTTGTGGTATATGTAACTCCTTGAATACTATAAATAAAAAGGCAGAACATTAGACAGAAGCTGGTGTTTGACATCTCGGTGTGCCTCACCAGCTTCTGCAAATCATAATGTGCCTTTTGAAAAGGGTTTATGTTGAGTGATGTTTGTGTACTGAATGTAATACTGTTGTATGCAATGTAAACAACATCTGGATTACTTACCACATCTAAGGAAGAAAAGTTGCTCTACTGCTCTGAATGTCTTAATATAGTCATTTTGTGAGGACACTTCCTGCCTGAGACTCATTAGGTTTGGTTTTATAATGCTCTAAGGGGGCAAAGCCATATTAAAAGTACTTCTTTATAAGCAGACGCAGCCTTCAGCCTCCAGGGCATTTGGAGTACATTATATTTTAATTTGTCCATGTTGTTTTGTCCCTGACCATGTATTTAGATCATTATAGTACTTATAACATCTAAAGATTGTACGATGTAGAGCTGAAATTATTAGTCCCTTAAAGGTACTATGTGAAGCAATTTACATTAAGTGCTTTGTATTCCCAATGTGTGACTTAAGTTAAAACATGAGACCTTCCCTGCTTTACAAAAACATCATCGAAGGCAAACTATAACAACAGTGTAGCTTTACTTACCAATATCCTATCTATCATGTCACGTCAATGTTTTGGCCGATGCCCAGGATGCTAGCTTCGGCTACGGACTATGAATGTGAGCAACAGAACAATGACTGCAGGTCACCGGACAGTGAAAAACACTGGTGTTATTCCAAAAAAATCTGAAAGGTTGCACGAGGTACCTTAAAATGTTGAATCCACTGTACTGAGATTGTTGAGTAAATAGAGGGAGACTTCTCTGTGGTTTCTTTGTCTTCTATAATAGTGCTGTTTTTTTAGCTGTTTGCCAAAGCATTAGACAAAATAACCCTTTTAAAGAAGCAACACTGAACTCCTGAGTTTTACTTGATTATACAATCAGTAGTTTAGGAGGTTTTGGTTGGCGGTGACAGCCAGCGAATATAGAGGGGTGGTTCTGGGAGGCCAGAGCTAACTGTTAAGCCTCCCTGAGGTGATGTGGGCCTAAGTTGACCAAACACCGGTGAAGGGAGGTGCCCACTTGATGATAACCCTGTTGATGTGCTAGCTCTGGCTGCCCATAAGTTGCTCTCACTTCTGTCTTCGCTTCCTTCATGGAAATTGGGGGAGTAGGGGGAGATACCGCCTACCCTGGTGGTGGGGGAGGTGAGTGCCAGCCCCAGACAGGGCACCTCACCCTGGCTCTGCCTTCCCCGTCTTCTTTCTAACACACCTCTCTCTACAAACTCTTCTCTCTATATTTTTCTCTTGTGTGTTTAATTCAAATGTGGGGGCCAGTAAAAGCCATGTGGTAGTGGTAGTATCAGCATTGTCAATACCTGGAGCTTTCATGAACGGAGTCTGGGTCTGTTGAAGTCGGCAATGCTGCTTGTCTTGCGGTGGTTGGTTAGGTTAATTATAAGTATTGGGATAAGGGAACAAGGGGAGGGGTTTATTCACTGAGCGCTTATCCTTATCATTAGGGCACAAGTAACGTAGATCACTCGCTCAAGAAAATGATTGTTAGTTGCAGCCTTAAAATAAAATCGTCCAACACAAGGCAATATAAACACCACAAGCTATCACCTTAAAATATCCACAGAGTTAAAACAACACCTGCCCAACATTCCTAAATACAAAGTTACTTTCACAATAAGATTTGTTTTATTATTTAGTTTTATTTTTTTTACACCATGTTTGTCTGAAAACACAGTTGAAGTGATTAATCACGAGGTGTAGACTTAAAATTATGCCTACATGTTACAGTTTGTTTCTGTGAGGGAACACTGACTCCTTTAATCAACCTACACACACACACACACACACACACACACACACACACTCGCAGCAGACGATATGTGAATGCAGGGGGAGGTACTTGCAGTCTATGAAGAGATGTGAGCTGACGTGGCTCTTGTGAGACAGGCTTACCAGGACGGGAAATGGGATTCACACAAGCGGCAGGCATATCCCAAATCCCAGCCCTGCCAAGCCTTTTGGCTGCCGAGAGCTGACCCCATGTGACCTCCCTCGGGGCATCGGTTGAAAAAAGGGTGACATCATTTTTGAGAGCTTTTGCACAGAGCAATAGGGGAAAAGTCCTCCACTGTTATGTTAAAAGTGTGCTTGTGAGGTTCATACACTGCTGCCTCCTCCCCTCTCCAAATCTCACGGCACCTAATGAACAAAAAGGATGTAAAATTCATGTGCCTCCATTAATTATTTAATATTAATAAGAAAAGCAGCACAGGCTAAATGTGCAGGGGAAGTCAGACAAGCTGGTAACTGGGTCACTCTGCGAAACATCATTTCTCACCTGCTGACACCAAAGCACATTTAGTCTTGGTCCCACTTTATTCTAATGCTTTCTTTAGTGTTAAAAAGGCCGGTGCCGACATGTTTGATATGTTCACATTTTAACAAGTTCCCTTGTAAATTACAGGCAGGGTGGAGCTTTGGAAACAGCCATCTGGCACAGACACATTTAGAACATTCAATAGAAGGGTTGTATTGTAGTTTTTTAGAATAACTCACATACTGGTTTGAATAAATGATAGATTAACATTAGATTGTTGGTGGCTCTGGTGGCTTTCCAACCTTTACAATGGCACAGACAATTTAGCAGTTTTAGCTCGAGACTGAGGCTTGAAATGTTAAAAAGCATGAATGACGGCATTGAGTTGCATTATGGGAAATGTAGTGACTCATACAAAAGACTAAAGTTAGAATATCTCAGCCACTGATGTTTCCATTCGGATTAATGTTTAAAATCTGTCTCTTTAAAGTCGCCCACCTTTTATAGAGGTGCAAACTCAATTGCATAGAGTGTTAATGTTTATGATGAAGCTGTCCGGACATAAAGACGCTTTGGCACAGTGTTTGAGGATTGAGATTTAGCGAAAATACAGATGCCAAGAGACTCAGTGTACTCTGTAGAGTCTGTACTCTTGACTTAAAGTCTTCCCTTCATCCCGCTGGCAAAACACAGAAAATTCCCATGTGATTATGAATGATCCTAAACAATATTCTCCATCATTTTTTAGATGATCCGTCATCTGAAAGGCTTTAAGACTGTATGAAGGAAGTTTGGTCTTATTACTAAAGACTCAAATAGCCTAAAAGGGGATATACTGTATATATAAAGTTATTTCTAATTAAAAACTAAATATTGGAAATAGTGTTTCTGCCTTTTTTTTGTCATTGAAAAGGTAAGACATTAATTGATTAGTTCATAGAAATAGAATAAATGTGCAACTATTTAGATGATGGATTACTGATTAAAATAATCAGCATTTTTCAAGCAGTGTTGCAAATATTTGCTGGTTCCAGTATCATAAATGTTTGCTCCTTTTTTTAGTTAAACTTTTAATATTTTTGAGTTTCAACAAGCAATGTGCAGACCTCACTCTGGGTGACGTGTGTGCCTTTTAACTTTTTAAACATCAAGAGATTAATTGATTTTTTTCTTAAAAAGATAATCTGCAGATTAATGGCTGATGAAAATAAGCCCTAAAACCATCACATTCCCCTTTTTAGTAAAAAATGACAGCACTGTTACTCCATTAGATGGGGGAGTTCTCCTTTCACATTTGTGTGGTTTAAAGTGAGAGGCTTGAAGTGGAGGTGGTGGGGGGCTGAGGCTAAACCCAGAGTGATCTGTCAGCAGTAAATCTCCGGGCGAGAGGGACTAAAGCCTGCCAGCTCTGTCTGCTCAGAGAGACGCAGAACATTAAGGCCACGATGCTAAAAGCCACTAAGTCTCCCTCTTGTCTCCCTCCGTCCTGAGCTGGAGCCGGACCAGCTGCCCGGCCTCCAGTGTGTTTTTCTGTCTTCTCATTGATCTGAAGCAGCAGCCACCTTTGATCAACATTCCTCTGTCGTCTTTCTTTTGTTTTACCACGAAACATCATCCTGACAGACACACGCACTGTGTGTACGGCTGATAGACTTTGACCTTAAATGAGTCAGTACAGTCAGAGATCACTACTGCTTGGTGATGTCTTTCCTTTAGTATCGATCAGGCAATGCAATCCTTTTATTGACGATACATCTGCAGGCAAACTCAGTAGGAACAGGACGCTTTACTAAATGTTAACATTAGACCTGCAGATTCAGTGAAAGAGCACTTGAGACTTTTCTCTTTAATATCACCTCGGTGGGGAATTTGTTTCCTTGCCAGCGTTCATTCATTAACATTTGGATCAGGGAGGCTAGTTACTGAAGGGTGAGGAGCTGTGAAATGTTATGTTGCAGTGAATCCCATGTGTGACAGGTGTGATTGTTGAATAATGCATCTCGCTCGATGCCAGTTTTCATTGGAATAGCAATGGAGGCATGACGACAGGCTCTGCTGACTGTTAATTCAGTCAAACGTCAGACACACGTGCAGTCCGTGGGCTCACACAGCAGCGTAAACACATCTTAGCTGAGCACTTTAACTGTGAAGTAACTAAGTAACTCTCTGTGCAAACATTGTGCAAAGGGAACGGATCATATTACTGCAGGTTGGGTGCCAAGTACACAGGATGTGTTTAACATTGAGTGTTTGTGAATTTCAACCTGCTGGTGATTCACTGTGTCTGTGTTTCGGATAAGAGTTGGCCACATGGATGAAATTGTTTTTCATGGCATTGTGTATGTTCTTTCATTAAATAGATATACAGTATATCATAATAATGGCTTAAACCATTAGTTGCTTTATTTGCTACATTTTGCTCCTACTTTAATAAATAAGTAATTGTTGTAAATGTCATTGCTCAAGCAAAAGTGTCAACAGTTTCCATAGTCCCGCTACAAAACTTTACGTCTTTTCTCTGTTTCAGTCAGATTAAGCTATAATGAAATAAAAAGATGGCTGCTGCTCTTTAAGAACAATTCATCGATAAATAACAAAATGTCATTTTTGGGCTATTCCAGTTCATAGAAAACAAGACAAATTAAAGAAATTAATACTTACGTTTTGACCTTTTGTATGTACATAATAGTCCTATGTTTAGTTCGACTGCTTATTCAGCTTTGTTGGTTTTGTATTACACTGTATGTATATTTATATCTCTGTGTTGATTGTTCTGTTTGGCCAGAACAATTTTGACCAGAGTCAAATTACTTTTAAGTATAAACATAGACAATGAAGCTGATTTTTTAAACAAAAAACTAAATATCAAAATGACAAATCCAGTGTTAGCATCAAACAATACAGTTGACTGTGGTGGAACTAGAGACACTCATGGATGGATACAACAATGTAAATGGTGCCATTGCCTTATGTTAAGTATCACATGGTACATCTTATCAGGCTGATATCGCCTGCCAAATCGTTTTGGAAATGTCTCAAAAATCATGAAAAATGCTAATCACCAAGGCCAAGGGGATGTCATTAAATGTATTTTATCAGTCAAAAGTCCCAATTTTTAAAACAACTTTTTTATATGAAGAAGTGAATCAATGAATGCAGCCACTAGGAAAGCAAACCTCGGAATATGTTGCATTATTGACCTATTTTTACGTTAAAAATGACTGAAACGAATACTCCATAATCAAAATAGTTGCCAATTTATCTTCCAACAATCAACAACTAAACTTTTAAGTGTCATATCAATCATACATTCAAGTAAGTCTTTATTCTCAAGACTTGTATTTGATAAACAGATGACGGTGGCTTCAAACATGTAGCCTATGTATAGTATAACCTACTTTCCTAGCTGATGATAATACAGAAGAAAAAAGCTTCTGGTGGCTGAAGGGTTAAACGTCATTTGGTAGTAGGAAGTGGGTGGTAAGAGCTGAGGATGGAGCGAAGCCCGTGAAGCGACCACGGATCAATTTTCGCGAGAAAAGCGATGCTACACCAGAGAAGAAGAGAGTGAACACGTTTTATACCTGTGGGAGCCCAAAAAAACGGACAAATCTTCCAACCAGAGGAGGGAAACGTGAAGTTATCAACCTGCTTTCACTGCCGACGTGTGTGTGAGTGTGTATCTCTGAACGGAGGGACGTATGGACGTATGGAGTCGCTACAGATTCTCATTGATATCGCGTGTTTTTTTAATTAGCGATGAAGCTCTGACAGCGTGTGATGTGTCATATAACCCAGATTTGCAGTTAGTAATGTGCAAAATGCATGCAGTGAACTCCGTGTATACACTGGTTTCTTCCCAGCACATAGACTGTGTTTGAATGTGGATAACATGTAGCGGATTGCTGCAGCGATGTGGTTTGTAGATCGAGAGAGGAGCAGTGAGATAGAAGCATTTTAGAGGATGATACTAGCTTAATTGATTTTGGTTAAGTTAGCTAACTTGTAGTTTTTACGAAATAGTTTTCGGTTTGAGCTGTGATTAGGTATGTAAGGGTGAAGGTGTTTACAAAGTTGAGTGGTTTATCTAATCTGTGGTGTGATAGCCTTCCGCCTGTCAGTCTGGGCTGATGTGAGGGGTTTCTGCTCTGTCTCTCAGCTGGACTTGAGTTCACGCAGTGCACGCTGGTCCCCCCGTGCAGCCTCGCGCTTATTCAGCAGTTCCCACCACAGAGCAGCCCAGTCAGTAGTGTCTTGTCAGCCTCTGCCAGCGGGTGATAAACAGCACGAGAGCGGCATTTTTTATACTTGGTCGTCTTTGATATTGTAGTTTATTTATTGTAACGCGAGAAGTCAGAAAAATAGCAGATATTAGCTGCTTTTCGCTGGGCAATGATGTTAAAAGCAGCTCCGCTAAGATTTTTTGTTCGGTAGTAAACTGACAAGACGTGCTGGCTCGCTGAAATTCACGCGAGAGTGGAGCATCTTCTCGCCCCGTCACCTGGAAACCACCGGAGCCACCAGAACCTCTGACAGGTGTGAACGTGCAACACGCCATGGATGATTCTGGGATTATCCGAAGACGGAGGCTGCAGGTGAGAACTTTTTGCACACCATAAGAAGCTAGTCAAGCAGACATCCCCGTATAACATAGCCCATATGTGTTTAGATTTTATGTCGATATTGTTTTTTTCAAATACCAGTAGGGGCACTTCATCTTTATGAATATTCAGTGTTATATGAGCTGGTTCCACTTAGATTTAAGTGATGTAAATCAATATAGCCAATGTTATTAATTTAACTTAACCATAAAAAACATGTTACACTTTTAGACGTTAAAGAACCATCATTGACCTAATACACCCAGAAATGTCAAAGAAAACCCCCAGTACACACAGTATAAAGTAGATTAACTTCCTTAACATTTTGTTCCAATAAAGTTTTGAATAACTCGTATAAAAGGCAGCAGCAGTAAGTGCAGTTGGTGGCAGACCTGTTTTTATATTCATGATAATATGTATATAAATCTATAATAACCATTTAAGTCTGGCCTACTTAAAGAGACTGAGGAGATTATTTTATATCCTATACATGATGCATGTTAGTCACTTTACTTAGCCCATATCTTGTACATTATAACAGACACAGGAAGGCACTTTTAAGAGCTTCCTTGGAGGCTTTCCTCCGTGTGGTGGGCGCGTTGCGTGAAATTAATCAAGTGAGGCAGACAGGGTTTACCATGCAGAGCCATTGTCTGCTTCCCTGTGAATTAATTTACAGTAAAAGTACTCTGCTGCACATTGTGCCAAGATATTCTGCTCTACATGATTGCTCATCATTTGCAAAATATAGACAAGGAAAATTGGATGATTTCCTGCACAAATAATGTTGTTCGGTTGGTAGAACATCCCAGTAACGCTGCCAGGCTCCGAGTATTCACTCCTACAGGTGCTGCTCTCCTGTTGTAAGGCCGGCTGGATTAAAGCAGACACACAATTAGAGATGTTAAAATAAATGGCTGCTTCTGATGGAGTCCAGAGACTGTTTCATTCTACAGAAAACAGGACTAATTAATACCAGATCTCCATTTGCTGAACTGTACACATTGAAATGACATTTTCCCTAAACTGTATCATAAACACATTTAGACTTTTGATAGCAGGTGTCTTTAGGTGATAATAGTTCAGGAAGAAATAGATTGAGTGTGCTTGTAGACTTATATATGAGGGCTTTTGTATGATCACCGGTCTAAAACCCAGTATTCTGTTTACAATCATAGCTCACTAAGAAAACAAGGAGAAACTATGACCTAAGCATTTTTCTATTTTTAGTTATATCAGCATTGTTGCTGATAAATGGAGACAATATAAATCAACATTTCAGTTCTAGCTGCAACCAGGAAGTATTTCCACTACCTTGTAATCTTTTAGTTTCTTGTAAATTATTAATTAGTTGCCATTCTGTGAAATGTAAAAATATAGAGGAACAGGTGCATCACAAGTTCTGAAAGCCACAGGTGGGACTTTAAAAGTCTTTTATTTTGTAGGATCAACAATCCAAAATGGAGATGTTGACTTTCCATTTGAGAAGCTTAATCCAGACTTTATTAAGTAACTGATTCTGCTCTACTGAGAATGTGTGTAAGTGGAGATGTCCTGTGTGCAGCCGGTTGAGTTTTACACCAACAATATTGCTCCTATCAGGCACAGATCTCATGAAGATTTTTGATATGTTATATATTTATTGAAATTAAAACAGTTCAGTTTGAAAACTAGAAGACATCCAGTCACTGCTGAGCTCGGTCCTCCTTTGAGTGAAATACTTTCTCGAAAGTTACGTGAAGCTGAGCTGTAGACGTGGATATCAACTCTTTTAGTAGAAATGGAGTGCAGGGGTGGCCTGGTAGGGGGGCAGGAGACATTAAGAATGGAATAAAGGTTTAAGTGTAACGCTGAAACACACACACACCAACACACACTCGCCAAGATAGACTCTGTATCCAGCTGACATCAGGCACACACAGACACATTAAAAAGATTTGTTCACTTACCAGGGGAGAGTCAAACTTTTGCTTTTAGTCACACACCGAGTGTGTCCATCTATTCAGTACACTGTACTGTGGCTACACCAAGAGTCTTGTGTGCGTTCCTGTGTGTGTTTGTGCAAAACACTCATGCCTATATGTACATATGAAATCGACTCCAACCCCCCGCCCCGACTCTCCCTTTCCATTGAAGTGGTCGATATCCATATCTCAGACGGAGGAGGTCTAAATGCTGAGGATGTGGCGCAGTTGTCAGGCCCATTAGCAGGACTAATGGTGGCCTAACAGCCCTGTGCGCCCTCAGGGAGGAAGACCAACCACCAGCAGCAGGACGGGCTGAAAGGGCTGGAGGCCAGGAGGGGGAGGGCGGGGGCAGCTTAGACCTGAGGCAGACAGCAGCTGTGGGCTACAGTAGACCCCATTTAAGTGGCTATTACAATATCTAGATCCCTTTACTGCCTGGATCTACTTTCACATCAGAGAGGAGAGGAGGGGAAAGGGTTGTGTGTCTGTGTGTACATGTATGGCATGTTTGTGTCTCGTAAAGATTTCTTCATTGTTCATCCAAGCATGTGGACTGAAAACAATGTGAGCTGGAACCTTTAAATGAGTATCATTTAAAATACTGAAACCTAATGAGTACAATCTTTAAAAAGAAAATGCTTTATTACTTTAACATGATGATGTATGGGGGCGGCTGTGGCTCAGTGGAGTCAGTTGTATCTCAATCGGAAGGTTTAGGGTTCAATCCCTGACTGCTACAGTTACATGTCGAAGTGTCCCTTTGATGTATGAATGTATAGATAGATAGATTGATCCCAAACTGGGAAATTGTGTCCTTACAGCAGCAAGTTATCAAAGCGAATACAGCACAGGAGAAAAAAAAAACCCAACCCAAACTGGACAGAAACTAGATAAAAATGTTCAGCACAATTTTTCATAGAACAATTATTGTTGTACTTATTGAGATCGTCTATACATCCCGTCAGCAATCAATAAATCAAATGCTCAGACATAAAAAAACACCTAGTACCTTCGGCTGTCGCAGGCCTCTAATAATAACCCTCTCCAATCATTTCCATGAATAACAACAGCATCACCCCCAAAGCTTCATATGTTTCAAGTGACAAATTCTTCAGGGCTCACAGTGATTATGACTGGAACAAGAAATGTCAGGAAGCTAGGCGATGAGTGACAAAGTCAACACAAGGAGGACTTTGGGATGGACCTTAACGTTGGAAACATCCTAATTTACTGGCAATCAGCATACTGTAGGTTTCGTTTAACGTTTCTCAACCAAACCAAATAATTATTAGTGTGTCTATAGTACCTAACTTTGTCGCTCTATAATAGGGGTGGCTGTGGCTCAGTGGCAGAGTTGTCGTCCCTCAATCGGAAGGTTGGCGGCTCGATCCCTGACTGCCACAGTCACATGTCGAAGTGTCCTTGGGCAAAGCCATCGAGTATGAATGCATAGATTATTAACTCTCAGATGTACGTTGCTTTGGACAAAAGTGTCTACGAAATTAAATTGTAACACAGTAACATGATAACGTCACTTCTACCTTTGCTTCTGTCATAACTAAATTGACCACTAGAGGGCTTGGTCTTCTGCATGTAGACGGATGTTTAAGGGTTGAAATGGTGGAGGACAGCCTCTTATTTGGTCACTTGCTGTCAATCATTAATTCTGGTTCCCGTCCCTCTCCCCTCTTAATTTGTCTCTTTCATTTATAACTCACTTATTCTACAACTTCGTCTCCTCCTTAATCCAGCCAACTGCCCATGTGTCTCCTTTTCTAACCACCTTCTGTACTTTCAATCTTTCATTCTGGCAACTCCACATGGCACAACTGGCAAACCAATTCCAGGTCATGACATTTGGCATGGGGGTTGTCAGTGTAATTACACAGGAAATGGATTACGATACTATACGGTGCATACATTCAGCAGATGTTTTTGTTTAAATGACTTACTTTTTTTTTTACCCTACAGGCAGACCATTTTTTCTTGCTTTTCATTCTGGCTTCTTCCTTTCTCTTGCTTTTTTTTGGCTTTTATTTGACAGTTAACAGAGAACACATACGTGAGATATGAGGGGATGTGACGTGCAACAAAAGACCTCTGGTTTTAGTTTTGATAATGTCATACACAACTGTTCACATGTCTACTTTTGGCTCTTAATTATCAGCTGTACACATACAAATCAATGACAGAATATTGGACTGGCTGCAACAGTTCTTTGCTCTACAAAACAAAATAAATTAGATGTCACGAACAATAAATAGAAACGAGATCAACCGCATTGATTCATTTTTTTATTTGGCTTGAGGCGACTGTGTGTCATTGAGATGCGTCGTTTCATCTCTTGTTAGGACGATCCTGTCATCCTAAGCAGCTGTATGTGTGTGCGCAGCGTACTTACACTTAACCCATATGCTCTTACACTCTCACACCAAGTCATACAACATGTCTCACCCAGATCTAGCTGTAGGAGTATTAGAGTACACGACACACACACACACACACACACACACACACACACACAAGCATAATTTGTCCAATATTTTGTTCTGGGCAGTGTGCCCATTTCCAATATGCTAAGCACAAGGGATAAGAGTGTGATCACTGCAGAAGATCCAGCTCTCTGTGCCAAGTGCTGTCACTCACTGCCATGCCCACTGCTTTGTTCTGCCTCACACCGTCCTTCTGATGTCAGTTTTATTCAGAAAGGGGAGGTTTTGTACTGAGAGAGCAAAGTGTACATCAAAGCAACGGATCTGGGACAGAATATATTTGGGAATAGCTTCAAATATTTGAACTCCTTCAACTGGGCTTCAATTTTCACGCCAGACGCCTCTGAAGTACCAAAGCTTCAACCTAAAACCCCCAAACAGACAAAAATGGATGAGGTAAGAGAAAAAATGCTCTAGATTAAAGTTAAAACTGGATCCATTGAAACAGGAAGGTAATATAGGTCAGAGAGTGAGTCATACATTTCAATGAGACATTCCAATACTTTAGACCTCAGCGTAATGACCAGTGAAAGCTTTCAAGGAAAATGATTAAGCTGCAGAATGCACTGCGTGACATTTGCCTCACAATCTGCTGTCAGTTTTGGCAGCAGAAGCACAACAGAAGCCTCATGACTCGGCCCGGAGCAGCAGCATATTAACATTTTTCTTTTCTTTGGTTTCCAGTTGGCCTTCGGTTCGTCCTCGGGTAAATATAAACCAAAACTAAAAAAAACATGGGAAAACCATGTGATAGCCTTTCTTCAATGGTCAGACAGAGAAAGTTGTCTCATATTGTAATCTGTTTTAAACAGTCCTCATGCCAAGCAAAGCACTGAGGAGAACATTAATAATTTGTGTGTAATGGATTTAATGTGTAAAGAACGTGTTTGTTTATTTGGTCAGACATATGAGCCTGTTTATACTGCCTTATAACTGCAAAACCACTTATTTTATTTTATGCCGCTTGAAGATGAGATCTTAACTTAAATCTTTTCCCACCTTTTATCCCCAAAGTGAAATGTCACATCAAAACATTTAAAACCTACAGAAATAGTTGGTGTGTGTCTGTGTTTGTGTTTGAATGTTTTTGTATGGGGGAAGGTGAGAGCAATGGTTAACTCACTTCTTAAAATGAGCTAACCTAGCTGTTATTACTCACATTAAACAAGCTAACCTAGCTGTTATAACTCACATTAAAACAAGCTAACCTAGCTGTTATTACTCACATTAATCAAGCTAACCTAGCTGTTATTACTCACATTAAAATGAGCTAACCTAGCTGTTATTACTCACATTAATCAAGCTAACCTAGCTGTTATTACTCATATTAGAATGAGCTAACCTAGCTGTTATTACTCACATTAATCAAGCTAACCTAGCTGTTATTACTCATATTAGAATGAGCTAACCTAGCTGTTATTACTCACATTAATCAAGCTAACCTAGCTGTTATAACTCACATTAAAATGAGCTAACCTAGCTGTTATTACTCACAATGAACAAGCTAACCTAGCTGTTATAACTCATATTAAAATGAGCTAACCTAGCTGTTATTACTCACATTAATCAAGCTAATGTAGCTGTTATTACTCATATTAAAATGAGCTAACCTGGCTGTTATTACTCACATTAAACAAGCTAACCTAGCTGTTATTACTCACATTAAAATGAGCTAACCTAGCTGTTATTACTCACAATAAACAAGCAAACCTAGCTGTTATTACTCACATTAAAATGAGCTAACCTAGCTGTTATTACTCACATTAAACAAGCTAACCTAGCTGTTATAACTCACATTAAAATGAGCTAACCTAGCTGTTATAACTCACATTAAAATGAGCTAACCTAGCTGTTATTACTCACAATGAACAAGCTAACCTAGCTGTTATAACTCATATTAGAATGAGCTAACCTAGCTGTTATTACTCACAATGAACAAGCTAACCTAGCTGTTAATACTCACATTAAAATGAGCTAACCTACCTTTTATTACTCACATTAAACAAGCTAACCTAGCTTCCACCAATGTCTCTGTCTTGTCACTGTCAGTCTGTTGACGTTTTCTTTTCCATTCACTGGCTTTAAACACCACCGTATTCCATACTGTGTTACGTTTATTGTTTACTTCATGTGCCGTCTTCAGTTTTGTAGATTGCTCTGTCGTATACTTCAGTTTTTGCATCGTTTAACCTTTATTGCTTTCTCTCCACTGTTTTTCTTTTTTTCCTTCTGTAAACAGACCAACGTCAAATTTAACAGACTTCTTTTGGTGGATTGATATGATTACAGTTTGTCTTCCGGTTTGTGGGATTAGAGCCGCATCCCTAGCAACGGTCTGTTCTTCATAGCAACAGTCTGTTATCGAGAAATAACAGACCTTGGAATGCCGTTATTATCCAATCAGAATCAAATATTTAACACAGCTAATGTTATAAATATGTAATAATGAAGACTAAAATGTTTTTTAATGTTAAGCATTACATAAAATGGTTCTCTAAGCTTGTGATTGCTATTATACAGTATGTCATGTATCGTCATTTCACTTGGCTTTACAGAAGATGATTCAATAATACTTCTACCATCTTTCCGCTACATGTCACTCACATGAGGTCAGAATCAGCACAGACAGTGACGATAGCTTCTTTAAATGAAATAGAAATTAAAATTAAAATTATTTGATCAGATATAAATATGATTACACAGTTAATCATCTGATTGTAGCTGCACTCTGGGGTATAAAGTCAAGCACAGATGAGGCTGATCCATCCTAATGCAGTGACTGAGGAGAAATGCAATCGAAGCATTGAATCAGAGGTGAAATAAGTTGAAACTGAAGCTCCTTAGCTGCAGCTAATGGTTGTTTTGAGCATCAAAGCATTAATCATTTTTTTCAATCAATCAATCCATTATTATCCAGTCTTTAAAATGTCTAAACTGTGAACATTTCCCATCATTAAAAGTTGGCTCTTGCAAATATTTGGCCCCATAGATGAAATGTGTTGGCTGTATGAGGGAAGTCTTCACAGATTTAGTGCAAGATTGACACTCTTAATTCATCCACGGATTCCAAAAATTAGTCTCTATGAATCTTGTGAGAAACGGGAATCAAATCTAACTCCGACTCTTGTAGAAAAACTGATTTCAGGCCACAGGTGCTTCATAAATATGTTTTATTTGTCTTTGTAATGTACTTGACTGTGAATTACAGTCGTCTAGCATAAGTGCTAAATGTACACTTTCTCTCATTTCTTGACACAAAATAAACTATATTAGGGCTTAGAAATCAGTATATTTATAAAAGAAGTTAAGAAGCTTTATGTGTTGCAAGGAAGTGAAGAACAATATGGCGGTGCAACTTCCCTCTCAGCAAGATGTTTAACAGAAATAAACAGCTTTGCCACCCTTTGAAACACGACATTCAGTCTTATTAAATACTTTCAGTGTTTTTTCATCCTTACTTTAATAACATTGACAAGTTGCATTTTTTATCATAACTATAAATGGAAATCATATTACATAATTTTAGTGAGATGATGTAAATACATGTAACTGATTGTATTCAAGAGGCCTAGGATGTCATCTTGTATAAATCACAGGCCACTGAATTGAATATTATATTAATATAGTATATATAATATACTGCTGTACAGCTGTCCAAAGAATCAATATAATAATGTATGATGAGAAAACTTGTGACTTACACCCTTAATATGTTAATGGTGTGTAACATAATTGCCATTGTCTGTCTTTCTATACTGCACTCTGTTGCATTCTGGTCTATGAAGTACCACTTCCAGCATTTGCAGTGCCTTAATGATTGTACATATGTAAATCATTTCAACACAAGCTGTATAAGTCAAGGCCTATGTCACAAGCAAAGTGCATTTTGCTGAAAACGTTCACAGGTTGTGACTGAGGAGAATTTAATTCCAACATTTTCTGGACTGAGCGGTAACATGGCAACAACTCATACAGTATCTGTCTATCTGACAGACAAGGAGAGGGAGCAGGTGTTGAGGGTTTTATCCATTAGCCACCCCTATCACCCCATACACGCACACACACACACACACACACGCACACACACACACACACACACACACACACACGCACAAACGTATATGAGACTCCTGCGGGCCCTCTCTGACTCACCCTGGCCAAGCTCACTTCCTCTTGATGATGTAACTCATTAGCTGCCCATGAAAGAGCTCACTATGATGGGTGATGTCACTCCCATTGAAAAGAAAAGTGATCACTTTCCTTGAACTGTTATATGTTTCCAGGCCATTACCAATAAGTGTATTTTAATTTTCCATGTTAACAGAATAGCTTTTGGATAAACACTTATTTGCTTTCTTTAAGAGTGTTTGAAAAGATTGATTCCACTCTTTGTGCTAGTTATGAAGCTATAGCCAGGAAACAATTATCTGAGCTTAGCATGAAGACTGAAACCGGGGAAACTAGCGAACTAGCTTTTCTCTGACCACATGTTAAAAATATGTTTAAAGTACCAGCGCCTCTCTGGCTTATTAGCACATTTGATCTTGTTTAATGTGGTCTACAACTATTACCATTAGATTGACAGGCAACTGCTTTTTATCAATCAATAGTAACAGCACATAAACTTATGAAACCATATTGACTTTTTAACCTTTCTTTTTGTATCCAGATTAAAGGATTAACCAGCTGTTTTGTCTTAATGCTAAACTAAGCTAATTTGCTTTGTCCTCCACACGTGAGGATATGAGGACGACATGAGGATAATGATAATAACCTTTATTTATATTGCAATTTTCTTTTACAAAATGCTTCACAAAAAGCCTAAAATACATGAGAATTGATCAATTAATAAGAACAACTGTCAAAGAAATAACACTGTGTTTAGAAAAGAATGTTTTAAGATGAGATTTAAAACCAAAGAAAGATTTATGCAATCGGAATGCATATTGAAAAGGCAGGTGGTAATATGAATATACAATATGAACATATACATTGACCCAGGGGAACCACATAAATAGAAAACAGTAGTGGACCTATGATTGACCCTTGAGGAATGCCTTGGCTAAAATTGGACACAAATTAGGATGTTTGGATGGTATCAATTTTCTAAACCATATCTTAGAAAGTAATTTAGATCATTTTTTGTTGAGTTATTCCTTTAATGACCCGTCTGTGCAGAGTAGCGCTTGCTTCCACATTCATGTGATTACTGCACCAGTGCTCCACGTGTTCAATCTCCAAGAGGGATAATTATGATTATGATTTCTGCGACGTGCCTTTTGGAAGATATTACAATGCATCTTTGCAGCACAGAAGGGTTTTATGCCGCTCATTGGCTCCCCATAGTTTTTATTAAATGTGAGTATTAGCGTCTCACAGTGCTGGAACGTAAATCTGGTGAGTTTGGGGAGGAAGCTTGTTTTGAGATTGTTTGGAGACGAGAGCTCCGGCTGTCAAGTCATGTTTCATCAGATCGACTTTGTTTGGGTTTGTAATGCTTGTTTACTTATACAAAGACAAAGAGATAGACTGTGTGTGTGAGATAGAGAGAGACATTTCAGCACTGCTCTCCTCTAACAGGCTGAAATCCTTCTCTGGAAAACCCATTACAGTCTCTTATTTTTCCTCCCATGTTAGTGTTTGTTTTCAACCTCGGGCCCTGCGTGTTTGTCGCTTGGATTCCTTTCATCTCTTTGTCATGGCCCTTTGTCATTAAGCCTTCCCACATGAAAAGAGCCAAATGATAATATCTTTTTAACGGAGCCACTGGGCTGTGGAAAAGATATCTGGATAAGCAGCGCAGGACATGCTGACAATAAAAATTGACGCTAACCTGATCATACCTTAGCTGATCGAATTGGGAATAGATTGGCAACAAACGCCGCACAGATTCATCCCAGTAGGTTTTAATCACATCAGAGTCCTTGCTGTTGTGTCCCAGTGTCATAAATATAGCATCAACATGTTTTTAAATTGACTTTGGCTCCACTCAACCTGGTGATTCCTGTAGCTCTGCAGTCTCTTAGCACTTAGGAGGGATCAGTTTTCAAACTGTTTTCCACTCGAACAAGAGGTTAACAGAGAAATCACAGAACTGGCTGCAGATGAATCTCATCCTACACAATTATGGGATGAGATCAATGTTCTGTCATCAGATGAATCTTATCCTACACTTCTGTTTTAGACCATTTTATTGTTTTATTATCATCAGTTTTCTTACTGGTCAGGAATTTCTTGTTCTACTCTTTTTGATGCACCAGCATATTGTGTGATTACAGTTCAACAACATTTCAGTGATGTGTGGAATGCCAGAATTATACACTAATGATGCTATGGTGTTACTGTGAGATTCATGATTATATGTGGGGTCAAAGCAAAGAGGCAAATGATTCTGCTTCATAATTTGTTAGATAACATTAGTTTCACATCTATGAAGTAGAGATGAAACTTTCACTGGGCAAAGCCATGTAAAAAAGACGAGTGTCCTAATTGATTTAAACGTCAGCCCGACCAAATGTGTTCCGACTTATTTTTTGGCCTTTCTGTTAGTAAATCTGTCGAGATTTGATGGTAAAGCAACAAGTTTTTAGGAGGCAAATTGTAATCATTTTTTAATTCAAGACATATAAGCAGTTTCAGTGAATGTAAAATGCAGCGCTCCTGAGATAAGTCCAAGTGGACAGAAGACCATTACAGGGAAAGATGGAGAATTATTTTTCTGCTTCTCAAACGTTTTCTAATTTTTTTCCTCTAGTGTTTCCCTTTTTTGTCAAATAGTGGGTATTTTACCTCATTAGGCCTGTTAAAACCCTTATAACAATATATTTATAAAAATGTTATGTCCACACTAATCTGTGACAAGGGGGCACAAGAACATATTGCTTCACTTCAAGAGTATAACCTAAAATCTTTTGGCATATGACCTTATGACCTGAAAGAGAGGGACCCACTAGGTTCTAATTACTCAGTAGGAGAAAGGGAAAATAATATAATGTATAGTGTACATGATGTCCATAACACTCTGGGATTCACTCAAATATCAAGTTTTGTTTCTCTCATATCATTTGTCTCTTATTTAATATACTTCTCACTTTTGCAATAACTCCAGAAGTGTAAATATGCTACGTACGAACAGACATGCCGAGGATTTGACCTTAAAGAAATTAGATCTATACAGGACTGTCTATATATACCATAAAGCAACTTTAAAAGGAAGCATCAAAATAACAGAAAAATATTCAATCAAAATTAACTAGAAGGGGGGCGTTGGTTTAGCTCAGTCGGTAGAGCATGCGCCCCAGAGGCCACAGTCCGCGTCGCACTGATAGCAGGCTCAACTCCCGGTCTGCCGATCACTTGGTGCATGTCGTCCCCCACTCTCTCCTCCCAACATTTCCTGTCTGTCTTCAGCTGTCCTATCAATTAAAGGCAAAAAAGCCCAAAAAATAAAAAAGGAACTAGAAGGGATTTTCATAAAGATTCCCTGTTCTTCATTAAATAACTTATTAGACATTTCAATATAATTGGTTAAATCTGTGTCAGTCTTTAACTTTAATTGTTGCTGTTAACAGTGTTAATATTGAGAGATAATGGGTTATTATAATAATTCCTATTCATAATCACACTTACAGTACATAATAATTGTTTCCACAAGCATATAAACTGAGTCCCTCTGTCACAGATTGCATGATGTGTAAAACTAACCACACTCTCTCTCTCCCTCTTTTCTCCTTCTCTCTGGCCTTGTCTCGTTCTCCCCAGAAGGATCTACCTCTGCCCCGGAAAAGTAGCAGGTAAGTTCACATTTATGCAGGTTTGATTCTCTGTATGCGTGTCCAGATAGATACATGCTGTGAGAGACTGTCTCCAGTTAATATCTGTGCCCTTTCCCAAAATACAGGTGAGTGTGTTTGGTTGTTTTTGGTATTTGGCAGACAAAGAGGGAAAGTGTGAGAATTTGATTATTCTTCTGGA
Organism: Semicossyphus pulcher; assembly: GCF_022749685.1. Lineage (NCBI taxonomy): Eukaryota > Metazoa > Chordata > Actinopteri > Labriformes > Labridae > Semicossyphus > Semicossyphus pulcher. The sequence continues at coordinate 10,800,167 of NW_027211681.1, forward strand.
AAACTATGTCGAGACATAGGAATCCTTCCTTAGCAATTATATAATATCCCCAAATCAATTCTGCATCTTGCTGTACCTCTTTTCCACAAGGTATGACCTCTTAAAACAAGGCAGGCTGTTTTCTGTGCTGAAATAAATCCACAGACCTGGAAGGAGGAACATTTTTCAGCAGTTGGAGTCCTTCCAGCTTTGTTAAAGGAAGTCATGGTCAAGTAATAGTGTTTTGCAGTGGGAGCCTTGTCTTCAGTCTGCAGCATGTTCCAGCTTTGCGGGAGCCCTTTCACTCTCAGAGCGTCAATCTGTTGCACCAATGAGCTGTGCAATGAGAGTTCAGCAGCAGGAGAGCCGTGCTGTGACCTCCATGGCCCGCATTGTTCTGGGAAGGAAGAGGGCTTTAGAGAGGGGTGAGGAGAGCAGTACATGATGTGTAACACACATGAGTTAAGCCATCACATGTACAGAGCAGCATGTTACATGTTGTTTTACACTTTATGAAAGGAGCAACTTAAGAAGATATACACCCAATTTGTCTAATTCAGACTGCTGATGCTTAATAATACGTTTTGCTGCATTTTTACAATTAATAAGGACCATGGATTTTTTCCCTCAGCACTTTCCATTTAATTTTCTTGACCAGGCACACTGGATAATAATAATTATTTGGCCATGTGAGGATAGACTTTGATAGATTTGAACCTTAAAATGTGAATCTACCCTTTAAAGAATCAGACAGTGGATTACAACTAGAAACTTAAGCCTGTAGGACAAACTGACACGTAATTAATCATCTTCTTGAACTTATTGGAGAAAAATGAAACACTTTTACCACCAATCCACTTATTGTTCACACCACAGTGTCTTGATGAAATATGTGCCTTTAAATGGTTCGGTTAACCTCGCTGACATCTAATTACCTCCCATTGTTTGAAAGCGACGCTTTGTAGAGAAAAACATGGAAGTCATAAGCAGAGCGATTTAGGAACAGATCCTCTCGTTGCCTCACGTCAGCTTCTTTTATGGTGCTCTTCAATGAAATGATTTATGGTAATCTTTGAAATGGCAATGTGAGAGCCAGATATTGACATTGTTGGGCAGCTTCAGAAAACATGATTGGCTTCTCAGAGCCAGAGAGACATTTAGTTGGTCTTTCCACATTTAGAGACTGAATTAGAAACCTCTCGGGTCGTTTTCTGTGCTACTTAGAAAAGAGTGGGACTGAGTAATCCTGAGAGGTTTGACATGTTTGAGTAAAATATCTTGATTTATGCTACAGGCATGTTAAAACTGTTACTTTTCGAACAATTATAACAATTATGGCAAAAAACGCACAATATGGAACCAAAAATGATATTGCACATGCAAGCTATGCTCTTGTTGTGTCTCTGTCCATGGTGCTGAAATGAAACTAACCTCTCTTTCTTTCCTCTTTACACTCTGTTTGTCTCTCTTTTAAAAGCCTGAAAAACACAGAATATTATTATTTTTTTAACATAGAGTCTGAAGTGTCATTAATTTTGAAGCGTTTGTCTCTGGCAACGTTTCTTTTGCTACATCTTAATTACTCTTAATTTCTCCACAATGTCCTCTCTTTTACACAGAGAAACTGTGAAATTTCTCGTCTACTCTTAAACTTTGATTTGGAGAGCCTGAGCTGGCTGCTGCTGCTGCTGCTAAAAGCACTTCACAAATCAGGCAGAATTTTGGAAAAAGACTCTTATGTCAGCTGCAAATGCTGTCTGAAAATGCCTTTGAACGTGGACAGGGGGTGTAATTTTCCTCAAATGCTTACACTTTGCCATCATCATTTGAAGTGTTGAAATCCTTGAAATTTTTCTGAAATTGTTGTAGTCTTGGGACTTTTTTCTTCTACTTTTGGCTTGCCCAAATTTAGTTCTGTGTGAGCAGTGAATCATGGTACCCTGTCCTACTCTGTATATCTATAAACATGCATTTTAACACTAAGGGTGCTTGCAGTTCAGAATGTAGTAAAAGCGAAGCATGGCTTTAATAACCTTTATTGAGCTGTGGTTCTCTATTAACTTCATTCTTTATTCGTGTGTGTGTGTGCTCTTTTTAATATTCTGCCTGCGTTTCACTCTGCAGAGGTGCTGTCTGCCAGCATTGCCCTGATGCTGTTAGCTTAAACATGCCCGGGTATTTAATGTGCATGTGCGTCTGTATCCACGTGTAATCATAATTAACCACCTTCCTCAGTTTGGACCACATGCTTTTGTGTGTGCGTTTCTGTTTTAGTGATCTTACCATGCAGCGTGCCTGTGTGTCCCTGACCGCTGTCGTCGGGTGTGTTTTGTCCATGACCTCTGACCTGTATGGCGGGGTGGCAGATGTCACAGCATGACGTAAAGGAGACACTGGAGCTGCAGGCTCACGGTCAGCTCCCTCTGCTCCATGCACTCAATGCACCCACCCCTGTTGGATTTTCCTCCACACATCCTCCTGTGGGGGGAGCTGGAGTCTTGTACTATTGGCATAATGAGAATAGAGTGATCTGAAGGACAACAAGGTCACCAAATACTGAAATGAGGTTAAATATGCTGAAGAAAGGCAGAGACAAAACTCCACTTTACACACAAAAATACACACCATGTCGTCCATATGATATCATGCTGCCGCCCATCCCTGTCTGTGACCCCCCACAGTGTTTCAGTGATATCACCACCGCCCTCTTCCCCCTCCTCCCCGCGTCTCCTCTCTCCCATGTATATTTTATCCATCCAGACTCCCACATTAGAGACGGCATCCATTATTGAATTACTCCCCTCAGCACTACTGTGCAACTGTCGCCCCACGTCAGCTTTAACATTTGGTGGATTCGTTTCAAAGGGAACGAGGGAGGGCGCACACACATACAGAGAAATGACATCTCTCTTGGCTGGCCATTGCAGGGCAGCTTCTGTGATATCTAGGCCAAAGAGACGATGCCAGAGCTCATCCAATATGGCATTTTACATTGAAAAATAGAAGAACGTCTGAGTGTAGCTCGACGTGCTTTTTAAGCAATAAGGGTGACGTAAAACCAAGAGCGTGTTAGCCATCTGCCAAACATTACTCTCTGTAGCACATGCATTCCTACTGTACATGTAAATATTTTAAAATGCATCACAAATATACAGTTAAATAAAAAAAAGGCTCAGTGATTTAACTATTGATGTCTGTAGTCTCTTACAAAGATAACTGAAACAGGAGTAAATTGTGCATTTGTTTGGGTCTATTTTCAGCTGCGGATTAATACACATTTAGTTATCTTGTTACAGTAAAACGTGTCTACCTGATTGGGAATTTGTCACCAAGTGCAATAGTGGGGTTTATAATGTGACAATAACGGACAATTTGTATATATAAGTATATTTTTCTTTTTATCAACAAATGTAATGTATCGATCCCACTGTCACACATTCTCTATGCAGCCTAATATTTCTCTTTTCTCTGTGCTCCATCATTATCCTCGTGACATGATCCTTCATTATAATCAACATGGATTATATCCCACATGAGTTAATCTCACATTTTTCGTCCTGCTGTCCTTGAACACCATATATGCGGCTGAAAATAGTCCCCAACAAATGCACTATTTACCCCAGTTTGAGCAACATTTCCTTAAAACTACAATGCCTAGCTGTCTTTAAAATTAACTGCAATAGGTTATTTTTTTATATCCTCAGTAGGAGTTTGTTGGCAATTGTAAAAACATGTATAAAAACACTTTTTGGACAACAATGGGGGTCACAAAGGATTTAACTTTAAAATGCAGCTTTTGCTTCTCAGTTTCTTAAACGTTAATGCCCTGTGGTTTTAATAAAACCAGCGCCGGTATAAATGTGCTCGTGAGCAAGATGTACCACACACCGAATAACACACACTCACACGTGCAGACACACTTGCGATACCCTCCCCTCCCCTCCCTCTGTCTCTCCTTTCCTCTGTCTTGTCATTCACATTAGTGTCCGGTTCACTGCTCCCTCGTCTCCCCTCCTCTGATTGGCTTTCACTCTCTGCCCTGCATTCTCGCTCGCTTTCTCCCACATGCTGCTTCTTTCTCTCATTCATACGCTACATACCTGCATTTTTTCTTCTTTTTTTTCATCTTTCTCTCTCTCTCTCTTTTTCTCTCCACCCCCCTCCCCCCTCACTCTGTGGCTCTACACTTCCTGGCTTGGCACGATACCCTTGAGAGAGAGCAGCCACACAATCCTCTCTCTCCTTCTGAGCGGGATGCTCGGCAGCCTGTTCCCTCTCTCCTCTTCCTCTCTCCTCTCTCTGTTCTTCTCTTGTTTTCTTAGTCTGTGACACATCTTCCAAATCTTTCTCATCATTTCATCTCTCTCTCTCGCATCCACGCATACTCACGTGTACAGTGTCGTGGCGAGACGTCGGTGAGTGTGCGAGTGAGGCTGACATGCCGGCGTGGAGCGTAATTGCTGCCTCTTGACTGCTGGTGTGTGTATGTGTTCATTCCTCTGTGTGCAAGTGTGGAGGCTCAGCTGCTCTCATGTTCATCTGCCAACACAGCCTCTGCTACCAGCAACATGTTTCGACGCACAAAAAGGTAAAAGGCAACAATCTGTCTCTGTGCAGTCTTTGTGTGGTGCCCTCGCTGTTGTTGGTGTGTGTGTTGGTTCACCGGAGGAGGTTGTTGTGTTTTTCCATGATGTGTCCGATGTCCCTGCCAGCTTCCATGCTGTCTCACAGTTGTCTCCCTGTCTCCATTTAGCTCCAGCAATATGGTGTGTGTGCTCGTGTGTTTGTGTGTTTGATGTTTTTAGAAGTGCGCGCGCGTGTGTGTGTAATGTGATTTTGTGCGTACAGCATGTTTTTAGATCTGATAAGTGCATGCCTGTAGGGCTTTTAAAGTACGTCGAGGTTTGATCATGTGTGTGTGTGTGTGTGTGTGTGTGTGTGTGTGTGTGTGTGTGTGTGTGTGTGTGTGTGTGTGTGTGTGTCTCTAACAGTGTGTGTGTGTGCTGTTAAAGTCATAGCCTTGCTGGATTTGTATTTATTTATATCCTTGTTGAGCTTCATTGTCACTATGCACAAGGATGTGCGCCAGGATTTAGTGTGCCTTCTTAGATTATGGCTGGTGACATCTCTTTCACACACACATATGTGGATACACACACACACACTGGAAGGTATGTGTGTGCTTGGCCAGCAGCCTGTGTGCCAGAGATAGCATTATGAAGTGAAAGCATTATTGTCAGTGTCCAGGGAGTGCTTGTGAAGCGGAGAGCCAACAGTGGGCAGAGCTGGAGTGCTGTCTGCCTGGCAGAGGTCCTCGCTCTTCTTCTTCCTCTTCTTCACCTCTTTCTCTTGTTTCCGCCTTCTCTCTCTCGCTTTCATTTCCTGTCCCCAACCTCACCTCTCTGTCCTCAATCTTTTCCTCTCCTCGCAGTTTTCACTCGCTTTTGTTTTCCTCATTTCTTCCCTGTGGCGCTACTTATTTCTGCCTCTTGTCCTCATTGACCTCTCCTCTCTCCTCCTCTCGCCTCCGCTCTTCTCTCCTCTCCTCTTGTCCCTCCTGCGGTGCTTCATTTTAGCTGTCTTCATCTCGTCTGATCACCGGGGGATTAGTCTGAGTCGGCACCGTTGCGCCCACTGTGCGGGGAATGAACAGCAGGATATTCTGTATATGAACATGAATAAAGCCTCTCCTCTTTCACTGTCAGCCACCATGCAGTGTGTGTGTGTTTTTATGACAGAGGACTTGTGTGTGTGTGTGTGTGTGTGTGCGCGCACGGGGATATTTGTGCTTGAGCCTGTAGATGTGTTTTTGCTCTCTAGTATGTTTACAGTCTGTATCTTTGTGTGTGTGATGTTATTTCCACATGTCTTTTCCACGTGTACATTTGCCTCTTCAGTGTGACTTGATGTCATACTCCACTGGGTAGAGTTGTTTACATTGTTAGTAGTGGTTGGACTGGAAGGTAGGATTGTTTTCTCTCTTGATTAGTCTGTTGATTGTTGTAACATTTAACAGAGAGACCGAACCGGATCCGGATCCGACTATTATTTGAAAGCTGGGACCCAGACCCATGCAGAACCCAGAACTGTCAAACCCGACCCTGGCTGCGCGGAACAGACCCGATCAGCACCGACTTCACAGCTGATTAATATTAACAAGTTACCGTAAATCACTTGTCAAAACCAATCTTGACAAATGCGTGGCTCGTTTAGAAGCAGCGTTGCCGTTTTGTTGCATCTAGCATAATAAAGATAACTTCGACTAGCTGTCCTGTGGAACAATGATAATGATTACCCTTTGTCACGGCGGCTAACGTTAGCATTACTAGTTTGCTATCATCCATGTTGTTCGAGTCTGAACTGTGATCTGACCCTTCACCTCCTGAGCAAAGCCGGAGCGCTCGCTCGGCCAGGTCATTGGTGCCACCTTGTGGCTAAAGCTGCACTTTGCTTGCACTTTCTCTTTCGTCATGATCAGCGCTTTCTAATCACGGCCGGGTCTTCCCAGATCCACTTGGGTATTACACAAAATGTTGAACAGACCCGACCCAGTCCCGACCCGGAACGGTTGCCCACATAGAACGTGGACCCGAACTCCTCCGGGTCCCAGTTCGGGTCATAGACTGTATAAAAAGATGGACGACATGACAGCTCCCTAAAGTGAAGCCAAACCCTCTCTATCGCCCCCTGCTGACTGGCTGCAGTATAGGTCATAAAGCCCGCCTCCTCCATGTTAACAGATGGGACATGAGTCAAACTATAAAATCTAAATACATGGCCGATACATTTTTCTCAGACATGGTTTCTGTCATTATAGTTAGTTCTTATCATGCTGATTTACGTCCAAGTGTTCATTTTTCTGACAAGTTTATTTTTAATTAGTTATTTGATGCTGTCAAAATGATGATTGACTGATAACAACTTTGTCAATAACAATGGTGGAGGTGAGAGTAATCCTTTTATTTTTTCGAGGGTACAATTGTTTTCTTTGAATTTCCTTGAATAAAATCAAATATTATGCATACAAAGTGATTTAAAACAGACTTAATGGTCACTACCAAGGGAAGCGGGAATGCCACCTGACAACTTTTGTAACCTAGCAACAGTAAGCGCCGGTGAGAAGCGCTCTGAAATTGAGCTCGTCGGCGCTGCCAGCGCAAAAAACTCTGTTAGTGGACACAGGGCGTAACAGTGATTGTTGTACACAGTTGTTGGCCAGTGTTGGTTTTAGAGAGAGGTGTTTTAGTTATGTTTATTTTTCAGGCTTTTTGCCGTTATTCATAGGACAGCTGAGGAGAGACAGGAGGTGTGGGGAGCTGAGAGCGGGGGGTGACATGCACCAAATGACCGGCAGACCGGGAGCTGAGCTTGCGACGACACCACAAACTACAGCCTTCAAATGACTGTAAAGTTAAATGAACAGCTCTCTAAACTGTTGTAACAACAGCTTTACATTATAACCTCTATGGAGATTTATTGCAGGCAGATCAGACTGCCTTAGTTTGAACCAGGCGTATCTATTAAGCTGCCAACTTATAAGAACTGGCATGTGACAACAGATAAGTAAAGGAGAAACCACACATTTGTGTTTCTCAAAGTTAGTTATTATTTGTTGTTGCTGAAACTCTGGTGTTGTAGCAGCACTAGCGTGGAAGATTTCCAAACAACTCCCAGCCCAAATGCTGAGTTATAAATATCATCATTTATCCCTGATATTTCTTTCCTTCTACTTTTTAATTATGTTGCTCTCTCTCTCTGCTGATCTGTATTGTGTATGTGTTTGTGTGTGCATTGTTTCATTTGTGTGCATGTTGTGTTTTCTTGGCTGGCTCTGGCAATTAAGAGAGGTAATGCTTTGTGCCCACTCCCAAACAGATTGAGCTGAAGGAAGGCAGTAAAAAAAAAAAGAGGCAGTAAGAACGAGAACGCGAGGCAGGAGACGGAGAGGAAGAAGAGAACGGGCCGAGATGAAAGGCTGAAGCCCGAGGTAGAGTCTCAGCCTACATTTAAGAGTAGACCACCGGGGGTTAACAGAGCCCGCGACGATACACTCTCGCTTCTTCCTCTCTCACTTACTCAAAGGTGAACTCCTTTTGTTGTGTTGTTTTGGCTCCTGAGATCATGAAAGAGAGACTGGGGAGGAACGGGAGAGGCAGCGAGGGACCGGAGCCAGATGACAAACAAGCAGGAAGGTCTTAGTGTTTCTTTCTGCAAGAACATGAGAGTGCATGTTTATCTCCCTCACACAGCACATACAGTATTATCCCACTCATACATATTCTTACAGTGTACACGATGCACAGTGCAGATGATCCCACTCATGAACAACACACATCCCACTCGCACGCAGTACACATTGTTGATTTATGTAGCCTCTTTCATTTTCCACACATCTCCTATTACTTAAGGCGGCTGTCGTCTTTGTGGCAGGTAATTCGGGTTATTTTAAGCTTCATTACTGCCTACATTATGATGATGGACCTCAGAAGTAGGTACAATTATCTACTTTGGCTTCTAAAATTGACACACTTTCGATGCAGCACGCACTCAGCTGTATTATGGCTCTTAAATGTTACAAAATGAAGGCGTTTTTCTCAGATATTGTTCACACAAGAAGAGGTGAGAAACAGGAACATGCTTATCTTCCTCATGCAGCAGCAGATGCATAAAGCATGCACATAGTCGGATCGGTGACATATATTCGGGCCTTGCATTGCTTGGCTGGTCCTTTTTAACGAAGGAGCTGTACAGCAGAAGATAATATAGGAAGAGAAAAATCCTCTCCATGCTCTTCTCCTGTTGTTTGTACCATGACAGCGCCATCTGTTCCTGGCTGCTGTTCAGGCTGGCCTTAACCAAAACACACAGACTGTTTGGGGTTTGTCTTTGATATTGCAGTGACATGATAACACACATACAGTACAGCCGCTAGTTTGAGGACAACCTGGCAACATGAACTGCATGTGAATGCAATTCAGCCTCCTGAAGCGACTCATTTTTCAGATGGTCATTTTTCAGATGAATGTAAATGTGTTTAGAGGTGATACTCAGGCTGTGCATTTAGGTTTGTGATTAGAAGGTTTACAATTTATGCAGATGACTCTGGAGGATGTGAAGCAGTGTCATGCTGTATATGAAAAATCGGTGCCTTTTTGAACCCTGCTTCCTTACATGCAGAATAATTGGGAAGGTTCATAAGAGTGTAAGAGCAGCACCAGGCACAGATTATATCTGCACATAGTTTAGATACTTAGGTATGTCACACCTCTTCACCTTTCAAACAGAGGAGGAAAGGTTGAAGACAAATAGAGTTTATGTAATTAACTTACAGCTAACTGAGCGAACCGCATCCAGAGAATTCAGTTGAAGAAGCCACGTAGTGTAAGCAGAATTAAGGTTAAAGTCTAACTGTTGACATGCTGACGCCTAAAAGCAGCTGAAACAGCTGTTTCTAGGAGTGGGAATCTTTGGGTGTCTCACGAGACGATTGATTACTATTCTTGGGCTCACGATTCCATTCAGAATCGATTTTTGAATTAGTACATGCTTCAGGATCGACTCCAGTCCTCTGTGAGCTAATAAAGGCTGTGCGGCAAATAATGGCATGAAAGCGCACGTTGAGACGGAAAAAGAAGTTTGTAAAAATCGATTTTTTGGAAGTTATGAATCGATTCAGAATCTTAGAAACTAAGAATTTTTACATGAATCGATTTTTTTGCCCACCCCTAGCTGTTACAGTGTCACTGGATAGCATGTTCCTAAATTTCATGGTTAATGTTTTGTGCCAGTTCAGGCTGATTCTGATGCCGTCCCTCTGATTCTTGCTGGTATATACAAACATATCAGCCATCTTATCCTGGCATAGATTACTGAACCAGTGTTTCTCGTTCAGTTATCTACACTGATCAGCCATAACATTATAACCACCTGCTTAATATCGTGTAGGTCCCCTTTTTGTCGCCACCTTCTTCCATTGCTCCGTGGTCCAGTTCTAATACTCACGTGCCCATTGTAGGCAGTGTTGAACAGGGTTCACAGACCTCCTACTGTTTTCTCTCATCCTGCATACCATGTCACTTTATCCCGTAACTGTCACTTTAACTTGTTTATCTTGTTGCTTACTCCTACATGTATGACAGCTCTATTTCATTTTTGTTTATTTTATCTATTCTTATTTTTGGCTGACCGCCGGCTGACCGCTGACTGCCTGACCCAGCCATAGACTGACTGACTGAGCCATAGAAAGAGAGAGATGCAACATCGCAATGGCGGATCATGGAGCATATTGGACCTCCACTGACGCAACTCTCTGTCTATACGGTCCTGGATACTTCGTTCGGGGAGTAGGCGGGGCTGCTCCTCCGCTGTCCTCACCTACGTCCGCAGCGCGCACCTGCTTTCAAACACGTTGTCATCGGCCTCATAAGGACAGTCCTTGTGACACATTGCCCACAAAAGGGCACATTGACCTGATGCGGTCAGCCACATACTAAGTTTTGACCTAGTCTTATTGTATATTTACTTACTTATCTCATCTTAGTACGGGCACCCTGAGTGGTCTGCGGTTCTGCTGTGAATTCACTGATTGCGGTTTCTCTTCGATAGTTTTCCTCTTCATACGTGATAATACACTGAATGTATTTGGACAAACAAGCAATTTATTGTTAAAGTCGAGGTGAAATGAAAAATGTAATTTTAATCCTTTTAGATCATATCCCCGGTAATATTGTGAATCTATTTGACAATATAGGCCAAAAAAAATACAGAAAATCCATTTCTTCGTATTCTTATATCAAAATCATTTTTTCTTCCTGTAAAACTAAATTTCACGCGTGCTTACGTAAGTTAGCACCAAACAATTTCAACCAATCAATCTGCAACATTTAGCCGCAGAGCACCAAGAACGCTCGGTCAGTTAGCTAGCTACTGCGCTGTGGAGAACGTCTGTCTACGCCCACTTCTCAAAGATCAAATCAAAACCCTCTAATGATATGTCCCGCCTGCACGTCCTGTTTCACTCGGAAATACGTCACGATACGGAAGCTAGATACTCTCGAAATGCCGTTTCAGCTCGACTTTAACAGTTAATTGTGATTTTGGCATCAATCAAGAGTTTGATAAATTTATGGGAAGATTTATTGATAATGACAACAAATTAAAGTGGTTGTGCTACTGAAAAGCAGTCCCAACTTGTTCCTCAACAAATCACGACACATTGCATGCTTTATTTTTTTGTCTAATGTCTTCAAAGATCGAAAAATACATCGTGACTTACGTTTGCCTTAGATTGGCTGGTTCTCTCAGAATGTTAAGTTATCACAGAGCTTAAAAAAGTATTACACGCACACTGCAAAGTAAAAAGTCCTTTGGTCACAAAAAGTCCCCGCTGTTTATGTACAGTTGAACCATCAGCTGGTCCTTGAAGCCTGTTTAAAACCATTAGTGTCATAATTTAAAGTGTGGTAGTATCACGCCAGACACTACATTGGGTTAAACGAGTCCTGCCATCTCCATTCTTGCTCTCTTCTCAGAGAACGAAGCGGTGCCCTGGCTGAATCCATATGCATTATCCATAATCAGATTAAATCATTTTTAATGTCTATTAGCCATGCTGTGGGACTCTCCACTCATGCTGATGAGCTCTGCGCCCTGAAGGAAGTGTTTTATTCTTAGCGGTGATGGATACGGATCATTTGCTGTGAATAAGGTCACGTCAGGAACAAAGTGTAATGTCATGATGGCGGTGATTCAGACCGCTCCTCGGGTCTGCACGTACAGTGACTGCACAGAGCCGAGATAATAGCAGTCACCAAACAAACACGAGAAACGAATGCAGACAGACAGGAAACCAGCAGATGAGGTAGTGATAATGATACATACTTCCTCACACTGACACAACTTCCTGCTGCATCACTCTGCCTGAGGATACACTTTCACACCTTTAGAGGACATCTGACAACACCTTCGACTGGAGAGAAGTGATGTGACCAAAATAGACGTCTGGATGTTGTCTCTATTTTTGTGCTCGACTGTGGTGTGTTTCAGACCAGTGACGCTTTGGCTACTCTGGTATTGAATACAGTCTGTATATTTCTCTGGGCTGTTTATATTCTGCACATTCTAAACATTGTTAAATCAGGTCTGATTTACGGGACTGATATTTAGTCATATTTAGTTTGTGCAGTGTAGCAACCACGACCAAGTAATTAAACTGTAATACATTATATTTTATCTTACACATGTAAAACAAAAATCTTAGCTTTTCAACAATATGTCAACAACGAGTTTATTTATGTTCTTGTGGAGAGTTAGACGAGAAGATTGATACCCCTCTCATGTTTGTCCATTAAGTAACTGAAACTAGAGCTAGCAGACGCTTAGCTTAGCATAACAACTGGAAGCAGAGCAATATAGTTTGCTTGGCTCAAAAATCCACCTGCCAGCTCCTCAATAATCATGACGAGATGTATCACCTTAGTGTAATCTGCACACAAACAGAAAGACTCCCTGTTGTTTGTCAGGAAATACTCGTAGCATAAAAATTGTAAATTGTGTTTTCATATTTCTGTTTATGTCCATATTTTACCAACAAGATTCAACATGTTATGTTTGCCTTAGATGTGCTGGTGGGCTTATTTTTTTACTTTCAAATAGAGCAGAATCCCTACCTTACCCCTGCTTGCTTTCTTTATGCTAAGCTAGGCTAATCACCCCCAGGTTTCTGGCTCATATATAGCATAAGGTGCTTCTCAACAGCAGGAATTGATTTAGCCCCTGAAAAGTACTTTCTAAAGGTCCGGGAACTTTCGGGGCGGGGCCTGCAGTTTCTGATTGTTTCTGAGTGGTCGAGTACTCGCAGCATTTTATTTCACCCGCCATGTTTAAAAGACAGCAACTGCAAGCTCACTGTTATCATCGATTTAATTAATCCATTTGCAATGCCATGAAGCATGATCAAAAACACAAATAATGATACCGGCCCGTCCGTCGCATTTTATGGCGACATCTTTGTCGTATGGCCTTCATCTTCTTTTCACCGCCGCCTACTGGACTGGCGATGGCGTGCAGTTCCTTCCCAACATGTTGAACTATTCCTTTATATCACGCTCTGTACACATGCAGTATTATGCAGTAAATAATCCAGGCCAAAATATTCAGTGGGACCAGGCGGCCCAGATGTGATCTGACTTGGTAGGGTGTTGATTTCAGCTGTGCTCCTCTCTCAGTGGATTTAGACAACAGCTTCAGGCTCTGTCAGACATCAGTGACAACTTTGTTATTAAGCAGTCAGCCTCTTAATCAGTCAACTACAGTATACAATCAGCAAGGCAGCTGAGCTAGTGAGCCACTAGCTTAGCCAGAAATACTGTCAGCCAGCATGTTTATCATCCACTCAGTGGTCAGTCAGCTACCTTCTCTACCAGCCAACATCTAATTCAATCATACAATAAGTTTCCTTACAAGTGACTGTATTCAGCAAACAACAAAACATGTTATTTATTTATTCAACTGGCATCAAGTCCTGTTTTGAATTCAGAATGGCCTGTTAGTCACAGCGTGAATTGCCAAAATAAGTGCTATTTTTCTAACATGCTGAAATGTGACTCAGTCAGTGTTTCCTCTTTATTCTCTGACCTCCTTTCTCTTTTCTTTCTACCTTCACTCTTTGACTGTATTTTTCTTTCTTATACAACTTTGAGTCTCTGGATTTCACTTTTTCGGTCGCCTTTTTCATCATTCCCCTTCTTTCTACGTCTCTCTTTCATGGGGTTTAACAGTAAAAGCCTCTATTTATGTCTCTCTGCATAGCAACAGAAAAGCCATGTGACAAACCTCTTCAAGAACGTCGTTTATCTTGTATCCCGTCCTCTTTTCTTTTCAGTACATCACCTTTCTGCTTTTATCTGCTGCCTGTCAGCATCACTCAATCATCCATTCAATCTCCATCTGGAGGCCTCATGCTTGATGGATCTGCACACATGGCTTGATTTGGACATTTTCCAGAGATGAAGGATCCATCTACATCCTGGAAGATGTTCTGAACGCGGGCAGTAAAAACAGCGGATGTTGCGTAACAGGACGCTCTAACTGGGACCAGTCTGTTTGTCCAGAGAGCTCTTTAAAGGGGTAGCATTTTATCCCGTCCATTTCCATCTCATTTCTCACAGTTGTAAACATGCACTCACCTTTAAGAGGTCCAGAGAGAGAGAGAGAGCAAAACAGCGAGAGAGAGAGATGTGTCACCTGACAGGAAGTGAGCCTGGATGGATCGATTTTGTAACCATCAGGAAGGTCTGGTGTCCTCTGTGCCCTGTGAGTCAGCACTTAGAGCAGAAGATGACACTACTGACTGACAGACGACACACACACACACAGGCACACACACACACACACACACACACACACACACACACACACACACTGAGTTAATAATCTGCTAGGTAGAACACATTAAGCGCTCGCTCACACCTGTCACAGGCTCACATGTGCATGCAAATGGCCAAACAGCCATGGTTGACAAAAACACACACACACACATGCACACACATCATGATGCCTGTGTTAATAACATCCTGCAGTCGACGGTTAAACGTCCTCTCATGATGTGCTATCAGGCCGTCAGTGTCTGCGCTTTCTCCTGAATAGGCTCATTCCTTTAATTGATTTTGCATAATGTGAAGCTGTTTTGTTTTAATGGCTAACGTTCGGCGCTGCTGTGTTCTTATCAGTGATCTCCTGTTTATAATGAATGTGCTTTCCTGCTACAATATAAACCTGCCAGAGGCCTTTTTTTGTTTACGGACAGAGAGGGAAAAGAGAAGAGAGGACACGCATGAGAAGACATTTAGGTAATAATTAAAAAGGGCCAGAGACACAAAATGAAATTTCATGCTGGTTTTTACAGCTGCGCTTTATAAATGACAGTGAGAATAATAATAGATTAGGACATCTTTATTTAAATGAGTAAGGATGACTTTGTAAAAACTCTACTACATAAAACTAACAAATAGTAGGTCCCTGCCTTATAATCAGATCTATAACACTGGTTAGTTTTCAATACTACCACTTCAATGAAACGTTATGTTGGCTTTGGTGTTATTTGGGACTTGGTCAGCAATTCACTGACACCTACAAGTGAAAGTCCCAGATTTAGTGTTGTCTGCTCTGTTTTTCAGTCAAATCTGTTCTTCTCATTGTGACGGCCCCTGCATAGTATAAGATTATTGTATTAATGCATGTGTTTGTTTGCAGAGGAGCTGGTCAAATAGCTGCCGCTATATGGAGCACCTGGGCCCATTGCTCCGAGTATAAATACAGCAGCTTCCGGCGGTCTCTCGCTCTCTCTCTCGCGCTCTCTGGACTCAACGCCAGCACCGTTACTAGTTTGGTTCTTTGTGTTAGTGCACTCTTCAAACATCTCACCACACCATACTCACACACCCACATGTACACTACTGATAATACAGATTTCACACACCTCATAGTATTTGTAAACTCCTTAATTAACTTACGTTCTTTTTGTCATAAATTAATTCATTTACTTTTGGCAACTCGTGTCTCTCCAAGTTGTTTGTCATGGCCTTACGGGCCGGGTTATGACACGCATTGAGCTGTTTCGTCAGCATCCTCTTCAGCTACTTCGGTCTCCTCCGTGATGTCCGCACTGTGAATACAGAGACAAGACTGATAACAGGAGGTTTATGCCTTTAGGGCTTCCTGCAAAGGATGTGGCGTAACTTCTCTGGGTAGATCATATCTGCTCGACCCAAGTCTGCGTAGTGAAAAGACGTTTGGGGCATGTTGTGGGAATGAAAGCAGGGTCATTCTTCCTAACAGTCAGTGTATATTATCAAAATTGTGCAGCCTTTATTATAAGATAAAATTGTTACACATTGCTAATATACATGTATGTTTAAATGTTTAGTCAATGCTGTCAGTATCCACAGATCAAGGTCATTGTAAGTTTATAAAATGCAACTTAATGCTGAACTAAGACAGCAAAGATGTTAGGCATCATAGCCTGTTAGCCTTGTCATTTTGAGCATGTTAGCATCCTTATGTTAGCATTTATAAGAAAAACTGCTAGCATGAAGTATCTTTAGAGCACAGTATTAATTTTGCTCCTTGGTTAACTTCCTGTTTATGGAGATGGTCACCACCTGTGAATGAAGTTATATTTGAGCAAATCTAAGAGGCTGTTAGGGGGGAAATTTAGATGATGTGTTTATTTGTGATTTAACTTTTTCCGGCTAGTTTTACAAGATGTTTTGTTTTGTTTTTAGGCTTAAACAATGATTTCAATTTGGGTCTTGTTTCTGTGCAATGACACTTTTACTTTCATCAGTATATCTCACTCAGTTTCATCCCCAAGTGTTGAGATGAAATGTTGGCTTGTTTGAAAAGATGTTGAAACAACTCTTTCATCGTCAGAGCGCTTGTGTTCCTCTGTTGTAGCAGTGTTGATGTGTTCTTGGTTCCCAGTAATCACCTTGATGCTACAAAACTATCAAACCAAAAGACCTGAATTGTAGTTAACAAGCCATAGCCTGCTTTGTTCGATCACTTGTTCTATAAAACTCATAACACAAAGCTAAGAGAGTGTATCAGAACCAGAAGAGCATGAAATGTTTTTAATGGCGTGTATCTTAGTGATATCGTTTGTGATATGTTCATTGCCGTAATGAGTGTGGACAGGTTGGGACAGTTTCAGGGCAGTGTTTAGGGACCATCACTGTGTGTTTGTATATTTCATCTGCGTTCATGAGCGTGTCTGTGTGAGAGAGAGACTAATGGCCCTGTTCCAGCCCAGGCCTGCAGGGGGATAATTGCTCGTCAAAGCTTCAGCGCGAGTCATTACCACAGATTTAACCTTTGACCCTCCCCACAGCGGGCTGACCGGAGCGCCGCAGCCAATGACAGTGTCAGATTTTAATACTGGGAGCAGGGAGACGCAGCCAGGGGTTGTTGGCTGTCACATCTGTGCGTCTGTGTTTGTGTTTTGGTTTTAGCTCTTTCACACTTGGTTACCTTTGACATTGTCTGTTTGTGTTATCCTCAGTGCACCGTCACCATGCAACCTTGTCAGTGACAGAATACCTTTGTGTACTACTAATTTGTTGAATCTCTCTCTTCCCTGTTCCGTTTCTTTACAGCAGTATGAATTCATTTCTTTTGCAACTGCAATCATAACATTTTTACAGTTGTGTTAGTTAATGTGTTGCTCATAAAACATCTGGTACATCTGTGATGCAGAGCAACGTGTGTACTCATTTTGAGTCTTGTTACCTGCCTTATTTAAGTTCAATATTCACTCTCCTTTTAGGTTTAGTTTTTTCTTTTGGTTTCCACTCATGAGGCAAAAATCTGCCTCTTTAGCTGCTAAATTCTCCATTATCGTAACGAGCTAGTTGCTAACTGCGTCTGCTGTGTGCTGCTGAGCGGGCAGTGTACAGGAGGGATTTCAGAGCAGATGAAAACTGACACCAAAACAATAAACTGAAAGACAAAATGCTCTTTAAAGCTGAGGCAAACTGCAGAGCAACACCTGTTCCATTACACATTATAACATTTGAGTCATTATTCATTTAATATATTGATTATAGCAGCTTTACTTTCGGGGAAAGATCCTGGTTTTGGTTACATTTAAGTCGCAGCGTCTATTCTTGTGAATCAGTTTTTATTCATATAGCTCCAAATCATAACAAAATTACGTTATATGCTGTGTTTATTATCTACCCTACATTAATCCACCAGAGGCAAGTGCTTGGCAACATTTGGCAACAGTGGCAAGGAAAAACTTCCTTTTAACAGACAGAAACCTCGAGCAGAACCAGACTCATGGGGAGCTTTGCCTCGACAGGAAGGGCAGAGAAAGTGGGATAGAGGGAGAGACAGAAAGACAGAGATGGACAGAGACAGACAAACAACAGATAATACAGACTTGCATAGCTACAATGCCAATAATAGTAAAAATAAGTGTAATATCTCGCGCTTCAACCAGGGTGTTCACAATGTCCTTAACTTTCAGGTTGGTAGTTTGGTCCCTGACTGCTACAGTCACATGTCAAAGTGTCCTTGGGCAAGAATCCCAAATTACACCCCATGTGACATTTCTCTATTATCACGTTCGTATTCTTTTCAAGTCGAGGCTCGTGGTCGTAACATGTTCATGCACAGCGAACTGCCACTTGTTATTTAGAACTAATTTTTGTAAGTGTATTGTTTTCTGAAATCTCTGCTTCACCTCCTGAAAAAGAAACAGAAAAACATGTATTTGTTTTTCAAATTTCGACACACTCAGCCGTACATGGTTGACACCATCACACACACACACACACACACACACACACACACACACACACACTTTGTTTCTTTCTCTAACATAATAAAAGTTGTTTCTCACTCGCAGCTTTTTCATCAGCTCTCGAGTCCGTCAACAGAGGCCCACACAATAGCAGCATGCACCGCTGACCCCGATGAATCACGCTGTGTCTGACTGACAGCAACACACACCTCACCACTACTCCTCTTTCTCACACAGATTGAGCCTGCATGATGGATTACACGATGGATTATGATGGATTATAAGACTGGCGGTCACATGAAAACACACAAACAGTGTGTGGATCAGCCGTATCAGCAGACACTGACTCACAGGGTCGTGGTTGGCTGCAGGGTGAGGTCATAGTTTTGGGTTCAGCTGGCCTCAGATCAGATCTGATTCTCGTCTCCACGATTATATTTGCTGAACACGAGCTGCGTGTTTCTCTCATGTGAGCTCTGGTGAAAACAGAAAAACAGTCAGAGATGTCACTGCTTCTTTTGAGTGTGACTCTAAACGTGTTGCCATGGTGACGATGTGCATTCCCCTTGTGGTCCTCCTCTTCCTCTTTGATTGCTCTTCATCCTTCTTCTTCTACAATGCAGGGGAAAAAAATGTTATTGATTAACCTAATTGGGTCTGCTGAATATTTAAAAGGAAAGTCTCTTATGTTGAGCAGGGCTTCAGCTTCTATTCAAAATTCATGCATGCATAATCAGATGACTGGATGAATCCAAACATCACCATCTGTGTGAAAACAGAGGAGGTGCTGGATGATTTAGTGCAGGATTGTTTTTGTACTTAACCACAGAACTGGAGGCAGCTTTAGATTTATGATTTAAAGATGCTAACGCGCAGCATACCAACTGTTTCTATCTCTCTCTTACACTCACACACACACACACACACACACACACACACACACACACACACACACACACACACACACACAATGTTAACCAGAGTGAGGCAGGATGAGCCCGGGGTGCAGGACCATAACCGTGACAGAGTGATTTAAAGTCACATTTACACACACACTAAATGACACCCACACATTCCCTCCTCTCTTATCTTCTTTGCTCTCGCAGTCAAATGTGTCTACAGCATGTTGCTCATAATTCCTTACAGCCACCTATAGCTGCTGTCCTGTAACCTTCACTGACTGCCAACACTGACTGCTAATTATGAGGCCCCAGATTTCACGGCAAGACGGGCAACAGGACAGGACGAGACAGGCTGAAATGAACTTGCCCTTAAATACGCGGTCCTGCCTTCCTAATGAGCTGCAGAATGAAGAGTGGTGAAATTTTCAAATGTTAATGTTCAGTTTGAAGTGTGTTTAATGATGTCATAGAGTCACGAATGCATCGTTATGTACGATTCTTTTTAAAGCTTGCAATTTAGGACATAATTCTGTTACAATGTTTTGTCCAAAGCGACGTACATCTGAGAGTTAATACAACACAAGATCAAGACAGGAGGGAACAAAGTCCGTAAGAGCCACAACCAGCTTCAAGTGCGACCGGATACTGGTACCAACAGGCAGTGTATAGGGCGTTTTTTTATAATAATCATCAGCAGCATCAACAAGGTCAATATATTCATCATCATCATCATCATGAATATCCATCAACAACATCCTCAGTGTCATCAATATCGTATATCAATATCATTAAGTTTGGAGGTGCTTGGAGCCGGGTTAAAGGTGAAAGGGTCTCTGCGGACCGAATGGAGTTTGGTAGCTCGTTCCACCACCTGGGGACGACTGAGGAGAAGAGTCTAGTTAGTGACTTAGGGCCCTGTTGTGATGGGAGTACCAGGCGCCTATAGCAGAGTGTAGTGGGCGGGACGGAGTGTAGACCTGGATGAGGGCGTTCAGGTAGGCAGGAGCTGTTTTTGTTGCTGTTTTGTAAGCGAGCAACAGGGTTTGGAACTCATGGTGAGCTTTGGTTGGATGCGAGCGGCGACTGGGAGCCAGTAGAGGCTTGTATGTGCATGCAAGAAGGCCTGCCAGCAGGGAGTGGCAGTAGTCAATGCTTGATATCACGAGGGCCTGTACCAGCAGTTGCGGTGCATGCTCTGAAAGGTAGGGTCTGATCTTCCTGATGTTGTTCAGGACAAATCGACATGACTGAGCAATTGTCATTATGACGGCCAGGTTCTGGGCAGACTCAGTGGGTATGAGTTCAGTTTGTCCAAGCTGGATATTGATCTGTGGTTGTTTTACATGTTTACATGTGTGTACACTTCCTTCCTTAATTTCTATTTCTGTTTCATTTTACTTCCAATCACATTTACCAAATAAACATACAAAAATGGACCGCCTACAGGCTGCTGAGAACTGGCTGTTGATGATCGCGGTTTGCATAATCCTGTTTGAATTCATCTAAAATAAAATTCATGATAGCTAGAGCAGCCAAATTTGGAACCTAAAAATATTCCGGTGTCCACACAATATTTTATATTCATTTCATAAACAGTACAGTTTTATGTCAAAGTGGGCGATTTAGCAAATAACTTTATCCACATACATGTTCCGTTTTTTAGAGCAGAGAAATAATCTGTTTCATAGGACAGGTGCGTAGGCGAGGAAAAAATAGGTCACAATGGGAGTAAACTCCTACACACTGTGCAACTTGCAGAAAGTACATTTAATTGCTTGCAAAGTTTCGCTGCTCGACCTTTATCGAGAAAATCCGAAACACACCAAAATGAGCAAAACATGTTTTGCCTGATGAAGATCGGACACCGAAACGTCGCAGGCAAATAAATGATCTGCAAGTTGGACAGTGTGCGGGAGTTCACTTGGCAATTTGTAAAGCAAAACAGCAAATTAAGTTCTGTTAATAAATTGTAAAATTGAGAAAAACGTTTTGTTCGTTTATTGTTAATGATCTCTGACAGCCGACCTTCAGTACCTTCATGGCCCACTCGGGGCTGCAGCACACACTTTGGGAATCACTCAGCATGGAGCATTCATTCTTCTTCCATGCTTCCATTTTGTGCGTCATCATGAAACAAATAAAGTCACATAAAACACCAGTTTGATGCGCAGACTATTTTAATCGGAGATTTGAAAGGGTGAAAGGCCTCGTCTCTCCGGTGGTAAAAAAACTCATATCAAAGAACCTTGAAGCTGAGGTTGAGGCTAATGTTGGCCCAGCACCTTTAAGCTGCCCCAATCAATACTTTTTTATTACCGCTGGATTAAATGACTGTTTTGGAGTGAACCCAGAGAGATGTTTCCTGTTGGCCTTATCTTTCCAGAGCGTCTTTGATGCCTTCAGGTCATCTTTTTTTAGTTTCTGTTCGGGTCAGGGTGAGTTCTGGTTCAATCTTTCATCATTTCCCAGCTCTTTCACATCAAAGTTCTCTGTGCATTACCTGCCCAGCACCGAACAGCAGACAGACACAGCTCGCTTCTAGCTGGTGAACGCTGTGTAGCATTTATCAAGTACTAGATATTTCCCAAAGGAGCTGGTGGAGACCAAAAACAGAGCAACAATAATAGGGAATATTGGTCTTCCATTTGTCAGGCATCACACAAACACGTTGTAGAGTTTTGAGTTCTATGTTGCTTGATGACATCTTCATAAGATGATAATGTGTCAGGGGTGTGGGTACAGCTTGTTTTCCCTACCCCGGAAGAGGCCTAAAAATGGACCGATTATCACCACGCTCAGTATCGTAATCCCTATAGCTAAAATGCAGATTCAATTCAAAGAGAATTTCAGATCATCCGACAACAATGCTGATATAAAGCAGTGTAAGAGCAGCCACAGATTGATGCGTCTGCCGTCCTCTCTCCCTTCTTCTTCTTCTGTGGTTTGTGCCTCTCGTAGCTTCTGCAGGAACACAAGTAGCAGAACTCTAATCTGACCTTTCCTGGTGATAAATATGTGACTGGCTGCTGGAGCACAGACTAAAGAGCAGCACTCCTATTTAACCTTTTTTTTTTTTTTTTTTTTACAGTAGAAGTGCTTTGGGCAAGATGCCCTTTTGCAGCATTCATTTAAGATAACAATGTTATAAAGCATCGCAGCTGCAAGAGACTTGTGGCTTTATGGGAAGATTAGATTGCTTTGCCCTGCTGGGTTTTCATTCTGTTGCTGTCCTTAATAGTTTAGTCGACTCTATAACCCTAAAATGGGAGGTAGAGAGGAAGAATGAGTTTTCGTGACTTCCTGCGTTTCAATTATTCATCAGTCGGAGTTAATTTTGAAGAAGGGGAAAGCAGAATGAGAATGAAGCAGGATATTGTGGAAAAAGTGGAAGAAATTAAGGAGAAACGGGCGAGTTATCAAAAGATAGTTATGGAAATGTTACTGAAATGATAAGCAATAAGGAAGAGTCACAGGAAAGAGGCAAGTCAGGTTAAATCCATTTTCCTGTAATATAAGGTTTGAAGCATGAGACGCTCTACCTGAAAGTGAATCATTGCGACATGGCGGCTCCCTGGCAGACTATAGCTGCTGTAGATGTGATGAATCATGAATCAAAAGCTAAGAATATGTTCTGGAGTGAAGCTCGACGAGCGTATGCTCAAGTGATTCAGCTTTTGATTGAGGGAGAGCAGCAAAGAAAATGTGGATTCGAGCGACTGCAGGTTAAGGAACGAGTGAAAGGAAAGACGATTGCGGGCAGGTTAGAGAGCATAAGCACGGAAGAAGAAAAGAGAAAGCGTGACACACAAAGGAAATCAGAGGAATTTACTGTGTGTACTTCAGCCTCTTCACTGTCTTCTCTTCCTTTCTCCTCTGCTCTCATCTTCTGAGTGCTGCAGCGAAAGAGTTAAGCCACCTCCAGCCCTCCCTCCAAAGCTAATGCATTTCTCTTAAATATTTCAATATGATCCTCCTCTGTTCTGCAAGGTTGAGTACAAGCTCTCCCTCAGCTGGCGCCCACAGAGGCGCGTTGACACCGATAAAATCCTGCCAGGGGTTTGATGTCTCCAAACAAATGCTGAAGAAAAGGAGGAAGAGGGGATGTGGGAGGACTGAAAGATGGGGATATAGATTATAGATCCGAGTAGACGCATCAAATAAGCAACACGTGTTTTGCGATCGTGCGTTCTGTATTTTTATCTGCGCATCTATGATTTACCCGCTTCCCGCGCAGACGTACAGCAGCGCGCTGGATGACGCAACAGGGAGCAAACTTGTATTGTTTGTCAGATGTGGTTCTGCTCTGCGAAATCTGCTCTGACAGGCACTCAAGTGAAGCACGCAGACAAGCACGAAAGGGCCGATGAGCAAAACACAGTCCACACATGAAAATAACACCTGAAAAATTCACTTCCCACTTTACAGGCTGTTATGTAAGACAATGTGCCGCGTGCGCATCTGTGTGCGTGCGGATTGTTCAAAGACATCCAGCGGTGGCAGCGAGTGAAGCCTTTATGGTTCAATCATTTCAGTTCTCAATCATGGTCCATACCTGCCCTCCCTGGTCCCTTTCTTCCCCTCCGACAGTCTCTCCATCTCTCCATCGCCTCGTCACTCCTTCCATTAGATTTCATGGCAGCAGCCGTCGTGGGGCTGGACCTGGAGGAAATTAAAAATCTTTGTAGCTCCGTCGGTCTCCCCTGTGGGTGGGAGGATGTCAATAAAGTCCTGCATTATGGCCTGTCACATGCACACACACACATGACAACATACTGTGCTCATGATAAAACATGCACACCTTCTGTACTGTCGGCTATGCGTTTACTCTTTGTGACAAGTGAGACAACAGAGACGCAGTATACTCATTAACCTCAGGGTCGCTCTGAGGTGTGTGTGGGGCAGCCATCATCTGTGTGCTATCGGAGCCTTAAATATAATGAAGACAAATATTGACGTGCTTTTTGTGTCTTATCTGTTCCAGTTGTAGAACCAGTAACCGGAAAAGCCTCATCCTGACCAGTACGTCCCCCACCCTGCCACGGCCGCACTCTCCACTGCCTGGACACATAGGTCAGTAAAACATTCAATATAGTGCTGGATTAAACCGTATATTGGGATGGTTGTATTTAAAAAAATTACACTTCTTGTTTGTTGTGTTCATTTGTAAAAATAACTCTTTAAAAATATATGAAAAAAGGGATTAAACATAACAAACAGCAAACTTAGAACTAGTGTTCATAGCCTTCAGCCGTGCTGCATGCTGTTATTAGCAGCTCATGTTTCCAACAGTTGTTTCCCCCCACTTTGTATCGTGGGAGTTTTGTTTGTCTCACAAGCTGGAGTTAACAATATTTGTAATGGTCACTGTCTTTGTGCGGGAGGAAATATATGAAAAACTTGTATTTAATTTGCAAACTTTCGGTCAGAGACCTTCCTCAAGGTATGAACAGGTAACAAGTGAATGCAGCACTGTACAAGGTGAAGAGAGCATCACCTGATTGGCCTTATTGCAGAAAACTTGTGTCAATCAGTTGAGCTTCTGTGGCTAAGCATCAGGGGGATTGTAGTCCTAAGTATAATGGACTACAAGTTAAAGACTGTGTTGCTGTGTTCGAAATGCCACACTTTACCAGCAGTACGTACTGATTTGGCCCGAATGTAGTCTTTAGTATGTGAACAAAAGCAAAATGTGCAGTATGCCAAAAATACCCGGATGTCGTACTGATTCGGAGAAAATCTCCGAATATTCAAGGCCCTTTGACGTACTTTAAATCTGAGATTTACCTTCAGTCAGAGAGAAAGAAAGGAAATATTTACCTAAAAGATTGACACCCACTGAAAACTCCTCAAATTATTTAACCTTTACTTCCCTGCTGCAGTGACGTAGGAAAGCAAGTTGTGTAAGTACACAGTGACATCACTGCAGCGAGATGAGAATTTAAACTATTGATGCAGTGGTTCCAGCCTTTTTTATTAAATATTTAAATACATTTTCACCACAAAGAAAAGGCTGCAAGAGGTGCTTTAGTTTTTCTGATTTGAATGAATTATTTTCTAAGTGAGGTGTATGAAATGGTTATGACTTGTAGGATGTTGTTACCTGAATCCTAAAATGAACTACGTACATGATATACCTGTTACCCTCACTGTGTGTTGTCCTCTGTGTTGTGTCCTCATGTATTTAACAGGAAGCAGTCCATTGGACAGCCCGCGCAACTTCTCACCAAGCGGTCCCGCCCACTTTTCCTTCGCCTCTTCTCGCAGGTTGGCTTCCCTCCATTATTCACACAATAAGTTACACATGCAACGTTACAAGAGCGGTGCAAAGTGAAATTGTTGATAGGATTATTTTTGCACACACACACACACACACTGACTCTCTTCAGGGAACACACCCACTCACACACGCACACATGCAGGATGAAGCTGCAGGACTCTGCCTGGTCCCTGTCCTTATCTGCTCCCTCTGAGAGCCTGTGTGTCAGGGGCGTGTCAGCGGGCCGAGATGAATGAGGAGAGGTGGCAGCATTTTGCCATAACGTGTATCCCTCATCACTCACTCAGAGAAAGTGTCAGACTCTGGGATGGCTGGAGACGGCCTGAGGGAGGAGAGGAATAAAAGGAGTGAAAGTGTAATTGGATAGATTGAAGGAAAGCGAAGGTGGGGGGATTGCTTTAGAAAAACTGTCGATTGTGTTGTTTGAGAGACTGAAATAGAAACTGATATTGGAGCTCGGCCTGTTGAAAGTGAAGAGAAAACAGTTTTTATTGGTATTGATTGTAACAAATATCCTCCATTTTTGTTTTGTTTTCCACAGAGCTGATGGTCGCCGATGGTCCTTGGCTTCTCTGCCCTCCTCAGGATATGGCACCAATACGCCCAGTTCAACGGTAAGAGGAATAAGAAATACAGACACACACTCATCGCTCCTTTTTAGAGGTTTAATTTATTTAGTAGACGTATTTCTCAGCCTTTGGACATCTCATCTTGTCCTTCTCCTCTTGTCTTCCTGAGGATGAGCGACAGGAATCACTTGGGTTGCATGATCCAACCTTTTCTCACAAGATACCAATTTTAATATCTCAGCCATCTGATCTCCTTAACGATCTCTGGTCTTACACCTGTTTATAAAAGTTCTAAACCTCTTACGTCTCACATTGTGACTGAATGTATGTAACTAACAGCTGAAACACTGAGTTTGACTATGTTAATGTGGGTCAGCCAAGTCGAAGGCTGCTACCACATCCATTTTATTAAAGATTTTATCTCGATTAAAAATTTCAGTTTCAGTCTCTTTGGCGCCTCTAATGGCAATAAGCTTTAATTGCAGGAGCACACTTCACAATTTAACCAGACGTCCACGGTTGGCTCCCTTTGTTACAGTTGTAACTCTTGATTTTCCTCGCTGACGGTCTCTTTCCTTTTTAGACTGTTTGCCTTCATCTGAGCGTCAAATTTGTTTCTTTTTCTGTGGATTTTCACTTCTTTTTGAAGTTGTATCTGTAGTCATCGATCTTATTATTATTATTAGTTTAGTTAGCCTACATAGCAATTATAAATATTATGGCTGCCACTAGACACTACTGTTTTAAAACCAAAAAGAGGAACTGATTTCATGTAAATTGTACGAACAACAGTGCAGTTCTAATGAGAGATAGTAACATTTAACACCAATGCTGGCAAAATGTTTTCCAATCACATGTTTTTAGACTGTATTTATATGTCAATATATTCATAACTATTAAAACACAAAATAAAGGAATTTCATGTTAAAATCAGGATCAGGATTTATCTACATCTAATTTGGCAGAAACAGGACATCAGGAGGGTCTGCAAGCTAAGCTAACGCTAACGTTAGCTCAGGTTGTTTCCAGGTGCTTAGCTTGTTTTTAAGGTTAGGATTGGTTACTGAGACTATACAGCTATGATAACAATTATATAATATCAGTACAGGCTAAGAAGCATACAATATGTATATTATTATTTCATCACACTTGTAGTGGAGGGTTAATTGGCATCGGCATTGGTTGGCCTGGTCTTTGAATGCCAGGCAGTATGATGAGGCGCTTGTTGCCCAGGTAGTCAAGTGGCCAGGATGGTGGCTCAATTACTGAACAAGCAATCTCGGATCCCATCGGCTATAGTCTGGGATGATATAGCCTCTGGGGACACCGGTAACGTGCCGGGCGGTAAGAGATAATGGACTTCCCGTCAAGACTTCCTTTTCCACGTGCAGCATTGTTACAGAAAGAGAAACCGTTTTCTCTTGATTTATTTGTTATTAACGGGTCTTACCTTTGCCGAAATTTCAACATCATGATGCAAATTTATAAGAAGTAAAAATTCAAGCTTTGTCAGGTCTGTCCTCAAGAGGAGAAGAAACTTTTAAAATGCTCGTTTGTTGAACGGAGGTCGGATTGATCTGATGCATTCGAGGAAGTCGGGAAATCTGAATGCTGAACAGCTTTTGTGACACAGCGTCAAGGGAATTTATTTCAAGTTAAATTTTTGATCTAGAACAGATTGTTAGCTGTTAGCATGCAGATGTTTGTTTATAGAGATTAATAAGCTTAATCGTCGTCAGATGACGCTGATGGGAGCCGGGATGTCGTTACGGCGGATTACATTTCGCCTGCTTTTGCTCTCCACACGGACTGTTTTTCCTGCATACGCCGCAGCCTGCTGATACGTGATTGGTCAATATTACTCGGACTACAAGCGTAGTTCAAACACAACACTTGCCTTCCCTAAAATCCAAGTCCCTATATTTCTATGTAGAATCTGTAAATAGAGATTACTGAGACACTGCAAGACACTGAATCCCAACTTTTTATTAAAATATGTTTGTGTCAGAGAAGTCATTTGCTTTGGATAAAAGCGTTATCAATGCCTGAACCAGGTGTGGGATTTCTTTACGGCCTTGTTGATCTGCATCATAGATGTGACAGTAATTTTCCTGCTTCTATCATAGTTTTTTCGCTCTCACAAATGTAGAAGCATGGAGAGCTGACTTTGTATGTCCTTGAAACTCATAACTCTTGGCTGTCAAACAGGACAGCACAGTGGAGCAGCCGTCTCCTGAAAAGTTCCCCTGATGTAAAATCTGAGGCCTCTGGTGATGGTTAGACTGCTTTTCCAAAGACATCCCCTCATGTTTTCCCGCTTCGCAACATGATAAGTGAACGCTCGTGAGGATCAAACGCCGCACACTTCTTTCATTTCCTCTTTTCACCAGAGAAACAGGAGGAAAGAAGTTGACACCAAAGTCTGGAATGTACTTTTTCTTTAAGCTGCTCAAGTCGTGAAATCAACTCACAAAACAGTTTTTTAGATTTTTCATCCATTGCTTAATTGATGAAGCGAGTTTCTTTTAACCTCTGCATGAATATGAATCTCACTCAAAGAATTAATTTGCATATATTTTCATGCATAAAATCAGTGTGCTGCTCTACTTGTAAATTCGCTCTAAAGTTGCATGTTCTACTTTTCTCCAGTCCGTTCTGCTTTGAAATGATTACACTGCACACTTGCGAGCTAAACGTCACGCATGCACACTCACACAGAAGCCCCATGTGTTCCCTGACTTTGTACTTGCTGCTGGGAGGCTCAGACGATTTTTTCAAAGGATTTCACTGCCGGATTTCAAGAACATGCATCACATGTAAACCTGAGCTAAAAATAGCTAATCAGTTGCTAAGATATGATCGACCTGTTTTATCTGCAGCTGATGACTTGGCCTTTCTAATAAAAGTGGATAATGGAAATGTAACGTAACCGATTGATATTTCTGCCTTGAAGTCCCAAACTATTTCTCCATCCATCACTCCGTCCCCGGAGAAGCAGAGATGGATGATAAAGAGGGGCAACAGAGACAAATAAAAGCGAGCGTAGGTGGACGTGGGACGTGTTTTAAAGCAACCAAAGAGACGACAACAATGTTCAACGTCGTCTGAGTGAAACATATTTGAAGCATGAGAGATGAATGCTGCCAAGGCCCATTTGGTAAAAAGTCCATTTAAGAAATGGACCTTAATGTGTATGACGCTCAGGTGGAGCCGAGGTGTTGACTCATAATCCACTCCCTGTTCAACACAATCACTTCCTCTGCGTCTCTGCTGCGCTTTCACACATCATTTCTTTCATTGACTGCCTCTCGTGCATCTCTCCTCACAGCAGCGCATACTGAGAGAGATACACAGCAGGCAGCTCATTGATCTCTTTTTACTGGTAGATGAGGTTGGAGATGGTTTCTCACTCTCTCCACACTCCCTGCGTCCTCCGTCACTCCTCCTCCACCCCGTCAGATTTCAGTGCTTCGCTGGTTCTTACATGGGCCATTACTCGCTTGATTAGTTACAGCAGGACCCTTGCATACTGAGCAGAGTAGATGAAAGGAGGAGATGTGTGTGTGTGTGTGTGTGTGTGTGTGTGTGTGTGTGTGTGTGTGTGTGTCGAGGAGTTTCCTATATGAAGAGGTAGATATGAATCAAATTTATGCAGAAGAGGTGCTGAAATGTAAACAGCTGGAGGAAGTGAGACAGCAGGAAGTATAAGAGATGAAACCAGGAAAGGAGACCGTGGAATATCAGTGCACACCAATTCAAATTACCCTTTGGACAATGCCGGACCATAACACCAAAATAATGTCAAAAATGTTTTGGCCTTTTGCCTTTATTAGATAGGGCAGCTGAAGAGAGACAGGAAATATGGGGAGCAGAGACATGCCCCAAATGATCACAGACTGGGAGTCGACCCTGCCGCTGCTACGTTGAGGACTGTAGCCTCTTTATATTTCTTAAAGAGGGGGTATCATGCTGTTTCACATTTTAAGACAAATATATATAATGTTACAATGTTGGATGTCCACACTTAACATGGGTGAAGTTTCAAATCTGTAGGTAAAAGTATGTTGGAGTAATCCCCAGGCATCTCAGCTCAGTCTGCAGGCTGCTGTGAACGCCAGGTTTCACGCAGTTTTTTGTACACGCTGCACTTTGTGACGTCACAACGTGCAGCCTCAGCAGGCTACGGAGAGCTGGCCAACCAGAAGAAAGTGGGCTTGTAGGGGCGGGGTTTCGGGAAGAGCTCACTGAGTCGTTTCAGGCAGAGGCTGTATGAGGGCCTGCACAGAGCTCCAGCTTTTTAACTGTAAATTATGCTAAGCTACTCCACAGGTATCACAGAGTGAAATATGAAGCTTGAAATTAGCATCCCCCCCCCTTTGAAACACCTGGGCCCATGTTATCTTCTGCAAATTATGAGACAGCTTCATCACAATCTTCATAATGAAATGAATGCATTTACAAACAAATAAGCAACTGTTATGAATCAGTAGTGATGTCGCTAATACTGTTTAAATACATGCTTTTGACATGCAAACTTTAAATGGACAAAACATCCAATTTCTGTACGAATATTTCCCCGCAGTTCCTCTCTCCGTGCATCTTGTCCTCGCATCTCTTGTGATGTCTTCAGCAGCTGCATGTGAAGGCAATCTAGATGCAATTATATGAATCGAGATGCACCCTGTGACTGCATGAAAGCAGGGAGACAGACTTCAAACACTTTTCATCTGTGACAACCATCTGTGGTATCCAGTGGCCTTTTTCTCGGAGCCCTTTGTGTCTCCAGGGAACTTTTTAATTGATTCTGATCACTGGACTCGTGCTGCATTCACAACACCATCATTTTGTTTCTCTTCTGTTGCTTGCAAGTGGCTAATTCCTGAAAGGATTTTCTAATGGATTTTTATAGCAGCAGAGATTGTTGTGTGGCCAAAGCCAACCTTGGTGTCCCATCGGGAGATGTGTTCATTAGGCCTCCGATTGATCCAGGCTGGTTTCTCCCTCCTGCGCCGGAGAAAAGTCTTTTGTTTAAGGTCGAATAGCGCTGCCATTAACCCCCCTGAGGCAGCAGACGCTTAAAGCAGCAGTCGACTTTTAGGTGGAGTCACTTTTTAGTTCCCTGCAGTCTTTTTCTCTGGTTTTAGTCCACATTATTCTGTTTCTTCCTCCTACACCAACTCCTTCTGGATATTTTTCTTCTTTCTCCTCCTCTCTCTTTTCTTTCTTGCTCTTTTAAGTTAGTCGCTCTTTTGTTTCAGTTCTCTCCACCCACTCACATCATTGTACACCTTGTGCTCTCCTCTATTCTCTTCTCTTTGCCTTTTGTCGCCACATTGATTAACGTTTTCTTATCTTATCGATTTATCTTTTTTCCCCTCCATCACTGTAGTTTTTTTTTTTGACTATTGATGTTGCAGCTGCAGCATGAGAAAGATCTCACAGGGATCACCTCACATTTTAACCTTGTCTCTTCTTCATGTGTCTCTCCAGTCATCCAGCTCATCCCAGGAGCGACTGCACCAGCTGCCCTTCCAGCCGACCATGGACGAGCTGCACTTCCTGTCCAAGCACTTTGGCAGCACCGAGAGCATCACGGACGATGACGGGGGCCGACGCTCGCCGCACGTCCGGCCCCGCTCTCGAAGCCTCAGGTATGAGCACGGCAGAAATCTGTTTTAGCAAATGAACATCCACATTTTAATTTAGATCTTTTTTTAACATGCAATTTATCTCTAAGAAACTATGGAAGGACTCCAGTTAGCAAGGAAAGCCATTCATGGTCCATTGTTTGAGCAGTTAGTACGTTTTATGGCTCTAGTATTGACACTAAATAGTTTTGGATTAATTGAAAATGATGGCAACAAGATTTGTGGAGATTATTTGGTGAAAAAAAGAAACACAAACCTAACAAATATTCAACATGTCAAGCTTTTGTGAAAGGCGATAATCTGCCCATAAAGATGATGAAAAGGAAACCTTAACTGGTGTGCACGAGCAGCTTCATTCTGTCATGAATAGATGCACGGGACTCTCAATCATTCATTCAGAGCACAAGGCCTTTTTTGCTTATCTTATCTATAATTTGTAATTTACCTTCTGTGAATGTGTCAGCGCTGTTAAAAACCTCATTTTCTCCCATTTAATAAGAGGGGGAACCTCAGTTACTTTAGTCTTCAGTATCATGAAAATATGACGACGAAGGACTCAGTATAACTGATGGGGTTAGAAAGTATGAAAGGACCCAATGATATATGATTTTTATTGGTATTTTATGAGATCTGAGGACAATAAGAAGTATTTAAAATAATACTAGATTTTTCTACTGATTGTTACTGTACACTATTGGGCAGGTACATCTATCGCATCGTATTTTATTAACTGATTGCACATTTTGTGTATAAAATATTCAGACCCAAATACAGTGAAGTAAAAATATTCACTTCTTAAATTATTAGTATAACGTAACAAAGTTCCCTAAAACCTTAGTTTTTCGGTGGTTTTGAAACCGACTGAAATTATGACCAACAAAAGCAAACCAGACCATCAGCAGCGAGATTGATTATTCCTAAATAGTTATTTTTAATGCCTGAAGCTGCTGACGTGGGGTCGGTGTCAGACGAAGCAATTAACTGCACGCTACCTTTGTTTACATTTTCCAGGACAAAATTTTAAAGTGAGTGATACATGTGGCACAGGACAAAAATCAGCAAAGAGTTAAGAGGTTTGTCCACAGGGGGCGCCAAAATCACCACGAACCGAAAGTTCCTTACAGCAGCTTTAATTAAATGTTCTTAGCTGCTTTCCACCACTTGTATTATATCAGTATCAGTCTGTCCTGCGGTGCTTTAAGCCTCTCCAGAGTGCAGCAGTTTCTCTCTTAGCAGAAGTCTCTGGTGAACGCTCCACCAACCACACCTTTAATAGCCCCCCCTCTGGATGCAACATGCCCCAACTCCATACAACACATCACTACTAATCAGTATTCAGTTTTCATTTTAGGCTCCTCAGCAGTCTCTGCCCTAGATAATATCATCTTATGGCTTCAGTATACAGAATACCTTTATTGTGTACCTTGACATGCCTCATTATCAATGTTCACACCTTTCTGTGAAGCTTTAATGTGTTGATGCTTTCCTTTGTTAATGTCTGAATCAGCCTCTTTATAAGTTTCGGTCTGTGTTTTTTTCTGCCATTTGTTTGCTTTTCTTCATATGTTTGCAAACTACTCTTCATGTATTCATACTTTCTGACGTCATGTAATGGAGGAGAAGCTGCGATGACGTACACGAGGAAACCGGATCCATTAGAGAAGCTAAACAGAGTGTACTGAATTTCTGATCGATCGTTTAGCATAAAATACAGACAGGATGGACATGTCAAGAGGTCCTGAATTATTCCTTCATTCTAGTGAAAATACAGAGTTGTTTCTTTCTGTGTCACCAGCAGCCTCCCTTCGCTCAGGCTTGCCTCCTTTGATATTCTCAGTCGGTGCTGTATATTACACTCCTGCTCTCTGTGTTTGTCTCTCTGCAGCCCGGGGCGCTCTCCTTCCTGCTATGACAATGAAATAGTGATGATGAACCATGTCTACAAGGAGCGATTCCCCAAGGTCAGCCCCGTACAAACAAATACACAAGTGTGAACTGTGCATACATACACACCTGCGATACGCACACAAACAATATGCAGCATGCAGTCAGTGGCCACCTCTTTAGCCAGGCTACATTACAGTGACGTGTAAACATTTGTTGATTCTTTTTTGGGTACGACTCGCGTTGCTGCTAATTATTTGTTATGACAGGGTTCCGATTTTTCTGCCGATGAGCTGATGGTGCGTTACGTGCCACAGGAAGTAAACATGTGTCCAGAACAACTAGTATACAAGCTAGAATATAATTGTGCTGGAACAGTGGTTCTCAATCTTTTTCAAGCCACGCTGACTCGCTCATTAGAGAGAGACTATTACTGAGAAACCTCAAAAACACTTGAATGCAGAATTTGCTCCAGTTGCTTTGCTTGAAACTGGGGCGGGTTTAGCCGGATATTAAACACCAAGTGTTGGTTCCCTGGAGGACAAATTACAGTTCTATTTATTTCCTTCTCTGTTCTTTAAGAGGCAAAATAAGTCTTGAGTTTATTTATTTGCAGGTCTCTGCAATCTTGATCTCCACTGGAATCCGGTGCAAATAATAAGAATAGTTGACCTCATGTTTGTGAGGATCTCTGTGAGAGTGGCAGGGGTGCAATTGAAAGCAACAGAAAGGTTAGTTACAGGGTGTTTGTAGTTCAGGATCAGCTGTAGGGATGCGACCCCCTGTAAAATGATGTAAGCTAGCAGGACACTGCTGTGGGCTAATGTGGAGTTTAATGTCTAGAGCAACAGTAGGTTAGTTTCCTTGGATACGGTACATACAGTATATCAACAGCAGCTGATCGTTCACAAAATGTGACAACAAGGAGTAGCTCAGTCTGAGTAATATTGGGCTTTATTGATTAGGGAGGAAGCAGAACTGTTTCAGCATGCAGGCGCTCATGAGTCACTACATGACAGGGGAAAGTACATCATTAGTGAAGGCAACCACATTAACCGCCCACACACATATATATATATATACAGGACACTAAGTCAACAAGAGTAGTTTAATATTCTGTGATGATGATTATATGTACAACACTACAAATATCAGGTAGGATGAATTTGACATGTTTTATAAAGCCAGTCTGAGTCCATGAGAGGTTCCCGTCTGCACTCAGCTTTTCTCTCTGTGTTTCTGTGACCTCGTCACTTTGAACGAGGATTACCACTCTCCTCTGACCTCCAACATAAAGACAGCTTTCAGTCAGAGGGCAGCCAATGAAATGTAACTTCACTGATCTCTGTAAGCCGTTTACAATGCAGCGTGTGGAAACAACTCCTGGAGGTCGGCCTTGTCAGAGAAGCTAGAGCTGACCTTCAATCAAGATCAAGAGCACAGAATCAGTTAGATCAAGCATCTTGCTGCAGGCCGATATGGAACCATACTGTAACTTAACCTCTTAAAACAGCCTGCTTGAGTTATATGCTGAGACAAGAAGACAGGACTGAGTGTCTGAACTGTTTCTGTGAGCGGGGAAGTGTAGGTCAGTGTGTTTGTGTCACACAAACACACGCACATACCAGCATCATTCACAGTAATGCATTGTGCAGCAGCACGAATGAGTCTTCCCACATTTTATTGGACACTTCCTGTACTGTAAATGAGAGCTGAACATTGTTGTATCCTTAGTGTCATTATAACAAGAATAATTAGCAATAGCATACCTGAAATAGTTATTTAATGTAGGCTTAATGGAGGATAAATTCTTCTTATGTCACACATGAGAGTGAGTCAGATGTTGTCAGCATGTTTCCCCCTGACTTCTATCTGACTGCCTCTTACACATTTTAGCAGCGTAATTGTACATTTGTCAAGTGTGACATTTAAAGTGGTTATAATAGGTATGGAGCCATAATAACAATTACTTAAATCACAAATTATGTGACAAGTTTAGTTTTCTGTCCCTCAACGTAACTCTCTCAAAGCAAGCAGCTGCTTTAGTTGAAAACGCTATAAAATCCGATGCACACTTCAGGACCAAACAGCAGACAGACACAGTTATCTACAAGGTGGTTAGCATAGCATTAAGCATTGACCCTTTAGCACCTAAAGAGGAAGATGTTTTACTCAGGAGTTGGTTGTGACCAAAACGAGCTAGGTTTTTCAGGGTGCCAGAAACAAGATTCTAATAAATGTTAATTTTGCTCCATAACTGGCTGTGATGGTGACCGCGGTAATGTGATGCCAGCTGCGGGGTGGACTGTAACCGTCATCATCGCCTTTTTTTAATTTTGAAATATAGACCCAGTGATGTTGCTAGGTTCGCATCCTGCGTCTCTGATGCATTAAAATATAAAGGACACAGTAAACTCTCCATCCATACGTCCCAGGGAAGCACCTCATCTTTCCATACAGAACGACACATTATGAACAACACAGTTGTTTTAAAAATCAGTAATCAGCAAGAAACCTCGCTGTCAGAGCGCTGCTCTTTCAAACCTCTGCGAATCTAATCAACGCAGACGAGCCCGTGTGCAGTCTCGCAACATGCTAGTTTAGCCGCTAAAACAACAACAAGCCAAAAAACAAAACATACTCCAGCAACAGGCTGGGGCGGCTAACCGCCAAACCACACGGGGGCGTTCGCGTTTTACCGCGGTTAGAAAGATTCAGTAGCGTCACAGCCGGTCACAGTCCTAATAACTGGTGGACGTGTAAAAGAGCATCCATTTGCCCTATCAAGATAATAGGTGATGATATGTCAATGGTGTGTTTAACAGTGCCCCCAAGTGGACAAAACTGTTACTGTAGCTTTAAATGATCGACCCATCCCATGCTGTAACCCCATTTCGACAGATGAATCATTGATGTCATTATTATGTCAATTATTAGGTAGTTCAAATACTAACTCTAAAGTGTAGCGAACGGTGGGCGAGTCACATAACTTCACATCTCTTGTCATGTTTCCTCGCAGAAGTAGCAAACACTAAACACAGCATGCCGACAGAGGAAGTAGCCAAGGTGTTGTAGATGGGACGTCCCAACTTACACTTGTGTTCAATTAGGCCACAGCTCAGATGGAGGAGCGGCTCTCAGAGTTCATCCACAACTACTCCCCGGAGAGCGTCCTGCCGCTGGCCGACGGGGTCCTCAGCTTCATCCACCACCAGGTAGCTGAGCTGTCCAGGGACTGCCTGACCAAATCACGGGAGGGCCTCATTACCAGCGTGTACTTCTGTGAACTGCAGGAGAACCTGGAGAAGCTGCTGAATGACGTGAGTGTTGGATGATGAGAGGAATGTGAAATGACGTGTCTGTGCTTCAGTCCAAAAGCAGCTCAACTCTAGCTGACCTTTATCTGTCTCGCTATTCACCCGTCTCTCTTTCTCTCTATCTGTCTGTCTGTCTCTACCTCTACATCAGGCTTATGAGCGCTCGGAGAGTTCAGAGCTCACCTTCGTCATCGAGCTGGTCAAAAAGCTATTCATCATCATATCTCGTCCTGCCAGGCTCCTCGAATGTTTGGTGAGTTCCTCCGTCTGTTTTGTTAATCAGTCACTGAGAGATGCAGGTTAACCAAATGCACATTTAGTGACAAGATCATTTATATATCCTCGGTGTTTTCTACTTCATCTGCTGGGAAAGACTCCTGTCCTCCCACATGGAGACGGAGGGTCGACTCCTTCGCACTGAAGTGACGTTAAAGAATGAGCAGACCCGGGGCAGACTGTCTGCTGTGCATTCAGTCTGAAGTGATGAAACACACTTTCTCTAAGTGTGTCAGAGCTGGAAGCTGTGCTGTCGCTCCTGAAAGATGTGCTGAGTTTAGACATGTTTTATCTTGCACCTTGCATTCATTTCATCCTGAATATAAAATCATTAAATTCCACAAATTAACAACACATATATGGAACTGATGCTTGTTCCCACCTACCCTTTGTGCCCTACATCATATTCCCCCTCTAGTACTTTAGCCATTAGAAAAGATGTTCAATGTATGTTCGATGTACAATGTGCTCATACGCACATTTTGTTCAGCCTCAGATAGATTTTAGCTCCT
This sequence comes from Semicossyphus pulcher, assembly GCF_022749685.1. Taxonomy (NCBI): domain Eukaryota; kingdom Metazoa; phylum Chordata; class Actinopteri; order Labriformes; family Labridae; genus Semicossyphus; species Semicossyphus pulcher. The sequence goes on from NW_027211681.1 coordinate 10,837,835, forward strand.
TGTGCTCTGACACAAGAAGCATTAGTAAAAGAACTGTGTATGAGAACCCTTTTTTTTGGCTGCTGTTAAAGGACCACTCCACAGATGTAGTTCATTTTAACACTGCAGAGCCTGCCTTGTTACTTGGACGCGCAGGTTTTGAAAAGTAATGATTTGAAAGGCAGGGATGGCCTAATGAAAGGCGACATTGAGTTGAATTATCCTTCCATCCATTATCTATACCACTTATCCTGTTCAGGTTCGTAGGTCGGCTGGAGCCTATCCCAGCTGTCATTGGGTGAGTCGCCAGTCAATCACAGGGCTGACACATAGAGAAGAGCTTTCACGCTCACACTCACAACTACGGGCAAATTGAGAGTCACCAGTAAACCTAACGAGCATGTCTTTGGACTGAGGGAGGAAGCCGGAGTGCACGTATGCACAGGGAGAACATGCAAACTCCACACAGAAAGGCCCGCTACGTCCAAACCGGATTTGAACTAGGAACCTTCTAGCTGTGAGGCGACCGTGCCGACCACCGTGCAGCCCATAATTTATTATTGTCATTTATTAACAAAATTTAAATCCATTTAAACAGGTCACATACGTCATGCCGTATGGAGGATGGAAGCAACATGAATCTATATGGATTACAAAAACTGTGATACCATGAAATAATCAATGAAAAATGCTCTGGAGTTTTACTATTATTACCGTTGTTTTCCATATTTACTCTGCATTCAGAAATGGCTGCTATTGTAAAAGTAGTTTTACCATCAGCATTCTGTATGTTGCCGTTTGAATACACGATCATGCTGTAGAGGTCACGGCATTTTTTTAATCCCGCTGCTCATCTCTGCAGCTGCAGCGTGCTCAATCATCGCTGCGGGATGTTTTTCAGACTTAACTCGAAAATATTCTTTCCAGCTCGACCACTTGTCCGTCTTCTCAGCAGCTCGCTCAGTGTGGATACAGAGCGGTGTCCTTGGCATGTTTATACATACAGTAAATAACTCACTTAATAATAACAGGCCTCTGTGTGTATGCAGGAGGATTAGCTATGCCTGGGTATCAGCTCGCTGATTGATGGCCTCACATGTTCGTCATTGTCGCGGTCACGCCTCCCACCTTCCCGGCTCATCTTTCCGTTGCCAAGGCGACCGTCAGAAGAGGTCGATAGGGTCAGGCAGGATGTGGCGGGGACTTAAGATCCTCCCGGCCTTTAGGTTAGAGAGGAGGCGACACACGCACAGATAAAATGTTGTCCCTGGTCGAAGAGTTCATTTAGCATTCAAGTCATCGCGCGGTCTGATGTGGTGAAAATGTCACCGCGTCAGGAGGCTGTTAGCTGCAGGAATATCATCCTGGAGCAGAGCGAGCTATCAGAGAGGCAGGTTAATTCCCCTTCCCCGTCTGCTCTCTTTTTCTCTGGATGGAGGGGAGCAGATATGAGAGAGCAGGGGAGGAAGGAAATGATCCTGGATGCCCCGGGCTCTGCTTTCTAATCAAAATGTTATTCCAGCATCAGGAATGAAAGTGAATCCCACAGGACGCCACAAAAGGCCGTTTCATTGAAAAAAAATAGATGTTTCAAGAAAGCAATTTAAAGTTTGGAGGTGTATTAACACTGATTGTGTTTGTCTGACATCCCCACTGCGCTGTTCGGTCACACATTTGTGACAATTTGCATCAGCTCGATGTTTGTATTTGTCACGTTCACGTTATGTTATAACGTCTGTTCAGTAAAGGCCATCCTGTGTAATGTAAATCACATCCACTGCTGAAAAGGAAGCTGTTGATCAAGGTTTAATACCCACTGAGGGCTAGAAAGCAATAATCAATAATATACAATTTGAGACCCAATAAAACCCAGCATAAAATCCATTGACAATTTTTGGAATTAACCAGCTATTTTAGACACCAGCTCGGACTCCTGACATTTTTTTTACTATTCAATCAATGAATTCATTTATTGAGCAATTAATCTAGAAAATATTTACCAGTGTAATTTCCAGTGAATACAATTATTAGGTGCACCCCTATGAATGTTGCCAGGTTATGCTGTAAGGTGCATTTGAAGCATTTAAATTTTTCTCTCCTCCAATGACAGGAGTTCAACCCCGAAGAGTTTTACCATCTGCTGGAGGCAGCAGAGGACCACGCCAAGGAGGGGCAACTGATGAAGGCAGACATCCCGAGATACATCATCAGCCAGTTGGGGCTGACCAGAGACCCGCTGGAGGGTAAGAGAGAGTTTTTCATGTGCTGCAAAGCTTTTTGTTAGACGACTGTTTCCTGAAGTGTAAATGAAAACCTTAAAACAAACTAGCAAATAAGACTTAAAGGGATAGTTCTATATACCTAACCGATCTAATTTGTTACCAAGAGTCGCACGAGAAGATTGATACCACTCTCAAGTGCATTATGCTGGAGCCATCAGCGTATTAGCTTAAAATTAAGACTTAGGTTAGTTGTATCTTTAAAAACATAGTTGCAAAAACAGCAGGTCGTGGTTTTAGTAGATGTGACTGCCTAGAGTCCTGCTGTCACAGGGAAGTTATCTACACATTAGTTAATGAGCTTTATAAGCTAGGAGGCAATTACTTTGAACACAGCCAGGCTAGCTGTTTCCCTTTACTTCCTGTTTCTGTGCTAGGCTAAGCTAATCACTTCCTGCCTTTAGCTCAACACTAAATAGGCAGACATCTTTTCATCTAACTGTCAGTAAGAGACCAAATACACTTATGTCCTAAAATGTTTACTATTTATTAAGTTATTGTAGTTTGTCTTATCAACATTATGTGTAGTTTGGAGCAACAGCGGTGAATGTGACATACAGCTAATGGGGGAAGCTTAAAACCCTTCAAACTTCATTTCTAACTTATAGTCATAACACAAAGTCACATTTGAAGTCAGACGTGGTACACACATTCAGTGTGATATACACTCGCCGAGGATGCTGTTATCTATGAATCCACCATTAATAATCACAAGCTCCACTTACATAGAGTCATACAGAAAGCAGCCTTTAAAACTTTTAATGAGAAACATAAGTTTGTAAGTTTCCTTCACTTCCAAAGAAATCCAGGACTAGCTGTCCAAAGATGGGTTCATTGCAAACAGCTCTCAGCTAATTCGGCATACTTTTAATGGTGCCCGTGTGCCAACATGTACAGAAGAGCCTGACTGTAAGGTATTGATCAGCTTTACTGGAAGTTCAGCCTGAGAAAATGGGAGCTATACAGTTTGAAAGCTGGATCATTAGCTGGCTGGTGGTGCGGCGGCATCGCTGTCTTTAATTAATCATCATCGCTCAAAGTCGGCCCCCAAACTCACAGCTCTAATTCACATCTGCTCATCTGCTCCCAGTCCAATCCATCAAGAGCTGTTCATTAGCTGATGGGTCAAATGATCCGAAATAACTCCGCACAGTAAACTGCTGCGGCTTTATTTCTGAATCCATGAAAAATGTGGGCCTGTTCGGCCTTTCTCTGTTAACAATGTGCCACTTGATATCTTGATCTTACACTTTCCTTTTGCACCTACATTGTCATGCATAGACCCACATACACGCCCACGTACTGTAGCTGCTCGCACGTCCGCACTTTCACACTCTTTTTTTTCTCGTCTCGGCTCCTCATAGAGACAAGATCAGTTGTTTTCAGCGACAAACAGAACAGAATATACAATTGTCAGCTTTTATTGCATGAAGTTAATATCTGCAGAGCGGCTTTGTAAACGCTTTGCAGAGTTAATTACCATTCACTTATTTCCCTGCTTTAACAAAACAGTTGTATAATCAGTGTATTCTAGCAGCTGTCACAGACAAGAGTGAAGAACACTGGAATTAGCTGCCAGAGTACAAAGAGAGAGGGATGGAGCGCAGAAGACGACGGGAAAAATTAAAAGGAAGAAGCTATTTTAATTCTCGTGTTGTTGTTTTTTGTGATCTGACGCTTCTCAGCCCTTCAGCTGTTAAAGTTAAAAGTTGAATAGCTGTTTTGTTAAAGACGTCGGAGCAGCTGCGGTTTTATTTGCTCGCAGCAGTGTGGGAGGCCGGGAGCTCCAGCTTTAAAGCATGCCTCTTTGCATCTTGACACCAGGTTTGCTTGTTAACCAACATGTTTCTCAACAGAAATCGTGAGTCTCGACAGCTATGACAGCGAGGGTCCACACACCCCGGAGACTGATGACTCAGCAGAGGTGAGGAACGAATAAACACAGACAGATCTGTGTTTATTCACAAACAATATGTCTACATGCATGTACCACTATTCACACATAGCTGTCAGATCATCCAAGAAACAATGACATTTCTGCTTTTTAATGGATTTTAATTTTAATATGTTGAATTTGTGTCCAGGGAAAAACGAGAGCCATCAAGCCGCCGAGCGAAGAAGATTTTCAGAGCATCAAACTCATCAGCAATGGAGCTTATGGGTAAGCAAAGGATTCAAACCTCAGTGACCCCTCATACAAACAAAACTAAATTCAGTTAAGCTAATAAACTAGCTAATAAACCTTTAAAAGACATTTTCTGTTGTGAGTGCTGTTTCCAAGGTCAACACTTCAAACTCATACCGAGTATCATAAAGTATCAGGAGTATCAGGCTTCGGTTTCAGGCTCCTCACGCCTGCAAATGGAGGTGTCCTTGGAAAGATACTAGAATGATAACCTGATGAGCAATCAGTGTATGAATGAGGGGGTAATATGTAGTGTAAAGCTCTTTGAGTGGTTCGGAGGACTTGAAAGAGGCTGTTTAAGTGCAGTTCATTTATCATTGAAGGCTTTTCATCAAAGATGAAAGTACACAGTGTTTCATGAAGAACTGATAGAAAAGATCAATAAAAGATGCAACAGAAAACCAGTAACTGGAGTGAAACCACCCTAATAATACTCCTGCTATTTATATACAGCAACGCTATCATAATAATGAGAATAAATGAATTGAACCAGTCTAATGTCATACTTTAATATGTTTAAAATGATCGATAGAAATGTAACAGACATATATTTAAGTGAACTGAACAAAATATGAAAACCCACCAATATATTTCCCACCATAATGTTGTAGGTCTAGAGGTGAACTTTTCCTCAGAATGTTATGCATGTATTAGAAATATAAGACAAGATGGAGCGCTGGTTTAGTTCAGTTGGTTCATGTACAGAGGCTACAGCCCTCGACGCACTGATCGCAGGTTCTACTCCTGGTCTGCCGATCATTTGGAGCATGTCATCCCCCACTCTCTACTCCTCATATTTTCTGTCTCTCTGCAGCTGTCCTATCTGGGCTTAAAAAAGCCACAAAAAAGTAACAAAAAAAATGGATGAAGCACATCACTATTTAAATGTAAAACACTGAGACTAAGTAGATTTAAAGATGAGGTAAAAAGTATTTGAATTTGTTCTCACGTTGATTACAAATTCTAAATGACATTACATAGATGTAATGTGTGTGTGTGTGTGTGTGTGTGTGTGTGTGTTTGTGTGTGTGTACATAATATTATAACTGGTTTCTTTTGGTTTCCTCACCACAGGATGTTTTGTCCTGTAATTACATGTTGGAGGACTTAAAACTATTCAAACTACAGCACATGTTCAAATTATTAGCTATGAAAGTGTTAAAAATAATAACATGAAATCTGGTCTTAATCAGGACACATTGGGCCTCATTTACAAACAGTGCGTACGCACGAATCTGTGCTTGAACTGTGCGTACGCACGTTTGACGCACAAATCTGGAATTCATCAATTTGTTCTTACCTAAATTTCTTCGTACTCTGCGAACAAATGTAGAACTCCCTCAGACCATGCGTACGCACAAATGATGAAAGAAATGTCCTAGAAAATGTTAACACACACCCTTTTAACTAAATGCATACTATATTAAAACTTCATTTATTGAAAAAAAAAGGCTTTAATAGACAACAATAGTTGAATTTACTAATGTATGGACCAAACGTAAATGCCGTGTCATCCTCATAATTTATTGTCATATAATTAAAATCTTCAATTATAGCAGTTGAGTTAGTTTATTAAGTTTACAATAGAGTAGACCATATGAAAATGTTCATATTGAAATGTAACACTTTTGTTACAATTGTTTCTATTTCTGCTGATGTGAAATTTTTCTTTTTTCCTTTTGAGGCCATCTTTCACATTCTTTCAGCTTCTCCGTAACACCGCTCTCTTCATGCGGCACCAAACAGATGTCCTTATATAGAGAAATAGAGGCGTGGCAGTATGCTGATTGCAGATCGCGGACACGCGCCTGTCAATTTAGAATGGTTCTGATTTACTAACATACGCACGGTGGTGAGAACAAAATTGGCCGGTACACACGTGTCATAAATCCGACGGTGATTTTGCGCAAGCACTTATTTTTTGCGAAGATTAAGAACATTTCTGCGCAGATATTAGTGAATGAGGCCCAATGTGATGCATATTTTTACTTTCTCTGTTTAGCTAAAGATGGCTCGGATAGTTTAGGAAGTGGAGTGCCCATGTCTAAGAAAAAATATCTTTCTTTGTTCAAAATAAAACAAATTTGTGCCAGAGGCTTTATTCACCTTTCTCTTCACTCAGACAAACTCTGTGAAAGTCACGTCTAAAAGAGATTGAATATCTTCTAACTTCAGTGAAAGTCTCAATACCGCTTCCTGGCACTTCACTCTCTACTCTTCTGTCTCCTCTTCCCCGCAGTGCCGTCTACCTGGTGCGCCACAGGGAGACGCGTCAGCGTTTTGCCATGAAGAAGATCAACAAGCAGAATCTGATCCTGAGGAACCAGATCCAGCAGGCGTTCGTGGAGAGGGACATCCTCACCTTCGCAGAGAACCCGTTTGTCGTCTCCATGTTCTGCTCCTTTGAAACGCGGAGACATCTGTGCATGGTCATGGAGTATGTGGAGGGTAAGAGGCTCAGTGTTTGGGCTTGTTGAAGACTTTAGTTACACTGAGGGTGCATTTATGAGACCACTCTGATGGGTGACTTGGTGTTTTTCTGTTCTGTTTGCCCTTCATTTGTTCTGTCAGGCATTACATCAGGTTTCTATTTGGTACACTTTTCTTTCTCTTCTCTCTGCCTTTTATTTCCTGACATTTAACTTTTTGCTCTTCACCTTTTTCTCTTTTAAATCTTTTCTCTGAGTCTCGATGACCTTTCCAGTTTTTACTAATTATTCCTTCTAGTGATTGTGACCTCAAAGGTGAAGTTTATACAGTTATATAGTTTCACTGACTCATATTTCTAGAAGGGCAGACGAGGCTCTGATTTCTCTATCACAATGATTCTTGACCACGAAGGTCAAAGAAGGTCAGTCGATGCTGCTCCAGCCCTGCTCATCTTCCTCCCTCCAGTTCTGGCGTGTTTTCAGGAGGGCAGATCAGGACAGCGCTGTGGCCCCAGCTGGTGTTTTAAGTGCATGATATGTTCCTCTGAAACATAAGCACATGTTGTGTTTGTATACAGACATGCAGAGGCATGAAGGGCAGTTGTGAGTGATTCCAATGGGTAGATAAATGTAGGTCATCCTGCAGACTTTCCTGTCTAAACTATGAAACTGCTAAATCTAACCGCACCTCAACAATACCTTCGTGTTTCTTCGTCCCCAGGTGGTGACTGTGCCACTTTGTTGAAGAACATCGGGGCTCTGCCTTTGGAGCTGGCACGGATGTACTTTGCTGAGACTGTTTTGGCCCTGGAGTACCTGCACAACTATGGTATCGTCCACAGAGACCTCAAACCAGACAAGTGAGTCTTCAAAGCTACACTGGTCTGTATTCTTTTACAATAACACCAGATCAGAACTTGAGCTTATTAAAGTCGCCTGTTTTCTCCCTCCAAACAGTCTCCTGATCACCTCTATGGGACACATCAAGCTCACAGACTTTGGCTTGTCAAAGATGGGTCTAATGAGCCTCACCACCAACCTGTACGAGGGACACATCGAGAAGGACGCCAGAGAGTACCTGGATAAGCAGGTACTATACCTGTGTGGAAGGTTTCCAGACTTAATCACCTCATTATGAAAGAATGGAGGCTTCAATCAGCAGCAGTGTAAATTAAGTGTGTGTAGTGCTGAAAATAGGATGTGTGGTGAATGAACAGGCAGCTGACATTCACAGCATCTTTTCCTCCGCTCCAGCCATGCGTGCACACCTGCCAAGTCATCCAGCAAAATCAATAATCTCCAAATGAAGAAGCTGCAGCACAATGCTTCCTGTGCAGCCTGAATTTGTGAATCATTAATGCTCTCCATCCCCGTCTCACTCCCATTTTGCAATTACGCTTATTGTTTATGCTCTGAGTTAAAGCGGTCATAATCAGTCAGATTGGCCTGCGTGTCCTCCGGCTCTTCTGGGTGGAAGCAGCATCTGTTTGTCTGACAGTAATCAACCCTGTCTGCAGGTTTGCTTTTCATGTTTCTCGTGGAGGTTCTGATTAGGGGAATGTTACTCTTTCACTCAATTAAGAGGTCTCTGTGGGCTCAGTTCATACAGTTAATATTCACTTTCAGATCTCCTGAACAGCATGTATGAAAAAAACTGAACGTCATCAGTGATGAAACATTTAAAAGAGAGAACAGTGTGTAAGAGGAGTTAAGCTGTCCAAATGAATCTCTGCAGCTGAGACCTCTGTCACAAAATTAGGAAATGAATGAAATTTGATTTGTTACAGCATTAAAAACGTAAAACTTAGTTAACCTGGAAAGTCCACAGACCTTTCTGTCAACAGTTTTCAGTTTTAGTTACTCGTTAGTTTTAATAAACAAGACATTGGGCCTCATTTACGAACAGTGCGTACGCACGAATCTGTGCTTGAACTGTGCGTACGCATGTTTGACGCACAAATCTGGGATTCATCAATTTGTTCTTACCTAAATTTCTTCGTACTCGTGCGAACAAATTTAATTTAATTATGTTAACACACACCCTTTAACTAAATGCACACTATATTAAAACTTCATTTATTGAAAAAAAAGGCTTTAAAAGACAACAATAATTGAATTTACTAATGTATTGACCAAACGTAAATGCCATGTCATCCTCATAATTTGTCATATAATTAAAATCTTCAATTGTAGCAGTTGAGTTAGTTTATTAAGTTTACAATAGAGTAGACCATATGAAAATGTTGATATTGAAATGTAACACTTCTGTTACAATTGTTTCTATTTCTGCTGATTTTAAGTTTTTCTTTTTACCTTTTGAGGCCATCTTTCACGTTCTTTCAGCTTCTCCGTAACACCGCTCTCTTCATGCCGCACCAAACAGATGTCCTTATATAGAGAAATAGAGGCGTGGAAGTCTGCGGAGAGTAAGAACATTTCTGCGCAGATATTAGTGAATGAGGCCCATTGACTTGTATCTAAAAGGATCTAAACCAATCCCTCAGACTTTAAATTCTCAGAGATTCCAGATAACACTGTTGATAATTGGGATTTTTTAAAATTATTATTGAAATAAAATAACCCTTTAAAATCCTATCAGCTCTAAATTTGTTTTGCTCTTTGTAACTTGATTTTGATGTTTAAGCTGTGCAGGATGATGCATGTAGAGACTTCGACTCTAGAAGGCTTTCACATGTGGGTGTACCAGCTTTACTTGGTAAATGGACTGTACTTACATAGCGCTTTTCTAGTCTACATGTCACATTCACCCATTCACACACTGATGGAAAAGGTCTGACTGCCAATCTCCAATCATTATCTATGCACATTCATACCTGATGGCTATGCCCAAGGACACTTCGACATGTGACTGTAGCAGTCAGGGATCGAACCGCCAACCTTCCGATTGAGAGACGACCGACTCTACCACTGAGCCACAGCCGCCCAGTTAGTGCCTGTGACATATCAACAAATTTGGAGCCAATTTAAATTTATATCAGGGCCCTTTAAAGACCATTTGAGAAAAGCAGCCATTGATGGATTCACTGTCATTTGGACTTTAGTTTGTCATGCAACTCCAAACCAGCCTCTTTATATCCCCCTCTTTTCTCCTTCCGTCTTCCCTTTCTTCCACCCTCTCTCCATCACCCAGGTGTGTGGTACTCCAGAGTACATCGCTCCAGAGGTGATTCTCCGTCAGGGCTATGGAAAGCCAGTGGATTGGTGGGCTATGGGCATCATCCTGTACGAGTTCCTGGTGGGCTGTGTGCCTTTCTTTGGAGACACTCCAGAGGAGCTGTTCGGACAGGTCATCACAGGTAAGAAAACACTATTAAACTGTGTAGATGTTTCTGAAGACACGTTTTGTACAATCAAAAGCAAGACAGTGAAGCTGTGTAGAATGTTTTCATCGTCTCTCCTCGTAGGAAGGATGGTAAATTCACTACCCTTGTTCTCCCTTTTTCTTGTCCCTTGTAGACGATATAGTTTGGCCAGAAGGTGATGATGCCCTGCCTGCGGATGCCCTGGGCCTCATCTCTGCCCTGCTGCAGACCAACCCTCTTGTGAGGTTGGGTACAGGTACTTACTTTTGCATGGACTCGAAATCAGACCTCTAATCTGCACCCATCTTTCATCTGTATTAGTAATGCATTCATACTTAAATACATTGTTAAGCACATGTTGTGTTTGTATACATCGGCGAAGTTGCATTGGCAGCAGGCTAAGCGATCTAGTCCAGATGTCCATCTCCCCAGTTACATCTTCCAGCTCTTCCTTGGAAGTCTTTAGGCTTTAGATGGAAGATAAACTTTAAGTACTCCCAGGGCATTTAGGGTCAAGCTGGATTTGGGAAATCCTCCAAAGAGTTGCACCCAGGAGGCATCCTGAACAGATGCCTTAAACACCTCAACTCCTTTCTTTTGACTTAAAGGAGCAGCAGCTAAAGTCCGAGCTACCTCCGGATGTCTGGACTATTTACCCTCTCTCCAAGGTTTAACCAAACCACCTTACAGAGGAGACTTACTTTGGCTGCTTGTGTCCTCCATCTCATTCACTACCTATAGCTTGTGACCACAGGTGGTGAGAGTTTGAATGTACATTAATTTTGCAGCATAGCAAGTAAAAATTGGGTTATTCACAAATCTAACATATATGGATCAGAATTAGCAATTATTTGCAATCAACTTAATGAATGTATTCTGAGCCTTTGTGGCTCTGTTTTGGTCTCCACCAGCTCAGAGGCTCTTAAGCAGCTAAACCGTTCACGTTGTTCATCAGTTCAATGCTAACTGTTTGGTGTTCAGTAATGAGCAGGGAATGAACAGGGGGATTTTTAGAGCTTTGACATGCCTGCCGAGTCTGAAAATGAAAACAGTGAGAGCATTGAGAGCAGGCTCCAAAATTAGCGCCTGCTACTCCCCAAATGCAGTAAAAAATAATAATAATTCGGTGAATAAAATTTGTGTGGCCAGGCGCCAGTGACGCCAGTCAAAGTTGATAACGCCTTTTTTTTTTTTTTCAATGACTCTGCATGCTGCTGGAGTGTGACTGTGAATAATTGTAGTGCAATCCTTTAATCGACCCTCGCTGACCACCATCGGCACGGTCACGCTTTCGTTATTAAGTTCATGCAGAGCTCAAGTGCGTCAACAATCATAATAAACACGGGTTTACAATCACTGGGTGCACCAGTCACCTAAAATGTAGCGGTTTACAAACACAGCACAGTAGCTGTGCAGCATGAACTGTTCAATGGCAAACAGTGGGCTTCCTCTGCTTAGTGCTATGCCATGGAAATCCCTTTGAGCATTTATTTGATATCCTTGATATCAAGCGTCAGTCTATACTATACTATATACTAGTTCAGTCTTTGACAGCACTAGTTTACTAGATGAAGCCTTACTAGTTAACTAGTAGACAGCAAAAGCTCTGACATGTTAAGTAGTAATGGCCAAAATATATATATACTGTATATAAGATAAGATAATTCTTTATTAATCCTCAGAGGGGAAATTCTGCACAAAGACAAAGTAGCAGGAAGGTAAATACAAATAGAAATAAGAAAAGATAAAAAATACAGAAAATAAAATAAGACATTTATACAACTGGTATACAAAAGTGACATAAGTGACAATCTAAAGTGACATGTACGGGTAATAGCAGCAACATTTAGCAGTCAGACAAAGTACAGTATAAAGTATGAAATAGTGCAGTATAAATAAGGTGCCATAAGTGTCAGATACAGTATATTACAGTATGTATATGTATATAATGTAGTATGATATGGAATATTAAGTCAATAGTAAAAAAAATTTATAACGGTAAAACTGCTATTATATAGTATAATCAAATAATATTACATAGTGTCGTATAATATAATATACAGTATGTGGTATCAATAATAATAATATATGTATGATAATAATAATAATGTAACAGTTTATTATTACAGCAGCAAAAACAGCATATTGGATGTGATAAAGTGTACGGGACAGAATGTACAGTATAATATAAACATATACGTATAGGACACTAATGTTATGTTAATTTATTCTAGTGAGAGACATTTTAACATTACTAGTTAACCAGTAAGGCTGTAATTTTTTACTAGTAACGACCAAAATGTCCTGCTGGGTGGCTCCAATACAAAAAACACGTCATAACTTGTTAGTTAACTGTGTAATAATCTGACTCTGGAAAGTAGCGAGTAACTAAAGCTGTGTTTTTAAAGAGTGAAAGTATAAATAACTACACAAGAAAAGTACCTTAAAATAATACTACCACTACGATAAGGTCACTATAAGAGTAAATGCATTAGCTTCTCTCTACCACTGTTTTTAATGACTTTGTATCTAAGCTAGCCAGCCGGTTACAAAATGTTTTGGCTGGTAAAAATGTTTTGGCTTACCCGCCACTGGCAGAACAAAAAGTTAATTTTGGACTCTGATTGAGAGAACAAAGAACAAAACAAAATGAAGCAGCGAGCATGAAAGTGTGCTGATAAATATCTCTGGATTTGTCACTTCTCACATACAACCCGTCATGTGATTTAAGCAGCTTTAGGTTGTCTGTCCGTCCATACTGCACGTCGCATGAGGCTGATACGTTGTCTTGTTGCTACCAGGCGGAGCGTTTGAGGTGAAGCAGCACTCGTTCTTCACCGAGCTGGACTGGAACAGCATCCTGAGACAGAAGGCAGAGTTCGTCCCTCACCTGGAGTCAGAGGAGGACACCAGCTACTTTGACAGTACGTCCTTCTGGATTTACACGTCTGTAAAGTAAAAGCAGTCACATCAATATTAGCTTTATGGGCTTCTACAATAATCGTCTGACACCTACCTTTCAGAAATGCACACTTTATGTTAAGATGACAGCTCATATGTTTCACCTCCTGTCTCCCTCCTTCCCTGCCAGCGCGCTCCGATCGCTATCATCACATCAATACGTACGACGAGGATGACACCAATGACGACGAGCCCGTAGAGATCAGACAGTTCTCTTCCTGCTCTCCTCGCTTCAGCAAGGTCTGACTCTCTGCCTCCCTCTCCTCTTTCATCCCTCTCTCTCTCATCCTCTGTCATTTTAATTCTTTTTTTTCTCTCCCACCGTGTCAACCTGTTATATTTTCTCGCACAGATACTCTCTGCACTTTTTTTTTTCACCATTCGACAGAATCAAATGAAGAGAAGTCTCAGAGGGTTAAAATGAGGTGTTGCAGCTGGAGGCTGGACTGAGGTCTCGTACCTGGAGTTCAGGAGGTGGTTGCTTTAGCTGTTACACCGTTCCCTTTTATCCTTCTTGTGTCCAGTTTCTATTTTAGGACACTCAAAGGCTCATGCAGCTTTAATGTGGAGGCCTCGCTGTGCCCTTTTCACTGTCTTTCTAGAGATTTGGGTTTTAATGACCATCCTTATTTTTACACCCTCAGTTTCAACTCCCATATCTCTTTTGTTTTTTATCCGCGTCTCGTTCTCTCTCAGTGTGCCAGCATGTTCTTTCTGTCACACTTCTCCTCTCATGTGGGATTTTCTCACCCCACGCTCTGATTTTCCCTCATTTGACTCTCCTATTTCCATCCTCTCTCCTCTCTCTCTGTCTGTCTTTCCATCTGCCTCCCCTCTCTGTCTTTCCATCTGCCTCCCCTCTGTCTTTCACCTGGCCCATCCTCTTATGTTTGGGTTGTGAAGTGGTGATGGAGCACTCGAGACAATCTCGAGAGCCTCATTGAGTGGACAATTTTAATACATTTTGAGAAGACTTTGAAGTTACGGTTGAGGGCTGTTGAGCGGCCTCGCTTACACTGAGCAGGTGTACAAAGACCTCCGCTGAAGGCACACACATAATTAGGTCTACAGTGAACACATGCAAAGACTATTATTGTAGTAATGATTTTTTAATCAATTTGCTGGTTTTTTACATGTCTAGTAGTACAGTGCAAGACCTGGGCACAGATTCTTATGTGTACAATCAATGGACTTCCCTTCTAAAGGTTTAGCAGGTGTAAGTTTTTATTTACCCCATGTGGAAGTAACACTCATTTCTAATGCAGCATCAAAGCCTTTTGGTTTCCTGGACAGCAAATCTCTGTTTGTCTGTTCTTTAATGTATAACCATGTGGGACATCAGCGCCAAGTTAAACACAACCTTAGCACTCTCGTGTGCTCCTCTGCACAAGTCAAGTTTACATTATTGGTAACAGATTTTTAACACTAAACAGGACAGTGACTTTCAGTTGTAGTTCACATTTTTCCTCCAGTGCTTCTTATACTCTCAAGACATTTTCCATTAAGAAGTTTTATTGATTATGATTAGTATTTATTGTTTATTGTAATTGCTTTTACTTGGTACAAACACTATTTCACGTAAATATCTGCTGCTTCTTGTTACACTTGAGAATTATGAGATTGTCACGATTTCAATTTGAACAAAAAGGTGAGGACCCAGAAGCGGGCTTAGATAACAGATTTAATTAAATAAAAGGCAAAAATCACAAAATCTAACTCCAACAAAAGACAAAAAGGAAAATCAAAAGACAGCAAAAAACTTACAAACAAAACCAGGAACAGGTAATCCAAGAGACACGAGGAAATCAGGGGAAGCACGAAGGATATCCAAAGTAGTGCGAGGAACAAAATCACAGACATACATCAAACTCCACAAGAAGGACGACAATGAACAGGCCCAGAGACAGGGGAGCACAAACACTAAATAAACTTAGGAGGTGAGGCTAATCAGACACAGGTGAGACAATCAAGGGGCAGGTGAAAACAATCAGGGCAGGGCACAGAATCAAACAAGCGGGAAACACAAAGGCAGGAAGTAGAGCAACACGAGAGATAAGGTGACAAAGTAAAACAGGAAAGGATCTAAACAAAGAGACACAAGTGAAATACTTAACTAAACAAGACTAAATACTGACAAGAACACAGAATAAACTAAATACAAAACTAAACGATGAAACCTCACGACAAGGGACAAAGTGACAAGTAAAACAAGAAATAATAAGTGAACACCAAAATACAAGAAAACCAGAACTAAACTAGAAACTCATGACAGAGATAAAGTACCAACTTATATTGAGTATCTGTTGTAACTCTTTACATAGTCTGACAACAACAACAGTATATTTTGGCATTCCTAAAAATAACTTGAGCGATCATCAAATGATTCACACTCACGCCAACATTTCTGACTGTGTTTGATTTATTCATTGTGTTAATGCTGATATTCATGTCTCCGTTGATGCCGTTTGCAATGAAGCTGGGCTCATGATCTCTTTCATGCCACCTTGCTTCTAAAAGAATTTCCTCTTGGTAAATGAACTGAGGAACCATCGTATCATAACGAATGACCTAAATATGTTCATTTTAAAGAAATCAGTTTGATACAGAGCGAATATATATCTGAAACAAATACAGCCAGTATAAGTAATTGCAGCTAAATGTAGCTGTAATGGTTTTTAACTGCTGATCTGACTGTGTCCCCCTGCAGGTGTACAGCAGCATGGAGCACCTCTCTCAGCTCGAGCAGAAAGCTACGACCTCAGTGTCCCGACGGGAGCACAAGGGCCCACGAGAGGACAAGGTGACCAAGAGGGAGAGCCTGGGCAGCTTCAGCATGAGAGACAAGAGCTGGAGGACGGGATCCCCCGAGATGTGAGTAATGGAGATAATTGTGTGAGGCGTTTTTATGTGCACAGTAATTCAAATGCTCTGCTTACTCGCATCAGATAGGATTGAGAGTGTAAAGATTGTGGATCCCTGAAGGTTTCTTCCTCAGCAGCCTGCAGTAGCTGTCTCACACCCCGGTGTGCCTGAATAACTGCTTTCTCTCTCTGGCATCAATTTTTGACACTTTTTGTTTAAAAAAAACTTTATGCAAGAGTTCAGACTCACTTTAAGTCAAAAGCAGGCAACAGATCCGACTTCTGCAAACTTTGAAACCGATGTCTCTTATGTTTGAGTTTAATTGTGATAGATAAATAATGCCGATGTAGCTGTAGGTTTGTTGCACTCAAATCTGGTGTGTAATTTTCCAATTAAGTTATACTAAAGGATAATTTCTGTTCATTTTAGTTGAATAAATGCAGATGGTTTAATACTGTTTGTATTATCAACAGAGAAGCGTACAGTTATTAGACATACTGCTATAGACAACATCTGTATGACTCTGTGGTGATTATTCAGATGAGATTGATAATGAAAGAGACATCTCATTACCTTGAATGAAGGCTTTTAGTTTTTATCTAAATGAAAAATGTACTATCACCCAGGGATCCAGACTCATTAAACACCATTCTGCTCTGTTAATATGCTCGTCATGCTTTGAAGCAGCTTACAAAGACGAGCTACAACCTGCTGGGTCCGGTCCAAATATTATTAACTGAGGCATGCAGCAGAAATAGATGCTTCTCATAACTCCATTCACCTGAGGAAGCTCATGTCTGGATTTCAATCCCTCCACATTCATATGTAAAATAAAACCATACATTAATACATTCTGCTTTCATAATGGTGAGAAAATGAGGTGAAGGTGGCTCATTTATCTCCTTATTGGATTTTCCCTCTTTCTTTTTTTTGTAAAAAAAACTGAATTATCAGTATCTCACCAGCTACGATTCAGCTACAGCTCATTACCTTCATTTATTTCTTTAATTAAATGTGCCCTCAGGATATTTCTTCTAAAACACAAGAATTCTGTTTACATTCTGTGTTAATCACCAAACACAGCGTGTGTATCCTAAAAACCTGCAGAGCTAAAGACATTCATATCAGCTGCAGCCGTACCTTCTGTTTAATGCTAATTAGCAAATATTAGCATGCTGACGTGATGGTGACAATCAGACCTGCTAAACATCAGAATGCTTGATTTTAATTGTGAGCATGTTAGCATGATGACGTTAGCATTTAGCTCAAACTACTACCGTGCATAACCTCACTAAGCTTAGCTTGTCTGATAATGTCTGCTCGCAGAGACATCTTCTATGACCGTTTCTTTGCAGGAAGCGCCTGTCTTGTTCGGAGTCCCTCTACATGGAGGGGGATGCAAGCCCTCCCCTGGGGGCTCGCCGACGCTTCTCTGCTCTGATGGACACACATCGTTTTGCCTCACAACTGGACGGTGAGCCGGATTTCCTGTCCCGGCAGGTGCCCATCAAGGTCCGTGGAACCTCACTGGATGGGACCAGCGTCCCCTCCCCAACCCTCCTGGAGCAGAGGAACAGTCTGAAGGAGATCAACGGAGCAGGTGTGTTAGCATGGGGACGTCTCTGACGTAGCAAAAGGTTATGAGGGGTAGAGGGAGAGAAATCAGTTGGGGAGGTGACAGTGAATAAATCAGACAGAGAAAGCAGGTGGGTAGGAACAGAGGAGGTGAAAACCTGTAATACCTTATTGGCTGGGTACTGCTGAGTCAGTGGGCAGCTGCAAAAAGCTTTACGTTGCTATTTTCTCTTCTGAACTGTAATTTCCTCCTGACTCTACATCCTCACAGACAAATCCCCCCGACACGGAGAGACAGCAGGCGTTACTGCAGCCATCACAACACTCTCTCCAGGTCCTGCAGCAGCCGGTTGTGATGTGATGACTCCCCTGTACGACCCTCTGGGGCCTCGGGCCACCAATGACCTAGTCCTCCGCAGGGCGCGTCATCAGCACCTGTCAGGTGATGGAGAGAAACGCAACTCCAGGGCTGGAAACAAGGTCACCAAGTCTGTCTCTGCTACGGCCCTGTCTGTCATCATACCATCAGGTGGGACGCACAAGAAGGGAATAAAATCAAGATCTTCATTGTAGCATGCGACAGAATCTCATTTCTCTTTTTCCTCTCTGTCTGCCTCCAGTGGAGCAGCATGGCGGCTTCTCTCCGCTGGC
Organism: Semicossyphus pulcher; assembly: GCF_022749685.1. Lineage (NCBI taxonomy): Eukaryota > Metazoa > Chordata > Actinopteri > Labriformes > Labridae > Semicossyphus > Semicossyphus pulcher. The sequence goes on from NW_027211681.1 coordinate 10,856,079, forward strand.
CAGCCCCATGTCTCCCCACTCTTTCTCCTCCAACCCCTCGTCCCGGGACTCTTCGCCCAGCAGAGACTTCTTCCCTGCAGTCAGCGCGCTGCGCTCTCCCATCACCATCCATCGCTCGGGAAAGAAGTACGGCTTCACTCTCAGGGCCATCAGGGTCTACATCGGGGACAGTGATATCTACAGCGTGCATCACATCGTTTGGGTATGAAACTTGTGGTGTTATGTACAATTTATAGATGTTTTCAGCATGATCTAAAACTGTTATTTGTTATTTATTTTCCCAGTCAAGCTGCTCTATTAAAACAAACATATAGTAGTATTATTTCTGTCCAAACTGACAGTTAAACAATGCTTTCCTGAAATATAACAGGACATAAATGTGGACCATCCAAGCCAAAAACATTAAGGCTCATGGCATACACTTAATGTTGCATTGTAATTGATTTTCACCTGATGTGAACTTGAATGTTTTGTGTGATTTGGCAGCATGTAGAGGACGGTGGCCCCGCCCAGGAAGCTGGTCTCTGTGCCGGTGACCTCATCACCCATGTCAACGGGGAGCCTGTGCACGGCCTGGTCCACACTGAAGTGGTCGAGCTCATCCTCAAGGTAAGCAGCAATAGACTTCTTCTTTCTTTTATTCTTCTATTTCTGTCAGCGAAAGTGACTTTTTATCTATTTATAAGTTCTCTGTTTCTGTAAATAGACAAAGTGCTTCCAGCTCTAATGTAACTCTGAGCATAGGGACTCTTTAATTAATCCAAATACAATCTAATGTATTCTGTAAATAAAGGTGACACTCAGAAATCATACAAACCACTTGCTGTCTTTCACTTGACAGAGTGGAAACAAGGTGACGGTGACGACCACGCCTTTTGAGAACACTTCCATTAAAGTGGGTCCTGCCCGCAAGGCCAGCTACAAGTGTAAGATGGCCCGACGAAACAAGAGGACCATGGGAAAGGAGAGCCAGGACAGGTACGATAAGGACATGTTTTAACAGTTGTAGGGAGGTTGCAGGTAAACATTTGACGCTTTGAAACCTCATGCTTTTGCATAATCAAAAACACTGGCAAACTCCTGGTATAGCTTATTCAATGTTAAGCTAATTAACAGATAATATTATAACTGCATATACTCTCCATTTTCATATTTTCTCTTACCTTGTCTTTCGTTGTCTTTCCCTCCTGCAGTAAGAAGCGTAACTCCTTGTTCCGCAAGATCACAAAGCAGTCCAACCTGCTGCACACCAGCCGCAGTCTGTCCTCTCTGAATCGCTCTCTGTCCTCCAGCGAGAGTCTTCCCGGCTCCCCGACTCACAGCTTGTCTGCCCGCTCCCCGACTCAGGGCTACCGCTCCACCCCTGAGCCCTCATACCTTGGTAGGATAGAAATACGTGTTTAAAAACAGCACAGAAAATAACTAGATGTATTTTTAGAACTGGGGATAGGAAGTTGTCCAAATTTACTCCCAAACACAGTGTCTGGCCTAGAAAGTGAGTTTTTAAAGCCAAAAATGATAAAAGCCCTCAAAGGCAAAAGTTCCCTCAACTTTAAAATCCAAACTGTGTCTGTTCCTCGGGGATTTGAAGTATCTTAATTGATCTTTTCTGGTGTCTGTTTTCCTTCAGGTTCCTCTCAGAGCAGCTCTCCCGCCTCCAGCACTCCTAACTCCCCTGCTCCCTCTCAGCACATGAGACCCAGCTCCCTGCACGGCCTCTCCCCTAAGCTCCATCGTCAGTATCGCTCCGCCCGCTGTAAGTCTGCAGGTAACATCCCCCTCTCCCCGCTGGCCCACACACCCTCCCCTACCCAGTCCTCGCCGCCACCCTTACCAGGCCACACTGTCGGGAGCTCAAACACCACCCAGTCCTTTCCCGTCAAGCTCCACTCCTCACCCCCGGTGGTCCGTCCCAGGCCCAAGAGTGCCGAACCCCCGCGATCTCCTCTCCTCAAACGGGTGCAGTCTGCAGAGAAGCTGGGCTCGCCTCTGACCCAGTCCAGCTCTACAGGAGGGCTAGGGGGTCCGCTGAGGAAGCACAGCCTCGAAGTGCAGCACTCTGAGTACCGTAAAGATGCTTTCCTCTGCGAGCTCGGCCTCCAGAGTCTGCTGGAGATGGACGGGGAAAATTTACCTCCTAATCCACCACCCTTGCCCTCATCCTCTTCTGCCCCGGAGACCGGAGTCCTGAAGCCTGTGAGGAGACTGGGGAGGCAGGAGTCGCCGCTTAGCAGGGAAACACTGCTGGCTGGGAGGGAGAGGGAGGAGAGGGAAAGAGGGAGAGAGAGGGAGAGAGAGAGGGAGGCTGATACCTGTACTGTCATGGAGAGACTGGGTCGAGTTAGTGCAACAGTTTGCCAGTCATCATTAACAAGAAAACCTCAAACAAGTGAGCTGCCTCTGAGCTCGCAGGCTGGACCAAGCTCCAGACTGAGTGCAGAAACTACAAAAGCTACAACTCCAGGCACCCCCACCAAAACCACAGGAAGTCTAGTTGGGCACAGGGGGCCTGAAAAGAGTCCAACAAACTTAACTTTAAATCAGCAAGATAACAAGATGGCAAAGAGTGTTTTATCTAACAGTAAAGATCCCCAGGAGCAGCAGGGGGGCAGGACTGAACCAAAGCAGGAAGGAAACAACAAGAGTTTGAGGCCTGGTTTACCTGTTGCTGCTTTCAACAAGAGCTCTGTTTCTACTACTGATAAATCCATCGGCATGAACGCTGCAGTGACATCAGGTCCTCAGAGCTTAAACAAAACCTTTAAACCATCAGGTATGGGGGACAGTCTGAGAAAAAACGGAGCAGAGAGCGGTGACTTGAGGACTTCAGACATCGGCTCCAAAAGCCCAAAACTCCCAGCTCGCATCCTCGCTCCCGTCGTGCCCCCACACGGACAGCCGCTATCGCTGGGAAAGGTGAGGCAGGGGCTCGGTCCAGTCAACTGCTACCGGGGAACTCTCGACTGGGAGGACAAATGTCGCCTGGAGGTGGTGGAGGAGCACTCGCCTTCCCCCTCTCCCTCCCCGACTGCCGTCGCCCCCTCCCTCTGCGGACCCTCGCTCTGCAAGTCGCGGCCTGTCTCTCCTGGCGACAAGACGAGCTACTTCAGCCAGCTGACCACTGTGGCCAAGAACGTCCTCGGGCCGATCAAGCTTGGCTCCCAGGAGGGCGCCAGGAGCAAAGAGCAGCAGACTAAAGCAGCGGAGGAGAAGCCGGGAGGCGCGGCAGGGAAGTCTGACACTCCTGCTGGAGGTCGAGTGCTTGTTGGGGCTGCAGTGGTGACAAAAAGTCCTGCTGCTTCGCCACTGGAGAAGGCTGCAACAGGTAGCGGCCCACCCAAAATATGACCCCATTTGATCCTTATATGGGACTAAATTTAAAAAAAAAAGATGCCTTTTTTTGGAGGACCAATGCAACAGAAGTCAAGCACTTAAAAACATGTACATTCCAGTTTAAATGTATATAAAATGTTATTTATTGATTCCAATCATTGACTGATTCTAACTTAAAACCAAGAGTAAAATAATCTGCTGTAAAGGTGCATTATCTGTTGATTTTCTTTTATAAAGTATTTAATAAGAAGACTCTTAATGTAACGTGGAACACTTTATCAGATGTATATGTGTGTGGGTCTTTGTGAACGCATGTCATATGGTTATGTACTGTACATGTATTATAGGTACAAGAAGGTCAAAAAGTGCTTTACCGATCAAAACATGCTGAAAACTGTGAATACCAAATCCAGTCACTCTATTTTGTCTTCAACCAGCCCTTTTGTCTCTTACTGGTTATCAAACAGGACAATGAAACAGGGGGGTGAACTTGAAATTTGCATCAAACAACAGGAATGACACGCAGCCTCAGTTTGGAATCAGCGGGTAAAAACAAGCAACAACACGCTTTAGCTCATTTCCTCTTCACGCAGCAGTTTGCTGAGCTGATGTGCACCGTCAGACAAAGCAGGCACTCTGTCAGTGGATGTCACATCAAAACCTGTCCGGCTGTGCCTGTCGCAGGGATTGTGTGTGTGATTTTGTGTGTGTATGTGTGTGTTTGTGAAGCCACCTTCGGTCTATTTCTGGTGGTTCTTGAAGGCTACAGGGTTGACAGAGCTCGGGCTCAGCGCTTATCTCCCCTTCGCAGGAGGGCTACTACAGCCCTTCGCTCCCTGTGACTGCAGCCTACACACGCACAAACACACACGCATGCACACGCTCACGCTCACATTGCCACAGCAGGCCGCTGTGTCAGCAGCTTATTTTCATGCATTTAAATCCACACCCTCGTGGTCCATGGCTTGGGATGTGAGTGTGTGTGTGAGTTATTGAGTGAGTATAGAAGTGTGTGAGGGTGTGTGGTGTCTTCGCGAGGGGTAATTACACTCGGCACAGTTGACACAGCAAGGGTCATGACAGAGACTAAACTGGAAATAAACAGGCAGCAGTCAGGAACCAGTAACAGCTGCTGACTTTGCTGAATGCTGTTTATTAAAAATCCACACAGGCACAGTGATGATTACATATGTGGATATAGTATGTATAAAACAATTATAAGCACATAAACCCATGTATATTGAGTCAGGACAGGAAAAGCAGGCAGTCATGGATGTAGCATACTGTAGTGTGTTAAAGGGCTCGATAGAGAGGGTGAGTAGTATCAGAATGGACCTGTTACTGAAACAACACCACTATCTACATTATAATCAGAAGGACTGTGTTGTTCGGTACTACAAGCTGATAAATGTACGCCTCACATTTTGCTATGTAACATAATGATTCAACTATTTCAATCAATAATGTCAGCAAGAGTGCTGAGAAGGATACATTTTTCACAGGATAAACGACTTTCTCTTCCCCCGCTGGTTTTATTCATCTCCGTAATTCTCAGTAGCTACACAGTGTACATAATCTTATGCAAACCATTTACAGCTGTCTGTGAGGACTGCGGCCACTACACTGAGTTTCTGACTTGTGCAGGAAGTAGAAGTTTAAACAATTCAATCCATCTTTGATTTGATGCTGTAATGACAGCAATCAACTTTGATTCGTCTAAGCTGTACAAATGTTAACTGATTCAATCAACAACAGCAACTTCACGGCGAGACAGACGTTAATACACTGACACGTATTTTCAGGTCTCAAACAACAGCGGCTCTGTCTGCACAACAGTTTAGACCCGCTAAACGCTCCCCTGCGTTTGCTCTCAGCTGCTTTGCTGAGGTATTTAGTGTACAGTTGTACTGGGAGCGGTAACAATTAGCTTGAAGTGGCTAAGCGCTGGTGGGAAGTTGACTTTTGTAGAATTGGCAGTGCAAACTTTTTACACAAGCCGTCATTGGTAGAAAAACATTTTTAAGGCATCTTTAATGCAACATAAATTGATTTTATTTTTCAGAAGGATTCAGTCTACAATCCTCAAATCTCTAAGTGTTCGAGGGTGTAGCAATTATTTTAAAGTCCCAGGTATAAAATGCAGCAACCTGTGAGCTTCATTTATTCTGCATTGTACTCTACTGCCCTCCGGTGGTTCAAAATACCCACTGCTAAACATGTTTCCATAAAATGTTCATAAATCAAATGTTGGATTTCAAGTTTCTGTAACGAAGCCACGACCTCCAAAATGAGTATTAGCCATAGGGTTACTGAATATGCATTTATGTTTCTACTGACACAATATCTGCAGTATCTATCAAATGAACACTTGAAATCTGAGTTTATTCCTCTTCTGTTGTCGTGTTCTTCACCTGACTGTTAATTATATCTTCTGGAATAGGGATCAACATTTTTAAATATATTGTCTTATATATTCTACTGATAGGAAGGATTCTTTTGTATCTTTATGTAAGAAACCAGTAATCAGGCCAGCTCTGATCACCTGATTAATCAAACTTATTGTAATGTAATCTTATACAGATATTGTGCCCACTTTCAGGCCTTTTCCCAATCAATGGTGTCTATACAAGTGTTACATGTTTGATAATTTCTTCTTTCTTTTTGTGATTGACAGAGAGAGTAGTATAAATGCACTTTATTTAAAAGGTTTTTTTTTCTGTTTTTCTTTGTAAGTAACTTAAAAAAAAAAGAAAATATACTGTATAGAAATATGAATTCTACAAATGAACACAAAGTCCAAGTATAAAAACATTCCACATTACTCTTTTCACTGAAAGTGTATTTATTTGTACCATGGGGCATTTTTGTTTGTGATAGATGTAATTCAAATGCAGACACCTGAAGTGCAGTATGTGGAATAAAATTCTGAGATTTGTTCCAACACTTGCCTCCTCTCACTCTTTTCTTCCTATTATCTGTGATAGAAATCCTGCATCAACATTTATTTTATGTAAACCTTTTTGTCTGCAGTATACATGCAGGTAAACATGAATGAATATGCATTTTGTACCTGTAATTGCAGCTCAAAAATAACATAAAACACAGATGCATTTAGTAATGATGATGGCACATGTGCAACAAAGGCCCGCAAGACCAGGTTCACATTATTCAGACAGCCAAATGACGGATAAAGTACAAGAACAGGAGAAGAAGAACAAATGAAAACGTGCAACTGTACAATTAACACATCCTTTGTGTTGTTTGGGGGGGGGGACAAATAATTTATTTGCTTGACTTTAAAAGGCGTATTTTACGAAAATAATAGACTTTGAGAACCAACTGAGTCAATGTAATAATAATAATAATAGTTATTTATTGAACCTATGTTTTTTATGTGATAAAAAATGGAAATGTCACGTGTGGAAATGCCTATTGAAGTTATTATAAACCATACAACCAACATTTTTATGGCACCTGTCACCAACACTAGAAAATGTATCTATTAACTATAGTATGATTTGCAGCCTTGGTTTCACATTACATAACTTTTTATAAAATAGCACACCCCTGATATCTATTATTCGAATCTTATCCAATCAGCTTCCTCACACTGATCCCTCTGACCAATGGCGTGCGTCAGGAAAGGACAACAGGAAGTAAGTGCCCTCTGCTGTCAAAGGGAGATGCTAAAGCGGTGTCTGGACAGGGGCGTTTGACAGCCAGTTATGTTGTGGATTATCTCCGCAACAGTTTGTACAAACAATCGCGTTTGTTGAATTTGGGAACTCGTACTCTACTCACGTCAACTGTGTTGATGAAAGATCTCTGGTCAGTCCGGGTTGAATGCTAGGAAACTAAAGCCGGGGGCTAGCGTTTTAACATGCTAAAGTTAGCCAGCTTAGCTAGCTAATACACCGAATTTATCCGTGAGGACTGCAGTCGTTGGTGAAGAGAGAGGAAAACGCTGAAATGATTCAACCTAGTACAAGTTACCGACCAAATTAACCGGCTTTTACAGCAGGTACGTATTTATTAGCTAGTAAGTTATCAATTGTATGTAGATTAGCCTTAACATAAGTACGTCGGTCACTTGATTATTGGGCTTTGATGTGGTGTAAGGAGAAAATATCTATAGTATATTGAATTGAATTGACGTAGTGGGACCAATAGGATTACAAATGCATTGCAATTACAGTGTGGATGTTGGTTTACACATTTTTTGGTCATGCGACTAACAAAACAACACACATCTCATGTCGTGACAGCTATAACTGAGCCCTGTGTTTCGGTTTAAAGTGACCATGTTAACTGGCGACTTTCACCCGAATGCGTCTGTGGTTGTCGTAGCTCCAGCAGCTGTTTTATACGGGAAGCAAATACGTAGCTGTCCTCGTGAATGCCTCTTTTTTGAATTTTTCATTAACATGGTCACTCGTTAACCGAAACACCTACAGTGAGTAATTGCATTAGTTGTTCAATTGCTTGATCTACAATAATGAATGATGACAGCCATCATAATCAGATGACTTTCACAGACGCTGAGAAAGGCCGATATGCTGGTAGTCAAATGCTCATCACATGATGGTTTTTTTTTACACAGAAGTGTTCCCATCATCGTAATCAGTGGCTTTACACCCTGCTTCTGTTCCCTGTTGAAACTGCAACTCTTTAAGTTTCTGAGCAGGGCGGAAAAGTGACTGTACTCTCCTCTGTATTATATGCATTGTGAAATCAGTGGTTGACAGATGAGTCACGTTTAAGCTGACAGTCTATTTATTTATACTCTTTTAGGAAGTGAGCACCTGCTTTTCGGTTACAGGCTGGTTGTAGTGACGGTTTTCTTTTGCAGTATAATCAAAACAATGTGGTATTTAAAGTATGCAACTTCATTAATAGTACTGGAAATGTAGATTGACAAATAATCATTATTTAGAGTCTAATAAGAAGCTTTGCAGAGGCTTTCAACTTGAGCTGCAAGTAACAACTACATTAATAATTGATACAGTTGTAGGAATTTCTCTTGTTAAGTCGCTCAGTCATGTGGTCTGGAGCACAAGATGATCTGTTCTGTTTTTGTGAAACCAGTTCAAAACTCAACGGTCAGTTTGACTAACATAACATAACATGACATTTCTTTAGCTTCATATAGAGCACCTTAAAATAAGTGCATTCAACCATGTGAATACAACCTAAAATGTTAAGACTCGTGCAGTTACATCAACTTCAACAAACGAGCTGATCTGCTTTGCGTGCTTCATTAGAAAGCATAAGAATAACAGGAGACAGAGAAAATTTCGTCAAACTACAATTTCAAGGTCAGAAAGCAACATTCATGCTCATAACGACCAGGCTGCTCTCAGTTGTTTGTGAGATTTGAAGGACAGCTTCCACATCTCACTTTAGTCATTTCTTTTAAAATCACACAGCCAAGAAGCAAGCGTTGGTACGAGTTAATGTATAACATTGTTCTTTAACCTGTTCGGCAACCGTCTAAGTTAAAACGTTATAGAAGAAGCCACTTTGCAAGTCAGGTTCAGTCTGTATATCAGACCCTTGATTCAGACAAGGAATAACTCAACAAACAATCTTGCAGCGCTCTTCAGAACAAGGATGTAATCTCAGGAATAGTAACATCCCTCTTCCAGGATTCAAAGACATGCAGTGAATGTTTGATACTGTAGGCAGAAGTAAGAATGGTAAAATGACGATATGCCAAAGCTGACATTTTTGCCAGTATAAGGTAAAAGTACAAATTTATAATATTGAGAAATTATTAAGTGTAATAAGTTGAAGAGTCTCAGGTAGTGTGAAGTGTTTCATGTGAACCCTGTGAACTCTTGTCAATCATTTACCTCCTCTTCTTCCAATTCCTTTTCCTCCATTTCTGTCTCAGTTCTGTGTTGCAATGAGGATCACCAGAGTCCAGCTCTGAGGACGCAGAGACATGAACTCGGTATCCCCCAGTGCGGCGCAGTACGTGGGGGGAGTGATGCAGGATGAGCTGGTGGAGAGCCGGAGGCCGCAGTCCCTGGAGCGGCAGGGCAGCTTCGGTCCCCGGCCGCCACAGACACAAGATTCGAACAGAGAGGCGTCGGGAGAGCCTGATGAGATGGACAAACTGAAAGCCAAACTGATGTCAGCTTGGAACAACGTCAAATATGGTTTGTGCTCTAGTCTTGATGTGAGAGTGTGTGGGTTACTCAGTCTTTTCCTACATGCATATGTTCATATGTTTTATTCTCTCTGTTCCCCCTCCTGTAGGATGGACTGTGAAGTCTAAAACCTCCTTCAACAAAGTATCACCAGTCACTGTCCTGGGACACTCGTATCTGCTCAACAGTGAAGGTAAGCTTTAAATACATAGATGTACATCTTTAGGCTAGTCCCTTTTATAATAGAAAGTGCCTGAGAGTCTCTGCTGTATTTCTTCTTTTGTGGGGAAGAGGAGACCCTAGGAGTTTAGTGATGTCTGTTTTGGTTAACCACCGCTGATAAAGCTTGCTTGGTTTACATCAGTAGAAGACTACAACAATGCCTTCCTCGCAGCTTTTATTTTACTGACATGTAAGGTTCTCTCTTTCTTTTTCTCCACCTCTTCCTCTACCCTTTCCCCTCCTCTCAGACGAGGTGGAGCGGTTCGGCCTGGCTTTTGTGTCCAGGATCTGGCTGACCTACAGGAGGGAGTTCCCTCAGCTGGAGGGCTCTACCTGGACCACAGACTGTGGCTGGGGCTGCATGCTGCGTAGCGGGCAGATGCTGCTGGCACAGGGGCTCCTGGTCCATTTGATGCCCAGAGGTTTGTCTCTCTGACAGTTTCCCACAGTTTTAGTTTAACACTCAGAAAATAAAGATCATGAAAGGATGTGTGAGTGATTAATCAGACAAATAGGTCCTTCTTTCCTTTTGGACCGTTTTAGTTTTTAAATGCGTCACTCAATCTAGCCTCCGTTTTGTCAAATTCTTCTGCTCTTAGTTTGCTCTGAGTTTTGTCCTTTTTTTAAATTCCCATTTTTTTTTTCACGTGTTTTATTCCTGTTTCTTTTTTATCTCAGACAGTGTTTTTCTGTTTCAAGGCTCCTTGTGTTCTGCTTCTTTCTTCTGCTCTGTCTCATTCTGTCCTTTCTCATAATGTTTTTCATTGTGTGCCCATGCTAATCATTATGGCATCAAAAAAAGTCTTCTCTCGGATTGTTTGCAGCTAAAGGCTCAAATAAAATCCAAGAGATCAGACTCAGCTTTCCCGTACTTTATTGCCTACTGCAAGTCTTTTTGTGTTTTGTAGATTGGGTTTGGCCAGATGCTCAGCAGCTAACGGATGTGGACTTTGAGGTGTTCAGACCCCGCTCCCCTGCCCGGGCTGGAGGTGTTCCCATCCCCTCCTTTGGCTCTCCACGAGGATCCAACACCCCTGAAAAATCCCTGCAAAGTGAACAGGCAACCAAATGCAGCCAGAAAAAGAGACCCGAGTCTGTGAAGGACAGACAGGCAGAGCCCATCCACCACAGGCTGGTCACCTGGTTCGGGGATCAGCCCCCTGCACCCTTTGGGGTTCACCAGCTGGTGGAAATCGGCAAAAGTTCGGGGAAGAAGGCTGGAGACTGGTACGGCCCCTCTATAGTGGCACACATCCTACGGTAAGAGCGTTGGAGGAGGTTTTGTTTTAACACGTATGGCTTCACTGTTTCAATGAATGATTTACACGAGTTGACACATTGATTCAAGCTCCGACTCATTTATTTCAGGAAAGCAGTCGCCAAAACATCTGCGGTCCACAACCTGGCCGTGTATGTGGCTCAGGATTGTACAGGTGAGAGTGAAGACTACATATTAGTTACATTTAATCATTTCCCCTTTTAGAGCTCTTTGTTGATTTGCCCCAACATGCACTTGTTTCTTTGCATTTCAGTGTACAAAGAGGATGTGGTGCATATATGTGACCAGTCACTTAATCAGACTCCCCCTGATTCGTCCAGCAATGACTGGAAGTCTGTCATCATACTCGTGCCTGTACGGCTGGGAGGGGAGGCCCTCAACCCGTCCTACATTGAATGTGTCAAGGTCTGAAAATAAGAGGGAACGCTTCCTGATTAATTGTGCCGTGTAACTTCTCTTCTCTGTCATACTGAAACAACTGCTGTCATTTGCAGAACATCCTGAAGCTGGATTGTTGTATTGGAATCATCGGAGGCAAGCCGAAGCATTCGCTTTACTTCATCGGCTTCCAAGGTGAGCGCCTGCCACTTTCTGCTTTTCTTAAAGTTAATAAATATAAACATTTCAACCAGAAGAAGGATCTGGTGTTCTTCTGATACATCGTGCAAGAGGAGCCAACACTCTTGGCAAACTCTGCCTTAAGCCGCTTTCCCACTGGTCAAAAACACCCACTAACACCCGGCTTTTTTGCTTAATGGGAAAGGCTACAATCGGCATTCAGACCCGGGTCGTATGACTCTGCAGTAGACCCGGGTCGTATGACTCTGCAGTAGACCCGGGTAATTATCGCCTCGGCTCCGATTGACATTGATGGGAACACAAAACCTGTGTTGACACGCTAATCTCCGCCCCCTTTCAGGTGCCATGCTATGCTCCATCAGTGTTTGCGACTCCTTGTCATCTTAGCAATTTCCGTCCCGTCTCCGTCCAAGCAGCGTTCGAACATCGTTTCAAATTTGTCGCACCGAGTTTGATAAACAGACTGAATGAGTAATACAGTAGAAACACCATCTTCACTGGCGTGTTTGTGACATCAGACGGAGACGCAGCAGAATAGAGACCGACAGGAATGTACTCCACTGGCAATGGGAACAGAGACAATCAGCGTTTATAAGCAGGCCTTCCCGGGTCTAAAAAACCCAACACGCTAAATGTAGGTGGGAAAGGGGTATTAGACAGAAAATATGTGTGTGTAGTATTATCGAGGCATGTTGTACCAGCTCTGAACATGTTGCACTCCCATTACTGCCTCCCTCTCATTTTGCTGCTCCTGTTTGTCTCATAGTTGGAAAGTTTAAAACTCAAGGCAGGTAAACATGTGATGATCAGGAGTCTGTTGCTCGGGGGGGAAAAGTGGTTGAAGTAAAACAAGCAAACTGCAGGAACACAAATGGCTGCAGGTGTGTTGACATGGTGTTTTTTATTTGTTAGTCATAAAAGTAGGTCATACGTTCTGCATGTCGGTGAGAATCAACTGGCAAAAAAATAAAGTCAACTTTTTTTGGGATGACCTCCAGCTTCAGCCTACCTTCACTGTTTCTTAGCATGAGCCCCCACTTAAGTTAAGTCACATTTAAACACACCACTCCTGAGACACAATGCAAATGAGACACTTCATCTTATTAAGTCAGATTATAATCACGTTAAGCTGTCGAAGTAGGAGAATCTTGTTCATGTAACCGCTGCCTGTGATGTGCTTAGACCCACTGAGCGAACAACCAACACTTCCTGTAATACACTTCCTGCTAATGGTTAATATTCCCTCATTGAAACAATCATTCTGATAGTCATTAAAGAGACACAAAATAGAAGAAGTGAAAACAGCCATCTTAAGTAGCTTTTAATACAGTCGTAGATTTTTGTTATTTCATTTTTCCTTTTTTGGCTGACCGCCGGGGTCAGCCCGACACACGGGTCTGTATGTGACTGACTGATCAACTGACTGACTGACTGAGTGAGTGAGTGAGTGAGTGAGTGATGGTACTTTCACAGCCGAAGAGAGAGAGAGAGAGAGAGTTGGCGGATCATGGAGCGTATTGGACCTCCACTGACGTGACTCTCTGTCAATACGGCTCTGGATACTTTGTTCGGGGAGTAGGCGGGGCTGCTCCTCCGCTGCTCGTCCGCTGTCCTCACCTACGTCTGCAGCGCGCACCTGCTTTCAAACAAGTTGTGATCGGCCTCATAAGGACAGTCCTTGTAACACATTGCCAACAAAAGCGCACATTGACCATACGCGGTCAGCCACATACTAGGTTTTGACCTAGTCTTGGTAGCATCAAATTTTAGTTAAACTGGAGCCTGCAGTTTTTGAAACTTGGCAGCTGCTGCTGTGGTCAGTGGGAACACGATCTTAGATGAATGGCTCAGTCTTAAATCTGCTTTTTCCATACTCTGTTTGGCAGGTGGTGATTTGATACTGTAATACTGTGTTTGTATTGTTTTGTTCTGTCTATCAGATGAGCAGCTGCTGTATCTGGACCCTCACTACTGCCAGCCTGTGGTCGATATCTCTCAAGTCAACTTCTCACTGGAGGTTAGTCCCTCTCTCTTCATCCCTCTCACTCCAGTCTGTTTTTTTTATCTCCTTTTTTCTGAACTCATTGGATTTGGGCCATGTGACTTTTATGCTCAATACTGTTTTGACTGGACACGCCACTTAGGATAACATGTCCTGTCATGAACTTATATTGATCTCTGTCTTCTTCTGGCACTCTCTCTAGTCCTTTCACTGTAGCTCTCCCAAAAAGATGCCCTTCAACCGCATGGATCCCAGCTGCACCATCGGCTTTTATGCCAAGAACAAGAAGGACTTTGAGTCCCTCTGTTCTGCTGTCAGTGTGGTGAGTCTTTTTACACCCTTCTCCAGTATTTTTTCAGTTACTTAAATCCATCGCTGCAGCTCACAGAGCAAATTCTCTCCGGGGAAATGCATAGAGGTACATTTGTACCAAACATTGGTTCTTTAAAAGATGTCTTCTGAAGCCTCGTTTGAAGTTCAGATAGATAGTGGAATTCATTTGTACGAGAACTTTGTCCTAAATCAATTTCAGCTCTTTGAATGGTCGGTGTAAACAAGAGGAATATTTACAGCAAACAAAAACAGTTGTTTTTTTAATGGTTCATATGGCTTTTTGTCAACATCCAATCAGACCTCCAGACCATCAAGCTGTAGTCAGACACAAATTCGTCCTGTAACTTTAACTCTGTGGTGAGGAGGGGTGCTGATTTCGAGCTTCATATTTCACTCTCACTCTCACTCTCTAAAACGACTCAGTCAGCTCTGTCCCTTTAATCCCCCTTTCCCACCGAAATTTAGCGTGTTGATGCAGGTTTTTCAGACCCAGGAAGACCCGCTTATAGATGCCGATTGTCTCTGTTCCCATTGCCAGTGAAGTATACTCCTGTCTGTCTCTTTTCTGCTGCGTCAATGCCTGACGTCACAAACGCGCCCACAACAGGGTTATTAAACCGTGAAGATGTTAAGGTGGTCTATTACTCATTCAATCTGTTTATCAAACTTGGCACCGACAAATTTGGAATGATGTCCGAGTGCTGCTTGGACGGAGACGAACGGAATTTGGAGCTGAGATGACAAGGAGTCGCAGAAGTTACCGACAGAGCATAGCATCGCGCCTGAAAGGGGGCGGAGATTGGAACCGAGGTGATAATTACCCGGGTCTACTGCAGAGTCATTTGACCCGGGTCTGGATGCCGATTGAAGCCTTTACCGCTAAGCAAAAAAGGCGGGTTTTGGCTGTTTTTTTGACCAGTGGGAAAGCGGCTTAAACCCCGATCAAGATGTGCTGTTCAAACTCTTAGACGTAGACGCAGTGGTCGGCCAAGGAAACTTAGAGTTTTGTTTAACCTACCAGCCGAGTTCCTTCAAAAACTGTGTGCAAGTGAACCTAGAAGAATTTATGCTGTTTTGAAGGCAAAGGGTGGTCACACCAAATATTGATTTGATTTAGATTTCTCTTCTGTTCAGTCATTTTGTTCACCAATACTTCCATTTTTGAAAGCATTCTTAGTTTACAGCATTTTTTCACACCTATCTAAAACTTTTGCACATTACTGTGTATGTATATGTCTTAAAATGCGAAACAACATAATACCCCTCTTCAACAACAGCAGTCCACAAAGTTGTAACTTAGATTCTTTGGCTTGTCTTACAAATCACGGCAGCGAGGTAGGATCCTTCCTTCTGTGCTGCTTATATTCACTTCACCGTGCAGGTTTAAAGCAAGACCATAAACAAACAATATTTCTTAGACAGAAGGTCAGTCTTACTCCCTCTCTCAATCCGGCTGAACTTTGCAGAGCCTCGTGATTCTACTTATCAGAGTTCAGTCAGATTGAACTGGAAGGACACGAGTCAATGAAGGATGTAAAGAAAATGCGTCTCACCAAACAAGCGCACAAAGAGAGGTTAAAAGTACAGAAAGATACAAACACAATGTCAGTACTCAACCTCTGGATCCTGAGTTCTGCTTATTCTAGGTGTAAACACAGGCCTGTTTTAAAATGCAGAATAAGTGCTGGAATTCTGAGTGTGTTTGCTACTTGTGTAACTTTTATACCTTTTGTAATTATTGAACATCTTGTGGTTTACTTTGTGTCCAGGTTCTAGGATCATTTCTTTTACCAGGTTTTGCTTTCTCCATCAGGCCCTGTCATCGTCGAAGGAGAAGTACCCGATCTTCACCTTCGTGGAGGGCCGGGGTCAGGATTATGGACTTGAGGGTCACAGCAGCAATCACAGTGGAACTCCAGCCCACATTCTGCCCCCGGGGGGCAAACTGGGCAGGAGTAACAACAGAAGAAACAGTGACGAGTTTGTCTTCCTGTAAGGATGCTCCCTCAGCTCTCACCTGTAGGGGGCAGAGGAGGACACTTGATTTCCTTTTAAAGGAAGAGGACTTGATTCTGTTGATGGTGCAGCTGCAAGGTGACACATTTGTGCTTCATCGCCTTCTCTGGTCGACGGAAATAAAAAACAGTGTGGCTTCTGTCATCACCTTTGTGTGGACGGGTGTTATAAGCTAACAGGCATTAATGGGTACTGGCTGGAGCATATATTTACAGGGCAAAGGCATTATATACAAACGGATAATAGTTCAATGTCTCAAGTACTTGAGGTATTTTTGATTAACTTAATCAGACCCCTCAAAGCATTTAGACAAAAACAAGTGATTTAAAGTAATCAGAGTACACTCTATTACTGTGTTTTTGTCCTGGTTGAAACTGGACATGCTGAAGATCATGTGATCTACATGATATTGAATTAATTCACTGGTCAGGTGGGGGAGGGGGGTGCCTGATGTAGTTCTGGACTTGTATGATATACCACCTGCTGTAGATCTCCTGTTTATTTCTGGTTCTTTACATTTATTTATCAGGTTTACGAACGTGTGTTTGCGTGTGAGCGAGTTAGTGTGATGTAGTTTATTTGTTTAGTCCTAATTGAGCTGCTGTATTTACCAGTCACACGTCACAGAGGTTTCAAATTCTTCCCAGGTTGATCTCCAACAGGTGTAAATGCATTCTCATGTTGCAGTCTGACACAAATATGACAGAGCTGACCAAAGCTTTTAATCTCTCACATGCTTTGGCTCTCTTTTATTGATCATGAAGAATAAAAACTACCAAGAATCTGCTGTTATAATTCTCATAAAGGGCTAATCATGCTCCGATGGTGAAGAGAAATGATCCCTTCTGTTGTGTATCTTTATTAGCAGTGGCTTGTCCCATGAAGCAGGATTATATCTGGAGATATTTTCAAAGTAAAACCAAGAAAAGCTCTTTAAGTACAGGTTCTGTGTTTTACTTTGAAAGGTTATGCAGTCAATAAGACCGGCCGGAGCTGAAAGGTGTTTTACCTGCATCTGTTGCTGCTTCCTTCGTGTTTTGTTTGTCCATTTTTTACGTGATGGCTACTCCTGAAAGTTGAACTACTACTGTTATTTGGTTTGTTGTCCTGATTAAACTTCACAACACTGGAATCACATTTTACTCGTGTCTGGCGGTCGTTGTTATTGTGGATATTTCCCTCAGAGGAATCAGTGTCGTTAACCTCAGTTTGTTTTGCAGGTCATGTCCAGTGTTAAATTTAATGGCACTGGAGATTATTCTTCCACGGTTCACCGCTGCCCACAGGTAGGAAGTGAAATATCTCTGAAACTTGGACTGTAAGGGATGTAACGTTCTCTGATGCCTCCTATTGGTCAGTATTTTTTGTATTCATCACAGAGAAGAATGAATGAAACAGTGATAGGTGAGTAGTCCTAAGGTATTAAATGGCATCCAAAGGTTCAATATGGTTAATATGCTAAAAAGTAGAACAGCTTGCAGGCTTTGTATATACTCTCTCTCATTTCAGTCAAAATTGTTTCTGTTCTTTAAAAATCACTGGAGTTTATTGGATGCACAAGTTCCGCAAAGGCTTCAAAAGTTCCCTAAAATGCATCAAATTCAAAGGTATTTTATTTTGATATATGCCCTAAGGCCTTTGTGTCTTGAAATTATGATAGATCTTAAAATACATAAAGATCATTTGGCCAAAAAGTCCTCAGAAAAACCCTTGATTGAAGACAACATAGGCGTTTTTTTATTTTATTCAGAATTAGTCATATTTAATTACTACCAAATCCCCATTACTCGTCCATACTAATCATTAATCATTATGTAGGCTAACATTTATATCCATTAAAATTAATGAACAAGAGTATTTTATAAAACAAGTTGAAGTTGCAAAGTTGAACATTTGAGGATTTCATAATTAAAGATGGCAGAACTTGCAGACTCGGTAAATATATTTTTAATGTGTACTTTAAAACTAGAACACAGGAGACCCGTACATGAGAATTTACAAACAATGGATAAGCTTGAAGATCATACTTGAAGCATAGTATGCTGTCGCTGCGCACGCATGCGCGTTGCCAGACAGCCGTGACTAGACATTCGGTCATAGAAGCGGTGGAGGGGGCGCTCGAGCCACGTCGGTGAAACAAATCAACGCTTGAAGGCAGATTTCAAAGCGGGTGAGTAGACTAATTGCGACAACTGCTGCGTATTCTTTAATCTCCCACAAATATAAACTCGGGAGCGCAGAGATCCTCGCAGAACTGCCTGTCCTGTTGATGCGGGTAGGTCAGTCGCACAAGCACAGTCCGCCATTCCCCTTTTTTATGTTTTACGAGACACCCTTTCATGGTCTGAGGGAGGATATCGTGAGTAGCATGGGCTCATGTGCATAATTTGCTGTTATTCCCCATGCTCTGTTCAAGTGCAGTGGTGGACCCTGCAGCTGTAATTGCATACGCGCCTAACGGGTGATTTGGTGCAGCGGAGCAGGAGAATGAGGAGTCCTCATTTGGGGGCGTTGGACAAAATTCACCCTTATCCCGCAAATATTGTGCACCCACATTCATTTAATAGAAAAGCATAGTTGAATGAAAATATGCAGCTTCAATGTCAAGATATTTTCCCACTAAATTAAGATATTTACACTACTTGTCTTTGCATATTAAATTGCAAAATATCTGACTTTTGCAAAGATTACTTTCTCCTCTCTCACACAACCTCCCACCTTCTCTCTGTCCTTTCTCCCCTCTCCATCAGGTCCCTGCTGCTCAGCCAGGAGCAGGAGATCCAGGGCGATGTCCACGCCAGATCCTCCAATGGGAGGGACCCCTCGCCCAGGTCCTTCCCCGGGTCCTGGTCCCTCCCCGGGGGCCATGCTGGGCCCCAGCCCCGGGCCCTCCCCAGGCTCCTCTCACAGTATGATGGGCCCCAGCCCTGGCCCTCCCTCCTCTGGACACTCCCAGCCAGGACCCTCTGGTTACGGCCAGGATAGCATGCATCCTCTGCACAAGGTAAGAACGTACAAACACCCAACGTCCCACTGAGATATTTGCAATCTTTTAGGAAACATTGATTAGATGTCAACAGTTACTTTTAAATCCTGACCCATTTAGTGTCATGTGTGCATATTAAGGAGTTTAACCATCACATGCACAGAGGAGGAGGATCTGTAGACTCTGCCATGCAGCAATATGGAGATTCATTCAATTCAGTTTTGCAAAATATGTGTCAATGCACTTTCATCTTTTTCAATCAATTATTTTATAGTTTCCATCTTTGTTTAGGAAAGTTTAGTTAGTTTACATCATGGCTCCGCTATGCAATAAGGACACATGCTTTCATAAGTCCTTTAACACAAAAATAACAGTGGGAAAACTGCAGCTGCATATGATCAATGCATGTTAAATACTTTTTACTTATTTTTTTTTTTTACAATACAGTTTTCTTCTCAATCAACCTATAATTAATCAATCAGTTGTTCTTTATATATCTCCAAATCACAAGAAAAGTTGTCTCATGACGCTTTACATTTAGAGCAGGTCCAGACTGCACTCTTAGTACACTTAGACCTAACATTAAATAACCAATGAGCAAGCGCTTTGCAACACTGTCAAGGAATAACCTCGAACAGAGCCAGACTCATTGGTTGACAGCCATCTGCCACGGCTGTCAAATGTGTACATATTGTCATTTGTTTTGTCGTATAACATTTTATATGACATTATTGCTGTTTTATTGTGTTTTTTTGCACAATAGAATTCTATTAAGTTTGCAGCTGCAGCATATTTTCCCCTCACAGACAGATTTAATCTTTGTTTGGTTTCTCCAACAGCCCATGGAGAGCATGCACGAGAAGAGCCTGAGCGAGGAGAGCCGCTTCAGTCAGATGAAGGGACTGTCTATGAGACAGGGCGGGCACAGTGGTATGGGCCCCCCACCCAGTCCTCTAGACCAACACTCGCAAGGTAGGCATGCTCAGTGGACTTATCTTAAGCAATTTCATCCTTTCTAGGATTGTGTAAGGCTCGTGTGACACATCTGTAATGCGGTCTCGTGGCCTGGCTTGTTCATAGGGAGTGTCTCGGCTGTTGCAAGTTATGAAATGAACTGTGTTTCTTTCAACATCAAAACAGGAAATAAGAAATAGTATCAATAAAATGCAGCATTTCTTAAGCTCGCTAATTAGAATGTCATACCTCATTTAATATGGGAAGATTGTGGTTTGTTTGTAACCACAAACTACAACAAACAACAGCCTGTGGTTGTATAGAGGTTTTTGTGCAGGAAAACTTCTTGGTCAGGTCCTGGAGTCTCCACTGGATGCCAGGCCGCCTATTTCATCTACCTGTCTGTCTTTCTGTCCGTGTCTTCCAGGTTACCACTCTCCTTTGGGTGGCTCTGACCACTCCAGCCCTGTCCCTTCAAACGGTCCTCCCTCTGGACCTCTCATGCCTTCATCTTCCTCTTCCTCGTCCTCTGGTGGTCCCGGCTCTGCCTCGGCACCTTTAGACGGCCCCAGTGCAGATCAACACACTCTGGGTCCCAATAACCGGCCCGGACCTCCAGGCAGCTCCGGCCCAGGCCCCAGCCCCGGACCCAGTCTTGGCCCCAGTGTCCCAAGCCTTGGATCTGGCCTTGAATCTGGAGGCCCTGGTGGTCCTGGAGGTCCTGGTGGCCCTGGAGGGCCTACTCCCTTTAACCAGAACCAGCTTCACCAACTCAGAGCCCAGATCATGGCATATAAGATGCTGGCCCGGGGTCAGCCCCTGCCAGACCACCTTCAGATGGCTGTCCAGGGGAAGAGGCCGATGCCTGGGATGCAGCAGCCGCCTATTCCCAGTCTGGCTCCTGGAGCTGTAGGCGGGCCGGGTGGTGGACCAGCAGGACCTGGGCCAGGGCCTGGGCCAATGGGATCAGGATACGGTCGAGCTCATGGTGAGCATTCATGGGGAATGTGTGCATTACGAGGCTATAAGCTACTGTCTGAAGAATTATTGATATAACACAGATCTTTACCTACATGTAAAACAGAATCTTCACTCTGTAGTTAGCTGCTAATTTTCACAAAACTCCCACAATCCTCCTCTTTGAATGTAAAAGACCTTTGTTTAAATGTGTCATTAAACTCGAGGTAATCTTCACTCACCTGTTTGTGTAGGAATGATGGGTCCCAACATGCCTCCTCCAGGCCCATCCGGCACTCCAGCTGGGATGCAGGGACCAAACCCGAACGGACCTCCAAAGTCCTGGCCTGAAGGTTTGTGATGCTGCTGTTAGACTTTGTGAAACCTGTCAGCCTCTTGTGCTGTTTAAGAAGTTTCTGTGTAGAAAGTTTTTAGAAGAGGAAAAGGGACTGAATGAGAGCTGGTACGTCTTTTATATTCTAGTTAGTATACTTAATTCATGTAGGGACATTTAACGTTCGAAAGGATTAGAAAATACTTTTATTAAAGTCATAATTTTTCCATTAGGATGACGAGTGTGTTAGTTTTTTAGTACAATTAATATATTATTTTTACGCTGTAGACCCTGGCCAAATAACCTGCATTAACAGCATCATAGCAGGAAAGTCACTCATGTTAATTCAAACTTTAATAAACAGTTAGATGTCCCATTTTCAGGACACCCAAAGGGGCATAACAAATGGTTAATAATTACACCTATGCTTCACCTGCTCTGACAAGTCAAAGTGTGTGCTGTGATAAAATAA
This sequence comes from Semicossyphus pulcher, assembly GCF_022749685.1. Taxonomy (NCBI): domain Eukaryota; kingdom Metazoa; phylum Chordata; class Actinopteri; order Labriformes; family Labridae; genus Semicossyphus; species Semicossyphus pulcher. Next base: position 10,877,698 of record NW_027211681.1, read on the forward strand.
GTCTTACCTATGTATTACATACACTGTAGACTACAGCAGCACTTACATCCGCATGATTCATATATTCAGTCACTTCTCTTCTCTCCAGGCCCCATGGTGAATGCAGCAGCCCCCTCCAACGCACCCCAAAAGCTGATTCCCCCTCAGCCCACTGGCCGGCCCTCTCCCGCCCCACCTTCAGTTCCCCCCGCCGCCTCACCAGTTATGCCTCCGCAGACCCAATCCCCTGGCCAGCCTGCACAGCCTACTCCCATGATGCCTTACCACGCCAAGCAGAACCGCATCACCCCCATCCAGAAGCCCTGCGGCCTCGACCCGGTAGAGATACTGCAGGAGAGGGAGCACAGGTAAACAGGGATGCACAGTTGTATACATCTCAGTTCACGTTAAAATAGTTGAACTTCACAATATACTTGACTATAAACAGGACATTGCTGGAGAGCTGCTAAATTTGTGTTCAAAACTTTAATAAAAGTTTTCCTCCGGCCTTTTGGTATCAAATGTACAGGATGCTTTTTGCTCTGTCAGGTTACAGGCTCGTATCACTCATCGTATTGCTGAGCTAGAGAACCTTCCGGGCTCTCTGGCTGGTGATTTACGTACCAAAGCTACCATAGAGCTCAAAGCCCTGCGACTGCTAAACTTCCAGAGACAGGTATGCATGACATCATCAAGCTGCGCATTTTCACCTGCATCTTTAACCTTCACAACATCACATTTTCCAATGCTACTGGTGTGAAGGATAGGTCCATGTCTGTATATTTGTCTCTTGCATGGCTTTCCACAGCTGCGTCAAGAGGTGGTGGTGTGCATGCGTCGCGACACGGCTCTAGAGACCGCTCTCGATGCCAAGGCCTACAAGCGAAGCAAGCGTCAGTCTCTGCGAGAGGCGCGCATCACGGAGAAGCTGGAGAAGCAGCAGAAGATTGAGCAAGAGCGCAAACGCAGGCAGAAACATCAGGTAGAAGATGCAGTTCAAAAAATACAAAGTGATGTCTTCTCCTGTTTTTTCTCTTCTTTGTCCTTCACCAATACTTTTCCTCGTATCTTAGGAGTACCTCAACAGCATCCTGCAGCACGCCAAAGACTTCAAAGAGTACCACCGCTCCATCACAGGCAAAATGCAAAAACTGACCAAAGCTGTGGCCACCTACCACGCCAACACTGAGCGCGAGCAGAAGAAGGAGAATGAGCGTATTGAGAAAGAGAGGATGAGGAGGCTTATGGTAAGACAGAACAATAATTGCACATCACAGACACAGATACAAAAGCATGCACATTACACACAGCATACACGCCCTCCTACAACACACTGTGTCTGTGTGTGTCCTCTCAGGCTGAGGATGAGGAGGGCTATCGTAAACTGATCGACCAGAAGAAGGACAAACGTCTGGCCTACCTGCTGCAGCAAACCGACGAGTACGTCGCCAACCTCACCGAGCTGGTCAGGGCGCACAAAGCTGCGCAGGCGCTGAAGGAGAAGAAGAAGAAGAAGAAGAAAAAGAAGAAGGTATGGAAAACAACGGGGGAGGAATCAACAGTATGTTACCCTAATAATGGAAATCATATATTCACTGAGCTACATCACCAGTCGTCTTTGTTCCTGATAATCATTAACTTTCGTTTGTGATCTCTGTTGGGATCAGTCAACTTCTTCTTGTGTTGCAGTTGGAGAATGCCGAGGCTCAGACTGCTGCCATGGGTCCAGACGGAGAGGTGAGCAGACTGGGTGCTGGGTTCTTGGGTTTGGTTGCCCTCCGCGGCCTCTATAGAGAGCTGCTTTTAAGCACAACAAACATCACATCTCACACAAACCTTAAGGGGATAATGTTGTTTTTTTTAGTGTCGTCATGGCAGAAACTATTACATCATACTATTAGAAATTAGATATTTATCAGGCACAAAACAGCGCTAACAAACATCACATTATGGATGGATACATACCTCAAAATGTACACGCGTTATACTTAATTAGATTTGCTGGATATTTATCTTGGCCAAACAGCAGCAGCAGTATTATCAATGATGTACCGAACTGTAATTAGCCAACAGGGGCGCTGGTTTAGCTCAGTCAGTACAGCAGGTGCCCCATATACAGAGTCAAAGTCCTCGCAACATCGGCCGCTGGTTGGACTCCGACCTCGGCCCTTTTGATGCATGTCTTCCCTCCTCTACCATCCCCACATTTCCTCTCTTATCTTCATTATAGTATCATTAAAAGCAAAAAAAAAGATCTTCAAAACAAAATTAGCCAACAGCCTGATGACCTAGAAAGTCCACAAGATAACCCTTTCCTCCCCTGCAGCCTCTGGATGAGACGAGTCAGATGAGTGATCTGCCTGTGAAGGTCATCCATGTGGACAGCGGGAACATCCTGACGGGAGTGGACGCTCCTAAAGCGGGACAGCTGGAGACCTGGCTGGAGATGAACCCTGGGTGAGAATGACTCGAGAGAGGAGGAGAGACTTGTGTATGTGAGGGAGTCGAGCAAGTGACAAGTGTTTGTCTGTTGATTAAAATACTGAGTTGCCGTAAAATGTATTTATTTTTGTGAAATGTTCAGATACAGGTAAATCTAATCACGCATGTATTTTGCCCAGTTATGAGGTGGCTCCACGCTCAGACAGCGAAGACAGCGAGGAGGAGGAAGAGGAGGAGGTGAGTTGTGTTTATCAGACATGTTTAAAGCCTGTTTCATATTCGCTGCTCCAATCACTGAGCAGCTGTCTGTCAGGAGGAAGAGGAGGAGCCGCAGCCATCCTCTGCTCTTGTGGACGATAAGAAGAAGATTACAGACCCTGACTGTGAAGACGTGTCAGAGGTGGACGTGCGACACATCATTGAGTGAGTACAGACACGGAGTTCTCACACCATGCCTTACAAATGGTGTCCAACGAACGACTGTGTGCCATATCTGATTTGTGTCCTCTGCAGAAATGCCAAACAGGACGTGGATGATGAATATATGGGCGCAGCATTCGCCCGAGGGCTCCAGTCGTATTATGCTGTGGCTCACGCTGTCACAGAGAGGGTGGACAAACAGTCCAGCTTGTTAATAAATGGGCAGCTCAAACAGTATCAGGTGAACAAGCACAATCCAACCAACACGTGTGTGTTCTTTCTGACAATGGAGCTGACAGTGTTTTCATGTTAGACGGACTTTCTCCCTCGTCTGTCAGATTAAAGGTCTGGAGTGGCTCGTTTCGCTCTACAATAATAACCTGAATGGGATCCTGGCCGATGAGATGGGTCTGGGAAAAACCATCCAGACGATCGCCCTCATCACGTACCTCATGGAGCTCAAACGCCTCAATGGACCCTACCTCATCATTGTACCCCTCTCGTAAGCTAATCCTCATTTACTTAAACATTTCACATTTGTTGTTCATCAGGGAAGACATTTAAACACACACCATTTATTTATTGAATGACAACCGAGCTGTCTGTCTCTGACAGAACTCTTTCTAACTGGGTGTATGAGTTCGACAAGTGGGCACCGACAGTCGTGAAAGTCTCCTACAAGGTGGGTTTTTGCACGTGCGCCACCTAAACTCCTCTTGTGATGATACATACTGTTACATTTTTGTTTTACGTAAGGCTGAACGATTACTCGCAATTTCATCGTCATGGCGATGTGAACGAGTGATGAAGACATTGCAAAACACGCTAAGTTAAAAATAAACTATTTCACGCACACGCACCATATACTCCAGACTTGCACGTCAGAGAAACACACACACACACACACACACACACACATGGACGTCCGCCTGTAAATTAATTGATAAATTTGGTTAAAAAAATTAATTGATGAATGAATTGATAATAAATATGGACCTTGTTATGGCACTGTTTTAAAAGAATATAAGTACAGCTGAGTAGCATGGATGTGTTTCAGAACTACGCCTGTTTTGTTCGTTTTTGGCAACGTCTTTGGTGATGAGCTTCTTTCACATGCAGCTCAGCTGCTGGCGTGAAAACAAGACCGTGGGTTTCAAACTCAAAGCGCGAGTTATTTGGCGGACTTTGTAAAACAGAGCTCATGATGAATATCAACAGAGCAGATACATGAAGGCAGGGAGAACCAGAAAGATGCGTGGCGGGACGAGCTGCTGTGTGCAGTTACAGCGTGAAGGTGTGTGTGGGGAGAAGAACTGGTCTAGTATTACATTTCTTATATTATCTTGTCTTGTCTGTCAGGGGTCTCCTGCTGCCAGAAGAGCGTTCGTCCCCCAACTGCGCAGTGGAAAGTTTAACGTTTTACTCACCACTTACGAGTACATCATCAAGGATAAGCAAGTGTTGGCCAAGGTGAGATGGGATGCTTAAAGAAAGACGAGGACACACACACGGGCAGTCATAGAGCCATTCTTTCCTGCATGTGTGTTGCTGTTTATGTCTTTTATGTTGTTTGATTTAGCTAGCCCCTCTTCAAACCCTAAATCCTAAAACTCCTCTCAAAGTATTTTGGCCCATCTGACCGCCCCCTCCCCCTGTGCTGCGTCGCAGTGCTCTCTCCTAGGTGCTGCCACACACTGACACCACCTGTTTTCCACGTCTCCCACTCTCCTCTGTGGCCGTCATGCTGCTATGCACTCATATAGTCATATAGGCTCCCTGACTGTGCTGACAGGTCGGTATTGTAGTTTCAATCAGTGTTTTCCCAGGTGGTGGCTTAAGCTACAGCTCGGGTCTGAGCCGGCGTGTTTCATGAGGATAAACCCGACAAACTTGGATGTAGATGTACGGCAGTTTCTCTCTTCTCTGCTCACCAGATCCGTTGGAAGTACATGATCGTGGACGAGGGCCATCGTATGAAGAACCATCACTGTAAGCTGACCCAGGTCCTGAACACGCACTACCTGGCCCCACGGCGAGTCCTGCTCACGGGAACGCCGCTGCAGAACAAACTTCCTGAGCTCTGGGCGCTGTTAAACTTCCTCCTGCCCACCATCTTCAAGAGCTGCAGCACCTTCGAGCAGTGGTTCAACGCTCCGTTCGCTATGACTGGAGAGAAGGTGGTCAGAAGGAAACACGTGTAGTCTTTGTTTAATTGATGACAGCAACATAACTGTCTCCCCTTTTCCTCTCCAGGTGGACCTGAATGAAGAGGAGACCATCTTGATTATCCGTCGTCTCCACAAAGTTCTTCGCCCCTTCCTGTTACGCAGATTAAAGAAGGAAGTGGAGGCACAGCTTCCAGAGAAGGCAAGTTTCAGGGGAAACACTCCTTATGCTTAATCTCTATGATACAATACTTGCATTGCTGGTGAAGTAATGGAAGATATGGAGCATCTTTTTCTAGCCTTGAATCAGTTTATGTCTTTGAGCCTTTCTTCTCTTCTCCTCCCCCTCAGGTGGAATATGTGATCAAGTGTGACATGTCGTCTCTTCAGAGGGTGCTGTACAGGCACATGCAGGCCAAGGGAGTGCTGCTCACTGATGGATCGGAGAAAGACAAAAAGGTAGGAGCTTTACACTCCTGCTACTGAGTAAGAATAATTTTTTGTACGCCATGTCTTTTTTTTGTTTAAGGATTTTTATGTGTTGTTTGTCTTTTGTTGTTTGTTTTTGATCATGGAAATGATGATTTTGCAACCGGAAAGGTAACTCATGGCACTGTTAATAAAAAGGACAGGTGACAGGTTTGGAATAATTACTGTGAACTGTACATGTGAGAAAGTGTCAGAAAACACTCAAACGTCTTATTTGACATTCATAAAGCACTTTTTGGAAAAATGTATACATACAGTATCTAAATAATAAGTCGAAATAATAAATGGCGTGCCCCAGGGCTCAGTCTTAGAGCCACTGTTATTTACAATTTATATTAACAGTATCGACTTTAATGTTCCCAACGCAAATTTTCACTTGTATGCTCCAACACAGTATCAGGCTATCACTTACAAGATGCCTCTGATTGTGTATGACACACTTTTCGTGAGTTTAAACTGATTTTAAATTCAGGTAAAACTAAAGTCATGATTTTACAAACTCAAACACAAAGCCTCTGAATCTGTCATCTATTGTTACATTTCAGAGTGATTCTGAATCGATGATTCACTTTCTTAAGCTTCATATTCAGCAACTAAAGAGGTTAAAGCTGCGGCTGGGCTGCTGTTTTAGAACAAATCATGTTTTTCTTTTGCTGCAAAAACAAGACTTGTTGCTGTTACTTTTAGGCCACTGATTGACGACAGTGATGTTTTATATATGCATGCACCTTCTCAACGCCTTGACACTGTACACCACAGAGCATTGAGGTTTATTACAAATCTGAATGCCCTCACTCATCATTGCTCCCTGTGTGCTCAAGTTGGCTGGCCTGCATTGTCCGACCGTAGACTAAATCACTTCATCTTTATTTATAAAGGCAACTCTTAACTTGCTTCCCTCTTACGCCTCTTCCCTCTTATGTAATCTTATTGATCTGAAAAATGCTGGAAGCTACAGTCTTCGCTCTCTGACCCACTCGCAAGACTTCATTTTAACTATCTGTCCCCAAAGTGCGTCTTGAAATGGGGAAAAGGTGTTTCAGATACGCTGCTCCTGCTGCTTGGAATCTGCTGCAGGAGGATTTGGGTCTGAAGGACCTGATCTCTTTAAATCTTTTTAAATGTAGATTGAAGGCGTTGGAGGAAGATGCATCAGGTTGTGGATGCTTCGATTAATCGCTTTCACGATGTCACCCAGAACGTGTAGACTTGTTTCTGTAATTGTTGTGTGGTGCGTGTATGAAACTTAGTTAAAATGTGCTGCTGCTGTCTGGGCCAGGACACTCTTGTAAAGAGGCTTTTCCTGGTTTAATTTAAATAATTAAATAAACCCACTTTTTGAGAACAGGAAACCAATTGCCTTACAAGAGTTAATGACTGGCATGACAGCTTTTTGTTTTCATTCTCATGGTTAGATCCTTAATTCTTATTATATGAAAGAATAAAACTCTGGTATGCTTTGTCACATGATGTTTTCCAGGGTAAAGGAGGCACAAAGACGCTGATGAACACCATCATGCAGCTGAGGAAGATCTGTAACCACCCTTACATGTTCCAGCAGATAGAGGTACTACTGAAGAGCGTGTTGCAAGCAATAATAAAGTTCATTATTCAATCGACAAACAGAAAACTTTATTTTTTGTCTTCTCACTAAGGTCGACTTAATGGCAACAAGTAAAGGACAGTAAAGGACTGTATGAGCTTCAGAATAAGCCACAAACTAAAGACAGAATTAAGGGACACATTTGTGATTGTTTTTGCAGGAATCCTTCTCTGAACATTTAGGATTCTCTGGTGGTATAGTCCAAGGGTAAGTGCCAATTTCAGCTTAGATCACACAGACACACACACACCCTGTAACCCTTGTAAGCGGATTCACCTACCTTTCCCTCAGTCCTGACCTGTACCGGGCATCTGGGAAGTTTGAGGTGTTGGATCGAATCCTGCCAAAGCTGAGAGCCACAAACCACAAGGTGCTGCTCTTCTGTCAGATGACATCACTCATGACCATCATGGAGGATTACTTCGCCTATCGCAGCTTCAAGTATCTGCGTCTGGATGGTGAGACAGTTTTTTCATATAAATGTGTTTCATATTTTCTTTATTCTAACTGTACTTTATTTGCTCTGTTTCCTGAAACCTTGTTACTTTCATATCACTTTGTTGCTTATCCTCTGTCTTAAAGTCGAGGTGAAATGAAAAATGTCATTTTAATCCTTTTAGATCACACCCTCGGTAATATTGTGCATCTATTTGACAATATAGGCCAAAAAAAATTACAGAAAATCCATTTCTTCGTATTCTTTATCAAAATTCGATCATTTTTTCTTCCTGTAAAACAAAATATCCCGTGTGCTTACGTAAGCTAGAACCAACCAATTTCAACCAATCAATCTGCAACATTTAGCCGCAGAGCACCAATAATGCTCGGTCAATTAGCTAGCTACTGCGCTGTGGAGAACGTCTGTCTACGCCCACTTCTCAACGATCAAATCAAATCCCTCTAATGATATGTCCCGCCTGCACGTCCTGTTTCACTCCGTCACGATACGGAAGCTAGATACTCTCGAAATGCCGTTTCAGCTCGACTTTAATTTCTTTCTTTATTACATTATTTCCTTCACCTGCTTTTCTTCTTTTCTTGCCTCCCGCCCATCTCAGGCACTACAAAGGCTGAGGATCGAGGAATGTTACTGAAGACATTCAATGATCCAGGGTCCGAGTACTTTATCTTCCTCCTCAGCACGAGAGCAGGAGGCCTTGGCCTCAACCTGCAGTCTGCAGACACTGTGGTTATCTTTGACTCTGACTGGAACCCTCATCAGGTGTGATGCACGTTTATTCTCTTTGACAAAGGGCAGCACGAGTGTTTGAAGGACACCTACCACACACATAACAATAAACATAAACACAGAGAGATCTCAGATTCAGGATCCAGAGCTTAGGGAAAGAGAAGTGGTCAGTATCTGGTTTGTTGTCTGGTAAGTTTCTGGCTTCCTGAACAAAAAGTTTGAGTAACTTTGAGTATTATATTGTAGCAACTTGGTCAGTAAGAGAGACAGGAAGCAGCTCTTTCACTCAGTCCAACCTTTAATGACTTACATTATAGGGGCCTAGAACTTCAACTGCAACTCTTCCTCCTTCCTGATCTCCTCAACAGGACCTGCAGGCTCAGGACCGAGCCCACCGTATTGGTCAGCAGAACGAGGTGCGCGTGCTGCGCCTCTGCACTATCAACAGTGTTGAAGAGAAAATTTTGGCTGCAGCTAAGTACAAACTAAACGTGGACCAAAAGGTCATCCAGGCCGGCATGTTTGACCAAAAGTCCTCCAGCCACGAGCGCAGGGCCTTCCTGCAGGCCATTCTGGAGCACGAGGAGCAAGACGAGGTCTGGGGTCAGGAAGTGTGTCTACGAATTAATGTGTGTGCGTGCACCTGCGACACACACAATTTTAAGGCCTGTGCTGTCTTATGCTCTGCGTGCCAATGTGTGTCTGCTGTATTCAGGAGGAGGATGAGGTGCCAGATGACGAGACGGTTAATCAGATGATCGCTCGGAGTGAGGAGGAGTTTGATCAGTTTATGGTCAGTGTTTGTGTTTTTAAGATTCTCATTCACTTCACCAACAACCCTAAATTTAACGAAGTCCTCTCCCTATGTATTTGTGTCTCTGCCTTTTTTTTCCTCCTTTCCTTCCCCCAGCGTATGGACTTAGACCGGCGTCGAGAGGATGCCCGAAACCCGCGGCGAAAACCTCGGCTGATGGAGGAGGACGAGCTGCCCACTTGGATCATGAAGGACGACGCTGAGGTGGAGCGGCTGACCTGCGAGGAGGAGGAGGAGAAAATGTTTGGACGAGGGTCTCGGCAGCGAAAAGAGGTGGACTACAGCGACTCCCTGACCGAGAAGCAGTGGCTCAAGGTGAATGTAAATACAACCTATAACTATTTATCCCTTAAATCTTCTTTGTGATCTGAATGTCCACATTTTAATCACACAATCTCTGCAGGCGATAGAGGAGGGCACGTTAGAGGAGGTGGAGGAAGAGGTGCGCCACAAAAAGACGACCCGTAAAAGGAAGCGGGACCGCGACCTGGATCTCCCCGGCCCCTCCTCCTCACTGGGGGGGCGAGGACGAGGGGACAAAGATGAAGATGGGAAGAGGCAGAGGAAGAGGGGACGACCGCCTGCTGAGAAACTCTCCCCCAACCCCCCCGCCCTCACAAAGAAGATGAGGAAGATCGTGGATGCTGTCATCAAGTACAAAGACAGGTAGGAGGAGTTATGATTGGCTGAAGCAGATGTGACACAGATGTGAGGAGGGATGGGGAGATTTCAGAGGTCACTTGAAGGCAACACTTAATGAGGGCACCATTTCAGAAGCAGCTAATGACGAACCAGTTGTTTTTATTACTTTATATATTAATTATACTTTTATTGAACTACTTTGGATATCACTTCCTCATTAGATGCTATCTCTGCACCTTTGAGTTAACTTATTCACCTTTGTTATAAAAATGTGGCCATCATTTTCTAATGTCCAGGGCGACTAAAGGTCAAAAGTCATGTTGCATTTCCTTGGACAGTTTTCACAACGTGCTGAAATAATGCATCAATCCTCCGAAAGGTTTCAGCCAAACAATTCAATCAGTACATCCAGGACTGTAGCCTCTGTACATGGGGCGCCTGCTCTACAGACTGAGCTTAACCAGCACCCCAAGTTATGCATTTTTATTCATAGTTGAGAGTGTGTATGAAAAACTGTCAGTCAGTGATCTTTCAGCCATTGTGTGCAAATAGATAAGCTAATATTTGACATGATGAATTTGAGGCTCAGAGGTTTGTTTTTCACCCCGGTGATGTCATTTCCTGCAGTGCCAGCGGGCGTCAGCTGAGCGAGGTGTTCATCCAGCTGCCGTCTCGAAAAGAGCTGCCGGAGTACTACGAGCTGATCCGCAAGCCTGTCGACTTCAGGAAGATCAAGGTGCGCTGGTCACTGTGGCAGCAAGGGAGAGCCCGTACAACACACTGTGGATGTGTTTGATACTTGATCGATTCGCAGGTTGACAGATACACATGACATGTTACTTTATCTTAAGCTGTATCTTCACTGCAGGAGAGGATTCGAGGTCACCGCTACCGCAGTCTGGGTGATCTTGAGAGGGACGTCATGCTGCTCTTCCAGAACGCACAGACCTTCAACCTGGAGGGATCACTGGTGAGACCTAACATGGAGCGTGATCACTCATGGACACAAAACAACAGCAGCTTTACTCGTGTCAACTGCTCAGATAGAGTTAGAAAAACTCACCGTAAATAAATATATAAACACTGCGATTTCTCTAATGTGAACAGATATATGAAGACTCCATCGTCCTCCAGTCGGTGTTCACCAGTCTGAGGCAAAAGATCGAGAAGGAGGAGGAGAGTGAGGGAGAGGACAGCGAGGAGGAGGAAGAGGAGCTGGACGAAGGATCAGAGTCTGAGAGTAAGCATGTCTGTCAAAAACTTTTTAATTATACTTTAATCCTGCTATACGTGCGTCTGTGTGTGTTCGTCTGCAGCCCGCTCCGTGAAAGTGAAGATCCGTCTGGGCAGGAAGGATAAAGGTGGAGATCGAGGGAAGGGACGCAGCAGACGAATGGGACGCACCAGAGCTAAACCTGTTGTTAGTGATGATGACTCAGAGGACGAGCAGGAAGAGGTACGTGTGTCTGTCTGTCTGTCTGTCTGTCTGTCTGTCTGTCTGTCTGTCTGTCTGTCTGTCTTCCTGTCTGTCTTCTCAGGAACCAGTAACTTAAACTGCCTTTTTAACTGCTACCATAGTTTCCTCTAGCTTACCTCTAAGTCAACTAAACCTTCCTCTATTGTTGAAACAGATTCAAAACAGTTTGTAGAGGAGAGGAAACACTAACAGCTTTTTAACAAGTCATGTTGTAACAAAAACCTTTCTAATATCACAATAAACTAATGGTAACTCATGAATTTCACAATTTTTCCAAGTTTATTCAATAAATGTTAAACTATAACATTTTAACATTTTCAATGATAACTTTGAATATAAATAAAGAGTGCATAAAATTGCATCAAAATAGAGCTTTTTGTCAAAAAATTGGTGTACAAGGCCCCACAATGTCCTCTTATCCCAACACATTGTAGTAAGGTTCAATATCAGATCTAATGATCAGGTCTCTTCTGGATAACTGTGTTGCACACTGGCATGCAAAATAAAAAATGAGATTGTGTGGCAGCAACAAAATTATATTTTACCATTTGCAGTGGCAGCGCTAAACTCGCCTAGGGCGCCAGAATGACCAGAGCCGGCCCCGACAATATTCATGGGATATGTTTGAGTTGTGCAAATAACAATTTTAAGGCGAGGTTAAAAAATGTTTTAAATGTCTTGAGGACATTTTTGAATATTTTCTGCCTTCACACCAGCGACAGCTCTGCCTGTAGGTGCTTTGTTTTCAGGTTGTCTGTCCGTCTGTCAAGGTCACAGTGACCTCACGAAACACATCTTTTCCAACCTCAAGAAGTATTGCACTAATTAGAAACAAATATCACTGATAGGATAAAACAGTTAAGTGATGATATTATGTCCAAAAGGTCAAAGGCCAACTGGATTGTGCTCATAATTTCACAGTTTGTTACTGATACTCAAGTTTAAGGTGCTCGCCTTGAAATCTTGGTGACATTATAAACTTTCTGTGCTGCTGAGCTGACGATGTGTGTGAAGCTTCAGTGCTTTGAAATTTGTTGCGTCTTTGCAGCTTCGTCTACTGTTGTGATACTTTGTGTCTGTACATGTCAACACATTCAAGGAATTCAAGTCAGTTATTTGTTTCAGTTCGCTTACGTAACTACATATTGGCTAGCAGGTGGAGGCACACAGACGCACTGTAGGGGAGTGTTTCTAGTCAGACATGAGTAATAGAGTTGGGAACCAACAACAGATGTGGGAGGGTGAAGTCTCACTTTTCTATTGTCGGCTTAGTCATGTGTTTGTACCTGCCTCGACATCATTGAGGAGCAACAACACAGAGGCTGTTTCATTTTCTCTTCTTACTCTTTTATAGCTGCCAAGGAGTCGAGAAACTGGGTGATTGTTTGTTAGCTTGCAGGTGAATGTAAAGTCATGTCGATTGATTTCAGGCCATTAGGAACAAGCGGTTAGTTTCATGTGTGTATTTAAATTAAAAGTTTTAAATAATGTAATTTTGAAATGTTTCGCAGGTTTCTCATTAACACTTGTTTGAAAAATAAGTATGAGACATGACCTTCATCAGTTTATCAAAGTTTTATCAGGTCTATTTAAGCTAAGTTTGGGGTTGGGGGGGGCAGATAAAGAAACAATCCAGACGTGTTCTAGTCTGTTCTTTTGTCTCTCTTCCAGGAGCGCTCCCCCAGTGCCACAGATGAGGAGTCCTGAGCTGTGCTGTGATGTAGGAGAGAAAGGAGCATAAAGCACTGCGTCTACAGTGATAACAACAGGCCTGTCAACTCCATCCACCCTCAGTCAAACGTCACAGGGCTGAATAGAAATAGAGGAGAGGTTTACACTACTGATAATACAGGAGCAGACACTTAGAATTATTTATCAAAATTCACAAATTAATTTGACGACGCTCATCACTGCTTTTACTCATTTTTTAATCCTGTTTTCATAATTATCTTGATAATATGAAATGTTAGGACAATTCAACCAAGATAAAGGCACTGTTAAATTTTCATCATCAACATTTATTACGGAGACTTTTTTAACTCGACCAAGAAAATAAACTACAAACTCTAATTGCATTAATTACAAAACACAAGCTCTCCAAGTCCTCATTATGAGCAGTGTATACACACACCTAATAAATGGTTGAAAACAAACATAAATGGTCGTAAGGAGGTAAAAGCACCTCTTGCATTTTTATTAGTGTAAAGTCATATTTCTGAAGATTTATTATATATTATTATTTAATTATATTTTCTTTCATTTCCTGTTTATAAACCAGCCGTCAGTTAGGGGTGACCATAGGAGTAACCATAAGAGTCATAGCTGTTTATATACTGCTTATAAATGGTAACTGGGATGATTTAAACGTACTATAATTTATGACAATCCAACAACCCTTGTTATTAACAATCATTAATTCCATAGGAAACCTGTATGTATCAAGCTTTTCAAAGTTTTTCGACAAATTCAAATGTGTCCTTATCTAACCCGAGGAGTAAGAACTGGCAGGAACCAGTAAAAAGAAGAAAACAACCTTGAATGTAAACAAAAAATGTTTTCACCCAATGTAGAGCTCCCACCTTACCTTCCCTTACCTTTAATTCCCTGCGGACATACATGTAAACGTGCAGTTGTAACAGTCAGCCTCTCTGGAGCCGCTGTGATTACCAAGCTGTGTTTGTGTGTGTGTTATCACATATTTGTGAGCGGGACTCGCTGTTTGAGTTGGAAACCTGCGCCTGCTGTGGGTCGAGGTGTCTCCAGACTTCTAGGAAGCTCTTGAGAAACTGGCCACATTAATTTGACTGAGGTTTGATGGAGTTGAGTTCGGGTCGCTCACTGATATTGTAAATATGGTGCAGCGTAAAAACAACCTACTCCACCTTAATGCTGCTTCCCTGATACACTTCGACTATAAGCAATTATAGCTGTTGATTGTAGACTTACTGAATTATGAGGTGGTAATTCATCGATGAGTACTGTACCTTTAATGCTTCTCCTTCAGTTGTTGTGTGGTGACTTTAGGATTTCAGAATTGTTTGATGTACTTAAGCACTTTTTCTGTTTCTGATTTTAAGACAAAGGACCAGAGGGACGGTGGCTCCTCTCTGCTTGTGAACGCCTCATGGCCGTATGGTGTTGGATATACTGTATAGAGTATTTTTAGAGTATTATGTCAATGCACGTGTGTACAGCTCGCAAGTTCAGTACTGCACTTTTTTCATTATGGTAGGCAACTAGAGCAAAAAACTACAACCAAAGCATCAACATTTTCTCCGCTGTATTATCGGGACCTGTCTGTGTTGTGTCGTGTTATTGTCGCTGGAACTAAAACTTAACAATAAACCACAGTGAAAGTGAAAGATATTGTTTGTGTTGTGTGCTGCTGAAAGAAAATAGTCCTTTAATTGATCATTCAGTGGGCTGCAAGGTCGTGCAGTGGTTAGCGCTGTTGCCTCACGGCTAGAAGGTTCCTTCTCCGTTCAGACATAGTGGGCCTCTCTGTGTTTGAGTTTGCATGTGTGGGTTCCCTCTGCCCGTGCATGTGTGGGTTCCCTCTGGGTACTCCAGCTTCCTCCCACAGCCCAAAGACATGCTCGTTAGGTTCATTGGTGACTCTAAATTGCCCGTGGGTGTGAGCATGAAAGATTGTCCGTCTCTGTGTCAGCCCTGTGATTGACAGGCGATCAGTCCAGGGTGTACCTGGCCTCTCACCCAATGAATAATAAATAAATAGTTTGAGTCCATTTTTTCTGGTTCCAGCTTCCAAAACATGATCATCTGATTCCGTTCTTTCTTTTATATGGTAGTTTTTTTATTTAATTTAGTGAGTTGAACAAAAACCATCTGTTTTATAGGTGTGACATTTGTTATTTGGAAAACGGATCAGCCCTAATTTGCTATTTTCTGACATTTATATGATCACAAAATAATCAGTGGATGAATTTATAATGAAAATGAATGGCAGTTACAGCCCTGGTGATTTATTTTATAACTCCAGGTTAATCGTCAAAGCGTCTTTCCTGTGATCAGATCTGGTTTTAATCTTGTTTAGACAATAAAAGCCTTGAAGTGGACTTGACTTTTTTTAATTTCATATTATATACTAAACCCTCCAACAGCTCAAACTAGTGTCTCTAAACATCTCACATGTAGTGTCTCTGTTTGACCACTGGGAGGAGGCCTCATACACTGGTCAATCTGTCGTTACACAGCTGCCTCATGTAGAATTACAACCTCTTTAAACATCATATAAATACTACTGAAACAGATCACCGCTAAAATCGACTAAGTTCTAACTTTTTGCAAAGAAAAAGTTGTAAAGCTGCGATGTAAAATCACTCACTGGGTTTTGAGATCTTGCTTTGGCCCAACTTGACCTTAACCAACCTCAGCCGTACGCCTCCAATGTCCATGTGAATAAATGAATACAGACGCTCTTTATTCAGAGGATGTAAACAGGCTCGCTCTGCCCCACATATTTATGTTTACGTTGTAAGCTGTTTGGCAGAGAGTTATGCTGAATGTACAGTGTCTGTTTGCTGTAGGAAACTCAGCGTGTAAGTGTGTGTGGTTTTTAACAGAACCTTGACACTGAGCTCTGTTTGCTCCTTAGAGAGGAGAGGGGGAGGGGAGGACTGGGTTTCCTGATTTCTAGGAACCTACAGATGTCTTTGGCAACTCAAAACCAGACGTTAACATCTGTCAGTAGGGGAGTTACTAAAAGTACCCAGGAGCTGTGAAAGCAAATACAGCAATCCTATGGGTCCACATCTCCAGACCTTAGTTTGTCATTTTTATTATAACCTTTATTTAACCTGGAAAAGTCCCATTGAGATTATCAACCTCTTTGTCAAGGGATATATCTTCATTGTTGATAAGATGGACAACAGTCGCTCTGTTTGTTTGATTGATATTTTCTAAAAGCTCAACTCTGATGTTCCAAACTGAAAGGTGAACAGCATTTATATTTATTGTTCATGGACAGAGTTCTGTTTACCAGCTTTAAAATTACTTTACTCCAGTGTCTCAGAATTTAAAAAACAATAAAACACTACAGTTTATAGAGGGAATAAAATATATTTTAATGCTTTACTTTCACTGCATTTGTAGGCAGCAGAGAAAGAGTTTATACCAACGAAGAGTTTGCTGAAAACCAATTTTCTTCACAAGAAAACGCCTGACTTAAGTTAACTACACAACACACAGACACCCTAATGATGAAGTGTGTTTCTGTGTGAGTTGTTGTAAACATCTTTAAACTGTCCTTTAGACTTCTCAGTGTGTGGGTTGTGTGTGTGTGTGTGTGTGTGTGTGGGTGTGTGTTTGCATAGACTTATCACGCCTGTTGGCCCTGAGACACTGAACATGACTTTCACATGGCAGAAAACATACACACACTGAACTCACACACGCAGGCAATGTTAGATAAAGTGAGTACAGCATATTCTCTACAACGGTTGATATAAGGCTTACAATATAACTCTATGATAGGGCTCTATGAAAACTCACTTCATACACTGATTTATACACAGTGTGTAATCCTTAAATGACAGTGTGCTGAGCTGCTCCCAGTGAGGGAAATTACAGAAAAAACTATGTTTTTAATTATTAAATAATAACAAAAAATTTCAGTTATTGAATTATAATGAAGTGAAACAAATGTGTGCTAAGACAGGACACATGCAACACACACAATGATGATACTGTAGATAGGAGCAATCATATATGTTTCTTCTATTCATAAAGCTACTGTTCTTTTAAGGCTGAATGGTGTTGGTTGAATATAAGCTGTCCCAGTTATATCATAACACTGACAACCTAGTGGGATTAAGCAGAGCCAATTCCATTTATATTTAGTATTTAAATTATGTTCCCCAAAAGCTCCGAAGTTCCAAAATAAAGTTATTAACAATAAGAAATGTATGTGAGCGGTGGGGTGAGTAGAAAGTAAGGTCAGAAGGTGATGAATACTTAAGCAGGAGATAAGGGTGGGGTGGGGTGGGGGGGGGCTGAGACAGAGATAGGCAGACTGATCTGGCCAGCTCTGCCAGCTCGACTGCCCAGGTGAGCTGACCGGCAGCTCTCTGCCAGAGCAGCACAGGCATGGGGGGAGGGGAAAACACAAGCAGGCCAGGCAGAGTAGATACAAGAGAGGGGGCCGTACCAGTTACCAAAAAGACGATGATGGTTTAATTCCATTTAGCAGTTTCAGTTTGAGGGTCCTGATATTTTTCTTCCTGGTTCTCTGTTACTCATGGCATGGCTTACTGGAACACCTGGAATGGATCCAAAGTCAATAACATTAGTAAAATCTGTGCTTTCGTTATGTCACCTTAAACTTCCCTGAAGAATCACACAATTGTGTTTCATCAATGATGCCATGCAAACCATATGGATGTGTCACTATGACTCACGTCACTATCTTCTTCGGAAATCTTTGAAGTTAATGTACAGTTAGTTAATGTGTGGGACGTTTAGTTTAAAATGCACTGTGTGTCTCCCTGTGGGTGTAGTGATGGGTGGGTGTAGCAGAATATGTAATCCAGTCGCTATTTCGACATTCCAGGAATACCTCCCACAACTCAATCCCTGCTTCTACTGGGAGTCCTCCCCCCTCTCTCTCTACACACACACACACACACACACAGGTTCCCCTGGTGGAAACTGCCTTTGGTCTGATTCACCTCATAGTTATTAGCGTCCAAACTGTCACAGACTGTTTAACATAAAGATTCAACACTGACGTCTCACTCCTCTTTAAATCTGAAAAGTTATTATCAACTAATATTTTTATTAACTGTGGATGTGAAACTGATTGTTATTAATTTCTCTTTTCTGAGATCAGACTCTCGGACTCTTGACATTTATACTGTATTTGTAGAGTAACATAATTCAGCACGAAGGAGGGAAATAAATAAGAATTCCTTGGAAAATATTACAGCTTTGGAGTGCAGTGTGTCTGCCTCCCAGTGACTCATTGCACTTCCTGTGGGCTGCAGTGCTGCTAAAATTACAGTTCAGGTTTTTCAGCTTTCCATGACGAATTTTGCATCATAACTAATGACCATATTTTGCTTTGCAAATGTGCTGTTTGCTTTAGAAAAGGGACAGTGGCGATGGATACTGATGAATCTTGTGTTTTACATTCGAATACTCTGGGACTAGTTTGATACCACAGCAGCGTTAATGACATTTAAACTGGTTTACTTAGAAGAGAGTGATCTTTATCAACATGTGTAAATGTATGCGTTGTGTTTGGATTCACTTCACATTTCTTTCATAAAACAATCAACAATGAACACATATAAAATCATTTTGGGAATATAGTTTTATCCTCACAGCAAACGTCAACAGCTTAAACATACATTTGGAGACCTGACTATTGTTTTAAGACAGACTTAAAAAATGATGAATTTATCTAATACAACCACATTTGCAATGACCTGAAAACTGGAAACCTTCATCTTGCATCCCGTGTCCATAAATAAATACATTACTTTACCTTCAGCTACTTAGGAAGAGGAACAACCAAAGTAATATATATACAATTATGAAACATAAAACAAGGAGTATTTATTTGTCTGCACATAAAAGGATAGATGTTTATGTGTAATGTTTGCTCCTTTATTCTTTGTACTAGATTGATTGTGACTATAGCTGTAAAAATGTTGATGTTCTTACCAACTTTAGGTCACAGCTACTTTAATATTAATAGTAATTTGCTGCCACCGGGCTAAAACCACACAATGATTTCCTTCTCTGGGAGCTGGTTTGCACACAAAATGTGTACATTTGAGAGCCTCTGTTCTGTAAACCAAACAAAACTCTGTAATAAATAATATGTTGAGAATGTATCCGTCTATTAGAGTATTGCTCACCTCATTGCTATCCTCGCCTCAACTCTGTGGGAAACAAAGCCACAGCATGCATCAACGAAACCCCTGCTGCTGCAGAAGAATGAGCACATGCACTGTAGGCTATATTGTTTCATACACACAAGCAGTTTCTTTCTTTTCTCCTTTCTACTGTAAAAATATATCAGTGACACCAGCTGTAGAGAATGACTTGCATTTTGTGAGTATAAAAGCTGCTTCCTCTAACAGACACCGTTTATCATCGATATAATGTCTGATAAGATGTGAACTGCCTTTGTTGGTTCGTTCTGTCTTTCCACTTCCCTTCATTCATTCTCCACACACACACACACACACACACACACACACACACACACACACACACACAGGAAGACACACCGGTTTTAGAGGAAGAGATGGGTGGATGGAGGGGTGATGGAAGGACGACTCACTCTCGGTGATGTAGCAACCCTGTGGCTCCTCCCCCCGGTGGTGCTCACGTCGAGTTTCAAACATCACACCACTGCTGTGGCCCCTCCCTCCTGTCGGCTTCATACAAACTCATCAGATGTGACTCGGACCTCATAATATTTTGCTGGCTCTCGCCTTTTACGCACAGCCGCGGCGTGACTCTGCTGTCTGTCCTCTCCGTCTGAAGCAAAGACTTTTACGCACAGAAGACGCAGTAAAGTCGCCCACTCCCTCCATAGGCTACCTGTGTGACTTTTCTGTAGCTGTCATTAAGGAGAAATAAGGAGGACAGGACATGTTGGGGACGTGGAGGAGGGGACTCACCGGACTGTCCGCATGTTGCTGTCTGCTGATGCTGATTCATTTTGCGTCTCAAGCAGGTAAGACGTTTGCTAGCAAGTATCTTAAAGGGATGCTCCAGTGTTACTGCGAGTCTTTAACTGTGCGTGCAAATATTAAACATGTATTAAAATGTATGACTTACAATATATATGAAGTTCACATTTGTTTGGCATCATTTGGGTATTTTTGGTTCTTTAAACATGGCAAACTTAAACGTTTCTGTGTGGTCTAGCAGTGAGCAGGACCGGTGACTCAGGAGAAACACTTTAAGATGTAAAACATTTGGTTAATTCTACTTTTCACCCATTTTAATTTAAATCATCATGTAGCCCTATAACTTTACGATAGGGAATTCGATTAGAATACAGTATCTGTAATAGCAACTCAGTCTGGTTTTCAGTTTTGGAATATATGAATGGAATACGCACCGCGCTTTCATTGGCTCATTTGGCGATAGAGCGTAACCGAACAGCCAATCACGTTCGTCCGTGCTGCCGGTGTTCAGTTTCAAGTAGGCGGGATTAATGAGGAACAGACGGTTGTCAACGAGGAAGGGTGCGGCTACAACTCCGGCGGGTTTTCATCATCATCACCCCCCCCCCCCCCCCCCCCCCCCGCTGCAGGCTGCTGGGCCTGGGATGCGGGAATTTACGCGAATGTGCTTAACTAGGCTGTTAGAGGCTGTAATACCACACACACACATACAGTATCACGCCATGACAGAGGAATTAGAGCTATTCAACAGAAATTTCCCATCACAAATTTCCCAAGATGTTCAATTCATATTGTAACTGTATTTAGTCTAAACGCTTTACAGGAAAGAGTCAAGAGGAGGAGGTAGGAGAAAAAAAAAAAAAGAAGGAAATTTAAAAAGCAGCAGAAATAAGTGTAAAACCTTATAAAAATATATATTATATATATAAAAACCGTATATTTTCATATGTCTAACAGGATTGGTGAACATTGACCCTAATGCCCTTTAAGGCCAACAGTGTGCTGAGAATTAGGCTTCAGTCCCCTTTCTGCCGCTGCTCCAGTAATCTCTCCCCCCCCAAACCAAATAGTCCCATCTCTCCTCCAGCAGCTTTTCAGATTAAAACTTTTTTTTCCCACTTCCTGGCGCTCATTTCCAGTCATCAGATTAACGTGTGTGTAAGAAGGAAAGTTCCTTTTTGTTTAAAAGTCTGGCTCTGGTTTGTTTAATGCATTCATTCTGTGTTTAGCATACTCCTGTAATGAGGCATAGACGAGGGCAGCAGTAAAGTCGAGCAGGAGAGAAGCCGCAGGTCTCTTTTCTACATGGGAGACTGAACTTTTACTGCAGTGACTCACACAGACAGTGCTGTGGAGTTTCATGTATCAATCATTGGGTACTACCTCTGTCGCACACAGTACAATTACAGGGCTGGAGCCACTAACATGTAGTCAATACACACATGCAGAGGTAAGATACAAACATGAAGAGGAGCTGCAGAGGAAGTGTGCAGCAGTTATTCGTCTGCAGATGGTGACCTCATTGTCAAGCCTTCAATTTGAAGACTTGGACTGACTTTCTAGGCCCAAAATCTCACGCTAAGATGGTCAAATACTTTCTTGGCAAATGGAAACTTAATTTGGCCACATGCGCACACAGCAGTATTAATGTGAGAACATTTAAGTACAGCAGATTAGTGAACACAGATTCAAAGTGTTCCTCGTGCACATGCATCCTGGTTATTCATTAACTGCTGGGTGTATGTTTGAGTCAATAAACGCACCTCTTTCCGAAGGTTTACGATGCCTGTGTGTAGTGCATGAATGTGCCATAAAAAGACAGGCATGCATTGTCAGTGGACAAAGTCACATGTGGTCACAAAGGGGGATTGTTGTCATGCAGCGTCGTGATGACAGACACCATTCATTCTGCCGGTTTCTGCTGTCAAACCACTGTTTGTTTAGTATTTAGTATTTTCATACATCTTGAAGCTGCAGCAGACTGCTTCATGTTTATAGTAATACTCAAACATCCTTACATGGTAGTGTTTTGGCTGAGCAGTTACCTGGTTGTCAGGTTCACACTGTGGTTATAAATAGCATCCGAGTGTCTACAGAAGCAATTGATGCCCTGCAGACAGTGTTCAAACGGAACGTTGCACCTGAGGTTTGTGGTCTTGTGTTTAACAGTCTAGTTGAAGGCTTGCTTGTTCCACTGTTCAAATTAAGATGCAGGTGTAGTAGTAGTAGGTTCAGACGTTTTCATCTGTGACTGACAGGGTTTAAAAAGACATAGCATACCAAATTTAATTTCCAGGGTAGCCAACTGTGCTCCAGGACACATTTAAATGGCTAGATAGGACATCTAAGTGGCCTATTCTCCTGAAAATTTGAAGGCTTAAATAGATATTGAAGATTTTAAAATATGAGTACAGTGAGTTAGTAATATCTTCTACAGCAGCCCAACTAAAGCTGAACTTTTGAGACTTAATGTAAAGACTGAAAGGAGGCCTCCTCTGGCTGAGGGTATTCTTGGGAGGCTCGTGACCCACATGTGGAGGCTGCAGGGAAGATTAGCAGCGGAAAATGAAAACACTAGAAGTTAGGGAAGTGCCAGCATCTGACCTACTTTTTTTTTCCTTCTTCTACAAATGGAGTGAATGATCTGCTCCCTAAAAGGAAATAAAGGGAATGAAAGTCTGTCAGAGTCATTTTTACTGTAAATCTATGACCGCATATCTTGAAGAACAGCTGGAGTAAGCTTTGGAAACTCTGTTCCTGGAAGCCACGCTGGCTGCATGCCTAGCCTCTCCTCAGCGTGTGTGTGTGTGTTTGCGTGTGTTGCTTCCCTGAAAGCATATGGGGTACACAGGAAGAGCCTTCTA
The DNA here is from genome assembly GCF_022749685.1 of Semicossyphus pulcher. Lineage (NCBI taxonomy): Eukaryota > Metazoa > Chordata > Actinopteri > Labriformes > Labridae > Semicossyphus > Semicossyphus pulcher. The sequence continues at coordinate 10,900,445 of NW_027211681.1, forward strand.
AGATCAGCCAAAGGTCAGTCAATGAAATGACAGTCCTTCAAACTCTCACATTTCTTTTGTTTTCACATTAAAGCAGGAGGGACTTTTAGAGGATTAAGAAAGCACCCTCCTGTTAGTTTCACAATCTGTCACACCTGTACTGCTCTTTTTTTAAGCGGCATCACTCATGGACAGACTTCCTTGTGTTCAGTGTCTCCGCCTCGGTCTGTGGGTCGCCGTGGTGATGCTGTTATGAGGAATGCCACTCTGGGACCAATCAGCCTCTGGTGGTGTGATTGTTCAACTCCTCCCTTGCTATTGTCTTAAAGGGATAGTCTGTCATTGTCCCCAGGCTGCAGGTCACAGGAGGGCCTGGCAGGGCAGAGGTGATGCAGGATGACACACACACACTTGCAACCCACTCAGACGTGTGACTAGCCTGTGTTGGTATCACATGCGCCTGATGTTGAGGCCCTGTTTTCTCTGACTGGAGGGTTCACTGAGGTGTGATCGTCTGGGGGTCGTGACCTCTGAGACTAAAATATATCAGGGTCAGTCGGAGGTCGTACCACTTCACAGTTTTAATACTCAGGCTGGGTAGTGAAGCCTTCGGCACATGTGTGACAAAAGAGGAGTAAAAGTCCTGTTCCATACCTGAAATGTGTCACACCGATGAGTAACGGAGGTGTGAGGTTTGGTTAAACTTGAATTCTTTCATTCCAGGGGCATAAATAGTTGCTACACCTGAGTGCACACCTGAAATATGTGTATGTATGTATTTTGAAGTACATGATAAACACATGTTACAAAGTAGATAAACAAAAAATCATCTACATTAATAAACTAATATGTAGTAAACCCTTTGCAGTCTGTTTCTTCCTCTTTTTTAGGACTATTAGTTTTGTGTGCGTTCACAGGACGGGCCTTATCCGTCCGAACACTTGACATTGGTCTCATTCCCTCATATCTTGTTCGAACATGAGTCAAGAAACCACAGTTTATCTTCATTTGTTAATCTCCAAGCAAAGAATAAAGGGGTGGTTTTTAAGTCTGTCGCTTCATGGCCTTCAAATGTCGTTTTTTGTGCAATCTTCAGTTAAATATTTACCTCACCAGGATCAGTTTGTGTTGACACAAGCTCACATTACAACATGAAGCTCACGAGCAGCGAAGTGTTCACGCTGATTAAATGTTGATTATGTCGGTGCAGTAGTTTGTCTTAATATCATGCTGAACACTGTCATTTTTTCATCATTCACAGATGCAGCCTTCACGTGCAGCTCCACTCAGTTTAAGTGTGGAAACGGGAGGTGCATCACCCAAAGGTGGATTTGTGATGGAACTGACGATTGCGGCGACGGAACTGACGAGCTGCCTGCAACCTGCCGTACGTTATTCAATCATGACTTAAAATGAAGTGAAATTAAACACATCTGACAATTCTTATCTCCATCAATCATTTCATCTACAAAATAAATGAATTAAAATATCTTTTCAATTCTTTTATATTTAAATGTCATGTTGAGTTTAACCATCCAATCTGCACGTGTAAGAAACACCTTAAAATGTAAGAAAACAACCATTGTTGAAAAAGTTAATTTATTTAGTAATATTAATATTTTCAATTATTTACTAATAGATAAATCCACATATTGCTACAACTCTAAATGTGAAGTTAAACCAGATTAACACAAAATGTGACATTTATCTTTTCCGGCTCATAAAATCATCATCAGCATTTGCAGCAGTGAATCAGTAACGCATCAATTCAAACAGCAGATACTATAAGTAAATGATTGTTCAGTATGACAATATACTTTAAGTGTAATCACAAGACATCTGATGATAAATAAAATCATTGAAGTCACACTCTCTGTTTCTGTCCTCAGCATCTAAAACGTGTCGGGCGTCAGAGTTCAGCTGCGGAGCTCCCATGTACCAGTGTATCGCCGGGAGCTGGCACTGTGACGGCAGGGTGGAGTGCGAGAACGGGGCTGACGAGAAAAACTGCAGTAAGTATTTCACAGCACACTTAAACATTACAACAATTAAAAAAGAATCAACGAATAAAATCCATCCAGGGTTATTTAATCAAATACAGTAAAGTACTTCCTGATTTTGCCTCCAGGGGGCAAGTTAGCTAATTCACTTTGATAAATTTTACCCAAAAAATGAGACTATACGATAGTTGAAGCAGGTGCACAGTGTACATAAGAAACCTTATAAAAATGTAATGAAAATTACAAAATTGGAATCAGGCTAATGTGTATTGTGCTAGCAGATATGAGTGCCAGAAAGAATAAAGATAGTTGTTTCATTAATTGAGCTAACTCTAGCCCAACGTCACATTAACTCCTCTCTTCTCCCTCTCCTTTCTCTGCGCAGCGGCCAAACAATGCAAGGACGGCCAGTTTCAGTGTTCCAACGGCCAGTGTGTATCCACCAACTTTGTTTGCGACGGCGAGAACGACTGTTCAGACAACTCAGACGAGGCTTCCTGCCCCAAACCCACCTGCAGCTCTCGTTCCTTCCAGTGCCACAACCTGGTGTGTGTGCCGGCTTTGTGGCGCTGCGACAAAGATGCAGACTGTGCCGACGGGTCTGACGAGTGGCCGGAGAACTGTGAGGGACGGGCGCCGGAGAAAAAAGCCTGTGCTGTCCATGAGTTCCAGTGCGCAAACGGGGAGTGCATCCACAGTAGCTGGAGGTGTGACGGAGACATTGAATGCCCGGATCGATCGGACGAGGTCAACTGCAGTGAGTTGGCTCTCTTCTCTTTTTCACTTCCATTCATCTCCTCTTTTGCAGCCATCTTTTCTTCTGCTGTCTCTGACTGATATTTAGCATTCACTTTAATATAAAACTGAGCCTAACAGATGAAGCTGAAACAAATCATGTCAGCCATGATTTTCTACTTGATCTGTCATCTCATTCTTCTTCCAATTTCTCTTCTCACTTTCAATCAATTTCTCTTCTTTTCCAGGTCGTCCTACCTGTAGTCCAGATCAGTTCCAGTGTAATGACGGCACCTGCATCCACGGCAGCCTCCAGTGCAACAAACAGAATGACTGCATAGACCTCAGTGATGAGATTGGCTGCCACAAAGGTGACTCAAAAAGAGATACAATTTTGTTTTCCTTAAGGCCTATAGAAGTTGGAGCCATTTAAAACAGTCTTGAGGCAACAGTCATATTCATGCCCTCCTTTTCTGCTCCACAGATAATGTATGTGAAGGCGAGACCAAGTTCAAATGTAGAAGCGGGGAGTGTATCAGCATGGACAAGGTGTGCGACAAACAGAGAGACTGCAGGGACTGGTCCGATGAACCTGTCAAAGAGTGTGGTGAGTTCAGTCTTACTTTGCAGCCAAAATTTGTGCGTCACAATTTGGGTATACACTCAGCCATTTCTGCTCGGAGAAAAAGGGAAAGTTAAACCACATCACAGCCTGGAAAATATGATCAGAACAGCTAGCTAAGCAGCCTTGGCCGTCTGACCCGGATAGTTTGTGGTATAAAAGAGTGAGTTCATTGTCGATTTGAGCTACCATTAGGGAAAATGGTTGTCGTGGATATTATTTGAAAGCTCTGTGTATCTGCGTCTCCACAGACAACAATGAGTGTTTGACCGACAAAGGCGGCTGCTCCCACATCTGCAACGATCTGAAGGTTGGCTACAACTGCTCCTGCCATCCCGGATACAGGCTGAAGATGGACAAGAAGACCTGTGAAGGTGAGGGGAGCGAGTCTGAAAATGGACTCAAAGGGTCGGCCACGATCAGCTTTTGTGTAATTGACTTTGAAAGAAAAGTTCTGCCGTTACTCAATATGCCACTCGACCTCCTGTTCCTCCCCCTGCAGACATCGATGAATGTGCTGAGCCAGACACCTGCAGTCAGATCTGCATCAACCTGCCCGGCAGCTACAAGTGTGATTGTGAGGAGGGCTACGAGATTGACCCTGTGACCAAAACGTGCAGGGCTGAATCAGGTAAAAGTTCGAAAGAAAGCCTTACCACGTACTTGTCTTATCTAAAAACTGAACAATTGCATATCCTATAGATTAACGGTGCTAAATGAATGATGTTTGTTTCTTCTTTGTCCTTCAGGCATTGTGCCCATTCTCTTCTTCACCAACAGACATGAGGTGAGGAAGATGACGATGGACCGCAGCGAGTACGTCCGTCTGATCCCCCAGCTGAAGAACGCGGTGGCTCTGGACATGGACATGCCTAACAAGAGGATCTTCTGGTCTGACCTGTCCCTGAAGAAAATCTACAGGTTAGAGAGACTCTTCAACTTTATAGATCTCTTTCTTTTCTTGGTAAAAGATGGTTGGAGTAAGATACTATCATTTAGCTTGAAGTACACTGGAAAGCCTCTGCCTATAACTCTGAACTACATTTGGCAAGATGCCAGTCTAATCTTTACTTCTAATGTAAGTGGGAGACTATGATGTAGGCTGGATTACAGATAGAGCAATATCTGTGCCTAACACGAAACTCTCCGCCCTTGTCTTCCTCCCAACAGCGCCGAGTTAGACATGGCCAGTGATTCCTCTCACCACACTGTAGTAATTGGCAGTGGGATTGAGGCGCCAGAAGGCATTGCGGTGGATTGGATCCATGACAACATCTACTGGACTGACAGCGTTTTAAAGACTATCTCTGTGGCAAAGACAGATGGTAGCAAGAGGAAGACCTTGATCACAGGAAACCTGGACAAGCCAAGAGCCATCACAGTCGACCCCGTGAAAAAGTGAGTGAAAGTTTAAGCTGGTTGCCGATTTATTTTTTCAACTTTGGGATCAACTAGAGTATTTTGTTGGAAGTCTTTGGCTCATAATTATTTTGTTCTGTTTCCTCTGTAGCTTTATGTACTGGACCGACTGGGGTGAGGAGGCGAAGATAGAGAAGAGTGGGTTGAATGGAGCAGATCGCACTGTCGTGGTAACGGATAACATCTTGTGGCCCAATGGCATCACCCTTGGTAAGCAAAGGGCAAGGGTTGGCTTAATGGAAACCAATAACTTCCAACAGTATAATTAGCAAACAGTTTTATTGGTCAGTCAAATATTTCTGTCTTTGTGTGTTTCTCTGGACAGACTTGGTCAACCAGCGTCTGTACTGGGTGGACTCCAAGTTGCACATGCTGTCCAGCGTTGATGTAAACGGAGGGACGCGACATAATCTCATTTTCAGCGAGGAAGCGCTCTCCCACCCTCTCTCTCTGACTGTGTTTGAGGTTAGTAATGAAGTCAATGTATCAAACTTGGAAACTATGATCCTCTTCAGAGCAATAAAATCAAGTTCATGCATTGTGAGAGTTATCCGTCTGAAATGGTTTCGAAGTCTAAAGAGCTGAGTCTGCACTTTATTTCCAATAAACTTGGATCAATGTTGCTAATTCTTAATCAGACTTTATAATTAATCCATTTGTGTCTGGGGAAACTTTAGCAAATAATGAATAAATGAAACAGAACTATGTTGTTAATCAAGGGGCGTTTCCTTCCAAACAGGAGAAAGTGTTTTGGACCGACATGGGCAACAGTGCTGTTTTTAGTGCCAACCGCCTGACAGGAAAGAACATCACCAAGCTCGCAATCGACCTGGACCAGCCAGAGGACATCATACTGTACCATAACCTCAAGCAGCCAATCGGTACGGAAAGATCCCTTGATCTGAGAGCTATCTTAAGAAACAATACATTTTTGAGGCCACTTGATTGTTTCTAATGCCAATGGTTCCCACCTTTCTCTTCTTCAGGTACAAACTGGTGTGAAGACAGGAAAAACAGTATTAATGGAGGGTGTGAGTTTCTGTGCCTTCCTGCCCCTTTGATCAACCAGCGGTCTCCTAAATTCACCTGTGCATGTCCCGACAACACGACCATGGGACCTGACATGAAGAAATGTGTAACAGGTAGGTGTCTCCTGCACATGGAACCACAAATAAATTAAATTTTAACATCAAATCATGAGATAATCCTTATATTGACTTTCCCCCGCAGCCTCGGTTGCCCCCCCTGCTGAGAAGACAACGGTTGCACCACTCCCAAAAGCTCCCACCACAACTACCAAGCCCAGGCAGCCTCTCCCTACCACAACAACTACAACTACCACCAGTGCTTCCAAAATACCCACAAGTGCGCCGACTAGCCCGCCCTCACAGAGCACTCGGCAGCCTGCCGCCACTGTTCAAGGTACGGGAATGGATTTTGGATAACTGTTGGATGAAAGCTGTTTAATGAAGTGATTACAGAACGAGTGCTTCATTGTGCTTATCTATAGCCATATATCAATGGAAAATGGAAGGTTTAATTTAGTTGTAAACCAGCTAGTGCCAAGGCCCAACGGATAACGATGTCGGTGGATTAACCACTTTGGATTGATTGTATATTTTGTCATACCCTCACTTTTCAAGTAATGCCATCATATGGTCAAAAATACTTTTGTGTTCAACCAAATAACATTAAACCAGCTAGCAATTATTAGCATGCTAAAACTTTAAGATGGTGAACATGGTAAACAGATAAGCATAACATCAGTATGTTAAAATCGTGAACATGTTGGCATGCTAACGGTTGCAGATAGCCGATAGCACGACTGTAAACAATAATGAAGAGTAGCTAGCATGGCTGTAACCCATGAATTGCTTTGTGTCGGCCTGTCACAGTGCAGTAACTGCTTCATTGCAATATAAATGATGTTGCTTAAAATAATATTTTTAACATTGAAACATAATCATGATACTTGCCTTTTCACTTTCTTGCTGAGAGTTGTATGAGAAGATCGATATCACTCTCATGACTACAGTAGCCAACAGCTAGCTAGCTTAGCTGGAAATGCTAGAAATGCTCTTTCCAAAGGATTAAACATCTGTGAAGCAGCACCACTAAAGCACATAAATAAACATATAGTTTTTGTTTAAAAGGTCATGTTTGGTTTTACTAGGGTTATGTGTTGGAAAACTTCTTGGCTCTGTTACATCCTGGAGTTCCTACTGCTTGCTTGGCTAAGCTAACTGTCTTCAAGCTGTAACTACAAACAGTCAAACATGACTGTGCCGACAGGAGTCAGATTGATCTTCTTGTCTTATTTTGAGGAATTATTTAATGAAACATTTTTTTCCTCTGCTCTTTCAGGTAGCAGATTGGCAGCCTTGCCTCAAGAAGCCCCTTCATCCCACCCTATGGCTCTTTACGTTGTGATACCAATTGGTAAGTTTCACATTTCAGCTCCTCATGGCACTACACACTTACACGTAAAAACTTAAAGGGCTGTTTAATCTGCACACATCTTTCCTATCTTTTAACAAGTAAGCTTGAACTCCTCTTTTGCTCTGCAGTGGTGCTGTCTCTGCTGGTCTTCGGAGCAGTGTTGCTATGGAGACACTGGCGTCTGAAGAACACCAACACGATCCACTTTGACAATCCAGTGTACCAGAAAACCACCGAAGATGAGCTCCACATCTGCAGGAACAGCTCTGAGGGCTACGTTTATCCTCAGGTGTGTTCACTTTGATACCAGCTTACTTTGCTAGTAATTACTTAAAGTAGTCTCTGAAATTGTAAATAAATACTAGGTTTTACAGCTTTACCTATTCAGTGTTACTTTTTTTTGCAGAGGCAAATGCTGAGCATGGAGGACATGGATGTCGCATGACACACAGATGAAGAAGACACTACTTTTCTCTTCAATTGAATTTTTTTTTTTAAAGCAAACGTGAAGCAACAAAGGCCATTTTTTTCTACTGCTGCTGCTTACCAGCCTCCCTCCCCTCCCCCTGGTGACCTCATTTAGTGGCTTATGTTTCAGACCTCAGCACTGTGCCGTCCAAGTCTGAAGAAAGAAGTAAAAAAAAAAAAAGGATAGAAAAAAGATCTTTGAAACTTTAGTATGACAAAATAACTGCAGGAAACCCTTAGGCCTGACCACAAACTTGTTTCCAAATGAAGGACTAATGCATCGTTTCAGGAGACGAGGTTCTTAATCTAGGAGCCTTGACTCTTTTGAAGCTTTTGTCTATCCAAGCATCCTGATACTTAACATGAAGCAGATACTTAAACACCAAAACGTCACCTCAGTATGCTAGTTACCTAAATATGTATGATACAAGTCACTAGTTCAGCAACTTTAACTTGAAAAGCCTGACTTTTCTTGTCTAAAGTCTGGCCTGGCAGCCACTCTTTGGCAGTTTAGTGGATTTTACTGAATAGATGCCTTACTGACCCTGCTACCTACAAATCAGCTTCTGTGGTAGAACTTAACCGAGCCATGATTGCCTTTATAGTTGTACATAATTGTGGAAATGTGAACTTCTCTTGCACGTTTTGTTGGCTCCCATATCAAAGGCATATGTCTTTACTGTCATTCATCATAATCCATCTTAATCTACGTCACATTTAAATCAGTGGTCCTCTGCAAGGTACAGTGTGTGGAGAGTCACAGATGGTTTACATTGTATATGAAAAAAGCTGCTGAGTTTTCTGAACTCAACCAAAATGAAGAAAATATTCTTTTTTTAAATGAAGGAAGTTTAGCGAGATCTGATTGGAGCAGATTACTGTTAAAACACTGTAAATAGTTCCTGTAAATACTTTGTAAAACACTCTTAAGTTCACTCTGGTGTTGCCTTTTTACATTTGTACATTTTAGTGAAGAATGATTGTAAATATGTCAGAGATTCTTTTATTTATTTATGGAAATATTTGAGAGAAGGTTAGTGATTAATGTCATCTTGATAAATGCAGTAATGCTACAAAATAAGCACTGACCACAGTGAATTACTTTTGTTCCAGCAGTCAGCCCTTTACATTGTACAGCTGTTATTTAACTTGTGTTCAATCAGACCTTCGGACACCTGCTCAGCTTTGTGTGTTTGAGTTTCTTCAACGGTGTGTTCTCTATCACTCAAAATGTATATATGACAAGGATTTATGCACAGCAGCTTGTCGGTGAACATTGTTCGTTTTCGGTTGTGTTGTTCTTTTTTAAATAAAAGAAAGTATCTTAATTTGTCTTATTATATTGGGGGGTTTTTTTTAACTTTAATGAGGGTTAGTGGTATCATTACTGAGCTAAAGTGGAGTATCTGAAAAAAAGCCAATTTAATCAGTCCAAGCCCTATTATTAGATTACATCCGGACATGAGACATAAAGTGATCTCAGCTGTGTTACGGAGCCTCCTCAGACAAAGCTCATGATTCTAAGTCTCGGCACAATAGTTGTCCATTAAACCTGTTTATGTTGCCAGGAAACGTTGCCATCACCGTCCATCTAACCCAACACTAACATGCAGACACAGTGGAAGAGTGCTTTATGTAATCACCACCAGACTCTCGTTCATTCTCTCTGCCTTTATCGATAGAGCAGATCTGTTTTCACATGACGAGGAAGGTTATGTTCTTGAACCGAAGATCAAAGTGTTTCCTGTCATTTCATCTGCTGGTCGGTATCACTCGTCAGGTTTTTGTTTCAGCAGAAAGGCACAGACTTAATGTAATATCTACAGTGTCTTGGCTTTTGAAATGAATGAACTGAATACAACTCCCACTCTACTGCAATATTCATAACAAGACAGAAAACATTAAAGAAAAACATTTCCTGTTTTCGTTTAAAGTGTTCATCGGAAATTATGTAGAATAAAAACATGTCCGCGGACAAAGGGGGAAAGATTTTTTACCGAGAACTGAAGGTGGTGGTTTTTTATTCTGGTCTAAACACGAAGGTCAAATTCAAGTCACTGTAAAAAAAAAGAAAAAAAAAGATATCAATTCACATGAGGTTGCTCTTTGATGGTCCAAGATGGCCGGACACACCCATAAAAGCAAACGACCAGCAAACATCCTCTCACTAATCTAATAAACCTCCTCCATAATTCATGTTAATAACGTCCTCCCCACCAGTGCTCTATGTGCCACAGTGCATCACCGTGCATCACAGTGCGGAGGGGGTGGACTCAGAGGAAAGATTGCTGAAGCGTCAACAGCAGCTACAAAGTGATTTATCAAGGAAAGGTCTTTAGGTTTTATGTGGCTCAACATTTAGAATTCACTGACCAAGTGTCTTTACAAATAGCTTTTGAGTGATGATAATAATAAAACAGGATATAAATTATTTAATTAGATGCTTTAGTGAGTGCTCTCGTAACCCAGAGACTGGATAGACAGAATTTCATGCCAAATGTTATGTTGCCGCTGCAAATATTTGGCATGATAAGATTGTTGTCAGACTTAATCAGGAGGCTGATCTCAATCTGATAATTCAAACTGAATGCAAAGGAAGCACACACTGTGTCTAAATGTCCTGATTAGATTGTACAGATCAAACAATGGACATGGATAGAGTTTCCTAAGCCAACTTCATAACTTCTCTGTTCAGGCAATAAACATGCAGACTGGAGCTTACCGTATTGGATTGTTCTATAAAGGTACTATGTAGAGTTTATAGAGCCTTACATAATTGCAATTCCTTTTTTATCATCAATGTGTGAACACATTGTGACCTGAATTTAAAAATGACGGCTCCTCCGTCACTCTATGGTGCTGTAAGGACTGATGTCCTTTTAAAGGACACATTTTTTTCCAGTAAAATCCAAAGATGTGTGCTCCTGAGCCTTTCCTCTCTTTAGCTCCCATTCATCTGCAGTGTGTGCAACACTAGCTAGCTCTAACGGATGATGTCAGCTACTTCATCCAGACCGCAGGGGCTAATCTTATTGTCAAATTGACTAGCTTGCTCTTTGGAAGTTACTTTGTCAGCTAACGTTAGCAGGCTACTAATGACAGATCAATATAGCATCGCTAAGTTTTTGTTAGCTTGCTACCCTTAGCTTGCGTGCATTACTGCTAGCAAAATACTCTCAGAGTTGATAGCCCATGTTTGTCGGCTTACTTTCCAAATTACAACTAACTGCTGGCTAGCTAACTTTATCCATGATAAAAATGTATGTATTGTGACAAACAGTATTTTAGCCAACGATAATTGTTAGCTAACTTAATGTCCACCTGTGTCAACAGTTCTTTGGGAAAGCTACACGTAATACCTTTAAAGATTTAAGGAAGCATCTTAGAACTGCTCTGAAAATGTTAGAATGTTTAATTTTCAATTATTTAAGTAGGTTTAATTCAAAGTCTCTGATGTAGTACACTGTACTGACTGTACAAGATAGTGTGTGTAAGAGAGATTGAAGGCTTGGATTGACGTCGGAGATAGGCCCTGCTCAGAACAAGCTGCACTGCCTTCACATTATTTCACTGGGAAGCTGGCATGTCGTCTGTCAGGAATTGGGATCCACATTCCAGAGTAACTCCACGCCCAACAGCATCACGTCACATGAATGACAAATGCCATCTGCAGGTTTGAGCATCTGTTTAACTTTTGAAACAAATTTTTATGGCACTAATCGCGTGTAAGTGGCTCCCATTACTAGCCGCATTGTTGATGATAGTGTGCTATTCAAAACAAATTTTCCTTTGCATCATTGTGCGCTACTCCAATGAGGCGATCAGCAGAGATACACCTGAGGCACAGGTGACAGATGTCCTCTGCTATGCTCTGTCATCCATATCCTCTGCTCACCTCATTATTTACATATGTTCCCTGTCTTCTTATTGGCTGGCTGGCTGACATTGGGTGGAGTTTTATCTCACACCACTGACTCGTAAGCGAAGGGGAGTGTCCTTAAAAAAATGACAGTGGGGGGTGGAGGGGGAGGGTTAAAGATATTCCCCTGTCAGGTTACCAAGCAAACCACCAACTGGTAACAACAATAGCCTGTTTGGTGTCCACATGACAACCTGCAGGCCAAACACAGCATCCCCAACTGCAGGAGGCAGGAGGATGCTCATGCTACTGATACTTTGCAGGGCACAAAAAGATGCTGTTTATTGTCATAAACTATAAACTGATGGTAGATCTGTGGTGTCAGATAAAAGTGGTGAAAGTCATGTGTAACGCTGTTGGGCTTCCTGTATCAGTTACCAAACTAGCTCACACAACAGGGATATAGGCACGTTCACAGGAAGTCTCACTACTTTCTCTATCTCTCTGAGCGTTCATGCTGCTGCTGTAACCCTGAGAGGGAAACACAATACAGGTTATAGATGAGGGAGGGGGATATCATCTTTTTTAGTGACTCAGTTGGTGTGAATAGATGTGGTTGGTACTTTCAGGGAAATTTCCCAGAGTGAAATTGTTTGCGAATGTGGTCAAGAGACGTTTTGTCTCCGGGGTGAAGCAGCTAAATCGGTTGTCCTACAATCGACATGGTTGGTGGCTAAGAAGAGCTGTATGCTATCTCAGTTTGGATGTCTAGTCCCTGCATTAGCTTGTAACCAACTAGCCAGAAGCTATGCTTCAAACTGCAAAAAAGGCATCAAAAAGTATCAAAGAATATTTTGGCGATTGTAGTGTTTTGGTTGTACTTATTTAGTTTAATATGAAAACTGAAGTGAGCAACTGCTAGATTAACCCGTAACACATACACTTACGAAACTAACACCCAAAGCTGTGAAGGAAGTGGTCCAGGCTGAGGTTGCTTTGCTCGTTCATTGGTTCAATGGTTCTCTGAAAGAGCAGTCCTCTGGGCCTCTACTTTTCTTCAATATTATTATTCTGTTTGTTTTAATGTGGATCATCTTCATATCTTGTCTTGAATTACCAATTTATCATTTTGGCCATTATATGTAAAAACAAAAATAAAAAATATTTGACCTTCAGTCCAAAAAACAAAGACAATCATGTCTAACAAAGAAAAGCAGATCCTTGCATCTGAAAAGCTGGAATCAGACGATATTTTTTTTCCACTAAAACAACTGAAACTCTGAAGCGACTATCAAAAATGTGTCCAGTAATTTTGTGACGTTAGGCCTGAGTTTTGCTGCAGTACATTTTAAGACCTACTGCATCCTGATACCTGATTAACGCCCATGTTTAATGACGTAACATGAACTACAAATGGATGCATGTTAAGATAATAATGTAGACATATGTTTACAGTGACTGGGGAAACATCTGTCTGGCTTTAAAGTAGGTCAGATATAGTGCAAAGTCGAGCTGCAGCAGTAAAGAAAAGGAAAAGTCACGTTTTTTCAGTTCGTCTGACCGGTCGAGTGTTTCCATATGTGTGCGTTGGACCTAAGCCACCATAGGGGGATCCCGTGTAATCCACATCACATGGAGCAGCGAAGGGGAGTCAGACTTTATGTAGCAGAAGCTGAAGGGAACAAAGATGATGTTTACATTAAGGAAAAAAAGCTCTTCCTGTTGTGTCAGATTTATTTAGGCTGTCAGGTCGATTTTAAAACCCAAATATTTGTCGACACTAAACTTGACTGGAAAAAGCAGCAGACTGCAGACAAGCTTGGAAGTGGGTCAAACGTCCTGACCTTTATAGAATCTGTGAAATAAGTGAACTGGTTTCAAACAGCACAAGCCTGGTTTGAATAATATTTATGATAGACCCACCACAGCACATATCCTGTGTGAACACATGTTTTAGGTGCGGCTGTCTCATTTGTGGCTTAGATAAACTCATGTGTCATTAGACAAACAGAGTCCAGATAAGGAGGACCAAACCTGTATGGACAAAAGGAGGGGATACTGGAAAAGTCTGATCTCCACCTGGCCCTCTCACACGCACATTCATACACTTCTTGTGTTATTCTTCATCACTGCCTTCTTACATATGGCTGCTAAGAAGCAGACACAGTAATATGGATTGAGGCTGCTGAGATCTGGGGCATAATACCACGCAGAAAGGCAAGGGGGGGGTGGTAATACGTGGAGATCTCGTACGGCAAGGTTTATGGCTTATGGAGCTCCCCGAGCATGTGATCAGCAAGTGTTTGTGGAACCCTGAGCGCACGCTCACAGATTGAGAGCAGAGGTGTAGCTCTCAGTGAAGTAAAAACTCTCATAAGCACAGCGAGAAGGTAGTTTCTGTGCCACGCTTCAACACATCACATGTTCTTTTACAGAAGTCCATAATATTCTGGGAATGTCCATGTAAACGACAAAAGGAAAAAAATAGACTGAATGAATACAAATGTGTGCATTATGCAGAACACATATGAGAAAAAAAAATATTGTGTTCTAGATCTAGTCTAAGAAATATTCTATTAAATCACAGAGAGGATAAAGTAATGCGAAAAAAATCGCTTGCAGCTTTTTCTTTTTATTTCCCTCGTTTCTATTCATTTAAATTTGTAATGGTCTTATTTCACCATGCAGCACGTGGACAAACCAGCCAGGAGAGCCTTGTGTTAGAATGACATGATCTCTCAACAGTTTCCCACCGTAAAATGCTCGTACACTGGATGCCATCAAGCCAGTTCATTAGACTCTTGGGAATTCACCCTTCCTGTGATGGGGGGTGAGTCTTTTCCTCCTGTGCTTAATCTGCAATTATTCTATACTTTCATGTTGGATTGAGACCCAAATGTAGAGATGACTGTTCTTTTGATTGTTTGTTGGGCAAAACTTAAAAAAGAAAAAGTTTGCTTCTCTTCAGACACTGAGGCAATGATGCTTTAAGTCAAGGCCACACACTGTTGTTGTGTCTCTCAGAGGTTTATAGCTCTGCAGATAAGCTGAAGGCCTTTGACAGGGTTCAGAAATGTGCACACTCGCCATATTTCATGTTGTAAGTCTTTAAAGGCAGTATACAGTGAGCTATAATGACAAACACTTTCACATGACATAAATATGAGCTCTATCATGAGTGCTTGACTCTTGTGTTGTCTTTGCTTATCATAAAGAAATAATGTACTAATTTACAGTCACTTGCTCATGCTCATGTCAATAGTGTCCTGAACAGTTCCTATTTATCAACTTCTGAACTCCGAATTGAGGAAGTTGTGATAGCATTTGTGGGAAAATGTATTTTTTAGTGGCTGTGTATTTTGAGTGACATATTCTGTATGAGATGAGATACAGAAAAGAAATTAAGATTAATTAAATGAAATATAAACATTAATGGATATAAAATTAAGCCATTCTCAATAATAAAGAAAACAGTAACGTCAGTCAACATGATTCACAGGTCATGAAGTCTCTTACGTCCCTGCTATGATTTGTGTGTCTATAGCGCCCTCTGGCGGAGAAATTAAGCAGCACGCGGCCCCCTCTCGCCTACTTTCTGCACAGGTGAGCTGGTGAATGTTTTACCTGCCTGTCATGACGTCACGGCACCTTCAGGAAACAGACACGGTGGAATCCATGATCACCTCGGGCTGATGAATGCGTCTGGTTTGGATGGCGAGAGGAAATTAAAAGCAGCGAAAGCTCGAGTTGGACTTTAAACTGAGTCTGTGTGTTTTGTAGACTCGCATGTTCCGCTGTCGTGAGGTCAAACGCGATGTCTGCCTCCGCTATATTTGTGTTGGACCTGAAGGGGAAGGTAAGATTAAAGCTGCTGATCATTGAACTCACTGATAACTGCTTAATTAGCTTCACGCGGCTTTAAAAGCGACAGAACTCACTACTTATTCCTTGTTTAAGATGTTGAACTGTTGCTTTAATTGTTAAATCATTAATGGCGTTTGAGTGGTTAAAAATTAATGAGGAGTTTGCGACACACTCATTCATTGGGCTTCTTTACTTCCGGGTACATGACTGTCAGTGGAAACACCTGCAGCCTTAAATAGCCTAACTCAAGTGAATGTGACAAATTGTGCTGCAGCACCTGTGCACCTGACTTCAGCCTTCAGTCATGGCGGTAGTATAACAACATTGTTTTAAATCTATGACCCCCGCCTTTATGTTGTTACTACATGGCACGAACATCCTTCTCTCTCCTGACAGAACCTTACCTGACACACTAGTACAGGAAGAAACAGGAAGTACAAATGCTCTCGAAGTTGTGAGTGTGTACAGAAACACATGTGACATTTAATTTGATCTGATTCAAGGACAGCTTCTGCTCAACTGACCTGCAGTTTGTTGTGACCTCAGGTTGTTGCATCTGGAGCGGGTTCAACCTGTTTTACATTCGTCTTATTTACAGCTGAGACCACCATTCAAGTGTAGAAGGTTGTTGATGTTTACGAGAGGGCCTACAACTGGTTAGGATGCTTGCTCATTCATTTGACAATCTACTAAATCACAAGTAGGCCTATGTCAACATCTGAGGGTCTGTAGAACATGTTTTTATTGACTGTCAATCACAATGGATTAAGTTCAGCTGTATCCAGGGCTGCAAAAAGATGATTGTGGTAACTGTAAAATTAACACACACTGTCAAAATACTTTATAACAAGAAAATGCCCAGCATAGAGAAGTAAATGCATGAGGAGTAAAAGTACTGCATGCACAAAAATGCTGCCTTTGTGTGTCATTCTACTCAAATATAAAGTAATTAAAACTGCCGTAGTTAGAAATGACAGTATTTCCTTCTGAATGGTAAGTAGAAGTCAAAAATAGCATGGAAACAAAAAGCTAAAGTGAACTGAAGAACTTCCGATTTGTAATGCATCACTTGAGTGAATCACTTGAGTTATATTGTAATACTTTTTTCATGATTGTTTGATCTGCTGATTATTTTTATTCCTTAACTCCCTCCCTGGTCCAAAGAAAGTAGAAAGAATGGTAAGGGCCATGGTTATGTCATCAATTTGCTTGTTATGTTGTATTAATTTATGATCACATTAGCTTACCAAAACAACAAATCTCCAAATCTGAAAAGCTAAAACTAGAATCAGTAACTATTTCAACATCAAAATTATATTGGAGAAATCTATCAATCAGCTCTGGTAATTAGTTGAAAATTAAAAAAACACTCAAACCATTCTTTACCTTGAACCACCTTGAACCACGTTAGAAGAGTAAATGCCACCTGTAAATAAAGCGTAAATGAAGTGTGAATGCCACTAATTCATATGTATTCATCTGTTAGGGTAATATTAAAAATATTTGATCATTTTCTACTTCGATACTTTGACAAAATTGTTCCAGAAATGTTAATACCAATAAAGCAGTTTAATTGAATTGAATAATGGGTATTAAAGAAACAATGTCACACACTTATTTTTTGACTTACACACATCAAAATTCTTGTCATTTTTGTTGGAGCACTTTCCTTGTTCCTTGTTGTCTGATGGTTTTATTCTCCACGCTCAGGTGTTGATTTGTCGGAACTACAAAGGCGATGTGGACATGGCGGAGATCGACCACTTCATGCCTTTACTCATGACACATGAAGAGGAAGGCCTTCTGTGTCCTGTGCTGTCACATGGCAGTGTTCACTTCATGTGGATCAAACACAACAACCTCTACTGTATCCTTTACTACATGCTGCTCAGAGAATAAAAAAACAAACACATTCTTTACTCAGGTAGAAGTACAGGTAGGGATTACTTTAACTCTGGTGAAAGTAGAAGTACTGTATCAACTTCTTAATTGAAGTAAATGTTAAAATATACAATCTTTCAGTATAAAGATACAAATGCAGACCTGTGAGTATATAATTATAATGAAGTAAGAAAACTCCTTGACCAGACACCTGCACAGTGGTGGCCACTACAAACAAGAACTCCAACGCCTCCCTTGTCTACTCATTTCTGTACAAACTAGTGGAGGTGAGTCGCACATGAAGGGGTTTTTTATGATTACAATTTTTGTTTGTAGTTTCCATTAATTAACATATTTAATATCATATTTATTACTTTCTGTCTTGCAGGTGTTCACAGAGTACTTCAAAGAGCTGGAGGAGGAGAGCATTCAGGACAACTTTGTGGTCGTCTACGAGCTGCTGGACGAGCTCATGGACTTTGGCTTCCCTCAGACCACCGACAGCAAGATCCTACAGGAGTGAGATACACAAGACATTCACATGCAGACATATAAATAATATTCTGTATATAAATGATAAAGAGTATGTTGAATCACAGCAGGCTGTCTCTTGTCGCCTCATCTTGTGCAGATACATTACTCAGCAAGGAGCCAAGCTGGAGGTGTCAAAGTCCAAGGTGCCGACCACCGTCACCAACGCCGTCTCGTGGAGGTCAGAGGGCATCAAATACAAGAAGAATGAGGTCTTTATTGATGTCATCGAGTCCATCAATGTCTTGGTAAGATATTATACAGGGCTATTTTCCCTGTTTTTACTCTTTACAGTTCCTCAGCTTATTAAAACAGTTATTCTCCTCTGTGTGTTGTTTGTTCAGGTGAATGCTAACGGCAGTGTGATGAGCAGTGACATTGTGGGCAGCATCAAGCTGAAGACGATGCTCTCTGGGATGCCTGAGCTGCGGCTGGGCCTCAACGACCGAGTGCTTTTTGCTCTCACTGGACGTATGTTTACCTGCAGCCTCTGTCTCCATGCATAACTATCAGTCACTACAGTTATTCACCTGCATAATTATGTAGCTTATCTCTCTGCTTTGGTTACTTTTACATTACCACCGCTGATTGTATTGTATTGTGTTCAGGTGACAAGGGAAAGACGGTGGTGATGGAGGATGTGAAGTTCCACCAGTGTGTCCGTCTGTCTCGCTTTGACAGCGATCGAACGATCTCCTTCATTCCTCCTGACGGGGAGTCTGAACTCATGTCCTACCGCATCAATACACACGTTAGTCCAATAATGTACCTTTATTCACAGTGAACACTTTATATTTGAGCTATATTCATGGCTGACTGCATTTATTACAAGCTTTATAACAATGCTACAGTCCAGTTGTGGAATTTAACAAAGTACGTTTACTCAAGTACAATACTGTAGTACAAATTTGAGGTACTTGTACTTTACCTGCGTGGTTCCATTCTCTGCAAAGTTTTCAAGACTATTTTACTGCAGAATTAATCCTTTTATTTTTTCTATTTTATGTACATGTTATTGATAATACTCGTATACTTTTACTTATGGCTTTGAATGCAGGGCTTTTACCTTTGCTGGAGTATTTTTTACACTGTGCTACTAGTACTTTTCTTTGAGACTTTTCTGAACACTTATTCCACCTATCATAGTTTCATATTCTACCTGTTAGAAAGGGCAGGATAAAGAGAGACTGAAATATTGATGAATAAAAAAGACTTTATTGATCCCCACAGGAAAAAAGCAACCCGAAAAGAAACTGTCTAAAGACCAGTGGACATATAAGGAACTAATTTGTAATCAAATAAATGAATTCAAACAAGTTATTTTTATTTAATTCAAAAGTAATAACAATACTTTTGACCCTATTATTTATGGGGCCTATTGATATGTGCACAAACAATAAGTCAAGGGAGGAGATTGCTAAATATTATGCAGATGTGATTAAGGAAAGCTTTCATTAAGGAGTTTTTATTGTAAAATTGTGTGTTTAATGAAACCTTATCCTTCATCTTTCACAGGTGAAGCCTCTGATATGGATTGAATCAGTTATCGAGAAATTCTCTCACAGCAGAGTTGAGATCATGGTGAAGGTAATGACACACTGTTTTTTAACTACAGAACTACACAATATATTACAAGCTTTTTATTTAGATTTTGTGTTACTGGAGTTATATTTTTTTTAGAAACTGGTAAGAAAAGCTTAAAAGCATAAAATCACGAGAATGAGAGCAAAAATAAGTTGTATTTGTTGTTGTCTTACACAATGATACTGTTCATCTTACAGCTGTTGTTGTTCCTGCCCAGGGGCCTTTGAGCCACAGTAAGAGGGAGGCTTTCACAAGATATCCTGTCACATTGTCTTCTATTTTTAGGCAAAGGGACAATTTAAAAAACAGTCTGTGGCAAATAATGTGGAGGTGAGAGTTCCTGTCCCAAGTGATGCTGATTCACCGAAGTTCAAAACCAGCACAGGTCAAGCCAAATACGTGCCTGAGAAGAACATGGCGGTGTGGACCATCAAGTCTTTCCCTGTAAGAAATTCACAACTACACTGACTTCAAATTATATGACTTTCTTTAACGTTAAATTGTAATTTACATTCTAGTCAAAGATAGACGTGTGCTTAGTATTTAACTCTGTCCTCCTGCTCGTCAGTCAATCTCTCTTTGTGTCTGTCTAATCCACACAGGGAGGTAAAGAGTTTCTAATGAGAGCTCATTTTGGTCTGCCCAGTGTGGAGAACGATGAGCTTGAAGGCAAACCTCCCATTACTGTCAAATTTGAAATCCCATACTTCACAGTCTCAGGAATACAGGTGCGTATACAAGTTTGTGTGTTTAGTGCTGAGGCTCTGCTTAAATGTCAGCCCAGAGACAAACCTTTTAATATTATAAGTCAAGCCATACAAATGTATTCTGGATCTTAAGTCTGTCTGAACAAGTTACATCTTGTTTATATAGATACAGACTATTTTAAAGCTCTTTTGCATGGGGTGTGTGGATAGTCAAGTCAGGTCCTGTAAGAGCTGATATTTTGTGCTTTTACTGGCAAACTTAATTTAATTGATGTTGCACATTACTATTACTTGCCTCAACATGTTGTGTTTCCTGACTCACTCTTTTTTTTCACCAGGTCCGATATATGAAGATTATTGAAAAAAGTGGTTACCAGGCTTTACCATGGGTCAGGTACATTACACAGAGTGGAGGTACATTAATGATTTTGCATATGATTTCTATATGATGTTGCATAATGTTTTTAGTATATAATGTAGGCTACTATGTCACCTTACATTTTTTCTCATTTCTTTATTTAGACTACCAGCTGAGGACAAATTTATAAAGCCCGAGGGATGCTGTATATTCTTCACTTCCAGGACCTCCAGAAGAGCTTTAATGATCGCTTTACCTTGACTGAAAGAATATGTCTTTAAATTTCACCTGCTCTATTTAATGTCATTGATCTTGTTTTATGAAATCTGTGTGCAATTTGATTTTAATGTTTTACTGTGGGACCACTGCTTGTAATTTACATGTTAAAACAAATTATTGCCTTAAAACAACTTGTCATTAGTAACCTTTGTATTTGTGCTGTGCCCTTGTTTATCTCAATAGTTTTTAACACCATATATGTGCAGTTTTTGTCCTCATATTGTAGTAATGCATTGTGCAATCACAGTCGCTAAATTCCGCCTAAAATTAAAAACTTAAACCCGCCTTTTTTCCACACTTGTCTCTGGAGAAATACATCCAAAGGTCAGAAATGTGAATGAACTGCCTTTGAAGCCTTCAACGTATACGAATCGCCCGCTTTCTGAGCATTGTGCTCTGATTGGCCGGCTGCTGCTGTTACCACAGTGATAGCGTAGTAACCGAGTTGTAACGCCGCCTCTTTAACCATATATGGAAGTGCAACACCCTCTGAGCAAGCTGTGATTGGTCAGCGTGTGATCTCTCCAATGTTTGTAAATGTTAGTCTGGAGACACTGCTGTGTAGATCTCAGCGCGCAAATGTATTTTCTAATGTTTATAAACCTTCCTTGTTAGGATTTTATTTGAAAATTACTGGTCTTTGGAAAAAGCGGGATACAACATTTTGGCGACGTTGTGGATCTAAAGGAACCGAACAAGGTATACTTAACAGCCCTATATTTCCTTGTTAATGTTAGCGGCTAGCCCGGAGGCTAGTTGTTTGTGAGATACAGTTGACGTGAGGCGCCTGTCTATTGGTAAAACAAATGTTTCCACAAGTATTTGTTGTTTGAACTAGCGATGTCTTAAAACGACCTGTTGTAATACTACGCTAGCAATCAGTTAACATGGCGTCATCGGGGAAATGAAGCTTACGTTAGCCGGATGCTGTAGTAGCTAGCTGTATATATCCGATGTTAATCTTCCTGTGTACAGGTTTTACCTCTTTACTGTTTATTACACCGTTATTGCCGTCATGAGAGGCCCGTAGTTGAGTTTCAGTGTAACCATTTTCTTAAATCTCCTCCTGACCAGGCAGAAAGAGAGACTATAATGGTCCTTAGTCAGATGGATGCCGGTAAAGCTTTGACGGCGGCAGCAGCCAGAGGAAAGAGCAGCGAGGTGCAGAGGATCCTGGAGGAGTGCGGAGTGCATCCTGATACTCTCAATGAATTTGGCAGGACTGCGCTACAGGTGAGGACTGGTTCCCACAAATGTTGTTTCATGATTCAGGTACGAGGTATTTACTGCACACATAACGTTGCATAAGACCAACTTTAGAAATACGTGACAGAATAATCGCCTTTTCTCTTGACATTGAAGCACAAAAGCTGCCTCGAACAGTTTCCTGTTATGAGTGTGTTATAGCAGTGGTAAAACGTAGTTAGTTTTTGATACTAGAATAATAACCAAATCCCAGGACCTCAGATAACCTGTAGAAGTGGTACAGTTGTAAATCCTACCTTTTATAAAGGTAATAATGACTTTGTTTTTCAAATCTTTAAGGCAGCTTTGAATTCGTTTTTAAGGTAATTTAAGGAACCTTTATTGATGTTAAACTATGTTGTTAATTTGTTTCTTCACTTTTAATATACATGAGGGTAAACAAAATGGGTAAGCTTCAATTTGCAATCGTTTCCTTATTCACAAAAAACATCAGAAATATAGTAAAATGTCCATTTCCCAGACCCCAAGGTGACCGTCTTAAAAGGCTTGTTTTGTCTAAAACTCAAAGATTTGTATTTAACAATAAGATAACAGAGAGAAAAGCATCAAATCCAAACAATTTGATGTTTGGTTTGTTATAGCACTGCTGTATTAAACTGTGTTAGTCTCACTCAGTGATATTGACAACTGATTATATATATTGTCATTTAGGATGTTTATAATCTCATGAACTCTATGGATCGTTATTGTATTGTAGTTTTTACCAGGTCCAAGTGTACAAATAAGCAGAAGTGACTTTCAGGTCCGAAAGAAAACATTAAGAATACAGTCGGGAATAACAGAAACCTAGTGTCACAACTTTCTATGTACACACAGGTTGTGTTGACTGTGCCCTCTCTTCTTTCTCTCCTCTGATTTCTCCCACAGGTGATGATGATGGGGAACTACAAGATCGCCAGCTTGCTGCTGGAAAAAGGAGCAGACCCCAACATCCAGGATAAACACGGGATTGCGCCCATCCACGACGCAGCCCGGACAGGGTTCGTGGACACTTTGCGGGTTCTGGTGGAGTACGGCGCTTCGGTTAATGTGTCAGACCACAGCGGCGCCCTGCCTATCCACATTGCCATCCGGGAAGGTCACCGTGATGTTGTGGAGTTCTTGGCGCCGCGGTCCGACCTGAAACACACCAACATCAGCGGCCAGACAGCCATTGACGTGGCCCGAGCCTCCCGTGCGCCTGATATGATTGACTTGCTTTTCGCTCACATTCATAGTTAGGTGCTGGGTGCCTCCTGGTTCACCCTGACCTCACATTGTTTTTGCTTCAAACCTGGTGACTTGAATTCATTGCTGTGTAAAGGATTATTTTTTGTTCATAGAGGCTCAGCATTAATATGTGACACAGGACATATTGTCTTGGCAGCTTGTTTTCAGTGGATTGGTGGCTACATACAGTAGACTCCTCTTTTGCACAGTGCGGTTCTGGCACCTTATATATCTGTTGTCCCTTTTGATTGGGAGTGCACATTTGTAGATAGTTTCCCCAGTGTTTTCTAATTATTGCATTGTTTCTAATGTGTAAGAATTGTAATAGTTGTACGTGTTTTTTAAACATTTTTACAAAAGTTGACATGGTGCACCCTGATCGCTTTCATAGTTTTGTTTCTCTTGATTAGATGTACTTAGAATTAACTCTTATTTATTGTTGGAATAGGACTGAAAATTCTTGTGACTGTGTACATAGCAACATTTATTGTGATTTGTTGAAATGTTATTTATATAAATACTTTTAAATCAGAAGTGACATTATTCACTTTACTATTTGAAGAAGAAAGCACAAAATAAAGTGTTGAACTTGAAGTTTTTGGATCATTGTTTTCATTTTGAACAGTGTAGTTGTGATGTTAAGACATGTGTTCATTGAAAAAGGATTATAATAGAGTTAAATATAAATTTTTCCACATAAAAGAGGCGCCTTTGTTAAACCATGTAAATATCATTTTCCTGATCCGATGAATTCTGCACTGACACACTAAACAATGGTCTTTCTGTACTGTGTTCTGTACAGGCGTCCTCAAGTGTTCAGCACTTCCCCAAGGTGATTCATGAAGGGCATTTATAATAACGCCACACTGGAATGCTCTGTGCACTGAAACCCTCTCAGAGGGAACACACACACCAACATGAATGAGGGCCCTGTTTTGTTGAGGCTTGTAGGTAACGGTGGCACAGTTTGCTGATGTTTGTGCTCGGGGCTCTTACAGCACAATGGCTATCTTGTTTGCTTTTGTGCCACCGGCCAACTGCAGCAGACGAGAGAGGAGATACAGTTCAACCGCTGTGCAGAGCCTCATGATGTCACAGAGAGACCTCGTATGTTACTTTGTTGTTTACATGCGTCTTTCATGATATCACCACATCGGCGCTGAAACACTCGAAAAACAAACAGTCAAAGAAATCACAGAAACCTGCCCTGATCTTTCTGTCAATTCAAGTAACTTTACTGTACTTAAGTACAGTTTTGAGGTACTTCTTTATTTAATTATTTGTGCTACTTCAGTGAGAAATATTCTATATATATATCTATACAGCTTACAAAATATGAAGTACCCTGAAAAAAGCAGTAAAATTTGGCCCTTTTCTATACACAAGTAAAATTAGGTTTAGTGGTATTGCAACTTTTACTTATAAATAAACTTTACTGATAAAGAGAAATTAAAGCTCATAAAATCTGAAGTACAGTGAAAAATAGGGTTAGGGTTAAGGTTAAATTAGGTCAAACCTCTTCTCTATACTATACTCTTTTCATGAGGTTTTGAATTTTTTTTTTTTTAAAGCATCAAATACTATTTGCTTGGATGTAGTAGGATGGACGCATGCAGTCTGCTCTTTCGTGTTGCTTTCTCTGTCCTGTTTCAAATTTGCATAATCCCACACATGGTCACCTGCTGGGAGCTGCACAGTCACAACCACAGTGTTTGACTTCCGGACAGTGAACGCCTCTACAGGAGCAGAGGTACTTCAGCTCATTCAGTCATTTACTCTCCACACCCATGTATTTTCCCCGCTATTCAGAGAGACAGACTCCTTTCATTCAGTGGTCTGCACAACTACAAATTGTAATTCATTATATCTTCACACTGGAATAGCAAAATCAATCTATTAACAGTTCTAGGCGTGAAAAATGAAGCCTCAGACAGACCTGCCACCAGCCACCAGGAAGTGCTAACTGACTCCACCGAGCACAAATGGGGGTGTTGATGGATGTTCAGATACTCCCTGTATAAACACTGATGATGTCGCAGTCACAATGACAAGTTTGCAGGAAGAAGAAGAAGAAGTGGGAGTAGACCAGAAAAACCAGTATCAGCCTACTCCCTTTTTTCCATGGACAAGCACACATGTAGATGTGTGGGAATACAGGATGATGACAACAGGAAATGATAAAAAGGTTAGTCAAGTGTCTGAACATCCGTTTCTTTTGGAGATGAGAATAGAACTTCCAATTCCAGTGAACTTCAGAAATTCTTTATATAGTTCACTGGAATTGGCGTGGGAGAGAAGTGGGCGATGACACACAGCAAAGACAACAAACCGCACTCACATTAGGGAGGTTGCTCTAACACCATCAGCATCTAAGACCCCTCCTCCACAGAGATTCACCATTCTCTTTTTAAGCTTAATCATCACAAAAGCTAGCTTCTTCTAATCTGAGATCATAGCAAAAAAATGATTTCTTAGGATTTTGAACTGCCAGGGGAAGAAACATTTAAAAAAATATTTTTTACTAGTCTTCTGCAGTTAATAAATTAGTCGAAAAAATGTCCAACGAATGAAGCAATAATGACAAAGAAGTTCATTATGGCCCTTATTATGATGAGTATTGATGATAAAGACAACACCATGAGGGTAAGGAGTTAAAGGATGGATTCCCTTATTTTTAGTTTGCCCTGATACTAATACTCACACGCCCTATGTGTACACTGACAGAGCTAGAGGTCACTGCAATTGCTCCTCCTGTTCATAAAGGCTAAGAAGTGACACCTTCCCAATAAAGCGACACTGTAAAAAAATACATACATATTTCACAATGTTCTTTAACAGTCTGTGTATCCAAAATCAGCCAGTTAAGAACTAAATAACCTATTTTTGTTCACCCTTTAAATCTATCCTTGCTGAAGACTGACATCGTGGCCTGCTTTGACAGGAGCACTATATACAGCAGCACTTTCAATGTATGTTTGGGCATGTGAGAGATGTATTACCATGAACTACACCTATCCTAAAAGATGCAGGGATATCTCCTTTTTGGGTTTTAAATCAGATGCCATAAAGAGTCATAAAATCTTTAAAAAATGTGTTGATGTGTTGTGAACTTACTTTTATATCCTACTTTTATTTGCAATTTAACTCAGTTCATGTAGCTGCAGGGAATCACAGCCTGAAGGAGCTGTGTCCTAACATTACACACTCACATGACAGGAGGAAGCTTCCCTCTCTGATTTTCATACCCAAATGTCAAAACTGCATTAGTACAACGAGGCCTGAAGGCACACTGAAGTAGCATTTACAGAGTACCTCCTTGAAGACATAACATGTTGTTTGCCAGGCAAGCCTTAGTGACAATGATGCAATCATTTGTTTTGGTTAAAGCTGGTGACACACCTGGCTGCCACCTTCAGAGAGGAAATCCAAGAGGTGAATGATTGACAAATGAATCTGACCTACACAGAATTCTACTGCGCCTCTTTGTCCTCTTTTTTTTTTTTACAACTTTCAAAACTATCTCACAGGCCTGGAGGTGTGTCTTTGTGTGCTCCAGTGTTGCTGTGGTATGCCAATAACTTGTATCCATGCAAGCCAAGACATGACCGCACTGCAGTTCAAGCTGAAAGGTGGAAAAGCTATCCTGCCTCTCCAATTTTACTTGTCTTTTCCAAGATTATTATTCCGTAATAGATTAAATTATGTTAAAGAGATTGTGAAAAAAGAAAATAGTTGTATCTCTCCTCTCTCTGTAAATGATTCATTTTTGTAACCTGTCTTACAAACTAAAGGTCATGTTGCCTAGATTTGTGTCTGATTAAATGTATAATTACAGTCTTTTTTCATTTTGACTGAATTTGTAAACAGAGAGATGAATGGCTTTTATTCTGCTCCTGAAAGGCTTCCTCTCCCTCCACTTGTTTGGAGCCTGAATGGAAGCAACATGAGCCACTGCACTGTGGGAAACCAGCTTTCTATATAAACCTGTCCAACAGGACGCAGCGTAGTAGGAAATCACTTGTGCTTTAGAAGAAATCTCCAAAATATTCAGACAACAAAATGCAGGTCCGAAAAATTTTCAAGGTCAAACCTTTTTTCTTTACACAACACAAATCGGATCCTACATTTTTGTTGTCAAACTTCCACTGTGTGATCTACACCAACATCGCTACATGAAATAAAGGCAGTAATTTATTTTCAGGATAGCTATAAACTTTGTAAATTATTTATTTAAAAAAAGATTTTAAGAAAATGCATAAAAAACCTTTTTACAAACGTGCAAGTTGATTTTTCCCTCAAGGACACTGATTTCAACGCATATTTCATGATTACTGATTCTTTAAATACATATTAGTTTTTGGTTGTCCTTTGGTGGCCACTTATGGTTTCCATTTTTGACCTGTTATGCAAAAATTCCCCCCTGTGGTCTGGATTAATCGTCTTTAAATTTCCCATGCGAGTCAGACTACCATCAACCATCATGCCACACTGAGAATAGATGAGTCAATGAGAGTCCTTAGCTCTGCACACTCAGCAGCCTGCTTCGTACTCCTGAAGGCAGCAGATCCAGCAGGTTGTCGTCTACGATCAGTCCACTGACAGTCAGAAGGGTACAATCCGTGATTTCATGAGGCAGAGACTCCAGGCGGTTTCCTTTCATTTCCAACCGGACCAGCTGTGCCAGGTTGGATACTCTGGGGCTAAGATATGCCAGGCAGTTGTTTCCCAGAGCTAGGGTCTTTAGCCTTTTACAGGAGAACAGCTCCTCAGGCAGCATCTCTAAAGAGTTGAAAGCAGCAGAGAAGAACTGCAGTCCTTGAAGGATGCCGATCTCAGGAGGAAGAGAGGTGAGCTGGTTGTGGGAGACGTCCAGGTGCCTGAGATTGGTGCAGTGAAACAACCGAATGGGAAGCTTTCGTAGCTTGTTCCAGCTGACGTCTAGCATCTCTAGAGAGTGCAGCTTACTGATGTGATCTGGTATGTAGGTGATTTTGTTGTGCCACAGTTTGAGTGTCACTAAACGGCGGCAGTGCTGCAGGCTCAGGATCTCCTCCACGGTAGTGAGTTTGTTCTCCTTCAGGTCCAACTCCTGCAGATTGTTTAGGCTGAAGACGGCACTCGGGATGCGCTCCAACTCACAGCCCACTAACTCCAAAGAGACGATGTTGTTTAACTTCTTCAGGCTGCTGAACGCTTGGAGCTTGACGCCATCGTTGTAGATGTTCAACCGCTGCAGCTGCAACGCAACATCCACGATGCTGGGTGGGATCTTAGAGAGGGTGGAGTGGAGAGTGAGGACTCTCAGAGCTCTAAGTTCTCGAAGGGAGTCCAGGCTGGCACTTCTGGACACCTCATTTGTTAAAGGGCCGTTCAGATCTAACTCCTCCAGACCGTGCAGGGTGTACATCCACATAGGCACCTCCTCTAAACTTTCAAAAGCCAGACGTAGGATCTTTAAATGTTCTTTGAGGTGGTTCAAGGCGGGCAGCTGGAGCTTTGTGGGGCAGTAGATGAGCGATAACTCCTTCAGGGACTCCAGCTTTGCCACACTTGCTGGGATGATGACATTTTTAACCTGCTCCAGTTTGAGAGATTCCACTTCAGGAATCTCGAAGACTGTGTCAGGAAGTCCTGGCAACATTAGCAAATGAAGCTCCAGCCGGTTACTGGAGTTCCTGGCAAGACGGGCACGTAACTTTTTGGCGGTCCACTCATGGTTGAGGTTAAGCTGGTGGAGATGGCTCTCGCTGACCTCAGAGAGAAAGACTGCAAATCTCTTGGAGTAAAGAGCATCGTATTGGTCCACGAGGTGCAGAAGGAACGCAAAGTCGTTCTTTACGTCCGGTATGTCATTAATTCCTGTCTCCAGTCGGACTTGATCGAAGGAGTACTCATTTAGAGGTCTGTGGAACAGCCAGTAGAGTGTGTAGATACAGAGAATGCCGTACACACCCACGAAGAAGATGTAGCAGTAGGCAAGTTTGGAGAAAAGATGGGCTTTGTTGTGGTTACAGCAGTAGATATCAAAACCGGTCAAGTCAGGCGGAACGTAACATCGAACTACTATCTCGATGTGCGGCACCAGCACTGCGGTGTAGATAATGATTAGAAGGAACTTGAAGACTTTCAGGGACGTCTGTAGCACATACATGACACGCAGGATGTCGGCTTCCTCCACATGAGTCCTGAACTTCTTCACCTTTTCAAACAGCGCTTTCGCCTGCTCGCCTTCCTTCTTATCCAAGACTGAGGGGGTCGACTGAGGCTCCGGAGCTTTCTTTTCTGGATTAGACTTGACGGATGAGGAGCGAAGAAGCCCGGTAGCCTCCTCGTTATCTGCTCCTCGATCTGAATGATCTTTCGACATGGTGTTCCTCCTCCAGCTGACCAGTTTCTCCTCCCCTCTCTCCTCAGAAACCTCACTCAGGGCCCTCGTGGTCCACGGTGAATCAAAGCACTTCCCGAGAATGGTAACGAAGAGTTCAATTTTGGAAGAAGTCCCAGGAAACTTGAACCAGAAGCTACTGGCTACCATGAAGATCATAGTGTGGATCACGACGAGGTATGGGAAGAACTTTGCGTACCAGTGGACAAACCTCTCGTAGCAGTAGTGGTTGACAAACACATACTGGTGAATGTCCAGGTTATTCTTGCGACCAACCACCTCCCTAATTATGGGTTTCGAAGGTTTGACCAGTGTGGTCTGTGATGTCTCGTTCTCCCTGTAGGTCCTGATGTGGCTGCAGTCGATGGCTTCAGGTGTTGGGCTGGTGAAGTGGCTTGGCAGGCAAGCGATCTTGTCTTGGGTGAGCTGTGGAAAATATATGAATGAAAACGTAAATGAGGGGGAACGAGGATATGAGGAAAATAGTAGGAATGGTTAATTAAACATTAAACAGCCAGTTACTTGGCAAAAACCATGACAAGAGACCTCAATTGAACCATTAAAAAACAATGAGAACTCTTTGCATGCAGGGCTGTGGCTCAGAAGGTAAAGTGGGTCTTCCACTAATCAGAAGATCGGTGGATTCGATTGCCAAAGCCTCCAGTCTGTATGTTGAAGCGTCCTCGGGGAACACACTGAACCCCAAATTGCTCCGGAATCAGACTTAAATGTGCGCATGAATGTTGGCATGTTATATAAAAAGCTTTGAGGAATCTAAAGACTAGAAGAAAGTCACTATATAATAAATGTTCATTATTCACCATCTTAAAAAAAACATTGATTAAGGACTTTCAAAAAAAATTCAAGTAGAAAAAACGTACTTCAAAGCGAATGTATTCTTACAGTGTTTATATGTATATGTGTATAAACTGCTTCTTAGTGACAGATGACGAATGAGGAAATAAAATGTTCTTTTAAACTAAATCCATCAAGAAAAACACAAAATAAGACAATTTTATTTTGAAAAAAAATGTGTCAATGGTGGTGAATTTTCAAATTTTTTTATTTTATTTTTTTAAATGGTCACCCACCACTATTTTGTACGTAACAGAAATGAATTGTGATTGTAGCGGACTATTTCCACCTAAAAATAATACACATTTGGTACTCTGTGAGTATTTACAGCAACAAAAAGGCTAATGTTGGATTTTAAATAACTTTCAGTACCTAAGATCATTTTAGTTGAAGACTACTACCCAGTGGGACAGTGTGGTTCGTTAACATGTTTTAGCATTTTTGGCTGACCGCCGGGGTCAGCGCTACACACGGGTCTGTATGTGACTGACTGAGTAACTGACTGACTGACTGAGTGACGGTACTGTCAGGGCCGTAGAGAGAGAGAGTTGCGACATTGCAATGGCGGATCATGGAGCATATTGGACCTCCGCTGACGCGACTCTCTGTCTATACGGCTCTGGATACTTTGTTCGGGGAGTAGGCGGGCCTCCCCCCTCGCTGCTCGTCCGCTGTCCTCACCTAGGTCCGCAGCGCCTACCTGCTTTCAAACACGCTGTCATCGGCCTCCTAAGGACAGTCCTTGTAACACATTGCCCACAAAAGCACACATTGACCTGATGCGGTCAGCCACAAAGGTTTTGACCCAGTCTTGTTTAACACGTTTTTAACGTTACTGAAGGTCTGTGTCACGGAGGAATACATTTCACTTTTTTTTATTTCCAAGAAGAACCGATTAATTGTTAATGTTGGTACTTAAATGGAATGGTTTTAAAATGGGATAAATATAAAATATGACCAAACTTATCAATAAATTCTGGAATTAATTTCCACACATTTTTAATATATATTGATAATACACTGTTTAATTAAGACTATAAATGTCCATAACATTCACTATTCCTAATCAGATGTGACTATTAATGAAGAGTACTAAATCTTTCTCTAACACTAACCTGCTATTTTTTGAGTTATTGCTATTTTAAGGTGATTCCAACCTTATTTCACTGTTTTTCTATGAGCAACAGTTAAACGTTGGACCTGTCGATCCTGTAGATGCTTTAGATAGCCACCTCAGGTTCCAATTTACTACTCTAAACTCAGTTTATGTCTTGTCCTCAAGTCTGTTTCACTGAAGTTGCAATTATAAGGGGAGTGGTCTCTGATGTTGTTCTTTATCATGGCAACGCAACACTTTTCTCACTGTCTACCGCAGAAATAAAAAACTGAACTTGTACATATAATTATAACAGATTACATATTAATTCTTTGCTTTTCTTCTGGGCTATTTTAATCTGACACAGAAATGATAGTCAGGTGGTGAGAGATACATTAAGCATCAAGTTAGTGATCTGAATCTGCAGTAAGTGGGTCAGGAGAGACGAGTTAGTTCAGTAAAACTGTCTGTGTCGTAGCCTGACTAGAGGTCAGTTGCTGTGTCATGGGCCGTTAGACAGAGAGGGAACAACAACACAAACAAATAATGGAAATACTTGACACTCATCAGGCAGGTCAGGTTATATTAACAGCCTAATAATAACCTTTCTAAATTATACACATTTAAGGATTTAAGAGATTATGATCATAGTGGCTGGTTTTTAGGTGCCTCACCTGCAAGGTGCACCCAAAGACTCCAATCATGAGCATAGCAACGCACAGGTACTCTGAGAAAACGTCCCACCATGGCTTTAGGACCCGAAACTTCTGGTTCTGCTCTGTGCCGAGGTTTCTGAATTCACCCACAGGGATCATCCTGGCTGCTGCTCCACACTGCTGAGAGACAAGAGTGAAACACTGAGGCTAAAATAACACCGTGCAGTCTCTGGAGAACATCCAGTCAAAGGCTTTAAAGTTATATGACACAAAAAGACACTTGATGTCCTGATACAGAATATACACGAAGTATTTGGTTTCAACACGAGCACAGTGACTTGAGGTTTTAGGCCTTGACTGAATGAACAGTGTGATCCTGAAAGACTCTAGGTGGATCCAAAGTGGAGAAACTAGTTTGACAACAATGTCTGACAACAGAGAATAACTCTCACTCAGGGAAGGGTTGAGTCACTTTTTAGAGGGATGTTTTCCTGAAAGTAAGTAAGATAGTTGGTGAAATAATTGAATATACTACACTAAATAACACAACTTAATCAAATTTAGTCAACAAGCCAATTTTATTTCTTAATTAATTGTTAAACTTGACCGTTAATATTGGAAAAGACATCTGACAAACAATTGCAGCAGACAAAGACAAACTTTATGTCGCATTTTTCGTCCTTACAAACAGTGCAGCTTGTTTTTGTAATAAAAGAGGCGTTTCTCCTTCAAACCCTGAAAGGTGCGTCAAATACCACAAACCAGTAGCGTTACCTGTACCTGTAGTCACGTGTTCACTTTTATCTTTCTAAAGTAGTTTCAGTTTGTCTCTAAAGTATCAGCATGTACGGTGTGTAGTAATAAATCTGTCGTATTCAGCTTTAACCAGGTGAGTTTCACGTACCTGCGTCCGCACAGGATCCTCTGGTGCCCGGAGGGACTCGCGAGCCTCTTCTCATCGTTAATGAAAAGCTCACCGGTGTCAAGTTAACAGGAAGCAGCACGAGACATCCGGATAAGATTTGGAAAATACACCCAAAACTCGACAAGCCAGTTCAGCAGCCACGAGCGTTAACTTTACGGACTATAAATAGCCACTTTGCTAGGGCCTCTTTGAACTACATTACTGTAAATATGTTTTTACACGATATATTATGCTGCTGCTGTTACTCCCTTACTCTGTGTCCTTCAAAACCTGGAAAATCTTACAGCAGTCTTTACATGATTTATTTTATTTTAGATCACACTTTACTACTCTATATTGTGTTTGTCTTTGATATAAATATAAAATAAATATATCAATATATAATCATTTTCTGGACAGATATTTTTAAAATATAAATTATAATTTAAAGTATTATTCTAATATATTATTTTGATATTATATATCAGTTAGGGGTCTAAGGTGTGTAAGTTTTCTGTAACTATTTCTGCTGTGGCGTTTCTGTGTTTGGCAAGATTACGTCTTGATTCTCTTGTACATCCACATAATCAGGGACATTTTCCTCTTGGATGATATAATAGTCAATCTCATCCACCTGCCATGTGATGTAGAACTCATGGGTGGGTTGATTAATGCCACAGTTGGCACAGCTATCCTATGACTGAAAGACAAAATAAAAGAAATGTGTGCTTTGGACTCCTGGCATCTATGGTGAAATTATTGACACAGACAAGTGTATCATAGGAATGCTACACTGAAAGGTCGGGTTTTGCTCAGTATGAAAGAGCTACAGCTCCATCTAGTGGACACTGCTGCTTTAAAAACCTGTAGTTTCTTAACAATTAACAAAAAACATGCACAGGTCTAAGATAACACAACACGACATGACTCCAGTAGTACAATAAACATATATTTTACTTTACAATGTATTATTGTACAGGGGATTTTTTTTGCTGGAAAAAAAATGTACAAAGCAGACCTTAAATATTCTAAATTTCATTCCAACTACTGACGGACGAGAAAAAACAGTCCCTTTCAAAGTGAAGCATTTTTTTTTGTTTTGTTTTGTTTTTTTTTACAAACATCCAAAATTAGCATTAACAGGCATTCCTACTTTAGTCACAATGCATGCTAGTTATTCAAAAACACAACACCAGAGTCCAATTCAATACAAAGCTGATGTCAGTTTAGGGAAACGACAAACCAAAAGGATCTGAACGAATAAATAAAAAAGTGAGCTCTGAAATTCTGTACAAGACTTCTTAGAATATCAATGTACAAAAACATCACTTAAAAACCTTTGTAGCTTAAATTGCTGTTACAAATACACTTCTTTAAGCAAGTTGTTGTCATTAGCATACAATATCTGAACACTAATGCACAAACATGGTCACTTCTGTTTCTGAGGTCTGGTGGAAGAGAGAAACCTAAAAGTCAACTGTAGGGGGGGGGCTCCATATTGTGTCAGTAATTAGTGTTTTTATAAAACACATTCAGTGAGATGTTTGTAAATGCTACAGTATTCCCTTTCCTCTAAACACCGTCAAACCTTGTTTCTTCATTCTCATGGCACTCTACATACCAACTAGACTCTCTGAGAGCCGCACAAGAGC
Source organism: Semicossyphus pulcher (assembly GCF_022749685.1). Classification (NCBI taxonomy): domain Eukaryota; kingdom Metazoa; phylum Chordata; class Actinopteri; order Labriformes; family Labridae; genus Semicossyphus; species Semicossyphus pulcher. The sequence goes on from NW_027211681.1 coordinate 10,935,193, forward strand.
CAACACGCAACACCTGGCCAACACCTTCACCCCAAAAAAATCCCATTTAATGAACCTACCTGTGAATATTAGTGAAAGGACTCATTTGATATTTTGCAGTTACTGCTTCTCTTGTACCAACGCTTGATCTTGAAGCTTTGTGCCTCATGCAAGAACCACTTGTACAGTACAATCAGATTTAACCTGAAGTTGACAACATGTAATAAGTCTGTTTTTCTTATGGGTGATTATTTTGTGAATGCCAACTTGCTTGAGTAGAGAAGTAGATTTAATCAGATTTGGGTATCCTAATGATGCAACCTGCCCATGAACAGGTGGCATTCAAACTTACAACACTGTGGTGTTTAAAGAGTTTGCAAAATCGTAAATTGGAGCACAAATAAGCAAACTTCACAGATAAAAGTAAAAAGAGGTTCTTGCATGAGGCCCATTGTCCTGCATAAGCCTCATCCTGTGGCTCACTGGGTTGCCAGTTTCTTCACACCACACAGCGACTCTGTCTGCGCCGTTTCATCAGAGCACCTCGAGACAATATACTGCTGACGGTAATGCCCACAGGCATTGTAATGGCACTTTGAAATCCACTGCCAATGCTGACAATTGCTACTTTTTTCTTTACAAAACGTGACCCTTTGTATTTTTTTTCCCTCCCCTCAGATTTTTACTTTTGCATGGGTTGCTCTTAAAGGTAGAAAGAGCCCTTGATGACTCTTTGAGCCCATAGGTGGCCCTGTTTTTAGTCTGCAGCCCTTTCCTCCCTCGAACCTGGGAGATGATGCTCCGCCTGAAGACGTCAAACACACAGACGGACTGAGGTCTCTCAGATTTGGCTGAACACATTTACCACATACAAAGTAATCATATTTCATGTCTTGAAAACTGGACTATGGATTCTGGTGTCACACGTGATTTGGATAGTCCAATGTGGACACTCAGATTACTTTTTTGTCACTTTAAAGATGAGAATCAACACTTCACCTCTAAGGTGTTTTTTAAATTTGCATTATGTGTGATCTCTAGAATCAATGAGGCAGCATGTGTTGTATCAGATCACCTCTGTCTCTAATCAATTGTGAGGTCTCTATTAGGATTTGTGAAAACAGGGTGGAGTCTAGGGGTGCTCGTCTGTATACGTGTGTGTGTGTGACAGGGTGACAAGGATGATCCTCAAGTGCCTTTCCCAAAGGACTCGCTGTGCCGCTGATTGGGCTGAGAGCCAAAAGAGTTGGCTGACTGATAGGCTGGTGAGGCTGCACCGTTCTCCCTCTCAGACATCTGACACGCTGGCAGTTCTTTCTGGCACGGCTCCATGGTAACGGCCACACCCACGCCGCTCCGCCCTGAAGTCATGTGGGTCACCTCGGCCCAGGTGTCGTTCTCTGGGTCGTAGCACTCCACGCTGTCCAGGAAAGTGTTGCCGTCGTAACCTCCTATAAACATAAGATTGACATTCTGTTGATTGACAAACAGTTCACCCATTCATTACTGCATTCTTATGAGATTGTTAGTCTGATGACAGACAGTAAAAAAAAAAAGATCCAGCAAAACCACAGAAACCATCTTTTGTTATACCCTACAGTCTTCTTACTGGTTAAAACCTGGTGCCTACATTACCCACAATGCAACTGGCTGGTCGCCAGTTGGGTTTAAGATTCGGGTGTGTCGTGCTAATGAACTGTTGCATGATTTAAATCAATACATTGATCCACATTTGATACACCTGCCATGTTTATGCTGACTTTGACTGGAAACCTGAGGAAGCAGAACATTTTATTCATTAATTTTTCCTCATAGCAAAAATCTCGAAGATTTTCATGCAAATAAATGTCTGTTAAGTCACTATCTGTCACCGAATGAGTAACACAATGGTGATTGAGCCTATGGCCCACTGATGAAAGCATTTGCATTTGCAGTATATAGTATTATTATGGGCCGGGTGTCTGTGGCGACTGTCGTGGAAAAAATGACAAATGGCGCCCAGTTAGTGACGCGTTTCCCATCAGCCAGCAGTGGTTGGTCTGCCAGAGAGGGTAGGCGGAGCTAACGCAATGTAAAGCGGCTGCTTTTCTGGTCTCAAGTGTTGCGAGTAAACAGTAATCGACTATGGCTGAACAAACAAAGAAAAGATGGATGACTACGGATACAACTTCAACAATAAGTGAAAAATAAAAATAAACAAATGTAGGCAAACAGTTTAAAAAGGAAAGCGACCGTCAGCAAGGAAAATCTAGAGTTACAACCGGAGCCAACCGTGGACGTCACACATGCAACACTGTCTGGATATCTGGGAAGTGTGCTCCCACAATTAACGTTTATCTCCGTAGGTGTCGCCAAAGAAGACGAAACTGAGATCTTCGAGTTTACAACTTTAAAACGGGCAAAACTATTTTATTTTCTTTAACCATTTTTGGCTGTTGTAACATGTGATCTTGTTGAGTTCACTGTGAACTAAACATACAGACATGCACCAGTAAATAAATTCACAATTTTGAATCACTCATCTATTTCTTCATGATTTAAACAGAACAACAAAAAACCACAAGAATGACCGTATAAATAATCTGATTGAGATTAACCAGCAGTTAGTTGGTACTAATATAAGAGTAACATTTCCTAATGATGAACATTGAAGTTTTGTATGTGTCTGATTTTAAACTAAGTTAAAAAAACAATTAATAGCAAAACTTAAACTGTTGCTTTAAGTCTTAATTGACTACTACTCACCCAGCACATAGATGCGTCCATGTAAGGCAGTTACTCCCAGAGCACTGCGTCGGTGCCTCATGGAGGCAGCAGAGCTCCACGTATCCGTCTCCACATCATAGCGCTCCACTGTGTTCAGCTGGTTGGTCCCATCGTATCCGCCCATCACAAAGATGTGGTTTCCCAGTGAGCACACACCTACAACGGCTCAAACGTTAGTTTATTCAAGTCTTGCATTTCTTTGATGTGGGAACAGAGCAGCAAATCCTGCAAGCTCAGACACAAGCATACCTTGTGCAAGACTCCCAAAGAGTTTATTTGAGTTGAAAAGGAGTGAATCATTGCACTGCTGCATTGGTTCAGAAACCACTCATGTTAATAAACACTGTAAATGATACTGGTACACAATACTAAAAGATAAACCTGTAAACTGTATAGTTGTTATGGCTGGCATTAAGAAGAATCAAAGTACTTTCATACTATTAAATCCATCATACACATGCTGACCAGGGCAATGACATAATACGTTTCTATCTAAATATCATATTCGACTCAGTAAGGGATGCAGTTTGCTCAATACAGTGGGCTTGGTAAGATCATTTTTGGTTTGAACTTATTAGAAAGCTTTCAAACATGCAATGAAATCTTTGACATTGACATTGCAGCTATATCTCCTGCATCCTAACGACTAATACAACGTTTGACCTCAACAGAACAAATATTATGGCTGGTTGAATACCATGAAAAACCTCGCATACATCTTTGAACTCTTGATGGAGAGGACCAGGCCTCATCAAAGCTGGCAAGTTTTAAAAGCATTTCTTCCTCACCAGCTCCGGAGCGCACAGTGTTCATGGGGGCCATGGTCTTCCACTCGTCCTTCTCAGGGTTGTAGCACTCACAGGAGCTGAGCCGGTTGGCCCCGTCGAACCCTCCAACAGCGTACAGCAGCCGGTTGATGACAGCGACACCCACACCGATACGCCGGGTCAACATGGGGGCCACCAGCTGCCACTGGTCCCTTTCTGGATCATACCTGGAGAGCAGGAAAACATATATTGTTTTGTTTTATTGTTTCCAATTTTCTCCTGATTCTCTCTGTACTGCTAACGTGTGTTTCTATTAAACAGAAAAATGCTTTTGTTGCCTTAAAAAGAGGCACATGGGGGCTTCACACTATCCTCCGTTTTCATCCCTCTAAGAAGTTGCAATGTTACAAGTAACAGAACCCTTGCCTGGCATCCCAACTACTAACACGGCTCATAATGTTTACAGGGATGCCCAAGCAGATAATAAATCCTGTTGCCAATTGTATGATTGTTGCACAGATCCATCTGGGTCACATTTGTAGCATCTGTGATTCTGCATCACTGATAAATCACATCTCTGCCCGGAGTCACTACATCGGCACTCAGACCGGTTAGTCATGTTCCTTTTCCCCTGAACCCTGTTAATATTTGCCATTTGTCTCTGCAGTCCGTCTGCGTCATCTGAGGACCAAAGTCAAAGTTTGGGTAAATCTTCAACCTTAAATGATGGCTATTTACATAATTCACTGTATATGTGTCAGGTTAAAGATTGTGCCCCCAAGCACCCGTCTTAGTTTGAGTCATGCATTCACAGAAGCAAAGAGTAAATTTAGCGGGACATGGTGAACATGCTCCAGCCTTTTTTGTTCATTAAAATCTGTATTGTTGCTGTCTTACTGCCAGGGCCTGTCGAGCGGAGCAGAACAAACTAAAATGTAGTTTTCCAGTTTTTAATTAGGACTCAAACTCAAGACACGTGAATACGAGAGCTAAAGAGTTTGAATAATGAACACCTGATTTACTGAAATTCCCTGTAGACTGAAGCTTCCTCGTTGAAGCTTTTTGTGTACTTTAAATAAATATCAGGAAGTGGAACAATACCCAATAATTTCCAGGAAGTTACCTGAGTCCTGCTCTTGGAGTATTCATTGACTAAATAAAGTCAACAGACCAGAACATAAGTCAGTATTATAAATGTTCTCTGCTGGACTTTAGTCACATTTCCCACTGCTTATTCTGAGCCAAACCACAGGAACACACACAAATATCGACTGTCAAATCAATCTCAATTCAATGGGCTTTTAAAGCAACCTGACAAATCAAGCTCACCTACAGCTCCCTGAGAGTAGGTGCTCCTGATGCTTATAAAAGGCTATTATTAAAAACAATGCTGGGGTTACACATACTTGTTAGCATGATACATTGCCCTTTGGGTAAATTGTTAAAGATAAAATGAACCCTGCATCATCCCTTACCTTTCAACACTATTGTGATGGATGCATCCATGTGATCCACCAACTGAATATATCATGCCGTCGATGACACCCACTCCGATTCGGTTCCTGGGCACGCTCATCGGTGCACACGGCAGCCAGCAGTTGTTCATTGGATTGTAGCAGTCCAATGCATTCGAGTCCATGTTGCCGTCGGGTGCGTTGTTTCTTCCACCCACAGCGTAGAAAAGGCCGCTGATCACACAGGCTGCCAAGCCGCTGCGAGGAACCTGCAGGTCAGCTAGCCTCAGCCAGGCTCCTGTGCAGGGGTTGTACGCCTCCAGGTAGCTGAGAGACTGACGGAAATAACCCCCCGCTGTGTAGATGAGCTGCGGCACCTTGGGTGTTCGGCAGGAAATGACTTTGGTGGGTTTGTGGAGGGTGAGGTCCTGGAAGATCTGGACCAGGTAGTCTTTACACTGGGGGTCCCAGTCCAGGGACTGGAGCTGGGCCTGCAGGAAGTTTGGGGTGAGGGAATGGCAGCGGACAGCCTGGAGTAAAGCCTGGACGTACGGTCGCCGGTTCTCGCGGTCGTAGCGCACCCAAGCCACGCACGCCTGGAAGACCTCAGACTCACAGCGCACGTTGAGCTCGTCGCGGCTGATGAGGGTGACCAGCTGGCAGTGCGACAGGTTGAAGAACTCCTCCTGGGTCGCCACCTACGGACAAAGGTAGGGATGAAAAATGTTCATAAAACAACTTTGATCAAACAAATATAGCACAGAAATTCAAACAAATATGTCTATCAGTGATGAAAATATAGAAAATTTTAATGAAAATGTTGGGGAAAGCAGGTTACAATACAAGTGTGCAACTAGATTGTTTTTATCATCAATGAATCCATGAGTCAACTGGGCGGTAAAACAACAGTCCAAAGCCCAAGGATATCCAGTCTATTATCACATAAGATCAAAATAAAGCAGCAAAGTCTCACGAGTAAGACGCTGGAAGCAGAAACTGTTTAGAATAATATAGTTTCAGATCTTTCTTTTCTATATTTAAATACACAGTCTACCTATTGTATCGCTACCAGGGCGACAGCGCTGTTACATCACATTTTTTCGATCAAATATAAACACAAGTGTTAGCTAACAGGGGCAGAAGTATTTTTAAATAAATCCAAAGTCATGCTGAGATTTAAATTATGCCTTAGTGAGACACTGTTAATGTCACATGTCAAGATTATTTGGGACTAAACAGGAAGAGACATGATTCAGAGGACACTCTCAACCAAATCCACAGCTGCATGTATATAAAGTATTTAACTAATACTGTTTGCTTTGTTCATTTTTAAACCTGAAAGTGATGTCACAAAGCAAATGAACAGACTTTAATTTATTGATCGTTACTAAGAACAGTCAATAAAACTGAAAGACAGAGTCACTCATAGATATTATTACTCGTCACATCCCTGACTCTGAGCTGCCAAACCCGTCTCTGTCTTATCAGTGTGTAAGGGATCAATAATACTGAGTGCTGTCTCTTCTGAGCTGCACAGTGCTGTTATCTTTCGCAGTATGGTATGCTCCCAGCACAGGAAAAACCTCATCGTGACTCATGACTTGCATTCTTGACAGTCATCACACGAGTGCTCGGGCCCGTTGTGAGCAAGTCTGAAGCGGAAAAGTCAACCAGCAGAAACCACAATGGAACAAGTGAAACAGCATTTACTCACAGAGGCCTTTCACACTATTCCCCAGGTGCAGAATTACTCAACATGTGTGTCGGTCTCTAAGTTGTTTGTGCACATACATTATAAGACATTACTTTTCATCACTTTTACTTTTAGATTACGACAGCTTTACACCAGCACTTTTAAAATAAATGTGTCGCTGCCTTTAAACAAAGTTATAACATTTGTTTTATCCAAGATTCATGACTCTCTAACTTCTATATCTCACAGTAGGGAACAGCCGCTGAATGGTATTATTAAAATTCATGGACATCTCATTTGCCGCTAAGTAACAATTACACGGCACCTGGCAAAGCCTGCTGCAACTTCTGTTCATAAAAGCAGGCAGCTAGCCAAGTTTCATCCCCTGCTTGTGGCTGTAATGTTTCCGTAACAGACTTTATGGGACGCCCTGTGATCCTCAAATTTGAGATAAATACCACAAAATAAATGCCAAAAAATAATCTGTAAAAATAAATATTAAAGCACCAAAAGTTTTTGACGACAGAAAAAATCATTCGTGCTTTTACTAGAGATCCGGCTTGAGCGTCACCTGGCTGAAGTTCATGTAGATGTATTCGCGGGCCTTCTGGTGCAGCTCCGTGCAGCCGATCTGCTCAGCAAAGTTGGCGATGCCGATGGCGTTGCTCGGGTCGAGCTGCTGGACGAGGAAATCGCAGCAGGCCTTGACCACGCTGTCTATCTGGTACATGACGGCGCCGTTCATCACGTGAATCACGCACTTCTCCCCCACAGAGATGCTGGCCGTGTAGGCAAACTCTATCAGTCGGTCCATGACCTGAGCGAGGGAAGAGAGAGAGAGAAGGACAAAGGGTGAGGAAAGGAAGGGAGAACGGAGACAGATCATGACCCAAAATGTTGATGGGTGAGAAAAAGGAGGAAAAATAAGGCTCCGATTCTATCAATGTGTTAGTTTGTAACCCGGTGGCTGACCCATGGCCCTCTACCATCGTAAAACTGAGATTAAAAAGCCAGTTCAGAGACACAATAAACTCCTATATCTGCCTAAATGAGTCTAATGTTTAACCCTTTACTCAAGTTTGAATGCCTTTGTTGTCTTTGTTTTGTGAATACATCAGACTTCCACACACAAGCATGCATCCTGCTCATATTCAGTCAGAAAATCCCAGAACATCGTAGGCCTTCTCTCCTGCCTGCTGACAGCGCTGTCAGCAGAAGAGGCATTAGACGGCAGAAGAGCAGATTGTAACAGGTTAGGAGAACGTGGTTCAAAGGTGGTTCAGAGGACACCATTGATAGTCATCACTGGAGCGAAGAGCTTCGGACGACTACTTCCACATACAATGGAAGGGTCACAATTTGTCTGTTTCCTGGCGTTAACAAGCGCCACCCAGGGTTTAAATACATGCGATGGCGCTAGGTGTTAAATAAGCACCACTCCACATGTGTTCATCAAAACCAGGTGTTTATTACGTGCCACCAGGCATTAAATAAGCACATCGCAGCATTTATTAGCCACCTGGTTGTGTTATTTAATGATCGCTGCTCTGTGGTTTTCTCATCCAATTACATGTGAGCTGTAATGGCTCATCTCTGTTGTTTGTCTGGGTGGCTTAAAGAAATCTAATTATGTGAAGTAGTTACATCATACATGATGGGCAAGGCTGGTTATTTCTGCTTGGTAACTGGGATGCTGTTTTTGTAACAATCCTCTGGAAGCACCAGAGGCTATTTTACTTGTAAAACAAAAAAACACCTCTGGCCAGTATGAGAATGGGTTTAATCTCTGTTACAACTCTGAATACTGATGTTAATGACCTCATTCACTTGTGATACTAACATGTTTCCTGAACACCTCCACCCAAGTACAGGTGTGAACACACCACAGACACACTGAGATCTGTTGCATGCAGAATTTAGCTGAAATGTCTGTGATCACTTGTATAGTTGTTACATTTCTAATACGATCTGTTTATGTGCATGTCTGCCTTAGGGATAGACCGATTATCGGCAGGGCCGATATTCAGCATTTTGACGCATATGTGCATTGGCCTTTTTTTTATCCGACGGCTGATAACAGTTAATTTCTTTGCAAATTTTATTTAACTTTGTTTTATTTACTTTATAAAAGTTCAGGAAGTTATTTATTTATTTATTTAAATTTTCAGTTAACTTTATAAGAGATGCTGCTGACCCTGGGAACTCCCTGCGCTTTTTGTTTGTTTGTTTAATAAACATATGCTTAAAAGGCATTTAAACAAAGTTAAGTGTTGGAGTTTGTATTAATCAAAGTTTTGACGCCAATATTTTCACTTTTACTGCAAATGAATATCGGCTCCAAATATCGGTTATCGGCCTCCTTGACTACTAATAATCGGTATCGGCCCTGAAAAAACCATATCGGTCTATCTCTAGTCTGCATATTAAAGATGATCTTACTGAGGTTTAGTCCGACACTAGGGAAGGGAAATTAAATTTCAATCAATAAGAAACATGCAAACCAACCACAGCGTGATTTTAAATGTTTTATAAAGTTAGGACATTTGCTTCATAACCCATGCTGTATTAATGTAGGGATGATGCTGCCACTGCAATCTTTAACTTAAGCACTGAGTTAAGCAGGAAGAATACTGGTTGTATTTCAGTTAAGTGCTGTAAAAAACTCGATTAAGCAGATAATGCAGATAAAGCCTAATGTAAAATGGTCATTCCTCTGATGTCTAAAATGTAAGGAAACATTCAGTTAACACCTTTAAGACAGCATCTGACTCACCCTGGGATGGATCCCCTCGATGGGCACCAGCTCCATCCCGCACTCCTTCAGGCCGTTGGTGAACATGGCCCTGAAGACCGGGGACGAGGACGCCAGCACCACCTTGTGAGCCACAAAGTCCACCGCCTCCAGGTCTTTGTAGCGCACACGCAGCGTGACGTCGCACAGCTGACGCTCCAGACGCAGCTCGTTCATGATGGCGAAGGCGGCGGCCGTGTGGCTCTCTAGCGTGTAGCTGAAGACACGGTGGCCGTTGCGCGTGGACGGAGTCACCAGCGCTTTGCATTCTGTCAGGCACTCTGTCATTTCCTTCCCGTTCTCCTCCTTCTCGCTCTCTTTCTCAGGAACAGCGGGCAGCGGTACGGGGCATCTTTGCACCAGACGCAGGTATACGGTAAAGAAAGGGAAGAGTTCGAGCTGAAGGTTGGCAGGCGGCCTTAAAGAGAGCTCCACGCTCGTCGGGGGGGGTCTTTCTTTTGTGGTTTGAGGTCAGCTTCAAGTCGCTTTATGTGGACATGAGGATTTCCTTGCTGTGTTCATTGCTTTAGTCCAGCCATGCTGCTCATTATGGCATTTCTAGAGGCTCCTGTGTGATCTGCCAGCTGTGATGGGATGCATTTCCACATTCTGCAGTTCCAACATCATTAAAATATGTAAAGTTAAGGTTTCCTCTGGCTTTGTCCAAGGATGAACAGAGTGAAAAAAAGGTAAAGAATGTTTTAACACTCACAGGGGTTTTAGTTCAAGTGTTTGTGCTGTCAACAGCAGAGTGTTTTTCTATCCACACTTGAGGGAAACTTGTCCAATCAGTCCTGACAAAGGAAACCATCTCTTGTGTAAGGAATCTACTTTCTTGTTTTTCAGATTGCACATACGTTTTCAATCAACCAGTTCATCAGATTCCCAGAAGTTAAACAAAAAAACATTTGATGATTAGCTTAAATGCTAACCAGATTTACCACTGCTGTACTTCTGCCAAGAGCTGCAGAGTCACATTCAATAAATGAGGCTTGTTGACTCCTAAAAGAAGAAACAAAAAAAAAAACAGGGTCAAGTGCCAAAAGTGTCCCAAGTGTAACATGGAGCTCCTGGGAATGGGAGGGAGGGAGGGGGCTTTCTTTCCCTGGAGACGCTTTCCTCAAGGTTGCCCGGTTAAGGAATTTGTTTGCACCGCTGTGTTTACCAGGAGGCTCTCGGCTCAGCTGACCACTGGGGGGGGGGGGGAGGAGGGAGAGAGACAGTGAGTGTATGTGCATACAGCGAGACGATTTATAACACGCAGTATATAAATCCTGCCGGCTGCTTTGTCTAAGAGGCTCAGCGCCGGTCCCTATCTTTCAAACTTGCACAACAAAGGCTTATCTACGCAACGATACGCTGTGTTCTCTGTCATCATGCCGTTCACACCCATGGTGCTCTCTTCCTGGTGCAGGTCAGCAGGTCAAGGCTTTCCACTTTTCATCGTGAGTGTGCTACTTTTAGTTACAGGTGTCCCTCCCTTACATGTGCAAGGAGGCTTAGCAAATAAGATCACATTTATAAGTGAACTGATCTTGCAGAAATGGACAAACAAGAGACGCGTAAATGCAATCGAGTGCGTGAGGAATAGTAAGGGAGTAATGTCTGTTTTGAAGGACGAAGAGGTGACTCAAATTAGGCTTGAATCTAGCTGGCCAGCATGACTGAGTGTTTTTACTCTGTCCTGTGAACAGTCCAGCTGAGGGCCGGAGCCGAGGGAACAGTTTCTGCAACTGTAACAACGAAAAAATAAAAATTCATCACAGCCCTGAAGCAGATAATTTGACAATTTAACCATAAAAAATACTTTTGCATGAAGAGAGACAGGAGACATCCATGTTTGTGTGGACTGATTTGTACTTGAACGCTTGCTTTCCTGCACACTTTTAAATGACCTGCAGGGATGCTGCAAAACGATGCCTCTCCTTCTGTCATGTCTACTTCTTCTTTTCACAATATAAGCTGCACATGCAGTACAAAGAGCAGTCAGCAGTTGCTAGATGTCCGTGCGGCGTTCTCTGATCAGGAAGAGTTACTCGGCAACAATGTTCAGAGTTATATAATGAGGCACCCATAAGTTGTGTGCACACAGAAATCATTACCTGAACGGGAGATAAAGGACGCAGTGCACAGGCCGGGTTATACGGCCTTGCTGCTCCACTTTCTGAAAGCAGTGTCCTCTTTAATCAGTGCAAATTAAAACTGAGTATTTATTATGTCTGGGTATTCTTTTATCAACAGATGGCGATACGTCAGTGGTCATGGTAGAGCTCGTCATAAAGGCAGTCAGCCAGCAGTTAATCCGACAGTAATATGAAACACTCAGCCATTTCTGTTTACTGCTGGGCTTTTCTCCCTCCAGGTTTCTGGGTAAAATAGTTTCACAGGAGAACATATTGCTCAACTGGAAGCAGGCAGAAAGCTGCTCGATAACAAACAGGCTCCCTGGCTCTACTCTTGTACCTGCTGCACAGCTCTGGTCAGTCATGCATTTAATACAGCGGCGGTTTCAAGGGTGACGGTAAAGGCAACATTATTTAAGAAACACAGGCAGGTGTTCCTCTTTTTTTAAAATGCTAAGTTGAATTTAAAAAAAGCGTTTCACATGAAGCCAATATAGTTTGGTTGGTTACAACTTCATTAGAGGAGGAATGATTAGTTGTCCAAGAGAAAGTTTGTTTGTTTTGATAATCAATTTCTTGTTTTAATTATTTTTAAAGCAAAAAAGTCCAAAGATTCTCTGCTTTTCTTTGTCTTTCATGATAATAAATGTACTTTCTTTGGTATTAGGATATTATATTAGGTATTTGGCCTGCAAGATATGGGGTCAAATGATAATATGACATGTAAAATACAGAGCATGCATGTTAGCTAAAATTCACAGGGCCAGTTTCTTTCTCCTGTTCTTCACATTGTGTCCTCTCACTCCAAAACAATTCCAAACAGCTGTTTTTTCTTCAACACAGGGTCCTTGTCAAACACATTTTCCTTGCTCTTCTCTCCTAAGCTATCGTGCTAGCTAACCTCGCAGTCACCACCAAATTGACTGAACTGACAGCTAGCTGTGGCTTCATATGATGGTGTGAATGCAGGGCTGCATCTGATAGGTCAAATGTTTGCATGCCGAATCCGAGCACATGGTACATGTACATTAAATGTTCTTATGCGTGTGATTCAGGCAGTCTTTTGCAATGCGTTTGTTACACATGTTCATACCATTATTTAAAAAATGATGCAATTTATTATGCAGCCCTAATTTGGATGTTATTTTTAGACTAATAAGCTCTCTGAAGGCGTCACAGCAGGTTTTGTGAATGTGTTAATGGTGACAATACAGCAAGCAAACAATGACGGCTGCAACTAACAATTTCCTTTGTCAGTATATCTGCAGATTATTTTCTCTATCAACACAAACGTCAGAATTTTGCGAAGTCCAACACGACATATTCTCATGTTATATAGACAAAAACTTCACTTTATAATGAACCAAAACAATGTTAACAACAGTGATTTAAAATGAGAGAAGCAGCAAATCTTCACTGTTGACAAGGCGGAAAGACAACATTGTTGAGCATTTTTGCTTGAAACATGACGTCAACGGTTATTTTCAGTTAGTAAGGTTTAACGGAAACAATCTTTACCTTAGCTTTAAAATTGATACACGTTTCTCAAATGGATCAAGTGGTAACATCACCGGGTATGGTGAGACTTGTGAAAACATGCATCACAGTGTTAAGGGAGGATAATAAGACTTAATGAATCATATGTAACACCCTTAAAGACCCCTGATGGACCCTGCACCCCAGTTTGAGAACCCCAGTTCAGGCCTGCAGTTGACTGGCATTCAACAGGGATTGCTCTGGATTTATTCAAACTTTACAAATGAACAGTTAAATACGAGCTATAAACAAATACTGATGTTGAAGTTGCTCTATGAGCATTTTGGCAGGCAGCTCTCCTCGGTGACTCATCCTGAACTCTTCACCGAGCAAACAGGGGAACTGCCTGTACCAAAACATGACCCAGAAGTGAAGCCAGTCCTTACATAAACCCAGATGGAGTTAGATTTCCGCGCCATCTCCTCAACATTAACAGCTTTCACACACAAAGCAGCATTTCCCCTCCAGGTTCAGTCATAACGATGATCATTTCTGCGCTTGTTTTGATCAAAAGCACTGCATGCACTGAATATAACGTAACACTGGTGAAGCTTTTATCCTGCTTGGTTTGCGACGAAATTAAACTCAGTGTGGGCCTACTTATGATAAACAGCCGGAGACGACACTAATAACAAGTTAAACGTTTCGGAAACAGAGCTGACAGCAAAATAGGCTCCTAATAATAGACAGCAGCGTTACGGCTGTGAGCAAACCCGACACACAAACGCGAACAAAGCGCTACATAAACATGTTCCTACAGCCAGACTGCCGCTCGCTTTAATCTAACTACATTATAGTTCGCAAAAATCATTAGTAGATAGCGTAAATCTGCAATAAAAGAAACTCACGTAGTCTAGTTCAATTCCTCCATCTCGTTGTGCCGAGCTGTGCGCCACATAGGAAGGAGGGGGGAAAGCTGTAACTCACCGTGACTAAGCATTGTACCGGCCTCCTCGCGCTTTCACAATAAGAGTCCGACTCCGCTGCCAAGGACCCGCCTCCGTTGACGCGTAACGGCAGTCGAATGCGTTTTGATAAAGAGGGCTTTTATTGAGAAGGAGTTCTCAGAATGAAGGAAAGCAAGCAACCAATTGTTGGCAGGATGCCAAAAAACTGTAGCTTTAACGTCAATCAAATCTGTTAAAGATAATGCAAGTACCACCAATGATACACTTGTCAGACGTGTCCACTGCACTTTGCAATAAATTGAAGTTGTAATCCTTTAAGGTAAGCAAAACCAAATCTTATCGCAAAAAAATCTGCAACATAAACTCATATAGCGTGATAAACCCTGTTCAGGCGACATGTAACTACCTCCCTTAATTGAATGGCTTCTTCACTACATACACTGCAGTACTGTGGCATTTACAGAAAAACATGCTTCATCCAAGTAGGTGGATAGTAGGAAAATACGTAATTTAGGTCAATTAAGTCCACACTACACTTGATTCCGCGTAACAGCCACAAGGTGGCGCCAAAGGCAAACTGTTTTCTGCTGCTTTGCCTTCTTTTAGTCGACAAAACATATGGTCAGATGAGTTCAACACATGGAAAGGAACTGCCAGTAATTATATATTAAGAAAATATTTCAGTTTTGTTGAGATCCGTAGACAAAATTCACAGCTGCTTAAATCAAATAATTGGCATTCGTCCAGAGATCAAATCATGACTCCCTCAGGGTCACTGAGATGGATGATGAAGCATTAACAGTCATGAAAAATCCAATATGACAAGCCGTGAATCAGACCTCACCAGTAACTCGCGGGCTAAGTGATGACTCGCTCTGTGTGCAGTTCCAGTCAGATGAATGAGGCGAGGTTAGCCTTGGGGCGCCAAAATGGACACTCCCAGACAAACATCATTATATTTGTCTGCTCTGCAGACTAGAATGAGTTTTATGATTAATTTTATGTTTTTTATCATGTTTTCTATTAAACATTAAGCAAAGAGCAGTGCAGCATCTATACATCTGTAACACAAGCCTGACTGTCCTCGCTTGGCATTACAGATGACATATGACCTCTACCTGTCCACTTTGTTGTAAGATTTCAGCAGCGGGAAGGAAGCAGGGGGCCAGGAGAGATTCCCTGACCTGCTGACCTCTGAGTGCTGCTGAGCTGGTGGATACAGCCAACATCTTGAGGAACACCTGCCCCCATACAAATCATATCACTGAAGGTTAAAGTAAAGTGAAACAACTTATATAGTTTGTCCGGCTGCCTGCAGCAACAAAAGATAGTACGTGTTACTGGGAGCCGCTTTGTGCATCGGTTTCCTCTGAGAGGTGTGAAAAGTTAGCACATGTACCTAAATAGATTGCTGCACACACGCTTCATTCGAATGCTGGAAATGGTAAGCTATGAACATACTTTTTCTTAGAGCCAGTGGATTTATTTTATGAACAATTTTAAAGGGCCCAACAGGACGTGGAAATTCTCCAGCACTTCTGGTTTCGCTTTAGCCAACAAATATTTGTGACATCTATAATAATAACTCCACAAAGGAATAGTTCCAAAACGTATGAGCCAAAATGCTAAAAAAAAAAAAAAAAAGCCATACAAAATCCCCTTTTCAGCCCTCAATGAGGTAGAAAAATAGACAAACTTTTGTTGAATTAGCAGCCTGTTTAGATTGTCCTGTCTGCAGAAGGTGCAGCTCAGCGTTAAAGCCAGATGTATATAATCTTTTCTGTTTCAGCCGTGACAGGCGTGGACAGCAGGTCAGAGCCAGGCGAGGGCCTTTCTTACCCGCAGGTTGACAGAATAAGATAAAAAAGAAAAATGGAGTGTTAAAATAAAAGGTACATTGTGAGGAGCTGGAACTGTCCTGAGACATGCAGAGCCTGTAGAAGAAGTCTGTATGTAGGCCAATGGCATTACCAGATGTGAGACAAGGGGGCTGACTTCCTGTGGTGCTTCTTCAGGAACTTTGGTACCACTCACACAGAAAGAGGCACACACAGACACGCTTATATTAATGCACTGTTACTGCACGCACGCACACACACACACGAAAACAAATCTTTAAAAAAACGACTTATCATCCAGGAAAACATTTTATTTCTTTTATGAAAAGAAACGTTTTCTACACTTTTATTGTAACAAAATAGTTATAATTTACAAAACAGACGATGTAAAAAGTCTTCAGAAATACAAAAAGATACATGAATTACAGTAAAAAAACCACATTGCATCATCATTCATCAGTTAAGGTACAAAAGACTGCATTAAAAAGACTAAAATATTCTGTCAACATGATGGATAGTGAAGGAAAGTACTGGAATAATTGCTCTGTCAAGAATCTGTCCCGATTCTGCACGACTTGGCTTACAAGCGCAGGCACATTCGCGTCCTTAAAAGTCCTCATGCAGCTGGATAATGATGAAGAGTTTGATGTACAGCTTGTGTTGATTAACTATAAATCTTTGGAGTCATAATGTGTTCGGCTTGTACTTGCAGTAGTGATGCAATTACAGCTAAAGCTAAAGTTGTTTTTTTTGCCTCATCTGTCAGTTAATCACTTTCATATTATGACATGTTGTTTTGTTGCTATAGCCAGCAGATCACCTGCAGGTCCCGGAATTACATTTAAAAAAAATCAGACCAAGACGCTGCCAACTTTCCACTCCGCGTCAGATAGACGAACCGTCTGTCATTTCAAAACAGCGGGGGGTTTTAGTTCTCGCTCTCCCTCCCACATCTATGCCACAGCACAGCTGTGTTTGTAAGAAATGTTCTCCCTTTCATGTCTGTCTCCCTGCACCTCTCCCTGCAGCTCTCTCTGCATCAGCCACACAGATACGTGCAGAGGTGCTCTATGTTATTTCATCTGAACAAATCCAGCACACCATAGACCTTCGAACCAGCGAAATTCAAGTGTGTGCAAATGCACAGGTTAAGTTGCATGTGTTTGTGCGGCATTCAAAGTACTTCAATATGAAACTGCAAAAAGGCCAAAGCGAACCACACTCGTTCACCATAAAGGTCAAGAGAACATGTCACTGTCTCTTTTTCAGTCACGAGAGTCTTTTGGTTTACCTTTCAGGCCTCCACACAGACTACAGAACACGAGAAGGAATCCAAAGCTGCTTCTCCTTTCAGATATTCATATATTTCAGTGCAAATTATTTAAAAGAGTCGTCACTTGCAGGCCTGTGAGCTTGTTCACATTTGAGTGGCATCCTTTTGTGTTCAGTTCCATGTCACAATGAAGTTCTTTCATGCGGTTATGTTGCTGTAACTGCACTACTTCTGCCTTGTCAAGGTGAGGCCTGCATAATATTTCATACACCTTCTGTTTCTGGCTGTGCTCCACATTAGAGCAGCCTGCTGCTACATGTCCTCTGTTTGGTGGGAAACGCAGTCACACACCTCTTGACTCAATCAGTCAGTCAAAGTCCTACGACTTGAAGAGTTTGGGGTAAAGGGCCTTGATAGGAGACGGGGTGGTGATATTGTTCCCTGATGAAATGGTCGTCTCCGGCCCCGCCTCTAACTTCTGGGACGCCACCTCAGTTTTGCTGAAACTGCACTCCAGGAACGGCATCCCGATCTTCTTCACCTGTCCGTCTCTGGTCATCAAACATGGCCGACAGAGCAGCCTCAGGATGGCTCTCCTCATGTCCTTACTGGTCAAGGTGTAGATGATGGGGTTGAGTAGCGAGTTGACCATGGCTACGCCGAGGAAGTAATCAGCCTTGAAGAGCAGGTAACAACCGTGGGTGGGGCAGAAAAAGTCCAGCAGAAGGAGGAAGAAGAGGGGCAGCCAACAGGCGATGAAGACGCCCAGCACGATGGTGACAGTCTTGAGGAGGGCGATGTATTTCTGCGACTTCCTCGCCAGGCCCTTTCTCACGCTGCCGGACAGGCCCAGCCTCTGGCGCTGCGTGTTGGTGCGTACGATACGAAACACTCTGGCGTACAGGACCACGATGGCGAGGAGCACTGCGATGAAGACGGAGACGCAGAAGAGGATGTAGCTCTTGGAGTAAAGCGGGAGGACTGTCGAACACTGGTCCAGTCTGTGGATGCAGTTCCATCCCAAAATTGGAAGAACACCCAGAAATCCTGCCAGTGCCCAACTTGCACCAATCAGAGCCCACATCCGCCCCCGCTTTGCCCCATGGTATGGCCTCATGGTCACCATTGTAACATGCCGTTCAATCGCAATTGCAAGAAGACTAATTATAGAGGCAGCCAGAGTGATGAAGACCCCTCCCTCCCTGATGAACCACAGCAAAGGCGTCAGTTTCAGAGTGTTAGGTCCTGACATGATGATGTTGGCCATGTATGTGATCCCAGCCAGCAGGTCAGACAGCGTCAGGTTCCCCAACAGGTAGTACATAGGCAGGTGGAACTTTTTGTTCCTCCAGATGGCGATGAGGACAACAGCGTTCTCCAGGACGATGAGGAGACACACCACCAGGAAGGCGATGCCCTCAGGTTTGAGCCCCTCCCGGTAGCGATCTTTCTGAAGCTTGCCGGTGTAGTTGTAATGCTCCACGATGACAGAGTTGTCCTGGTACTCCCAGAAGAACTGCAGGTAGCCAGGAGAGGAAGGGGAAGGGGAGGTGGGGAGTATGGATGACGAGGGGGGAGCCCATGCATGAGCAGAAGTTGAAGCCTCCATGTTTTATGTTGCTTTTCCTCTACTCTGCCTGCAGTCAGCGGCTATAAAGTCATTTTTGCTGACATGCCTCTGGCAGGGGGAGCTGGGAGGAATCGGTCCAAGTATAAAAAAGATGTACAAAAATGTCTGAGCTCCTTCAATAAACGGAGCGCTCAGATGGAAGTGTAATCCAACAGGCTCCAAGGATGTTTCCTTGTTGGCCAGAAGGAGGTGCTGTTGAGCTCTGTTGGTGATGGTTCAGAGGGTCCAGACGCTGTAGAGAGACAAGAAAAGGATTAAAATGATGGAAAGAAAGACTGCAGACACACTGAAAGCTTGTCCTGAAAGTTAGTGGGACCAAGTTATGTTACATCTTTAGTTAAGATATTAAGCCCCTAAAGAATAGCAACATTTATGAATTACAATCCAACATAATTGAAGCATTGGTGGGTGAAACTGAAAAAGTCTTTCCCTGACACATACAGTATAGTATAAAGTTAAATGCTTATTTTTTTCTGACATTTGGGTGTAAATTGTGATGATTTTAAACTTAAACTACAGTCATGACCTCATGGCGTCCACTCAAACAGA
The DNA here is from genome assembly GCF_022749685.1 of Semicossyphus pulcher. Classification (NCBI taxonomy): domain Eukaryota; kingdom Metazoa; phylum Chordata; class Actinopteri; order Labriformes; family Labridae; genus Semicossyphus; species Semicossyphus pulcher. Next base: position 10,954,500 of record NW_027211681.1, read on the forward strand.
AAAGAGTAATCATTGCTGTATAATGTGATACTAAAGGCAAAATGGACAGAGGGGTCACTTAATGTCAAACAAACATTGATCCTGTACAGTTGTGTTTACAGTGCATGTCACTCACTGTGAGCGTGTTAGACAAGAAACATCACAACACATGCATTTCATCTGGCGCACATGTCGCTGCTTCACACAGTGTGGATGAGGTGTCTTTGAAATGCAATGCAAATGCAATTAAAGCGCACGTCCAAAGTTTATCTGAAATATGTTGGAAGTTGTAGTTCAATTATTTCAGCTTAACTGATGTTGATGTTGAGAAAAATGAGGGGTGATTAGGGTTGCATTCCTCCGCGTCTCTGTCGTGTGAGGGAATGTTTTTCTCGCTTCTGGAGTCATATGTTAACATTTAACAAATGCTCTGGAGATTTTAACGCATTCAGTCTGCGGCTGAGAATTTGGGAGAGGAATATACATGCAGCTTTTTTCATGTTGGCTGCGAACAGCTGATTAAGGAGTATCTCAGTTATAGGGATGGAATCTATGCCACAGATAAATATGAATGGAGATCATGAATGAGCAGCAGTATGTCAGTGTCAGTTATTTATTAGGAGGCGGGATATATCGAGGGTAAATAAGAAGAATGAGCATTTGTGTAAAAAAATAATGGCAAGATTTTTATATAAAACTTATGGAAATAAAAAATATGAAATGTCAGGATTTAATAAAAGTTTTTTTAAACTTTTGTGCCACATATTTGTCACTGCTCAAATGTAGTTATAAAGCTTCAGAAGTGTTATTTTTCTTTGGATGTAATCAAGCAAAAGATTTCAATATTAACAGAAATCAGAAACCTTCAAAGATATTGATCTTTTTCCTTTTTTTCTGTTCTGTAGAAACAATACAAATGCAACCACATGAACATATAAAAAAATTAACTTTAATAACATCATCTATCACAAATGATATCAGCCTAATGAAAATAAAAACGTACCTTGAGATTGTTGTAGCGTTTCTCTTATCTTGACTTCATCTGCCTCTCAGTGATGGGAATCCAAACATGAGCGCCCAGTGACTCACAGTCAGACTGACACAGCACAGGGAGTGAAGTCAGGGCTGTAACAAGCAGCGGCTGAAGGGGGCGGGGCTTCACCCAAACCCTCTCTCCCACTCACATTCTCTCTCTCTCTCTCTTTCTCTCGCTCTAACATACATTAACATGTGTGTACATGCAAACGCAAATCTAGCGTAAAGATACTTCTTGCTGCAAACTAAAACGTCTTCAAAGCCAGTCCTTGATGACTTAATGATGGAGCTATTATCTCATTAGGGTCTCATTGATGCCCTTCAATGCAATCAGTGGGTTGCTCAGTAGATAACACGTCTACAACAGTTGCAGCAGTGAGACTTCATTACGCCTCAAAGTTCATACTATACTACTACTATCGTAGATCTACAGGCTAACACAGATGGCTGAAACTTCCTGATGTCATCATGGAGACTCCTCTCAGACAGCAGGAGAAAAGTAGTTCACTTTGTGGCCAAAAAGGAAGGTACATGTGACATCATGTTCGTGCAACAAACAGTGTGCCAGCTACAACAAGACCACAGACAGCTTAGGAACAGGAGACACTTTTAAGGCCAGACATCAGAAAGCAAACCAAGAACGATACATAAATGTAGTAACTCGGAAAATAAAGCTATGTAAATGTTCAGACTGTTTTCCATCTTGTTAAAGAAGAATTAAGATAGTCATGCTTTGCTGCCATTTAGCTGGTAGAACCGGTTTTGACAGGACACAGTCCACTAACTAGTCTCCAAACTCCAACTGAAACGTAAACAGTAACCTTTTGTCTTCCTCTATTCCTCCGAATTTCAAATATCATTCTCACAGTGACCCATCCTTCAGCCCCTACATGTGTAGCCAGAGAAGAGAATCTGATTCATGGTTTATGTTGTATCCCAGTTCCCAGAGCTTGTCAGTGAGCGTGCAGCAGGCTTTGACACGCTCCGGCAGCTCACCTGCAGGGCCTGCAGAGGCTTTATCAGGACAAAAACAAAGCAGGAGCGGGGGAAGCCTCAAATAAAACTTCATAAAAAGTTTGTTTGTTGTATGTTTCAAAGCCAGCATTTTGTATAATGCATGATATAGAACATAACGAAACACACAAACTGGCCGTTCCCCGAACTCATCTGGAACAGCTGCGACTGCATTTGCTGTAATACCTCCATTGATCTCGTTAATAACTTCCTAACCCAAAGTGTGGTGACAGTTGGAAATCCTGCTCTTCATCCGGCTGCTCCTCTGACACATTAAACTACCGCATCTGACTATTCAAACAGAGCTTTTTTTTTTGCTTTAACTAAACCTGTTTGTTTTGGGATTTAGCTGAAGAGTCCTGTGGCTCCTCATGAACGTTTGTGTCTGAGTGTGGACAATACACACACATACTTGTCTCTCTCTCTATTTATTTCTGTGTCGTTACCCGTCTCCTATCTTTCTCTCAGACTCTTTCTGTCTCACCTGGTCTTCATCCAGAGTTTGTGTTTGTGTCTGACAAGGTAAAGTACCAGCTTTCAGGCTCCTGATTGTGTCAGTTAGGTGTGACTGCTGACATACTGACACTCAAAAGAGAATCAACACATCAAAAAGTCCCAACACCCTGAGTAAACTTATTAGTGCGCTCTGGGGCTTTTTATTTTGACAGCAGTTGAAATGTGATCAGTTCCAGCTGTCCGCTGAAAGAATACATGAACTTCATCCATCACAAAGGACGACTACGCTCTGGTTGAGTCACTTGGAGCTTGAATTAACTGTATTGTACACATCCATTCAATAGGCGATAACATCTGTAGGGCCCTTTAATCATTTATAAAAATTGTTCCTCCGTTTGTGTTTGCTTGTGTGTGGGAGAGCACATACTGTATGTATTTGTTAGACGGGGGTACTAAAGGACTTGAAGTTGGTGGGAGAACTTTTCTCTGCCTCTCTCTGCGTCCGTCCTTGCTTGTCTAAATGTTACATGCTTCACCCACACTCCCTGCCGTCTGCCCCGCTGTGTGCAGGAGGGGAGCCCTATCAGGAGATCATTAAAGTGTAATATCCTGTCGGGGTGCGCGCACATCAAAGCCTCAGAGTGGAACAGGGCTCTGACACCGAGGATGAGTAGTCTACCAGACGCACAGGACTCTGCACAGGAAGGAAACACTGTCCTCTTTCATCCCCTCTTTTTGATCATTTGTGCGTTACCCCGTCTTGTCTCGGTTTGTTTCCTGTCACTGTTTTGTCTCTTTATCGCTCTTTTCCTGATCAGGTCTTTCTGTCTTTTTACGCTCCACTTTCTGTACAGCAACACTGAAAACACACTTCACCAGGATTTCCCTCTCTGGTATTCCTTACGTTTGTTTTTGGCCACACACACACACACACCCCTCTGATGCTGCCTGCTTTTCAGCTGAGCCAGCTCCACCAGGGTGTGCAAGTAATGTTGACCTTGATGGAGCAGTTACGTGACCAACAGGACCTGTTTGCGGTGCATGAGGGGTGTATTTTTATAGTCAAATCCACAGCCGCCCTGCTGATTTGATTCTAACAGGGGAGTGATGTTATGATGGCTTCTCTGAGCTGGTAGTGCTGGGAGCTACAAGTTTAAGCTGTCGTGTTAATGTATTTTACTGCTTTGAAATTTCTCAGCCTGAGGAGAGAGATGTTGCTGTCAGAAGTACAGTCTGAAACTCAGGACCACCTACAGGTTGAGATTTGGAAACGTAACTCTTTTTAGATTTTTAGATTACTTTTTTTCCTCCCAGAGGTTGATACCGATATCATTTTTTAGGCAGTATCTGAGGCCGATACTGCTTTTCAGGCAGTATCCTAGAATGATACTGATACCACTTCTTAGGTAGTATCTGAGGCTGATACAATTTTTTAGGCAATATCTGAGGCAGATACCACTTTTTAGGCAGTATCTGAGGCCGATACTTATACCACTTTTTAGGCAGTATCTGAGGCCGATACTTGTACCACTTTTTAGGCAGTATCTGAGGCCGATACTGCTTTTCAGGCAGTATCCTAGAATGATACTGATACCACTTCTTAGGTAGTATCTGAGGCCGATACAATTTTTTAGGCAATATCTGAGGCAGATACCACTTTTTAGGCAGTATCTGAGGCCGATACTTATACCACTTTTTAGGCAGTATCTGAGGCCGATACTTGTACCACTTTTTAGGCAGTATCTGAGGCCGATACTTATACCACTTTTTAGGCAGTATCTGAGGCCGATACTTATACCACCTTTTAGGCAGTATCTGAGGCCGATATTTAAACCACTTTTTTGGGCAATATCTGAGGCCGATACTGATACCACTTTTTAGGCAGTATCTGAGGCCGATGCTTATACCACTTTTTAGGCAGTATCTGAGGCCGATACTTAAACCACTTTTTAGGCAGTATCTGAGGCCGATACTTGGACCACTTTTTAGGAAGTATCTGAGGCCGATACGACTTTTTAGGCAGTATCAGAGGCAGATACCACTTTTTAGGCAGTATCTGAGGCCGATACTTAAACCACTTTTTAGGCAGTATCTGAGGCCGATACCACTTTTTAGGAAGTATCTGAGGCCGATACCACTTTTTAGGCAGTATCTGAGGCCGATACTTAAACCACTTTTTAGGCAGTATCTGAGGCCGATACTTAAACCACTTTTTAGGCAGTATCTGAGGCCGATACTTAAACCACTTTTTAGGCAGTATCAGAGGCAGATACCACTTTTTAGGCAGTATCTGAGGCCGATACTTAAACCACTTTTTAGGCAGTATCTGAGGCCGATACCACTTTTTAGGCAGTATCTGAGGCCGATACCACTTTTTAGGAAGTATCTGAGGCCGATACGACTTTTTAGGCAGTATCAAAGGCAGATACCACTTTTTAAGCAACATCTGAGGCTGATATGAATACCACTTTCCAGGCAGTCGAGATGAGGTAGAGAAGTAGAGGCAAGAACTGAGGGTGACAAGTTCCTCAACAAGTTTTGAGGGTGAATTTTGTCCTAAATGAACCTAACCTGCGCTCCCTCCCTGCACTATAAAACTTAAAAATATCCCAGCTTCAACTTCGCCCTTCAGACATTCATATGTGTTGAAGTTTTGATTTCCAAAGTGGCAAAGATAGGAGTGTGGCTTTTGAACAGCATCTAAAAGCCTGCCAAGTTCTTTCTTGCCCTGTTCCTCATCACCTAAACTCTTCAGACTGGGGTCTCTCTAAGGCTATCGCACCACTGCCCCAACTGCAATCTATCAGCTCTCAGTCCTGAGGCCTAATCCACTGATAAGCCCCCGAAATCAGACCAGCCAAACCAGCTCTCTGACGATAAGAAAACATTCCTCACTGCTTGCCACTGTGTCTCTTTCTTGTCCTTATTTTCCTTTAAACACGCACAGCAGCAGCAGCAGCAGCAGCAGCAGCAGCAGATTGTGCCTCTTCTCTTTAACTTTACCCTCTGCTCTCCACATTACCATAAAACCTCACTGCAGCAAGATGTTTACTTTCCAGTATCCGATCACTCGGCGGCCCCAGAGGGCCGCATTGCATGACCTGACACAGTCAAACCCACTCATCAGCGTATTGTTTGTTTGGATTTTCCAGCAGACTTCTTGCTGCGGTTTGGGGGCCACTGAAGGGCTATTTATGAGGATCTGTGTTTCTTTGAAGTGCTCGCAGGGCATCGTGGCTTCAGAGGGATGAGTTGAGGAACAAGTTCAGAGGAAAAGTTGAGGGAGGAAGAGAGGGAGGGGGATTGTGGGAAATGGGGTACAGGCGATCTGGTCTTCTTCTGCCGACAGTTGGGCGGTTGCGGGAGATGCAGCGAGAACCAATGAGGCATCACAATTAAGCTTCTTTCTCGCAGGAAATGACCCCCTATTACTCCAATTACACTGATAACAGCAGCTAACACCTCGGACAGACACACACAGTCATCTGTGTGTGTGTGTGTGTGTGTGTGTTCATGAATGGATGCAAATTTTTCTCTTTACTAAAGTTTGTTTTCCTTTTGTTTTCATCTGGAGGTTTCCATCCTCTCCTGCAGGGGTCGATCAGGTCACTCAGCACTCTTTTGGTAAACGGTCTGTTTCTCTTGGCTCGGCTGTGTCTCAGTGCTGAAGCTTTGTTGGTGGGTGAGCGTGGCTGCAGTCTGGATGTGTTCATTCACCCCAGTGCTGGCACACTACAGGCCTAATGAGATCCAGATTTGAGAAGGCTCTCGGTTCAGAGTGCGATACTGACACCGCTCTCGGCTCCACGGGGCTGTAACCGTCTCACTCAGCCCTCAGGATGATGTGTTCATTCCTGCCATGCCAGACTTAACACACAACGCCAAGCGAGCCGCGTTCCCTGAGGGTGTTTGCACATGCGCCTGAGCGTTTGTCGGTTAGTATTTGCATCTGCACATGCTTTCACACTTCTGTCTCCACATGAAAGGATAATAAGTGACTATCATTCTGCCAGATAAAATCATTGACTTCGTCGATAGGTTGGTAACCTTCCACAACCTTCTAGATTCATACTTTGAGTGTTTATATGAGAAACAATTTCAGGATATGTACAAAACATTTTTTTAGCTAACCGGGCAAATTGAACATCCAAAATCTTATAAAACTGATCAAAATATAAGATTTTCATGTAAATAAATGTCTGTTAAGTCACTTTCTATCGCTGAATGAGGTAACACAATGGTGATTGAGCCTATGGCCCACGGATGAAAGCCTTTGAATTTGCAGTATTATGGACTCGGTGTCTGTGGCGACATTCGAGGAAAAAATTACAAGCGGCGCCCAGCAGTGGTTGGTCTGTCAGAGAGGGTAGGCAGAGCTAAGCGGATGCTTTTCCGCTCTCTGCAAGTGTTGCGAGTAAACAGTAATCTACTAAGGCTGAACAAACAAAGAAAAGATCGATGACTACAGATACAACTTTAAAAATAAGTGAAAATCCAAAGAAAAAGAAACAAATTGGACGCTCAGATGAAGGTAAACAGTCTAAAAAGGAAAGCGACCGTCGGCTGTTAGAACCGTTACAAAGGGAGCCAACCGTAGACGTCTGGATATGCAGGAAGTGCGCTCCCGCAAATACCGTTTATCGCCAGTAGGTGCTGCCAAAGAGAACAAAACTGAAATAGTCGAGATTATATCTTTAAAGCTGCATTTATTGATGTCTTTATATTGACTATTGTACAACATGTCAAAAGTATTGACTTCTGTAGTTTCCTTCAGCAGGCGCTTTAGTTGCTTTAAGCTCATTGTTTTGGTTTTAAGGTATACATTTTACACATTTTATTTTTAAATAAAGGGCTGTTAAGCCTTTAAGAGAGAGGACAGTGGATGGTGTCGGAGACAGGGAAAGAAAGAGTGGGGATGACACACGGCAAAGGGCTGAGGGTGGGAGTTGAACCCAGGGCCGCCACATTGAGGACTATAACCTCTGTACATGGTAAGTGTGATTTAACCGCTGAGCCAAACCGACGGCCCATACATTGAACTGTTTTTTGGTTTAGTCTCGTCTGTGTTGTTTCCAGCAGGAAGTTGTTTTAAGTTTAAAAAAAAGCTACTGTACTACCCAACCAGCAGCACACCAAACACAAAGGTATGGACAAGCTGGTGGACATGATGGCGGTGGAGACCAAAACTGAGCAAAAATAAGTGAATTTTGGACAGAGATAAATCAGGTTGACAGAAAAAACGATTGAAAACTAATTATAATGTCGCTTTTTGTCTGTTGTTCTATGAGCACATAAACAACTGCTTACATGTTCATCATATCAACTTTTAAAGGGCTTGATGTGAAGCCCCAAGGAGCCAAAAAGTATAACTTAACCAGCTGAAATCCATAACTGCATCTACAAATTCGCTCAATAGAGTACAAATGGGTATATAAATTCATATTTAAGTTATGATATAAGACTTTTCCACTACATTATATCATAATTGCAGTGGTTTTTTCTCCGAACACACATGAACACACACGAATCCTGCCCTCATGGCCCTCTCCAGAGACATGATGGTAATCGGAGGAGATGGGCGGACAAAGACATTACAACCGCATGGCAGCCATACCGATCCCTGTGGGATGCTCACTCAGGGATTTTGTTGCTTCAACGATTCCTGCTCTGTTTCTTTTTTGGCCCCTTGAAATTCCATCTCACTCTCTGTTCTCGAAGAAAAAAAAAGGGGAGCAGAAGAAGCCCAAAACCAGTAAGAATGTAAATGAATGCCAGATCTCCCAGTTTTGGCCCCCTTCTGTGTCCTGGAATCATTTGTAAGAACGTGCAGCCAAGACGCCGATAAGGTGAGAGTGAGAGAAAGGGCACAAGACAAGCTCAGGCCTGAAACTTTCCTTTCAAATCCGTCTTCATTTCAGTCTCTCTTATTTCTCATGTTTGACCTTTACTCGCTTTTCCCCTCGGTAACTCTCCCGTGTTTCCATTCAGAAGGTGTTTTATAAAGAGAAAGACTCTGGAGAAATGGGCAGAGAACCAGTTCAATCAAACAATGGTAGGGTTAGCGTGACTGCAAATGATTTGAAATTGAAGTTTGCCCATTTTTCATTCCTTACTGTTTATTCTTATAGACCATACGGCTAATTTGCTGACGTCAGCTGAACAATTAGCTCCTCAAATCCAGTTCAAACTTAAACAAATGACGGCATCAAAGGTTCAGACGGCTCAATGTTGTAAAAGTAAAAGTTAAATATTCTGGTTCCCCTTCCTGGCCACAGTTTTAGTGGAAGACAAATATCTGGGCAGCTGATTTAGGTGTTATCAGCCCATTAAACTGTCAGTATCAGTTGTTATCAGGAGCATAAATATGAAGTAGTAGGGCCCTACCTACCTCACATATAGGCTGAGTAGGCTGTTATCATCTATTGGCAAGTTTTATGACCTATATTTACATTTAAACAAGAGACACTTTAAGATATTTTATTGACATAATGATGATGAGAATGTGACCCTATTGGGACGTCTCTTTTTGAAGGGGGTAGTTAAGGCAGAGGGTCGTACAGTAAACCTCCCTGATGGAGTCCAGACTAATAGGAAAGATGTGTAGAGCAGCAATATAACTCTTAATATTAAAAGAGTAGACGCCCTATGGTCAGCTGAGATTGTAGAAGAGAGAGAGAGTGTAAAAGGCATGGAAAGCGTCCTGTCTTCCTGCCTGAACTTGAGCTGAGCTTCATTTAGATAGTGAAGCCTTGTGGCAGTAGTAATTATCACATAAGCAAATTATAGGAGGAGGGCATGTGACAGGTAGTCAGGCAGTACAAAGAGTGAGAAAGTCCACAGCAGCAGGTGGTTTGAGTAGATGGAAGAAAGAAAAACGAAGCTTTTTTTTATAGAATTCTATGTATATAATTGTTACTATGGCAACACAGTTCCGGAAACATTCCGCCTGTTGATTAAAATAGATGATTATGCAGCTTCTGGCCTGCTGGTATAGGTGCAGTTATCTCGATCTAAAAGGTTCTTATTTTGGGGAAAAAACCTGACAACAGGCAGTTTCATGCTTTGAAGGCAGAGGGTGATTAACTTAGCTTAGTATTAAACCTGTAGCAGGGGTTTGACTGTGCCTGGCCGCTGCTTGTAGCGTGTAACTTCTTGCACACATTAAAAAACAATATGTCGATAAGGAGCTTCAGAGGCACAAGTTAATGTTTTTTTTATAAACGTTTGACAGTTCAAGCTGTTTCCCTGCTTCTTTAGCCGCTCAGTGAGCTGAGCTAACAGCCTGCTGAGTCTTGCTCCATCGGTGCACATACATGAGAGTCGTATTGAAAGTGAATATTTTCCAAATGTCAAACCATTCTTTTAAAAAGGCAAACAGCTGAAACAGTTCTCTGACTGTTTTACTTGGTCAACCAAAAAAAAAAAAATCTTGGCCTTCAAAACTTGGAAGACAAGCAACCTGCTTATTGGATTTGAGGAAAAGTTTGATTCCCTGTTCAGCCGTGTTAACACAATCCTCTTCCTGTTCAGTGCATAGTGTAGAGTGGATACTTTTGGCTGTGCTCACAAAAAGTCAATTCAAAACATTCCTGTATCACATACTGCCAGAATGAAAGCTGCAACAAACTAAACGTGCATCCTGGATCGGAGCTGTGTTGTTAATGTATTTGGAGCTCTGCCATGTGATCTGTGTTGTTATCCATAAATCACGTTGGCTGCTCTCCCATTGAGGCGGGCTTGCTCAGTCTTACAACGGGGTGTTTTATTAGAGCAGCAGCGCATATTTCAATGTCTCTCTGTGCCTGCAATATCCGTCACATCTCACACCGCCGCGCTGCTAACGGATGCCTGAGCTGACAACAGATTAAGATAAGCAGCGAGGGAACTACAAATAGAGAACTTATCAAGCGTAATCCTTTTTCATATAGACCTTATGATGAAAGATTGTGTTGGAAGTGTGTAAAGGCCAGTGTATGATCTCTCAAAGCCTCAAATTTTGTTTTGAACGCCACTCTGGATCTTTCAGCAAGCTCATTAGTGGAAGTCAACGCTCTGATGTCATTCAAGCTCTGCAACCAATTACGTGCGGTTCAGAGAAACTTAACGTCGTCCTCGGTTTTTGAGCTCACGTCTGTGTCAGTCATCCGCCTCTTTACCCCTCAACCCTACCCCACCACCTCCCGTCCTCCAGAAACCACATTTCCAAGCAGCTTGTTCCACTGCAAGCAATTAGATGTCAGGTCACGAGCGCACCAGCGGCTGGGTCCTGTTTCAGTGTCAAACAGTGCAAGTTTAGAGCAGGTTTAAGTAAATGGGGTATCATGAGTACATCAGCAGACTGTGCAGCGATACAAACCAGCTGGCCTCTTCAGATAATTTGCTCCATGGTGGAAAGCGAAGGGAATTTTAATGTTATTTGAAAAGTGTTCTAAAAGTGAAGTCCAGGGTTTCCCCCCTTCCAGCGTGAGGGATTGCAGCAGCAGAACAATCACATAGGCCGTCACAGTTACACGTATAGGCATGCACACATGCACTTTCACTTACACGTGCACGGGGAGTGGGGCAAATTCCTTCATGTTTGACTCCTTATTTTTCAGGTTAGCCCCTCTCTCTATCCTCATGCTTGAGTAGATCAGAAATAGAAGCAGCTGACAGCCAGAGGGGACAGCAGAAATCTCCAGTGTCACAAAGTTTCCAGTCAAACATCCCTCTGTTGAAAATATGTAAGTTTCTCATGTTTTCAACTGAGTCCAAATGAGTTCTGATTAAACAGTTTTCATTTGATTGCGGCCCAGCACAGATCGAGTTACTTCGTGGTTTATGTCGAGACAAATCCAAATTGTCGTCTTTTGCCAGCAATGTGCAGTTGCAAGAAACGTCTCTAGGAAACTCAGCAGAGGGGTTTCAGATCAAACTGTGGTCTTGGGGATCGCTTGTTGGTACCAAATATCCTCCATTAACCCATTTGGCAGGTCAACCGTACACTTATGGTGGCAGCAGATGGTCTTTCACCAATGAGTGTAGTTCTGCTCGAGGTTTCTGCCTATTAAAAGGCAGTTTTTCCTTGTCACTGTGGCCAAGTGCTTGCTAACGGTGAATTTAATGTTGGATCTCTGGAGATAATATTAAGAAGAGCACAGGCTGGACCTGCTCTTTATTTAAAGTTGTAATGAGTTATTGCTGTTTAGTTTTGTATTTTATTTAATTCATTGTTCTAGAAGCACTTCCTGTTTTATTTTGTTATTTACTTCCTTGTGATGTTCTGCTTCCCGATTCTTTGATTATGTGCCTCGCCCTTCTTGTTTTCACCTGTTCCTTGATTGTCTCTCCTGTGTCTGATTAACCTCACCTCCCCAGTGTATTAAGCTGTGTTCAAAAGTGCCGTACTATATACTACATACTACATACTGTATACTACATACTACATACTACATACTGTATACTGTATACTATATACTACATACTACATACTACAGACTACATACTACATACTATATACTACATACTACATACTGTATACTATATACTACGTACTACATACTACATACTACATACTGTATACTATATACTACATACTACAGACTACATACTACATACTATATACTACATACTACATACTGTATACTATATACTACGTACTACATACTACATACTACATACTGTATACTATATACTACATACTACATACTACATACTACATACTGTATACTATATACTACATACTACATACTACAGACTACATACTACATACTGTATACTATATACTATATACTACATACTACATACTGTATACTATATACTACATACAACATACTATATACTACATACTACATACTATATACTACATACTACATACTGTATACTATATACTGCATACTACATACTACATACTATATACTACATACTACATACTACATACTACATACTACATACTACATACAACATACTATATACTACATACTACATACTACATACTACATACTATATACAACATACTACATACTATGTAGTACATACTTGGAGCTTTTCAAATTCATTTTGCAGTATGCTACGCCATACTAGCTATAGTAGGTGAGGTAGACTGTTCCGATGCATACTAAAGATTTTTTCCAAATCAGTACAACATCCGGGTATTTTTGGTATACTGCAGATTTTGCTTTTGTTTGCATACTACATACTTTTGGCCAAATCAGTACGTACTACTGGTATAGTATGGCATTTCGAACCCGACATTAGTCTTGGTCTTGTCTGCCTGTTTGTCTATCCCAGTGAATCCATCGTCTATCCTTGTGCAATCTCAGAACCCATCGGCAATTGTCTGACGATGACATAGCCTCTGGGGTCGACGGTGAACATGTCGGGCATGTCCAGTTTAGCCAGCGGTTAGTGATAATGACTTTCAGTCAAGACTTCCTTTTCCACGTGTTGCATTGTTGACAGTCCAGTGAGCAACTTGAGAAGCGACCTTGTGTTCAGATCAAAAGTGAAGCAAATTTTCACGCAGATGTCTGTTTATAGAGATCAATAAAAAGGTAAATCGTTGTCTAATGATCACTGATGGGAGCTGGGATGTCATTACAGCGGATAACGTTCAGCCTGCTTTTGCTCACCACACAGTGGAGTGTTTTTCCTGCATGAGCCACAGCCTGCTGATACATGATTGGTCAATACTACTCGGCCTTCAAATCCACGTCCTTGCCTGCATAGAGATTAATCCTTGTGAAACCAGTTGTCTAGTTACCTTGTTTTCTCCTGTGGACCTTCTCAAGTTTGGTACCAGAACTGTTGTGTTTTCTTCCTCTGTTGGATTTCTTTGGTTACCGCATGTGTCCTTTTGTTTGTTTCAATAGTCTGCATTTGGGCCCTCTCCCTTTTTGTTTGAACTCCAAACATGACAAAAGTGTTTGGGGGTAACTTTTTTTTTGTGATTCGGCGCTATATAAATACAGATGAATGGATTGTTTAAAGCTCACAGAACTTGTACATTCAAGTCAAAAATGAAACTTTCCAATGACACATTAAATAACTTGGGAATTTCATCATTACAATGGATTTTTTGTGATGTGCTGCGACAAGCAGACCCAGTGTGTTTGTGAGATATGATTAAACTCTGTGGAAAACCACCTTTATCTCTCTTTTTTAACTAGTTCAGGGGGATTTTGAGAGAGCGGGAATCATCAAGGTGAAATCCCACAGTGACGGTTTCATCTGAGCATACTTGCGTGTCAGCACCAGTCAGCACAGTGGGACGTCAGAGATCAGCAGGTCACTCTGAGTCTCAGCTCCATGTTTTATTTTGGTGTTTTGTTTGGGTGCTTGTCTGCAGGGAGGGTATTTTAGTTTTCCCAGTGACTGATAGGTCGCATTGTTTACGGAAGCACAGTTATACGAGCGACTGGGCAGCACACTGGTCCCAAATGAGGCCCTGTGGGCCCAGTAATGGTCTACCCTATAACCGCTGAGGTTTGGTCAAAGGGCAGCTAGTGTCTATGCTAGCTGCTATAAACCTTTTTACTGTTCGCTAACAATGACGGCGCTGTTCCTTACTTTGCAAGGTCTTCCATGTTTAATGTTAGGAGTGAGAAGGATTAATAGAGGCAGAGGTCCTGTTGGAGAAGCTAGAAAAGGAGTTTGTGGCGATTGATTTCACAAGCTTCCTGATGTGTGTCTGACATCCCCACTGGGACTTGTCATCTGGGACCTTTTCCCCTTTCCCCCGTCTAAAAGGTAGGACGCCAGCAGCTATTTAGAGGGACGGAGGAGTAGAAGAGGGAGGAAGGAGAGAGGAAGCTGGACGGAGTTAAAAGGACACAAACAAACATGCCAATTTAAAGATTTAAACATTACCCAGTTTCACATTGCTTTTCTTCTGCCTCACACATAAAACAAACTTAATGCAAACACGGAAAGAGATGTGAGTGCCTCTCTGGGTTATCAGCCAGGAATATGTCAGTGCACGAAGAGAAACGGCCATATTCTTTAAACTTGTTTAGACTAGAGCGCAAAAGATCCTCCATAATTCCTCCCACTGTCATCTAACATCTTCTTCTATAACCTAAACCTTCTTTACACTGTGGCCCCCCAGGTCTTACTGCCTGTAAGACCCAGAGAAATGTATACTTTCCTGTCCACATATCTGTACTTATGTTTGGGGGAAAGCAAACAATAAAGTGATTGGTAGAATCCAACGAGGTTAGATTGGTGTTTAATTTCCTCATTGTACCGAACAGTCACTTAGGATAAGTCCATAATGTTTGACTGAAAATCAATTTGTTCTAGTGTTTGTTTGCATGCTCTGCAGCAGGGTGCAGACCGTTAGACTGCCAGCTGAGACAGCTGGTGTGGAAGAGGAGGCAGCGTACAGCATGTGTGAGCTCCGGACATGCTGTAGGGATTTCGTGGGGGTTGTTTGTTTACTGTACTGTCCACTATTGTGCACTCCGGTTCTCACCCAGGCCTCACTCCAGCTTTCTCTTATCGTTTTCCTCGACTTCTCCTCCTCCCCCCACGTCTCTGCTCTGTTCTTGGGACCGTGTATTACAGCTCATTTCACCCCTTAGATCTCTCTCGCCTCGTTGCTCTTTCTTCAAATGCTTTCCAAAACTATTCACAACACTTCGCCAAGTGTGCAGAGGTGAGAAAGTATGGAGGATATTTGTAAAGCAGAATTATATCCAGAACCCACGCAAACACACAAATAGATCCTCACATGTTGCATCAAACATGGTTGATTCAAACTAAAAAAAAACAAGCATTTTAAAAGTTATTGTCTCATCTTATGATTTAAAAAAAGCATTTTACATCTGCAGATGTATTTTGTTTGACATCCACCAAACAATGTATTGCATTAAATCTCATACTGTCCAAGTACACCAGATTCCAGCTAATGTGTGACTTGCTATCACACACAGATGGACACGCGCTGCATAGCTGTAATGGAATGAGGGTACTTGGCGTCCATCTGGGAAGTCTCGGCCCTGCTTGGAGCAAAGACGTCATCAGATTAGTCAACGTCAAGCAGCTGGAAGTGGCAGAAGTTAATCAATGCACAGATCTTGGAGATAATGATGACATATGCCAAGCTGTGTGCGTGTCCCGACGATGTTATGGACCCCGGTTACGAAAGCGTTTGGTTTCCAAATCGCAGGTTTTGTTTAACCAACCAAATAAACACAGATTACGCTCTCATTCTGAACACAGCTACATTCATGCATTTTCAGACGCCACTTCATACAAACTAGTTACTTTGTAGCATTCCTCCGCCTGTCCTCTCTGTCTCACTCCATAATAAGCATTATACTCAAGAATCTCGGTGATGTGTTTTGCAGAAACAAAAGGAATTCAGACGGGCAATGTTTCCATCAGCAAGGAAAGGAAACTGGAAAATGTTTCAAAATCTCTTCAGACTCTGCACACAGTCCTGAACACATGAATAAAGACGCAGTGATCGTCTGATAGCTCTGACACAGTCAATTTGAATAAGAGGGGAAAGATTATATTGCCATACTTTCCCATGATTAGGACTTCTTCATCCAGCTTACTGGTCGGTATTATTTGGGTGAGTCTAATGGATGGTGACCAAATCTTTCTCCAGGCCATCGCCCAAACTCCGTCTTCCTCCAGGACAGCTGACAATTTCATGCCCATTTCTGGACAACTCTATCGGGCATCCAACAGTAACACAGTCATCATATCCTGTCATCACATTTATCTGTCTAAATCAGACGCTGTGGAAATGTGTTGTGAGACTCAGACACAGGCTGCTGCTCCCTATAACTGGGCCTTTTCTCTTTCTAGGCATGCATGTGATGCGGGCAAGACATGGAGGAGTGATTAACTGAGCAAATACGATTATATCTCCAGGCCATGTTTGTGTATTTTTCCAATTGGGACTAGTTGTTTATTTTGGTCCTCGCTCCAGCTCTCCCTAATTGCACATGTGATTTTTCCGATGGCTCTTAAACGGTTTATGACGATACACGCTTCCCCGTATGTGACCCTAAATGTTCCTGCAGGAAATCGAAAGGGTGAGGGGGTACTTGCCTGAGAAACCTTTAGCCCACATTAGAGGATGTGTATTTGCATGTTTTTTCACAGTGTGTGTGTGTGGCTGTAATGGTGCCCCAGGCCTGAGAGACAGGTAGAGTCATGGCCTCTAAAAACACACCATTTTCTCAGGAAACAAAGTTCAGCAACAGTATCTTTCACCTTTGACCTCAGGCTCTTAATGGTGATTCCTGTGAGCTTGTTTTCATTCTTTACATTCACCTCACTCCCTCTTTTGTGCGCCCCACCCTCCCCTGTCCAGATATTTTGCTCGTATAGATGTGACCACTTGTTTCCCTCCGCGACCCTCTGCCCGGGCTCTTAAGGGGCCGCGTTAACATCAATTTACACGATTAAACGAGAATGCGTGAAGAGTTAGCACGTTGCTGCGCTCCAGCCAAATATGTAATTGAGCTAATAGCAGCTGTTTGAGCCGGATCTTATAACACATTCACATGTTCCATTAGGAGCCGCTCTCATGAGCCGGCGGTGGAGTGACTGGCTCCAGATGTTCTCTGTGGCAGTGAAAAAACTCTCACAGGATACATGAGGGGAGATGAGGAGATGTGTTTTCTGTCACAAGAGAAGGATGAGAATGGTCCCCAGTGATTTAAATACCCTAAAAGGAGCTCTATTTTTACCATCTCTGAGTGTATTGAGCTGCTTTTAATCAGACACTCTTTTTTTGCCAAATCCGCTCGGAGTAATCGTGTCCTCCGAGCTGTCCCATCGATAGCACCTCAGTGATTCTGTTATATGTTGGTTCTGGGAAACTGAGCACGCTGCGGTTGTGATTAAGTCACGTTTGTTGTGGACGGATGTAAACAGCTCTGGGTGGCTGGAGAGCAGAGCTGATTGAGGAAGACTCTTCTGTCAATGGGGTTTTCCCGCTCATTGTAACATGGATGTTTGTGTTTGTCTCAGAGCCATGCCTGACAGGGATTTCATCAGATATAAAAAATAAAAAATAAAAGTTTTTCCATGGGGAATCGGCCCCTGATTAGCAGCACATAAACTACTGTTGCAGATGCTACTGCCGGTAAACGCTGTCCAAAGCAGACAGCTGTGTTCTCAGGGGAAAGTCAGTATCGTCGGCGCTCCCTCTTTGAGGCAGCTCGAGGAGAATCAAACTTTTGTCTCATGACTCAACATTTCTCTTTTCCATATGTGAATCATTGTACCCTCACTGAATCTGCAGCTGAGCGTGCATTTATTTAATCCTTATTGTACTTCTGCAAAATGAAACAGTTTATAAGTGAACCCAGAAGCAGATACACTAATTGAATCTTCAAGTTTGTGTCATTATTCTGCAGGTTCTGCGTGGTCAGTCAAATGTTTACATCAGTGAATTACGGCAGGTTGTAGGTCACTGAGGTCCCCTCACCACGGCTCATTGGTTATTCAGTATTTGCCCCACGGCCTCAAACAGACACTTATTGAACCTTTGAGGTCGTGGCTCCTACATTTTGGAAGACCTGCTAAACCTAAACAAGGCCTCAATTGTTACATTTCCAATTGACACACATTGCATAAAATTATTGTGTTTACATCACATTCTTTTTAACTCTTTTGCTGCACTTAATATTGACTATTAAGTATAGTATCTGTATCCAGACTAGTATCAGCTGGACTTAAATCCATATTGGACAATTCTTCTTGTGCTTTCTTGCTTTTAATGGCAACATTCATTGTCACTGTCAAGCAGCGTGCCCTTCCTGTATCACGGTGAAAAGATAGATGTTAAACAGCTGAGATTAATGCAGGAGACTGTAGTGTGTGCCTGTAATGTTCACCATTTGATAAACTGTTACAATGACAATTCTCTGTAGCCATCACCAAGTGAAGGTGCCTGACCTCGACCGAACCTTAAAACGATGCGATATTTCCCTTTTCAAATCCATGATCACTCCCAAACATTGTCCATATGGTACTTGTCATTGGTAGATATCGTATAAAGTCACAACTTTTAAATTGGCATTGATCATATTTTAAGATCAGCCTGTAACAATATTGTTTTACTTTATAACAGTGAGGTTCTTTGTGGCGTCTGCTCCAGAAAGCTGCATGAAAAGTATTTTGAAATGTAACTTACTTATTGATAATGTGTCAGTATGGTTTAGTTTCTCATGGTTAGATTTAAAATGCAAACATACTATAAAATATCATCTGTTGGTGTGTATGTGTTTGTGTGTGTCTTGGCTTTTTGATGGTGTAAAGGATATTTCAGAGGTTCTCTGGTTTCTTTGTCCTTCTTCTCTGTATTTGGAGTCACTTGCATCGTCTGTTTTGCTTCTTCAGCTGTTTAGCTGACATCACTCATGCTGGTTACCTCTGCCTCAGGGCTGAAGACAGCTCATCAAAATAAGAGACAGGTGCTGAGTCAGAAATTTCAGTTAAAGAGAGGGAGGAGAGCTGCGCGTTCAAAGACCCAATGCTTATTTAAAACATGAAGGACTATACATTAGATTCACCTATTTAGAGCCTATGTGTTGTCACTACAAATAATGTACGCGTCACATTATTCCTGTGTTTTCTTCCAGGCGGCATAATTTCTGTTTTGTTTACAAAAAAACCTGTTAGAATCAGGGCCGGCCCAAGGCATAGGCGCGCTTGTCTGTGGGGCGCTGGATTGTGCCTCAAACTCTTTAATGAAGCCCCAATGATAAATTCAAACCTTCTGCAAGTTTGACACCTTCCCTCCCAACCTTTCTCTCTGCTCCGCTCGCTTTAACCGTCACTCTGCCGCTCTCTCCCTCTCTAACTTCATTGACCACTCACTCAGCGCGCCCTTCCTGACACAAGTTACAAGAGAGGAGAGGAGAGATGCTTTCAGGCCCAGTTGGAAAAACTCAAACTCGATCTTTTAAGAGAGGGGAGGGTAAGAGGTTTTGTCGTACATATAACGTACGTTCTGTTGTTTAATTAGCTCGCCCTACTCGACTAATCCCACATGTGACAGACAGACAGACAGACAGACAGACAGGCAACGTAGAAAGGGAGGGGAAGAGAGACAGCAGCATGTGATGGAAAGAGAAAGACAAGAGACAAAGAAACTCTTAAAGAGTTTGTTGTGTCTATGACTGAAGAAAAACTCTGATAATATCACAATAAACTAATGTTAACTCATGAATTTCACAATTTTTCCAAGTTAATTCAATAAATATTAAATGATGGCAGTTGAGGTACACATTTTTACATTTTCAATGATTACTTTCAATGTAAATAAAGAGTTCATAACATTGCGTCAACATAGAGCTTCCTATAAAAATTAGGGAAAAAAATTAATTCCTGGGGGAGAATCCCTCAGACCCTCCTACAGGGGTCTAAGGCCCCACAATGTCGTCATATCCCAACCCATTGTAGCAAGCTTGATCGATCTTTATCGCAATATCAAATCTAATGATCAGGTCTCTTCTGGATAACTGTGTTGCACACTGACATGCAACATAAAAAATGAGATTGTGTGGCAGAAACAAAATTATATTTTACCATTTAGAGTGGGAGCGCCAAATTCTAAACTCGCCTACGGCGCCAAAATGGCCAGAGCCGGCCCCGGTCAGAATCTATATACTTTACAGAAATAAATGTCAAAAGGGAGAAAAAGTTCAATATAAAGCCACTTCTGAACATGCAAAACCAGCGTTGTATTTCCTAAACATTCAGTCGTTTATATATCTGCCATGTGTGCTGATTTTGCAGGTTACTGAGAAAACCAGCATGATAATGTAATGTAATCCTTCTTGGGGCTATAGACATGATGCTATTAAACCCATCTTTGTGGGACAATGGGACAGGAGAACCAGTGGTGGGAATGTATTCAATCATATCATACACCACACTGTAAATACACACAATTAAATGTAATAGTATCAAAAGTAAAAATACTAACTACTAAAAGATCCTTTTTGAAATATGTTATTGGATCATAATTATTGAAGTACTTGTAAGCAGTAGCTTAATGGTGTATTTGGTCTTAAAGTATCAGTTCTCTCTCTGTGTGGAACAGAAGTATAAAGTAGCACACAACAGAAACACTCCAGTAAAAGTTTCCACTTAAGAACTGAGTTAGAGAGATAAAACAAAAAGAAGCTTACACAAATACAGAAATGTCTCTGGGACACTTCTCGACAGAGTGGTAATGTGGAGGTTTCTCTTGTGTCAGGCTGTGTGTGTTTAATGAGCCATCTTCTCATCTGTGTTTAATTAACGCTGGTTGTGTTCTCTTGTGGTTCTGGTTTATGTGGCTATGATCTCTGCAGCTAACTGCTCCTTAAGCAGTCAATTCAACTATAAATCTTACATTTTAAGCAGATTTCCAATCAGTCTAAAAGTTGTGCCACATCATAGCAAAAGTGGAAGGTAATTGGAGGAATTGGTGTCTGGGGACTTTTTTAATGATGCGTTCATTTGGGTGGCTTATGCGCTTAACGATGCTAATGTGGCTCACATCTGCTTGCTTACAGTAAAGCACCAATTGGATGAAAAGCTGGATGCAGTGTGTTTCATGAAAACAAGTTGAACAAAGGAACAGCAAAGCTTCCTGTGATCATCTTCTCTCTATTTTGCCGTCTCGCAAAGCACCATAAAACCTTTTAAGTGCTAAGGCTGCACTGGTTTCTCATCCCGCTGTGTAAACACCGTCAGCTAACATATTTGGATCAATCACAAGTTAGCAGCAAAAAAACAACAAAACCAAAGGCCTGTGCTGCCAAAAGAGACATTATATTAGCTTGAATCCAGCTACGCTAACAAAGTGCAGACAGCAACTGATTTAGAGCCATGACCAGCCTCATTCTCAGTTTTAACTCCTCCAAAGTGTTTCTCTTCACTCCCTGCAGAGTAAGCACATTTCTAAGACAAAGTGTGTGGGGGGAGTGACACTGGTCAATAATGACCTTCGACCGCAGCTGACATTAAATAAGGCTCTGACACTGTAATGGTGTCACAAGATCCTTGGTTTACATTACCAGCACTTTAAGTAATCTAGATCTGTTTGGTGCTGATTTAATGACATGCAATTAATGTGAAGTGTGTAACATGCAAGTTGACGGACAAGGGACTACACTGATGTCACGTCCTGTGCTAATGAACTCTTCAGAGACACATTAGATAGACAGAGAGCCAGAGGGAGACATTCCCTACATTCCTCCTGCAGAGTGAGGTCCTGAGGCTGTGGTAAGAGTTCCTCACAGCTTAGTCTATGATGGGTAAACTAACTGCCCAAAAACACTGATAAATCTTTCTCAGCTTTGCAGCTGTTTTTCACAACCTGACCCACACTTGACCACATACCGGCATGTTTTAATTTTTTTTCTTAATAGACCAATTTCACAGTCCATCTTAATACATAACTCACATGTCAGAATCGTCGGGTATTCAAAGGTTGCTGTAGTCTTTTCCCTTGTGCATGCTTATGAAAAACAAAACCTTCCGAATGCTAGATATGAAAGCTTAGTCAAAGTTATTCAAATCAAGAGAGCATACAGTCACGGTGTATATTTCCCTCTTTGTGTGTTGTCCAACCGTGTTTTAATCCTGTGCAGTCTGGCAGAGTTACTTCCTGGTAGCTCCACATACCAGGAGGCTTTTAGCTTGGATGAAACACTGAATAAAAAAATGAGTTATCAGAACACAAAATGGGCGAAAGGTTGATTGAGCATTATTATAGAAGTCCAGTGTTCATGTTAAATAATACTTACCTACCTTTAACATGCCATAAGGTCCCATTCTCACCCAAACAAAGAGCAGATACACGATAGCTTGACCCGGCTATGTAGCAAGATGCAGCTAGCTTGCTAACTGAACAGCTAGAGCTATTGTGACTGATTGGTATTTACATTTATTCCTAGCTGGCTAGAGTTAGCAGTTAGCTTGCAAGCTACAGATTTGTCACTTCTCTTTGAGCAATCACTACAACACTTAGCCTTTAGCACAACTTTGCTGTGTCATTTTCAGTTTAAAGCTTTTTCTCAGAGCAAGAGGATTTTTCCTTCATTAAACCTTTATAGCAATTTGCGCTCTGAATCCGAGCAGTTGATAACTGACTTGTTGCCGTGAGAAAAGCAAAAAAATAAAGTGACCAGTGAGAATGCATGCTGTCATCATTGATGATAGTGATGCAAACTGTTAAGCTAGCAAGGCCCACTTCTCTGAATAAACAAACTGTGTTGTTCAGTCCTCCTCCTAGACAACTGGAGCCATTACCAACCACCGCAGAAACCCAAGGCTCTCTCCTTATTAAATATTGCCTTCATCCACAGTCGTTTTCATAAGCTGCTCTCCTTCCCTTCCTTGCTTTCTCCTCCAATCTCATTCTTTGTGGGTTTGGGGCTGGCGAGAGTGAGGAGAAATTGAGGCCCACTCTTTCTTTCTCCTTCTCTCAATTTTTCACTTTACTTACTTCCTTTCACCTTCCTTCCTTTACTCCCTTGGATTGGGCGTTCACGTTTTTTAAAGGAGGGGAGCACATGTCAGGGAGAAACAATGAGACTCAGAAAAAACACTATAAGGCAAGATGTATGGACTCCAACTGGCCTGTACCCTGGTAAGCCAGCCAGAGGAGAGTGTGGTTTGTGGGTGCGGCCTGCTGCGCTCTCTACCCGGGAATGGAGTGATTTACCTCACACAGACAGAACCCGCTGAACTGAACACATACTAAAACATTCACACGGCCACTTGCCAGAACAATAACACATACGCACTGATATTGTAAATTCTCCATTTCCTTTTATTCTCAAACAAAATTCCAAGAAAGCAGCTCAGCATTAATAGTCCGGAAATTCTTCCATGTTTCCAAATGTCTGCGTGAGTTGACTTCAACATGAGATAGATCCGCAGATCATGGAAAGCTGCAGGGATAGATAAGGACAAAGATGGTGGAGGTGACACGTGCACACACACATTTTACGGCCAGTGTGTGAGTGTGGGAGGACAGATGGAGCCCCGTAGATGTCCATGAAGGAGGTCTGAATGAGCCTTTGTTGATAACAGTGATGAATGATGTACTTGGACTTCTGGACTCGTAGATGGTATCTGTTTTTAACAGACCTAAAGATGGGTCAGGGGGAGATGGGCGATGTGCCACACTCCATTCATCAAATGGAAAAAGAAGAAAGAAGGACCGAGAGAGAAGAAAGAAAGAGATACCAGTGTTGGAACCCAGCTTGTTTATGGTGAGTCCTTACACGGGGCTTTCCAGCTAAAGCCTTTCAACATAGCAACATGAAACACATGGTGGAAATGGGAGTTGGGAAGAAAACAAGAGTCATTATTGGCATGGTGGGAGTCAAAGAGTCATGAGGGAGTGAAGTCTGTGTAACTGGCATATCCTCCCGCTCTGTGGTTACATATGAATCATTAAAAAGAGTTTATAGAAGAATTTCAATCCCATTTCTCACACATGGACTTTTTATTGTAGCCGTTGTACGAGCTCACAGAAGGAACCTGCTAAAAGGACACATCATGTTTTTCATCTGCCTGCTGCTTCTGCTTGCATGCCTGGTATTGTGGTTCCTCATCAAGCATGTCTTTATATTGTACACAGATGGCTAAGCTGACCCACACCAAAAGGCACAAACTCTTCATTTTGTGTGAAGGGAAGAACTTACATCAGCAAAAAATCTTTATAAAAAAGGAAACTTTCAAAAAACCATCTGCTTGTGTCTCCTTGTGTCTACATACTGCGCTAGATGATTGACAGCCCACCACCAGTGTGCCTCTGACGTTTGGCATTTGCAACACAGGAAAGGTCCGGAGGGAGAGCTTAAGGTGGCAAAGTGCCAACAAGCTGGAAACATGATCCAAAACACCACGCTGCTGGACCAAACGTCTCCCTTCTAAACACACAGCCAGTAGTTTTGACTTACCAAGATCTTAAGCCTGTGTGTGAGAAACTAAATCACATTCACACCCAAAGTGAACTGACTAAATTTATTATTTTACGTTTTATTTATTCATATTCATTGTATTTAACATTATCAGACGAGTCAATAATATACCATTAGGAGAATTGGAATGAAATGAATATGAAGAATACGTTATGATCTTAGATGTACACTTTTTTAATTTTCCCGATCCTTAAAATAATAATTATTATTGTTAGATATCTTACAGGTTAATATGTCCATGTTAATTTCATTATGATGTAACTCATAGAGTTCAGAAATAAATGACTGATCCTGGGTCGTTTATGCACATTATAATGAGAGTTCTCTGGGTGCCTGAGGAGATAGGTCTGAGCTTGACGTCCTGTCTTGTTGTGTCGTCTAACTGCATAACTTAACCTGTCGTCTTGATGTGTCGTCTGACTGCGTTATTATACCTGTCGTCCTGATGTGACCTGATGTGTCCTCTGACTGCGTCATTATACCTGTCGTCCTGATGTGTCGTCTGACTGCGTCATTGTACCTGTCGTCCTGATGTGTAATCTGACTGCGTCATTATACCTGTCGTCCTGATGTGTCGTCTGTCTACGACATTATATCTGTCGTCCTAATGTGTCGTCTTACTGCGTCATTATACCTGTCGTCCTGATGTGTCGTCTGACTGCGACATTATACCTGTCGTCCTGATGTGTAATCTGACTACGTCATTATACCTGTCGTCCTGATGTGTAATCTGACTGCGTCATTATACCTGTCGCCCTCATGTGTTATCTGTCTGCGACATTATACCTGTCGTCCTAATGTGTCGTCTTACTGCGTCATTATACCTGTCGTCCTGATGTGTCGTCTGACTGCGTCATTATACCTGTCGTCCTGATGTGTAATCTTACTGCGTCATTATACCTGTCGTCCTGATGTGTTATCTGTCTGCGACATTATACCTGTCGTCCTAATGTGTCGTCTTACTGCGTCATTATACCTGTCGTCCTGATGTGTCGTCTGACTGCGACATTATACCTGTCGTCCTGATGTGTAATCTGACTACGTCATTATACCTGTCGTCCTGATGTGTAATCTGACTGCGTCATTATACCTGTTGCCCTCATGTGTTATCTGTCTGCGACATTAAACCTGTCGTCCTAATGTGTCGTCTTACTGCGTCATTATACCTGTCGTCCTGATGTGTCGTCTGACTGCGTCATTATACCTGTCGTCCTGATGTGTAATCTTACTGCGTCATTATACCTGTCGTCCTGATGTGTTATCTGTCTGCGACATTATACCTGTCGTCCTAATGTGTCGTCTTACTGCGTCATTATACCTGTCGTCCTGATGTGTCGTCTGACTGCGTCATTATACCTGTCGTCTGACTACGTCATTATACCTTTCGTCCTGATGTGTCGTCCTGATATGTCGTCTGACTGCGTCATTATACCTGTCATCCTGATGTGTCATCTTACTGTGTCATTTTACCTGTGGTCCTGATGTGTCGTCTGACTGCGTCATTATACCTGTCGTCCTTATGTGTCGTCTGACTGCGTCATTGTACCTGTCGTCCTGATGTGACCTGATGTGTCCTCTGACTGCGTCATTATACCTGTCGTCCTGATGTGTCGTCTTACTGCGTCATTGTTCCTTTCGTCCTGATGTGTCGTCTGACTGCGTCATTATACCTGTCGTCCTGATGTGTAATCTGACTGCGTCATTATACCTGTTGTCCTAATGTGTCGTCTTACTGCGTCATTATACCTGTCGTCCTGATGTGTCGTATGACTAAGACATTATACCTGTCGTCCTGATGTGTCGTCTTATTGCGTCATTATACCTGTCGTCCTGATGTGTAATCTGACTGCGTCATTATACCTGTCGTCCTGATGTGTCGTCTTACTGCGTCATTATACCTGTCGGCCTGATGTGTCGTCTGACTGCGTCATTATACCTGTCGTCTGACTACGTCATTATACCTGTCGTCCTGATGTGTTATCTGTCTGCGACATTATACCTGTCGTCCTAATGTGTCGTCTTACTGCGTCATTATACCTGTCGTCCTGATGTGTCGTCTGACTGCGTCATTATACCTGTCGTCTGACTACGTCATTATACCTTTCGTCCTGATGTGTCGTCCTGATGTGTCATCTTACTGTGTCATTATACCTGTCGTCCTGATGTGTCGTCTGACTGCGTCATTATACCTGTCGTTCTTATGTGTCGTCTGACTGCGTCATTGTACCTGTCGTCCTGATGTGACCTGATGTGTCGACTTACTGCGTCATTATACCTGTCGTCCTGATGTGTCGTCTGACTGCATCATTATACCTGTTGTCTGACTACGTCATTATACCTTTCGTCCTGATGTGTCGTCCTGATGTGTCGTCTAACTGCGTCATTATACCTGTCGTCCTGATGTGTCATCTTACTGTGTCATTATACCTGTCGTCCTGATGTGTCGTCTGACTGCGTCATTATACCTTTCGTCTTGATGTGTCGTCTTACTGCGTCATTATACCTGTCGTCCTGATGCGTCGTCTGATTGCGTCATTATACCTGTCGTCCTGATGTGTCGTCTGACTGTGTCATTGTACCTGTTGTCCTGATGTGTTATCTGTCTGCGTCATTATACCTGTCGTCCTGATGTGTCGTCTTACTGCATCATTATACCTGTCGTCCTGATGTGTTATCTGACTACGTCATTATACCTGTTGTCCTGATGTGTTGTCTGACTATGTCATTATACCTGTCGTCCTGATGTGTCGTCACACTATGTCATTATACCTGTCGTCCTGATGTGTCGTCTTACTGCGTTATTATACCTGTCGTCTGACTACGTCATTATACCTGTCGTCCTGATGTGTCATCTTACTGTGTCATTTTACCTGTCGTCCTGATGTGTCGCCTGACTGCGTCATTATACCTGTCGTCCTTATGTGTCGTCTGACTGCGTCATTATACCTGTCGTCCTGATGTGTCGTCTGACTGCGTCATTATACCTGTCGTCTGACTACGTCATTATACCTGTCGTCCTGATGTGTCGTCCTGATGTGTCGTCTTACTGCGTCATTATACCTGTCGTCCTGATGTGTCATCTTACTGTGTCACTATACCTGTCGTCCTGATGTGTCATCTGACTGCGTCATTATACCTGTCGTCCTGATGTGATGCCTGATGTGTCGTCTTACTGCGTCATTATACCTGTCGTCCTGATGTGTCATCTTACTGTGTCATTATACCTGTCGTCCTGATGTGTCGTCTGACCGCGTCATTATACCTGTCGTCTGACTACGTCATTATACCTTTCGTCCTGATGTGTCGTCCTGATGTGTCATCTTACTGTGTCATTATACCTGTCGTCCTGATGTGTCGTCTGACTGCGTCATTATACCTGTCGTCCTTATGTGTCGTCTGACTGCGTCATTGTACCTGTCGTCCTGATGTGACCTGATGTGTCGTCTTACTGCGTCATTATACCTGTCGTCCTGATGTGTCATCTTACTGCGTCATTATACCTGTCGTCCTGATGTGTAATCTGACTGCGTCATTATACCTGTCGTCCTAATGTGTCGTCTTACTGCGTCATTGTACCTGTCGTCCTGATGTGTCGTCTGACTGCGTCATTGTACCTGTCGTCCTGATGTGTAATCTGACTGCGTCATTATACCTGTCGTCCTGATGTGTTATCTGTCTGCGACATTATATCTGTCGTCCTAATGTGTCGTCTTACTGCGTCATTATACCTGTCGTCCTGATGTGTCGTCTGACTGCGACATTATACCTGTCGTCCTGATGTGTAATCTGACTACGTCATTATACCTGTCGTCCTGATGTGTAATCTGACTGCGTCATTATACCTGTCGCCCTCATGTGTTATCTGTCTGCTACATTATACCTGTCGTCCTAATGTGTCGTCTTACTGCGTCATTATACCTGTCGTCCTGATGTGTCGTCTGACTGCGTCATTATACCTGTCGTCCTGATGTGTAATCTTACTGCGTCATTATACCTGTCGTCCTGATGTGTTATCTGTCTGCGACATTATACCTGTCGTCCTAATGTGTCGTCTTACTGCGTCATTATACCTGTCGTCCTGATGTGTCGTCTGACTGCGTCATTATACCTGTCGTCTGACTACGTCATTATACCTTTCGTCCTGATGTGTCGTCCTGATGTGTCGTCTTACTGCGTCATTATACCTGTCATCCTGATGTGTCATCTTACTGTGTCATTTTACCTGTGGTCCTGATGTGTCGTCTGACTGCGTCATTATACCTGTCGTCCTTATGTGTCGTCTGACTGCGTCATTGTACCTGTCGTCCTGATGTGACCTGATGTGTCCTCTGACTGCGTCATTATACCTGTCGTCCTGATGTGTCGTCTTACTGCGTCATTGTTCCTGTCGTCCTGATGTGTCGTCTGACTGCGTCATTATACCTGTCGTCCTGATGTGTAATCTGACTGCGTCATTATACCTGTCGTCCTAATGTGTCGTCTTACTGCGTCATTATACCTGTCGTCCTGATGTGTCGTATGACTAAGACATTATACCTATCGTCCTGATGTGTCGTCTTATTGCGTCATTATACCTGTCGTCCTGATGTGTAATCTGACTGCGTCATTATACCTGTCGTCCTGATGTGTTATCTGTCTGCGACATTATATCTGTCGTCCTAATGTGTCGTCTTACTGCGTCATTATACCTGTCGGCCTGATGTGTCGTCTGACTGCGACATTATACCTGTCGTCCTGATGTGTAATCTGTCTGCGACATTATACCTGTCGTCCTAATGTGTCGTCTTACTGCGTCACTATACCTGTCGTCCTGATGTGTCGTCTGACTGCGTCATTATACCTGTCGTCCAGATGTATAATCTGACTGCGTCATTATACCTGTCGTCCTGATGTGTTATCTGTCTGCGACATTATACCTGTCGTCCTAATGTGTCGTCTTACTGCGTCATTATACCTGTCGTCCTGATGTGTAATCTGACTGCGTCATTATACCTGTCGCCCTCATGTGTTATCTGTCTGCGACATTATACCTGTCGTCCTAATGTGTCGTCTTACTGCGTCATTATACCTGTCGTCCTGATGTGTCGTCTGACTGCGTCATTATACCTGTCGTCCTGATGTGTAATCTTACTGCGTCATTATACCTGTCGTCCTGATGTGTTATCTGTCTGCGACATTATACCTGTCGTCCTAATGTGTCGTCTTACTGCGTCATTATACCTGTCGTCCTGATGTGTCGTCTGACTGCGTCATTATACCTGTCGTCTGACTACGTCATTATACCTTTCGTCCTGATGTGTCGTCCTGATGTGTCGTCTTACTGCGTCATTATACCTGTCATCCTGATGTGTCATCTTACTGTGTCATTTTACCTGTGGTCCTGATGTGTCGTCTGACTGCGTCATTATACCTGTCGTCCTTATGTGTCGTCTGACTGCGTCATTGTACCTGTCGTCCTGATGTGACCTGATGTGTCCTCTGACTGCGTCATTATACCTGTCATCCTGATGTGTCGTCTTACTGCGTCATTGTTCCTGTCGTCCTGATGTGTCGTCTGACTGCGTCATTATACTTGTCGTCCTAATGTGTCGTCTTACTGCGTCATTATACCTGTCGTCCTGATGTGTCGTATGACTAAGACATTATACCTATCGTCCTGATGTGTCGTCTTATTGCGTCATTATACCTGTCGTCCTGATGTGTAATCTGACTGCGTCATTATACCTGTCGTCCTGATGTGTTATCTGTCTGCGACATTATATCTGTCGTCCTAATGTGTCGTCTTATTGCGTCATTATACCTGTCGGCCTGATGTGTCGTCTGACTGCGACATTATACCTGTCGTCCTGATGTGTAATCTGTCTGCGACATTATACCTGTCGTCCTAATGTGTCGTCTTACTGCGTCATTATACCTGTCGTCCTGATGTGTCGTCTGACTGCGTCATTATACCTGTCGTCCAGATGTGTAATCTGACTGCGTCATTATACCTGTCGTCCTGATGTGTTATCTGTCTGCGACATTATACCTGTCGTCCTAATGTGTCGTCTTACTGCGTCATTATACCTGTCGTCCTGATGTGTCGTCTGACTGCGTCATTATACCTGTCGTCTGACTACGTCATTATACCTTTCGTCCTGATGTGTCGTCCTGATGTGTCATCTTACTGTGTCATTATACCTGTCGTCCTGATGTGTCGTCTGACTGCGTCATTATACCTGTCGTCCTTATGTGTCGTCTGACTGCGTCATTGTACCTGTCGTCCTGATGTGACCTGATGTGTCGTCTTACTGCGTCATTATACCTGTCGTCCTGATGTGTCGTCTTACTGCGTCATTATACCTGTCGTCCTGATGTGTCGTCTGACTGCGTCATTATACCTGTTGTCTGACTACGTCATTATACCTTTCGTCCTGATGTGTCGTCCTGATGTGTCGTCTAACTGCGTCATTATACCTGTCGTCCTGATGTGTCATCTTACTGTGTCATTATACCTGTCGTCCTGATGTGTCGTCTGACTGCGTCATTATACCTTTCGTCTTGATGTGTCGTCTTACTGCGTCATTATACCTGTCGTCCTGATGCGTCGTCTGATTGCGTCATTATACCTGTCGTCCTGATGTGTCGTCTGACTGTGTCATTGTACCTGTTGTCCTGATGTGTTATCTGTCTGCGTCATTATACCTGTCGTCCTGATGTGTCGTCTTACTGCATCATTATACCTGTCGTCCTGATGTGTTATCTGACTACGTCATTATACCTGTCGTCCTGATGTGTTGTCTGACTATGTCATTATACCTGTCGTCCTGATGTGTCGTCACACTATGTCATTATACCTGTCGTCCTGATGTGTCGTCTTACTGCGTTATTATACCTGTCGTCTGACTACGTCATTATACCTGTCGTCCTGATGTGTCATCTTACTGTGTCATTATACCTGTCGTCCTGATGTGTCGCCTGACTGCGTCATTATACCTGTCGTCCTTATGTGTCGTCTGACTGCGTCATTATACCTGTCGTCTGACTACGTCATTATACCTTTCGTCCTGATGTGTCGTCCTGATGTGTCGTCTTACTGCGTCATTATACCTGTCGTCCTGATGTGTCATCTTACTGTGTCACTATACCTGTCGTCCTGATGTGTCATCTGACTGCGTCATTATACCTGTCGTCCTGATGTGATGCCTGATGTGTCGTCTTACTGCGTCATTATACCTGTCGTCCTGATGTGTCATCTTACTGTGTCATTATACCTGTCGTCCTGATGTGTCGTCTGACTGCGTCATTATACCTGTCGTCTGACTACGTCATTATACCTTTCGTCCTGATGTGTCGTCCTGATGTGTCATCTTACTGTGTCATTATACCTGTCGTCCTGATGTGTTATCTGTCTGCGACATTATACCTGTCGTCCTAATGTGTCGTCTTACTGCGTCATTATACCTGTCGTCCTGATGTGTCGTCTGACTGCGTCATTATACCTGTCGTCTGACTACGTCATTATACCTTTCGTCCTGATGTGTCGTCCTGATGTGTCGTCTTACTGCGTCATTATACCTGTCATCCTGATGTGTCATCTTACTGTGTCATTTTACCTGTGGTCCTGATGTGTCGTCTGACTGCGTCATTATACCTGTCGTCCTTATGTGTCGTCTGACTGCGTCATTGTACCTGTCGTCCTGATGTGACCTGATGTGTCCTCTGACTGCGTCATTATACCTGTCGTCCTGATGTGTCGTCTTACTGCGTCATTGTTCCTGTCGTCCTGATGTGTCGTCTGACTGCGTCATTATACCTGTCGTCCTAATGTGTCGTCTTACTGCGTCATTATACCTGTCGTCCTGATGTGTCGTATGACTAAGACATTATACCTATCGTCCTGATGTGTCGTCTTATTGCGTCATTATACCTGTCGTCCTGATGTGTAATCTGACTGCGTCATTATACCTGTCGTCCTGATGTGTTATCTGTCTGCGACATTATATCTGTCGTCCTAATGTGTCGTCTTATTGCGTCATTATACCTGTCGGCCTGATGTGTCGTCTGACTGCGACATTATACCTGTCGTCCTGATGTGTAATCTGTCTGCGACATTATACCTGTCGTCCTAATGTGTCGTCTTACTGCGTCATTATACCTGTCGTCCTGATGTGTCGTCTGACTGCGTCATTATACCTGTCGTCCAGATGTGTAATCTGACTGCGTCATTATACCTGTCGTCCTGATGTGTTATCTGTCTGCGACATTATACCTGTCGTCCTAATGTGTCGTCTTACTGCGTCATTATACCTGTCGTCCTGATGTGTCGTCTGACTGCGTCATTATACCTGTCGTCTGACTACGTCATTATACCTTTCGTCCTGATGTGTCGTCCTGATGTGTCATCTTACTGTGTCATTATACCTGTCGTCCTGATGTGTCGTCTGACTGCGTCATTATACCTGTCGTCCTTATGTGTCGTCTGACTGCGTCATTGTACCTGTCGTCCTGATGTGACCTGATGTGTCGTCTTACTGCGTCATTATACCTGTCGTCCTGATGTGTCGTCTTACTGCGTCATTATACCTGTCGTCCTGATGTGTCGTCTGACTGCGTCATTATACCTGTTGTCTGACTACGTCATTATACCTTTCGTCCTGATGTGTCGTCCTGATGTGTCGTCTAACTGCGTCATTATACCTGTCGTCCTGATGTGTCATCTTACTGTGTCATTATACCTGTCGTCCTGATGTGTCGTCTGACTGCGTCATTATACCTTTCGTCTTGATGTGTCGTCTTACTGCGTCATTATACCTGTCGTCCTGATGCGTCGTCTGATTGCGTCATTATACCTGTCGTCCTGATGTGTCGTCTGACTGTGTCATTGTACCTGTTGTCCTGATGTGTTATCTGTCTGCGTCATTATACCTGTCGTCCTGATGTGTCGTCTTACTGCATCATTATACCTGTCGTCCTGATGTGTTATCTGACTACGTCATTATACCTGTCGTCCTGATGTGTTGTCTGACTATGTCATTATACCTGTCGTCCTGATGTGTCGTCACACTATGTCATTATACCTGTCGTCCTGATGTGTCGTCTTACTGCGTTATTATACCTGTCGTCTGACTACGTCATTATACCTGTCGTCCTGATGTGTCATCTTACTGTGTCATTATACCTGTCGTCCTGATGTGTCGCCTGACTGCGTCATTATACCTGTCGTCCTTATGTGTCGTCTGACTGCGTCATTATACCTGTCGTCTGACTACGTCATTATACCTTTCGTCCTGATGTGTCGTCCTGATGTGTCGTCTTACTGCGTCATTATACCTGTCGTCCTGATGTGTCATTTTACTGTGTCACTATACCTGTCGTCCTGATGTGTCATCTGACTGCGTCATTATACCTGTCGTCCTGATGTGATGCCTGATGTGTCGTCTTACTGCGTCATTATACCTGTCGTCCTGATGTGTCATCTTACTGTGTCATTATACCTGTCGTCCTGATGTGTCGTCTGACTGCGTCATTATACCTGTCGTCTGACTACGTCATTATACCTTTCGTCCTGATGTGTCGTCCTGATGTGTCATCTTACTGTGTCATTATACCTGTCGTCCTGATGTGTCGTCTGACTGCGTCATTATACCTGTCGTCCTTATGTGTCGTCTGACTGCGTCATTGTACCTGTCGTCCTGATGTGACCTGATGTGTCGTCTTACTGCGTCATTATACCTGTCGTCCTGATGTGTCGTCTTACTGCGTCATTATACCTGTCGTCCTGATGTGTCGTCTGACTGCGTCATTATACCTGTTGTCTGACTACGTCATTATACCTTTCGTCCTGATGTGTCGTCCTGATGTGTCGTCTAACTGCGTCATTATACCTGTCGTCCTGATGTGTCATCTTACTGTGTCATTATACCTGTCGTCCTGATGTGTCGTCTGACTGCGTCATTATACCTTTCGTCTTGATGTGTCGTCTTACTGCGTCATTATACCTGTCGTCCTGATGCGTCGTCTGATTGCGTCATTATACCTGTCGTCCTGATGTGTCGTCTGACTGTGTCATTGTACCTGTTGTCCTGATGTGTTATCTGTCTGCGTCATTATACCTGTCGTCCTGATGTGTCGTCTTACTGCATCATTATACCTGTCGTCCTGATGTGTTATCTGACTACGTCATTATACCTGTCGTCCTGATGTGTTGTCTGACTATGTCATTATACCTGTCGTCCTGATGTGTCGTCACACTATGTCATTATACCTGTCGTCCTGATGTGTCGTCTTACTGCGTTATTATACCTGTCGTCTGACTACGTCATTATACCTGTCGTCCTGATGTGTCATCTTACTGTGTCATTATACCTGTCGTCCTGATGTGTCGCCTGACTGCGTCATTATACCTGTCGTCCTTATGTGTCGTCTGACTGCGTCATTATACCTGTCGTCTGACTACGTCATTATACCTTTCGTCCTGATGTGTCGTCCTGATGTGTCGTCTTACTGCGTCATTATACCTGTCGTCCTGATGTGTCATCTTACTGTGTCACTATACCTGTCGTCCTGATGTGTCATCTGACTGCGTCATTATACCTGTCGTCCTGATGTGATGCCTGATGTGTCGTCTTACTGCGTCATTATACCTGTCGTCCTGATGTGTCATCTTACTGTGTCATTATACCTGTCGTCCTGATGTGTTGTCTGACTGCGTCATTATACCTGTCGTCTGACTACGTCATTATACCTTTCGTCCTGATGTGTCGTCCTGATGTGTCATCTTACTGTGTCATTATACCTGTCGTCCTGATGTGTCGTCTGACTGCGTCATTATACCTGTCGTCCTTATGTGTCGTCTTACTGCGTCATTGTACCTGTCGTCCTGATGTGACCTGATGTGTCGTCTTACTGCGTCATTATACCTGTCGTCCTGATGTGTCGTCTTACTGCGTCATTATACCTGTCGTCCTGATGTGTCGTCTGACTGCGTCATCATACCTGTCGTCTGACTACGTCATTATACCTTTCGTCCTGATGTGTCGTCCTGATGTGTCGTCTTACTGCGTCATTATACCTGTCGTCCTGATGTGTCATCTTACTGCGTCATTATACCTGTCGTCCTGATGTGTCGTCTGACTGCGTCATTATACCTTTCGTCTTGATGTGTCGTCTTACTGCGTCATTATACCTGTCGTCCTGATGCGTCGTCTGACTGCGTCATTATACCTGTCGTCCTGATGTGTCATCTTACTGCGTCATTATACCTGTCGTCCTGATGTGTCGTCTGACTGCGTCATTATACCTGTCGTCTGACTACGTCATTATACCTTTCGTCCTGATGTGTCGTCCTGATGTGTCATCTTACTGTGTCATTATACCTGTCGTCCTGATGTGTCATCTTACTGTGTCACTATACCTGTCGTCCTGATGTGTCATCTGACTGCGTCATTATACCTGTCGTCCTGATGTGATGCCTGATGTGTCGTCTTACTGCGTCATTATACCTGTCGTCCTGATGTGTCATCTTACTGTGTCATTATACCTGTCGTCCTGATGTGTTGTCTGACTGCGTCATTATACCTGTCGTCTGA
The DNA here is from genome assembly GCF_022749685.1 of Semicossyphus pulcher. Taxonomy (NCBI): domain Eukaryota; kingdom Metazoa; phylum Chordata; class Actinopteri; order Labriformes; family Labridae; genus Semicossyphus; species Semicossyphus pulcher. The sequence goes on from NW_027211681.1 coordinate 10,990,486, forward strand.
CTACGTCATTATACCTTTCGTCCTGATGTGTCGTCCTGATGTGTCATCTTACTGTGTCATTATACCTGTCGTCCTGATGTGTCGTCTGACTGCGTCATTATACCTGTCGTCCTTATGTGTCGTCTTACTGCGTCATTGTACCTGTCGTCCTGATGTGACCTGATGTGTCGTCTTACTGCGTCATTATACCTGTCGTCCTGATGTGTCGTCTTACTGCGTCATTATACCTGTCGTCCTGATGTGTCGTCTGACTGCGTCATCATACCTGTCGTCTGACTACGTCATTATACCTTTCGTCCTGATGTGTCGTCCTGATGTGTCGTCTTACTGCGTCATTATACCTGTCGTCCTGATGTGTCATCTTACTGCGTCATTATACCTGTCGTCCTGATGTGTCGTCTGACTGCGTCATTATACCTTTCGTCTTGATGTGTCGTCTTACTGCGTCATTATACCTGTCGTCCTGATGCGTCGTCTGACTGCGTCATTATACCTGTCGTCCTGATGTGTCATCTTACTGCGTCATTATACCTGTCGTCCTGATGTGTCGTCTGACTGCGTCATTATACCTGTCGTCTGACTACGTCATTATACCTTTCGTCCTGATGTGTCGTCCTGATGTGTCATCTTACTGTGTCATTATACCTGTCGTCCTGATGTGTCGTCTGACTGCGTCATTATACCTGTCGTCCTTATGTGTCGTCTTACTGCGTCATTGTACCTGTCGTCCTGATGTGACCTGATGTGTCGTCTTACTGCGTCATTATACCTGTCGTCCTGATGTGTCATCTTACTGTGTCATTATACCTGTCGTCCTGATGTGTCGTCTGACTGCGTCATTATACCTGTCGTCTGACTACGTCATTATACCTTTCGTCCTGATGTGTCGTCCTGATGTGTCATCTTACTGTGTCATTATACCTGTCGTCCTGATGTGTCGTCTGACTGCGTCATTATACCTGTCGTCCTTATGTGTCGTCTTACTGCGTCATTGTACCTGTCGTCCTGATGTGACCTGATGTGTCGTCTTACTGCGTCATTATACCTGTCGTCCTGATGTGTCGTCTTACTGCGTCATTATACCTGTCGTCCTGATGTGTCGTCTGACTGCGTCATCATACCTGTCGTCTGACTACGTCATTATACCTTTCGTCCTGATGTGTCGTCCTGATGTGTCGTCTTACTGCGTCATTATACCTGTCGTCCTGATGTGTCATCTTACTGCGTCATTATACCTGTCGTCCTGATGTGTCGTCTGACTGCGTCATTATACCTTTCGTCTTGATGTGTCGTCTTACTGCGTCATTATACCTGTCGTCCTGATGCGTCGTCTGACTGCGTCATTATACCTGTCGTCCTGATGTGTCATCTTACTGCGTCATTATACCTGTCGTCCTGATGTGTCGTCTGACTGCGTCATTATACCTGTCGTCTGACTACGTCATTATACCTTTCGTCCTGATGTGTCGTCCTGATGTGTCATCTTACTGTGTCATTATACCTGTCGTCCTGATGTGTCGTCTGACTGCGTCATTATACCTGTCGTCCTTATGTGTCGTCTTACTGCGTCATTGTACCTGTCGTCCTGATGTGACCTGATGTGTCGTCTTACTGCGTCATTATACCTGTCGTCCTGATGTGTCGTCTTACTGCGTCATTATACCTGTCGTCCTGATGTGTCGTCTGACTGCGTCATTATACCTGTCGTCTGACTACGTCATTATACCTTTCGTCCTGATGTGTCGTCCTGATGTGTCGTCTTACTGCGTCATTATACCTGTCGTCCTGATGTGTCATCTTACTGCGTCATTATACCTGTCGTCCTGATGTGTCGTCTGACTGCGTCATTATACCTTTCGTCTTGATGTGTCGTCTTACTGCGTCATTATACCTGTCGTCCTGATGCGTCGTCTGACTGCGTCATTATACCTGTCGTCCTGATGTGTCATCTTACTGCGTCATTGGACCTGTCGTCCTGATGTGCTGTCCTAATGTGTCGTCTGACTGCGTCATTATACCTTTCGTCTTGATGTGTCGTCTTACTGCGTCATTATACCTGTCGTCCTGATGTGTTATCTGACTACGTCATTATACCTGTCGTCCTGATGTGTCGTCTGACTATGTCATTATACCTGTCGTCCTGATGTGTCGTCACACTATGTCATTATAACTTTCGTCCTGATGTGTCATCTTACTGCGTCATTATACCTGTCGTCCTGATGTGTCGTCTTACTGCGTCATTATACCTGTTGTCCTGATGTGTCATCTTACTGCGTCATTATACCTGTCGTCCTGATGTGTCATCTGACTACATCATTATACCTGTCGTCCTGATGTGTCGTCTGACTACGTCATTATACCTGTCGTCCTGATGTGTCGTCTTACTGCATCATTATACCTGTCGTCCTGATGTGTCGTCTTACTGCGTCATTATACCTGTCGTCCTGATGTGTCGTCTGATTGCGTCATTATACCCGTCATCCTGATGTGTCGTCTTATTGCGTCATTATACCTGTCGTCCTGAATTGTCGTCTTACTGCGTCATTATACCTGTCGTCCTGATGTGTCGTCTGACTATGTCATTATACCTGTCGTCCTGATGTGTCGTCTGACTGTGTCATTGTACCTGTTGTCCTGATGTGTTATCCATCTGCGTCATTATACCTGTCGTCCTGATGTGTCGTCTGACTGCGTCATTTTACCTGTCGTCCTGATGTGATAACTGTCTGTGTCACTATACCTGTCGTCCTGATGTGTCATCTGACTGCGTCATTATACCTGTCGTCCTGATGTGTCGTCTTACTGCGTCATTATACCTGTCGTCCTGATGTGTTGTCTGACTACGTCATTATACCTGTCGTCCTGATGTGTTGTCTGACTATGTCATTTTACCTGTCGTCCTGATGTGTTGTCTGACTGCGGCATTATACCTGTCGTCCTGATGTGTCGTCTTACTGCGTCATTATACCTATCGTTCTAATGTGTCGTCTGACTGTGTCATTATACCTGTCGTCCTGATGTGTCGTCTTACTGCGTCATTGTACCTGTCGTCCTGATGTGTTATCTGTCTGCGTCATAATACCTGTCGTCCGGATGTGTCGTCTGATATAATTTCCTTCGGGATTAATACATTTCTATATTATCTTATCTTTTGCATATGTAGCCCAGTATGTCTGATCAACAATATGTAAACTATCTGGTGTACTTTCATGATAAAAGTGAGCTTTAGTGAACCATAAAAGCTGTGTCCTCAGTGTTGTAAGCTAAGAATGTTTTTGTTAAGCTATAGCTAGCAACAAAGTCCTTTCAGCTGTAGATGCTTCAAACAAAAAACCCTGGATCAATCACTGACCCAATCACTGCTGTAAACCGATTTCACTGTCATTAAAACAGGAACATTTAAAATTTGATGAGGAAAACGTAAAACGTTCTGTGTGGAAAACATGACATGGATGAAAGATTTATTGTGTGCGACAATAAAAGAAGAAAAAGACAATTATCCACACTGAAAAAAATCACATAGTGAAATACAAGAATAGTAATGAAAGAAATACATTTTTTTGGACTCGTATGAAAAACTCTATGCTACATTTTTGAGGTTCCTTAAATCTGTAGTTAACTCACTAAGAGAAACTCATGTCCGTAGGTTGAGGAAATGCCTTAAGGAATGTGACAAATTAATGAATTTCCATGCAGGGAATTTCCACATGCTGGCGGGTTATATCTTCCATCAGAGGAATGTGTAGCGTACCCCTCCCCCCTTTCATCTATACAGATCCGTCTACGAAAAACCACATTACTTCATGAATTTTGGTCAAATGACTGTGCGACCATAGATTTGGCAGATAATCTCTCAGGCTAAACTTCCAGTAAAGATTCGGTCATCTTCTTCTGTATTTTTTTCATTAGTTGAATCTCATCTCTAATTACAACATTGTTAATCAAAGTTATCCCTTTGGTTTTTTTTATTGCTTCATTTTTCTTTTACCTCTCTGAGTTTGATATATTCTCTCTGTAATTCCCAACATTTAATGTTTTTAATGCGATCTATAAATAAATTGAAATGACGTGTTTGCATGTGCAGATTTATTTCGTCTTCATGAAGTAATCGGACCAGGTGTTACCTCTCTAGACTTGAGAGAGAGCATGAGGTAAGTATATCAGGATAATTATAGGATGCTGTGTATGAATGAATGTGTGTTTGTGTTTGTGTGTGTGTGGCAGGGGTTTTTGTATGCTCATTTCTCTGTCTGTCTGCGTCTGACTGCTTGTTTAGATGTGTGCTGCGCGGGGTGTGTGTTCATGTCTTGGAATGCGTATGACTAAAGCTGCATTGTGCACTGGCTCGGTGTTGTACAGTAGTGTCTGACACACCTGTTCACACCACGTCACCTCCTGAGCTGTCTGGTTTTGGTGCTGCCCTTTTATGAGAGGACCCTCAAGACAGCTATATTTACAATATGTCTGTGTGAATCCACTGTAAGGTGATAAAGAGGTGATTAAAAAGCACATATGAGTCAAAAACCCTCCTGGTTTCTTGCATACAGTGTATTTATACATCATGGGTTTGACACTGAGTGTGTCTGTGTGCCTTAATGTGTGTGTCTGTGACCTTGTCTGCAGGAAACCCCAGAGTAATAACTCACACAGTGCAATGACAGGAGCTGCTGTGATGCCCAGTGCAGATACACCAGACCGTTCAACTGCCACCTGCCAGGCCTTTATCATCACCTCCCTGTCCTTGTGTGAAAGTGTGTGTGTGAGTGTGTTGAGTGTGGACACGCAGGGGAAGGGGTGTTCTCTGTGGCCTCTGGTTGGAGATAAAGTGAAGTTTGAAGAATTGCATTGCACGAAAGAGTAAAGTGAGTAACAGCTGGTGGAAAGCAGATGAAGTGTGTTCATACAGAAAATCATTCAGACCATGAATCATTTCGACAAAGTGAGCACATTCTTACGGCTCTGACAGCATGTGTAATGTTTATTTCCATAACAAATTATCATAGCAGATGAATGAGACATTTGGATTATACCTCCTGTAATTTAATATCTTTTTCACTGGACAATGTCTAGTCTAAAAGCAGAATGTTATGAGATTTCACTGCGAGTTTTAACTACATGATTTTTCCTTAGTTTGATCTGACCCAGTACGGCCTTCTCTCTTCCTCTCCTGCACGCTCTGCGATCCACTTTCTCATAAATCCTTCCCTTCATAATCCTCCTCCAGCCTGCTGCAAAAACCCCTGAGATGTAAAAAAGAATGGAGGCTTTGTCTAAGTTTGCTAAAGCGTTGCTTAAATCTTAAATCATCACAGCTCTCTTAAAGATAATCTTCTCACATGTCTTAAACCGCAGCTGAGCTTTCAGTACAAACACCAACATCAGAGAGAGACGCAGATTAAATCGAAAGCGCAGAGGAAAAAATCCTCTGCAGCTCGTTCAGGCTCCGCCGCCACAAATTTCAGTTTTAAGACTGCAAAACACCTCGAGAGGGAGTTGTTTGTGTGAGCTTCAAATGATTTCACACATGTTGGGATTCTCCAAACCTTTGCAAAACAGATAAGTCCACAGAAGCTGCTTTTATTGACAGTGCAGTCAGTGTTTAAGACTTTGATGTTAATCCTACCTGCAGACCCAAGAGAGGTAAACGTTTTGTCATATCTCACAGGTGCTTTATTTTTTCATTCAATTTTTTTATCACTCTGTTTTATCGCCAGATGACATCGAGCATTTAAAGTTGTAATCTCAAAGGTCTCAATTTTAGTTCTCTTTGGCGGCACCTATCGCAAGACATGGTAATTGCGGGAGCACACTTCCTACATATCCAGACAGTGTTGCATGTGTGACGTCCACGGTTGGCTCCGGTTGAAACTCTTGATTGGAAGTGTTTAGGTTTCCAGTTGTAGTCCGAGTAATATCATCTGTGGTTGTACTGTTAAACAGTCTGCGTGGAGAGCAAAAGAGGCCGATCTCAACCTGTTGTGATGCGATATTTAGCTTTTTAATAATCTCTCTATTCAGACCTCTGCATGCAAGTGCAGCTAACAATCCATTTTTAGCCGTCGTCTTTCAACTCCTACTCCATTCTCGCTTCTCAAGTTGCAAGTCGGACAATAAACGATGCAGCGCGCGCTTTGGTCAGAAGTAATTTATCGCTAACCGCTGGCTACACTGGAAGTCCCAAAAAATTGCTACGACGATAAGTGATGATGGGCTCCAAGACTGGGTCAATCTAAAAAGGAAGACTTTATGCACCAACGTTGACCTGCATACATTGTGTTTTAGCCGAGCAACACCTATGAGATGTTCCTGAGTGGGAATGTCCCCTCATCAGGCTGTCAGAAGTGATTTAACTTGAGATTTCCCAGAACCTCACACAGGATCAATTTCAGCTTAACCAAATTACAAACTAAATTTCAAACTTTATTGGTTTTCAGATCTGGCTCTGATTTCCCACAGCAACACAGTGGAGATGCCTGGAATTATATTTGTGGCACTTCATCAAGAAAACCAGAGTGACCTTAGAAATAAACAGTTTAACCAAAAACTGCTGATAGATTTAAGATTTACATCATGAGGAGAAAGGCTGCAATTTATGTGTTTGTTTGTTTTTTACAGTGTGATATAGCAGAGCCATATTAGAATGTAAATTATTTTCAGGACTGCATGTGTGTGTGAGTTCAAGAGTGAGCAGCCATGTGTGTGTTATGGACAGAGACACACAGCAACACTGGCCTACACCATGTCCTTATTGTCTCATATCAACTCTGCAAGGAAGCCCCAAGCTCCAGATAACAGCAGCACCCAGGCAGGAGACGACAGCCCCAACCAACCCCCAAACATGTGCAATACACACACATAAACCACGCACTCTCACACATGCAAAGATAACATGCCACATATAAGATCCACACACCACATCATATCCTTTGGATAAGAGAATAAACCATTACTGAGGCAACTACTACACGTTTTTGTGCACATACATTGTTGGTGGCCGTTACGTCATGCAACATTATGAAAATATAAGAGCCACACACAACATAGGTTTCCTGCCTCGTGATGTTTTGGGTCGTTTCAGTCTGCAGGCGGTGCTGATAACACTGTTTAGACTGGCTATTCTGCAGACACGTCTGTCTGAGTCATAAAAAAAAAAGTTGCTTGAGTTTTGTTTTGTTTTTTTAAATGTCTGAAGGATGGGGGTTCATTTGAGAGACAGGAGTGGAAAGGAAGAACGTGCTGGATGAAAAAGAGATACAACAATAAGGGAAGCCAGGAAAAAAGAGTCTGATACCACACTCACGCTTTTCCTGGAAGTTACAGGCAGACTTCAGCTGTAGCCAAAAATTTTAAATAATAGTCAGATAGTCGGGAGAAAACGCCTTACATGGAATGTGTTTTGCTCTTCTTGGAAGGTTTGTTAATGTTTTGTAGCAGAATTGTACGTCCTTTAAAGACAGGGAAGCAAAACATGTCATTTAAAAGTAGAAAGTCAAGAAGAGTACATCCAGAAAACTGTTTCACTGTTGGCCATTTTGGGGCCTGAGGCAGATGATTTTATCTGTTGCATGAAGTGGCAGAAATCATTAGAGACTGTGACTGGTGTTTTAAGATAGAAGCCAAATTAAACTGAATAATTATTCCAAATGTACCCACAGGGCCAGATAGACAAAAGAGACTTTGTGAAACATCAGATGCTAGCCAAAAAGGCAAAAGAGGTACCAACTTGCTTGTGTTGTTTCGAATGTCTTGATTACAGTGTGATCTCACAGTTTCGAGAGTGCGCTACTAGCTTTAGCTCATTAAGTTTTAGCTCAGCGAGCTTAACCTCAGCTAGCTTTAGCTCAGCTAGTTTTAGTTCAGCTAGCTTTAGCTCATTTAGCTTTAGCTCAGCTGGCTTAACCTCAGCTAGCTTTAGCTCAGCTAATTTTAATTCAGCTAGCTTTAGCTCATCTAGCTTTAGTTCAGCTGGCTTAACTTCAGCTAGCTTCAGCTCAGCTAGCTTTAACTCAGCTAGTTTTAGTTCAGCTAGCTTTAGCTCAGCTAGCTTCTCCATTTTGTGGGACAGAGTGGGATAAAGTTTGTGTACACCTCTGCATGCATCCATAATTGTAATGACATTAAATGAACTCTAAATGTAAAACCAGCCCACTATGCCCACAGACAGGACATTTTCTAAAGGCCAATCATTCATTTTGAAATACACTGCTGAAATAAAGACAATTTATAGCTGCAATAAAAAGTCACACTGAAATCATGTGGAGGGAAACAGAGTCCAGTTTGTCACGGAGTTAACACCTCTCAGTCCCCAGAGAGACATTGTAGTCTGTTATGGACAAAATGTTTTACAGAGGCCGGGTCTGGATCATGGCAGGTCAATTATTGTCGCTGTTACAGCCATAATTCAATAACAACACACAGAGCTCCATGAGCAACAATCACACACACGCACACACACACACAGGCAGGCAGTCAATCATTTTCATTGGACTAAACTGCAAGCAGACAAATACACATACATTTTCATGTTTTTAAAGTTAATATACAAAAAAAAATGCCCCCACTCGCTTTCTGTTTTAAATACACACAAAGGCACACACACGCACACCGTCCTCGTCCCAGTGAAAGTGATCTTTTACCTGCTGTCAGCACAGCACAGAGGGAGCCTGGAGCAGCTCTCACTCTCATGGAGACTATCAATCACTCTGCTGCCATGACAACAGGAGAAGGGTTGTGGTTGGTTCACAGTTTGGACACAACTGGGACGCAGCTTGTACAGTGTGATGCTCCAAGTTCCGGAATGTCGATGTTTCCCTGGTGACCACTGAGTGATGGACAGGCCAGATGAGAGGAAAAGGAGGGATGTGCTGTAAACCGATGATGTTACACTTAATTTGGACAAATCCCTTCAAAGGAATAGAAACAAAAATGAATTAACTTATGTCAGGCTTCCATTGTGGTCCAAAACGTAATAAAAACTCATCAATGAGCGTGACTACGATTGAAGCAGACATGTTAATCATGAGTCAATCCCACTGCTCTGCTGACCTTTATACCCACTAGACTAGAATACCAAAATAAATCAAAACTAATCCGCTGCTGAAAATAGTCCCACAAAATTCCCTATATTTCCTGTTTGAGTAACTTACTGATTACATTTCCAGGTTTTACATTCATCCTTCCTCTGTAGGAAAGAATGGGGCCGGTGGTGAAAGCAACAGATAGAGCATATAATTCAGACAGCATTGTGAGGTTTATCTTGTTTTAGGCAATTAATTCACAGTAAGAAGCACACAGAATAACAACAGCCTTATCTTTTAGCTTAAACTTAAGTTTGCAAAACAATCACAACACAATGTCCATCTAGCTGTTCTTAATGAGAACTTAAGATCTAAATTATCCCCAACAAGTGCCATGTTTACTTATCATTTAGCATTACAATTTCCAAATTCCATTTTTTTTAATTCTTTAAATGTGAGAAAATCTGACCAACATGCCCCTTTCAGTGGCCTTTTCAGCTAAATAAACATGTGTTTTTACCAAATTTAGCAACAAAAAGGCAGAATTAGAATGGACTTATGTCTTCTGTGCGTTTGGATTTGTTGACATGATTCGTTGCGCCTCCATGTCCTGCAGAGTCTTTGACCTCTCTCTGCAGCCTTCCTCTATCTGTTGTCAAAGGTCAACAGTCAGCGGTCAGCGCTGTCCGTCACAGGCCAGACGGTAGTCTCTCGCTGAAACCACTAAACCACATCCAGACTTCAACCTAAAACAAACACTAACCGCTGCCCACTGTGCTCATTTTAGTGTTGTGTGTGTGAAAAAGGTCATTAATTACAAACAACTCAACACCGCCACGACCCCCTGGGAGACTCCTAAAACATTCGTACATTTGAATGTATGACACACAGGAGAGAAAGTGTCCCAGACGCATAAACATCACAAGGGTTTGACTAAGACGCTGTAATAGTGCCAGCTCCCAGGCTGCTGTGTTTACTCACACTGATGGTGAGTTTCCCGTGTGTGTGACTGAGAAACAAGCATTCCCACACCGTCGAGGCATGAAAGGTTATAGGGGCACCTTTTTTTTTTTCCTTTAACCTGTTTCTAATTAGTTTCTCTCTGAAGTTTGTGAGTCATCTGAGAGGAGGGAGTCATGAGACGGCTTGCACAATGCTGCTCATGTGCACCACTGCAGGTATGCACATGCAACACACACAGCGCAAACATAAAGATGAAGACGCGATGATAAGATTAACCAGAATCAGTTACAGTAGTTCAGACATGTCCTGCTCTAAATTCTCTAGGGGCTCCTACCTGCATCCACAGCTAATATACTCAGCACCCCCCCCCCCCCCCCCCCCCCAGTGGCGATTGTAACGCTAAGCAAACAAAAATGTGAAATTCAGAAAAGGAAATCACTAAATTTGGGTTTGAGATAAATGTTTGCTTATTCAGACCTTGGATGCATTTTTTAAAAGCAGCTTTAAAGACAATGTTGCTGTTTGAACCATTCAAACTCCTCACTCCCTCAACACTACCCGTCTGAGCAGACCGATCCAGTAGGATGGAAAAAGTAAAAGTCAAATCAAGTGAAGCAGCTGCTGTCATTCAGCCCAGTGATCTAAAACAGATGATGATGATATGATGTATAAACAGTAAAGCCAGAAACAACTTGAAAAGAAGGAACTAAACGGTGCATGCAGACAGTGACTCAGCATGACAGACGTTTTCTTAAGTCAGTCACCAGGGAAGGGATTAAATAAAAGCATGTAGGTTATTTTTAATGCATATAATAAAAAGTGTTATTACCCCCCAATACTTTCTGACTCAGTCCCCTTATTCCTGTTTAGATGTAAACTTTATTAACAAGTCCTAGATATAGAGTTCGGTTCGAAGGGTTCGATAATTTCCTCAAACTGTTGGGAGATTGAAGATTGCCAGAACTTTCAAGAAACAGGAATTAACACTTCTGCTGAGCAAGTCATAAATACACACTTTGCTGTAGTTGGCACTTTTGTGTGATTAAAAATAAAAACAGGGCAACAGTTCAGCTCATTGGCATACAGTAATACAGGTGTTGGAAGAGAGGAAATAAGCAATCAGTCTTTGGCTGCATGCAAAGACAATATTTATTAGTACATTCATTGTAAATTCTGTTGTGATAAGTAAGGTGGGGAAAGTTTTAAAAGAAAGAAAAACAATAACAGGAGCGCTGTTGGGAGTGATTGTATTGCCCCCAAAGGAATGCTGGGAAATGTTGTGTTTTTTCATGCTTTATCCGTCTTTGAAAAACTGTGTAGTTACATGTGGGGTCCTCTAGGGAGATTAAAAATGATCTATATAACACTGCAAACGTATACAACGCTTGTTAACTGTGTATGTGTGTTCCTGGTGCATGTCTGCCTTGTTGAAGTATATGAGAGTGTGCGTGTGCGAGAGTGCGCATGTGCGTGTGTGCGTGTTATTGCACTGAATAGTCATCAGTGAGTTAGGGGAAAGGAACAGCTAGGGGCCGCTTAATAGTCCAGTCAAGTGTAACAACCTCCGCCCACCACACCTCTGCACACACACGCACCTGCAAGACATGAGGACTACAGGGTCCAATGGTATTATGTATTAAGTAATAGACTTCACAGATATACAGGTAACCTGTCCCTGGACACTAATCCTGTGCAGGTGTGTGTGAGAGAGAGTGTACGTACATAAAAGTATAACAGTGTTTCATTATGTGGATTCGGAGTATATAAAGTGTAATAATCTATCTGCCAGTTAGGGGAGTCCCAGCACTCCCTATAAAAAAGTAGATCCCTTTTTTATGTATGGAAGTAACCTCTGGCAGATCCAGGTGGAGGGTGAGCATATATCTTAAAACAAACTTTAAGAGCGGGTTTCCCCCAAGGAACAGATCATTGTGACTCACTGGGGAAAAGATTAAAAAAGAAAGTTAAATTATAGTGCTATTCCAAGCTCATCAGTCACTAAAGCCTATAAATCACATCTCCATATCAACACAATGCTCCTCTGTTGGAGATTTATTGCCCTTTAAAGAGATTATATGTTTAATATATCAGGTTTTTTTCATGATAACTTCCTTTCTCTCTAAGTGGATGCCAAGGACAGAAAACAGAGCACCTGAACACTCACCTGCCTCCAGTCATAACATATTTTCCCTCTTCACACACCACTGGTCTCACTTTTCTGCTGCCAGCCTTCATCAGATATCCCCTCCAGATTTGTGTTCCTCTACAGCACAAAAACAAGGCAGGACATGTATTTACTGTTGTGTGATACGAGTATGGAGATTCACACTGAATAGAGCCTTGTTGGAAATGTGAACTATCATGTTTTGGATCTTTGGGACTACTGGCAGACCTGCTTTCTTAAACAGAGACATAACTTTAACACCCTCAGATCGTTCAGAGCTACAACAAGGGATAAAATACAGTAGCATCAGAAGTAGTACTGTGCAACAAGTTGAGATGGAGCAATTCTGACACAAAGTAAGATGGATTAGAATAGAGTGAGTAATGAGTAAAAACTGCTATCAACACAGGAAAAAAAAAAAAGCAACATCATTGTTACTTAACACTAAAAAAACATCTTGAGACAGCAACATGAAAAGAGAACAAACCAGTACGGTCCATAAAATTCACAGCTGGAACATTTTGATGAAAGATTATGTAATGAAAAGGACTGATTATGTAGAACAGCCCCTTTCAAATGTTGACATTGTTATTATTGTTGTAGTTGCATTATCATGTAGCCTATGCAGCATGTTAGCATTTGTTGGTGGTCATTGTGAAGCCACCTTAAATGTTATTTTAGGTAGGCTAAATGCATCTTTAACAAGACATTATATCCAATAAATAAGTATATATTTTTTCAGTTAGAACTAACAACTTGCTATAGCTCTTTAGCCTACAGTATATAAACCTGTATCCTAAATTCTTTTAAATTTAGTTGACTATCAGACAACAACATTGACAGCCTGGGTAATTCAGCATGAGTAGGCCTACTCTTACTTTTAATACATTTACTACATGTTGTCTATAACGCAGTAAAATTTCGAATGGAGGGGTTTTTATTCAGTATATCTGTGGTATTGCTACCAAAGTAAAGGATCTGAGTACTTCTTCTTCTATCAAAGTACACACCGGTATTTAATATGTGTACGTGTTTGCTCCATGTGCAGTGCTTGAGGAAGCAGCGCCCTCTGCTGTCAGAGCTACACATGACAGCCGAAACGTAAGCCGGCCCGCAGTCTTTTCCTATTGGTCGATTTAGGCCATGTGACCAAAACAGAATGATGGCGGCCTCTGCTGCGGTCCGGTCGAGCATGGGGCTGACTTTGAGACTTTCTCGAGTTATACCGGATTGTAGCACATGTCCCTTCTACAGGTTAAATAGCTGTGTGGGCAGCGTGGCTAATACACAAAGAAGGAGTTCCTTTGATAACTTCAAGACGATAAATCGACACTTGCAGACGAGTATAGGTGAGTGGTGCAGCTTGCTAGCACTTTAGCCTCAGTCAGATGCTGATACTGCTCTGTGGACTATTTGTTTGCGACAAGTCTGACTAAATGGTAATAAGTTATCCTTTTATTTTACCTGAGTTTAATTTACTATTGATGCCACCAAAGCTTGGCTTGCAGTTGGTCAAATATCAGCGGTTATTAGAGTCTAAAGTTCTCTCAATGACACTTGTGTAACTTCAATCCAACAATTCAAGATTGGGTTGTGAAACTTTGTGCAACAAGTGGAACATTCACACATCCGATCCTGTCAGGAAAAGCTGATGTCATCTCTGTCATCAGAAATACTCACAGTCCTGTTATTCTTTTGTCGTAGGTCTTTACCACAGTGAGGAAGGCAGCTCCAATGCAGAAGACCCGGAGGAGGTGTAAGTATAGAAGGGGCTTTTATTATGAAATGATATAGTGCTTCAGTGGGTTATACAGTTGTTACAGACTTATTCATTAATAAATGTACTACAAGTACTACTATCAAACGTTTAAAATGCACAGTCCATGCCAGTGGAGGCTGCATTCAAACTTCTAGGAAAGATGGTCAAAAATTTTGCTCAGTCATGCTGAACTGGCTTTTTTTTTTTTTTTGCACAATGAGCAAATACTGAACATAGACAGTACCAGAGGTAGATGCTTTCTTACTCGGCATGTGTAAATATTACCTCATGTTGGATGGAGACCTCACATCAGCCCTTTATCGACACATTTTCCACTGAAATCATTAAATTGAGGAAACACATTAATGGACTTTAAAGTATAATATTTTCATCCTTGAAACAAAGTTCTCTGTTTGGGAAGGATCCATCACTTCAACAGCAGCACTGATGAGTAGCTGTAAACAGTCTGGACAGACATTTATTGTATGCTGTTTAAAAGGGTGTTTGCTCAGGCTTTCTAAAGAAGTAGTGTTAATCATGGGTAGCCAAGGTAAACGATGACATAAGAAAAACCTTGAAGAGGCACTTCCAGTGCAAAGAAATAGTTGTCAGTACTCTGTACTGATGAGTACTGGACTAATTTAAGCCTGAAGAAAGAACAATTTTTTCCTCTTCTGCGTTTCTTTTTTCACATTAAATGGGTGGAATGGTGAATGAACTGTTTTAAAACCTTGCCAGGTTTGCCTTGATATTATTATAATTTTGCCTTGATAATAAAGGTAATTTATTTTGAATGGACTGCCGTTTAGGGTGAATGTGGTGTATGTAGATCGGTCTGGCCAGAGGATCCCAGTTAAGGCCAAAGTGGGAGATAATGTCCTGTATCTGGCACACAAGCATGGAATTGAACTGGAAGGTGAGAACTTATAGATTAAGGCTGTTTTGTTAATGTTAAATTAAAGCATGGAATAAAGAAAATTACTTGTTTTTCTCAATTATTTAGGAGCGTGTGAGGCGTCACTGGCCTGCTCAACATGTCAGGTCTATGTGAGTGCGGCCCATTTTGACAGCCTGCCAGAACCTGATGAGAGGTAAATCTACAACAACAGTACATTTGAACCTCATAAATATGGGTGACAATGAAGTAGAGCGCAGTGTAAATGTTGATGGATATCTTGGTGCTTTAGGGAGGATGACATGCTGGACATGGCACCCATGCTACAGGAGAACTCGCGGCTTGGATGCCAGATCTTTCTCACCCCAGAGCTGGAGGGCATGGAGCTCACCTTGCCCAAAGTTACCAGGAACTTCTACGTGGACGGCCATGTTCCTAAACCTCACTGAGAAGAGCTGCAGATGATGAGAGTTGGAGGGTAGCACTGCGAACTAGACACCAGTTGTGCTGGTTGTGTAAAGGGGCGACAACGAAGAGATGCACGGCTAGAATAGAAAAGTCCCAAGTCCCAAGACTCTGCCAACTGACAAATTCCTCAGTTAACCAATGACAGGACCAGCCTGCAGATGAGAGTCAGACAGTATATGAATCTCACTGAAGGTGAAATTAATGGTTACTTCCAAATACAAGCATGAAGGTATAACTGATGATATATTTATTTATGTGGAGCGTTCTCAGGCCAGCATTGACAATATTCAATCTCACAAGTTGCTCTTCTTAAAACAAACAATTCAACAGACATTGTGTTCGTTTAAGACATCGCCGAGCAAGTTTTAACTAAGTTAATCTGTGTGCCGTTTAATGGAACATTCCTTGTTACTGCTCATATACGCACAAGTATCACAAGATGACATTCTTAAGCCATTTCTGCCGGTCCATCATTGTCACCCTGATTCACTTGTCAGATATTGTATGCATAGCATCAACTTCCACTTTCAGTACCATGTTCATTTGTAGATGTTGTGATGGCTAATCATTAAGTACCAGCTGACTATAGTTGTCCTAAAGTCTCAAACCTCATAGTGAAGCCAGAAACACAGATGAAGCAGCCATATATTACAATGAAGTGTATTTGAAAAACTTAAGCATAATAAAATGCATTTAGATTGTTGAAACTGACATTTCACTATGAACATTTCAAAATACGGTCAGGTGAGTTGTATCGGAGGGAAATACATTTTTGAGCACTTCCTCTCTGGTACCAGTGATAAAGGCTTGATTAGTTGATTTGGTTCAGGTGTGCCTTGATCCAGATCAGGTGGAGATGATTCTGTTTTGAAGCTGGTGGGCTTTATGTTAATGTGATAAGTTTACCACAAACTACTTTTTACTTGTTATGTCTACTGTACTTGTCCCACTTACGCACAAATGTAAGTCAGTCGTGTTATGTATTAGAAATGATAAAAATTTAAAGTTGTGCAATAAAATCAATTTTAAGTTATTTTTGAACACCTCACCTTATTTTCAGTTATTACAAACATTTACTGCAAGGACGGAAATTCAAGTTTCCATTTCTGTCGTAAAACTATAAACTAACCAAAGCTTCACTCTATAATTTGCAGGCGGTTGTTGGTCAAATTTCCACTTTACTTTGCAAATATTTAAGCATGCATGTGTTGTCACAAAAAAGGGGCTTGCGAGCAGCTACCAAGTAAAGCTGGAATTCGGTGTGGGCGGAACTTTTATTCCCTAGCAGGCGTAATCTAGCAAACCTAAAACACCCGCGCAGCTACTCCTGGTCCAGAGCACGCCCCGTTCATAACAACCAGCTTGATCGGTTTTGAGTTCCCAGAAAGTTGGCACACTTAATCGTTTTGTACATGATCGATTTGGAGATCAAAGGTGAGCATCAACAGTATTGCGCAGCGATGGAAGATTAACTGGGTTTGACGTTGACCACATTTTGAACTGTCCATGCCGATCCAAATGATTAAGTAGTGGTTAGCCTCAGGGGCCATGACAGGTCAAATATTGACCAAAACAAACTTGTTTAACTTACTAGTTTGCGACCACAGGGCCTGTTGTAAAATCTCGGTAAATGGATCCAAATTTAATTCATTGGAACAGATTGCCTGCACTGCGGTCTCGGAGATCTACACCAAATTAAACGCTAACAATGTGCTTCAGAATACCCATAAGAGCTTATAAATGAAATGTAAAAAAACGTACACCAAATTCCATATAGCTATTGGTGTTTTATTTGTTTTGAGTGGTCCAAAACATTTAGGCCTAAATGGAATCATAGCTGGCTGATGTAAATATAGAATAAATGTAAAAGTACACACATTTTCTGTCATAATTTCATAACTTTTAGTATTTGTATTGCGTCAATTTCCGTTCGAGCTGTTTCTGCGCTCGCGACGGTCAAACTTAGACAACCGCGAAAATCGACATTCTAGAACAATATTGCTACATTTTGCGTTCTGGAACTCATTTAAACCACACTGAGAGCTCGACATTTTGTTACACTTCTTCCGGTGAGTTGAAAAAGTTAAATTTTGATAAAATACGCCTCGTTCTTGAAACAGGCGACTTCCTGTCACATCTATTTTCTAGGAAAATGACAGCTTGCAGTGTTAGGCTGTTAAATACCAAAACAACGACACTGGGTGTTTCTTGTTAGCCCATGAAGGCTATGTTAATGTGATGCCCAATTAAACAAGTTGACAAAAATTTGTGATGTTTTTTAATAGTCCTCCATCACTGTTGCTGTTGCCCACAGTTTGGAGACAAAAATATTAACACCAGGATATTTCGGGGTTATCTAGCTACACTAGTAGCTTAATAGCTCACTTTTGTAAATGTACATATAGCTATATAGCTCAAAGTTGTTTGTGTGTTTGAAAAGGCACAATGCTTCGAATAGCACATCCCAACCTTTTTAACTAGTGACCCCTTCATATGAAGAAATATTTACTCTTCACTTTTTGTCACAGGGTGCAACGTATTAGCTGTGAGCAGTTTATTTGAATAGTAGTTTTTTTCTTCATTAGATTGTCTAATTTGAAAAACATGCCGTAGTATATAAATATAAAAACAGAGAAACGTCTGAAATTCAAACAAAACATAACTTTGTGTAACAAGATTCTGCCTGTATGATTTTCTGCCCTGGCAATGAACTTGTTGAAGGGGGCATGACCCCCGGGTAAGAAACTAGTCATCTTAAACCTGTGCTTGTTTGTGTTTATGATTTAGACACTGTCTCAACATGAGCACAGGGCCACAAGCTGCCTTCATCCAGGGACACCAGAGCACAATGGAACAAGATACCTCCCACTCAGCACTCCTCTACCTTTTCCAAGAAGTTTCTAAGCTAGCATCCCCCATCCACAACAGTGTCCTGGACACACATTCAACTTCCACATGGCTAAATGAGACTTCTAGACAAGGTCCTTTTATAGTTAAAAACGAAGAGGATGCACAGTCAATTAAAATCTCCAATACTTCCTGCCAGCACAGTTTGTCTTGTTTGTCCCCTTATAATCAGATGAAAAAAGTGAAGCGAGAGAGTCACAGCAGCAAGGACACTGATTTGGTTGAGCCACATCCTGGATGTAACAGCCCCTGGAAAGTACTGAGTCTGATAAACCTGCAGTGTGAGAGGCTTCTGCATCACAGTGATGTAGAGGAGACGGACCAAAGTTCAGTATCATCTGCCACTAAATTAAGTGATTCAATAGACAATGCATTGACTACAATAGCAGAGGAAACTGATCAGGTAGGTAAATCTCACTATGAGAGACAAATAAACTCAGCCGGTGTCAGTCCTGGGAAAGACGTGAGAGGGGTCTGCAGCGAAGGAGCTGATGGATGTAAACCACAGTGCTGTGTGAAGGACTCCCAGGAGGGATTTTGCAGTCAGTCACCGGCTCCTGAGAGAACAGATACTGTTGGACCAGAGCTGGTCGAGGAAAATGCATTAGCTTCTTCTCAACCACAACACAGAGACAAAACTGAGGTCAAGTTAAGTGTAAACAGACAATTTGGGAGGAACCAGGATTGTAAAGATTGTTTCTCCTCTGAACCGGATATTATGAACTTTCCTTTCTGTGAAAATGCTTCTGTTGCCACCCTGCTGACTTCTAATTCAAATGAAGAAACAAGTACAGATCTGTTAAAGCCAGCTCCAACACTAGACCACAATGCTAACCTTGTTTTTACTACAGAGCCCCCCAGTGACTCCCAGCTGACCCCTCTAAGCTCTGTCCTGCCTTCCTCACAATCAGCATCCTTCTTATTGAGCACATTTAAGAATTATCACCTGCTCTCAAACAAAGATGACAAAATCACAGCACCTAAACCAGAAAGCACTTGTGCTCCCATAGAGGAAACATCTAAACTCGAAGCCAGGGCAGTGCAAGAGGAGGACATTGCTGCTCCGTGTGCACAGCAGTGGAGAACCAAGACACCTAGAAAACAACCTAATCCAAGCCGCAGTGCTGATATCAAAGACCCAGACTTTCAGGGCGTGACGTTCAGGATGGACACGGAGCTGGACGACAGTAAGGCACAGAGTCGGCTCCTCATAACTTCAAAGTACAGGTAGAGGCAGATTTCTTATATTTTTGCATGGGATTAATAAACATATAGTAAGTAAATTTGACTCATGTTATTAGTGTCTGCTTCTTGTCTTCCCATCACAGCAGGGAGCTCTGCAAGAGTGTGAGAAAACCCAGGCTGAGGACTCGGACAGACCCGAAATCCCTGAAAACTAGCAGCTCGGATGAGGAGAGTGACCCAACAACCAGTGTTTCTAGTGAGTAACATTTGAGTACCTGAAGTATTCAGTGAATTGATTTAAAATCATTATTTTATTGATAAAATGTATATCAATCATATAAAGTCAGGTCAATTTTAATTACAATATAGGGTCCGAAATCACAAGCTTTTCTTGAGAGCTGTAGAGTCAGTTTAAAATGGAACAGACTCTATTCTAAGCCCTTGATTAAGATATGAAAAATACATCAGATAACAAACAAAACACCTTTAACATGGAAATAAAAGGACGTTCTTGGAAATGCAAATAAAGTACCTTAATACAAATTACCTTAAACATTGTAGAAGTTCAAATATAAGTGCTGTGTTAAAAATAAATGCATCAGAGGCATAAGAGTATAGTTGAGATAATGGTGTCATGGGATTTATGTTCAATCATGAAAAGCCCATTTTCCCCACTAGAGGGCCCCACCACATCAACAAATGTACATTGACGGCATCTCCAGGACAGGTGGTGTACATCTGATGAGTATAAAGAGGAAGACTGTTGTTTAAAAGTCCTTAGGTCGAATGGGAAATAAGTAAGTTTCTTAAAACAAATAAATTGGAATGTAGATTTCAACATGTAATTCTTTCCCTTAGCTGAACACGCAGAGCTTTGTCTCACTGCACTTCAAGTAGCATTTTAATTGACAAACCTTTACAGTTCTGAATTTGTGTACATTTCATTGCTCAGAAAGGAACATGTTTGAATCTTTAATATTTAGAGACTAAACAACCAAAACTAATTTCTGTCACACGATCCAAAAATTCTTCTATCAATGACTAAGTGAAAAATGCTACACAGACAAACTTCCACACACAGCATGCATAAGAATGTTTGTCTTTTAACACAATTCATATAATTGTGTTCAGTCAGTTATTTTTTTGCCATTTACAATATTTTGAATCAGCGATCAACATCAAAAACATACAACACTACACACACAATACTGTTTTCATGCCATGTTATATTGTTCGTATTGCCAAAAACTCCACAATTTTGAGTTTCAAAGGTTCTTCCTTTATGTAGAAACATTTGCTTACAAAGAAGCTTTTATGAACACTCCAGAATGAACAAAGACATGTTTCCTTTTGTTTCACAAGAGGGTAAAGTGTGTGCATCATGCTGCACCAGGAAGACCCCCATGTGGAGGGACGCAGAGGATGGGACCCCACTCTGCAATGCTTGTGGAATAAGGTAGGTCACATTAACACTGCTGGCTGTGGATTAAAGAACATATACATGAAGCTGTGTTTCAGAAATAGATGAGTTCCCCAGAGTTTGATTTTCTTTATAGGTTGTCTCATTGAGGTGCACAATGACATGTACGGTGAAATCTGGAATGTAAGTCGCAGTCTGTTTTTGGGTTATCCCAGAGAGAAAAGGTTTTTTTATAGCTTTTTCTTATTAGAAAAGTGTTATTTCAACACTATTTCAATTTATTTTCATATAAAATACATTCAAAACACACGAATCACACATAGCTAGTGGAAGCTGGCAGCCTACGGTAACGCTGATTGTTGTGAGGGTGGCAGCTGCACTAGCGATCATGGCGGTGCATGTCCGTGACGAAGCGTTAGCAACAATCAAGTTAGTTTAACTCCCTTAAAACAGCGAGGAAAACGACACTGCAGCATATTGTAAATAGGAGACGTTGTAGCGGCTTGGACCCAGAAACAGTTTAATACAGAGACCACCACTCAACAACTGGATAGCGCCATCGTCTGGGTAAAATACCGTTACACAATAACATACATCTCTGCCTTTTATACTGGTACATTGGTCGCACCAGTATATAGGACGCAGCCCACTTTTTAGATGAATAAAGTATCAGGCTGCATTTTGCTGTATTTAATTTAATCAGGAGATAGTTGTTGGATTACCCGTCATAATTTCTGAATTTTTGTCTACCAACTTTTGTCAATAATGTCTTTCCTATAGATTAGGATCAACTCTTGGTTTCACAGCTGCTGTTGGAATTGACAAAAATAACTTGCAGATGTATACTCATAAATAAAATGATTTATTTAGTGTACTGACAGAAGCCTAAAAACATGCAAATATAAAGGTACAGCTTACACAGAAGTACATACTGCACCTTTGCAACAATGAATCTGAGAAGGACTGCTTTCTCTTTATAAACTCAGCCTGCAGAAATAACACAAAGGGAATAATGATATGCGGAATTAGGGTTCATCTTAGATTGGGAATCCTTAACAGGGAGTTATTAAATCTACAACTTTCAAGAATACTGGAAAAAACAATTTAATCAACTCTTCTGTCTTGACTTGTGCAGGTATAAGAAGTACAGAGTGCGCTGTGTCAGCTGTTGGCATATACCCAGGAAAGAGGGCAACTCCAACTCATGCTGCCTCAAGTGTGGAAACTTTGTGAAGCTGACCTCATCCTCTCAGCGGAAACACACCACCTAGGGAACAGACACAGAGCAAAGGTTTTTATGTCCACCTGTGACAGAGCTCCACACACACACACACACACACACACACACACACACACACAGTTGTACACAACAGTTCAATTCTAATGTCACTGAAGTCCCAGTTTGAAAGCACGGATGAGCAGCAGCAGCTTCTCACATCGTACTTGACGAAGAGAGTTTAAATAATCGTCAGTGCTCTCTGGCTGCTCTCAATGAAAATACACTTCAATCTTTACTGCACTGATACTGTTTAGTGCTGCCTGCTAACCTGTATGAAGCATGTGTGGTAGAGCTTTAACAGGTGATCACTTTTCTGAAACTTTTTAGCAAAGCTAAAATTCAGTCTCACCTTAGCATGGCATACTGAAGGGCTACAAAAAGAAGTATGCACACTCTCATTGTTCATCAGACATCTTCTTGTTTAAACAGTCTGCAGTGCCAGATGGATGTGAAGGAAAGCTATTTATGTCCAGGACCTAAAACGACAACCTGAGCTCAGCGCTGCGTTCACCGTTATTTAGAGTAACAATTTACTTCTGTTGACCTTGACAGCATGGCTGTCTGCTCAGTTCAGTAGATACACATTAAGTTGCAAAAGTTTAATTAAGTTATTTATTTAGTTGTTTTTGTCAGTGTTGTTTTGATGTGTTTTCTTTTCTTGTTCATCTGGGGTGTTGTTGGTTTAATCGGTGCACTGATCTCTTTAGCAGATGTGTGTGTTTTGCATGGGTTTGATCTGTATTAAATTCTGTGTAAATCATCTGATTCCTTCTTAGTTGTTTTTAATTACTTAACTAAGACCTTCACTTGATATAGAGCCTCGATTAAAAAACGCAATAACTACAAAATGGTTTCAGAGCTGTACACATATCACATTAATCTGTGTGGAGAGCTACAGGAGGGAAGAATGGTTCATTAATGAGACTTCCCACAGTTTCCTCGGCCCACCCTGCAGCGTGGGCCCGTTTGCCAAGTGGGTGGCCTCACACGAATTGATACAGTGCAGCTATTATTTCAAAACGGATTACGTCTTCCTCTTATTTGAAACAGCCAGAAAGAGAGATTTGCCTCTCTCACCGTGAGCCAAACCATCCGGCAACGACGAACAGCAAAGGAAATGAGCGCTGTGTGAGCCAGGAACATAAAAGACAGAAATGAGCTCAATAAAGTTACTGAGCTCGCTTCATTTTTACATTTTTCAGTCCAAGAGAGTCTCACCTGCTTTGGTCATTGAAACATTAACTGCAAACGTAATGCACAGAAATGGCGAGTGACTACATTTACTCAGCCGTGTACTTCAGTGCACTTTGTTGGTACTCTGAGTATTGTCGTACTTCGTCTCTTTTCCAGAACATTTCACAGGCAAACATTGTACAGAGTTGAACTACTTTTTGTGTTGCTGTGTTTTGTTTTTCTTATCAAACACATGCTCAGCTTGTAAAATGTGATTAATTGCTGTAGATTAACCCCACCCAGTTTATATAGCACTGTAAAGGAGATAAACATAGCTCCACATTGACCCATTTAACAGCTGATCACAAGGTCTTTACTTATCTAATAGTAGTCTAATGTTATGATGTTTTACAGTTTCCTACTGATATTTATACCAAAGTAAAGGATCTGGATACTTTTAAAATGTTTTCTGTTTACAGTAATAATAAAAACACAAATCAACATCAAATCAACTGAAAAAATAAATGCAACATATATGTAAAATGCAAAACAACTTCCCCTGGGTATTTGAAATCCATTGGGCAGTATTGCTGTTGCCCTTATTATAGATTTAAGAGCCTTTCTTTTCGAGCTCATTGCTTCAGGTTTCAGTTGTTCTGATGGAGACAGGCTGTGTGCAGGAGAAGGAGGAGAAAGTTTAGACTGGGAGGCAAAAGGTTTAAAGATGAAGTCAGATGCGGTTTTTTTTGTGAATGAAAGAGGAGAAGGGGGTCTGGCCCTGCGCTGTCCCGGACAGGCGAGATTAGCGCCTGCTGGGGATCGGACACTTTGGACCATGACCCTGGACAGCGAACTGATGGACGAGCCGGACATCGACGTGGAGGGACAGACGGAGTTTGTTGAGGAGGAGAAGAATATAGATGTCTCAGCGTTTAAGAACAATGCAGACTTGGAGCAAAGCGCTTCATCCTTTCCTTCTGCAGACCGGGATGGGGGAGACTTTGCAGTCCGGTTACAGGACGGGCCAGGCAGCAGAACGTCCTCCGTGAAGCCCCCGTACTCTTATATCGCTCTCATCACCATGGCCATCCTCCAAAGCCCGAAAAAGAGACTCACCCTCAGTGAGATCTGTGATTTTATCTGCCAGCGCTTTGCGTATTATCGGGAGAAGTTCCCCGCGTGGCAAAACTCCATCCGCCACAACTTGTCTTTAAACGACTGCTTTGTCAAAATGCCCCGCGAGCCTGGGAATCCTGGCAAAGGGAATTATTGGACACTGGACCCTATGTCGGCCGATATGTTTGAAAACGGGAGTTTTCTCCGGCGGAGGAAACGCTTCAAGAGGCAGCATTTTTATTTGGGAGCGTTAAAGGAGTCCATGGCGCAGGAGCGCAGCCTGATGCCCGTGTGTCCCCTCCTCGGAGCGCACAGGGTGGGTTCGTGTCTCCAGGGTTCTGATTTGTACCACGACCCAGGCATAAGAAGTCGTTTAAACCCTCACAGTAGTCCCACTATGACACCTGTGCGCAGCATCATCCCCGCACTCTCCTCGCTCCTCTCAAAGACTTTCCCATCCTGTCTAACGTTTGAACATTTGGAGCCGGGACGCTGCGCCGCTGTGCCATCCATCGCTCCAAGCTCGTCGTTCCTGCCTCCTGTCTCTCTGCGCGGAATGATACCAAACTACCCTGTTTCTCATATGTCCAGTTTCCCCTCTGGGATCATTAAAGTCTCGTCTTATTCAATTTAACGACATGACGCCCGCGCGTCTCTTCGGAGAATAAACTCATGGCGTAAAACATCAACATTTTTTTAACGAAGGCCTCAGCCTGCGAACAGGCCTCCACATTCAGTTCTTTCTTTTTTTATAAGGAAATGTTTTTTTGAAAAACTGATATTTGCCAATTTTTAGATATGTTTGAAATAAAACGTGATGAAATTGACACCGTCTGTGCAATTTGCATTAAATATCACAGGTTTATAATAACCATAGGCACATTAAATAGCAGCTACATCTTGACGTTTGATTTTAATTTGTGCGAATTTACGTTCACGAGAGATAAATAAATATATTTGATATTCTTAAGGTAATTTCGCTCAACAAATAAAAACAACAATAATAGGCTAATAGTTTAATTAATGATAAGAACTTTGAGATAAAAGCCTCAATTTATAATGCAGCTCTATCTTAGTGCATCAAAAGTAGCCTATAATATGCCGACATGTGAAATAACTGAACATTTTTGCGCAACTATCGATGCGCCTGCGTTTGACTTAACAACGAATTAATATTGTTGTAATTTGACGAAATCGTTTGTTTAGTTGCTGATGACGATTTCAGTTTGTTTGAGGGGATTTTATCACATTAAGTCACAAAGGATCAGCACGTGCACATTTTCTTTCTCCTTCCCTGTTTATTGATTTTCCCCGAGTGTGTGTGTGTGTGTGTGTGTGTGTGTGTGTGTGTGTGTGTGTGTGGGTGTGTGTGCGTGTGTGTGTGTGTGTGTGTGTGTGTTTGAAAGAGGGCCTGCATGCATCCCTTACGTCAGCCTGCGCAGTCTAAATAATGAACGTAGCATTTTCACCATGAATATAAACCCTGCTCACCTGGCTTCGGGCATTATTACCAGCTCAGACTGTGCCGCTGCTTTCACCGGATGCACTCTCTGCTGTTTGGTATATGTGGAAACATTAACGGCACGAGTGCGCGTGCTGTTAGAAACATTTCAGTTCGTTTGGTTAAAGTAACAATACCACAGATGAAAAACACAATTATAATATTATTATAACAGTAAATGTTGAGATGTATGAACAGTAAAATATATTGACAAAATAATGGTAAATCATTGTGAGTGATGCATTTAAGTTTTTTCTCACAATTGTAATGTTACAGCTTAAAAAATAGTTTATTCTATTAATGCAAAAAGGTCATCATGTGTTTTTTCTTCTTCTAAAATTGCATTAGCTGTTTGTGAAGTCATCAGATGACTGAAGGACTCCATCATTAGGCTGAAGTTGCTGGACTTATATTTAATTCGTGTTACATATTTGTATCTGTGTGTTTGGATGTGTGAAGCAGTTGTAACAGTCATTTAAACTGTAGGAGTATGGACACAGGTAAAACAGAAATAGGACCATCATAGGTTAATGACACATTGGAGCAAATAGTGAGCTGCTTTAATGTGATGAGGAGGAACACCAAACTTTAGGCCTAAACGGAATATCTAATAGACACGCAATTCCTCCTATAACTCTCAGCTGAAAGGTTTAACATTTTATTCAAAGAATTTATAATTTAGGCATTTATAAGATGTTTTAAATGTTTTTATGGTTTAAGTCATTCGGTTGAATTTACAGTACAGGCTCAAGAAGGACATAGGAGCAGTTTTGGCACTGTGGTTCCTTTTATTCCCTCCAGGAGAGCGCTGTGTAAACACGAGGAGGAAATCTCTCCCAGGAAGTAGCTGCTGGTATTCGTGCGATGCGGCTCATAGAAAGTCTTCTGCTGTCTGTAAACAGCTGCCTGAATAATAACCCCCCAGGGAGCTTTTCCCCGCACGTTCACTCATATTTCACTTTTATTCTATTCCTCTGTGACAGGAAGTAATGATGGAGTGTGTATATTTGAAGAGAAAGGGACCCCTCTCCAATCTCTAAATCCTGATGACAGCGGTATAAAACGGCAGAGACATCAAAGAACTCCACATGTAGCAGGAGAAGAGAGACTTTAATGAAAGAGTGGATTGGCATGGAAACAATATGGAGGTCCATATGATGACAAAAAAATCATTAATATTTCACTTACATCTGCATTTATTTGAATCAAAACCAACTTATTAAATGTTTTGTTTTTCTTTGACTGATTCAAATGAGCTTTAAAACCACAGCCAAAGAAAGTGAATGCAACATTTGGAAACAAGGCGGAGAAGGAATGACAGAAGAACATCAGAACATATGCTTCATAGGTCCTCGGCTGTCTTTCAGAGGTGAGGACGTGCGTTCAAGCCAAAAAAATGTGTCCAGTAATAGTCGAGGCTTAGAAATAAAAACCACAACAAAGGCAGAAAATGAGAAGCTTGCAGAAATAGTTCGATCTTCTCCAGCTGTTTTTAGCAAACAAACAAGCGGACCAAGAGAGCCAGAGACATGACGTACTGAGCTCACCCTCATCCACCCAAAAACTCATCACATACATTTGAGAATTTGTCTGCGTGTTCGTGAGTGTTTGGGTTTTGCTCATTTGTACCAGTTGATACAATATGAGCAAGAGGCATGCTAGCTGCCCTGTGAGGCTGTACTAAGGCCTTGCTAAGGCATAGTGGTGCTATGAGCTTAATGCTATACAGCGTGATGAGTGAGTTAGTTAATGAGTTATTTAGTTTATTTCATCGTGTCATGCACAGAAAGGTGCCCAGCCCACATGGGCTTACAAGACCCTACAAACAAAACAAACGAGCAACGATAGAATGAGAACAAAAGAAGTTACATCTCCAAACATGTCAAATAAAGTATGAAAAACAATCATTTTCCTTACATTATAACTTCAGCACTACTTATGTTAAGACTTTTACTTGATCAAACATACAGTGTCCTACTACGCTGCTGAAAAGCATTTAACACAAACTCAGCCAACTGAAATACTTTATGTCAGAAGACGTAGTAGGTATTGACATTCTTACAATAACAATGCTAAGTCAGGCAAGTATTTAACAAAGGTAATGCTTGTTCATTGTCTTAGATTAGCGTGTTAGCATGCTAGCATTTGCTAATAAGCTTCAATAGGTACAGCAGAGGCTGAATAGAATTTTATCAGCTGTGAAACATTTATGTCATAACTCAAAATGGACTTAAAACCTGACGAAGAAATCAGAGCTTCTTTAAACGACCACAAACAAAACGACTGCTAAGTACTACATTTATATGTGGTGCTGGTACGAGGAAATAACTACTAGAAAAGATCCCTCATGAGGTATGGTGCTAAAGGTAACCTGACGGTCCGTAAGTAAAAAGTAACTGTAACATGGCTATCTTTTGTTTCTTCGTCTCTTGGGCAACCAGCAGAAAATCCCTTGGACTATTTACCCACTTACTGCTTCAGGACATGTAGCCCTCTGTACAAATATCAACAACTAATTAATAATTAAAATGCAGACTCACTTTTACTGTTGAGCTGTTACAGAAGAGAAATCTGTGACACCTTATCATTTGAATGATCCTTTAATGTTTTTACAAACATGTCTAATAATGCCTTCATACAAGATTACTTAAGAGTCAAAGTTGTTAAAAACAGGAAGAGGAAACCATTGTGACTGTAAAACTATTATATGGCATCAATCATTTCTTATAAACAAAATGTATTTGTCACATACACATTTGTCAAGAAGAATTTAGTAACAGGAGATGGCAGGGTAGCTTCAGGCATCTTAGTAGAGCCGTCTTCAAACAGCCATAAAATAAGGCTTCACATTACATGCTCTCCGATTCCCTTCTTGACGTCATTGTAGCTAAAAACTACAGATGCTATCTGCTCAGTTATTTTCTTCTCACCACACTCCATCAGACAAACAAACATTCCGTCACCGATGTAAGCCAGGTCTGAGTAAGCACTGGGCCCAGGGTTAATGATCCAGGGTTCAGTCCAACTTTTTGGATCACTTGGGGATGTATTCAAATACACCCCTAAATGGGTCTGTTTGGACTTGTCGCTTGGGTGGGTGAAGAGCAGCCACTTTGGTTTCTTGCTCGGGTCATCAACTGCCTGAGGCTTTCCACTTTGAGCTGGAAAAGACACCACACTTCCCTGACAGCCTTTACCTGTTTCAACAAGCTTTTTGACATTGCTTGGACTCAAAATTAATTCCATGTGACAACTGAAAGCTTCCACTCGAAACCCCCCCTTAGTACGGGCATTGCAGTAGATGTTGCTTTTTTCAGCATCATCAAAAAATTCTGCCATTAAACACTCAATTGACTCATTTTCAAGCATTTTGCTAAACTGCCATTTTTCACCTGAAGCCTCTCTATAGAGGGAAAGCGCACGTGGAGTCACATTAGAACATTGACTGTTTGAGCTGCAGGAGGAAGCATAAGCATACATTGGAACAATCAATCTACCATCATCTGTCTGAAGACCATGGCCCGGCCCAACGGCAAATGTGGCCCAGCTCTGGATTTCCTTCAGTTCGGCAGTCAGATCAGTGACTGCACTCCAACTTTGGCCGCCATCATTAGTTGTGATGTAGCAGAGACGGGCTTTGTTGCAGTTGTGCTCTATCTGCCACTGCTCTGAGACAGTGCCTTCAACACAGATGAAGAAGAGGAACAGTGTTTTGCTTGTTTTCTCATACACCGGGCAGGGGTTCATGGGACGGTATCCTTCAAGATGTGCCTCCTTTACCAGTTTGAGTTTGGACCACTAGAAGAGACATTATTCAGAGATGTGTAAATAAGACAAAGCAGCCTGGTGTGGTTAAAGGTAATTCTGCCAGGAAACAATCACTTTAAAAGTTTACCTCAATTTTCTTCGAGTCCTTCTTCAGTTTTCCTGTTTTCATAACCAGGTGTTTTGTGCTGCTGTCGTCTGAAGACTTCCTCTCCTCCGCAAAAGCGAAAAAAGTTTCACTCTCTTTCTCATAGAGAAGAGCTGGAATCCTGTAAAACCAATTACCATCATATTTAAAGACAGTTTGGTTCTGTGGTTGAACACTACTTGAAGATGTGCATTCCATGCTCGGTGTAAAGTTATCATAGAATAGGTAAGGAAGAAAGAGTTGCAGTGTGTGTGCCTGAAATGATTAAAGAGTGTTTCCTCAGGCTTTTATAAGACCGGGTGTTGCAGTTGGCAAATAAGGGAGGGAGTCATTGTTCATTTCCTAAGAAGTGGGTCGTTTAAGAAAACAAAGGTACTATGGGCGTTGATTTCAACAGTTCCTCATTGTGTCCACTTCCTGACTAGATCAGAACTGAAACAAGTGTAGTTTATTATTTAACCAGGACGTCAGTTCCCTGTTCATTCAGCTATTTCCTGTTTTGATTTATATGAGTCACTGTTGTGTTCCATTGAAAACAGTAGGCAGTTTTTATGCTTTATTAATCGCCACAAGTTTTGGATCAAAACAATGACAAACACAGGAACTAATCATATACAGCTTATACATGCTTTTAAGCATGCAAAATGTATTTGTAAAATCAGAGAACCAATAAAAAACCTCTTATAACATGATAATTGTTGACTAAAAGCTTTCTTGATTCTTCACACTTGATAAACTTCATAAAAAGTGTCAGTAAAGCACCTTTTGAATGACAAATATTTAATGTATGTATGTAAATATCTTGTTTGATTCAGTGTAAATCATTAGAACTTTATTACTTATTCAGCAGCTGTAAATATGATTTCAGTACAACATAATTCCTTTTGTTACACGCCAGGTTTCTTTGAAGTCTCATATGAGTGCACAGAATGTTGTTTGTGGTATTGCCATTGAGAAAGGTGTCATGTAAGAGTAATAGATTATTACTCTCCAATGCCCTGCTTGACTTCATTGTAGCTGAAAATCTTGTAGGCTATCCGCTCAGTTATTTCCTTCACACCACACTCCATCAGACAAACAAACCATCCGTCACCGATATAAGCCAGGTCTGAGTAAGCACTGGGCCCGTGGTTAATGATCCAGGGTTTGCTCCAACTGTTTGGATCACTTGGAAGTTTATTCAAATACACCCCTAAATCGGTCCGTTCGGACTTGTCGCTCGGGTGGGTGAAGAGCAGCCACTTTGGTTTCTTGCTCAGGTCATCATCTGCTTGACGCTCGTCACTTTGAGCTGGAAAAGACACCACACTTCCCTGACAGCCTCCACCTGTTTCAACAAGCTTTTTGACATTGCTTGGACTCAAAATGAAAGCTTCTTCTCGAAACCCCCCCTTAGTACGGGCATTGCAGTAGATGTTGCTTTTTTCAGCATCATCAAAAAATTCTGCCATTACACACTCAAGTGTCTCATTTTCAAGCATTTTGCCTAACTTCCATTTTTCACCTGAAGCCTCTCTATAGAGGGAAAGCGCACGTGGAGTCACTTTAGAACATCGGTAGCAGCATAGACAGTATGAGCTGCAGGAGGAAGCATAAGCATACATTGGAACAATCAATCTACCATCATCTGTCTGAAGACCATGGCCCGGCCCAACGGCAAATGTGGCCCAGCTCTGGATTTCATCCAGTTCGTCAGTCAGATCAGTGATTGCACTCCAACTTTGGCCGCCATCATTAGTTGTGATGTAGCAGAGACGGGCTTTGTTGCAGCCCCAGAATATCTGCCACCGCTCTGAGACAGTGCCTTCAACACAGATGAAGAAGAGGAACAGTGTTTCGCTTGTTTTCTCATACACCGGGCAGGGGTTCATGGGACGGTATCCTTCAAGATGTGCCTCCTTTACCAGTTTGAGGTCGGACCACTAGAAGAGACATTATTCAGAGATGTGTAAATAAGACAAAGCAGCCTGGTGTGGTTAAAGGTAATTCTGCCAGGAAACAATCACTTTAAAAGTTTACCTCAATTGTCATCGAGTCCTTCTTCAGTTGTAGCGTGAATCGCCTTGACCTTAATTCTGCATCTTTTTACAAAGTATTCTGATCATTGGAACAGACACATGCAGAGTCTGTAAGAAGAGTGCTGGTACAAATGGTCAATTTAGGTACCAACCATCCCCCAAGTTTACGACCCTTCTCACATTCCAGAGAAGATAACTCACATGCAGACACATCCTTTCCGCAAAGAATATAAGGACTAAAGTGACTGATTCTCCTATGCAATTGAAATGTACTTAAAGTAATGTTATGCTGAGCTAACATATTTTAATACTGTGAAAATTGTTTATACGTGAATCTGAAACTGCAGTTCTCCTCATCCTGATCACACCTCCTCCTCATGTCTGTCTGCTAACAAAGGAAGACCACATGTGGACACATGAGATCATTTGATCCATTCATTTGATGTGCAGAAAGGTTTACCTGTGCATATGCAGACGTGTACGTGTACATGTATATACTATATGTCGTCATAATGGATGTTGCCATCAACCTTGTTGTTTAATTGTTTAGTTCATCTAATCCCTTTTCAACAGGTTTTATTCAACAATTAATATAAAGTGTTTGGTATCGTTCTTTAGTTGACAGAGCCCAACTTTTAAATATGGAAGAATTAAATATGTGAAGTAGACAATATTGATTTTAATGCTTTAAAAGACATAATCTCTATCTCAGAGCCTTCTCCTCATGGGTGTGGCTAGAGAGGGACCCCAGAAACCAGACCCCTCTGGTCCCAAGATTATAAAGCTCCAAGCAACTTCCTCTCGCCCTTTTTGCTCCTGTTGGCTCGTGGTCCTGTGTCTTGTCCTGTTACTCTTGTTCCTGAGTCCTCTGAGTTCTCTTCCCCCCTTGGGGGGGGGGAGGGTTGGCCACATGGCCTGTCCCAGGTTCTGCTGTCAGCTTATGCAGCCTGAACCTCTTCTGAAGTCCTGAGCCATCAAGAAAGGCCTTATTGTGTACTGGGCCGCAGAACGCCGCCAGTATCACCATGCTGATCCCGCGCTGCACTGAACGTGCCGAAGAAGCCGAATCCAGCAACCTTTAAAGGAGACTTTGCACAAAAGACACTCCCGAACGACGTCTGGCAAAACTGCCACAGACTTCACCCCAGCCAGAGAAAGGGGGGTGAAGATGAAGATGATTCAGCTTCCTGCTGAGCCAGAGAGGGAGATGGAGAAACCCGATTCAAGCCGAATCGGCCACGAGGGACGAAAGCTGTCCTGAAAAGGCCCGAGCGCCAAAAGAGAGCCTGCGGCCACACCCATCAGATGATCATCAGGTGATACAATTACATCTCCCATGTGTTGATGCTTGATGCTAAATTAACTAGGATTAATTAACATTAAACCTAAACCTAAATCTTTTAAAATTAGAATTACTTTTGAATTGCTTCACAATCTTCCTTGGTGCCCTTTTAAACTCTCAACTGCTGAACGATGCATTAGTCATTAAATCCCATTTAATTCTAAACATCAAAGAAATCAGTCACAGATACCATCTACAATGTGGTCCGTTGTCATTCATGTATTGTTCATCGTTGTATTCATTGTCCCTGTTTATTTCTTCATTGATATTCCACTTAGAAGTAGTTAAATAAACCTTTCATTTATAAAGACCTTGATCCATGTGATTTGTGTGTGTATAAAATGGTAAAGTCACTGTACACCATGTCCAAGAACCTCGTAGCAACCCTGAGATCATGAGCCTAAAGTCATTAATAACTAATTATAAGTTTTCCCTGTTTTATCAAAATTGGGTGGCGTCCAACACTGAATTTAAGGTAAACCTAAATCCTTTTGCTATTAATTAGTTATTAATCTTGCTACCCCTTTAACGCTACACAGTTTTCCTGTTTTCATAACCAGGTGTTTTGTGCTGCTGTCGTCTGGAGTCCTCCTCTCCTCCGCAAAAGCGAAAAAAGTTTCACTGACTCTCTCATAGAGAAGAGCTGGAATCCTGTAAACCCAATTACCATCAGATTTAAAGACAGTTTGTTTCTGTGGTTGAACACTACTTGAAGATGTGCATCCCATGCTCGGTGTAAAGTTATCATAGAATAGGTAAGGAAGAAAGAGTTGCAGTGTGTGTGCCTGAAATGATTAAAGAGTGTTTGCTCAGGCTTTTATAAGACCGGGTGTTGCAGTTGGCAAATAAGGGAGGGAGTCATTGTTCATTTCCTAAGAAGTGGGTCGTTTAAGAAAACAAAGGTACTATGGGCGTTGATTTCAACAGTTCCTCATTGTGTCCACTTCCTGACTAGATCAGAACTGAAACAAGTGTAGTTTATTATTTAACCAGGATGTCAGTTCCCTGTTCATTAGAAGCTATTAAAATTCATCTCTAACTTTATAAATCGTCTTTTCTGCCACGACACTGCAACATTTTCAGATCTCCCTCTCCAAAAGCATCAAGACTAATGGAAACGCACAGCTATTTCCTGTTTTGATTTATATGAGTCACTGTTGTGTTCCATTGAAAACAGTAGGCAGTTTTTATTCTTTATTAATCGCCACAAGTTTTGGATCAAAACAATGACAAACACAGGAACTAATCATATACAGCTTATACATGCTTTTAAGCATGCAAAATGTATTTGTAAAATCAGAGAACCAATAAAAAACCTCTTATAACATGATAATTGTTGACTAAAAGCTTTCTTGATTCTTCACACTTGATAAACTTCATAAAAAGTGTCAGTAAAGCACCTTTTGAATGACAAATATTCAATGTATGTATGTAAATATCTTGTTTGATTCAGTGTAAATCATTAGAACTTTATTACTTATTCAGCAGCTGTAAATATGATTTCAGTACAACATAATTCCTTTTGTTACACGCCAGGTTTCTTTGAAGTCTCATATGAGTGCACAGAATGTTGTTTGTGATATTGCCATTGAGAAAGGTGTCATGTAAGAGTAATAGAATATTACTCTTCAATGCCCTGCTTGACTTCATTGTAGCTGAAAATCTTGTAGGCTATCCGCTCAGTTATTTCCTCCTCACCACACTCCATCAGACAAACAAACCATCCGTCACCGATATAAGCCAGGTCTGAGTAAGCACTGGGCCCAGGGTTAATTATCCAGCGTTTGCTCCAACTGTTTGGATCACTTGGAAGTTTATTCAAATACACCCCTAAATCGGTCCGTTTTAACTGCTCGCTCGGGTGGGTGAAGAGCAGCCACTTGTTTGGTTTCTTGCTCAGGTCATCATCTGCTTGAGACTCGTCACTTTGAGCTGGAAAAGACACCACACTTCCCTGACAGCCTCCACCTGTTTCAACAAGCTTCTCAGCAGGCGGGAGGGTGATAAAATCAGCTCCAACATTCTTATCAAGTGCTTCCACTCGATAGCCTCCCTTACTGCGGGCATTGCAGTAGATGTTGCTTTTTTCAGCATCATCAAAAAATTCTGCCATTACACACTCAAGTGTCTCATTTTCAAGCATTTTGCCTAACTTCCATTTTTCACCTGAAGCCTCTCTATAGAGGGAAAGCGCATGTGGAGTCACTTTAGAACGTCGGTAGCAGCATAGACAGTATGAGCTGCCGGAGGAAGCATAAGCATACATTGGAACAATCAATCTACCATCATCTGTCTGAAGACCATGGCCCGGCCCAACGGCAAATGTGGCCCAGCTCTGGATTTCCTTCAGTTCGGCAGTCAGATCAGTGATTGCACTCCAACTTTGGCCGCCATCATTAGTTGTGATGTAGCAGAGACGGGCTTTGTTGCAGCCCCAGTGTATCTGCCACCGCTCTGAGACAGTGCATTTAACACGGATGAAGAAGAGGAACAGTGTTTTGCTTGTTTTCTCATACACCGGGCAGGGGTTCATGGGACGGTAACATCCATGATTTGCCTCCTCCACCACTTTGAGGCCAGACCACTAGAAGAGACATTATTCAGAGATGTGTAAATAAGACAAAGCAGCCTGGTGTGGTTAAAGGTAATTCTGCCAGGAAACAATCACTTTAAAAGTTTACCTCAATTGTCATCGAGTCCTTCTTCAGTTTTCCTGTGTTCATAACCAGGTGTTTTGTGCTGCTGTCGTCTGGAGTCCTCCTCTCCTCCGCAAAAGCGAAAAAAGTTTCACTCTCTTTCTCATAGAGAAGAGCTGGAATCCTGTAAACCCATTTACAATCAGATTTAAAGACAGTTTGGTTCTGTGGTTGAACACTACTTGAAGATGTGCATCCCATGCTCGGTGTAAAGTTATCATAGAATAGGTAAGGAAGAAAGAGTTGCAGTGTGTGTGCCTGAAATGATTAAAGAGTGTTTGCTCAGGCTTTTATAAGACCGGGTGTTGCAGTTGGCAAATAAGGGAGGGAGTCATTGTTCATTTCCTAAGAAGTGGGTCGTTTAAGAAAACAAAGGTACTATGGGCGTTGATTTCAACAGTTCCTCATTGTGTCCACTTCCTGACTAGATCAGAACTGAAACAAGTGTAGTTTATTATTTAACCAGGATGTCAGTTCCCTGTTCATTAGAAGCTATTAAAATTCATCTCTAACTTTATAAATCGTCTTTTCTGCCACGACACTGCAACATTTTCAGATCTCCCTCTCCAAAAGCATCAAGACTAATGGAAACGCACAGCTATTTCCTGTTTTGATTTATATGAGTCACTGTTGTGTTCCATTGAAAACAGTAGGCAGTATTTATGCTTTATTAATCGCCACAAGTTTTGGATCAAAACAATGACAAACACAGGAACTAATCATATACAGCTTATACATGCTTTTAAGCATGCAAAATGTATTTGTAAAATCAGAGAACCAATAAAAAACCTCTTATAACATGATAATTGTTGACTAAAAGCTTTCTTGATTCTTCACACTTGATAAACTTCATAAAAAGTGTCAGTAAAGCACCTTTTGAATGACAAATATTTAATGTATGTATGTAAATATCTTGTTTGATTCAGTGTAAATCATTAGAACTTTATTACTTATTCAGCAGCTGTAAATATGATTTCAGTACAACATAATTCCTTTTGTTACACGCCAGGTTTCTTTGAAGTCTCATATGAGTGCACAGAATGTTGTTTGTGGTATTGCCATTGAGAAAGGTGTCATGTAAGAGTAATAGATTATTACTCTCCAATGCCCTGCTTGACTTCATTGTAGCTGAAAATCTTGTAGGCTATCCGCTCAGTTATTTCCTTCACACCACACTCCATCAGACAAACAAACCATCCGTCACCGATGTAAGCCAGGTCTGAGTAAGCACTGGGCCCGTGGTTAATGATCCAGGGTTTGCTCCAACCATTTGGATCACTTGGAAGTTTATTCAAATACACCCCTAAATCGGTCCGTTTAGACTTGTCGCTCGGGTGTGTGAAGAGCAGCCACTTGTTTGGGTTCTTGCTCGGGTCACCATCTGCATGAGCATCTTCACTTTGAACTGGAAAAGACACCACACTTCCCTGACAGCCTCCACCTGTTTCAACAAGCTTGTCAGTAGGCGGGAGGGTGATAAAATCAGCTCCGATATTCTTATCAAGTGCTTCCACTCGATAGCCTCCCTTACTGCGGGCATTGCAGTAGATGGACTTGAGGCCTGTGTCATCAGACACCTCTGCCATTTCACATTCAAGGGATATTTTTTGAAGCCTGTTGCTAAATTGCCATGTTTTGCCCTGATCGTCGCTGAACAGATAGAGTGCATAAGGGGTACAACAATAAAACAAGCATGTGGGGGAGCAAGGATAATAAGCATACATTGGAACAATCAATCTACCAGCTTCTGTCTGAAGACCATGGCCCGGCCCAACGGCAAATGTGGCCCAGCTCTGGATTTCATCCAGTTTGTCAGTCAGATCAGTGACTGCACTCCAACTTTGGCCGCCATCATTAGTTGTGATGTAGCAGAGACGGGCTTTGTTGCAGCCCCAGAATATCTGCCAACACTCTGAGACAGTGCCTTCAACACAGATGAAGAAGAGGAACAGTGTTTTGCTTGTTTTCTCATACACCGGGCAGGGGTTCATGGGACGGTATCCTTCAAGATGTGCCTCCTTTACCAGTTTGAGGTCGGACCACTAGAAGAGACATCAGTCAGAATATAAACCACACACACTAGTAAGGATCAGTTTGGGAGTAATATCTCTACCAGACATCTACCAATAAAACGTTTGTTGGTTGGTATAATTACCGTAACTGTCACTTCATGGGTGGTTTCATCCTTGTTCAGTTGTCCTGTCCTCATGACCAGTGCTACTGCGCTGGCATCATTTGAAGTCCTCCTCTTCTCTGCAAAGGCCATCAGAATTTGTCTGTCTCTGTCATAGAAAAGAGAAGGAATCCTGTACACCTCTGTCTCCGTGGAAACAAAGACGGTTTCTTCTTCTTTCACCGGTTCATAATGATGTGATGGTTTGTTGCCCATGTCTGTGTGTAAAATGATCACACAACATAAGAGAAAGTATGCAGCTTCCCACTCTCTGATTGCCAAAGCTCAACGGCTGTGGGATTTTATCAGGTTAGGTAGTACAGTGTGTGAATGAGGGAGGTGTCTTTACTACACACATTAAAAACTTACCGGCTAAACACTGATAACTCTGCTTTTATCTACGTCAAGATTGGTTAATCATACACGGTGGACAAGCCTACTCTTTTGTATTTTGTATTACACAATCTGTGTATCACTTCACATTTGGCCTTAGCCATCATTAAATGAGGTCTCTATGAAGAAAAGGTCAGAGGACAGCCCTGCAAAGATACAGAAACAAACAAAAGCAACCCAGAGAATAAAAAGAGGAAAAGACACTGCAGGCTGAACGATGGAATGCCAACAAGAGGAGAAAGGGGTACCAAAGCTGATCATCTTTTCATTAGCTGGCCCATGTGTCTTGTGCCTTTAAATCAACATGCATCAATAAGAAATGTGTGATTCGTTTGAGTTCTGATAAGTCAGAAGAGTGAAGTCAAGGTGTATTGAGATACTCATGGTAAAATGATACATGATGTGATGATTGATCTTTTAATGATTTATGAAAAAATTAAAAAATAAGAACGAAATACTTAGTTTAGTCAAATTTATTTGGATTAAAAAGTAATTTATTTAACTTGTGACCTTAGTGTATGCAATCAATGTACAGGGAAGTGAAAGTGCTGATTGCAAGTATCGAATAAGCCATGTAGGCACAAATGGCTACATGGCATAATCGAAACAGAAGGTTTATTGAAAGTTCAGAAGAAGAAAAAAAAGTATCTCAAGTATCACCAGATCAACCTCATGCTTACCAGTAATCTAATGTAGGATGTCATTGAAGGACAGCAAAAAGAGTGTGCCAACCCTTACTTTCAGACAAGAACTGAACAGTTCATCGAATGCTGGGGGATGCCCCAACACTGACAAAGAAACTACCCATCTTGAGAACCTGAAGCAGCCAAAAGGACTAGTTTCTTGAAACACCAGCTGGCGCACCTTGGAAACATCTTCGGTGATAAACCCAGGCTCACAGGGTGTTTCTGGCCTTTGATTATCAGACACCTTCACCCTTTTTTGCAGTTTCTGTGATGTTCTTGGTGGCTCTTCTCTCCCGCAACCCTTGGATGCCCAGTAGTGTCTGGTGTAGAGACCAGTCTGCCCCTGCAGCCCACCTCAGTGGGTTCGCAGCTGGCCCTCCACCCATGGCTTCTGCACTCTGCCACCAGGTCGAGATATTTGGCCCTCTTGTGCTTGTGGGCCCCCTCCATTCAGTCTTCCCAGGGGATAGTGAATTCCATCATGACCACCCGCTTGGATGACTCCAATGTTAGAACCAGATCTGGCCTAAGTGTTGTCCTTGCAATGTGGTGATGTAGTGCTCAGTGTTGAGCTGCTATTTGCTGTGCTGGATACCCGTGCAGATGGTGTCAGCTACTGCCTTCGGCACATGGTCATGCCACCCCTTGTACCCCCCCTCTCCTAGGGCTTTCAGGCAGCAGCTTAGGTTATGCTCCAGGGAACCTCTCTTCAGGCACAGTGAGCATGCTGGCCTGTCGACTAGACCCCAGCAATGCAGGCTGGACGGACATGGCAGGACATCATACACTGCTTTGATCAGGAACTTGAGTCTACCTGGTTCTGACTTCCAAAGTTCCATCAATGTGATCTTACGGGCAGCTGTGTGGTCCCAGTTAGTCCAAGCTCCCTGTCTGTACATTGCTAAGGTCATGCTGCAGCTCTTCTCCTCAACCTCCCACAGAATCTCCCCCCGCTAACAGCCGATGTTTCTCTCTCCCCTGGGCTTTGTCATACCGAGGTCTTCTGACTACTGTCCAGCCTGGCTCATCCTGCTGCCACCGTGCCCACCAAGATGCCTTAGCCCTGCTTCTGCCTGTTCGACTGCCTCTTGCGCCTACCTCTTCTTCCTAGTCCCAATCAATATTCCTGCTGAGGAGACTCTGTTGTCAATTGAGTCTCTGTAGTGTAGTACCTCTCTGACTCTGGAAACCTTAAAATCCTCAGTTTGGCCGGAGAAAGGAAGCTGCAGCTTGTTGGATTAAAAAGTAATTTATTTAACTTGTGACCTTAGTGTATGCATTCAATGTACAGGGAAGTGAAAGTGCTGATTGCAAGTATCGAATAAGCCATGTAGGCACAGATGGCTGGGAAAATTACACCATAATCGAAACAGAAGGTTTATTGAAAGTTCAGAAGAAGAAAAAAAAGTATCTCAAATATCACCAGATCAACCTCATGCTTACCAGTAATCTAATGTAGGATGTCATTGAAGGACAGCAAAAAGAGTGTGCCAACCCTTGCTTTCAGACAAGAACTGAACAGTTCATCGAATGCTGGGGGATGCCCCAACACTGACAAAGAAACTACCCATCTTGAGAACCTGAAGCAGCCAAAAGGACTAGTTTCTTGAAACACCAGCTGGCGCACCTTGGAAACATCTTCGGTGATAAACCCAGGCTCACAGGGTGTTTCTGGCCTTTGATTATCAGACACCTTCACCCTTTTTTGCAGTTTCTGTGATGTTCTTGGTGGCTCTTCTCTCCCGCAACCCTTGGATGCCCAGTAGTGTCTGGTGTAGAGACCAGTCTGCCCCTGCAGCCCACCTCAGTGGGTTCGCAGCTGGCCCTCCACCCATGGCTTCTGCACTCTGCCACCAGGTCGAGATATTTGGCCCTCTTGTGCTTGTGGGCCTCCTCCATTCAGTCTTCCCAGGGGATAGTGAATTCCATCATGACCACCCGCTTGGATGACTCCAATGTGAGAACCAGATCTGGCCTAAGTGTTGTCCTTGCAATGTGGTGATGTAGTGCTCAGTGTTGAGCTGCTGTTTGCTGTGCTGGATACCCGTGCAGATGGTGTCAGCTACTGCCTTCGCCACTGCTGAGAGCTGTGTTTTTTGACACCCGGACAAACTAGTACCCTCTAGCCCCAAGCGGGCCTGAAAGGCTGCTGGACATGTTACAGAAGATAGGAAAAAAATATAATTGTTTGAATGATTCTGTTTGATTGCATGAATAATCTTTGACTGATACCATCCATATTATTCTGCTGTAATGTTCTGCATACTGACATAAAGCTCCATTTTTCGACATTTTCTAAAGGATAAAGGATTTCTTTAAGTGATCACATATATTCCCATAGGTGATGGAAAAATACAGATTGTGTGAGACTAAACTCCATAGAGACATATAAGGCTCTTAGTATTTCCATCATTTGTGCGGGTGCGTGCAGATCTGTGTGGGTTCCTGAGTCATTCACTATCCCTCAGGTGGTTGATAATAATTGATTAGATATGCCCTGTCTCCAAGGTGTATTTTGAAAACTGAGGGGTCATTGAGCTCTTTGCCTTATTTAACTAAATGTTTTACATGCTAGGATGCTGTGCATTCCTGTCCCTGCATCACCTGTCCAACAGTGACGACAAATAATGTTTTATTTTGGTTATCATGTTTTTTTTTCTTCCTTTTTTAAAATTCCAGTTTGTGTTTACCTGCTTAGGATCCATCTTTGTTTTTATCGCTGCCAATTTATAATCTCATTAAGGGTCAGATAACACTCCCATGTACTTTGCCTTTAATTCTTATCGTTTCCAGTGTTCTACTTTTCATTGGGTTATAATATTTATTACTCTGTTTACTATTTGGAGAGCTGTGTTGTTGTGAGGTAAACAAAATGAGTACTCTCTTTCGAATATGAATTTACAGTGGGTATCTGCTTCTATATGCCTTTGTCTCTCTCTTTACTGTTAGACTTCTGCATGTACAGATTCTGTCTGGTGTTTGTCCCAACAGGTAAAGCTTTTATGACTAAGTGGGCCCAAATTTTATTTCCTAAAACGCAATTGGCTGGATGACACTATCAAATATTTTAAGCCGAATATAATTGGAATTTTTAAATTATACTTTCTCTTAATTAAATGTAGAGCTCTTCAGTCTTTGTCTTTACAGGCGTCCACTGCCATGTTAAAACTTTTTGATGCTGTTATGGTTATACAAAGGTCAGTGCAATGACAATGATATAATTATTCATGGGTAAACTGGTAAAAGTGTCATATCTCCTGCCGGGGCCCAGTTTTGACTGCAGTTTTCTACTACGTCCGACTGTTTCTGTAGTCATTGTTTAGGACAATGAGGACATTGTTATCAGCAGATCATAAAACAGACACCTCACCTCTCTATCTAGGAGGGGGAGGCCTGGAGCAGCACATTTAACCAACTGAACAAGTTAACTTTTATACACATTCAACAAAGTAGGATTTAAATATTAACCCTTCCGAACTTGTTTTACTGGATGTTTTTAATTTCAACACGGATCAGCAATAACATTATGGCCACCAGCCCTGATTGTTCGAGACATGGACTACACTAGACCTTTGAAGGTGTGCTGTGGTTTCTGGTATCTAAGACGTTAGCAGCAGATCCTTTAAGTTTGAGATCTGGGGAATTTGGAGGCCAAGTCAACACCTTGAACTCGTTGTCGTGTTCCTCAAACCA
The DNA here is from genome assembly GCF_022749685.1 of Semicossyphus pulcher. Classification (NCBI taxonomy): domain Eukaryota; kingdom Metazoa; phylum Chordata; class Actinopteri; order Labriformes; family Labridae; genus Semicossyphus; species Semicossyphus pulcher. The sequence continues at coordinate 11,033,247 of NW_027211681.1, forward strand.
TTCCTGAACCATCTCTGCAGTGTAGCAGGGCGCATTATCCTACTGAAAGAGGCCACTGTCATTAGGGAGTACTGTTTCCATGAAGGGGTGTACTTAGTCTGTAATAATGTTCAGGTATGTGGTACATGTCAAAGTACACACATCCACATGAATGGCAGGACCCAAGGTTTCCCAGCAGAACATTGCCCAAAGCATCACACTGCCTCTGCCGGCTTGCCTTCGTCCCATAGTGCATCCTGGTGACATGTTTCCCAAAGTGACCCACACGCACCCGGCCATCCACATGATGTAAAAGAAAAAGTGATTCATCAGACCAGGCCACCTTCTTCCATTGCTCTGTGGTCCAGTTCTGATGCTCACATGCCCATTGTAGGCGCTTTCAGTGGTGGACAGGGTCAACATGAACACCCTGACTGGTCTGCGGCTACACAGCCCTGACGCAACAACATGTGATGCTCTGTGTGTTCTGACACCTTTCTATCAGAACCAGCATTAACTTTTTCAGCAGTTTGAGCTACAGTAGCTCTTCTGTTGGATCGGACCACACAGGCCAGCTTCTATGAACCTTGGCCGACCGTTACCCTGTCCTTCCTTGGACCACTCTTGGTAGGTACTGACCACTGCAGGCCGGGAACACCCCACAAGAGCTGCATTTTTGGAGATGCTCTGACCCAGTCGTCTAACCATCACAATTTGGCCCTTGTCAAAGCTGCTCAAAACCTCACACTCCATTTTTCCTGCTTCCAACACGTCAACTTCAAGGACAAAATTTTCACTTGCTGCCTAACATATCCCACCCACTGACAGGTGCCATTGTAAAGAGATACCACCTGTCAGTGGTCATAATGTTAGGCGGTGATAGGTGTATCTGCTAATTAGATTGTAAAGGGTATATACGGGGCTGGTGGTGCAGTGAGAAGAAAGGGCTGGAGGAAACTGTGTGTTCTATGTTAATCACAGTGTATACTTTATAACCTGCATTACCTGTGTGTTTCATGCTTAGTTAGCAAGCACACTAGCATTAGAGGGAGAGGGTTGTCCTGACCTGTGAAAATGAGCGTGTATAGGGGGAACTAGTTTGTCCTTCATATAATACTGAGCCTGATACCACGTTATCATCAGGGAGAGTCTCTAATGACTCTCTGTCTGGGTGTCTGGCGCCAGCTCACGCAGGTGAGATAAAGGTTGGCAAGAGTTTTTTAAACTTTGTGGTTTGTCCGTGCAGATTTTCAGAAAGTTTTTATAGATGTTACCATTTTGGCTCCGTATAATTGTGGTTGTTACACATATCCCGGAATTGATTTTGATGAATCAGATTCCCAATATATTTTTGTTTCTTGTAGGTTTATTTATTTATTTTTGTTCCTAAATGTAATTTCATGTATTTCAATGTTCTCGTACCCAATCCGTAGGGCTGTGTTCATTGGTTTGGTTTTCATTTGATATTTTTATCAGGTATTTTCTTTTGTTCTTCTATTCTTGAACAGACCAGTTGTCAAAGGTTTGTCAGTTTACAGGCTTCATATCATCATATCATATCATCAGTGGTCTTGTGTACACCTTTTCCGGTTCTGCATCTTAGGTCATGTTTTGCTTTTTCCTGTTTTTTTTCTATTTCCTGTTTTATTTTGTGTTGCTTACCTCTCTCTCCCATTTCAGATCCTCCACTTCCTGCCCTCGTGTGTTTCCCACCTGTGTGATTGTCTGCCCCGCCCAGATTGTTTCCACCTGTATCTTACTGTCTCCTCTTCACCTTAGTAGTCTTTATCTTAGTATGTAGTGTCTCCCCTTCCTTCTGTGCCAGTTCGTATTCATCCCTTGTGTCAAGCTTTCCTGCCTTAGTCTCTTGTGTATGACTGTGTAGGTATATATCTTTCCTGGTTTTTGGACTTCGACCTAGCCTGTTCCCTTTTTTGGATTTGTTTGCCTGTGCCTTTGCATTACCCTTTTGCCAAGTAAAGACTGTTTACTTCAATCCTGAGAGATTGTCGTGCTTGTCCAATCACCTCATCACCTATGGTTCTGTGGTTGTTACAACACCATCTGTTGTCGGGACTATTTTGGTCATATATTGACATTTATCAGATCAAGTTCTTGTCAGTTATTAATTTGTCTCAACTGTCTGGGGCCCATCTGTGAGAAGAATTTGAACCACACAGCTTCAGGGCTCCCTCTTTGTGCCTCTTGTTTGACTTGAGAGATTACAAAACGTATGTATTGCTTGTGGTGAAAAAGAGGTGATTGCTGGCTGATGGTTACTTCACACAGTGCAGGGCTCCATGTCTTGTGTAGTTCTGTACAGCAGGTCGAAGTGCTGAGGAGTACCAAACATTTGGCTGTCCCTCCGTGGGTTAATGACATCACAAAAAGATGCCGTTAGTCCATTCAGATCTCCAGTTTAAAGCATGTTTCTCTGTACAGGGACTGTAGGGACTAAATCCCATCAGCTACATGTATGTCACATTGGACACCAACTGTGTGACTCTTATCTCAGTTTACTCACTTCCATACATTTAAGCCATGCCCTGAACCTGTGTACACTGGCTGCATACCGGGCAGGAGATGGGCCAACAGGAAAGTGATGTGTATATTTTGGAGGTGCATCACCTTCAAGCTCAACTAATCATATCAATTCTTGGGAAATCGGGCAATTTCTTTCATTGACATTTAAAGGAAACTCAAATGGAATGGAAATTCAAGCTGTGATAAAGTCTTTGTGAGGAATGATTCATCTTAGATGGTTGATAACTTGAGAAAAACAGCCTCGTACTGGGTCAGAGAGTAATCGAGATCTGTTGTAAATTACGCTCCCTGCAACACTCTGCTGTATGCTGCGCTGTGCGCCACCCTGCAGCCCATAAATATCACATATATCCCCCTTTTCCTCTCCTCCTCCCCTTTCCCTGCTTCTCCTCCCTCCTGCCTTCTCTACCCCGCTGCTCTGTATCCACTCCTGCCTCCAGTGCTCATAAAAAAGTGGAGCTGACAGGTGCTGGAGACCCAAGCCAGGGATACAAGAGTCAGAGCGATCATTAATGAGCTCTGGCTTGATAACTCTTGAATATTTTTGCATCAAATAAATCCGCGCTTTAGATTCATTCCAAATATACTCACACCGACAGCTGCCAGTTAACCTAAACTGACTGGTTTGAACTGGTTTTAAGCAAACAAGAGTGGGAGACATGAGTCAGCAAAAACAAACAGCTGTGAAGTGTTTTGATTTTCATTGGAACCAGCGCATTTCTCCACTCATGCCAACTTTTTAAGAGCCAGCATCCCTAAATTGGGATCCGGTCAGCAGTAGTGTAGAAGTTAAGGCAAAGTAGGAAGGAGCCAGCGAGGTCAGTGTCAATAGCAGCTTTGTTATTTCAGGACGTTCTGTAGAAATAATAGGAAAAGTGGGAGAACTTGGTTGTTTTTTTGCTGTTCGTTGACAAGCTTCCTATTGGAGAACGAGTTATACGGACCACCCTGGTTGACACACTACCCTTCACCCTCCCTTACTCTTTCCTCCGCTCATATGTGAGCCTGTGAACTTCTGTCTTCTGAGTTGCCTGCCTCGGCTCTCTTCGTTCATTTTGTCTGTGTGCGTCATGCTGGTGTTGCAAGTTGTTAATGGCTCCTGCAGTTCAAGCAAATCAGATCTTCATTACCTCACCAGCACAACCACCCTCGCTGTTGCTCGGCCAGCCAGCTCACATGGAACGGATTATTTTGTGAATGTGGACTATGAACAGTGTTTGTCATCTGACCTCTGTACAAGGAAGTACCCAGCATTGCAGAGCAGGAAGTAGGCATTGACAATACTAACTCCCCTCTAGGGGGAATTAATAGAGGTGGGATATGGGTACACACCATATTTAGCTGCATCACCTTGGAAAAGTACACCTTTGCACCAGTCCAAATTAAGCATCACTGTCAGAGTCCGACAACACTCGTTGGGTTATTTGGTCTCTCATGTCATGTTTTTTACTAAGCATATCTTTTGTTTTAACAATCTCTAAAAGGCTTCATGAAGACAGGTGATAGAGTGTGTGTCTCTAAGGAGCAGGGCGTTCTGGATGCACACAGGACTTTCACCACTGTTCATGTCTCGTGTGTAGCCAAGCAAAAATGTTAATTAACTAATTTTATCCCAAACCCTTTTCCTAAAACTTGACTACATTTTTAAAATGCGGTTAACATTGTGAAATTGTTGCAGTTTGGTAAGGTATAGTCCAGTGTTGTGACCAGGTCATCTTTGCTCAGTCACAAGTAAGTCACTGGGTCCAAGTCTCAAGCAAGTCTCTAGTCATTTTTTCTGGCATTTTTTCAAGTCAAGTCGAGTCCTTAGTTAAGGCAAGTCAAGTCCCAAGTCAAGTCACTTTTTTCCCACCCAAGATGCAGCACTCTAACCTGTAGTATCCGGTCTTTATAAAGAGAAAAGACAAGGTGTTAGTAGCTCCTCTAATGATGATATTATTGGCCAATTTATAACCTGTTCAAAAAGTATGACAATGAATTGTATCTATATTATCTTGGCACAGATGCAGCCATGATGATGGTCTGATCTGAGACAGTATTGAGTAGCGAGTGCGACTGATGAGGCTTCTCTTTGGGGAAAAACATCAAACAGCGGGGTCCTTTGATGTTGCGTGTCGCCATAGCGAGGAGTTTGACTGACAGCCAGTCATCTTTGAGCTTTTTGAGTCGTCCAATCATGATTCCCAGTTTGCTCTGCATCCATACTTGATAGTTAGACAGAAACTTGACAACACTGAGTTTTATCATTTTATATTTAACAGCTAACATTCAAAGTCATGAACACACTCAAATCATTCGAGTCATCATGCCTCGAGTCAAGTTGAGTCTCAAGTCATATATATTTTGTCAAGTCGCAAGTCATCAAAACAGTGACTCGAGTCGAATCGAGTCCAAGTCACCAAGTCTCAAGTCCACATCTCTGGTATAGGCACCAGAAGCATTGAGGTTGAGCAGTAATAATCCATCAATGTTCACACAAGAACCATACAGTGGTGAAAGAGCAACGTTTTTCTGCAGATATCCAAATAAAACCCACTTTGCCCTGTGTGGCCATCACATCATTTCAACACATGCCACCACCACGTAATGCGGTGTTCAGAGGTTGTATCTGAGTCCATACACACAAATCTATTGATTGCATTTAGTGGTAATTTCACCAACTTCAAAAATACTGTGTTGAATGTTGCTGAGCTGTAGGAGCCACAGTATAAATGATATAGCCTTATATCTGACAGTTACCAAAGTAATATCATCCCATAGTTTTCAAATCCCCCTCCCCTATGCAACATCTTTGAACGTTGCTCATATTACCCCCGTGCTCATATTTGCACTTCAACAGCACCTCTCAGAAACTGTTTCCTGTGTTTTTCAAAGGAAACTGATCCAACAAAACGTCAGATGAGATTAATGACGGAACCAGGGAGCAATAATGTAGAACTAATCTTCAATGCATATCCCAATTACTGACAACCTGTAACAGAAACAAGTGAATAATATGCTGGTCAGAGTCATCTGTACAGGCTCAGCAAAGCGTCTTTGAACCGTACTCCGACAAAAGTTCACTCACAGCAGACGGCCTGGCTAAGTGGAGCTCTCTCAGAAACCACACAATGCGAGGATTCACTTCTTAAACAATGAGAAGACGAAACAATGGAGACGCACATGTGTGAAGAGGCCGGCTCTTTCATAAAAGCAAAGCTGAAAGACATGAAAGCTGAATACGTCTTAGCATATGGTTGCCAGATCTGCAGGAGATTTCCCATCATACAAATACAAACCTCTCTGGTTTTGAGTAAGGAAGGATGAATGGAAGAGTGATGACCAAGTGAGGGAGTCTGTTTCTTTTCAGAGTGGTGGGTGGCTTGTATGTGCGCGTGTGCATGTGTGCGCGCTGAGCTGTCTGTCATCTCTTGCACACAGGGAAAGATGACAGACAGCTTCATAAACAGTGATACACGCTTTGATTCAGTTGTTCATCTGGTTTGTGCTCCGTCGAGGAGAGATCCTGTCTGTCAGACTCTGTGTGCTTCATTGAAATGCTCATTATTTTTTATTTTTAGCCAAAGTTATGATTCATGAGAGGAAATTAAAGCAACATGAGAAAAAAAAAAAAAGCTTTAGCAAATGAAGGCTTTAATCAGAACTGGAGCCGACATTTTTATGCTGATTTGATATTTATTTGAATATATCTCAAAGTTGTCTCGGAAAGTTTGGAAAGGTGCTTCTCGCTGCTCAGTGTCGAGATATTCATCAGCATTGTTGCCAGGCCGCTGACAGACTCTCACCAGAGAAACTCATTCATTGATACCTCATGCCAGAAAGGAGGGATCCCAAACGTATCAGGATGTATGGAGAACACGGGTTTGATCAGTCGGCTTATCAGGGAAGCCCAAGAGAACAAAGAGAACCTAGTTGTGCTGAGCCTGGACCTTGCAAATGCCTACAGGTCCAAGCTGGTCTAGGAGGCACTGAACCGGCGCCACATGCCAAGCAAGTTCAGGTTCAGCTTCAGTCTTTGGCGCAAGCTCGAGAATGGAATTACTGGATGTACCATTTCAGTGCTCTTTTTGCATTAACCATTAACATGCTGGTGAAGTCTGCTGAGGCTCAGTGCAGAGGGCACCTCACTAAGTTTGGTGTTCAACAGCCACCCACTCGAACCTTTAATGGATAACCTGACAGTGACATCAACATCAGTCCCAGGGAGAAGGTGGATCCTATAGGGCCTTAAGGAGCTGATCACCTGGGCATTAGTTTCAAGCCAGCAAAGTCTACATCCCTGGTGTTCAGGAAAGGAAAGGCCATGGACAAGTTCTGCTTTGCACCCGGAAGCAATCAGATACATAGATACAGGTCTATAACTTAAAAGCTGGTAAAGAGCCTGGGGAAGGTGTTCGGCTGCAGGCTGGGTGAATCAGCAACTAACCATGAGCTGCAAGTCTGGCTAGCTGCAACACAAAACCTGCGTTGACATGCTAATCTCCGCCCCCTTTCCGGCGCAATGCTATGCTCCGTCGGTAGCATACTCCTCTGCAACTCCTTGCAATCTCAGCTACAATTTTCACCCGTTTTCGTCCAAGCAGCGCTCGGACATCGTTCCAAATTTGTCGCTGTCAAGTTTGATAAACAGACTGAATGAGTAATAGATCAAATAAAGACCTAACCACCGTAACATCTTCACTCTGGCGCGTTTGTGACGTCAGACGGTGATGCAGCAGAAAAGAGACCAACACGAGTAATCTCCACTGACAATGGGAACACAGATAATCAGCATTTATAAGTGGGTCTTCCCGGCCAGTAGTTCCATGAGTCTGTCCAGTTAGCTCTTCCCAAAGAGATGACATTGTCTTCATAAACCCACATACAAAGCTATGGTTGGCTTCACTGTTTGGAGGAAACATTCATCAGAGAACAAAAACAGAGATACGGATTTTTGCTTTTGTGTAAAATAATGCCAAATTGCAGCCGTCTCTGTATCCACCTGGAAGAGAGAGGATACCATTAGTTACACTGACAAATCACTGTGAGGCATTTGGTCCGGTTTTCAGCCCTAACTACCCACACAGGCCCACACACACTTTTTATACTGAAACTCTTTTCTATATTTAGAATCCAAGTAATTACATGAGATAACGTTGAGTTTTTAAAGGAATTCTGGCACTTTATTTTCCAACATTTATTGCTCCTTAACTTTCGCGAGAAAGCAACGCTTCGCTGCTCTGCTCGGAAAGAAAAACAACCATTAAAGCACCAAGTGGGATAAAACCTAATAGCACCCAATAACCATAGCATCAACAGAAATAACTTTGAACAGTTCCAGGTAACACACCTCGCCGTCGAAGCTATACTGAATGTGGATTCAGTTTACAGCTCTCCCTGTGTGTGTTTGCCTTCCACAGTCTACTGGTTTAACTCAATATCTCATTATGAGAGCGAGCGCTGAGGTCAGCTGAGCTGGCGAGGAGGAATATGAAGGATCAGGTAAAGGCTCTGTAGGGAAAAGGCAAAAGCAACGCATACTACAAAGTGGTGTACTTTATGTAACGTTCTTCGGCCAGGGACTCGTAAACACAGATTGTTTTCTGTCATTTAATTACATACTGTGAAACAAGCCACATCTTTATCCTGTTAAACTTTATTAATTTGGCCCCAGCTTTCATCCAGAGTTTATAGGTCTTGGAAATACCTGAACTCCAGAGGTGAGGTTTGTTGAACAGGACTAATCCACTGTTAGCTATGTAAACAGCTGTAAACCACACACACACACACACACACACACACACACACACACACACACACACAAGGTGCAGAGAAAAGAAACAGTGAATCTACAGGAAATAAACAAAAAACTCTTTAATTTAATATTTTATGTACAGGCCAAATACAGAAATCTCAATTTAGTCCATGAAGAAATTCTGGTGCAAATTGTAATCTTAGTAACATCACAGGTCAGTCTGAGGTATTTGTAACCTGCTCAGTGGATTTAACACGGTAGTTTTAGATTCAATATCAACAATCTAGTTCAGCTGGAAAACAAAAGAAGAATAATATTACAGTGTGTGGGACAGTGATAACTGTCACTGCGATCAGCGTATTCTTGGAAACAGTCAAAAACAGTCTCAGCCCGAGGTCAACTCACGAGCTGTCAACATTGTTTCTACTTTATGCACTTAAAGGACCTCTTGTACATTTTATTAAGGTGGAAAATTCCATCTCAACAAAAACCTTAAGATCAAAGACTCCAGGAAAGTTTTTTAACACAGTTCAATTTATTGTAACACAATTATTGTTCATGGTGAAATGACATTTTCGATATTGAAAGATGATTTCATCACATTGTGAGGCTGTTTTTGAAAGTAAAGTGTGACCTTTGATTGCAAGAAAAAGTAAGGGGAAAAAGTTGCCCGCTGTAGGAACCTGTGCAATATTCTTGGTGTGTATTTTCTGGTGTTTATAGATGTGTGTTCACTGTAGTTTGACCTGTGACCTGGCTTGTGGCTGTGTTATTTGTATTGTAAGTGGAGCATGAAATACTATTACACGCTTGATCTGGTCAGATTCAGAGAGTGTGTGTATATTTGTCCAGTATTATATGACGCACGGATGTCAAATGGGTGTGTATTTAGGAAGCACAGGTCAGCGTCCTTGATAAATACATGTCTTAGTGCCTGTTATCCATGAATGTTATCTTAATTATACAGCAACTACAAGTAAACATAGACCTTATCTAATCACTGCGTCTCACTGTGACTAATAATAATAATAATACATTTATTTTGTATAGCGATTTAAAAGGTACTTTACGTGAAATAAGAACAGAAACAACAAAGACAGAAAAACAAAGTAATAATCACTGTGTAACTGTGGTTTTAGGTGTTTTGGTCTAAAAGACGAAATCTTACAGCAAACTTTAAAAATGAAACAAAAACAAAATGTCCTGTGTGGCAGACCTGCTCTTGATTTAATTATGAACGTTCATTATTAAACCTGGAAAGTATTTTGGATCAGAAAATCAAAGGGCTCAGTATGCTCACTAACGTTTATGGAGCTTAACTGGTGCTCTACTAATTCAGTTGTCATTACTCTGCAGAAAGTGAATGCACCTGTTAACTTGTTTGACATTCCCAGACTCTACATTACAAAATGTATTTGTCGAATCAAATCAAACTTCCCATGAACAGTTGTACTGAGCAGAATGACATACATACTCACACAAACTGTGAAACGCAGGATGGTTTGAGGTTCAGCTAGAAAAGCTAAGAAAAGTAAGAATTAGTAAAAACAATATGATAAATATTACTCATTATGTTAGAAGAGGCCTTTGCCTTTGATGTTTTGCACATTTTTAGTATTTGTGGCAGAAACATTTTTGTACAGAAAGTTCTCAAGTTTATTTCTAACATGTGTGACACTAAAATCAGTAATTAAATCCGTCTTGTGTTCCTCTGTAAGTTTAACCTGTCTCATTCCCTCGTCGTCAACACCATAAAACACACACAGTTACTGGACATGTTTTGACAGGTGGTCATCACTGGTTTATTCTGCATAATAGCAGCCTGCAGAAGTTCCTCCGGGAGCGGAAGAAAAGACGAAGAGAGAGACGTGTGTGCGTGTGTGTGTGCGTGTGTGTGTGTGTGTTATGTATACCCAAATGACAGACAACCAGAGCAAACACGCATGCAAACATAAAAATAAGTAGAGAGAGTGATCGAGAAAGAAGGAGAAGAAGGCGGAGTGTTATTTCAGTCACAATGCATCCAGTTGTCACTGAGGCCTGCGACCGAAAGCCTTTTCATTCCCTCCTCTGTATTTCAAAAACCACCTCCGTCTGCTGGACAGCACATCTGGAGGACAGATGTCTATCTCTCCTCCATCTCATGTTTTCTCTCCCTCTGTACTTCTCTTCCCTTCAGGCAGGCCTGGTGTTAATCCCTCGCTCCTCCACCTGGGCCCGACCACCCACACACTGAGCGGAGCAGCGGCGGCCCACCAGCAGAGAGCGAGTGTGTGTGTGTGTGTGTTAGTGTGGTTTTGAGTTTGCATTACTCAACATCACACGGACAAGAGAGAACTGTTCTTAAATGTACACAGAAGCAATAAAAAATTATACTACATTATTTGTATAATGACTATAATTAATCCTGTTTATATGTATTTAATAGTTTTTAAAAATAATAATTAAACATGTGCTGGTTTTATAATTGTGATAAATATCACAGCAATCATTGCATCCCTCTGCCCTTTCATTATTTATGCTGCTTATCCAGGTCAAATTTCAAATTAAAAGCACTGCGCAAGTAGATGGATATAAATATGGACGCAAAACAACAGTGTGTTGTAAGGGAAAGCACTTAACTTTACTTTTTGTTCTCACTAAAAATGATAACCTTTAGTTTCACTGTGTTGATCCAGAGCTACAGGAGAGCACGTATTGGTCCGATTTGAACTTATAAGTCCAACTCAATTATATTTATTTTATACCGGAAATTTAACACTTCCGGGCCGTGTATTTAGCAGAAGAAGCACTGCCTGCGTCAATTGTACAGCTGATGATTAATTAACAGACTTGACGTTAAAGACGAGAATAATGGTGATTAAAATCATCCCACGCTTGACATAAAGAGAGAGAAAACTAAAGTCCCTTTCAATAATCAAGCTAGCGGCTTAGTTTAACACTTGGCCTCTGTCGCCATCTAGTGGTGAGAGGACGAAAGCATACAAACAGTGCAATGCAGGAAATTGTGGCTTGATAAGCATTCGGTTGCAAAGTTATTTGGTACACTTTGAACTGATACAACAGTTGTACAATAAATCATAAAGTTTGTAATAGTTTAGCTTTTGTTTAAACTGATTTATGGTGCTGTCGAACCGTTTAGCATTGTACAGAGTGGTGTTTTCAGAGTGTTGCTTGTGTTATTTAGCCTACTGTCATGATGATTAATAAGCTGGGGTCAGTTTAAGGAAGAGGGGCTCATGGCAGAGGCTTGGTTGTTCAAACTGCGGACTCTAAACTGAGCGGGCCTGCTGAGGGAACAGAAGAGAGTGAAATATCAGAACAGAGTCCTCTCTTTACATGCTGAGGTGCATTTGAACTAGAACCTCGAATCACAACTATACCAGTGTGACGACTCTGAGCCCATTTTCATTAATATGTGGGTCTATGCCATTCTGGGTGTTGTGGGCCATACGTGTAACTGTAATTGAACTCATGCATGCGATCATGCACTTTAAACCATTTAGGCCGTGGCTCCAGAGAGACAGATCCTGTGGTGAACTGAACGTGTTTTTTCTTTGTTTCATTTGTTTAATAACAAATTCTACATTAAAATATCTAAGAACAAATAGAGCTGTTATTTATGATGTATCAAACTGTGTCCAAACCCAGAGAAATCCATCATTTTATTCAAGGTGGTGTTTCATGTGGTCGCCTGTCTGCCAGGGAAACACAGGAAACACCAGCTGATGTCAGAGAGTGAGAGGAGGAAGTCAACAAGATGTTTACGTTAGCTAACGATACTGGGGGCTAAACATAATAGAAATAATGCTGTAATAAATGTTCTTGTGCATCAATATGATAACTGCCTGTATCATTAAATTACATTAGAGATACTTTTATTGTCCCCTTGGGGAAGACTTTCCTGGACTCAGTCACCAAAGTCACAATTCACAGTTCAGCACAGTTTCACCAAACAAGGAAACAATTTAACAGAAATTGATAATCCAGCGCTTACATCCGTTCTCACACCCAGATGGCACACGCATGCACGCACGCTATGTCACACTGTCCCAACATGTAACAGTCTCACACAGACTTTCTTCAGCAACTCCATTGTTTGTTAAGCAATAAAGACAACAACTCCCATGATCCGATTCTACTTCATAGCATCATCCAACTTTGTCTCTTGTTATCCTTTTGATTCAGAGACCCCGAGCAGCAGAAATAAGAAGACATAATTGCTGACCAGCCGATTTCAGAATGATGCAAAGGCAATTATACTCATAGATATTTACATGTTGTGACCTGGCTGGCAAAGTGTGGCATACACAGTGTATGTGCAAAATTAGAGGAGGGTGGTTCCACCCATCTACAGAAAAACATCAACACAACATGAACAACAAAAGTATTTCAGATAAGAAAACAAACTGCGTGTAGCTTTTATCCAAAGCAAACAATCAAGTCCAGCGCGGGGCGGCTCCAAACAGGAACTCCTATATTTTGAATTATGAGTGAAAAGAGAGTTAGAAAATGGAAAAGTGATGCTGTGTTTCCTATTATTGCAGGATGGGGGCTGACAACAGGGCCGAGTCCCTCCGCCACGCTGCGAACACACCAGTGGAATTTGGACAGCGACAGTGCTGATGACGAGAAATATGAGAGAGGAAGACACAATATGCTGTTGTTCCACGCAAGTGTCATCGTGACCTGAGGGCATTCCCACCACACACACACACTCACACTCACATGTATATCTGTCTATGCTTGTGGGGACAATCTAGCTTCGTCATAACTAAGTGTAAAACCCTTTTCATCACCTAGATTTAACCTGAACTTATAAAACAAGTCTTAACCTTGACGTAGTGAAGACCAGACAAAATGCCATTAAATCTTTGTTCGGTCCTAAAAAGGGCACACACAGAGAAACACACACACATTGTATGTATGCTTAGACACAATCACAAACAGGCATTCAGCGGTCCATAAATGAACAATTAGATCTTTTTCTGCACTCATACACATTGAAACAATCACTCACACAGGCTATTGTCAGCGCTCATCTCATCTGGAAATATTTGCAGTTGCGTTGCCAGAAGTGGAAGTGGATGTGTGTGTTTCTTTTTGAAAAGATTCGGTGCAGTTGTGCGCGTAATCGTGCGCAGGTGATGACGCTTCAGAGTCAAAGGTCAGGCAGAGGCTTCAAGGTCAAATGAGTCAGACCAGTCCTACCAGTGAGAGTTAATGGGCTCTTCACTTTGTCATCTTTTGCTCAAAGGTTGTTGTTTTTTTTTACTTTCCTTCACACGATGACACAAATGAAGGATCCAGTGCTGCAGAACTTGTTACCCAAAATATTCACAAAAGAATACATCATTCTTATTTAACATACAATGATTTATGTTTAAATGTTTCTGATAGCAAATAAGCACAATAATCCAGACCCATAACGCTTTAATATTTGGATAAATGTTACGGTACTTTAAATAGTTTTAACATATTTGCATGTTGAAGAACCCAAAGGTCAGGGCCTTAAATCTACACTGTATGTTTATAATCATAACCAACAAGAAGAGCTTTGATGTTATGTATCTATATATTGTAGGTAAATTAAAAAGTATAAAACTTTTTTTGTATTCAGTGACATTTGAAAAGGGTAACAATTGCATTACATTTACTTATTCTTATTGCATTTAGAATTTACTCGTCCACTCTATGTCTGATTAAGTTTTTCTAAATGAATTTTAAAAAATGATGTATATATTTATCTCTGCTGGAGATCTTCTTTATTAGCATGCTATTAGCATTAACATGCTATTCTCAGCCCTCTACCAAACGGTTAAAACGGACATCTTTCAACACCTTTAGACTTCAAAGTTTCCCTACATAGATTGTGGACATACTCAAACTAATGCAAGTGATTCAACTCATTGGTCAAAGAGGCCGATTATTAACTTTACTATTTCTAATATAAATCAGTATTTTTGTTTTGCTGACTTTATACAAATCATTTTACATAAATTGGTCTATAAGCTTCCTTGACAGCCATAAACACACCGTATTGTGTTGCTCATATGACTAAAGCATAGTCCAATGAAACGTCATCTGGTTTATGTATAAAGAATTTAATCAAAACACATCCCTGTGCTGCGTCTCTGGCTCGTGTTCATCTGTTGTTGTGGAATAAACAGTCTGTGTGCAATCAAGGAAACGTACTATTGAAGCCACACTGTGACGAGCCCACCGGCTGCTCTCCGTCTCCCAGCTGAGTGTCTATTCAGAGACAGGAGACAATAAAGGAGCCCTTTCTCCTCCCTTCCTACCTTTCTTCTCATCCTCTTTTTGCACCCCATCACCTCTGAACCAACGGCTCACCTCTGTTCAGTGGGGTCTTTGATTTTTGAGCCTAATACCCTCACACCTGTGGCTGTGGCAGATACATCCTGTGTGGAAAAGGCCTCACCAAACCCCCTGATCCGTGCCTTTGACTCTACTCCACCTCTCACCCCCTACTAAAATCCCCCACCACAACTCCCTCCTCCTCCCCCCCCCGACTCTGCTCTGCCAAACCAGGAAGTGTGCGCAGGAAACAGCTGTCCCCCACGTCCGCCTGCTCGCCCCTGACCAGGTGCATCCTGGGAACGGAGCAATGTGTGACGGTCGACATGTGGCTGACACTGTATGAGGTGTCGTTACAGTAATCAGGATCACTGTGAACTTTATACAGCAAGTAGATAAAAAGAAGCTTTTACAATCCTATTTCTGAAGTTCATTTAGTTGGGGGGGGGGAAATCACGGTGTTTGGGCTTTGATGTTAAAGGGAAGCGAGGAGGCAGAACCAAATAAATGATGTTTGATCTTCTTGAGATGAAAGGGATACACTCCATCGACCTCACACATCAAAGTGTGTTTACAGGTGCTTCTAAAGTTGTTTAAAGTTGTTTAGCTTTCACAAAATCTGATGAACTGCCTCAAGTCATGACACTTGAATCAGCGTTGGGTGATGCAGAAAACTACAAGTTTGGAAATGAAAAACTCTGGAGTGAGTTTACCAGACTTACCCAGCTCCCACCTCTGCTCCAGGCTACATTAGCAGCAACTAGCATAACACCACAACAAACTGCCCATGAGCATATTGCAGTGTTGACATTGTGGAATCAAGAGGGAGTCCCGTGTGGAGCTTGCTGGTACTCCAGCTTCCTCCCACAGTCCAAATTGGTGTTAATTGGTGACTCTAAATTGCCCGTAGGTGTAAGTGTGAGTGTGAAAGGTTGTCTGTCTCTATGTGTCAGCCTGGCGATCAGTCCAGGGTCTTGCCCAATGACAGCTGGGATAGGCTCCAGCCCCCTGTGACCCTGAACAGGATAAGTGATATAATGGATAGGTGGATGGATATACAGGCTGTTAATGAATGATATTTGTTTGTTTAATGACCTATTTTCCTGAATTGACAGGCCTCTGATGCATTGTCTTACAAAACACTTTAAAATGGAAATCTGTTATCTCATGTACCTGGTTTTAATAATATTGTAACCTGTTAACCAGTTAAATCCAACACCTGATAAGTCCTGATGGAGCGTATAAGGTCTATGTTATATTAAAGCAGGAGTGTAAGATCAGCTTTCAGTTCGGCAGTGTAAACACAACCTCGAACACAAACTAAAACTCTTCTTGTTGTCTTTGTCTGTAGTTGCGTGGCAGGTCTCCAGGACAATCAGGAAAAATAAACAGAGTGGACATCTGTCGAGAGAGCGAGAGGAGGAGAGAGAGCGTCTGTCCCGGCCAGCGCTCGCAGCATTGTTTGTCACTTTCTCTATGAAATGCACTGCGAATATTGCCTCAAACAATTAGGTTCCAGTGATCCCTATCGCCCGGCTAACAATAGTGTTTACATGGCGGGGAGGAAATTTGGCCATGGAGCCCACTTCGGGGAGTGTGTGTGTGTTTTCTTGGGCATGTGCATGTGTGTGAATAACCTCACTGTTCACAGGACTTCTATGACTCAGAGCGCACACTGTATTATGTGAGGGAGAGGAACATTGTTAGTGACGATTACGACATTTTTTTATCTTTGTGGTCTCATTTTATACTCCTGTTTTGTTTATCTGTAAGTGAGACTTAATACTCTGTGCTAATAATAGCACAAAGATCATTTTGAAAGTACCAATATTTGGATTTTGCAGCTACTTGTCCTGGTTTAAACCACAATTTAAATATATTTTTAATGCTAATATGTTTATGCTATCATGTTATGTCCCACTCACTTGTTACTTATTCAAAAATATAACCATAAACACACTTTTAAATTAAATTTTACTGTATGTGTGTGGGTGTCAATCAACCATTATGCCGTTGTAAAGGCTATTGATAGACTATGAGTCATAGGCAAGCGTCATAAGCTAGCTAGTCAAGGGAAGTACAGTCTTATTTCTTAGAAGTTCCAGGTGGCTGACTTCTTCTTTGTAAAGTGCAAAGCAGCATAAATGTTGCGTTCAGAGTGTCTTGTTGTTGAGTGGTGCACCTGTGAAGTGTGCTACGACCTGTAATAATTGTCCCTCTCCTCTTAAAAAATATGGTCACTCTATTGCGTAACATGATTCATTATGTGTTGCTGTAAAAGTATTCTGCGTGTCTGATGACAAAATAGTTCAGGAAAGTGTATTTGAGCATCAATATGAAAAATTGTTCTCTTTAACATGTGACAGAGGCGTCCTCGCAAGTGTATTTGGTGAACAACCGTAGCAGAAAAGCTAACCGCTAACACATTAGCTATCAATAAACATGAGTCAAAAGTTTTGTTTCTGGTGTTGCTCAGACTTATTATAGAGAAAGTAATAAGCTAATGAGGTTTTAATTGAAAATCCTGTTAGCCGTAGTCTTCTGAACAGGCCCCGACTGTGGAGCCGATACTGTGACAGGGGAGGATTAGATAATGGTGTGACTCAGTTTACAAGCTAGCATAGCTGCCTTCACTGAGGGCTCATCGTCTCCGTTAAAGATGCCGTTCTCTTCCTTAAGTAAGTTAATGATTCTGTCAAAGTTTCTCACTGTTGAGCTCTGGATGAAAATATGCTGAGAATTTTTAGACTACAGGCTCAATCCAACATTTTTTTTTGTTCTATTGGACATTTATTTTGCTGCACAATTTTCAAATGGATTGGTCTGATATATTTTGTTTTTAAGCAGCTATTGGTCAAAGTTTTTATTTTATATTCAATATGTTTATGATGTTAAATTATTTAATACTGTTTTTTCTTTCTACACTGATCTAAATGTAACCATAAAAAAACTCTCAAGTTTAGATCCTTCATAAAGAGCTGCCTTTACATGACACTTGCTGTTTCACTCACCTGAAGGGCCTTAAGTTTCACAGATGAGGATCTTATACTGCTTGATTAACTGTGTCTGTTTTTACAAAGCCTTGATCTTACATCTAAATCAACCAAACCAGTCACACAATGAGACTGTGCATTATTAAACAGTATAAAATACTCATAATGATGAGAATAAAAACGAATATTTTGATCATAATTCAAGCATTTTTACAATCAGCATGTGATATTATTATTGTCATATAAACTACTTTTGTATCACCAAATTATTTAAAATCACACAACTCATAATAACACTTAGAATAATAACATTTTTGAAACATTTTGTAAATCGCACAATAATGAAATTATTCAAAATGTCACACAGTGACAGATTTCTGAAAAATACATCAGATGATACGATTGTTGGATCTTTGTCATCCATCCTGAGCTCTGTGTCTTCTTCTTGAAGTTCTTCTTTCCGAGCGAAGACACAAAGAGGTTGGTGACGACTTGTTGGTGACGACTTCCTTGTTGGTGTGTGAGGAACGTCCCAAACCCACCAGCACAGAAGAAGCTGATTGAAAACAACGTCCTCTGTGGTGGTCGAGCTGGGGCGCTCCTCATCGCTTGGCTGCTGGCTGAACAGGGTGGTGCTGAGGGTGGGGGGGTGGAGCGTCAGGTCCTGTCCTGTGAGACAAAAACACAAGTGGTGAATACGTTTGAACAGCTTTGCATTTTCGGTAAATCCATCCATCCATTATATATACCGTTTAACCTGTTCAGGGTCGCGAGGGGGCTGGAGCCTATCCCAGCTGTCATTGGGTGCAAGGTGGGGTACACCCTGGACAGGACACCAGTCAACCACAGGGCTGACACACACAGACACACCCACACCTATGGGCAGTTTAGAGTACATTCTTGTTAAATATTTAGATGAATTCAGACTCCAAAAATGAAATGATTGTTCAACATAAAAGAAAGAAATAATAATACAAAAGTAAAGTTAATTTGAACTCATCACTTCTTTCTGTCTCTCCTGCTACTTTCGTAATCTCAGAGAGGGGGTCACTTACTTAGTCTGTTGTAAGAAAGGCGACCACCGCTCTCCAGCTGGTCCTGTAGTCGTCCATCCTTCTCATCTGGTCTGGAGTAAATGTCGTCATGGAGATCCTGGGATTGGAGTCGAAGTCTTCCTGGTCGTCACTTCTTCTGGGGAGGTTGAACCAATGAGCTTAATCCTGATTGAAAACAACGTTCTCTGTGGTGGTTGCTGGAGCTGGGGCGCTCCTCATCGCTTGGCTGCTGGCTGAAGAGGGTGGTGCTGAGGGTGGGGGGGTGGAAGGTCAGGTCCTGTCCTGTGAGACAAAAACACAAGTGGTGAATACGTTTGAACAGCTTTGCATTTTTGGTAAATCCATCCATCCATTATATATACCGTTTAACCTGTTTAGGGTCGCGAGGGGGCTGGAGCCATCCCAGCTGTCATTGGGTGCAAGGCGGGGTACACCCTGGACAGGACACCAGTCAACTACAGGGCTGACACACACAGACACACCCACACCTATGGGCGGTTTAGAGTACATTCTTGTTAAATATTTAGATGAATTCAGACTCCAAAAATGAAATGATTGTTCAGCATAAAAGAAGGAAATAATAATACAAAAGTAAAGTTAATTTTAACTCATCACTTCGTTCTGTCTCTCCTGCTACTTTTGTAATCTCAGAGAGGGGGTCACTTACTTAGTCTGTTGTAAGAAAGGCGACCCCCGCTCTCCAGCTGGTCCTGTAGTCGTCCATCCTTCTCATCTGGTCTGGAGTAAATGTCGTCATGGAGATCCCGGGATTGGAGTCGAAGTCTTCCTGGTCGTCGCTTCTTCTGGGGAGGTTGAACCAATGAGCTTAATCCTGCTCCATCTGCACACCTGTGGAAAAACAGAAATCAAAGTAAAACAGAGCGATTTTTCTTAATGTTGGTAATTATCATCAACTTACCTCTGTCTGGTACATCCACCTACACCTAACTGAGAAAACGCCACAGAGCAGCAAAGTGAGTTAAGTTAACAGTCGATTTTTGTCGGTTGTCATTAAGTATAAACTTACCGTCGTCTTCTAAAACATTTTATAAAGAAAAACACAAAGTTAGTAGAAACATTTTAACACATTGAATTTAAATTTGTAGGACAAATTGAATGCTGTAATTAATATTTAACTTACCTCGGGTTCATTAATAACATCAAAAATGATAATGTTCACTTTCAGACATCAGTGTGTGTGTGTGTGTGTGTGTGTGTGTGTGTGTGTGCGTTGTCACCAACCCCACCAGACGTGTGGGAAGGTGACCTGGGCTTGGTTTTTATACTTAACCTGAAGACAGGAGCTCAGTGTTAATCTGAGTCGCCGTCTTCGGCCCAGGTCGAAGGGTGCTCCTTACCTTCATCCCGTCTCTGCCTCTTCGCACTTACCTGTGATGCAGAGCTCTCCTCCCTACGTGTCTTCGCGGAGGAGCCGAGGCCGGAGGAGGAAGGAGCAGGCTCTTCTGGACCAGGACCAGCCGGAGGACCTGCGGAGACAGGAGGAAACTGCTGAGGAGAGGAGCCAGGTCTTATGTCATCATCATAACCATTCTCTTCGTACTCCTCCTCAGCAACGTACCCGGAGTCGTCGATGTCCTCGCTGTCGGTGTCGTCACCCCGGTTGACGTTGAAGTCCACAAGGCGCCGAACGTCCTCATCAAACCCCTCAAGGTCGAATGGATCGAAGTCGGAGTCGGAGTCGGAGTCAGAGTCGTTGAACAGCTGGAAGGCGAAGACCCGAACTAATAATAATAATAATAATAATAATAATAATAATGTTATTTATAATGCACCTTTCAAAACCAGAGTTACAAAGTGAACTTGAAAATGATCTTCTCGCTGATGGTGTTAATTTCAGTCTCGTAACCTGCTGATGGAAATTTGGTTGAGATTGTCAGTATATTCACATATATATCTGGTTAAAGAGTTTTAGCAACAAATGATAAACTAAACATAGTTGCAGATATAAAATAATCATGTTAAATTGGCTTATTTACACACATAGCTGACTTACACAAACTTCGTACAGCAATTAACCTTCAAAACCATATCTGTAAGATGTGAAAAAGTCAGAGTATCAAAACAAGAATCAAAACTGTATCAACTTTCTCAGCACAATAATAATAACAATAATCATATTAATAATAGTAAGAATAACAATCTTCGAAAATGTAAGCAACAGGAAATATTACACAGGCCATCCACTCATCCATCATTTGTTGTACAATGTGCATCGGTTAAATACTTTACTTCTGATCTAATAATTATAAGGATTTAACTTTTATGTGGAAAAAACTTAACTTATATTAAATATATTGCATTTGCATTGAACTATACGCGTCATAACGCACTCCAAAGCACGGGTACATTAATTACCACTGATTAAATCATGCGCAACAACAACATGGCTTCTCCAAAATAACGACAGTAACTTCTGTGCAGATCAAACTAGTAGTTGTAAATGTAACACATTTTTGTCCCAAATTTATGGATTTAATTTCACTGTGGGTGAAAGAGATGGTCGCGTGCTGGACGCGGGGCGCGCGCATCCAGTCTCCCAGCTACGTGACAAATAACTTTATCCTCCCTCCAGAATAAAACACTTTTTCTAACAAGCAGAGGATGCGACTGTAATACCAACATGATAAAACTGTGTGATGATCAAACACATCAGTTTAGGTAGAAAGAGACATCGTTCATTTTATCTTGTTAATTTAAGTTCTTAACAAAACCGATGTGTTTGTTTACATTCTGTATCTGACAGTTAGTTCATTGTGATCAACTTTGAAACAGACAAAATTGAATCTCAGCATCAGCTCCGTATACAATAAGTGAAGCTTCAACAGTTAAGAGAAACGAACGCAGGTCCCCATGCACACAGAAGCACGTGCCCCGTTTGTTTACACTTGTACGTTCTGACGTTCAGAGGTCAAAGTTCCATCGTCTCCATGGAGCACAAGAAAGATACATTTTTAGTATTTTACGAAACTCGGTCTCGTAGCCATCTTTTACTTATAATATCAGCGCAACTTTTAGCAAAATGTATAGCAGGACTAATGCCCCAAACCAAAATAAAAATGTTTTAAAAACTATACACTAGTTATTAATAGGCTACATTCCACCTTTTTACAGGGATATTTAAGATAATTGAGCATCAAAAATCATTTCAAACAGAGAAATCATTCACCACCAAATCACCGAGTGCTTTCAAACAGGCCTAATAACATAATGTAAGCATAATGTTTCATAACATGAAAAGCTTTTCAGGGTATTGAGTAGCTAAAATGATAAATAATGCAACATCAAAAGTAGCCTTACCTCCAGGGTTGACGTCCCGGACGACGTCCAGCAGGTCCCGCGGGTCGGGGATGGGTCCACAGGGCGGCATCCTCAGGCTCGTCTAAAAAAGATAGAGTATCAAAAAGATGGATATAGAGTATCCAAAAGATTGAGATAGAGTATCCAAAAGATGGAGATGGGGTATCCAAAAGATGGAGACGGAGTATCCAAAAGATGGATGGGGTATCCAAAAGATGGAGATGGAGTATCCAAAAGATGGATGGGGTATCCAAAAGATGGAGACGGTGTATCCAAAAGGTTGGTTTATCCAAAAAGGTGTTCGTTGTCGATTCTCTCGAGGGCTTTCCAAAGGTAAGCTTCACAGCTCAAATTTGCAGGGCAACTCGTCAAAGTTTAAATGCAAAAGGGGAAAATAGAATTTTCTGCGGCCCTTAAATACCCTCGGTTCCTGCATTTTTCAGTTTCCATGGCAATTACTGACACGCCTGCGTGCGTGCGATCGAGCGAGACTGATAGTAAGAGATATTAAAATTATTTTTCTTCCCATATTTACTAAATACATTTCCGATTTATTATTATTATTATTATTCATATATGATTTGGTTGCAGCTTTTTGTCACCTTTTCATTAGATTAAAGCTGCTATGAAACGTGGAAAGCACAATTGTTTTTCCTACTTTTTTTTGTTATAATTACATTGTAAATTATTCGAACAGCTTTGGCAATACTTCAAGCCAACATCAAGTATGAACTTAAAAATTGTACTGTGAAGAGTTGTGGATCCTTATTAAGCCTGAAACCATCAATATAATGTTTCAAAAGATTATTCGTGTTGTTTTCAGAACACCACAAGCTGCACGTCTACTTAAATGTTTGGTGCCATTGTCTGCAATATAACCTGCCATGTTAGAGATTGGTGAACCCCCACCCACAGATACATCCTTTTTATCATTTTGTAAACAACTATTAGTCTTCCCGTGAGCCTCCACACAGTAAGCAGAGGCTGGTAAACATATATGAGTAACATATAGTTGGAGTTATATGAAATATGTCTTCATAGGATATGTTATAAATGCTGACAAATACTGTACATGATTAAACATGTAAAATGTCTTTATAGTTCTGCATTTATTGCTAAATAAAGCATTTAATAAAAGTTTACGTATGCTTAATAGGGGGCCTTAAGGCACATCGGCATAGACTGTATGAGTGTGACCAAGTGACTCATAATCTCATGTTGTTTTCATTTCAGTTCCTTCATTATAATTTAACAGCTGATTTGTTCTTTAGGTCACGAATGGGCCACAAGGTTTTCATGTTCCACTCCTCACCCACACGTGCTCACTGGCCCAGCAAGCCGATCGATGCAGGTGCACACTTACACAAAGATGCAAAGACACACACACACACACACACACACACACACACACACACACACACACGAAGGGAGAGGACATTTAAATTAAGGCCTTATTTTAACTGAAGCCTCTAGGGTATTTTACAAATAACCTCTTCCTGACTTTCACACACACACACACACACACACACGCCCATTAATACAGCGTTTATTGGTGTGGGTATTTTGAGGTAGGCAGAAGGAGGGTGTGACAGAACAGCTCTGAGATTAAAACAATCGTCTCTTGATTTCTTCCTCACTTAAGGGAAAAGCGGAAGCCGTCTGTTATCGTCTGTTTCTATTATTACTCTCCATTTACAGCTCGGCTGTTCACACGGGACCTGAAATGAGCAAGAAAACTATTAGTCTTCTGCTTTTGAGAAGTCCAAACTACGATGGGGAAACTGACTTGTGTTTAAAAGCTGTTAGGAACCCAAACATTATTATAAAGCAGCTCAAGGATGTAATATTCTGTTTTTATACACAACTGAAAATGTAAGAAATAAAACCATGCGGCCTGCTAACGTGTTAAGAGTTTTTCTTAAAAGTTTATGCATTTGTAAATCAGTACAAAAATGTAATCAAAACAGTTTGAAAGTCTTTGATAGCAGAAAGAATTCATCCATCATCTATGACTATATCTATCCCAGCTGTCAGTGGGCGAGAGGCGGGGTACACCCTGGACTGGTCACCAGTCAATCACAGGGCTGACACACAGGCTGATTCACACCTACAGGCATAGAGTCACCAGTGACCCTAACGAGCATGTCTTTGGACTGTGGGAGGAAGCTGGAGGAAACCCACGCGTGCACGGGGAGAACATGCAAACTCCACACAGAGAGGCCCACTTTGTCCGAACTGGGATTCGA
The DNA here is from genome assembly GCF_022749685.1 of Semicossyphus pulcher. NCBI lineage: Eukaryota > Metazoa > Chordata > Actinopteri > Labriformes > Labridae > Semicossyphus > Semicossyphus pulcher. The sequence continues at coordinate 11,057,434 of NW_027211681.1, forward strand.
ACCAGGAACCTTCTAGCTGTGAGGCAACAGCGCTAACCAGCAGGAAAAATGCACAAAATAAAAGTATCAAATCTGACTGTAATTTTTTTTTTTTTTATTAGATTACAGATTAGAAAATAGCTTGAGGCCACAGAAATGACACTCATTGAATAAAGCTTAATGTATTCATTATTAATGTTATACTTTGTAGGATCCCCAAAAAGCAGCAGGCACAGAATGGACACAAAGCTGTACCAACAACACAACGAGACAATATAAAAGTGGCACCACTTGTAACAGGTATTGAAAGCACAGGAACAGTAAACCCCTGAAGGACTCCTCTCTGTCCCTCGTGTAGCTTTTTTTATGTTGCAGGCAAATTGCCGCAGCATCTGCAGGCCCAGCGCTGCACTGCAACGTTAGTTTCACGCACAGAGAGAGCGATCAACCTGAACCGCAGCTGCAGACGCACCACAGTGTGACACACCGATAGACGACACTGTCTGGACCCTGACGCACTGGTGTTATTTCAGCACGCTCACATCCCCTGTGCAGTTATTCTTCATAATGATGATGACGGTCACTACAGTGAAAAAAATTAACAATGATGAGGAGGATGATGAAAGTGAGGACAGATTTGTGGCTCAGCAAAGTGCTCTCTTTCCCAGGACCCTGAAGGTCACACAACTGTAAAGCCTTTTTAATGTTTGTGTTTCAGTCTGTCTAAGAAGGAAACGAGCGAGCGGGTGTACAAGAGGTGCTGACCCTGAGGTCGAGAGAGAGAGAGAGAGTTTGGGAAGAAGGGAGCGGGAACGGGTGAGACATAGATTTAGGAAGGAAGTTTGGGGAGCTCTTGGAGAGGAAAGTTACCACAATGACGACTCGTGTTGGTCATCAGACACAGGTGTGCTCTGATGTCATAAAGCCTTACATGTGTGTACTGTACATACAGTAGAGATTTGGGCAGCCAGTAACCATTATTCTCCTTTTACTTAATCTGCAGATTAATGTTTGTATTTTTCGCTGTGTTTGTCGCCTTTAAAATGTTTAAAAATGTTATACAATCGTAAAAAATCTCCATTGTTATTATTATTGTATTATTAAAAATGATTCTTGCATGATTATCAGAATACATTATTTTGATATAGTGATTGATTTATGGACTTTTATGGGATTTTAAGACAGTTTTTTCTGCAACAACAACAAAATTATATATACCATTTTATTATATTACAATTATTATTAAAGGGAATTAATTCTTTATATATATAGTAAAGACGCAAAAATGTGCATTAAAGCAGACATCTCAGTCTGATAGATTCAGATCAGTCCCTGCCTGTCTGTGTCTGAACCTCTGCTCTATGTGTGTATGATTAAGCACACAGAGAGTGCAGAGTACACTACTGTCTGTTTATTAGAATCTAATATAAGCACAGTTGTTGATATTTTCTTGGAAACAATCAAGGTCACATCAACGTCTGGGACTGACCAGTCTGGTGTGATGTGTGTGTGTGTGCATACATGCATGTAGGCTTGAACTTGCTCGTGTTACAAATAGTGTGTGTGTGTCTGTGTGTGTGTAGGTATTGGTGGTGGAGGGGGGAGGATGAGGGGTAGTGGTGGTGGAGGTTCCTTATCTACAGGCCACAGGCAGCTCTGAGGCTCTTATCAGCAGCAGCCACATTGTACGAGCACATCCTCTTGTCCAGCAGGGAGCGGAAAACTCTCCTTGCAACATGGTTCCCTCTCTCTCTCTCCCTCCTCTCTCTCCCCCTTTCTCTCCCACCTTACATTTGCCAGTACCAGAGGAGGTCTCCGACTGGCAACCGACGAGAGCATTGTGTCTTCTTGGCGGAAGAGAGTGAGAGAAAGAAGGGACGGACAGACAGGACGGTGACAGAGAGACAGACCGAGACAGACAGAGAGCTAGAGCGAGCGAGCGAGAGAGAGAGAGAGGTGAGAGTGAGATAGAGAAGGGGGGGTGACAGCAGAGACACACACCATCCACCTTTATGCTTTCTCTTCGTTTAAAGGAGCAACTTCGCAACAAAAAACTAATACGTAGATTTTGATTAGCTTTCCGTCACCGTGTGAATATTTGACACTTTTGTTCTATTTTTATCTGTGAGTTTTATTTCGAAAGACTTTGACGTGAGCGTGAGGAGAGCTGTGAGCGGTGTCAGACAGTTTGGCTCCACTTCTGATGTGAGAGATTGACGGACAGACACTGACAGGCTGCAGAGGAGTGCGAGCGACCTGAGGAGGAGCAAGAGGAGAGGGAGGAGGTTAAACACTGAGGAGGTGTAACATGTGCGTTCACAGATCACTTAGACGGTGAAGGATTTTACATCACAGACGAGCTGCTGGACATCAGAATGTATATGTGAGTATGCTTATTTTAGTATTTACTTAATGTTTGATCTAATGTGTATGCGGCCTGTGAAACATGACTGGTTTGCAGCTTATTACATTTATTATAGAAATAATTATAACAAAAATAACGTGCCATATGTCATGTACTTCAACTGAAATAGTCTCATTTCTGCTGGAAACTGGTGAATAAAATGTGCTTTTTTTAGTCGTTAATTAAAGGAGATATAAATGTAATATCAGGTCCTGTCAGACGCTTCACTGGACGACCGTTTACTGCATTTACATACAATTTGTTCTGTTTATTTTCAGTCTCCTGGTTATGTTCAATATACGGTAAATCATAACACAAGATGTATCGGACAAATATAAAAACGAGTAATGTGTAATATTTAATTAGTAACATTTAATGTAATATTTGTAACAAAGTTGTTTATCACAGTGTTCAATAACATTTTATTTGAAGAACTGATGCAAACTATTTAGGGGCTTGTTGTGCATAAATGTGCGAGAAAATAGGCTCGACTAAAAACCAAATGCTGCATCATCTCTACCACAACATGATATATGGGCAGTCATAATGGCTTTCTTTCTCAATCGCCACAGCAACACTGTGTGTAATGTGTGCAGCTGGGTAAATTCAGTACAAATATGCAGCGCCAAGTATTTTCCCCTGAAACTTCAGTGACTGTATCTGCAGCTCTGTTTTAGCACGGCGTCTTTCGTCTTAAGAAGATATTTAAATTAAAGTAAATATATCACTGCTGCAAAAATAGATAGGAAAAAAAACTGCCAACAAATGTCGTCCGCGCTTTATTGTGAAAGAGGGAACTGTCCAAAATAAAGTCATGACAACTAGAAAAGACAAAACAGGAACACTTGCGATTGCAAAACCTGACAAATCATGAGTGCTGGGCCCTGCAAAGTAACAACTAATGTCTCCCTGCTGAAGGAGAAGAGGCAAACATCACTTCATGTCAAGTGTTTTAACATCCTAACGCTCTGTTAGTGTGCTCTGAAGCTGTACATTTGCATGAACCCAATCCAGATTTTAAACTGGGCAAAACCCCAACAACAAACACTTTTATGTTTATGTAATGTGCACGTTTTGACACACTATAACTAACTTACACAAAATATACATCCTGACTGCATTTTCCACTTTTCTTTTGTTCCACAGACTCTTTGATATCAATCCAATCTTCAGCGGTCTGGGACACTTTGATTGCTTTAAAGGATTTTGACTCACATCCTCCAAACACACACACAGACCAGCAGACAGAGGAATATTTACAATAAGAGCAGCCACTGGAGACTCGCGAAAAACCTTGAATGTGCTGCTCAGGATGCACCGCAAGAAAAATCCACTCCGGATCAGACTGCAACAACCCCCACGGCTCCATGCTGCACCCAGCAAAGAGACTGGGCTCCATTAGAGACTGCGAGGAGATTTAATATGAGGTTCTCGACACCTTCTGTAACGCTGGATATTTAAATCTCCACCCTTTCATCAGTAAGAGCAACTAAAGGATTTCAGTTTGCTACATTTCTGTGAGCTAAAGCAGCAAAATATTGCATAATCTGCAGGAAGGCGGAACAAAGGAAGAGGAAACAAATGGTTATAGGCGGCCTGTATGGAAAAGCAGAGGTTTAAATGGCTCTGCAGGTGGTGCACATGAGCATGTAAGTTACTCTCACACACATATAAACACACCACTGAGCTGAGAGGACCAGGAGGAGCACCACCATGATGGAGAAGCTGAACCCAACCTGTCCACCTGCTTCACCCCCCACCCTTCCTCGCTCCTCCTCCTCATCCTCATCCTCCATCTCCTCCCCATCCTGTGCCTCCATGGAGCAGAACAGCCCTCTCCAGATTAAGACTTTAGTATCCTCGGACGCTATCAGCAGCCCGAGTCCAGCTCACAAGACAGAGCACGACGGACACACGGACGTTCCTGGCGCTGGCGCTGGCTCGGTTCAGTCGCCTACAGGAGCGTTAACAAGTCAGGTCACAGATACAGCTGCTGCACCTGAGCCCATCATCATGGAGGCCGAAGAGGTGGAGGTGGAGGAGGAGGAGGAGGAGAAGCAGGGAGGACCGACCAGCACCACAACCCCTGCTGCTTCTGCCGACAGGTCCCCGACTCTCTCCTCCCCACCTCCCCTTCTTCCAGCGCCAGCCAAGACCTCCCCGTGTCCTCTGCCTCCTCCATCCTCCACCGCCTCCTTCGCTTCCTCGTCTCCTCTTCCTCCGCACATCCCAGTCATCAGCCTCGGTCACAGCAAACCACCTCTTCCACTACCAACTACAGCTTTGACAGCCCTCCACCCAATCCCTAACCTCCTGCACGGGCCTCTCGGGGAGCTGCGGCGCAGTCAGCTGACCTGTGTGCCCGTGTCCAGCCCTGGAGCTGCTGGAGCTTCTGTCGGTGCTGGGGGCCCTTCAGCTCCATCCCCACGGCCCCTGTTAGCCCAGCAGTACCTGTCTGCACACCCCTTCTTCACCAGGTGAGATTGGGTCTATTTATATTTAAATAGAGACACATCTTTTTGCCTCATGACTTCTTAAAGGTCAGATTTGTCGAGTTATTTTAGGACCTAGAGAAGTTTTTATTTGTGCTTTTACGTCGCTTAATCCACTTGTGTCTCCTTTTTTAACTTATGACAACATTTAGGTGATCAATCCTGACCCAGAGGTCGCACACCGTAAATATAATTATAGAACTTTCACCCTCCATTGAACAACACACGTGCATATAAAAAATAAATGCAAATTTATGAGATGTTACAGGTAATGATGGAGACGCGTCTTTTGTTTCTCAGGAAACACTGACTGTTGGCATTTCGTGACTTCCCAGTGTGATTAATTGTGGCCACACCGCACAGCTCTAAGAAAATTGACAGCAGGATGTGTGCTGTCACAAAGCGACTTCACATTTCTCCCCATAAATTTGACAGGACAGCAGGCATCACTTTTTAAACTATACATCCAGTTCAAGCTGCAGCTAAATTTAGCGTCTGAGCAGATAAACGGCCAGCTCGTAAAGTTGCTGAATTTTGCAGAACTATCAGAGCCCTCCTACTGTTCATCTCTTCTCTTCCACACGGCTTCTTTCTCTCACAGGCAGCATTAGGACTCTTTTCACAGTGACTACATCTATAGTTTCACCATCTGTCATGGAGGTCTGGGAATAAGACTCTCTCCTCGCCTCTCTCTGGTCTGTTTGTAGCAGGAGGCATTGATCTATTCCATCCCTCTAAAGTGGAATCAGTTAGTAACCAGACTTAATGAGAGTGGGCTAAAACTCGGCACGCACACTCGATCATTGCCACCAACATAATCACAGCTCCCTTAATGCCCCCCCCCCCCCCCCATCGTCTTGATTTCTCAATTAACTTTAAAAGATTGTAAGAGAAGAGATGCCGGAGCTACTGTATGTGTTTGTAAAGGTGATTTATTTCCTACATTGATGTGAACGCAGTTACAAAAAGGTTTAATTATCGCACATCCTCCGTTTGCATTTGTAGTTCTTACCTCGGTCCCCCGGGAGGAAGCTACGGCGTCATCAACAGCAGCCGGATCAAGAGGAGACCCTCGTCACACTTCGAGATGGAAATCAGTGAATGTGAGTTTCTGTGTGAAACAAAGAATCAGACGTTAATATTTATTCAGCCGTAATTACTAAAAGTTAACTTTCTTATTGTTTTGATGGAAGGTGCTACCTAAAGAATAAGAATGAAGGTGCTGTTGTCTGTCTGTTGTTCTTCCTGGAGACTTAGATACTAAATATACACTGTAGTTTTTTGCAAGCATTACTCAAACAGGTGCAGAAAGAGGGTTTGTGGGGGAACTATTTTCTGGGTCGGATTAATACAAATGTATTAATCTAGTGGGCATTGAAAGCAGCACAACAGTGTGTTGAAAAGAGCAAGTGTCCTTGTGTATAGTGCTAGTGCAAAGATGTAGCTCATAAACATCTTTTTAATGGTTTTAAAATATCAACTAGGTTCTTTGGCTCAGTGGAGTGACCTAGATCAGGCTTTGACCACACAGTTATTTTTAGTAGGATCATTTTAATGTTTGTTTTCGTCCCTGTTTGGTATTTACTGGCTGACAAAGAGAATAAATTTATCAATCCCTTTGATTATTCAAGGCCCTGCATACTCAGACTGTGTTCATGTCTTTCCGACAGGCCCCCCTCAAAAACTCGCTCGCCGCGTCTTCACCAACAGCCGCGAGCGCTGGCGGCAGCAGAACGTGAACGGAGCCTTCTCCGAGCTGAGGAAACTCATTCCCACGCACCCGCCCGACAAAAAGCTCAGCAAGAACGAAATCCTGCGTCTGGCCGTGAAGTACATCAACTTCCTGGTCACTCTGCTCAACGACCAGGCGCAGGACAAGAGCGGGGACTCAGGTGAGGACGAGGCCGAGGAAGAGAGCACGACGATGGGGTCGGACGGTAACAAACAGGACCCTCTTTTCCAGTGCGACACTCCTCTTCCTCCTCCTCCGCCATCCTCCACCCATCCCGCTTTGGCCACAATCCACCGAGACAGAGACTCTACGGACTCCGTCATCGCTCTGGCTAACTCCCCAGCCACATCCAGCTGCTTTGGTGACACAGACAGTGAGGACAGCTTTAAAGTTAAGACCTCTATGACCAATGGCATTCTGGGAAAGGTCAAGGGTGAGATAAGGATGGTGGCGGCCACAAACGATGAGCGGTGACACAAAAAGACGGCAAACAAAGACGTGTGCCGTCGCTGGGAGTTTAAATGTCACATTGACGGACACGACAGGACACACGTCAACAGACACTGCAAGTGTTTGAGGAGGCAGAGTGATTCTGTCTTCAGCCGACAGCGCTTAAAGATCATGTGAATATTAAGAGACGGACTTGTTTGCAATATTTTGTAGTGATTTCCAGTGATTAGCAGACATTGAGTGTGAGGCTCTGTAATTTTGGACATACTTGGGCAAGCTGAGAGAGTCACAGAACAGTCAGACTGATATGTTTTATATCCAAATAAGGTCACAATGATTCTGTTAAACATTTGACCTCAACGTAACACAGTTTTTATGTTACATCAAAGAATTATGCAAAACAGGATCCTGGACATCTGATTGGATCATTCTGAGCACAGTGCCACACACTCTGTTGGGCCTGCAGAGACGTGCATGTACTGCATTCATCAATCAAAGTTGCATCTTTAAATGTTCCTGCCGCTCTTATTGTCAGAGAAGCCGTGCCGCAGGTCCCACCCTGACATTGTGACACACATGTACCAGACAGAAATAAAGTGTGTTTTACTTTGCTGTTCCTTATTCAACATCCTCTTCTTGGGCTCCAAAGTCCGCTCTCTGTCAGCACGATTTCTCAACATATTCCAAGTGTTCCGCCAAGTCTGTCAAATGTTTAGGGAACGTTTGTGTATCCTCCGATTTTTTAGCATGTTGTTATCTCAGAGGGATATGATGACAATAACCATCAGATGTTAAATGCATGAAAGCAATGCTATTGGGTCAGAACCGTCTGAAACGCATATTTTAAAAGTGCAACTATGTTCATAGATCAACACAGCAGACTTGTCTCTGCACATCATACAGATTGAACCTAAGCCAAACTTCATTTGATCGTTTGTGCTGCTTTCAGCACCAAAGAATACAAACACAGTACAGTTTAACTGAGCAGCAGATCTAAGGAGGAGTGTTGGACATGTTTTCAGTGGATGTATTAGCAATACCAAAAATCTGGCATCTACAAAGTATTGCCATTACAAAACAGAAGCAAAAGTAAAATCACATTTATCATATAACTGGATTATAATTATCATGCATCACTAATGTTGCAGCTGTGAAAGATGAGGCTGATTTGAATCACTTCGATTACTGCCAGCTAGTTGAATCTATGATAACATGCCTATTTATTTATTATATGAATAACCTGAATCTGAAAAGTTACTAGTATTAAATGTTGCCAAATAAATGCAGAGGAGTAAGAAGTACAATATCCATCCATCCATTATCTATACTGCTGGAGCCTTTCCCAGCTGTCATGGGGCGAGAGCGGAGCTACACCCTGGACTGATCACGAGTCAATCACAGGAGACAGACAACCTTTCACGCTCACATCCGTACTTATGAGCCACGTTAGAGTCACCATTTAAGCTAACGAGCGTGCCTTTGGACACAGGGAGAACGTGCAAACTCCAGGGGTCCGAACTGGGATTTGAACCACAGACCTTCTAGCTGTGGGGCTAACCACTGCACCACCCCGCAGCCCAAGAAGTACAATGTTGGCTTCTGAAATGTAGTGAAGTAAGAGTAAAGTAACGGTGGTTAAGAGAGCTCAAAACACTCCCGTAAATGTATGAAAAATAGACAAAAGACAAGCAAATTATGAAAAAGAAGTTCCACAAATTGCTTTTTAAAAAAGACAACAAATAAAACTGTTTCCAGGGGACACCAAAAACTTATGAACAAGCTTGGACACAGCTTGGAAACACTGTGCGTGCCAGCAGTTTTTAATGTCCCCTGGAAACGGTTTCTGTTGTCTGCAACACTTGCAAACACAAAACCCAACACCAAATGCTGCAACGTGCACAGAGCTCTCTGGGCCACTACAGAGAGCAGCGTAATATAAAAATACTCAACACTCACGCACCTCAAAATTGAGATTGATGGGTCTGTGGGTATTATATGTGTGTGCGCAGGTGGATGTGGTAAGAAAGTAGCAAATGATTTATGTAACAGCAACACTTGTAAGTGTGCGGTCGTGTGTGAGGAAGGTCAGGGTGGATGTGGGGAGCGGTTAGAGATGGTGCGAGGGGGTTGTATAAGTGAGATGTTGGGGGTAAGCTGCAGCTGTGCAGGGCTGCTGGTGTCTCTGTGCTGCCTGTTTGGCTCTGTGAAGCAGCCAGGAAACGCCTACAGTTAGTGCTGTCTCATTGACGGCCAACGAGTTTCCTGGAGAAATGAGGGGGGTGGAGGTGTGCAGGGGTGTTTGATGGGTGTTTGGACATGTGGGGTGGCAACCGCTGCATGGACGAAAGGGAGAGGGGGAAAACAGAAAAAGAATAACGCCACCAGGATGCTCAGGGAACCCCTTGTGCAGCCGGTTTCGGGACCACACAACAGGAAGAGCTGCTTTCACAACGCTGCTACGGCTGCCTGTGCCTGCTCTGCTGTGCCAGGCCGCTCTGTCCCTCCCTGCTCGCTCTGAAACCACAGAGAGGATAACACGCGGAGGCAGGGGTCACACATATTAAAGGGTGCTGCAGAATAATGCACTTGCAAAAACAAGCTTTTGTCAGTTTGCAGTAAAGAAGGTGCTCTGCTGTGCTGTTGGGGCTTGCAGATGAGATATTTTTGTAGCACACTCTTACATCACGTCAAATTTTCACAGCAGATGCTCGTCTTGTCACAGCAGGAATACCGAAAAGCACAGGTGTAATTAAAAACACGGCATTCCATTTAGGTGAGCTACTCTCAGGGTCCCTGTGTTGTGTGAGCTGCCTCACTAGAAAACCTGACATACATCCCTTAGGTGGAAATAAGTCCTCTATGTTTACCAGATAGTCTGTCTGCCGTTTGGTGCACAGCAGGTGGTGTACAGAGTATAGTGTCCACTTGTTTCCATCTTACATTGCCTCCACTCAAACTGATTTAGGCGGGAAAGGGAAGTTCCATTTTCCATAACCAAACACCTGACACCAACACACCAGTCTTGATGTATAGATATGTGAACATACTTCTGCCGGGATATAAAGAGGGAAGTAGATCAAATTTAAAACAAACGCGTTTATCAGCGTCTTGCCTTTTGCAGTCCCCATTATTGTTCTCCTTGGTTCCTGCACACATCTTGACCCGTGGCGTCAATTTGCTCAACCCCCTGCTTCATGTTTTGGATCAGTGTTTCAGACAAATCTGTTAACTCGGACGAATTTGTAAATTCAAAGGTCAGGATTCGGGCAAGTAAAGCACATGACAACAGCTGCCTCCTGAGGTCCAAAATGACACCACTACAGTTGAGTTGCTTACCGGACAGCTGAACAGCTGAAACTTGCTCTAAAAGCTGAAAGGAGCTTGTTATTCGTAAGAGCGACCCTGCAAAAGCCAAAAATGTTACAACCATGAACGTAATGTTTGTTTTTTTTAATGCAAAACCCCTTTCCATCTAGTCATTAAGTTATTATTGTAGATATGATTAAAGCTGCTCCAACGGGAGCTTTGATCCAGTTTTTTTTTGTTTAGATCAGCAGCACTCTGATTAAATACTCAAATGATGCCAAACTTGGTAAATATAACCTTATATAATGGTTTGTGACTGATGGGGTGTTAACTTTCTCCACTTCTTGTGATACAGGAGGTCACGCAGGGTGATGCAGGCCAGCCTGGGACTTAAAGATAATGCGCCCCCCCCCCAAAACTGTCAAAATTGTGTCGAATTATCTTTTGAGACCGTAAAACATTATGCTTTTTGTTAAAGTCGTCAGACACTCAAAACAGGCAAGGATGCAATTCTTTTTAGATCTGACATTTTTTAATGAAGCACTGAGAAAGATTACAGTTAAGGTGTTAGATAAATACAGTTCTTAAATGACAACAAACGTATGTTTAAATTCACCTTGAATTTACTGCCTACGACAACAGATGGTTAAGAAATTATATCAGGTTAAAGATTTAGCAAATAATATTTGTATGGACATAGAATTTATACATATTGCAGACAGTATATAAGAAAAGCACAAAAATATGTGTTAAAGTCACACCTGTCCTTATTCATTAACTTATGAGTTAGACTTGGACTCAAATATTTTGAAGTTGGAAATCACCTTAAGGGAATGTAACCCTTTAAACTGCATTGCATTGAGATGGAAACATGGCTGTGTTTTAGAAATCATCAGTCTGTCAAAATAAATGTTTTTGCCTTTGTTATATATTCTATAAACATTCAGCCGGTTATTCAGCTTTCAGCACTTTCCCTCCCTGTTTCACCAGAGAGTCCCTGCTGTCGTTCACCGTTCTCTCCAAATTTTTGGCAGCTTCATCCGTCTTCTCTAACGCATTTTTGTTGCTCAATTTTCGCCTGCCCACCTCAGTTACCGCAGATCCAGCTGCTGCCCCAACTGCTCCGCCAATCACCCCTCCTAAAAACACACCGAGCACCAGACCCAGCACCGCCCCCGCTATGACCACCTTGGGCACCTGTTTAGCAGTGGTCCCAATTCTCTCCCACACTGAGCTGTCAGCCACCATTTTGACTCCTGCTTTGGCCCCGGAGCCCACCTTCCCCCACACTGGACTCTGCGCCACCTTCTTTGCACCAGCACCAATTCCAGCTCCAACACGCACAGAGCTGTCAGCCATCAGTTTGGCTCCGGTTTTGGCACCAGATCCAACTTTTCCCCACATGGGGCTCTTTGCCAAATTCTTTGCCCCGGCTCCGATCCCAGCCCCGAGACGCTTGGAGTTGTCTGCCATCAGTTTGGCCCCTGATTTGGCGCCTGAACCAACCTTTCCCCACATTGGACTGGCAGCTGCTGACTTTGCTCCAGATCCCACCCATGCAGAGCTGTCCACCACTACCTTGGGAACTCTATCTCCCACTAGTTTGGACACATGTCCTGCACCGGCTCCCACCTTTCCCCACACAGAACTATCCACCACCATCTTCTGGGCGTTTTGTGCTCGGCTGCCCACTGACCCCCACACCGGACTACTTTTTACCTTCTTTGCTCCCTCACCGACCCACACTGAGCTATCTGCTAACAGCTTAGGTAACGTCTTTGCACTAGACCTCATTTTCTCCATCATGGAACTGAGAAGTGAAGGAGATAAGTTGGAAAGCGAAACAGAAGGAAGGCTCTCAATATTCATGGTGCTTACACTCATCTCCGCCTCATCCCTTGTTTTCTCAATCTCATCCTCTCTCACTTCCTCTTCTGCCTCGGCCACAGGCTGCATGTAGGAATAAAGCACCCGCCTCTCAGAGCTGAGCCGTCTAACGTCTTCTCCTTTTTCTTCCTCTTGTCCCTTCCCCTTTCTCCCCTTCGCGATCTCTACCTGTCTCTGCCTCACTCTGTTCTCTGCCTCCTGAAAAGCAGGACAAGAATAACACTGTCCTCCAGCTTCCTCCACCGTCTCCTCCACCTTCTCCAGCAGCTCTATCACATTCCTCCTCACCCTCCAACCTCTTCCTGTTTCCATCACATGAAATCTGTCCCCGCATTTCTCCACAAGCTTTAACAAATCCCCCCGCTGACCAGCAATGTATGCCTCCTCACTGTCAGTTCCTGCCTTCCCGCTCTCCCTCAGTCGATCTGCGTAAGTAAAGAGGACTATAGTGTGTTTTTGGACGGCTTCAGGGCCAAAAACGGACTCGAGGGCAGCGAGAGCCTGCAGCTCGGTCTTTGCAGGCTGGTCTATGGGGACGCACAGCAGAAAGGCGTGAGGACCCGGGGTGGACAAAGCAACACAGGAGGAGATCTGAGCTCGCACCTCGTCGGGAGTTCGCTCTGAATTGATCCAGTCTGGGGTGTCCACCACCGCCACCTGCAGGTGAGAGAAGAGACAGAAGGACTTATGGGACATCAGCCAGATTGTATTGTTTTATGACACAAAGCAAGAAGGGCATGTCAGAGTTGAGATATTTTGGCTTATATGCAAACAAAATCTCAAAAACGTACCCGTTTTCCATCAACCTCAGCTCTCTTTTTCACACACTCCTGAGTGATTGCTGTCAGGCTTTCCGGGCGCGACACAAACTCCTCCCGCCCTAGTATGCCATTGCCGGCTGCACTCTTCCCTGCCCCGGATCGCCCGAGCAGCACCAGACGCAGCTCCGGAGAAGATGAAGAGGATGAGGGGAACGCGGACGAAGAGGGAGAGAAAGTGGGCGAGGAGGGGGAAGAGGTGAAGACGGGAGAAGGAGTGGAGGTCGGAGACGCCTGAGGGGATCTGTCTTCAAAGCTGTTGATTCTGTGGTGCACTGAAAGCAATCGGGAGACATTGGCAGTTCAGTATGTTTATAGTTGAAAAACACATCATAGGTGTGAACTTTTAAGTGATGTTATACGAGATGCTGAGGTTCTGTGACATACAAGTGGTGACCACTTTTTGAGATGCGTCAGCCTCTGACATTTGTGAGAGTATGGCTCCATCTACAGAGGAGAAACAGTAAATACAGCACTGTTTACTAGTTACTGCTCACATTAATTTTTCTTCTTTTTTACATGGCATTTTACAGAGGAACAAAATAAGCTACATAATTACCTGCATTTAGTTTGTAACTGGGCCTCCTCTTCAGCTCCCTGTCATTATGTGGCTCCGAGTAGGACTGTGGCTCTGAGTAGGACTGTCGCTCCGAGTAGGACTGTGGCTCTGAGTAGGACTGTGGCTCCGAGTAGGACTGTGGCTCTGAGTAGGACTGTCGCTCCGAGTAGGACTGTGGCTCTGAGTAGGACTGTCGCTCGGGGTAGGACTGTGGCTCTGAGTAGGACTGTCGCTCCGAGTAGGACTGTCGCTCTGAGTAGGACTGTCGCTCTGAGTAGGACTGTGGCTCCGAGTAGGACTGTGGCTCGGAGTAGGACTGTGGCTCTGAGTAGGACTGTGGCTCTGAGTAGGACTGTGGCTCCGAGTATGACTGTGGCTCCGAGTAGGACTGTGGCTCTGAGTATGACTGGCGCTCCGAGTATGACTGTGGCTCCGAGTATGACTGTGGCTCCGAGTATGACTGGCGCTCAGGTGTTGAAGTTGAATTAAGCCCGTTATACCTCACACTCACTCTTCCCTCAATCTCATCCCTTTGTCTTCTCCTTCTTTCCAGGATAGCGCTGTACTCCTCTTCTCTATCATTACTCCTGTGTGTTTCTGTGTTTGAGGTGTGTGCTGACGTGCGTGCCTGGGTTTTCTCCTCCTTCTGAGCTTTGAAACTCTCCATGAGTTCCCGCTTTCGGTCGTTCACCCGTTTCTCCAGCTCTCTCTCCTGGACTGATTTCATACGGTAAACCCCATTTTTCTGCACCATATTATCCACCTGTTAAATAAATGAATAAATACATAGACAACACATTTAGAAAACCCCAAACATTTACTTTCACATGCGTAAAATAATTTCCATTGTGGAAGGAATTCCCATCCTGTGAGTCAAAGTTACAGTGTAAGTAGCCAAATCTTTCATACTCTACCTGATCCACTCTGCTTGGGTGTGAATCAGGGCGTTGCTGGGAAAAACTACAACATGCAGGCTCAGCAGCCTTCTTTAATAGAACAATTAAAACTAAGAGCTCAAACACTAGCAGCATGTAATAAACAGGATTAAACTCAGATAATCTGGCTCGACACAACGATAAAATCATCTGTTTTTCATTAACCCCCAATGATTCGTGTGAAAACAGAGAGACTGTTAACAGGTCACATGTCTCAGTGTGTGTACTAACACTACTCTTCACTGTTGCCTGTCAACTCTGCACAACTTCTCACCTTTTCCAGCAGCTCCTGGACCTGCTGCATGTCCAGCTGCTGACGGTTATTGATCACATGGTACCTCCCCCCACAGTTGTCAATTATCTGCCTCAGGCCTGGGTCTTCTTTCCGCAGGTACTCCTGTGGAAAACAACCTAGATTTGTAATGCGTTTCGTGTCTCCTCGTCCTGATTAAACAGAGTGAACAGCGAGGAATAACACAGGGGTGTCTGAATGACAAGCAGCAGTTTCCCTAGAAAGTTTCAAAAAGATGTGTCATTGATTAAAAGTAGTATAAAAAATCCTAATCTTTAAAGTTCAGACTGATCACTTATATTCCTGCGTCAGTGTGTCATGAAGCTGGCCAACAAATGAATGAATGGTTAATATCTGTTTTGATAGCGAGACTGTTGAAAAGAGGGTGAAGTAACGTAGCTGTAGTGCAATGACCAAGAAGATATTAAAAGGACCAATAAATAATCTGAGAAACACGAAACCTTAAAAAATGCTAAATTAAGAAGAGTTCAAATGTATATCTCAGCACATCGCACAGACTGACTGGACAACTGTAATACCTCTTCTGATTTTCCCATCAAGTAGTCCCCACAGGTCAGCAGGACCAGAGTGTGATCCAGCACCTCCTTCCCAAACACCTCCTCCAGCTCTGCAGGCACACAACCCTCCATCTGAAAACACCAGGGGGGAAAATCCTTATGTGGGCTAATATTAGGACTTGAGTGAGTTTTAGATACTTATATAGATATAAGTAAACACAGGGGTGTAAATCAACATGTGCTTTTACTTTGAAAACTAACAATAACATGTAAATAATGCAACTGAGGCTGAACCAACCTCTGTGAACTGGCAAACAGGAATCAGCAGCAAAATAGCATGTGGGCCCGGTGCTACCAGCGTCATCGCTCGCTCCGTCTCCTTTCTGACACCGTCCTCCATCTTGCCTCCATTCCAGTACCATCTTGGTGCCTCCACCACGGTCAGACTCCTGCCCTGGGAGACACCCTGCCTCAGCTGGCAGCTCCTGGAGGCGCTGGGAGAGACGGGAGACAGCTGGCCCAGGATGCTGTCTGCTGTTGACGTCTTTCCACATCCAATGTTTCCCAAGAGCACCAGTCTCATCTCCGGGGGAGAGGAGCCATAAGAGCTCCCTCTAAAGTTTTCACTCATAGCTGGAAAGAAGGAGAGGGTGGATGAAAGTGAGTATCAAAGATTACTGGTTCTATTTGTCAGGATGCTAAAACAACAGACCAAAAGCAAAAGTGGTGTGTCTCTGTTTGTTTGTGTCTAAAAGTAAATAATTAAAAAAGAAGGATCCAATCTAGTTCTTTGAATTAGTCCTACACCTATCTTCTCACCTGTTTTGCATAAATTAACAAGAACAGGAAATAATTGATAATATCAGTGCTCTTGCATGAAGCTTTCCTTTTATTTCCTTGTGTTCTAACAGCATCCCCTGTTTCTCGGTGTACCCGATACGCCACACCTTGTCAGTCCTGTCCAACTACATTCTACCTGGACTTTTATATTTTGACTGATATGTAAACATGCACAAACAAATTCACCAACAAATGAACACACAAAGAGGACTGAACATATGGTGCTAAATGTTCACTATGGCAACTCACAACAGAGTACAACTTTAAAAAACCCAGAGAAACTGAACACTACAGTGAAATTCAACCTAATCAAACACACATTCAGTGTAAAGATTAACGAGGTCACGGACGCTTGTTTCGTCTATATTGTCAAACAAGCAGTTGCTCAGACCCACACACAGCTAGTAAAACATTCCTTGTAACTAATCTGAACTATGGCTAAGAAACTGTATCACTAGCAATCTACAACTAGCTGCTTCAATCAAACACCTCTAATACTCAGAAAACGAGTACGTTAAACTCGCTACATTTGTGAAAAGATGCAAATATCAATCATACTTACTCGACTAATGAAGGTCCTTGAAGAAGTGTTCATGTATCGTCTTCTCTGTGAGCACAGTGTGTTCACTTGGCCCTGAATTCTGTCTCTCAGCTAGACAACTTCAGGACATGTCGAATGAGATAAAAGCTGCCTACGCAGGTGAGGTTCGCAGTCTCAGAGAGCTACCTGTCTCACCACTCCCAATTATGAACACATGCACATATAAACACACTGTAGTTTTGCGTGCACAACAGGTTTCTTTGTCTGCAGCCTGCAAAGCATTCCACGATAGGGCGGAGGAGGTGTATCCCGGGGCACATGTGAATCATTCTGCCTTGGTTTTTTCTACCACACCCTTGAAGTGTCAAAACTCATGCATAACTGTCAAATGAGCCGTCTGTCAGGATCTATAATCCTTAGAGTTAATGACTGTTAAAATATGCATGTAAAATGTTTAGATCTGCAGTGGTCAACGCTAATAAGGATGTATGGCAGGACACTGACATGACAAGATTACAATGTGAAGTTAATCAAAGAGGATCGTCACTCTGCTTCGGATGGGCATTCACAAAACAATACTTTGCAGTCTCATCCTACATGATGTGTGTGGACTTAAGCATCACGCTGTCAGAGCCTGTGACTTACTACACGTATTCCCTCATAAATCAATTCAAGTTGTGGTTGATTTTAGAGACTAGAGCAATTAAAGACCACCTCAAAATTATCTTTCAATAACAACTGTATGTAATTAACTGTAAGTGTTAATCTGTGATCAGTTAGTAACACATAACACTTTAAATGACTCTCTAAGTACATAGCCTGACACCAGTTAATGGGCCATATTGCAGTTTTGGATGCACCTATGCTATAAACGAGAGAATACAAAAACATTTAACTCATTCATAACTCTTGGCTTATAGTTTTCAGAGAAATTGAAAAGAGGCTTTTGTGAGTCAAATTCATCACCAGAGGTGCCAAAGATACAGTTACATTGCTTAAAGTTAAGTTATGCAAACTTCTGTATTTGGAGTATAAGTACAACAATATGTCAGAGACTACCCATTAAATCTATGTTGTGCTTTTCCAGCACCAGTGCGAAACAGAAAATTAGAAATGGACATTTTAAATGTGTCTAGTTACACAGAATTTTTTTTTCTGGTCATTAAAAAATGTGACATAATAAACTCAAAACAAGAAAGTAGCCTGGCAAACTAAAGTTAACTTGGTAAGTTACATTTTTAAATTACATAAATTCAAACAAAAATATTTTCTAGATTGCAAACAAAATTTCTTTTAGAACAAAATATATTTCACACTTATTTTTCAAGTGTAAACTGACCTATTGGGTCTCATCATATCAGGAAGTGCAGCAAACTGCTAGTGGGGTCTCCATCATCTCAAAGCCCAGGCATCATATAGGAAATATTTTCCAGAGTGGAGGCCTTGAAACATATAAAATAAAACAGATGTTAACACATCCCGACAGAATAATACTTTCACTCATGTGCCTGCATCTCTCACCAGTGTGTGTTGCGTGCAGCTCCTCAGCTCTGGTATCTGTGAGGTGAGGGAGATCAGAGGAGCCAGGGCACACAGCAGTGAGTCCAAGAGCAGGGACAAGCTAATTGACATGCTCACGGTTTTCTGCAGAGACACAATGGAAGGTAATTATCATCTCTTAATGTATCTAATGCTCTTTGTGTTCTCCAGAGTCTAAATAAGAGCCGTTATTTATCCTGCACTCTTCTAGTCTTGAATGCATATAAAGAGAGACTAGAGCCATACGTTTGTGTCAATACTGGAGCAGACCAACATCAAGCAGCAAGTTTTCAAAATATGGTAGGACATAACAGCTTTGAATATATTGACCGCAGTCAGTACCATACAAGGGTTTAAAAAAGGCATTGGAAATAATAGTTCACAATAAACTTCTAACAATGCAATTTGTCTTGTGTACCTCATAGTAAGAAACAACATCAGCCATAACATTATGACCACTGACCATTAAAGTGAATAACACGGATTATCTTGTTACAATGGCACCTGTCAGTAGGTAGGATATGTTAGGCAGCAAGTGAACATTTTGTCCTTGAGGTTGAGGTGTTGAAAATAAGAAAAATGAGCAAGTTTTAGGATGCGAGCGACTTTGACAAGGGCCAAATAAGATGGCTGGAAGACTGGGTCAGAGCATCTCCAAAACTGCAGCTCTTGTGGGGTGTTCCCAGTCTGCAGTGGTCAGTAACTACCAAAAGTGGTCCAAGGAAGGAAAACCAGTGAACCGGCGACCGAGTCATGGGCGGCCAAGGCTCATTGATACACATGGGGAGCGAAGGCTCGCCTGTGTGGTCCGATCCAACAGAAGAGCTACTGTAGCTCAAACTGCTAAAAAAGTTAATGCTGGTTCTGATAGAAAGGTGTCAGAACACACAGTTAATCACAGTTTGTTGTGTATGGGGCTGCGTAACCGCAGACCAGTCGGGGTGCCCATGCTGACCCCTGTCCACTGCTGTAAAACGCCTACAATGGGCACATGAGCATTAGATCTGAACCAAGGAGCAATGGAAGAAGGTGGCCTGGTCACGTGGATGGCTAGGGGCGTGTGTGTCGCTTACCTGAGAAAAACCTGTCACCAGAGGGCGCTATATGTATTTGCTCGTTAGCTCACTGTGCCTTCCAGGAATAACACCCTTCATCTATCAACTTAAAAGGGTAACAAAATAAGATGGTGACATGTCACATTATGGGTTCAGGGAGAACTGAATACTCACATTTGTCTCCTGAAGATGTTGTCCAATCAGGAACAAGGATTCTCCCAACAGGTGTAGGTGAGCTGCAGCACTTACAGGACCCCGGTCAGAGCTTCCAGGACTCCTGGATGCAGATCTGAGTGTGTCCCAGGCTGAACCAATGGGACTGCACATAGAACTAATGGGACTACATGTGTCAGTCATGGGGCAAGGTACCATGGGATTAACAACAGATCCCAGTGCAGGTATTAACGAACAAGGCCTGTAGGTTACTGGAGTTGCAGGAAGGCTGGTAGGTCTGGTAACCGGAGAATCTGCCATGTCGTGCTGGTTATCTAGACACACCCAGTACTCCGATAATGAGTTTTGAATTGCCTGGGAGAAATAGAGATATTAAATATAATGAACATTAGAAATAAAAGCACAAATAAACTTTGAGCACCAAAAAGGATGATAACTTGTTCAATGCTGCCCTCTGCTGTGCAACATGAGTGCAACAACTTGTCTTGCTGATCCTGGAAGAAAGATTCTTACAATAACACCAACAAACAAACGTAACAAATTAGAGTGAAATGTACTGAACCCCGTGTTATAATGTTCCCTCACCTCTTCTTCTTCTCTTAATCTATTTTGTGACTCACTGACTGGGAAAGCAGGCAAGAGGCCAGAAGATTCAGCTCTGTAAAATTCAGCCTCAGCTCCACCATTACCTGAAATATGTCATGTATTCATAGTCGACAATTAATGATAAACCCTAGCTTCCATGGTGGAGAGATTAAAAACATTTTCAGCGACCAATAACCGTACATATATATATACGATAAAAGCACCATACCAGAGTTTTGCCTTTTCTCCTTGAGCAGGGCTTTTGGTTCCTGAAAAGAAGGGTGAATAATACGCTAACAAAATACGATCAGAATTAAATCTAATCACATTACAAACATGGTATATTTTGCAATGCAAGATATGTTGGGCACAATTATATAAAAACATAATAACTGTCTAAGAGATTAGGGCATACACCTAATTTCAGGGTCAACATTTAATGGGTTATATACTGTATACATTTGCTACATTACATAAGCTGTCTGCTTCACAGGGTTTGGAACAGCTTGTCCTAAAGCGCATTGGCTGAACCCAATACAGTTTCAAACAAAGCCATAAAATGAACAAGGCTGACACAAAGTGCCACAAAGCAGAAGAGTTCAAAGTTCACATATACCTAACACTGCAAGAAAACCTAGCACAATATAGATGCCAATATACTGTATATGCCAAGCGGACATATCATAATGTATTACAGCTATTTGTTATATTCCTACAGAAGATTGATGTTACACAGATAGAGAAGAAATTCATCTCACTACCAGTGCAGGCCACCTCGTAAAGCCTCTTGGTGATACCTGCCTCAAAATCTGAGTACGGTCCCTCCAGCTCCTCTGCATCCATCTTCAAGTCTCTGTAGGACTTTTTGTTCTCCCTCTTGCTGCGTCCACTCACTAATTCTTCCTCAGCATCCTCCTAGGGGGAAGAGGCGCAGTGATTGAGTTGCTGCATCAATGAATTATGAGCGCCAGCTGTGACAAAAAGAAAGTGTAAAAGGAAAATTAAGTGTTACTTCAGAAATAATACAGTTTAAGCAGGATTTCAAGTTTACTTAGCTTTGATATCATGTCTGAATCCATCAGAGTTTGTTGTTGTTGTGGTAGTTTTCTACCTGAAAGTAGGCCACTGGCCCAAGCAAAATACAGGTACAAGCTAACAAGCGCTTACTTAGCTAATAATCTAGCTAGTGCTAACACAGGTGAGTGAAGGCCCGCTAAGCCTACAGAGCAAACAATAAACGTTTAAGGGCTTAAGGAAGTCGGGCTTAAATGTTACTAAAAATACCGAATGCACTTGAGACTGTCTGGTCCATCACAAATATCAGCCTCCCCCGTTTTCCAGTCTTTTTGTATTAACAAATAAACAGAAACACAGGATGGACAGGATGTATCCGTTAGCTCCGAACAGAAACTAGGAGTCGAGGAGTTGCAAGTTCAAAGTCTTTGGTCAACATTTTGGGGTTACATAAAAAGTTAACGGTTACTAAAGGTAGCTACTGTTTAAAATTTGGCTAAAAACTAACGTTAATTTATAGAACCGTTTGTCAAAGGCAAAGGCGTGGGTTTAGCCTCATTACAAGTGGGGACACAGAGTGTGTGTGTGTGTGTGCGTGTGTGTGTGTGCGCGCCTGATGGTCCAACCCTTTGTTTTCTGTGAACTGGGGCGTTTTAGGCACTTGAAAAATCCCCCAAATTATTAGTTGTTAAATTCAAACACCACATGAGTGGTGCTTCCTGCTTAAATTTCACATTTTACCAATATTTCAAGCGCTATCTTTTGCATTGTAGTCGTAATGTTGCACAAATCAAATGAAAGAGAGAATTGTACTTATGCCCCCTGACAGAATGATGAAGTATCCATATTTCACCATAATAAGGGCGATTCGCTTTTTATTGTTTGCCAAAAAGCGTCTTTTTTAGATTTTATAATTGCCAGTTGAAGGCCATCCCCATGCCTGGAAAACACTTAAGCTGGACAAGGGATCCTGACTGTCTGTGTATGAACTCTCCTACCTGTTTGTCTCTCTCTGCTCCAGTGACTAATTTGTGCAAACAGCGAGTCTATCCGGTAATTATCATATTATCAATACTCCCTGCACAGTGATGCGTCTCGTGGCATGTCAGAGCTTTTATTTTTAGAGAGAGAGAGAGAGAGAGAGAGAGAGAGAGAGACAGAGAGAGAATGGACAGAAGTACGTGCGCGGAACGAAAACATGTGATTATGTTTATGACATGATGTAACTATAACTGAGGTTTTTCCACTGAAGTTTATAACATAAACTGCAGTCTAAAGTCTCTGTGAACATTAACAGAGTGACGACTGTGTCGTAAGTGAGTCACCTGGAGGTTGATACGGATCAGCATAATTATATTTTAATTTCCAGCCAAAATATTGGTCGACACTTATTAGCCGAAGCTGAATATTGGTAGGGAAATGACTCTGTCGCCCCTACCCTTATTCTACGCTCTTGGCATATCAGTCTTTGTCCACCTCACAACGAGTTAAAAGCATGTGCTCATTCCATTTTCAGAACACCATGTCGGTCACGGATCTGGACTTTGTCATAAAGCTGCTGACTCACGTTTAGCGCTGCCTCAGTCTCTCTGCTGTCTCATGATAGAGTCCCATAGCTCCTCCCTCAGCAATTGTATAACTTTGTTTCGAAGTCGCTGAATCATGTTAACTCTCAGTCCCTCCTACAAATCTTGTGGAAGCTGCTGTATCACGTTAAGCTCCGGCCAACTGAGGTTTGGTTTCCTGTTTTCATTCCGTTGGAAGGAGGAGACATGGGAGGACTGTATAAAAAGAGGAGAAGACCGCTGGCACACAGAGAACAAACTGTGCTGGACATCTGGAGAGCAAATTGGCAATCAATGTGGATATAGACCAAACAGATAAATCTACAGGACATCCGGACTTGTGAGCAATTTTTTATACTTTATTTTAGCACGTCTTTCTGGTATTTCCGATATCTTTTTTTAACGTCTAAACCTTTTTTCCAGGGCCACAATGGAGACAAAGAAGACAGCAGCTGAGCAGATGACTGGCAGGTAAGAATGAGCTGCTGTGATTTGTTTTCTTCCAAACTCGTTCACATTTCGCCACGGAGCTCTGCACATTTTTATCTGTGAAATGCTTTCAGATGATTTTGTTCAAACTTGAGCTTATCTGCATCAGTGCTGCAGCGCCCAGAAGTGGGTTTCTAATACAGCTTGAGCAGCTGATAGTTGCCTGCATTAGATAAGCGCCTATAGGTGCACTGGCTCACACATTGTATTTACATCTCATCTTATATCTTCTGTACATTGGAGCCTCATATTTTCCTTTATGTTTGTGTAGCAATCATATCATTAGCTTAAAGGGCAACAAAAGTGACCTGATTTTATGATTCATGTTTTTTGCAGGGATCTGTCAGAGCAAATTAAAGAGGTGACAAAGGACAGTCACACCAGGGCAGAAAACACAGAGCTGATGCTGAGCTTCCAGAGGGGAAAAGTCACCCTGCCACAGTTCAAGGTAACATTTCTCTTTATTCACGCCTTATGCTATGGTTTGGCTATTGGCTACTGCTGTGATCTTAGTGTCTGACACCTCCTCCACCTCTTCAGCTCCTCCTGTGCTCGCTGTATGAGGTCTATCAGGCCTTGGAGGAAGAACTGGACAGGAACTCCAACCACCCCGGTGTTGCGCCCATTTACTTCCCTGCTGAGCTGGCCAGGCTGGGGACCCTCGAGAAAGACCTGGAGTTCTTTTATGGCAAGGACTGGAGGGAGAAGATTGTTGTCCCTGCAGCTACTAGAAGATACTGCCACAGAATCAGACAAGTATGTTTATTTGTCCTACAGTTGTTGCACACAGTTTCTCTGCTGTTTGAGACTGAGATAACTCTCTTAACACTTGTTTTTTTCTTTTCTTTTTAAGATTGGTAAAGAAAATCCTGAATTTCTGATCGCCCACGCTTACACCCGGTACCTGGGTGACCTGTCTGGAGGGCAGGTGCTGGGTCGGATCGCCCAGAAGTCCATGGGGCTGAAGACTAGTGATGGTCTGTCGTTCTTCGCCTTCCCCGGCGTGTCCAGTCCAAACCTCTTCAAACAGCTGTACCGCAGCAGGATGAACAGCGTGGAGCTGACGGAGGAGGAGAGGAACGGTGTGCTGGAGGAGGCTGTTAGAGCCTTTGAGTTCAACATTCAGGTACAGATCAAGAAGCCTTAAACAAAAAGATGTCACTTTGTGGACAGCTGGACATAAAGATGTCCCCTTTACCCTCTCATTTATCGGTGGATGTTCTTGCCTTTGTGTTACAGGTCTTTGATGATTTACAGAGGATGCTGAGTGTCACTGAAAACACGCGGCAGAACTATTCAACGCACTCTGCACCGGCAAAGCCACTGCAGATCTCTGGGACTGTTTTTAAAGCCAGCCCGCTGCTCAGGATGGTCCTAGGAGTATTTGTGGCTCTGGCCACAGTCACTATGGGAATCTATGCGCTCTAGAGAGAAAACACAGCAACAAATACTGTGTATTGGTCTGCTGCTGTTCACCCAAGAAAGACCCAAAAATACCATTATTTTTAAATAATGGAGCAAAACATTTTGCACTTTCTAGATGTTGTCGGACACCTCTAAAGCAGGAATTGAAGATTTAAAAAAATCTTTTGTATTCATGAGTTTTAAGCTAAAAAAGAAAAAAAGATTATACAACATGATCTATCTTTTCAGCTTTTGTACCAAGTGAATTTCCCCCAATGGGGGATCATTAATGTCTAATCTTACTTATCTTACATTGTTGGGTCTTACTGGGAACAGAGTCTGTACTCACATTGACTGCAACATTACACAGAACAACTACAAGTTAGTTTGAAGGGTTGTTATTTACCCCACTTCACAGTATTTCATGGATCATAATCACTCACCGGTTGTCTGTTGAAGGATACCTGAGACATCCCTTCATCGTGTTTTCTTCACTTAATTGGCCCGTTAGAGGAAACGTTGTCATGTTTACTTGCCACCATAGAGTGCCAATATAGGACTGATAAATCCCCTTTCTTGACACCTGTCACTGGACACGCCGCGTTTAGTTGCTTTGGGCTTAATGTGCACGTCTTTTTAATCACTACAGAGCCGTCAGTAAAAATACACAAACAGCTTATTTATATTAAGTCATTTTTAAACATGTGAGGACTCTAATGGCTTGATGTAATATGTGCGGTGCACAGGTTATTTTGCTAACACTAAAGCCCAACGTAAAAATGCAACATGGACAGAACAAGCTCTAAAACAAAGTTGAGTTTTTTTCCACAATATCTAAACATCCACCTGTTCTAGACATCACAGTGGTTACATAAATATTAAAGACATTTTACTTACTTTAATCCTGATAAATCCAGTCCATCAAAACAGGAAGAGGAGCTTGAAGAAATGTTTGCATGTTGTGCAAAGTCACGGCCTGATGGTTGGACCTAAAAACAAATGTACTGTCCAAAAACATAGTGAGGTGAGGCCAGCTACATGTGATGTTGTAAATATGCAACACCGGGTCTTACAGGGTTAAGGTTTTTGTTGTTTAATAACCTTTGTGCTGTAAATCTATGAAAAACCCAAACCTGGTTATAATTTACTAAGATTTTGACGTGTCTGTAAATAAGAAAATACTGTATAATATGTTTAATGTGCTGTATAATTATTTTTGAATTCTATAATTTTCAGACAAATAGTTTTATCAAGTGTGCATTGAAGTTTGCAATATGTTTGTTTTTGATGCTGTAAATATAAAACCATGTTATTAAAACCTTTGTTGAAAACAGTTGGCACTGCTCATGCAGGCTCTTCTCATGTAATGGGGCATGACACTGCTGATGTTCAGTGTCCAGCTGGTTGACATTTGCACTAATGTTTTGGCACCCGAATGTGTGCCTGCTGTTCATTTGGCCCTCGTCTACTAATGTTTCCTGGTAAAGCACAGGGAAAGATTCCCTCTCCATATGATTACACAATTCATGAACACATCTGCTATGACCTTCTATGACATGCAAAATAACATTATATTCTCTTTATCAGGCTAGCACCTTCGGAAACAAGTGCCGCTACAAACAACAATTTTCATTCATTGAAAATCAATCAATGTTCTGTCAATCCAGTTATCGCCAAATTGTTTCAGCATCTTGTCAATTGTGAAGATTTCCTATTTTTCTTTGGCATTTATAACCTTCCTTTAAAGTATTCACACTTGATCGTATTAATGATTTTCAGTTGCAGGCCGAGGTGGTGCAAGGGTCCAACTCTAAAAACACAAAATGTCACAGTGACAAAAAACACATGGAAAACTGTGTGAAATTTGGTATCCACTTTAATTGTGGTTTCATCTTCTTCCTCAAACCTGTGCACCTGTGGCACACATGATAACATAATAAAACACAGAATGATTGTTAACAGCAGCCAGCGCGTAGGTCTGGCCACATTGTGTTAGGCCTATTTCATAGTGACACAAATCAGAACAGTGCTGGTATCTGTCTCCCCCTAGAGGACAACTAAAGGAAAACTGTCAGAAATGATTGTACTTCACAGGGATTGGCTCACCTCAACCTTAAAAAGGCACAGCAGCCTGAGAAACGTCACTTCTTCTTTTCCACACACTGTCCAGATCTTTATAAGCTGAAATGATGCTCTACATTCAAAATACATTCTTGTCTAACACTGTAGCTTCTGTTTCATTACACAGCAATACAAGTCCAATATCAAATGTTAAAAGCATTTTGTGTGACCAAACCCAGAAGCTCTGAAAATACATCCCCTGAAAAATAAGGCCATCGACACGACTAGACAACTAGAAAAAGAGGGGTAACTACAAGGTTCACAACTGACAAGGTTCAATTCACATGCCAGTAACCTTACACAATCCCCTCAAAAAGAAAAGAAAGAAATCACACACGTAAAAATATCAAACCTCACAATCGTCTATGATATCCACAAGCTACATAGTGCCGGATGAGGGGTATCCCAAGGTGCTTCAGGGGGATTGCACAGCATATCTTGTCTTTGTAAATGTCAATGACAGTAAACAATGAAAAAAGGACACATAATCTCAAGGCAAAGCAAAGGAGAGGATCCATATCATGTGAAAAGGCAAAAAAAAAAACAGACCCACCTCAATAAAAGCAGAAGAAAAATAACTACAGCACAGACATCAAAACCAAAATAAAATGGATTCACTCTTCAGAAGATGACATCACGTTCTCTCATAGACATGAATGGTCATTGTGGGACTTTAAAGCAAATCTTTGTTCACATAAATGCATTAATTTAAGGTTTATTTCTGGTTATTTTTCGGTGTTTTTTCTAAACATTGCATATCAGTCGAGAGGCCTGCGTTTTGTAAAATGTAAGGCCATGGTGTCAGTTAAAAACACAGTCGCTTCATTTTGTGTTTTTACCAACTTTTTGACAATGACGTCCATGTAACCACGACAAATTTCCTGCATGATCTCAGTTGATATAACATATTGCACATTACTTCTGAAAAGGGGAAGTAAATCACATTTGTGACATGCATCTGATTACCATAAAAATCACAAATAAAACAAACTACCAATCATACAAAAGTGAAATTACTTGCTACGTGTACAGCTTTCAGTATTCATCTACCTTGATTTGGCACGTCGTCCTTCTGTAAAAGGCAAAGAGTTTCCAAAGCCCACACAGGTGCATATTAGACATAATCAACATACTGCAGGGCTCAGCTTTCAAGATCTATCTGCCTCCTTGAACACTTTCCAAACATCTGCATAATGCCACACCGCCTTTGCTACCTGTTTGAACAGCGAGGACAGTTTCGGCTAAGAAAAGGTGCAGTTTACTTTTAGGCAGGAGCCGCCATCATGGGGCAGCTCAGTTGGTTTCATAAGAGGACAGCAGGGCTGCATCTACCGGCTCCATGCAGGAGGGGCAGGTGAAGGAACGCATCAGCCAGGGGTCAATGCAATCCACGTGGTAGATGTGAAGGCAGGGCAAGAACCGAATGGGATCGCTGTACTCAAAATCCATCATGCAGATCACACACCTTGAGGAGAGAAAAACACTAAGTCTTTAATATCTGAGTAGGAGATAATGCTTGTAAAATTAGGTCAGGTGAATCATCAATCCATTTATGATATGAGCTCCTGATATCACAGTCAAATAGTCATGCTCTAGAACATACATTTTTGTCAATGTGCACAACCTATCTATTCAAATTTTACGAATAAAGTTTTGTCAAGCTTTAAAACAATCTTCTGAAAACAAAGAAAAGAGAGACAAAAATATGAAAAATTCGCTTGTTTTAGACTCACTCTTTAACTTTTTTCTCAGAGGGGTCAGAGCCTGGGTCAAAGATGCCTCTGGGCAGGTGCTGGATGAGACCGATGCGCTGGGCAATGCGAATCTGCTCCTCCTCGGTGAGCTGATAAACCAGACGACTCTCACCTGGGTTGGGATGGTACACTGGCGCTGACTGATGGTGCTCCTGGAAAAGAAGGAAGGAACGTGAGGTTACGTTACTGCTCTACCAAAGCTAATGCACTGATGTTTTTCTCACCCAGTTTAAATATTTGTTGCATTATAGATAAAGAGTTAATGTTCAAAGAGTAACTTCGAAATTAAAGCGAATTCGCCAAGACCTTACCCAAATGAACAGCATGCTATGATGGTGAAATGTTAAAATGACGTAGGTGCTTTGAAATCCCCGGAGTATACTTTACTTGAGCCCCAGCAGCTTACCTGGTATGGGGGAGGCTCTCCGGGCAGACTGCCCCCCTCGGACTCGTTCAGCAGCGACAGGTCATCCGCCCCTTGTGAAAACAGACAGTTCCCCATCGATCTGAGACCACCATGAGAAAGTCCACCTGGAGAGTGACAAGACACTGAGCAACGCGTCAGTTCGAGATAAACTATGTGGCTAACGTTTGCACGGTTTGGCTTGACGTTAGCTTCACTAGCTGTTAGCTAATAGTTTGTCATTTCGTGAGGAGCTTGTAAAAAAGGAGCAGCGACGTCTCTCGATTGATAAATAAACATCCAATGCTGAGCTGCTCGGTGGCTGAAAAAACAGTTTGTGACAAAGACTTTAACCGTCACGTCGTGGTGGTTTTTTGTCTAGTTGTATTTTGGCTTCTTGTGTTTACAAAAAATACAAGCCGGAAAATCGTCATCAGGATGTCTGACTTCCGCCTTTAATCATGTGCTCCTCATACTTTTAAAATAAAAGCATTTTTATAGTTTAAAATCAAATTTTTTTAAGTATTTACTGCATTATTATTAAAGCTGTAATACAAATAGATAAATACATACAAATTGCCTTAGTTTCATGTTTGGCATGACAGCACAGATTTCTACTTAGGGTAAAAAATAAAGGAAAATATAACTCGCAATATAAGAACACTGTCATCAATTTTTTTTTAAATTCTCCCCTAACTTTACTCTCTCACAGTCATCTAATATGTGGCGGCTCAAGGAAAAAATGTTTCGACCAAGCTACATTAGAATAGAATAGAATAGAATAGAACTTCATTAATCCCGAAGGAAATTCTTGTGCTTGGTTAAAATCTATAGTTTATGGTTCAGAGGTAAGCAATTTGTTGTTGTGGACATTTTTTTTAATATAATTTCATTTTTATACTTAATGGGGTTGTCTCTTGAAAGATAAAACAGGTGTTGAGGCTTTTAATCTGAAGGATTGGCAGTCGAATGAAGCAATGTTGTTGACTCAGGGGGCGGAGCATGTCACCCGCAGTGGGCGTGCGCAAGTCATGCAAGTAACGCTCTAGTCTGTATGCACGAAGACTCGTTTGAGTATATTTAAGTTGTCTGTGGTGAGAAAGTAGCTGTTGTTCCTCTCCTGTAACATTATCTGCCAGTATATTTTTTGTTTGAAGACCTTACAGAGAGAGAAATGGTAAGAGAAAAAGGCAACGCGAAACGTGCGTAAGATTGCATGAAAAAAAAAGTATTGTATTTTTTGGATGTATTGTAGGCTATTCTGAGATCGCCAGCTTAACATTTCCAGCAGACGTGCCACAGAAATGTTGCTTGTTGTTTGTAATTTAGATTTCAGTTAGTAACTGCTCATAGAAAAGTCTATTGACCCTTAAATGCAGAATAACCCTAACCCTAGTTTTGTTTACATCTTGGATCCGAGCCGTGTATTCCCTGTAGCCCACACACTTGACTAAAAATCTGACAATGTGGTGATCTATTTAGCTTTTTTTCATGAAAAATATTTGAATCAGCCTTAAAACTCAACATGCGTGATACATTGTTGTTATTAACCACGTAGATCTACATGACTACAGATGACATGATCTCTGAATGACAGATAATTCCAGTACCATTTTAGCTCTTCAGGATGACTGATTAGAAAATTCACTGTCAGATTAGTGGATGAGGGCCTAATGTCAGTCTTCAAACATTTAGGCCACAGCCCCTCCACCTCCACCTCCACCTCCATCACCACGTCCTTCATCCCAGCCTTGTAAAACCAGTCCTCCCCCCTGCCCTGGACATGCTGCAATACCTGCTACTCCAGCCCAAGACACAAACCCTCCCCCTGAGGCTCTTCACCAGGTAAGCTTCTCCTCCACAATCTGCAGTTATGTACGTATGTTAGAGCCCTAAAAGATGTTAATGTGAAATATCCAACCAAACAGGGTGTACTAGCTCCACCTCCGCCCCAAGTGCCAAACGAACCCCAATCTCCACCGTCACAAGGAGAAGACGACACTGACTATGATTATGAAGAGAAAACAGGTCCAGTGCAGGAAACTGAGCCTGCAACACAGACTAAATGAAACACAGGTACATTAGCTTTATCTGGATACTCATTTTCATTTTCTCTTCCTTATGAAACATGAGAAAATTAATGTTATGTCCTGTCTCAAGATGACAGAGCAGCAGGATGAATCAGCCCAGCAGATGGACCACGCTGGAGAAGGTGGATGGAATTAAAGCACTTGATGAAGATGGCCTTCTGAACTGCACTGAAACATGATGCAGTCAAGTGAGCACAACATGTTCAGGCCTTCACTCATCATTATCTTTTTTGCTTGCACCCGAATTGATGAAATTATTTTTTTTAATCAATTTCCCTTTATGTGCCTTTGAGAAACTCTGAACCAAAGTTAGCTTTACATTTGCTTTTTCAGTGACTCAGCCATTAACATCTTAAACAGGCATATTCCTCATAACCATGAGAGCTGTGTAAACGTACTTTGAGGATATGCTGTTCACTGATTATACATGAAAGAGGTTCTTTGTTAGTGGGAAAAGTACTTTTTCATTTTTCAGACAGAGATATGTTTTGGTTAAATTAAGGGTGTAAAGCTTTTGTTTATGCTTCTTATAAGCTATAATACTTTTATACTTTTAGCACTTTAATTTATTGTAAAGTTTTAAAGCTAGGGATTTTTAAATTATGTCATTTTATTGTTTTTATTTCGATGCACATTGTGACCAAAGTTTGTCACTTATCAAAATGTTTAAATTAAAGTAAAACCTGCTTTGAACTGTCACAATGTATCTTCTTTACTTCTTCAGGGAAAACTTTAAAAACAAAGTATTTTCATTGATTGCATGCATTCATATAGTCAGAGGTGTTTACCCTGTTGGTTTAGCATGTTAGCATACTGTTATGCTCAAATATGCAATAAAATAAGGCACATCTGAGGCTGATGGGCATGTCATTATAGTCAGGGTTAGTAAGTATAGAGCAAATATAAATGATTAATAAGATTAAAAGTCAGAGTGTTCATCTTCAGGACACATCCTCCTCCAGATATTGATTACACCTGGGTCAATTATAATAAAATGATGAAACAAGCGTTTAAGACATCTCCTATATTTTATCTGCGCTGCTTAAAAAGAACTCACGCCATCAGAATTAATTAAATTATGCAGAAGCAATACAGCTCAGGTTACATGTCTAACAGCGTTTTCTTCTTTGCATGATGTTTCATGAGCTGATTCCTTTATGAAGTCTCTTTGTATATAAAGAAAGACAAGGCACAGCAGGTTGGTACAGTCAAGAACATCCTTTTTATTCAATCAGGTGCTGCTCTTCTCAAACTGTGTTTTTCTTCTTATGGAAAAGAAACTGTAATTAACACATGCATTTCACCTAGAGCTCTGGGGGTGTTCTGACAAAGAAGTGGTGCTGCACTGAGGGCGTACAAGAGCTGGGAGTCAGGGGGCCTAGGGTGCTGCCTATTACACCGATAACCATACACGCTTAAGAAGATAAAGAACAAAATAAACAACAGAACAAAAACGCGGAGCGGTCCAGCATGAGGTGGTCAGAGGAGGAACATGGAGGGACTTCCCTGAAGCCTCAGAAATGAGAGAGCTCAGGTTCATGCTGGCTTTTTATCTATCTGGTTGGTGTGTTGTAAATGGCTAATACTGCTGAGGGTTTTCACTGCGTGAAACCCGCCGTGAACAATAATACTTCACTTTCAAAGATTGTGGGATATGTGCTGGAAATGCAAAAAACCCCTCTTTCAGCCTCATGCGGGACAAGTCCGGTTATAAGGTGCTTGTAGCTTTCATGTACAGTCCAAGGCACCCTCAAAGAGCGCCTAAACGACAGCATACCCTGATAGCAAAAAGAAATCCAAATTAAAAGGAAACAAAAGGGGGGAATAAAACAAAGCCAAAAATAAATAGCTGAAACAAAAGAGCAAACTCTTATGCTAGTCAAAGCAGCCCCTTTCCAACATCTCAAAGCAGTCAATCTGGCCCTCTGGACCCCGTTAATCTTCTCCGTAAACCTCTTTCAACCCAAAACCCCTGTCGTCCCTTCCTAACCCACCCGAGGACACCCCCAAAAGCCCGTCAGCGTAATTTGTTCACTTACATTAGCTGTTGAATGGAAAAAGCTGAAGAAGATGGGTATGGTAATACAATGTGAAGCATACAGACAAGAATAACATGTGAGCTAACTGCATTCTGCTCAGACAAAAGTTTTCGGCAATTTTTTTTATCACCCTCCCAACAGCGGAGAGGGCAGGAGAGAGAGAGAGAGAGAGAGAGAGAGACGGAGAGTGACGGACACACAGTTACAGACTACTCCAGTGTCTAAGAGAAAACAGACAGTGGAGACAGAGGGGAAGAAAAAAGCAAGAGCTGAACGAGAACATGTTTTTTTGCCTTTTCAAAATGTTTTTTTTTTCATCATCATTTATCAATAAAAAGTAAAGAACTAATTCACACCAGTTTCCTTTTGTACTATATATATATGTATGTATATATATATAGGGCTTTGAAAAGGAAGAGAGGATATAGGGGAGGTACAATGGAGGGGATTCATTTCGAAGGCGGAGGGAAAAAAGTTGTCCCTGAGCGCTGAATCGGCGGCGGATTTTTTTGGCCTCCTTGCGGCACTCAGGGGCAACCTGCTACCTCGAGCCGCTTCGAAAAAAAAGGGGGCGATCTGGATTACAAAATGGAGTCTGTGAACAAAAGGCACTTTTAAGGGACAACCTTTAACTGCTGGGAAACTATACACTACAGCACAAGCACTATAAGAGTCATTTACAGAGGAGGGGGTGGGACAGGGGAGAGGCTCACCTTGCTGCCTGTTTGGTTCAGACCTCAAATTTCTGCCGGATTTTAAGCTACTTTTTGCCCCTTTTTCTGTGCAGGAGACAGGAGGTCTAACCTAATACTCTTTCCATTGTGTGTGGGTGTCAACACAACCTGCTGGATCTGATTCAGAAACATACCACGATCGTGTGAGAGGAGCTTTCTGCATGAGAGGAAATCTCTCGCAGAACAGGGAGGAACTCGTGTTGATGCCGCTTGCACGTGATAAAAATGAGTTAAACTGGGAGGGTTGTTGTGTTCTCTGCTGGTGAGTTTCAGGCAGTGCACGGGTTAAGTTATAGGTGTGTTTGTTTTATTCTAAAGGTTGAACCGAAATGCCTTTTGTGTCACAACCTTAAGGTTCAGGAACCTCTCCCCCCACTCAATACAAATAGAAGAAGAATAAAAATAGAGAGAGGAATAACGCTGTTTCCTAAATGGTCTGTTAATTTTGTTCATCACCATTCATTTACAATAGGTATGAATGTACTTTATAGTGTTAAAGCACCAGGTTTCATCTGATGATAGAGATTTTTTTCCTCAAGTTGTGTAGAATTTTTTTTCCTTCAGCCCTCCCACATTTTTATAAACAACTGATTACACATAAAACATTAAAAAAGAGACAAAGGAAATAAAATCAAATACCCCCAACTTACAAAGACTAGGATTTTTCATGGCCCTCGAGTTTAGAGTCCTGGAGCGCACAGACTTGAAACAAATACATTTTTTTTCTCTTTTCTCGTAGCTTTCTTAAAAATCTCTAACAGACAAACACAATGATCTACCCAATGCATTGCACGTGGCTCAATCGACACATATTTTCAATAATAATACTTTCCATCAAAAAACAAACACTTTTTTTTCTTCAAACCTACTGTCGATTTTTGACATGTTCATCTAGGTATTATAATGCTGTGCTGCAGACGGCGATGGTGTGTGTCGTTTGATCCGTACTGGTAACAGTAAGGTGGTGTTACTGAAACGGGTTGTGGAGGGGGGGGGGGGGGTGAAAGGGGAGGTGAGAGTTCAGAAAATAACTAGACTGCCAACCAGCTCATGTAGTAAAAGTTAAAAAGGAGCATATATCATAAATATATATGTATAAGATCTCTCTCTCTCTGTCTTTACAAAAAAAAGTTTGCAGTCCTCTATAAAGATCTGTCCTAGGCCAATGGTTTCCACACGCACCAACGCTACCATTCCCTGTAGCTGCAGCTTATATGTGGGAAGAGAACCTGAAGTCAAGTTTATTACTAATTGCATGAAGGGAATACAGAGGCACTTTCATATATTGTTATAGACTTGATATATGGTTTTAGTACATAGAGCTAATGTTACTAGAGAGGCTGAGAACTGGGCCTCAGACCTGTTTACTATCCCTGCAAAACAGAACCAACAGCTAGGCAGTCCAGTTATTTTGTGAGGTCGGCTTTTGTTGGATTGTGTCATGATGAAAATAAAACCAATAGCAATTTCAAATGTGAACATTTACATAGAAAAAATATCTCAAATTAAAAAAAATCTTAAGTGAATGAAAAACCATTAACAAAGGCAGTTTGGAGAACCAAATATAAAGGCTTCCCTTTATCATTTCATGTCAGGTTGTTGGTGGTGTTAGTGTGCATTATAAATGTGTGTGTGCGTGCGTGTGTGTGTGTTTGTTGTCCTTTACTGTGACTGGACTAAAGGATACAGGGCAAAGCAATGCAAGGGTTGCATGTGATGAGCTGTTGTTACTGTGCTGTCCATACGTGAGAGATTTGAGAAACTGCTGTTTTGTTGAAATCTGTTTTAAGCATGATACCTGACGTGTTACTGCAAACTAAAGAAAAGGTGTTATGACATGCAAGAGAAAGTTTAAACAATCCAAGTGAGACAAAACCAAAAACCAAATCCAGCACAAAAAAAGGAAATCGCAAGAAAACACCTACAAACAAACTGAAAGCTATTATTATGAAGCTGCTGCTGCCTGTGCATTACTGTAAATTAACCCCATGTCTATGAATAAGAACAGGATGATGTTATGTGCTGGTTGTGTGACAGACTGTTCTGCGGGAGATGGTCTGTAGGTACGGGATGCAAGCGTGCATGTGTGTGTGTGTGTTTGTGTGTGTGTGTGCTGTACGATTCAGGGCCCAGACTTGGATGTGAGCACAGCCTCGTCCCTGCTGCAGCAGCCAGCCTCGACTCACTTCTCTCATCGCTCATCTGACCATCGATGTGCAATACTGTTCATCCCTTATTCAAAATTAATAGTGCATAGGTGAGGGGACGAAAGAGCACATGTAGAGTTAGTGTTATGACTGTCTGTCGTGTGTTCACTCGCTTGCACTCGCCTCATGGCTATCGCTTCTCCCACAGCAGGACGCCCTGATACTTTGACAGGTAAACAAAGACCAGCCACTTAGTGCATATGTGTGACCACCATCTCATGGTGTCACCAGGATTGGCCAATCAGAAATGAAAAAAAGGCTCAGGGCTGAGCGAATGAAGCGGCAGAGTGTGGCGACACACAGGCACGGGGCTGTGGTTACCGTCTGGACCCTGGTGGGGGTTGGGGTGGTGTGGGGGTCAGGTGACACCGTGCACCTGCAGGAGAGGTGAGCGGATAAACACACAGATATGGAGGCGTGCAATTTTGGGTGGCTATCTTTTCAACTTCCGCACATCCGACTTCACCATATTACCACTGTGGGCTCTTTTTTGGATCTCCAAGCCAATGCATGGAGTTTCATTGTGGAGACAACAAATGAAAAAATAAATCATAAAAAAAACAAATGTATAATTGGTCATTTATCAGTTTTCCATATTGTGTTTCCTTTCGGACATTTCGTAGTGTGCGACAGTTCCTCATCTTCCTCTTCCTCCTCCTCGCATTCTGAATCTGTCCACTCAATCTCATTGAAGCCTCCTGCATAAAGGGGGACGATCGTTCCTGTTCGAATCGTGTTGGGTTGGGAGTCCTCTCGGGGTGGGGCGGGGATTTTGGGGGGGTTCTGTAGAAGAACTTTGAATAGTGTTGGCGCGAGAGAAAGACCTTTTAGTGTCAGCAGTCTGTTCTTAATCAGCGGTGGTGTGTTTGTTTTTTTAAATCTCCAATTCTCATGACACAATTTTAGCTCTTGATTCAGAGAGGCCTTGTCAGAGGAACCAGGACTGT
Source organism: Semicossyphus pulcher (assembly GCF_022749685.1). Taxonomy (NCBI): domain Eukaryota; kingdom Metazoa; phylum Chordata; class Actinopteri; order Labriformes; family Labridae; genus Semicossyphus; species Semicossyphus pulcher. The sequence continues at coordinate 11,094,307 of NW_027211681.1, forward strand.
GGAGGAAAAAAAGAAGAAAAAATTAACAACATCATAACATTTTAACAGAACATTCAAATGAAGTCTTCATTGTCAACCGCCTGAGGTTCACAAAGAGTGAAAAACCCCCAGAACATGACCTCCCAACAGGCACACACGCAAGTCATTAGTATGAATAAAGGAGGTAGAAGTGGGGGGACATAACAGAGAATAAAAAGGTATGAAGTATGAACACAGAACAGCATCTTACACAGTGAACTTTAAAGCATGGTGGTCCTTAACCTTGGGGTCAAAACCCTACAAAGGGTCACAAGATGAAGATGAGGGCTTTCCGTGGTGATTCTTCGGACAAGAAACGGGACAACTACCTCTACGTCCGCTTCCCAAATCCTCTTATCGTTTTCCCTTTTGCCTGCATGTTACAAAATAATTTTAACTCATCGGACCTAAAAATAACAACCAAAAAGATTTGAACTGCTCAAGACTTTGTAAGCAGTAACGAGGGGTTTTGAGTATCGATCACATTGTTTTTGGGTTGTTGGGAAACACTTGTGCAGGTCATTTTTCATCCACTAGGTGGCCACCTACAACTCCTTTTCTCTCTCACTAACAGCACTTGCTGAGCTTTGCTGTCCCGTAGAGTGTCGAAAAAGTTACAGCCTCAACTCCACCGCTTGCTGTTTTTAAGAGAGCTGACTCTGGTGTTTCAACTCATTAAAAACAATGGTGTTATTTCAGAGCTGTAAATAGCTTTAGAGCAGCACTTTCTGTAGCCGCCTGAATAGCTTTCCAATGAGCAAACACGAGAGTATAACTGCTCTGTCATGCGCTGCCAGTTTACATGTAAAGCGATCCTGCTAATATGTCTCTGCTCTGCGGGCCCGAGTGGTCTCAGGCTACACTGTAAAACTATTGAGGGCAGCTACTCCAGGGATCCAGTTTCTGGGTTTGATAAGAGGGCAGAGTGGAGGCTTTGGCACAGGCCGAGCTGTTCTGGCTGCCGCTGACATTCCTCAGGCCTCGGCCCCGGAGAGAGCGGCAAATCACCTCACCTTCAACAGCAAACTCTGTGTTGTCACCCGTTCTATCAACCCCAGAGAGAGGTTTAACCCCACTGAACCTTCATCTATCCTCCACCAACTCTGCCTCCTGTCTTCCTATCCATGATTCTTTGGTGTTTGCAGATAACTCCTCCTCCTGGCTTCTCTTCTCCTCTCCCTCTCTCCCTCCGACTCTCCCAGTGTAATCCTTGGCAGTGGAAAGTGACCCCCTCTCTCTAACCCCCCTTCAAGTCCAAGTTCAACTGCCTATGACATCATGTCTGGTTGCTGCGGGCAACCAGACAGCCGGGACGTGACTGTGGAGTGCAGCGAGCTTCGACTAACTCCCTCTCTCTTTTTTCCCTCCGTTTCTCCCAGTCCCTCCTACTTTTTTCATGCACGTCCTGCTATCTCCTTCTCGCTCTTCCTGCAAAGCCGAGGTCTCACCACCAGAGAGCTCCTCAGACCAGCTTTTCTCTGCGTCTTGTCCTGACAGCAGCGGGAAGACTTTCTCCCTCTGTCTTGGCTAGTTGGCTAGCAGGCGGCGAGGCGGGCTGGCAAGGCCATCGTCTGAACCTCTCCATATGCCAGAGAACAGCAGGACAGGCAGAGACCTCGGTTACTCACTCTGGCTGGGGTTGTAACTGACCTACTAGGCTCAGCTAACTGGGAGCAGTTGATATCAGTGCCCAGGTTCTCGCTGTGTGTGCCCCAAACCCAGCAGAAAAGTTAAAAGTGGACATTTTTCAATACTGTTTGCTAAGCAGATAAGTAAAAGCAGTTGATGAGTTTTAAGCTGTTGCTAAAACCCTGTGGGTTTTTAGGAGGGAAAACTAGGGGCAAGATGTTTGGCACCGTAAGTGTGTGTGCTTGCGTGTGCGTATCCCCTCAGTGCCAGGGCTACATCTGTGGAAAAGTGGTGCAGGTGGGGAGCTTGAAAATACTAGAGGGAACAGGATGGGCGAGCGAGAGAGAAAGAGAGGGAGGGAGGGCTGCTGATGCATGAGGGGAGGGAAGGTGGGGGGGCAGAGCAGCCGAGCAGAGCTGTGCCGAGGAGGAATGCAGATTGTTTCCATGTGTGGGGAGGACAGGAGAGCCGAGTTGGCTGCAGGCAGGTGCGGTTAGCCCCTAATGAGAAAAGTTGTGTTGGTGATGGAGGAGGCCCAAGACACTGCAGCCCAGTGGCAGAGCGCAGCCAAAGCTGAAACCACAATGTAGTTCACTACTGGCCTCACACGCTGCACTAATGCACACTGTGGGTCTGAGCAGAGATAAATCAACACTGCTGGAGCTGAAACCAACTGGCACTGCTTACATTCACTGTGGGGAAACTACTGTGGTACAGACACTGTAAACCAATACTGAAACTGAAGGCCTTGATACACGGGCAACACTTTGTGTCAATGTAGGTGGGCAAGTTGCAAACACTTGATAGACAATATCTTGTCCTCGTGACATATTTGCTCCCCCTGCTCCTTTATTATATTCCTTTTGAAGCATTTCAAAGATGGCCGTGGAAAAGGTGTGGAAAAGTACAATGTCAAGTCACAAGAGAACAACATTTTCACAAAAGATTTTTTAGCATAAGAAGCTTTAAAACTGGATTTTACTTGTTTAACAATGTATTAAGGTTCAAAGTTTATCTCTGATCTGTAAATCGTTTAACAAAACAATCCCAACTCAAGGTCCACTGGCTCGCTTTTACCAGGTTTTTCCAACCATATCAAACAGTGTTTATTTTGGGATGGAGTTTAGTCAGTTCTCATGGACATGGGTCTGTTAACACCTTCTCTTTATATCGGCTGCTGAGCGTCTATGTTGACAAATTAATCTCCATCCAAACTCAGCTCGGTTCACTGATGAAGACTCTGTAATGCGGTTAAAAGCTCTTGAAAAAACTTGTAAGTGGACCTTTTGTTTTGATCATTTTTCCAAAGTATTCAGCAAAATGAGTCAGGTAACACTTATGAATGACTACAGATGTCATCTCAAGCATTCAGTGGCCAAATAGTGAAAGTGTTGCTCAACACAGGAACCATGGGCTGAATCAGAGAGCGTAGCAGGTTGTCAGTGCAGAGCCATTGTCTGAGTATGCCTCTGTATCACGGCCTTCACTCTGAATGACATGCCTGTCCCTTTAAGCCTGAAGATGCCTACAGTAACGGAGCACTGTCACACTTTCAGCGGGTGATGAGGGACAAGGAAGAAAAAGACATAAAAAACAGAGGAGGAGGAGGGGGAGGAGGGGGGGAGGAGGGAGAGGTGGATGGGTGGATGTTAATTAAATGAGGGAGGTTGGCGGGGTACCTGAGTCTGCTGGGGGATATTCAGAAAGTTGTCCCGTGTTCCGATGCCGACAAACCGGTTGGGAGCTGTGGAGCCTGGCGTGGAGTATGCTACAAACAGAGAGAGACAAGTGTGTACATGCTTTTACACACACACATACACACCCAGCTCATAGTAGAGTTTGATGCTCTCATTAGCTTTATCTATATGTTTTGATATAACATTAATCTGCTAAAGCTAGATGCTAAAGCTAGGACTACAAATCACTGTCAAGTGGATTACAGGGAAAGACAGTAAGGGTCAGGGAGGCTGCTGCCCTGTTAGTCACATGGATGATTTATTGGTTTTGTGGGCAGTTCATTGTTATTTTCCTTCACTTAAGCCTTAAATCTGTGGTTAACAAGGGGATGTAGAGTCTGTAAGGATTAGCGCTAACATGAAGCAGCTATTTCCCCCCAATATGGCTGCGCTGTTAGTCACAGACGCTCCTCAGCAGCCCCTGGCCTCAGTAATAAGCCACTGTAATCATAGAAAACCACTGAGGATTCTCTGTGGACCTAATAATAGGGTGACCAATGGAGAAAGTCTATTCATCACCAGTGGTAACAAATGCTCCATTTGTGTTCGACATGTTACGAGGAGCATCTTGCCTATAACGTGACACCACTGCATGATGCCACAGGATCAAATTTAGGGCAGTTGTGCTCACTGGACTCCAACATGGCAGCTGAGTAAAACTTTTTCTGTGCATGACTTGATTGAGGTTTGGGGGGGATCATGGGGATGTGTGGGGGTGAAAGTGACAGGGCTGGAAACTGATGCATGAGTGAGGGTGAGAGTGTACCATGTGCATGTGTGTGTGCTTTAATGACTGCAATAATTATCTTAAAAATCAGAGACAAAATTAGAGGGGGTAAAAAAAAAATACAGTGATAACAGTCACCGGAATGAGAAAAGAGACGGAGAGTAGGATATTTATTTATATAGATGTTCATATAAATAAATAATAAAGTGACACGTTAATCTGAGAGAGTTGGAAGAGGGGAGGGGAGGAGGGGTTGAAAGGACAGGAAGAGGAGAAAAAGTCAAAACAAAAGGAGGAGAAGGTGCCCCCGTTGCTCCATCCAGTGCCCCCTCTCGGTGTGCCTCTCCCATGGCCCGACTCTCGCACTGCACCTGTCTGGGTGGGACCAACCAAAGCCTCACCGCTCCCTGATGACACTCCTCTCTCCCGCTCCCCCAGTACAGCACTAATTAGACAGGTTTGATTGATTTTATCATTCATGTTGAGAGAGATTGGGTTGTTCTTGTTACATTGTGATTTTCATGTTTTTTGTTGTTCTAAAATTTTAATTGTTGTGAGATTTGTGTGAAAGTGGCGAGGGGATTGGGTGGGTAAAGTGGGGCATGATGTGTTTTTGGAGTCCACGCCAACTGCCCTAATTTTGTTCCCTTAAAAAGAAAAAAAGAGAGAAATAAAGGAAAAAAGAAACAAAGAAAAGGAGGATATGAGAATATATCAAATAAAGGAAAGAAGGAGGCAAAAAAGAAATGAGAGAAAGGGGTAGATTGTATTGCCGCTGTCGCAGACAGACATGCAAAGTCTGCGTTGATCAAAGGCTTGCGGCTACAGAGGCAACGTGCACAGGGCCCTGCTCTGCTCTGCTCCCCCCAAACTACAAAACACTTCAAAAAGAAGGGAGAGAGACTACACTGCCTCTTGTGGTGCTTGCAGGAAACTGAACACCAGAGAGAGAGAGAGAGATAAAAAAGAGATAAAAAGAGAGAATAAAAAGAGGAAAGAGGGAGGGTTAGGCGAGAGGCTGAGGAGGTTTGCAGAGATGTGGAGAGAGAAAAGAAGGCTGAACTTCAGAGCAAAAGATTCAGAGAAGCTTGAAAGGGGATCTCTGGTTTGGCAAAGGCGTGGCTTATGCCTCGACAGAATTGGATCTTTCTAGTACAGTACAGTACAGTACAGTCCATAAGGTGATGGATGACAGAGGAGTGAAGCTCCTGGGGCTGCTGAGTGTTTCTGAAAGCAGACGGTCCGCTAACTAAGCAAAACAACAGCAGTAGCCATTGAAGAAGTCCCAGACCTTTGCTTTAATGTGGTTGTTAGGAGAGGTAACAAAGAAAGCCCAAGTGTGGCTGAACTGCACATAACTAGCGGGGCTTCTATGATGGCTACATCTGTTCTAGCTAAAAATCCTGATTGAGTTTTGCTGTGAACAGAGGACAGATTAGCTGCCAGCTCAACGCTAACCAAACTACTGAAGCCTAAGATTGGTTTGGATTGGCCTGTGTGAGAAATCTGTGGGGAGACTGGGGCAGTGATGGGGGTTTGTGAAGGGGAGTGGGAGTGGGGGTGACTTACACGGAGATGCGGGTGAGCTGAGTCCGCTGTCAGTGGGCGTGATGATTTTAGAGTCGGGCATGGGGAGGGGCACAGGGCGTGCCACCGGGGGTGGCGGGGGCAGCAGGAAGGAGCCCGGCATTTTGCTCTGGCCACCTCCATTAGGCTGCAGACGGACCATACAGACAAGGTGAGCAGGACACACCCCGAGAATATACAGTGCACAGGGTGTCAGACACACACACACACACACGCACACACACGGCAATATGCTGCACACACACATTCCCATGTAGGGGTAAGACACTCATATTTAGACAGATGCCGACAGTATCCAAACAAGTAGTCTCAAGTACGCAGAGACAAACTCAAACACACACGACAGCCCACACACAGGGTTAAGAGCGATCACCAAACACACAATAAAAAAATAAAAAAGTCTGGTCAAAAACAGCGAGGTAAATAAAAAGGGGAGAAAGTGATATTGTTCACACACGGGGGTAAAGAAAAATGGTGTCCACAAGGAAAGTTATAATATTGCAATGTAAGAATTTAAAAAAGAAGGGACAATTTGCCACGAGAACGTGTGTCTGTGTGTGCCTGTGTCTGTGCGTAGTGCATGAGCAGTTTGGTAAATAATCAGTGTGTGAAGCAATGAGAAAAAAAGAATAATAGGACATGAAAAGGGACTTTATACGTTGCTCACAAGGCCAAGTTTCCAGTAGAGGTTTACAGTGCTACAGGCACCCTGCTCCTTAGGGCACGTGTGTTTAAATAACTCTGAAATATCCCGAGATGGCCAGTTGACAGTCAGCTGTACACTGTGCCTATGCTTTGATGTTTGGAAATCCTAGCATTCAGGATGAGTGAGTGAGTGTGGGCAAGTTATTGGGGTTATCAAGGGGGCTCCTGCTGTCACTGATGTTTCATTAAATTAGGGCCCATGACACCTTAAAATCCATCTGTGTCCGAGAACCCGCCCCCCTCCCCCCGTGCTCCAGTTAGTTGCCTCCTCGTCCTCAGCTGCTCACCAGCTTCCATGGCTTCAGCTGAGACATGATGCATTTTAATGACTATTCTTTAAGTTCCCTCGGCACTGCTTTGACTTTCACATAAAGTTTGTATGAATACATTTTTTTCATCACTGAGTTATATATTATTTGATCTTCCGATGAAAAAACTGCAATGTAGACTGGGAAGGTTGCAGACAACGTCATTGTCGAGAGAAAGGACACATCACATTAAACGGCAGCAGGTCAATGAGGACTTCCTGAGCGCACCAGCTTTAGTTCCCTTTCATGGATGCTTGAGTTTATCCAGTTCATCCAGGCCATACCTGCCTGTGCCCTGTTTGCATTAAAGGGCTTTTTCAGGATTTTCTTCCTGTGACAAAACTGTTTGATATTTTTAACGTACAATGAGTCAAATGTGGTTTGGCTCCTCTCAGTTTACTCCTGCTGAGTTTTTCAGCAGGAGTTGCCTCACTTCATAAAGATTACTCTCTTCTAAGGTCGAGGATGTGACCTTGTTACATCTGTGTATCCACCAAATAAGATATCAAATGATGGAGCAGGCATTCTTCAACGTTTTCCTATAATTTAGCTTTCTTTTGTATTTCCACAAAAATGAATGACGTCTAATAAGTGTCATTTTCTTTAAGTCAGTTGCACTGCTGATCATCACCCCTCTAACCCCCTAATTTTCCTTTGCTGAACTAAGAGAGTACTTACCTGTGCGCTGGGCTGTCCTGTGCCATCAGTGCACACAAACTGCACAAACTCCTTAAGCGGGTCCTGGTGGTGGTGGTAACGTATGGTGGGGTGGGCGAAGTACGGGCTGGACTGCTGGATGATAGAGGAGGAGGGGAAGTGCAGGGCTGAAGCTGAGGCACGGGGACTCCCTGAGGAGAAACGGGAAAGGAGAGCAGGAAGAGGAATGTGAGAAGATAGAAGAGACAGAAATTGGGGACATATACAATGAGGCTCAGGTCATAGTACAGACTTAAACAGTATATCACAATGCACACAATATTTTGTATGTTTACATGCACACCTATAAGACACAAGACATGCATGTTTTAACTACACAGTTGGTATCAAAGTGCAGGTTGCTGCTTAGGCCCATTATTGTCCTAACACAGAAAATAGCAGCGACATTCGCCTGTGGCTGAGGCTGTTTCTGCTTACAAATGACTGGCATTATCCCTGGCTATTGGGAAACATCTGGCTCCATTCAGTTTATAAATCAGCCCACTAGATTTCTCTGTACCTCTGGTAAGCCTGGCATCACCACACAAACACACACACACACACTTTCACAGTCCCATACACGCTCAAGTGTGTTACAGTATTTTCTGCCTTCTGCTCCTTCTCAATTTCTCTCTCAAACACGCACACACAAACACACACAAACCACTGGAGTATGGCAGAGCCACACACACACACACACACACACACACACACACACACACACACACACTGGGTTTTTCCACTTTTGTTTTATTGCTTGTCGGTGATGTGTAATCAATCAGCAGCATATCCTTGCTGTGCGGTTCTGCCCAGTAGTTTGAAGCTTGAGAGAGAATCTCCCCTCCGCTCCCAACCGACCACAAAACGCCTCCCAGAGACATTAGTCAGCCAGCCAGCCAGCTAGCCAACCACACACACACACACACACACACACACACTAGGCTCCACTGTCTGTCTTGTGCTGAGATTCTATGGCTTTGGCAATTTGGCACACCAAACTAAGGAGGCAAGCTGCTAGGTGAGGGGAGCCTGGCGAACAAGCATCTGTGATTATGTCTGTCACCTTCTATCTCTCGTGTATCCTGTAGCCACAAAGTGTGTGAGGGCCTGTTGGTTGAAACTTTCTGTGTTTTGGTGTGTCGGTGTTGCGATCTCATTGTGTCTGGGTTTGGTTAAACGTGTTTCTTTTGTGTGAATTTTAAGCATCTCTGTGTTTGTATCTTGTTTTGTATGTATATTTCTAGTCTGTCTGTATGAATGTGCTGCTATGTCTGTTGCAGCTTTCCTGTGTCTTTGTATGTATGTGTGTATAATCACTGTCACAATGGCGGACTCTCCAGACTGGCATAATCAGACAACAGTCAATCTGGCAGCTCTCCACATCAGTGCGGAGCCAAAAACAGGCCATAAACCATTCAGTCCTTACCCCTGAACAACCACACTCACTAGACCCATACAAGCCGAGCTAGCAGCTCCATCCATGATTGCTAACTGCTTCTTCCCCCTCTCTGTCTACCCCCATTTCTCTTTTCATCCCTCTCTCCTTCCCTCCCTCCCATCATCCTCCAGTCTCTTTATAGAACCAAGGCCTCCGAGGGACATTCCATTTGGATGGCAGCCATTTTAGCACAGAGAGTCCTCCACAAGAGTGTAAATTTACACATGCGCCTATGTGTGTGTGTGCGTGTGTGTGCGTGCACAAACGCACCCATACACAATCTCTAAACACTGTCTCATTACAGCCTCTCTATTACATGAGAACGTCTCAGCCAACAGTCCACACACACAGTTTGAAAAGTGTGAGAAGTTAGTTGGGGGAACAAAGAAACCTGAGCCAGTCCCTCACACCTCCTCAACTCACACATAAAACAGAGCAGAAAATTTTGGAAATCAATTCAAATGCAAAATTCAATCTGGTGCTTTGGATCCTCTGGAGGGTATAGGACTGCTCTGCACAGATAAACAACATGGCTTAATGGTGCGAGATCCGGCCCCGGACTGTATTTTCTAAATATACTGTGGGGAGCTCCACAAGTAAAATTCAATACGTTTTCAACATGGGGGCAACGATTCCAAATGACCTTTACATGGTAGGTCTGGTTTGGCTGTGGCCCAAAACGTCCCTTTGAGAGACAAATGGAATGAGAGGGAGAGATAGGATGAGAGAGAGAGGACGTATCTCCTCCTTTGAAAAGTGAGACCGGCCGAGAGGGGCTGGTTGGCAAACTATAGATCCTGGAGACTTTGGGAATTCTCTCACTTAAGATGAAGAAACCATGACGGTTATCCTATAGCTGTGAATATCTCTTCTGAGGACCAGTTGGCCTTAGTGCTTCTAATGAAACTAGACCTTGAAAACACTGGATGATACTTTGGTTACTGGTTCTTGTTGTTCTTACATATCTGATAAATCATTTTTAAATATGTACTTCAATTTCCTCCTTGCTACAGAGGCTGTTTTGGTCATTAATAGGCAGATATTTCTTATGCACTATGCATTAAACTATGTGGTCTAACAACATTAAATAAACTGTGCGCATACTTTAACATGTAACCAAGTCAAGTCAGATTAAATGCAAGAAGTGAATTCTCAAAACATTACAATGGATGCATGAAGCAGTAAGATATGACGCAGTCAAAAAGGCATGGATGCAGCAGTGGTACCATGCAATGACAATATTAAAACACACAGGCACGAAGATGGTGGTAAAAATGGATGGATGGAGAGAGGCTGAAAGAGAGAGAGAGAAATTTATGCCAAGCCATGATGATAGCAGTAACACTGAACAGGTGAAACTCTTCAGGCATATTGCTTCTCAGCTGTAGGTTTTAGAAAGTTCTACCTTGCTTTCTCAGCAGGTACATTTGGGATTTTCATCATTTTTAAGGCACACGATTGTTGAATTATCATCTTTTTGTTTCCAGAGGAGTTTGGGGATGTACATATGGAAATCTTGGATCAAAGTTTGACACTCCCTTTCCTTCTCTCTCTGTTTCAGATTATAAAAGGGGGTCTGGGGTTGTTGGGTTCATGGCAGGGCTCTCACCTGGTCTCACTCCTGCCAGCACAGGCAGCGGGTGGTGTGTGAACGCCATGCGGGGGGACCTCGTCTGGGAAGTCAGGGCGTTGAAATCAAACTTCCCCGGCTTCTTAAGTGAACCAGGCGAGGACAGTCCTGGCAAAAAAAAAAATGGGATCAACAAAAAAAGTGGGGGGGAAGAGGGAGGAAAAGAGAGAGGTTGTTTTAATCAACAAAATGTTGCTTATTTAATTAGCTACACTAGAAAAAAATATAAAATCAATTTTTATTGAAGGGGACTTGAACAATCATGATTTTCTGATTAGTTTAATTTCCTCATTGGTTGATGGCAGAGCATTGCCCCCTGTCTTTTTGGCTGTTGTCCATTCACTCCGGTTATTTTCACTGAGTCAATCAGAGGACTCTCGGCTGTAATAACTCAAACAGAGATGTACTGAAAGGCTCCCAGCTCCAAGCTTTATAGTCATATAATGTGGGCTGAGCAATATTTCAAAGCCTAAGTGCAAGTCTTCAAAGGAAAAAGGGGAAAAATAGGAAAAATAGCTGAGGCCAATCTGAATCTGGTCTTTGTTTTAGAGCCAAAGCACATGTGAAGCTATAATAACCTCTACTGTGCCACTGTATGTTTTTCTTTCTCATCTCTTTCTCTCTGTCTTTCAGGTGCCAACTCCAGGCTTTCTCTGTGTATGAGCGTGGCCACCACACAGCCACAGTCAGCTAGTTGTGGTCTGGCTTCAGCGAAGCTCACAGGCTGGCTGCACGAGAAGAAGGCTTCATTCAGAAATAGCACACACTGTACAGTATGGACACGGCAGCTGCTGAGTGCGAAAGACAAGCAGACGGACAGAGAGAGGAGACAGAGGGAGAGAGAGAGAGAAAGAGAGAGGCGAGAAGAACGTGGGAGACATGAAAATATGCGAGGGAGCAAGGGAGCGAGAGAGCAAAGCAGAACCTGTGAAAAATGCAGCAGTGTCTTGTTTTTCAATGCGTTGCTCTGACGACATGTATGAAATTGGAATGTCATAAGATGTTAAATATGGTTATTATCTCTCGCTCGCACACACTCACTCACACGCTCAACGTTTGTACACACGCGAAAGCACGAGCACACGTCCAATCACAGAAAAACAACACCGCCACATTTAACTGATGAAACAATAGACGCATTTCTTTCCTGTTAAGTTTCCTTCTAATCTCTCTAACAAGTGAGTGATGCGATAATGTTCTCTTTCTTAACTTTTTTTAGACTGTTGTTTTGTAGTCTATTTCTGTGGCCCCTCCACGTCAAACAAGGCATTAAATACGATTCCTCCTCAGTTCTCCAGCTGGAGACGTGTGAAAGTCTATGGGAGTGTGGGGGCGTGTAAAACCTTCCCTCCCTGTGTGAAGAGTTAAGTCTCAAGCAGGTGGGAGTGAATATGTGTGAACCATTTATGTCTTTAGCAGACATATATTTCTTTTTTTCCCCCCCACTGTAGCGGGAGTCTGGGGGCGTATTGTACTGTCAGACAGATTCCAAGCATGAAGACAACCCCAATCCCACTTCTGACACCAATAGTTAGCAGTGATTGCTATGACACTGTCACACTGGTGGGAGCAAACTGGAAATAAGAGCAATCTGCAGAGACTTAGAGTAAAGGCACTGGAGGGGAGAGCTGGAAAACATTGAGGTTTGGTAGAAAGTGTAAAAAAACAAAACTTTATAGATTAAACAGTTTCAGAGAGGTAGTTATGCGCTTCTATTTTAGAAGTAAATGGATCTGAAGTATAGAAATCAGAGCCAGGAAACCCAGAGAGGATGAAATAAAGATTGAAACCTGTATATATAGGAAGTTAAAGCACTCTCACCATCACCAAGGGAATGTGAAAGACAATATTTCAGCACTTCAGAGGCTCTGCAATGGTCTGATCTGGTTGTGTGTGTCGGTGTGTGTGTGTGAGTGCCACAACTGCACTGTTTCCTCTCCTGGCAAGCCTTAGTATTTCACTGGCAACCAATCAAGCGCTCCCATGATGACCCTTCTGTCTCTTTGCACTAACAGGCCTGCCACCAGATGCGCCTCTGAAGCACACGTAGACGCAGACACACACACACATACGCACGCACGCGCACGCACACTGACACACAGTCGAAAAAGATAGGAGATAGTGGTTTAAACAAGTGGAGGAAAAGTCAGGAAATTCGGACTCTCCTGTGATTTAAAACCACGGATGTAAGTCCAGCCGTATCCCTCCATGGGCCTGTAACATTTAACTCAAAGCACCAAGAAAAGCCCCCCCACCACCACCACCACAAGTCTCTGGTGTCTTGGGAAAATTTCACAATCATTTGGAACTAATACGAAATCACGGTTGTTTCGTTTGCCTCCGCTAACCTCCCCCACCCCTCCTCTAGCCCCTGCGGAGCAGATGTCTCCAGCATCCTCACGGATCCCAAGGCTACACACACGCGGAAACACCATCTGGGTCCGTGCTTCAGCTGTGCCTGTGTGTGTGTCTGAGTGGGCTGTGTGATATGTGTGCACAAAGCTATAGTGTGTGATTCCGAATGTAACTGTGTTTGTGTGATTTATATGTATGAATGCATCTTCATACATCTGTGTGTGTGTGTGTGTGTGTGTTCTGTTGGTTATGGAGGGAGTCAGGGGGAGATGATGGTACTGTGGACAGACGGTGAGGCGCACCTGTGAGTGTGTTTTCTATTTTTTTTAGGAGCCCGTTGGTTTGTTTTTGTATGTGTGTGTGTGCTGGCTTGTTTACATACCCCCCACCTGGACTGGAATTCCCAGATGAGCTTTGCCTGTGGCAGGTGGGATCCTTTGGAAAATCGGATACACACCATACCAAAATCACACATTGTCTACTCGCTCCATCCTTGCTCTCCCGTACCTCAGTCTCTCCCCTTCTGCCTTGGTTTCTTCTGAGTGTGAACAATGTTTTTTTACTAGCTACTGTCAGAAACTATTTCCTAACCGGGACAAAATTAAAACATGAAAAAAGAGGCTGATAATTACAAAAGGCCTCCCAATTTTTTTTAACTCCGATTTTGTAAATTAATTGGGTAAAGGGTCCAGATTTGCATGCCATTCTACACCTCTATTTGCCAAACTCATTAAGAGGTGTAGGGGGCTGTGTGGTGCACTTTTGAGAGTAAGGGGGTGGTGCACACACACACGCACGCACAGACAGCAACAGCGAGTGAGAGAGACAAGAAGAAGATGGGAGGCGAGGCCCTGGTGCGCTAAGGCGTGCAGCAGCCTCTGTTGCGGCTCTGATGAACAGCCTCTTAATTACATTTACAGCTAAGTGGAGCAGGAGCAGGAGAGCAGCCGCTGAGGCTCGAGTGAGAGTAGACTGGGGCAAAACCTAACCAGGGCTTTTGGCTCCTCTAGTTCGCATCCTGATAACCCTTCTCTCTCATTAGCCTTCACCATGTGAGTACACCAAAGTCTTCTCCTCTCCTCTTTCCCATTCACTCGCCTGCTTTCTGCTTCTCTCTCCTCCTCTGACATGTTTCCTCCCTCCCCAGGGTCCCTCCTGCTGTACACGTTTTCAATTAGACAGAAGGGAGACAGGGATGGAGGGTTGACTGGAGAACTAGGGAGCAGGAGGAAGGGTTTTACACCTCTGATCCACAGACGGTAAGCGTCTTAATGAGGGATTTGAAGCAAGGGAGGGATGGAGCGACAGAGGGATGGAGGCAAGGCAGGCACTTGAACACCTGCAGGGGTGGGGAGCTTGATAAGCATGTGTTTCAACGTGTAAACGTCTGCACACGGAGGTGTGCTGTAAGTGTATAAGTCAGCATGTGTGTCGGGGGGCGTCTGTGTAGATACAGTAAATGTATGTGCTTGTCTGTGTGCATGAGTATGAGTGAGTCACAGGGCATGAGAAGCGGAATGGGCACAGCATCTGAATATGCCTGCTGGTGTTGTTGGTGTTAACCTGGTGACATCTGTCAGTTTAAGTGCCGCAGTGAGGACTGACACGGCCTCAGACAGATAAAGGAAGGGATCTTAGGTGAGCCACTTGTAGCCTCATGTTTCACACAGAAAGTGAAGCCTGACAACCCTGCTACTTAAAACCTAACTAAGTTATTAAATAAGTATACTGTAGCTCATTTATGGTTACTCAAACCTTGTCCTGACTAAAGACACCCATATAACTCACATATAAACACTCACACTCACATAAAACATACGATAAATAAACACACACACACGCACAGACTCATAAACACAGAGGAATGATTGAGCTACATAAAGGCTGATAAATAGCAAATATACATGAGTGTAATCAATGTTGTTCTAACCATGGTAAGGAAACTGCACGCCATCGTTTTCATGTTTTATCTTCCTCTCCTGCACACTCGCCAAATGGTGCTGCACTGAAAGTGGAGAAGGGTATTGTTAACAATGAGACAGACAGAGAGCGAGAGAGAGAGAGAGAGAGAGAGAGAGAGTAAATAAGGGAAAGGGAGATAGTTAAGAGTGAGCATTTGTGTATTATGGAGGTAGTGAGTGACTAGTAATCGACACAACATCAGGTAAACTGTATCTGTGATGATGGCTTTAAGGGAAGGATGAGTACATTTGAAGCCTTCAAGATTTGGGAAAGGGACTAAAGTGACGTTAACAAGAGAGGGTTGTTTTCAGGAGGGTTGAGGTAGGATTACTGAGGAGGTAGAATAAAGAGGGTTACGTCCACAGCTGAATCACAGAAGTGGTGGTTACTGCCAAAACAATGGAAACACCGACATAAAGCCTTCAGACAGGCTGCTGTAAGCTGTGTTTTCATCCGTGATGCATCTTGGCGTCTGTATTCCTGACGTCTGGAGCTGTTCGGTGGATAGCATTTAGCACAATTTCTCTGTGATAAATTCAATTTACCGGGGTTGAAGTGATGTTGTGACCGCAAAAGTGGCACAGACAGTGATTTAAAATATGTTGATGCTTTTAAACCCATTTAGCAATAATTGAAGACACTTTTCAAATCAGAGTGAAACAGCCTCGCCATATGGTGAAGGTGATGACTATGTTTTGGTATCTTTGCCAATGTTCTTCTTGACAAGTTTCCTTTATTTTGGCAGGGATCCGTGTGTCATATGCTTTAAAATGTGGCAGAGTTTTACAAATTCAAACAGCTTGAAGTGCTTTTGCTTTATATTGCGTTTCACTGTGACTAACCGAGCCGGATTTACCTTGGTCACTGCTTTAAACATTACATAAATTCAGCTTTAAACTCATTGTTTTTCTTGGAAAAATATCACTGTGTTTCTCTCTCTTCTGTATTTAGCAGCTGCTGTCTGATGTGTTGTTATTTCTCTGAGGTGTAGAATGATCAGACTGAGATACAGGGCCTTAAAGAAGGTGGTGGTGGGTGAGTGGGAGGTTTTGAAGGTGTTCAGGGATGTCTACATCACTAAAGTGAAGGCAGGAGATTGAGGTAGGGAGTGTGAAGAACAGACAGTCAGTTAAAGGCATCTGTTTGGATTTTGGTGGTGATGAGTGGGGGTCAGGCAGGAGTGAGGAAAAGTTTTATGATGCTAGCTTAGTGGATGAGAGGTGTGGGGTGGGGCAGTGGGGTACCTGCATCCATGTCGTTAGGCCACGCACTGGACTGGGATGAGCTGGCAGCAGGCGAGCGTCCAGGGTAGAAAACATCATCTGTTGGGCTCTCAAGCTCACTGTCGTCTAATGACTTCCTCTTGGTGGAGCTGAGGCCATGGGTGGGATGTTTAGAGGGGGGGAGGAGAAGGGGGAGGCAAAAAGAGAAGGGGAGAGGAGGCATGATTTTTACAAAACAAATGATGGCAGGGAACATGTAGATCAAGAATGAAATACCCTGCACAGCTGATAACTTAAAAGAAATCACATATACAAGCATTTTAAGAGGATCAAGCTTTGAATCTAAGTGGAAACAACATTACTATCGCAAAGTCTTGGAGCAGAACAGACAAAGTAGAAGAAATGTCAAAACTACGAAAGTAAAGATAGAAAAAGAAAGAAAAAGTTAGGAAGCAGAGAAAGCCACACAGTAAGGCTCTCCCTCTCAATGTGTGTGTGTGTTTGTGTGTTTTCAGTGCATGTGTCTCATTAGTCTTTGTGTTTATAACTACCTCCGTGGAAGGTTTGCGTACAACTCCACCTCAGACCTAAAGTGACAGCGGATGACAGAAGTAAGAAGAGAGAAAGAAAGTTAAGGAAGACACAAAAGAGGAAAAGGCAAAAAAGAGCCGTTACACATTCATAAAGAGGAAAGCAGCTAACAGAGAGACACACACACACGTACATGAGGAGGATCAGGACAGAGTCCAAGACTCGGAATGGACAGTTGTACTAAATGCTATTTAAAGAAAGAAACGTCAATGAAAACGTGAACTTTAATTTCCAGTAAAGTCACCTTCTGATGAGAAGTGAAGTACTGTTGGTAGATATTCCCGTGATTTCACACAAGGACATGCCAAGGTAGCACTTCGCTTCACCCTCAAGTGACCACTAAGCTGAACTTACTGGTCACAGGTGTTTTCATGCAACATACCACACCCATACACTACTGTAGCCTCTGGGGAGTCATATTTGAGACAAGGTACCTGGTGGAGGGAGGGGAGGTGAGGGAGCGCCGGCTCAGAGCCACCTGGTTGATGTTGTAGTAGCTGGGACTGCTGTCCAGGTCAGCCAGTGAGAAGTTGGGACCTGACGCCGTGGCAACAGGAGCTGAGAGAAAAATATGTGTAAGAGGGGGGACAGAAGGTATGTAGAGGAGACATATGCACAAATTAGTTAAGATGAGATGTATAGTTTGCAAATATTCCAAAAATGTTCAATAGAGAAATAGTAAACCATAACACAGAAACATAGCGTTTAAGAAGTATAAACACCGAGTTAATCTAGATCCATGGTTCTCAACTGGTAGGTCGGGACCCAAGCAAGCAGCCTTTCTGTGGTTCCTACACCTACACTATTTGTCGTACTTACTCTGTGACACTCTGACCAGCTCCGCCACGTTCCACACCCCTGAGGTGACGAAGCAGTCCTGGAAACTCAGGTGCCCTGTTGCAGAAAAGGATGTGATCAGAACTCCCATGTGTTTATAATGGAAGAGAAAAAGAAAGATAACTACATCTGAAATTCATTGAATTGTGTTGTTAAAAAAAAAAAAAAAAAAAGTTGGACGATATCCTGAAAATTCCAGGCCTGTGAGAGGGGGCGACCATCTGCAACTGTGTTTGCGGAACAACATCTGTGTGAGTGTGTTTGCTAATTGGATCCATAATTGGAAAATGTTAAGACTGATAAGCATGATGGAATCAATTCTAGTATGCTAATTTGACAGTGTTTGGACATGGATGTGTGTGTGTGTGTGTGTGTGTGTGTACCTACCATTGGGCGGTGGTTTGATGTCTGTGTCCCCCTGTTGGCTAGAGCTGTCTGATTGTCCGGATTCTGCACAGAGACAGGGAGGGAGGATAGAGGAAGACAAACGGTTAGGATCTGGTTTGTATGCTAAAAAAAGGAGTCAAAAACATACTGGTAAGTGTACAATGTCTTGGTGAATCATAGCTATGTATCCATGCTGCCAAGACTGTGTGTGATATCAGAGGTGTGAGAGGGAATAAGTGGGACTTTCAGTATGTGCCGGGATATGGTATACATCTTGTGTGTGTGTGTGTCTGAATCACACATGTCTTGTTTCTAAGAATGTTCCCTCACATCTCCCTCTGTCCCTCCTGACTTAAGGTGCAATGATTTACAGTGTTCTGCTATGCCATTTAGTATCTAACCACGCAATCATATCCCTCGCCCTAATCCTATTTAATACCTTCTTGCTGGTAGGGATTTAGTCTGCGTAAACAGAGCACCTTACACACACACACACACACACACACACATATGAACGCACACCCACTCTGCCATGCTCACACTCTCTCAATCTGTTTCTATAATTTTTGTTTCACACTTTAATCCCAGCATGGACACACACTCACATGAATACCTTAACACGCATACACAGACACTGACCATGCCAGTCCGGCTGACCCGAAGGATTTGAGGCAGCGGATGTCAAAGTTGAGACAAAACTCTTCCTCTCGGCTTTAAGTGACAGCAGAGAAACACAAGCGTTTACAGACATAAACATCTGCGCAAACACACACCTGTTATGACTGGTCTAAGAAAGCATGGGGGCTCCACTCACATGTGCAGACACAAACATGCCAAGTCTTGGCAACAACGGGACACAATTAGACCTGAAGGAGCTGCAGGCTGAGCGAGGAGGGTGCAAGTCGAGGTTTTGTAACATGAGCGCTGGGAAAAGTTGGCCTGAAGACGGTGCATTCTTGTCTGGGCTGGGAAAAAAAGATGCTAAATGTTTGTGTGCACATATGTTCACAGACTGAGCATCTGTATGTATTTCCTCGATCTTCGTGACCACATGTCTGACTTGATGAAAAAAAGCTTTGCTCCATTTCCAGGACTGGTGGCGTGCGGGGGCTAACGCTATCGGCAATCTATTCAGGCCTTGCAACGCTGTAGCTAGCAAGCTAACTAACTAGCTAAAGGAGGTGTTTATCTGCAGGCTGTAGGTGATAACAGAGCACACAGACTCCTGCCAGCAGCACTTGCCTTGCAGCCACACTAAGCCACAGATTACTGAGCAGAAACAATAACAGACCTGTCTCGCTGCCTACGAAGCACTGCTTATCCACAGAGAGAGGCGAGACAGAAGAGAGCGAGAATGAAAGACAGAAAGAGCACAGAAATGAAAGAGAGCTCCTTTTCCCCCTCTCTTCTCATGCACAATCTCTCGCTCTTCTCTGTCTCTCACTGGCTGGGTGTAATTCTGGCAGCCATCTTAGAGCTTGGCAGCCATCTTAGCATTGGCGGTAGCGCCACATTCCAGCTAACTGACGGCACTCACTCCAAACATACGAGGCTGCGCCCCCGCCACGCACGCACCCAGACACTTGCAAACACACACACTCGTACGTGGACAAACATTGAGGTACACACTCAGAGTAAACATATATGTTGGCCAATGAAAGCTGTTGAAAAACAACCTGACTTCACTGGACTTTTTAACGTCGTGTAGTATTTCACCACACGGCTCTACAGTATTGTAAACACTCTATTTCTAACGCCAGACACATACCGGTTGAATGCACAGTCACCTTACTGTATATAAAGTGTGCGCGAGAGATATCTGATGCATCACTTACAGGGTATGCTTCCATGAAGCACGTGGAGCCATGTAACTGACACTACCGTGCCGCTGTATCACTGATTTCTTTACAGTATCATTCTCGCCTCTACTTATAATATAATATATATTTACTGACAGAAAACTTTCTCAAAGGATTCATCAAATCTGTATTTAGAAACCCTGCCCTAATGTCGCTGCTGTTGGCCTCTTGACCCCAACATGTGAGGCTGTTTCAGTCGTACGCAAAACCAAGAAGGAAACGTGAGGTTGATGCTGCATTAGAGACTGCCAGGCAGATATTTTCAGCAGCAGGGACACTGTCTCCAACACACCCTGAGGCCTACGCTGCCAAACCTCATCGTTTCTATGCGAGACAGGACGATTCATGTTACTTTACAACCCTGACTCCTCTCTTTCTCTTCTTTTTGATTCTAAGTTTAGAAGTTTGTAAATATGTCCCGTGCTGTCAGAGAACGACTTTATTAACCTCTTGGAGAAGGAGTCAACAGTGCATCATATAGCGGTGTAGAGGCGTGAGGGGGACAGGGGGGGAGAGGGAGGTAAGAAAGAGGAGGTCGGGTTCTGGTTATCACGGCTCTGCCAGCTGCAGCTACAACACCAGCCACAACCCCCCTCCGTGCCTGCTAACCACACATCCAGCCCCTTATCTTCCCACCGCAGCCCCCCAAAGCCCTCCCTGCAGCAACCCCAATCATAGCCCTGCAGCCCCCGTGGCTGCCCCGGCACCTCCACCGCCAGCAACCCCATCGCTAACCTCTAACCATTCAGGCTACCCCTGCAGCCCCTCAAAGCAGTGAATTTAAAAACTATTACACACAGATAAACATCAGAGTGTACACAGGGTGACCGGATGATGTACACATGTGGGACTGTTAACACTGTGTTCATGTCGATAACCAACTGTGTTATAAAACACTGAACCAGCAGATGAAACAGAAACACCCCGACACTCATCACACGTGTCTCTCAGAAAGCCTTTCTACTGATTTGGCCTGAATCGGCACATATGCTACAGACACCTGTCTCACCTGGTTTTACTCAACTTAAAGCCTCTTTCTCACAAGACGCTGGACACAACATTGACTCTACTTTGTTCAGTTAATGGGTTTTTTTTTTTTTTTAGTTAAAGTGATAATCGATGTCTTGAGGCCATTACAGGGCGCACACATCCCAGATAACAAGATGTCTATGGTTGGGTCCCTTTGTAACAGTTATAACTCTTGATTTTCCTCGCTGACGGTCACTTTCCTTTTAAGACTGTTTGCCTTCATCTGAGCGTCCAGTTTGTTTCTTTTTCTTTGGATTTTCACTTCTTTTTGAAGTTGTATCTGTAGTCATCGAAACGCGTCACTAACTGGGCACTGCTTGTGATTTTTTCGGCAACAGTCGCACCAGAAACCTAGTCCATAATAATACTATATACTGCAAAAGCAATGGCTTTAATAAGCAGGCCATAGGCTCATTCACCATTGTGTTACCTCATTTGAAGATAGATAGCGACTTAACAAACATTTATTTAAATGACAATCTTGGAGATTATTACTTTAAATTAAACTAATTCACCAAAAATTTTATTATTTTCTCACTTTCTAACTTTCTTTGATTTTACCAATGCGAAAATATTCAAAACATCCCAGTATGACAGAAATTCAAAGAGGTCAAAAGTAAGAAATAAGCTCATTTAAACCCATGAGGAAAAAGAAAAATGGAAAATTCAGAATTCAGGTCGGCAGAATTAATGACTTACTGTGTTTCTACTAACTACAACTCTCTCAGATTAGTGACTTCCATTATTTGCCTGGATGTGAGTTCAAAGTTTGTGTCCTGGGCTTCCACAGCTCAAAATTCCTGGCAGCTAATTAGGCTTTATAATAACAGCTAATGAAGTTATTAAAAAATACTACACCACCATTTTCATTTCGTATTTCTCAAGGGAAAAATGTGTTCCCACTGATCCCTGCCCACGTTTACTAACATTCCCCTGCCCACACTGGTGAAAACATATATAATTGTTACCAGTTACATAACGTACCCCCAGTTGAGTGACCCACTGCGGTTGCTGATTGCAGAACTTCCCACAGGCTTCAGGGCAAATCTCACGACACTCGCCACAATCAACATAACCACAGTCTTTATGGTCTAAGGCTACATTTTTAGCATCACTCTGACATTCGGCACACATTTCTGTGGCTTTCCTCCGCATCGATTAAATCTGTACTGCGTGTGCCCCATCATTTTTTGTGACCTTCTCATCTGCTCATCTGTTAGCGACTGCCGCCCTGTTCTAGAGCAGTCAAGTCATCTCAAGCTTCACCACATCACCTGCTGAACTGTTGGTCTCCAGGGTCAGATTAAGGTTGGTTTAATACCCGGTCTATCAAACTCTCAATCCCACCATCCTGCCATCACTTGAGGATTAGGCTTGTGGCTCAGTGACCTGTGCTGTTGACCAACTGTTGTTAGGGGTCAGACAGAGTTGCCAGGCTGTCACTCCTCATGGTGAGCGAGCAGAGTAAAGCAGGGACCTAAAGCTCAGCAGAAAAAAAAAGCCCTGATTAAAACACATTCAAACGTGACCTAAAAGTGCTGTGAACCCTGCAGCTACAGACTCAACTCAAAATGCACAAATTACATTTCACCAAGTGTGGAAATGTTGGAGCTGATGATTATAAACTTGGGATAAAACCAAAAGCAAAAGCCAAGGTCAAGAATGAAAGAAGTGACAAGTGGGCTCCACAGTGGTACACCACTGTTTGACAGATGCATAAACAGTGGTGGTCACTTAAGAGCCTGTGCAGTGCAGGCATGCACACTCCTGACAACAACATACAAACCAACAAGTGAGCTAACATACTCTGCCGCCACATCAAACCAGTGTGTGTACATATGTGCGTGCATGTATGTGTGCGACTACATGTATGTGTGCAGACTGTTGGTACAGAGACATTCCCCTCCTTGTTGGAACAAATGTCAACTCCGCTCTCCCCCTCTCCTCTCTTCTCCTCCCCAAAACACAGGATAACGCCGTACAGCCTCCCAATTGGGTTTCGCTTAAGAGGTTTATCGGTATGTTGCTAAACATTCTGACCTTTTTTTAATCCTTAATGCGCTTAAAATGTTCCAAACCCTCCTAATCCCCCTGGCTATCCCACACAGATGTTCACTCAGCTCTTTTATTGGATGTTATTTTATTATTTTTTTCTTTTTTATTTATTTTTCTTCTGATTTTTTTTTATTTAATTATTTATGACTGTGTCATATGAGGATTTCAGTCTGAGTGTTAAGAAGTCTTTATTATTGCTACTGTTATGTGTACTTAGTATATGTGTGTATGTGTGCACGTGTTAACCAGACCCCCATGTGGTGAACCACAAGTGTGAATGTGACCTTTCGAATTTTAATCTGTCGGACAAAAACAAATTTAATTCTTAGACATGAAACTTGAAATCTTAAAGTCATGAGAATTAAGGTTTTACCTGTGTAAAAAACACAAAGTACATATACTGTACAAAATCAGTGTATGCACAAAGGTTTACATGTACGAATGGATGTACCAATGAATGTATGTAAGTTTGTATGCATGTGTGTATTTGTGTTTGTGTCCCTGCATCACTGTGCCACTGTGCCAGGCAGGCAGGCCGTGTGGCGAGGTGGCAGAGTAGGGCTCTGTATGTGTGTGTTTTTGTGTGTGTGTGTTTGTGTGGAGCAGGTGTGCCTGGCCGCCCTGCGCAGCTTGCTGCCCATCTGTGCTCCCGTCTGTGTGCCGCCTGCGCCCACGCTCTGCCAACAGCACCACACCACGGCAAGAAGACCCAAGAGAGAGGGATGCTGAGAGACGAGGGGAGGGATGGAAAGAAAGCGAGAGATGGAGGGGAGGAGGAGGAGGAGGAGGAGGAGGAGGAGGAGAAGAGAGGCGTGAGGGGGGAAGGATGAAGGGAGGAGCAGAGATAGGAGAGAGAGGGGGATTACAAGGCTGGGAGTGAGGAGGATAGTGAAGGGAGCAAAGGAAAGTTGGAAAGGGAAAGGGAGGGGGTCATGGGTCTAGAGAGTATGCATGAACTTGCAAGGAATGGGAAGAGTGGGTGATGGTGAGTGGATGTGTGTGTGTGTGGGGGGGGGGGTAATTTGCTGGCTGTATGCCCATGCATGCCCCCCTCCTTCTTTATCCCCTTCACTCCTTCACGTTGTTCCCCCCTCTGCCCATTCATCCTCTTATCCTCACCCCAGCATCACCTCTTGGCTCCATCAGTGCAGATTATTGTGGACCTGAGCGACACAGCTACACAGTCTTCAGTAATGTTTCTCCATCACTGGGTGGGGAACCAAGAGCGAGATACACGGGTCTCCTCAAATGGGTCCCTCACTGTTCTTAAGGCATGTGTTTAATCCAAAGATATTGGCTATGTAACGTCACCGAGTATTCCCTAAATGCGACAATATAAGCTTGGCTAAATGTTAAGTTGAGGGCCCAGAGGAAGTATCCTCAAGGCGGGTAGTTAAAATCAAATTAGCCTACCCAGAGGCCCAAAAAAAATCAATTCTGGGAAGTGTTTTTTTCCCCCAACTCCAATAGTAAGAGGATAAAAACCTGATGTAAACCAAGTACACCGACTTTAAGTCCTTCATTACTATATGTGGTAAAAATGGCATATGATCAAAAATTAATTTTTTCATTAACAGGATTAAAAGCGAGTGGATATATTCTGCATTTCAAGGGTGGACTCTTTCACTTGTGGCATTCAATGCAAGCCAAGACAAATTCTTACTCAGAGGGGTGTGAAATGACTTCCTGTTAGAGTCATGAACTTAAGTACAGAATGTGTGAATCTACTGTGTGTATGAATTAGGCCTGATTTCATTAGTTTGTGTAAAACTCTCTGCTGCTGCTGCTGCTGCTGCTGCTGTATGTGAGATTTGTCACGGTGTAGAAATGAAGCAGGAACTAAACGTTTGATACTCTGCTCCCACATTAGATTGGTTTCATCTGATTGTTTGTCTGTAACAAGGTGGCCCAATAAGCCAGTTAATCAATGCTTAACATCTTTTCATTCATGTTATCATCTTTTACCATTTTACTGCATTCAGCTTAAAATAAGTCATGGACTTTGTAACGCGCATGTGCCAGGGCTTGTTTGATAAAATCTGCGCCTGTCATAAAATGCAATATGTTGGCTGACATTTCCAGAATGTCTAACCATGTTCTATGCATACAAAAGTAAACATTAATAAAGATGGAAAAAGTAATATGGGGTGTAATAACTGTTTCATTGCCAACAGTCCAGTGATTGTAGAGTTTTGGGGTGATAAAGATGCAGCAAAAATCTGCAAAATCATACAAAAAACGCAGGAGTTTTATACCATTAACGACTTATGCCACACTCATTGCTATGCTAGGAAAAATGATGATGGTTTTGTCTCATCAAAAGTGGTTAAGAGTTCAGTTAAAACAAGAAGCTTGAGATAGAAGTCTATCTTAAAGCTCCTGTGAGGAACTTTTGGTTTGTGTTGTTTTGGCGCCCCCTGTGGACAAAGCCGTACCTCTTATCTCTTTGCTGATTTTGCCCTGTACATGCTTAAGTGGCGGTTTTCTCCTCCTGCTTTCTTTAACAGTCATATGTATCACTCACTTTAAATTTTTGCCCTGGAAAATGTAAACAAAGGCAGCGTGCAGTTAATCGCTTCGTCTGACACCTACCCCCCCACCAGCAGCTTCAGATATTTAAAATAACTGTATAGAAATAACCAATCTTGTCGCTGATGGTCTGGTTTGCTTTTGTAGGTCATATAGCGTAACCAGGATTCATTTCAGTCTGATCATAACTATGGAAAAACTCCTCACAGGAGCTTTTAGACAGACAGTTAAATAAAACCCGGAATTCATTCACAAGTCCTTTGCAGAATAAATCAAGAGCAGTGTGCTGTCATTTCTGCTTCGCTAACTTTTCACAGCTAAAAACACTTAGTGGGGAAACAATAAAGTCTCTGAGACAGGCAAACTTGTCAGCATCCCATTTGGTTACTGTGATCATTGCTATGCAATGTGGTCACAGAGGCCTCAAATGGAACTGTGATTCATAATTAATATGGATAGTGGAGTGTAAATGGGATTCTGTGCTTTGGAGTCATGCTGACTAGACTTGCTTTTGGACAGCCGCTAAAAGTCCTGAAGGACCGCTAGGATTCAAGGAGCAATAGTCCCATTAAACAGACACAAAAAAGACACACACACTTACACAAATCTACTCCCCCAGCTGACACGTGTGAGAGAGAGCATGCACACAAGACTCTGATATTGAGTGTACTTGAATTATTTAATTAAATCTGAATGTATAACACTTACATGTAGGGATGTGAATGTGAATATATTCAAAAGAACATGTTGGGAAAAGTTTAGTGACGCTGAATTAATGTGTTCAGCTGGTGTGTGCATAAATTTGTGTTCACTGTAAACGATTATGAGCAATTTGCTTTCATGTACGTCTAAGCTGCTTCATTAGAGGCCCGAGCACTCTGCATTTGTGTGTGTGTGTGTGTGTGAGTCCGTGTCTGTGTGGCTAAAGCTGGGGGCCCCCAGCACGGTTCACGACCCAGCCTAACAGAGTGTGAACGTCCTCCTGCTGAGCTGATACTGATATAACTGTCCTGTAAGTGGTGTTGACACCAGCATTATTACCCTGTCAACCTCCATCTCTACTCAGCTTAAAGGCGTCAACCAAGGCGGGGGCCCAAGCATGGTAAGGACCAGTGAGTGTCTCTGCACAGCCCCGCTCCAGCCCAAATAAATACAGCTGCACAAAGGCCGGAAAGGGAAGGAGAAGGGGAACACTGGGGAGGGAGAAGGAAGGAGGAAGAAGGGGGTGGGGGAAGTGGGGGTACACTTACTCGCGACACTACCTTCAGGGCTCTCACAGGATACAACTCAACAGAGACATACATGCTGAAGGGACGGCTGCAGTAGGGGGTGATCACCACCAGGTGGCATTTTCCTGGCACAGCGAGAGCATGGTGAAATGCAAATAAAGCAACAAGGCCTTGGGCCAGGCGTCTCTGCTAGCTCAGACTTCACTCTCTAGACTGTGGAGAGAAGCAGGCCAGGAACGGAGAGAAAGAGAGACAAAGACATGAAAAGGGAGAGAGATGTGATGGGAATAAAATCAAAGTGAAATATGGTGCCGTGAATATTATTGAGATGTGAGTAGGAGCGCATCCTTCCGCATATTGCCCTTAGATAGTAAGATCCAACACATAGCGTGCACACTATCATGTTCAAGTAAAGTGTTTCAAATCGAAATTCCCTTACACTCTCTGACATCAGGAGCTGAGCGCTCGCAGTGAGACAAAGAGGCAGTTAGAGAGGGACAAACCTACAGTACCAACAAGTACAGAGACAGAGAGACGTGCGAGCCGGAAATATAGATTTACAATAGAAAAGAACGTGGTCAGAAAAAAAGATAAACACATAGCATTGTGACAGAAGGCATATTTGCGGCGGAAGGGAGCAGCAGTGAAAGGTTGAGGAAAGTTGCAGAAAGAAAATAAATTACAAGGGAGACTGGAAAAATGTATGGGGGACAGCACAGTATGGAAATGAGCCATGACCGCACTGCACAGAAGTGAGACACTGTACAGCTCTGTTTTAAGGGGAATACAACGCAGCAGTTAGGAGTAAAATAAAAGACAGCAAAGTGTTAAGAGAACCGGAGTAAAGTGAACCAGAAGAATTCCGAGCAGCTTATGCAAAAAGAAAGTTGGAAAAGTTGCAGGGAAAGTCAAGAGCTGGATATAGAGCCGGGGTGCGAGGGAAGGCCTGTGTTGAGACTTGGATTTCTCCTCCCTCGTTCCTCTTCCTGCTGGCCCAGATACATACTGTGGGTCTTTGTGCTGAGGCTGTTACACACACTTCCTGTCTGGCCAGCAGAGGGGTGCTTTAAGGTAAGCCTCTCCCATGTTCTAGTGTTGGAACTGTCTCCCTCACTTTCCCTCTATTATACTTCATTTTGACTTTCCATCTATCTGGTTACAATCATTCCTTTCGAAATTTAAACAACCTAGACCACCTGCTCTCTGCCCACATCCCTCTCTATTTAAAATGATATGTGTTGTGAGTGTTATTTCTTTTACATGCCTCTTATACCGGTACTCTTTTCCTCACTTTTATCTTCCAAGGTCTTTGCGTTTCTTTACAAGACACATAAAAGAAATTGAATTACACTAATAGAACGCTGGAGCACTTGCACAGCCAAGGACACGTCGATAAGAGTGAGAAAACATCCTCAGCGCAGACACACACATACACACGCAAACACACACAAAGTGATACTGAGCAAGGTTGCCAACTCCTCCAAAAGCACCACTGAGATAACAGTGATAACAAACATTCTTCCTGCAGCCAAGTCTTTTTCTCCCGAGGAACACTTCAATGAAAATTCTGAGCAAATGTGCCACTTTATGAACATAACAATACGTCAAAAAGTCAGTTGGGTGAATGTGCTCCGCTGGAAAGCAAGAGACCCAATTACAGAGGATCTCTTAAGTTCTTTGCTCAGGAGAAAAGCGGTGATGAAAGTAAAGAGAGGAAGCATCCATTCGGATGCATTTTAAAATAATGATGGTTCAGTTGGGAATGCAGAAAAGCCATAATCAAAATTATTTTCTGTTGGAAAAAAACTTTTTAATATCATAAAGAATGAAGTCATATATTTCATGCGACAGTGTAATTTCCAAACAGCATACATAGTGACACAGGCGGGCATATACAGTAGATGCCACTGCTCCCTGATGGGTTGTACACATATAGAGTAGCACTCAGGGGGCTGGACACTGACACAATATGTGTCTCACTGGGAAGTGCGAACAATCCAAGTGACTCAATTCTGTCAATCTGTGCCAAGAGGACAGAGGGAGGGTGGGAGGCTGAAAGTAAGAGGGCTGTGGGAGGTGGGCGGGTGGGGTGGGAGGGTGGGGATTATAAGAAAAGGAGGAGCAGGGATGCTAGCAGGAGAGGAGGAAAGGAGCTGCTGGCAAGTCGAGAAGTAGAGTGAAAACAGTGAGGGATATAAAGGCTGTGTATATTATATTGTATAAATATATGGAGGAAAACTCCAGGAGAGGAAACTTGATCAAAGAGGTCACGCTGTCACGTTGACAACACACACACAAACACACACACACACCCACAGAAGAGCGGAAGGACATGGAGCTAGTGCTGCCAAGCGGTGGTCACCTTTGACCCTTTGGCACTGTAGCTGGAGATGATGCCAGCCAGACAGCTCAACGCAGGAAGTAGAGCAAACAGTGTGTTTGAATGTGTGTGTGCGTGTGTGTGTACACAGGGGTGTGGATACACGGTCCAATCACAGCCATAAAGTGGGATCGTATGAGCCAATGAAAGCAAAGTTTGACGAGGTTGACAAGGGTTGATGATCGCTCATTTTGTGGCATGTCAATATGCATTCATGTTGGCAGTTGTGTTCGTTTGTGGCAGTGTGCTGGTGAGTCTCAGTGTGTTGGCGTGTTGCTACGCAGACTGAGGATTAAAGGCCATGCAGGAAGATTGCGGGAGGGCAGGGAGAGAGAGGAAGCAAGGTAAAGAGGAGAGGAAAGCTGGCAGGTAAATTTGAAACAAGGCAGACTGTGAACTTGTGCCCTTGAGTGCAAGGTGTCATCTTACCAAGTGTAAATCAGGGTGCGCACACTCCAACCACACAAAAACACAATATATGGAGGAGATGAAAGACATGACACGTCGCTTGGTAATGTTCACACACTTTCACATAACACACACACACACACAAACTCTTGAGGCTTCTTTGTCCATTGTGCGGCCTGGTGAGGGCTGACGGAGAGACCGGCATGGGGCAAAGGGTGAGGTCATGTGAGGGAGCTGGAGCCTGGCGCGACTGCCAGCCTGAAGTCAACCCAGTCGTCTGTATCAGCGATGGGTGACCCTGTGAGGACGTGTCTGTGCGTCTATGTCTGATCTCTGATGCAGCTTAGGTCTACAAGCACTGATTAAATGGGTTAATGTTATATGTGCATGGATGTAAAGAAAAATATTTAAGCAGCAAGTCCCTCTAAACTGCAAAATTGAAACACAGATGGCCCCATTAATACCATAAAAACAAAAAGGGACGTGCACTAACAATTACCACTAAAAAGTGGTGAAAGAAAAGTGAACAACTGCTTGAAAATTTTAACATACAGTACATTTACAAAAAGAAGTCGCCCAGTTACTGCAACTCTAGGGAAAACACACAAGAAAAAAAATGATGCACAAACAAAGTCAACAAGCTAATCCAACAAATGGCGACGGTGGTAACCCTCGCAGATAGGATAGCTCTAAACAGCTTGGAGTCCGGACAAGAAAGGGATGGCACCCGCACAGACAAGTAGATTAACCAATCAGGATGTAGATGTACAGTAAAGCAGACCACCATCTGTTTGGTGGTATAGGCACTCGCTGTGGAGCCGCATCGCTGCTGCGTAGAGTCAAAACGCGTGTGTGTGTGTGTGTGTGTGTGTTTGTGAATGAAAGACAGTGTGCGATTGAGAGAGTAAGAGAAGACAGAGATGACATATACCTGAGGTGTTACTACTACTTACTAAATTTATACACTAAGGTTGCAGCGGTATTTGTGTAACAAGGTATAGCATGGTCTGAAAACTGCGAGTTATAATACAGTGTTTATTACTACTATATTAACCTATCAAAAAACAATGAATTCCACCATATTAGTCTATCTTAAAGCTCCTGTGAGGAACTTTTGGTTTGTGTTGATTTTGGCGCCCCCTGTGGACAAAGCCGTACCTCTTATCTCTTTGCTGATTTTGTCCTGTACATGCTTAAGTGTTGGTTTTTAACAAAAAATCTCATCCTGTCATATGTATCACTCACTTTACATTTTTGCCCTGGAAAATGTGAACAAAAGCAGCGTGCACTTAATCGCTTCGTCTGACACCTACCCCCCGCCAGCAGACATTAAAAATAACTACATAGAAATAATCGATGTTGTCGCTGATGGTCTGGTTTGCTTTTGTAGGTCATATAGAGTCATCAGAATTAATTTCAGTCTGTTTCATAACCATCAGAAAACTCCTTACAGGGGCTTCAAATAAATAAATAAAGCATTTATTCAGTCAAAAAAAACCTTTTTCATTCCTCCGAGGGTCATTGTCGGTCATTATTAAAAGTTTATTACTGTGTTCTGTGAAACTCTGATATTTACTGAGACCACTAAATCGTACTGTTATAATTCTATAATGTTGCTAGCTTCTTACACAGGCGCAAACACACACACTTACACACTTCATAACCTTTTGCCATCTCTACTCTCTGTCCCCAGAAAAGAGCACTCAGTCCAGGCAAAGGACAGCAGGCGACTCTGAGGCTTCTGCCAGACATCAGAGGCCTCCAGTCTTTTTAGAGTTTGGATCACAGACAAACCATGTGTGTACCCACAGAGCACAAGTCACTAGAAACACCACACATTGAACTTGTGTGTGTGTGTGTGTGTGTGAGAGTGTCTGCCTCATTCAGTCATTTCTTTCCATTGTCTCTTCTTCTTCACCTATATCTTTTGATACAGACACCACATAGGCGTTCATGTGTATTGATCTTTGCTGTGCGTCTGTGTTTATATAAGGATTGCACCCCCCCCCACCCCAAACCTCACAGTGCTTAGCCTGTAAGCCCATCCCGCTTAACGTCTCCTCACTAATTCTAATTCCAAAATCTAATTCACCTCCTTACCACAATCACCCCACACATCATCCCTGTACTCTGCCCAGGCTGAGCTGCACACACACACACACACACACACACACACACACACACAGAATAACTGATTGGCCAAATGATAACATGACCGTGCTGTGAAGTTAATCCGTGTTAGTAGTGTTTTAGCTTCTATGACCCAAAATTACATTTGCATTGTTTAAACCAGCCAAACCATACAGACAGAATGTTCCCATGAACACAGCATTTAGGCTCCTGATCAAGAACAGAAACGTAAACAAAATCATAATCCAACAGCTTTTTATTCTCACCAAAAGAGCGGAATTCATTAAACAGACATATGAGCTTTAATCCACTCTATGTAGAGCTATAAAATTGGGAAGCAATGTGTGTGTTTGCCGGGGCAGAGGTTGTGTGTGAGCAGACCTGATCCCCTGTAATCTAGCCAGTGATGTAATGCCTGGTGCAGCCACCATAATATGTTACATAACCTTATAACAGGCTTACGTACCCTAGGGTTCACTGGGTTCATTGTGAGCATGAATGGCTGTTTTGTCAGGACCAGATGTTTATTGAATTATTTTACATGTGGATCATTAAACAATTATAAGCTCAAATCAAACAAGGAGCTAGTATTTTTCAAGACGTGCAGCTCTATGAAGAGGAACTGTTTTAAAGTCCTAACTTTATTAGCAGCACTGACACATATGGCTACATTCAGCCCTCAAAATGGCTATAGTAAAATCAGTATTAACATAAGCACTCAGAGCATACCTCCGCGGCCCCCAACTGTTCTTAGCTCAGAGAGAAAAGCTTTTGATTTGGTTGTGACTGGCAGCTCATGTAAACACTACATCAACTAGTGAGCGATAGTGGAGCCCGGGAGAGAGTTGAACGCCTGCCAAAAGCTGCAAAGCCAAGTTTGGCCATATAGCACACTGTGCGTGTGTGTGTGTGTGTGTGTGTGTGTGTGTGTGTGTGTGTGTGTGTGTGTGTGGTGGGGGGTTTGTATGTGCAGTCAGAAGTGTGTACATACAGTATGTGAGCACATGTGTGTCTGTGTTTAACCCATTTACGTAACAGACGGGGTCCCTGGGTTCAGTCAAATTTAAAGACTGAGAGCGCGAGCGAGGAAGGCAGAGAGAAAAAGAAATGGTGGAGGGAGCTATACGAGGAGGGCGAAAGAGGGGGGGCAGGCATACAAGTTCTGCCAAAGTAAAAAAAAGTAGGGATGAGGTGGGTAGAGAGTTGTAAGGAAAGACGGTAAGAGGGCAGGAAGGAAAATGTAGAGTATTAACTTCAGTGTAAATGAGGGAAAGAAGAAAAAGGAAAGTAAGACCATACGAGAAGGAGAAACCCCCCATTCTTCCACTCTTTCCCCTGTTTTGCTCAAAAGTGGAGGCACAAAGAGACGGGCACCTGACAATAAAGGATTTTATGGAGGAAGTTTGACAAAGTAGAGGCCGAACACACTTTCGAGGCCAGACGCCGCACTGCCTGGACGACACTCTGTTGAGAGATTAGGACAGTAAGATGTTGCCCTTGACAGAGAGGAGGGGAAAGAGTCAGACAGAGAAGAGAGTGTGAGAAAGTGTCAGGAGAATGAGAGACAAGGAAGAAAGAGCAGGGAACCAGGGACAGAGAAGGGAGAGAAGAGACAAAAAGCATGAAAGTGAGAGAGAGAGAGAGAGAGAGAGAGAGAGAGAGAGAAAGGGAGAAAAAGAGAGAAGCATGAAGGCTTGTTTCTGGTGGGACTCCAAGAGCCAGCATCTGTTTGGCTGGGGCTCAGAAAAGTCTAGTGTTTCACCCTGCAGCGCCCGGGGGAATGCTATTCCAGGCTGCATGGGCTTCTATGAAAAACAGCTTTATGTGGAAAAGGGGAGATGGAGGGAACCGGAGAAAGAGAGGCAACAAGGGAAGGAAGGAGAGCAGGAGTGAGAGGAAGGACGGAGGGAGGGAGAAGAAGAAGAAGAAGGAGAGAGAAAGTGGGAAGAAAAAAGGGGTGACATAAGGGTGAGAGATGAAGTTATGAAGAGCGGAGTAACAGCTAGAAGAGTAATGACAATGAAATGAATGAAAAGAGGAACAGAGGAAATGAGGGTCATGCTTTTGTCTGTCAATTTCACCTGTTCACAATTCCTATTTAAACCCACCTCAACAAGAGCCTGTACTTATTTAAAATTTAACAATAAAAGCAAGCATGGGGGGTAATGAGGCAACTATA
This sequence comes from Semicossyphus pulcher, assembly GCF_022749685.1. NCBI lineage: Eukaryota > Metazoa > Chordata > Actinopteri > Labriformes > Labridae > Semicossyphus > Semicossyphus pulcher. Next base: position 11,127,934 of record NW_027211681.1, read on the forward strand.
TAAATACACACACACACACACGCACAGAGGATTTTTGTCCCTCCTCGGCATCTGGGCTAGGCCAGCTGTGTTGTGGCTCTCAGCCCCGGGCCTCCTCACCTGTCAGTCAGACGGCTGAAACCCCCCAAGGGACAACAAACAGCTGGCAGACAGGTGCCGCCGCTGTCCACCTCCCAAACCAACACCTGTGTGTCTGTGTGTGTGTGCGTCTGTGTGTAGACGCATGCTTACACACTGCAAACTGGATATTCTTTAGTCTTTAGAGAGTGTGTATATACAGCGTGGACAGGCACAAACAAACATATCATAGCACATCTAGGGTGGCTTCTTTTTTGGAGAGAGAGATGTATACGCAGTCAATCAGTATCTGGTTTCAAAAGCCAAACCACTCTACTGCTCAACAGCCAAGCAAGATGTGATTCATGATGTTGGTACAGTGTGTGTGTTGAGGAGGAGGAGGAGGAGGAGGAGGAAGAAGAGGAGGGGAGGGTTATGGTATTAAAGCGGGGCCCTGGGCTTAATCAAAAGCAGAGGCACTTTCCCCCTTGAAAAACAATGAGGGAAGCAAAGTTTACATGAGCTAACTGACAGAGAGAGGGAGAGGGAGGAGAGATGGATGGATGAGTGAGGGAAGTTGGAAGGGAAGAAAATAAACATACAAGAGAGCTGGAGCATGGAGCTGGATGGAGGGAACAGGAGAGAAAGAATTAAGCGTCAGTGTGTCGGAATAAAATAATGAAAATGTGTTTTTCGTTTCTTAATACCTTACCGCCTCTCTCTCTCTCTCTAACTCTGTTACTCTTTTCCGTACACTTTCTGAGATACTTTTCTGCGCGATATGATTCATGTATGTTCATTTTCACGACCCCCCCCCTCGCTCCCTCACCAACTCTGTACCTAACTCCCTCTAGATCCCACTGGAACACATAAGCCTGTACTATCCCTGTACTATCAGCTTTGGGGGGATTTCAGTCATTTTAAGGCATTTCGCTTGTCCAGCCTGGATTGATGTTGAGCAAAGCGGCTCCCAAAACCACCAAACCCGCACATAAATCTGTTCAAGGTTGGCTGAGGACAGTGCAGGGAGAGAGACAGACAGAAGGGACAGACAGACAGAGAGATGGTAGTGTGTGTGGGGGGAGTAAGATGACCAGAAGCCTTGAATGTCTTGTGACTGAAATTAATGTGGAAAAATTAGCAGAGGGATGCCAGAGGGTTTCCTGTGAGCAGGGTGGTCTGGTTTAAGACTTTTACCACCAGTCAATGTGGGAAATAAATAGTACTTAATCGCACTCTTTATCCACCAATTGAGAGGAGGATAACAGTTTATATACTGAAGGTCTGTGTAATAAATTAAATTACATTTTTTTAAGTGCAGAAAACTTGCCTTAGTCTCTTCCCTGTCTGTGGCACTCGCATACCCCAGCCCATTTGTCCCCACCAAAGACGTACATTTTCACTAACTACTCACTGGTATACATTTCTATTTTTAAAAAAGAGCTGGTTAATTTCTGAAAATACATGTCACCCAGGGCGAACGTGTGTTTCATCTTTTAATCCCACATGTTGACATGAAAAATATAGAACCTTTAAGCAGCTTCCTGAATCACAACACTGCTTTAAGCACTACTCATGGCGGCGGTTGTACCGGACAGCTCTCAGGTGTGTTAAACGCTCCCTTCTTCTTCGCGCATACTCCTCCAGGCCATTACCTTAAATACCTTAGATGAAAGTACATCATCAGTCGAGCTGCACGGTTGGATAAGAGTAAAAGAAAACCACACAACACCTCTACAGATACAGCATCCTGCATCACCTCAAAGGCTGGGACTCCTCATGCTATCTCTAACAAACACATCATCACTCTTCTCCATTCAGCTCTCTCTGTTTTTGAAGCGTCTCCCTCAGGCAAGGCTTTCTATAGAAAACTGTAAATATCCCAGCGACTGGTTTGAGCTTGTGAGTGCATTAGCGTTATCTTTGGTTGTGCAGCTCTCCTGGCGATTTATAGCCAAGGACCTTCACAGTGAGTAAAGAGGAGACGATCGTAGATGGCGTTAAAGTAAAGAGTTCACAAAAGCCCGCAGCTGCAGGTTAAAAGACCGAACAAACAGTGTTTAACATTTTCTGTATTTTTCATTCATCCGTCAAGAGTAAGACCATGAGACCCTCCCACGACAAGGCTGATCTATTTATTCCTTTGTACTCAGTTTCCCTCTATCACACCAGGGAGAAACTTTGTAAGTATAGGACCACTTCCTGTATCAAACTCATCTCATTTACTACATTCCTAATGGGTTGTGTTTGGTACATTTAAGTCTATAGTCAGAAAACATTCGACACATTTCTCAGAAGTCAATTAATATTTTGTTTAAAGCTCCTGTGAGGAACTTTCTGTTTGTGTCGATTTTGGCGCCCCCTGTGGACAAAAGTAACTATTATCTCTTCATTGAGCTTTTCCTGTACATTGTGTTTTCTGGTGAAAAATCTCCTCCTTTTTTCTTTTATCATGTAAACATATCACTCGTCGAGAATCTTTGCCAGAAAAAAGGAAACAAAGGCTGACACCTGACAACTACCCTGAGGCAGTGGCTTCAGGCATTAAAAATACCTATAAAGAAATAATCAATTTTGTCACTATTGGTCTTGCTTGCTTTTGTCATTTGGTGCAACAGTTTTATTTTAATCTGTTTCATAACCACCAGAATACACAGGAGCTTAAAAAAATGTTTTCTTACAGGTTAAAGCGTTTTTAAAAACCCTAAAAGTAGGAAAGATTTACAAAACTCACCTCAAGAACTGAAATCACCAAAAAACAAAAACCTTCTTATAAAGTTTTTAAGATTACTTGGAGGAACTTAAAATGTATAAAAGTATATTAAAATACATATAATGTGTGACCTGTTAATAATGTATACAGGAAGACGCACTTGATGATCAATGATGGATTTAAATTGGACTGAAAACAAATACTGACTTTCAGTCTCCCAAAAAGGAACGTAACTCATTTTAATCTTTTCTCGTCTTTTCTCTGGTGCCACTTCCACATTCATGCACACAAAAATCCAGACTAAATAGACTAAACTGTGTTACATGGTTGACGAGTATACAGTATTTTAAAAGTTAATCTTAGTTAGTAGGCATGTGTCGTGAACAGGTTTAACATAGTAATCCTTTTTCATTATGAGTGTCCAGATCAGGCCGCTAATCTTGAATCCAATGTAGCTTTCTTTTGGCTCGGTGCCACTGTGCAAGCTTAATTGTTCAACCCTGATACCAATTATTCCATGGACCTGTTACTGTACGGTGTGTCTTTTTCACACACACCACTACATACCCACTTGATTGCACCTGAGTTCAATAAAAAAACAAACAAAACATGACACAAGCGTGGAAAACGGGCCGGTAAAGAGTATGCATTAGAGGGAAGTAAAGACGTGCACACACTCTCTGGCAGAGCCATATGGACCATAGCATAAATGAGCTGGCTGTTTTAATGAGCGCTATTGAATGAATGTTTACTGCTACGCTGAAAGCGTCCGCACTCATCAACACTCTCTCTCTCTCTGTTCTGGGATGAGACAGCCATATGATTTCACTTATCCACGGCCTTGGTCTGAGAGCCTCCAGACTGGGGATAGTGACGAACTAATAATCCCCCTTTCCTGCAATTATCCTCCTCCCCCCTCTCCATCATTCTCTCTCTCCTTTAATTCTTCTCTTTCACTCTCACTCTTTGTCTTTTCCTCTCCTCTGACTCAATTTCTATTTATTTCTCTTTCACAAGTTAACCCCTCGCTATCTCGTCCAAGCTTATTTCTCTCCACTCTCTTCCCACTATGTGCAAACATTTATAATTAAACCTAATTTGTGATTTCAAGACTCTTGTTTCTGTATTTATTTTCTTTGTATACATCAAACCTGCTCACCCAGGCTCTTCCTGCCGATAGAGGACATTCTGGCAGATTGAAGGAATGAGAATACAACACGTGTGTCCCACTGTTTATATAAAAGGTTACTAAATTCCACATCCTGTTTCACAATCCTGCAGATGTGTCCTATATAGGACTGTGATGACTTCCATTGAGGAGAGGACCCGTTTTTTATATAGTAAAGAAAAGAAAGGCCAAACTCCTGCAAAGTAATCCAATGTATCTCAATGAGAACTGTGGCTTGCAATGACTGGTTATAACTGGTTCCAATACTATGAAAAAGTTGAGCAGAGAGGACTGCATGAAGTCAACGACATGCTGATGGCTTGTGACAGGCAGCGTCATTACGAGAGGTGGTGATGTAATCCACTCGGGGGCTCTGTGGCGAAACTACTCACGCCCTCACTGATTGTTTCTCTCATGGGAGACAGCATGCAGAAACGGAGACAGGAGGAGGAGGAGGAGGAGGAGCAGGAACGAGGTATGGTTAATGTGACATAAAAAGTTTACAACATTCTGTGCAAGAGTTCACTCTGACATCGGGCTGATGTGTGTTAGCGCTCGCTCCCTGACGCACACTAATCAATGTGCGTGATCGATAAGCCAGTGTCAGATTGTTTTAGCTCAGGCTGGCTGGTGGTCAATGCTCAGCCACAAATTATACAGCTCAGCCTGCGGCAGAGGGCCCACTAAGGCCTAAATATTAGCTCTTTGGTTGGGCTAACAGTTGCAGATCCTCCTGCTTTGGCTCCTTAATAGCTGATCGTGATTATTTGGGCTTATTGACATGCTAATAGTGAATCAGGGCTATGAGGGATTGTTTAGAGAGGATTACCGAATGAACCAGCGGGGTTATGGGAAACATGACGAGAGCGGCGGTGGTGCTGATGATAGGGCCAAGCTGATCAGCGCTGGGATAGACAGAGCAGAGAGTTAAGAGATTTACACTTCAGGATAGAGGGGGAGGTGAGTGAAACAGGGCTAAATGAAAGAGGAAGGAAAGGAGGAGATATTTGGTGTATTGTGAGTTCTTTCTATTAGGACTGTAAGTCACAGGGCAACTGCCAATAATAGGATGCCATTTTACACCATACAAGCATTTCTTCAAAATGCGACAGGGTTGTGTGTCACTCAAAAAGTTGGCATCAGATTCTCTGTCCTGTTTCTTTCACTAGATGTTGCCTTTTTAGATATTTAAATTTGCTCCTTTTAGTTACTTCATTTAGAGAAAGTTTATGAGGAGCTGCTTTGAATTTTAGAAAATCTTTCTTTTTTCCTTGTTTTGAGTATCCAAATGCCACACAGTTTGTTAACTGTAATGTGACTTTAAATTGGAGCCCGAGTAACATCATTCAAAACACATCCATAAACGGTCTTAAGGCTAAACTTTCAGAAAGTACATCAGCTCCAAAGAGCTCATATGCTTGGTAAATAAAGCGGCCCGGCAGAACACAGCGGCACGATGCAGGCGGAGCTGAGACACCGAGCCGATCAAACACAAGGTAGAGTGAGTCGCTCAGATTAACTCTCCTCTGGCTTTTCAAACAACACTGACAGATGCATACCCCTCCGCACTCCCGTTTGTCAGAGATCTATTCCTGCACTTAAAGCAGACTCTCTCTCTCTCTCTCTCTCACTCACACACACACACACCCATACACATACTTACACACACACTCAAACGGCTTACGCTACCTTTGTCACCTCCCACACACTGGTTATCTCCAAGGACACAAAACCCACAAGATCCCCTACCCAATTTCCACGCATGCAGCCTAAATGGAGCTGTAAGCAGGCATTAAGCCTGACGGGGAGAAAGGGAACAGGAAAAAAAAATACCAGCGCTGGAGAAAAAGAGGAGGAGATGGATGGAGGGAAGTAAGGAGAAAGGGAAGGGAAGAAACAGGAGGTGGATTTCTACTTAACAAACTGACTTTCATCTCTGCTTTACAACATACTTAAGCGGGTTTTTTTGGGAAGGTACGCTCTCTGGTTTGTGAGCACACAATTGCTCCCCCTCCTCAGCCAGACAGAAAGACACAATGAGCCCTCTGTACTTTCTACACCGGGGGGACGCGCACACAAAAAAAGCACGGCAATCCCTGCTAGACTTAAGAACGTCTTGGTCGCAAGCCAAGGTATCTGAAATAATACTCCGCTCCTCACAATACTTTATGTAACTTTTTTTTTACTTCAGAGATTAGAGGTGATCTCCTTTCACTGTTAATGCTGCGACCAGTCTGATTGGTGTATCTGTCGTTTGGATTGGATACAGGCCAGGAAAGGAATCATAGGCAGCACTGGGCAACAGTCCAGGATGAAAATTTATAGCTGTGTGCTTTAGACTTAGACGCACATACATCCGACTTAAGCCTCGACTTGAATATAAGTCACCTCAGAGTTGGTTTTTGTCTCCTTATCAAAAGTCATGAAGCTATGAAAAGGTTTTGGGGGGGCAGCAAAGAGCAGGTATACCCTCAGAGGTAAAGCGATGCAGACCGGCACGAGTAGGGTTGAGAGATGACAGTAAAAAACCACAACAACATGAACAACCAATAACCACATAAGTGCTCTCCCTCTCTAAAGGAACCACACACTTCATTCAGCAGCCCGAGTTCAGAACTCCCACACACTTCTTCGGACCTTTGACTGATCAAGGACAAAAGTAGATTCTCTCTTTCTTACTCATTCTTCCCTCCTTCCATCAAAAGCCTGCGAGCCACTGGTGCATCTCTGTCTCTTTGCTGCAGAGCTGTATTGGACAGTCCTTGATGTGATGTCTGCTGGACTAATCTAAGTCTAAAGCCATTTGCGATTGCACATGTAAAATATAAAAGGGACCTGTTTTCTTCATTAGAAATCTACCTGAGAAAACCTGGATTGCGTGACAAAGCGGTGATTTCTGTTTTGCTACTTTAGGTCAAATACGCAACTGGCACTAGTAGCACTCCCGCAGTCTGTTAGGCCTTGTTCAGTTGCTGTGGTAATGACGTAGGTGCCAGAAACGACGTATTATGGTGATGTCGCTTTCCAACACGAAAGCAATAGAAATGATCCATCATCTTGCCCTCTAAACAATCACGCTGTCGAGTCGCGGTGCAGAACTGTGGTATTACTACATAACAAGCAGCAGGGACTCTGCTCAGCTGATGCAAAAGACTCTTTGAGATCTGATTTGAGAGGCCAGAGCAGCTCGTCTGAGGCCCATCAGTAGAAATTCGATTGGAAATTTTTAACCACCTTTTAAATGCGGTTTGGATCCGATTAAAACTTTCTCAAATCAATCTGGATCCAGACGGCCAGAGACTGGATTTTGAATGAGTTGTATGTGAGGTACTATAAAGAGTTTTTAAGATACTAAAGAGGAGATAATTTATAATTTAACAGCCCCTCTACACAAAATCAAGAAGCCAAAACGCACCGCCACTCAAATTCACTAACCAAAGCCTTACTGCATAGCCAGAGAAGTACACAAGGTGTCTGATCATCCATTGACTTCTCCTCACTCTATCTGGCATTAACAGTGGGCTGTCTGTATGTCAGCTGCCCTTTGCCTGACCCAGTCAGTCACCCAGAGGAAGGAGTGATTAGCAGGACTGTAGTAGCAGGAGCCCACCTGCTCTGACTCAATAGAAGCCCTCACACAGCTAGCTTGCTAGAGTCAACAGAATTTTAATCACATATACAAAGACACACTTGCACAGACAAAGACCCATGTACACACAAAGATACATAGGTACACACACACAAACACACACACACAGGGACAATTATGCACATAGGGAGGGCTCCCTCACACATACTCCCTCACTGACTCTTTCATCCTAGCAGATAGATAGAAAAAGGAAGGAGGCAGAGGAGTGATAAAGGCTCAGACAGCAGTAAAGGGGGTTAGAAGGGAGGGAGGGAGGAAGGAAGGGAGGGAGGAGGAGCGTTTCCTGGAGAGACGTGGTAGGCAGGATACGCAGTAGGAGAAGGAGGAGGCGAAACACTGGGGTGGTTTGTTCCAAGCAGAGGTTCTGTCCTTACACAGGCTCTGTACACGCTCGTGTCAAACAGAGGGAGACAAAACTGGCCGGCCACTTCCTGATGTACAACACAGCGGAGAAGAGCGCACAAACAACGCGAGCAACAACCCAAATAGACATAAACATGGACTTCTGCAAAGACAAGCACAAACCCTCACATACTCAGGCACACAACACGTGCAAAAGCAGACGTGCAATTACACGCACATGTTGAGTTTCCCTTGCAGGTGGCAGTTTGGATTCAGGTAATGAAATACAGTTTCTGTGTAGAAACTTCTATGGAGACAGAACCCTGGAGGACTCTACAGTATGTCCTGTGTGTAAGAGGATCTCCCTCATCCTCCGTCTCAGCCTCTTTTTCTTCTGCCAAGCCTGTTTTGTTGACTGCTTTTCTTCAGCCTTCTGCCCACTCTATCTCTCTGTCTGCTTCCTTTCTTTCTCCCTCTCTCTCTCTTTTTTTTATCTCGCTCTCTCTCTCCCTTGGCACAGTCTGGTTTGTCAGGCCTGTAATAGAGCTGCCATTGTTTGATCAGGGAAGCAACAGGAACTGTACCCTGTTAACCCGGCTTTGTCGGTCCGTGTGTCTATGTGTATGTGTGCGTTTATGTTTCAGGAAGGTGCATGTCATCGTGTGAGGTTATGTACATTATGTATGGCTGCCTGCAGCGTGTGTGTGTGTCTGATAACAGCATTTCTCTGCAGTAAGTACGCAGACTTTCTGTTTGAAGTGTAAGTAGGCATGACATTAGGCTGTATGTTAGACAAGTGCCTCTTTTCAATGACTACAAACTTCCCCCATGTACTCTTAAATGGTTTGACCTCCAAACACGACCTCTCTTTGCTCCAGCTTTGAGAAATGCGCTTACTCAAAACCACACTGTAACATTTCATTTTCACACATGCTTACCTAACCCTGCCCTTTAACCCTTTCTGTAACATGCTCTTTTTCTTTTCTCTGCTGTTAATACCCCCATCCCAAATCTCCAAATGCCCCCATCTCAAGTTGCAAGACCTGTCTCTCAAGTCTGTGTGTGTGTGTGTGTGTGTGTGTGTGTGAAAGCACATGTGTGATGCTCCATTAACTCTAGTGGTGACAGGCCTTTGATGCTGCCACCGCTCCTTAATCCTGACACAGAGGGAGGGGGAGACAGGGGAGTGAGACACAGCGACAAGTACTTAGGGGGAGGAGGAGGGATTTTCAGCCCGCTCCGACCAGGTTAAGCTCTGACTCAGTTCAAGTTCAAGTTCAAACCGCAGAGCTTGAAACTCACTGTCAAGAATGCACCTCCATGTGCAAAATTTACAGTGTGCAAATGTGGCAGGCATTTGTGAAATGCATTGTCTCTCTGATCTGTTGCATCCCCTGTTGCCATCAGCAAATTAAGCTTTTGTTCTCTTTGCTAACACAAAATGGAAAACAAAAACTAGCGGGAGGTGCAGTCAACAAACTAAACCATTAGAGGATGCAACTGCCTGACAATTACGTTCCACTGACAACAAATCATGGTATGTCACTCAAATGGAGTGGCATAACAACTTACTGGAACTTCAATGTTACATAGTGTTAGGATTAGGCTGTATTGGCTATTTGAAAGCTGATATGATAAACCAGATAAACCTTTTACTGTTTAAAAAAGTTAAAATGATCCGTGTGAACACTTGCGTGAACGTAACTCATTTAGCCTTATTGATTGTGTCGCTTACATAGCTCCATGACATACTATGACGGAAGCTTTCGGTTCATGATAGTTAACATTTACTTGAAGTTTTGTCCAGGTTAAAATCAATAACTGTATATAGATGGACGATGCGTCTCCATCTGCTCTCATTGTACGACATTGAAGCCAAAACAGCCCCTGTGGCGGGCGCTGCCATCTTACGCCGCTAACCAAAACACACACTTCACTTACTGAAAAAAATACAGCAAGGATCCTGCACGTCGGCGTATTTAACGGCAGAACAGCTTCTTTGTGTTGGTCTGAAGCAGACATTCACAGGTATGTAAACTTCACTGACTGTAGTGACTGTTTTAGTTGAGTCTCCTCTCACCGTTCGTCCTCCACTCTGCTAATCCGGAACAGATCGGCTGCTGTATTGGTCAACAGAGCTGTCAATCATCCTTTTTACAGCATCAAATAACTAATTAAAACTAGTTAGAAACTTGTCAGAAAAATGAACACTTAAGCTGTAAATCAGCACGATAAGAACTATTTGACGTGTGTTTTGGTTGTATAGTTTGACTCATGCCCCATCTGTTAACATGGAGGAGGCAGGCTTTATGACCTATACTGCAGCCAGTCAGCAGGGGGCGCTCAAATGTTTTGGCTTCACTTTAAGGGGGCTGTCATGTCGTCCATCTTTTTCAACAGTCTATGGTTAAAATCAAACTTTATAGTGTAAGACAGCTAATACTAAACTTCAAGGTATAATCTCCAAGATTTTCATTTAAAAAAATGTCTGTTAAGTCACTATCTATCACCGAATGAGGTAACACAATGGTAATTGAGCCTATGGCCCACTGATGAAAGCTTCTGCATTTGAAGTATATAGTGTTATTACAGACTGGGTGTCTGTGGCGACTTCAGTGGGTGGCGCTCAAGAGCAGGAGAACAAAGATTCATTAGGACCTTACTAAGAACTTGATTCATTTAAGGTTCTATAAAGGAGAAAAAATCAATAACCTAATAGTTCACTAATAAGACTCAAGGGAACACAACACACACTTTAACTCTATATCTGTATTGTATTATCTTCCTCCATGGAAGTTTTATTCTATCACGTCTGAGAAGAAAATGGTTGCAAATGTGTTCTTCTGAAGGGGAGGAGAACAAGTCCCATAGTGTTCACATTACTGAGTGGATGCAGAAGCGACTATGAGCGGCGGGGCGAGGAGGTGGAAGCAAGACAGTCTAAAACCAAAAGGATGACAGACACATCTGGTTTGCATTAAAATATTACAAACATTGTATGTGAGTTATCGTTTCATATAAGAACATCTGCAGGGTGTGTTTTTGTATCACAGCATAAAAACTCAAACGCTCCTGATGTCCTATCTTTACATTGATGAGTACACTCTTACTTTAACCTGTGTGTTCAATGAAAAAAAGTCTACCCAGCCATGTCTTCATCAAAGAGTGGTGAGAACTGGCATTGAATGAGTTTGGGATTAATTGTAAATGTCTAGTTTGGATAAGGATCGCGGGCGGCTGGGTGTGGTGGAATCGTTATTATAACACAGAAGACTTCTAAAAAGGCGCTCTGCAAGCTTTGCACTCTGAAAAGTCGGCTTTGACATGTGTTTATCATTTTGCCATCACACAGGGGAAGATTTACGACAAACCCCTCAACTTCTAATCAAAAGGGTATTTTTCGTTCTTCTTCTTTTTTAATGTCTATCTTCTGTGAGAAAAGCATTTGCTTCACTCTGCCAGGTGGCGTGTGTGTGTGCAAATGTGTGTGTCTGTTTGTGTGTGCACATGAGTGATGAGGTATTTGGCAATCGGAGAGCAGGTTTAATAATAACTGATATATCCCTGGATGCTTTCAGACCCAGTTCCAGCTGGGAGCGGTCTGTGATGCCTCCAGACCCCAAAGTGGAAGAGAGAAGATGAGAGAGAGGAAGGTTATAGGAGAAATGATGAAGAGAGACAGAGACGGAGAGCGGAGAAAGCACACAAGATGAAGAAAAAGGGAGGGAAGGTGTGAGCTGACATCTGCCTGGCATCCTTTCACCTTGCATGCTCTTTGACCAATCACTCTCCCCCTCCCTCGTCTTTCATAAAGTAGGAGGAAAAATGACATCGCTCATCTGACAAAGGCAAACATCCAAACCACACAAATCCCCCCGACACCCCTGTCTGACACTTCTTCACTTCTCTGAGGCGCTGTGTCCGTGTGTGTGTGTGTGTGCATGTGTGCGCGTGTGTGTGTTATATACTGAGGGTGTATTTTTTTCACAGGCCTCTGGTCTCACACAGAGAGACGTTGAGATGAACCCCGTGCCTCTGCCAGGTTTCTACTCACTGAGAGATATTGAGGCGTCTCACACTCTCTAGCTGGCTGGCGCTGGTTGTGTGTGTGTCTGTGTGTGCGCGTAAGAGAAATAAAGAGAGAGAGAGAGAGAGTGTAAGTGTATCCACTGGCTAGGGATGCCTGGATACTGACTCTCACACACAACTGAGAGAACAGTATAGAACATTACACATATTGGCGTGTGTACTTTGCAGACACACACACACACTTACACACAGAGCAAAAGAGAGAACCATAACAGCATGGGCTCCAACAGTGCCTCTTTGACAGATTTAAGTAAATAGCAGCAAACAAGCGATTATTTTTGGCAGACCAGGCTGCAGCCCATTCCAAGAACTAGGGGAGGTCCAATGGGAATGGAGGGAGATGAAATCACATAAACAGATGTGATTAAAGTCAATATCATATGTGTAATTACTCATTCGGACGACGTACTCCTTCACTGGGCCACACTTCGACAAAAACAGGCAGACACAAAAGCCCTGCTCCACTGCCACTCTCTCACTTTCGGAGTTCTTCTTTTACTGCAATTTACGTTCAATCCTACCCTCAGAATAACAAAACAAACGCACTCATTGTTGTGACGCTCAACAGACTGGATGGCATTAATACCCAACAGTCAATATGTGCGTGTGTGCTGCTCTCATATGCCCCTGCTTCATGCAATGCAACTAAGCACTTGGGAATTCATCGTGTTCATATTAGTTGTTTCAAATATGCAACATGGAGCAGAGTGGAAGGGCAGCAGGATCAGCGTGGGATCTGCAGCTGACATGGTCAAGTTGACCCACTATAAGTGGATTTGTAATCCCCGAGTGGATTTAAACTGTGTTTACTGTCATAGCAGTTGTGTGTGCGTGCATGCTTATGTGAGTGTGTCTGCACAGCTGCATCTGTTTGCTTCAGTCACTATCTCTTGTCAGAATTACTTTTCGATCATATGCCAGTAATCATATCGCAGACTAAAGCTGAGTATAAATATAATATAAATATCAGTGACATACCGGGGGTACAATCATTCTGTCATGTTCTTTTGGATGAGGAAATCTATTGTAACAGCACAGTGTGACATAAACACATCACACATGTGCAACATATACACAAACCCACACACACACAATCACAGGGTGCTCTGGCTGAGCCCAGGAGAGGCTAAGCTGCTTTGGGACTGAGGGGAGCTCTGATACTGTCACCAGTCGATTAATCAGCCATTACCAACACCAGGCCAGGCCAGGCCAGAGACTCTAATGCTGATATGTCTTTGTCACATACACACTGGTATGTCAGGGTCAAAGAGAGATCAGACGACTGCTAGAGCTGAATGTGCCATGACCCTACATGTTTGGTTTAGGCAAGAGTCAACTTAGGTAAATTAAATCAAAATCGAATTAGGTACAGAGGAGTTGGAGTTTAATGATGCTAACAGATGGAGCTGCAGGTGACAGACTAAGCTAATTTACAGGAGTCAAGAGAGTTCACAAAGTCAAAACATCCTAAAGAGCTCATCAAAACATGTGTGTAATGTATGTACGATTAAGTTGTCCACAACCTGACTTGAAGACACATCTAACTGCTCTGTTATGCTGATTGTTGGACATTATTGCTGCACATATGTATTAGTCAAAAGCTGTAATAAAATTGAGGGTGATTCACACAGCCTAAGACACGTTGTTGAGATAGGGATATACCGCATAAAACAACCTCAAACCTATATTTAAAAAAACGTATCTTATTAGAAAATGTGGGTAAAACGTAAAGCACAACTAAAATGATGATTACACGGTTCACTTCGGAAAGGTAAAGGTATATTTCCATAAGCACTCTGTTGCCATCGAAGCCAAGTTTACAGATCAAGGTGCTGTGAGATAAATCATATAGGATTTGCCACTGCAGACCACCTTCTAGATTTGCACGGGATGACGTCAACAGGCTTAAATCTGGGGAAAATATTCTCATGTTTGTATACTTAAAGGCTCGCAGATCATTAAGTAAAGTCAAGACAGGATTGCAAGCGAAAAAAAACAGGTAGAGAAGTAAAAATAGGTTAGAATAAAATCTAATTCTGTACAAGGTGCTTCTGGGCTTGTGAAGGAGGACATAATCTAATTTGTTCTATTAAAACTATTTAAGGACCAAAACGTGAAATTACCAAGTGTGTGTTGAGATGGAAAGGGAAAGAAAAACTGGAAGTTTATAGAGACGAATTTAGCAAAGGGAACTTCTGGGTTTGCAGTGATAACATAGGCAGATTAGTGGAGAGTATGTTTTGAGTCAAAAGGTTAAAATAGCAGATGTGGCAGTGCTTATTGGTTAAACTGATTTTATAGAGGAGTCACATTAAGAAGTCAGCAGAAGTTTTTTAAATTAAAGAAGCTAAAGAAGTGAGGAACTTTCATTTTGTGTCGGCCCCGGCGTACAAAGCGGTACGTCTTATCTCTTTGCTGATCCTGTCCAATACATGCATGCAATATAGGGATGCACGATAGTGGATTTTTTGCCGATATGCCGAGTGCCGATTTCACATGTTTTTTTCCACCTAATTGCAGAGAACATCAAGTCTCCCCTGTGGTGGAATTGGTATCATGCCTACTCTTATTGTAGTGGCCAAAATCTGCCATACCGCAGACATCTTGCACCCTTCTTCATGCTTGACGGAAGAGGCGTTGCACAAAAGGTCAGGTGTCTGATCACTCACGTTTCTGAGTGCACCTGAATGCAGCATCGCCCCTCCGAAACACGGCAGTGAGGGAGACATGCCCGGACTTGTTTACTGCACCTACGACGGAGACATCAGTGATCGCAGACGGACACTTTTTATCGTGTGTGCGTCCGTGAATATGTCAGTTAGTTTTGCACTGATGTTTATGTTACATTCTGTTAGCATCTGTTATATCTTAATACAGTAATTTAGTTAAATGAAAATTATATTAACTAATTAAAGTTGACATTTTCCGAATGAAGTTTATACAAGAGAAACGTATCCAAGATGAGATGAAATGGACGGAGATGAGTTGTGGTAGTTGGCAGTAGCAATGCCAGTGCCACCGAGACAGATTCCTCAGGGAAAACATTTACTGGCCCCTTTCTAACACCTCTGCGTGTGTGTGAGTGAACGAGAGAACATGTGTTTTCTTGTGTGTGTGTGAGAGTAAGAGTGTACATTTATTGGCCCCCTGCTGCCACCTCTGGAGAGGAGCCGTCCAAGTGCTGAGTGACACACGCTGCTTAGTGTCTTAATGGAGGGAGAGGAGGGCCAGCCAAACCACAGCCTTTAGACTGGGATCTCACAGCCTGTAATTATGGAGAGATGTTAAAGTCGCAGTGTGTGCATGTGTTTGTGTGTGTGTGTGTGTGTGTGTGTGTGTATGAGAAAGAGGGAGACGCAGAGGTAGAAAGATATGCAACATCCTTCTTCTCACAATAACAATTAAATCTTGAGTGAGTGTGTGTACCAGTGGCGCGCTGTACCTCTATAATGTGTTATTGTGTGCACAGTGGTGTGTATCAGTGGCATGTGTCTCCTGCTGCTCCAGCTGTGGCCGCCTCACACAAACAAACACACACACACGCATTAAAAAAAAAAGAAGAAGAAATGAAAGTTGTTGGGAACTGAAGCTGCGTTCAATTAGGGTAACCACATATTTACAAACAGTGGGGGGAAAGCTGCCTCTCTGTGACTCATCAGCCAAGCGGCACACTTGCACTTTTGACTCCCGGCCTGCCTCTCCCAACTGCACAGCTACGAGCGAGGGAGGAGAAGAACAGAGGGACGGAGGGAGATGACAGGGTGTGGACAGACTGAAAAACACACACACACATGCATGCTGGCTGTGCTGTACATGTGTGAGCAACCACATAAACAAATACATATGCGTGCATACAAACACTTGCACAAATTAACTGAGCGCATTTAAACTCCTATGGTGTGAACAAAAGCACACAGACTCGGCCTCCTTTCACTAAATGACACAAAACATAAATTCTGGTGGGAATATGTCACTGTCTGAAAAAAGGCTACCAATTAACAAATCACCACTGTTTACAATCTTCAGTAATAAATGCGATAACATTTTTGCAGTAGTCTGATTGCAAGACCTCTGGTGACAGGTCCCTCTGTGCTTCATAAGACTTCTGCCAAGTTTTGTGAGGAAAGTATACAAGGGACAGTCTTGTTAACTTGACTTGTGTTTTTTTGCACACAAAATTCTTCTAACAAACACACAGGTTTTGACTATGCCGCACAGATGTAACCCTGTTATCAAAACTTGCTAATGTGGCAAACATGGGAACACATCAAAGAGCAGACACCAGTACAGCAAAACCCTGGACTTGTTTTTTCTCCTTGGCTGTCAGCGCCTTGAGAGCGAGCAAACGGAGGCACAAGGCCTTAAGTGTGAGTGCTGTTTGCCTTGACTTGACCTTGGTGTGCGTGCACGTTTGTATGTGCGCATCTATGTCTGTGCGTGTGGCGAACCACATCAAAGAACAACGGAGTGGCTCAGTTGTTATGACCTCTGACCCTGGCATGCTCCGAGACAGAGGGAGGGTGGCGGAGGAGGAGGAGGAGGAGGAGGAGGAGGAGGAGGAGAAAAAGACACAGTTGAATACACCCACACACACTAAGCACATACACGAGGAAAAGAGTGGAGCCTCTAAATTTACAACATCTGAAAAAACAACCACGAATAGAGACATAGCGATTTGTCTTGTTAACTTTTATAGGGACCTGTGAGAGACGCACACAAGTAAATCACTGGTACGCATATATGGAAACACACTAGACACCACAGACTTTGCTGTCTCTACTATCCACTCTCTGTGCGTCTTCTTCTGTGGTGCAGCCCGTGCGCCAGCCTTTTGAACCTCTCTCTCTCAGTCTTACTGTCTGTATAGCAGCATCTCCTTAATCTGATCAATTCCAAATGTGGAGAATGATTCTCATTTGACTTTGCTGTGAACGCTGAGGACAAATGGAAGAGTTTCCCGGCCCTCGGATGAGCACTTCATCTCCCTCTCTTTTCATCATTTACACTTGAAATGAATTTTCAAAGGTGATCTCTCTACATCTTTGCTGCATTTATTTTTAGCCGACGGCGGATATAAGCTTAGTCCTTGACAAAACATCAAAGGATGGGGTTTAGCATGTGTGTGCATGGCGTATGAGTCACTGGATCAGTGTATGTGTGAGTGTGTTTTAACACGTTTGTCCAACCTGCAGTAAATGAGTCATTCTCTCGTGTGTAACTGTACGCAGGCTTGTCTATTTGTGTGCGTATATTTTGTGCGTGCGTGTGTGTGTGTGTCACAGCTGTAATAACTTACAGCTCCCTACATTTCAGCTATGCTGTCACGGCCCATTATAATGTTCCCTGTACTCACACACATACACACACAAACTAATGAAAATATATCTGGCTAGCGCTCGTTGGAGAACAAGAATATCCCAGACGAGTAATCATGGGCGCATAGAACGGCACTTAAAAGATACCTAAACTCGGTCTCTAATCACCAAAGTTCTCCACAGCCAGCTAAAGTTACACAAAAATTACATCTTGTGCAGGTGCTGACAGCATGGATGTTTCTACAGTTGCATATATGCATGTGCACCGTGCAGTATATATTTATACTCAGTGTGCATTGGGCTTTCTGTGTGACTGCACTGTATATATGTTCATGCACATACATGACTGCATGTTTGTGTGTCTCTGTGTGTATATAAAGCAGCCCTTGACAGCCATTGGGGGCGGCGGTGGCCCGGCCGGTGTGTTTGCCTTGGCAGCAATTCAGCATTCCACATTCCTCTGTGATATTCAGTACTGTGACCTCAGGAAACCCGCCCTGCAAAGACTCTCTCTCTCTCTCCCTCTCTCTCTCTCCCTCTCTCATGTTCCTCCTCTTTTTCTGCAGCCTCACTTTCTTTCTCTCTCTTGCCGCCTCCCCACTTCTCTGTTTCTTTCTTTCCCTCCATTCCTCTCGATCATTTTCTCCGCCCCCTTTTCATATCTGAACTTGGGAAATCATCTGTCACCCTCCCCCCCGATCGGTTTATTTTCCCTCCTTTCCTTCTCACTAAAAATTTCTCCTCAACGTTCCCACTTTTTCTGACAGAGGTCCCCCGACAGGGCACCTTTCTCAGTGCTCAAAGTTAAAACACACATCTCGCTGCTGTCACTAAGAATTCACAACACTTCAAAACTGTCCTGGTCACTCAATGTTTCACTCAGATGCATATTTCTCCTTTATTAGGAGCTCCATCTGCATGCACAGCACAGCCAGAGGCCAAAGGGAGTTACTTCCCCATCCCTCTCTCCTTCTTGCTCTAATGCTGAAGACTTTTTCCAAAAGAATCTTTATACAGAAGCTTAAAAAATGCAACTACGCAGAAGTTAAATGATGTAATTTGTACCATAAATGACGTGACTTTTGTCCTAAGTAAGTACAAATATTGGTTATTAACTGGTTTCCTAATCTCTCTTTCCTCCTTGTGTGTCAACAGACTCCTCCTCTGGCTCCTCCCGCTTCCCTTAGAGGCCATGCCCACATGCCCAGGGAGACATTTCACCTGAGATGACCCTGCGCCTGGGGCAAGGCGGTTCCTCTCTCCCTCCCTCCCTCCCTTTTTGCTTGCCTCCCTCCTTCCTCCTCTAAGCTTTGGCTGTAAAGTGCTACACATACTTAAAACACATGGCCGCCACACCTGCCACCGAGAGGCAGAAGGCTGAGAGAAATACAAAGAATGGACAAAGAGAAGGAAGAGAAGACAGGAACCGAAGAATTATGCTCTCAACAGGTTTTGGAGGCCCAAACGAACCTCTCAATGCACGATAAAGGGAAAGTCACATTTTTGTGTTTGTAGGGTAAACTTACACAATTATTAAAAGGACATACGGATACCACAGCAGTACCCTAGGTAAAACATGAAAGCTATTATAAAGTTAAGGTAAGATAAAAGCCTATATGAAAGTTGGGTGAAATATATATGTGCTAAGAAAGATACTTTAGACAGATCGAGCAAAAACATCAAAGAGAAGCTGTAAAGAGAGAAAGAAATTGTAGACAGTAACAAAAAACCCCTGTGTACACACACACACACACACACACACACACAAACACACACACGTACACACACGTAGGCCTTCCCATGTTATAATGTAGCTATCAACTGTGTGCAGAGTGTGGTTGACCCACATACAGTGGAGCGGAGCAGGGTTGAACTGAGGTAAAGGGTGGAGCAGCCAGTCAAACCTCTTATCTCCCCGTCACTGGGACACTTTCCTCTATCTCAAGTGTACCTTTATATGCCCTGAGTGTGCAGCAACAGCCCTGTAAGTAATAAAAATAAACACAGCAGAGAGGGGGACAAAGAGAAAGCAAAAGAGAGACAAATAATGATGTCGACTTACATAAAATCATGTAAGGCATGTAGGTGTGTGTGTGTGTGTGTGTGTGTGTAGGCTACAAGAAATAAGGACAGCATGTATCATCAGTCAAAGCTAACCTACATAAACATGGCCATAAGGCTGTACACAGATGCTAAGTCCATGAAGAAAAACAAACAGATAAAAGTGCATCTGCGGGTAAGGTCAAACTTGTGAAGTTCAACATGTTGCACGTGCATTGCCGTACTTTATTGTTGCAAGTAAAATACATTGTTTGAATTTGCCAACAAGTGAGCAGTTTTCTGGGAATGTAAAACTTTGCGTTCAAACAATTAGCAAGAAGAACTGGTGTATGTAAGTATGTATATTTGTGGTAGATGTATGTGTGTACGTGTCTGTGTGGTTGCAAGACTATGAGCAAGCGTATGTGTGTGTTTCGGATTAAGAGCTTCACCCCTGGACCTCGAAATTAGATAGGGGATTAGCGGGACACATCCGCCACCTGGCATTTTAAGCTCCGCAATTACAACAACAACTTTTAATCAACAACAGCCACACATGTGTCGCATACAGTCAGAACCCAGCAACTCATTCATCTTCCTCCTCATCCCACTTTCTCTCTTAGGCTGTGGGCTGATCCTGCAATAACACCGGGCCAGATAGAGGAGCTAGTTTTTATGCTGATCATGACCCACCGTTTTAGCAAGGATCAGTCTAGACTGTGACCTGTTCGCAAGGTGCACCAGGCAAGGATTTAGCAACAAGAGTGACTTTTACTTGGCACAATACTAGGAGAGGGGATGTGAAGCAGTCGGCGTTAGGCTAGGAGGTAGCATCCTATTAGCACCTGCGTAAGGCATTAACCATCCCAAGAGGATGGCGCTGTGTAAGGGGTTACAAGTTATTTGATACCTCATTTATCCCCTGTAAAAATTCTTTACACGAGTTGCCATGCTTGCTGGGGTCAGAGTTTAGGGTAAGTTACACAGCAGCAACTCTGTTGTTATGGATTGAGTGTCTTGTTCAAATCGACTTAAACAGGTTGTGTTTTTGCCGTCGACCAGAGCTTTAACTTGACTCAGTAAACTAGCTTACTGTTATTCAAACCCTGGTGATGTGCAGCTGAAAAATGGAGCCTTAAAAGTGAAATCATTTATTTCAAACTTACAACTTCAAATTTCACTTTGCTCTAAGTTCACATACAGAGGTATCTATACCTTCCAAGGATTCTGCTGTCCTGCCGAGGCTTTTGTGCTCAGCCTGTATGAATGCATCCCGCCAAAGAAATAAAAAGTTTTAAGAGCAATCAAACCCTTGACAATTCTGTTTCATTTCATGGCCAGCACCGAGTGCGGAGGAAGACACAGCAGGATAGCAACCAAACTAAACACAAACAGCAGCCAAGCCCTATGAAAGGAAAAGAAATCATGTTCTTTTTCAAGCACACCTCCAGTTAAACACGCTAATACACACATACAAAAGTCCTCCTGTGGTTGAGAGGCAGTTTAGACCGCAAAGTGAGTGAGTGGAAAGAAAGAATTATCCTATATACAAGGATTCATTGCCAATATGCCAATAACCAAGACTCACACATGTACAGTATAAAGTAAAACACACTTTCCAAACCTCATTACATCTAATAAAAATACTCTGAGCATGATTTAAACAGTACTGTGAAGAGAAGAAAAAAAAGAGAAACATTTTAAACTCAAGTGGAGAGAAGGCAAAAAGAAAAAAACCCAAACAAATGAAAAGAAAGGAGGGGACAAAGAGAAAAGAAGCCCAGTGCTGCATTTTTTCTTTATTAACAAGAAGAGTTTCCATCCAACATCTCAGATTGCAATCTACCACAAATGAGGACCAGATTACTTTAATTGACCATCATGTTGCTCTTAAAGATGAAGTGCCACCTTGATTTACCACCACTCTTTGAGAAGGTGACAGCAACAGAAAGAGAAACTGAGCGAAACCGGGAGATTAGACTGGAAGAGAAAATGAATAAGATGATCCGACAAAGCAAAATAGAGAATTTGAGAGGGAGAGGGAAACGGAGAGAGACAGAGAGAATAGGGGAAAGGAGGGTAATTGCAGGAAAGGGGGCTCATTAGTCCGTCACTATCCTCAATCTAACCCCCAATTTCAGGTCAGGAGGAAGACAGAGAGAGACTAGAGAAAAAAGGGAAACCAACAAGGATGGAGCAACTTAATAAGACTACATCTCCTGTTTACATACTCTCAAACTTTTCTTCCTCTGTTCAACTTTCTACCTCTGGCCTCTTTACACTTGCTGGCAGCACTGAGCGTGCACACTGCCGCCAGCACCGTCATGGATCACACACCATATCTCCTTACACACCTCGCATGACGAATCCACTGTCTCCCTGCCACAGGCTGAACTCACTTAGGAGAGAGGAAGAATCCCTGACTTTGTCCTCACAAACAGAGGAGAAAAAAAGCAGAGGAATGGTTCGAATGGATGAGACTTATCTATCGGGGAGACACTCCCAATGCTAAGTTGCGGTCCTGAAACCGCTCGGCAAACTTTCTTGGTAGTCTAAATCCAAACTAGCAAATTGCACACTGTTACTTTCATCAAGTGGAGACCTACTGCAGCAGTTATTGGCCCGTGATCAATTACAGATTCTGACTCATAGTTAAAGAAAGCCGAGTGACGAGATATCCATTCCTTCCCTGCAGAGTCAATATGTTGCCCTACCCACCCTCTGAGCAGTGAAGATCTGGAATGTACTGCACAGACAGCAGCAGACTTCCAGTGAGAGAACAGAGCCAGATCAGAGTCAGATTGAATGCACATTCAAACCTCTGCAGATGATCCAGAACGCAGCAGCGCGACTGGTCTTCAATCAACCCAAAACGCCACATATCACTCCACCGTTCATATCCCTCCACTGGCTCCCAGTCGCCACTCGCATTAAATTCAAAACCGTGTTGCTCGCTCATAAAACAGCAACAAAAATCGGCTTTGAGGATGTTGTTGATGTTGATTAGGATATTCATGATTATGATGATGACTATACTGAACAAAAAAAAAAGACGCCCTAGACACTATCTGTCGGCACCAGTGTCCGGTCGCACTTGAAGCTGTTTGTTGGCTCTTACTGACTTTGTTCCCTCCTGTCTTGATCGTTGCTTGTGTTGTATTAACTCTCAGATGTACGCTGCTTTGGACAAAAGCGTCTGCTAAATGAAATTGTAACATTGTAAGATCGCTGTTGGTTGGAGAAAGACTGCTGCCTAAAGTATGAACCGTGGCAGCCTGCTACCTAACGAATACTAAAGCTCAAACTCTCTGTTGGAGCGTCACTCAAATGAGCTAGGCTCCAGATTACGAGCACAACAGAGGAGCCCATTCAAGAACTCTGTTTCGGCCTAATAGAGACCACGTACATCTTTCTCTGAAGTGCTCAATGTTTGGGAAAATGATTCATAACCATAAAAAGTTAAATTCAATAGACACAGAGTAGAGATGTTGTATTCGAACATGCACGCTCAGCTTTGTTTAAACATGTATGTGTGTGTTTGTGTGGATGCACAGGCTCCAAGTGCCAATTCATGCAACATGACAACAGACCCAAATTGTTGCAGGAATGGAGCTTGTAGGAAGTACACATAAATACACGTGTCCTTTTTCTTAAGCATACAATCTGGATCACAGTAACATCATCATCACATTACGTCTGAGCACTCTGTGCCTCACCTGCTTGTTTGGTTTGCACTTAAAAAGGGTGAAGCAAATGACCATACATTTACTTTCACACAGGAAGCCGTGCACTCACACAAACAACTCTGTGGTAGTACTCAGCAGAAAAATACAACAAACCTCATGAATGAATTTCATCTCTCGTTCACGTTGTCGGTCTACTGATGGTTTTCAGCTTCAGTAATAAAACCATATTGTATCAACAGATGCACAGTGCTGTCCATATTATAATCACGATTTAAATATCATACATCTTTTTGCAAGATGTGTGGAGCCAAATGTGTGCAGCTGAATATTTACACACCATATAGGAGATAGGCATTGTTCAAAAAAAACATATACACTCATATATTATACATTGAAAATACATCTCTATGCTGTCTTTCTCCCTCTCATTCTCTCGCCACTCTCTCTCTCTCTCCTGCGTTCTCTCATGTGGGAGGCAGCACTGGGCACCCAGCCATGCCACATCAATATGCGTACTGGTGAAAAGCTTCCCCTGCTTCCCCCGTGCTGCAGTCACCGAGGCCGGCAGCTTTGGAAACGTCGGCTAAAGTCACCGGATATGGCAGGTCATGTTAGCTGGTAGTTAGTTAACAGAGGTTAGCAAGCTAGCGCTCCCAACTCCGCTGTGGTAGGCCAGAGCCAGGCTGGCCTTGTCGTAGCAACCTGCCACAACGACAGCCCGTTGACGCAGACAGCGCCAGCCAGTGCCACCCTGGAGGCACCTTGGATCCTACCCAGGCTAGGTTCCCTGGGAGTCTTGGTTGCCATGGTGCCAGCCAAATTTGGGTCCAATAAACGTGAGGGGAACAGGCGGCAGGCTAGGGAGGGGGACTATGGGGTGGTAAGATGGAGGATAGAGAGAAGGAAAGGGGGGTCCCTGAGTACTATGGCAACCCTTAATATCAATCCCCTGGTTCTAAAGGAGTCAAATAATAGACATGTTCAGATAAAGATAGAATAATGGACGGACATTAAAATAACATCATTGATAACCTATAAAACTCAAGCAGCAAACAGGGAAATTGAGAGAGCTTTCGTGCTGGATGCTGCCGATAACAACACAAAGGGCTTTTAAAAGAGTCTCTTGGCAATGTGACTGACAAGATGAATGTTTATGTCCTCCATTACTCTGAAGTTGGAAATGAAAAGTATCAGATCAGTGGCGTTAAAGTGACAGGTGACACGTCTCATATCTTACTCCACAAGGCCGCTTCTATACCACCATTTGTCCTTAAGCGAGTTAAAAAGGAATTGTTAACACTCACATTAAAGTTGGCGTAATGCAACATAAGCTAAATTAAGCTTTTGAAAGACGCCACTCTGCCTTGGCTTCGGTGCTCTGCTCTTTCAGTTCGAATTCACTAAGTGGTTGAGGTGACTTAACCCTGATCTCAATATTCATAAATTCGTTCTTAATTAAAAAGTTTGCTTTACAGAAATGCGCAAAAGGACTTTTGAGCACTTTTCCACCTGTCTCCCTTCGCCAAGAGGCTGACAGGCTGAATTATGAACAGCTGAAGCAGAAAGCGACGCACGGCACCTTGCTGTGGCCAGTTCACCACGGTGTCCCTGAGACCCCGAGACTCTGCTCCAAACTCTCTCAGCCTCATGAAAAAGACCTGCTGCTGCTTGGCTCACCAGACTGTAAATCATGCAAAATAGAGCATAGCACTCGGTCTGGAAAAAATAACCATGTATAATGAGCAGACAGAGACATATGCACATATGCACTCTCACACACTAGCACGCCTGTGCATACGCGCACATAAGCCTTGCCAAAAGCACACCACCCCCTACGCCGCTTTGTACTAGTCACACAAACACACACTGTCACCGGCCTATCCCACAGTTATAACCCCCAAAACACAATCCTTCCCTGAATCCACGCTAGTGATAAAGAACAAACAAAAAACACACTATCTCTACCCCCACCTTACCCACTCGTTAAGACTATGTCCACCTCCCACCTGCTCTGGACCCCCTCCAAACTCTCACAAACATGATCGGTGCGCACACACACACACACACACACACACACACCAACTCCATTCCACTCCAAACTCATCCTGTTATCTAAACAAGCGGCGTCCTCTCGTCAGCGTCAGTGGGTTCCTTTTTCTTTCTCCTCAGAGAAAAGAGAGACTCTCCTGTTCGTAGATGAATGGAGTCTTTTGATGAAGCGCCGAGCCTTGTTTACTGCTACTCCATTTATTTACCGGCCTGTTTTTCAAGTCGTCATTGAGGGACACTCTACCAAACACCCCCCACACTCCTCACCCCCTCAACCTCACCCACCAACCCCCTCTATCTCATCCTCTACTTAAATACCCCCCCCATCGCCTAAACACACATACACATATACACACTATCCCCCCTCTCAATCACATGTTGTTCCCTATCCCGTTTCATCCCTCTTTCTTCTCTCCGTCTAGTGTCCTAGATCTGTGTCCAAACTGATTTGAAGCTTACTCGCTTACACAGACGCATGCCAAATTTGATTCTCTGCATTCTGTTGTGCTTCTCAGCGAGCTCGCTCATTCGCCCCCCCCCACCACCCCACTTTCTGTCTTCTCTAAACTGCTCTCCTTCTCACGGTGTAACAAACACCAAACGATGCCCTCATGAAGGTTGTCTTTTAAAAGGAGCGAGTGGTCTGCCGTGAAAACGCTGACATATTTTTAACTGAAAACTAAACACAAAAATCTGGTAAATATGATGTGTAAATCTTAACCAGAAAAAAATGGACTAAACTTAATTGGTGGTAAAATGAAATTTCCTTAATATCTCATAAATTGAAGCAATACGTCAACGCGAAGTACAGCCACACAGCCCTTATAATACTGCTCCTACTGTCTTAAAAAGATTGCTTCTATTTCTTAAAAAATTAAAACACTCCCTGTGATCAAAAATGAAATGTTAAGATCGCGTTAAAAGGCAGCATGCCAGTCTTTGTGAAGACATATAAACCAAATGGCTGGTGGCAAAACATCTTTGCATACTAATTGAAAGAAACATCGCAGAAAAAAAAAAATTCAGAGTCAAGGCTCACCGCCCCATGATGGCCTGCTTTCATGAAAAAACAAGGATAATGGTCCTTTTGAGCGCTAAAATGTTTGTGCTTACAAGTTATTATACATTTTTCTGTAGCTGCAAACAGGAGTCCAGGGTGCTAATGAGGCTAGGGGAGGGCATTCATTTGAACCCTGAAGAGGAATAAAAGAAAAGGGGAACAAGTGAAAGAAAGAAAAGAAAAGAGAAGAAAGCGAGGATCAGAGGGAGGAGGTTGGCAGGGACTGTGTATGAAAATTTGGCGTCTTCCATACAGAGAGATAGCATCGTGCCAAAAAACGGCCGCCGACACAACTCCTCTCAACTCCTCTCACTTTCTGAACATCAGCGTTAAACTCGCCCACATAATAATTTTTCTTCTTTCTGCATCCCACATGTGCAAAAATTAAATGAAAAAGTATTTGGTTTTTTTCTAAAACAGTATTGATCTATTTCATGTCAATCGAGCTCGTTACTCAGCAACAAAAAACACGGCAGAGCTTTTTCTAATAGGTTTAAGTAACTGGACGTGAAAAACAGAATAAAACCAACAAAGAGGAAAGTGATGGTGCTTTGGATTCAAAACACAGCGCTGTGACTCTCATTCTACGACTAAAGCGGTTTGGTGCTGAATGGCGTTGTTAGCCAGACTTGGTAGCCGATGCCAGGGCCGTGCTGTGAGTGCAGCCCGGTGAATAAGCCATGTTCCCTGGCTCTGCCTCCTTTCTGGCTGGCCTGCCTGATAGTGAGCATTGGCCATTGCACTCTTTCTCCTGCTCCTTTTCCTCCTCCTCCTCCTCTCTGTCTCTCTGAGGTCGGGAAACCCTCCTGAGTGGGTATATGGTTTTTGGGGACAGACACATTTCATGGTTGGCGCGGCTACAAAAGCCTGAAAAGAGACCCGGCACTGGGAAGACACAGTATTAATACAGACAATACCACCCCCTCGCTGCTTCTGACTCTCTCTTTTCTCAATAACCTCTTTCTTTTCTTCTCCTCCTTTTTCTCCCCTTCTTTCTCTCCTTTTTTTTTTTTTGCTCTCTCTTGTTTTTTTCCAAATAAAAAACGGAAAAAAGCCTACTCAGCTCGAGTAAAGAATGCAGTTTTTATCACTGCGTGCTTAGCTTAGCCTACACCCATTTTTATTTAACAATCCTTAATGTGTTTTAATGTGTAATTAAATCTTTACAGTAGGTATTAGACCGGGTTCAGCAGTGTGTGAAAAAGACCTTTTTTTCCTTTTTTCTTTCATACAAAAGGAAAAATGCTGAGCACTGAGAAAAATATCCTTCAATGAATCACATAATAATGTACATTTGATTTGCTTTATTATCTTTTAATATTAATAAAGACATATTTTATTTGATTTCCATAACTTGTTTTGACTAATTAATTTAAAGAAAGGATAAAAAGGATGAAAAACTGTACACTTAATCTTACCCCTTTATTAAATGTTAAATTACTACATACACAAGGTAGATGTAATTGAAATGATAAATGATGTATTAAAGAAGAATACCACAAAGGCAAAAAAAGGTCTGTGTGGTTAGTAACGAGGAAAACATGTGCAATATTTATTCTGACTCTGGGATAGGATTTCTGTGTTCCATCACGAAGAACTGCAGAATACAAAGCTGAGAAATGTCTCCTGCGTTTCTACCTGTGTTGCTTTCATAATGCAGACCTTCCTCTGAGGAGAAGCAGAAAAAATCTCACAGCTGAGGTGATTCAAAAAAGAAAAAGGGGGGATCAGAGAAAAGTGATGACGATAAAAGGGCCAAATGGACCAAACTGCCTCATTTGTCTGTATCAACATGACGATGGCCTCCCGATTTCACTGGAATAATCTGTTTACCTCATATCTCCCAGTGCTGTAGCTCTTCACACAAAAGGAAACAGATGCGGATAGAGCAGAAATGTTCAGAGGTTTTACTCTCTCCCCTGAGTCACACACAGCCAAAGAAATTGAGGCTTATGATCGTTATGTAAAAAAGCGAAAAAGCAGGGAGCTGTTTCTAGGACAAAGGCACCGTGTCACGGAGCATGCCAGTTTTTGTTGGTCAATTTGATGGGAGACGAAACATAACAACATTGTCTTTGACTCGCCTTTCTCATGTTTTTTTTTTATTTTCCCTCGAGTCTACTTGTGTCATCATGGTCTCATGAGATAAATACAGACCCTGCGGTTTTGGACCAATCTATGTACGTCTGTGACACCCCAATGTTAGCCTTGCGTGTGTGTGTGTGCATGTTTTGGAGCGAATGAGCACACAACAGGGCTTTGGCTAGCCTGATACCGTTAGCTATCCAAATACACAGACTTTTTTCTGAAGCCAAGAATAGTGTGAGAAGACTCCCTCTCACTCCATCTCTCTAATGACGGGGCTTTCCCTCTATCTTAACCCTTCAGATTTGATACGTAGCCACCTCGACATGCCCCTGACGCCACATAGAAAGACAGACACGCAAAAAAAGATGCGCCTCAGCTAAACAAGAGCCGTTGGCGAATATTTTCTGATGCCAAAGCCGCTCTGCATGTGGAGAGCTTTTTTTAGCCGGCGTGGGCCATGTTCCCACCACAAACAATACAAAAGCCTCAGACCTGACCGACTCCCTCACTGTTGAGATTTCATTTAATCAAAACTTCACTGCTGAGGGCCGTCCTGAGCTGTGCGCACACACAGACACAAACAAAAACACTTACACACAATGACAGTCCACTCAACCCTTGTGATGTCATGGGAGCAGCAGAAGAGATCCAGGAAGTAATTAACAACAGATTATTTTCACAGGAAAAAGAGAAACACTGAGACACGGAGCTGTGGGAACCTGTGGAAGCTATCAAAGATGCTGTCAACTTCTGGCTGTCATGATGCCTCTCTTTTTCTCGGTTTCACTCTCTTATTCTTACTTTCCCCTCACACTCGCCTTAAATCTATAATCCTTGTGGAGTTTTCCTCAAAGATGAACGAGTAGGGTTTTTATTTGTGAATCCTTCCTGTGGTCAGCGAGTTGGCCGGGGGGCTGGCTGCGGCGCTAGGGTTTCTCTGCTGTGTCTCATAGCTCCGTCCAAGGCATTACTATTGCTATAGCGGGAGGGAGGCGGGATCTGGCACCGTAGAGCGTGGAGTGTGGAGCGGTCATGGCAGAAATGGCACGGCGAGCACATTTCACACCTCCCTCGGAGTGACTGCAAATTTCCTGTACTGCACTTTTGATTGGAAACACATTTGAAACATCTTTTCATGATCACACTTATGGCTTACAAAAGAAAGTAAAGTAAAAAAAAAAGAAAGAAAAGAAAGCAGTAAGAATGAAGTCCAAAATATGACTAAGTGCGCTGAGCTAACTCACAAATGTTTTTTTTAATCTGCTATTTTTCCAGCCTTGAATAAATCATAAATGTGCTGAGTTTAAGCTAAAACATCTCAAAGGTTATCAATCATATAGTCCACTGAACACTGAAAGAAGCAGCTAAACGATTTCTCCTCATATGATGTACAAATGAACACAACTGAGAATTAGTCAGACAAACAGTAGAGAGAATTATATTTAAACCTCTATTGTAAATTAAACCACTAACACACCATCCACGGGTTATCAAAGGGCCCCTGCTAGTGTGCAGACCTTTGGCTCATATGGGCCAAGGGCCACTATCTCTATTGTGATACCAATCACTCACTCATAATTAAACAGTAAATATAATGCACTACTCACTGCACTACCCTGACAACATCTCTTCCAGTCTTCTCTATTCTCTGCCAATATTTCAGTTACACTGTTTAAAGACAGGCTGAACTGTCTAGTTTGTTGCTTTTTATCTGAGGTGCCTGAAAAGCACGGGAGAAGGTTGTGTATTGAGGCAGCATGGTTTGTTCTTTTACGGCTGCAGCGTGTTATTCTCCGTAATAGAGAGGATCTCAAAGGCTGGCTGGCTGCAGAACAGCCTGAGAAAGCCTGACGGCAAGCCCAGAGATTCCCCGTGGCAGCTTTTGCCACTCTGTCATAAACAAAACACAAGACGTCTTTCTCTTCTTCCCACACCAACGGGGCTTGGGAGCTGCCAAACAGAACAATCACTATCGCAGCCTCTTTTCCTTTCCAACGTGCTCTCTCTCCCTCTCTCTCTCCCTGTGTCTCCTACAATATAAACAAAAGAGATCAGCAGAGGCTTTACCTCTGTGAGAGCAACAATGAGGGCGATGTTTAAGGAGACAAAACAAAAGTGTGCACGGGATCAAAGAGGAGCGAGGAAGACTGAGATGCTAAAGACCGACAAAACGCAAACCAAACAAAAACAAACAATGAGCACATCTTGTCATTCATTGCGCCGACTGAGGCAAAAAATGCAACCGCACGTCACTGTAACAGATAGATGGGACAGGTACATGCAGGTCTTTAGGCCTTTTTGCCTACAAATGCATATTAGGACTTAACAGTCAGTGTGCAGACGCCGTGCGCTTTGTCTCTCCCTCTGTCCCTGTCTATCATTCAAAGTGTCTGTCCAACCAGGACTTTTACTGAGCTTGGGCTATTTGGAAGCAGATAAAAGTACAGAGGCACACTGTGGTGGCCAGATAAGATAAAAAAGAACACAGTAAGTCCACATTATGAATGGGCAGCACACTGGGCAGCCCCTCCAAGCAGCCATGTGTTTTACTGTACTGTTGTAAACTAAAGTAGTGTAGCGACGAGTGTGCAGCAGCAAACAGAGTCCATATCGATTTCAGAAGAGTATCAAAATGTAGTCATTTACAGTTTAAGTGTGTCGCTTAATTGTGGATTTATACATTTAAAATATGTTGCTTTTTTTTAATAAGCAATCGTCACTCAACCTATACAGTAAAATGTAAAATATAATGATCTGTAGCTACAATGTTTTATATTTGAAAAAGTCCCTTTTAGTAGCACAATATAACAAATTAAATATAATATAAGGCTGTTAAGTAGACGTTGTTTCAGCATCCTGCTTTATACAAGAATCATTTTGCCTTTTCACAAGTTTTGAAAAGGTTGGTAGGTCTAAGGAAACACAGACCTATATTATTACTTCAATTATATAAATCAAAATTAAAAAAATAATTTCTCTTACAAAACTAAAAGTCCTTGTAGCTTTGGTGTAAAACTAAATTTTCAACCTACATTTCTCTTAACATAAGAGTTAAGAACAGTCTAATGTATAATTTACAAACAAAGTGTTGAACAGAGCCGTATATTTCACAATAAATTGAGCAAAGTCTCAGCTGATATTAGCTATGCCTAAAACGCAGCTTGGTGACTCAGAATCTACAATGAATCATTTTATCATTTCAAGCATTGATCAGTTAGAGAGCAGAAACAAAGTCAGCGAAGACATAAGAGGTTTAATTAAAGTAATCATATTTAAAATACTATTTTTGAACTAACAGAACAGGTTGAACCATGAAGGTTAAAGACAGGTTGAGCTGTCTAGTTTGTTGCTTTTTATTCGAGGTGCCTGAAAAGCACGAGAGAAGGTTGCGTATTGAGGCAGCATGGTTTGTTCTTTTACGGCTTTCACGCTACACACAGACCAATGGACTGAAGCTGGAGCTGCTGCCAGGGTTTGGCTTGGGCCGTGTGAGGTGTTTGGCCTGGACTGAGATTTGTGTGTGTGTGCGTGTGTGTGTGTCAGAGAGAGAGAGAGAGAGAGAGAGAGAGAGAGAGAGAGAGAGAGAGCGGCTGTGATAGCATTTGGCTACACTAATGTCAGCGGCAACCATAAGAGTTGTGCCTAGGCAGAGTGAGGTTGTGTATTTGGGCAGTAAAAGGGGTATGCTGTATATAAATATATATGTTTTAGTTAATGTGTGTGTGTGTGTGTGTGTGTGTGTCTGTGAAACTGGTTGAGTCACTGTTTGAAATTTCCAGAAAATTCCAGCTGAGATAATATTAGGTCATGAGCGTGTGTTTGTATGTATACGAAGCCAGCAAATGCTGAACTAGTGTGTATTCGGAGGATTTGGCTGTGAAATGTGTTTCATGTGTGTGTGGTTGCTGCGACAGTGATTTTTTTTAATGTGGGGGGGAAAAACTACAACACAGCCAGCGTTTTGGCTGTGTGAGTAGAGTACGCGCACTGGAGGCTACAGCGATGTTTGGCCGAGTGTGAGCGTGTGTATCCATGATGGTGGCTGAGATACAACAATGTTTGGCTGTATCTAACTGTATCTATGATAGTCCTTGGCCGAGAGTGCGTGCTGTGTGGGTGTGTGTACGCAATCGTGACTAAAACCGTGTTTGGCTCTACGTGTGAAAGTGCGCTACAAAGATGACAGAGTTGTTTTTTCTTTTTCTTTTTTTTTTTTTTATCAAATGTGTGTATCTTTATTTAGCTGTGTTTGTATGTGTGTATATGGGTGTGAAGGTGGCTGCAATAGTACTGGCTGTCTGTGAGCACTG
This sequence comes from Semicossyphus pulcher, assembly GCF_022749685.1. Lineage (NCBI taxonomy): Eukaryota > Metazoa > Chordata > Actinopteri > Labriformes > Labridae > Semicossyphus > Semicossyphus pulcher. The sequence goes on from NW_027211681.1 coordinate 11,160,500, forward strand.
GCATTTTGTGTGTGAGTGTGTGTTTGGCAGCCAGGTCCAACGTGGTGCTAGCGTTCAGGCAGACGGTGAAGGCGGCAGCAGCCTGCGGCCTGAGAGCAGGAGACTCGCGGCTCTGCTCTGCCTCACACACAGACAAATACACACACACACACACACACACACACACACACACACACACACACTCTGGGCTATGGCCAAATGACGATCCCTGGCTACAATGGTCTTATCGTGGCACATACACTTAAACAGACTGAGTACAATCTTATAAACAGCCACTCTCATTCATTGCACAAAAACACACAATTTGACAGTGGTGTTTTTCTCATACAAAACACTCACACGGACACAGGCATGCAAATTCCTTCCTATAAAAAACACAAAATACATGCTCATATGAAGCCGCAAATGTCTCGCTCAGAAAAATGAACACGTACTTGCCAAACCACGCTGGCCAAATGCCCTTGACACACACTCACATATTCTTTTTATTATTGTTGATACTATGTTGTCATGTAAACAAACACCAAGAAACAGAAAAAGATTAAAAAGGCAAAAAGCTAAACTATTTGCTAATTGCTCAGAAAACAAAAGCAAGAAGTGATTTTAATTTTTTTTCTTTGAGGAAAATATTATTTTATTTAGAATAATATTGTTTAAAAAGACTTCTGAATTCATAATTGTCATATAATATAATTTGAATAATTAATGCATAATTACAATCTTAATTTGCCTCTAAAATTGAAACAGACTTTTTGTGTCTCTGAAACTTTCTTCACTGTGCCCATGTACTACGTATTTTAATTTTCATCATTCCATCTGCATTCAAAAACCAAGACACAAGCAAACGTTTGTGTGTTGTGTGTGTTTCTGTGTGTGTACATGTGTGTTTACAGTGTGTGTTAATATGTAAATGTGTGTGGACATCTATATGCACGGGCATGTATGACCAGTGTTTCTGTGTTGGCATCTGTCCCTATTAGTGTCTAGTATAAACTTGGCCACATACCTGGCGTGTGGACGAAGTAGGCCAGGTAGAGGTCCAGCTCCTTGACGGACACTCCGATGTGGTGCGGCTGGACGCACAGGCCAGGGTTGCTGCACTGTGGTGACTTGACCAGCCGCTCCCCGTCTGTGCTCTCCAGGGGGCTGCCCTTAAACAGGATGACCATCACCAGGTCCAGCCGCCACACCTTGTCAGCCTGGCGCAGGCAGTCGATGCGACGGATCTTGCCCTTCTGGTCCGGGTTGGACAGCACGCAGCAGGGGGGCTTCTTCCCCGTGATGGTGAGCACAAAGTCCTCGCGGAACTCAGGCCGGATGTCCTTGCGTAGCTTGGCCAGCAGGCGCGAGGCCCACTTCTGCTTGATCTCTGGCTTCTCCCCCAGCAGCTCATCCTTCACTGCGCGCTCTTCCTCCTTGGACATGCGCTTCTCGTGCTTCTTGAAGTATTTGCGCTTGCGGGCCTGCAGGTTGAACCAGGTATAGGCGAAGGCGCGGACATGGGGCAGCAGGGCCTCGATGAAGGGGTGGAATTCATCCTGGATGAGTGAGGAGGAATGGGGGAGGGTGGAGGAGGAGAGGGAGGAGGGGGGGAAGCAGGAGGTGGAGAGAGAGGGGGAGAATGGGGGAGAAAAGGATGGGGACAGAGGGAGTGGGGGTGAGGAAGGGAAGAGAGAAGAGAGGCAGTTAGCACCGGCACGCAGCATGGAGGGGCAGCGCCTGCTCTGTGTGAGCGGAGGGAGAGAATGAGCGAGAGGCACCAAGAGAGAGAGAGAGAAAGTGAGAGAGAGAGAGAGAGAGAAGAGAGAGAAGAGAGAGAGAGAGAGAGGAAAAGATGCTATACACTCTCTACCTCACACCTAACACAGGCACATACGTCTCATTGAAGGAAACATTTCACAAACACTGAGCAACACAGCACGGAAAGACTGAGAGGTAAGAGATGAAGGGGGGAAATTAAATGTCTAATGTGAGGGCTTCGTCCAAATAATATTGGTGTAAACATTGATGTGCCAGCCGCAATCAGTATGAATGTGTTCATTTTAAAATTAAAAAAATTGCCAGACTTGCATTTGACCATTACGAAAAACAGTATTAAGAAGCGAAACGTGAATTCAAATATCCTTCAAGATATAAACACTTGGAGAAAAAAAAAGAAAAATTACTTGTAGCATTTATAGAACAGATATACCTAAAGTACTATGTAATGCATACAACAATAAAAATAATTTCTAAGTACTTGCATACCAAATTGTAATATTTGAGATTAAACTGAAAATATGTATCCATAAATTACACAATTGCGACCGCACTGAAAATGATCACAGTCGTTTTCACAAAACATATGTGAATAAAACAAAAATAACACGGTAGTTACCATTTTGCTCTCTCATCATAAATTCACCCGCCGATTGCAAAGGAATTTAAAATGCGCCACCCGGAAAGTAACTGGATTGTTGAATCAAAAAGCCCTGAAGTAATGCTGCATATATAAGAAAACAAAAGACTGAGAGAAAAAAAAAATAAGCAAAAAGAGAAGCTGAGAAAGTGTCCAATAAGAGCAGCAGGGGGGAAAAAGCTGAGAAAGAGGAGACAGGCCAAGGGGCCGTAGTGTAATACCAGCACAGGAACACAGGAGGTACTGTAGCAGGAGCTGCAGGAGAGGTGCTGTTCAAGAGCACAACAGAAGGAGAGTGTAGAGAAGTTCAGCAATCTCTCTGTCTAAAAGGCTAAAAAAAAAAAAGAGCTTGACGTGCACGGAAAAAATAAAACAGAAATTGCAGCAAAAAGCATAAAATTGTCAAAAACAAGAGTCTTTGCTTGTTTGCAAAAATTAAAAAAATATCTTGATGAAAAAACAACAACAAAAAATGCTTGGCAAAGCGGCGCGTGCTATTGGTTCAGTATTCTAGGATCTGCATAAGACTCACGGAGAGGGAGAGAGAGAGCTGGACAAGGGGGGTGCGGACGGAGGAGAAGAAGAAAAAAAAAACAAAACAAGAGGACCGAATCAATGTTGGAAGAGTGTGCACGACCGCTGGCAAACCCGAGTGCAGCTTCTTTTTTCCCCCTCTTTCTCTCCAACTCTGTCTCTCTTTCTCTCTTCCTCTCCACTTTCCTTCTCTAACCATTGACTGAGTCTGTGCCAACATGCAGAGGGCCCACCTATTTGGCACCGAGTCTCAAACAGCCCAGCCAATACGCACGCTCCCAGCGCTGAAAGGGAGGGAAGAGAGAGATGGCAGAGGGAGAAGCAAAGATGTGGGGGGTGGATGGTTGGTGGCTGGTAGTGGAGAGAGAGAGTGAGTGAGAGAGAGGGAGGGAGGGGGAGAGACGGGGACTGTGTGTGGTGCAGGCAGAAGGCACGTCATTAGCCAAATAGACAAGTTCCAATCGAGTGCAAAGGCAAAGTCCAGAGGATATTAATTTTACATGCATCCAATCCAGACAGCACCCGCCTTCTAAAGCCCCCTTATTACCCCCCACCCCCACCACCCGCGCCTTCGTCACCAGCATGGTCACAGCCGTCCCAACAAACCAGCTCGCTCTCCAACTGCCCCCCCAAACACACACCACCCCCCCTCCAGAAACACCCCCCCCTCTCCCTCTCTCTCTCTCTCTCCCTGTCTCTCTCTGCTCGCGTTACACCACCTTGGCATGGGATGGCATGAGAAAACACAGGCCCAAAATCCCACTAGACCCTGAGACCAGCAGCTGCTCCTGGATTTACCACACAAACAAAGAGAGGAGGGGGAAGAAAATGCCCGTTACCCCACCAGCCCCCCACCCCAACAAAAAATACCATCCAAAAACATGCTCTCCTGTTTCAAAATGCACTCTCACATCCAAACTGGCCCCTTCTCTACCTCTCTTTTTTTTGTTAGTCCACTTTAAAAGCCCCGACAGCATAGACACAAAAATGCATTAAAAGTTTCTGTTACAAAATTAGAAAGCAATCTCGTTTGTGGGTGACGGACAGGAATCAGTGGACAGTGACGGCTGAAAATGTTGTGGTGGACAGCTTCATTTTAGTAGCCTGTACATGTTAAGCTGTTAATGCTGCAGATTTTAAATGTCTAATATACACTATATTGCCACTTCTTTGTTATTCACAAAGCTTAGTCTAATGCTTTCAGATTCAGATATGAGGGGTTTTGTAATAGCGAAATGAATTATTGTTTCCTATTGCTGCCAGTAAATTGCCCATATTTTCAGCATTATGAAGTACACAATGGCACATGATTGGGACTGAACAGCAGCAGAAAGTGAGGGAGCACGGGGCTGTATAGCTGCCCTGGCAAGCGCTTTGTCTCGTCGTCATTGGCTGACCTGCATGACCTCAGAGGGACAGGCTGTGCCCAGTGCACCATGGGAGAAATATTTGAAAGACAAAGGCTCTTACCAAGGATCAATTCAATATAATCTGTATGAATTACGTAAAGACCGATCATTTCATTAGAAGCGTATTTCAATGTCATTCATCCAAATGACAAAAAAAAAAAAAACTGCACATTTATGTCGTCCAAACGACATGAATTAGTCAATGGGGCTCACAGGAATTTTACAGACATTGTCAAAGCTCGAATCTCGGCGGCGGGCAGCCACAAAAAGCTAACTTGTCATGTGGCAAAGTTGAGGGCCCGGCCATTTGATTGTGGGTTGAAGCCCCCTGCTGTGCAACGGGACAGGCTGTCTGTGTGAACGCCCTACAAAGGCCAGAGTCCTCTGGTTGGCTCCCAGGACCATCAGATTTAGCCTGGCCTGCTCCCTCTGTCAGTGTCTAACAGAGGAGCTGCAGCCTGAATGACTGGCTGCTCCACTGACTGACTGGCATGCTGGCTGTTAGGTTGGCTGAGAGGCTACATGACTGGCTTTGTGAATGACTGGTTGGCTATCGGGGTGGGTAGCTAGCTGGCTATCTGGCTGCCTGACTGGCTCATCACTGCTAATGCTGGGAGGGGGCAGAACCCATCTGGACCAGGCCGAGCCGGGCCGGGCAGCTATTGTTCATGCTAACATACGCCTGCCTTACATAGCTACGCCGCACACGTAAAAAAGAGAGAAGGTGGTAGAGGCAGAGAAAAAATATGGGCAAAATGAACATGAGGAGTTGGAATTAAAGAGGATGTGTGTGTTTGTTTTTGTTTTTGAAGAATAATGACGGAGGTGTCTTTGTCACTTATTTGAAAAAGACTGAAGGGATCTGGACTTTTTTTGATGAATGGACCGCAGACAAAGAAAAGGAGTGAAATGTGCCAAGTATAACTGTCACTTCCTGTAATATCATCATGCCATTACAGACAGGGCTAAATGAAAATAACCAAGATTATTATCAGGGAAATCCAAACCGCTCCTTTGTCCATTCAAACCAGTAACACATTTTCTTTTGTAGTTCCAGCCATGCAACATTTTTTCAGCAACATAACTCTTTATATAAGAAAAAGATTATCATGAGACCACAAATTAATCCATATTATTAAGCAAATACTACTTGAATGAAATATGTAATCCTCAGAAAAATCCCCCTTTTTTAAATCTCTTACTTAGTCTGAGGCCAATACTATTATGATCATAAATTGGACCAAATACAAAATTATACACAACTGCATAACACAGGCTTTGAGGTCTGTGCACAATTTGCAGTTAAGGCAAGATCTTTTATGATGTTGGCCAAGAAATGAGTCTGCGTGGCACCCTACTATTTAATGTGTCAAGTTTTCTTTTTTTTTTTTTTTTGGTGACATTTTCAAACCCACATTCCCTCAGCTCATTAGAGAGGGTTTCTCCTGTTTGCCCAGAGTTTTTCGGGGCAGAACGAAGGGTGGCAGTTTTTTTTCGGGGCCTCGACTGCTGAACTCTTTAGGCTCTGCAATAATTTCAGCAAGCGGGCTCATCTTATCTCTTCATGCCATACTCTGTCTTTCAGAAAACGACGACCTTTGTTCGCCAGGCTGGGCAAGAGGACAATCTCCTCTCCTGCCCTCCCTGACAGGGTGCAAGGCAGAGAGACGGAGAGAAATGAAAACCACCTCAGGTTTTATTAACAAGGCCAAGCTTGGAGCAGCAGCCACAGCCAAAAACACAAGACAAAGAAAACCCATAAAATCTGACACTGCTGTAAAGATTTTGGTGGTATTTACAACAAAACTGAAATTAGAAAAGTGCAAATTTACTCATTACATTATTTGGTCATTTATGTAAGGCTTTTAATGTGAAAATCCTTAATACATCTACCTCCGCTAAAAGACCTTTGAACAATGAATGAATAAAATGGCACAAATTTGTAACTTTTAAACGTTGCAAATTAGATATTTATTTAATTGAACTATTGTTTAAACACTAATTGTTACATTATGTTGAGTTCTGACTACAAAAGTTTTCAGAGTTACAGATGAACACACCAAAACCATTCGGTGTTGCCAGCCTGTCCTTTAGCTCAAAAAGGCCTGCACCCTGTGTCTCTGTATTTTTAAAACAACAGAAAACGAATACTTAGGAAAAAATAAATTACCTCATCTCAATCACTGTGTTCACCGGAAAAGTCATGTGATCTCCCCAACACTAATTTAACGTTAGTTTTGGCAGTAACGGCTGACCTGCTCTGTCACTCGACGGACAGCGCTGTGAACCTCCGCCCGTGCGTTATAAGTTCATATTTTTATGTTACGTTCGCTAAAATAAAACAAATGTCTTATTCTTGACAGTAAAACTACTCTAAATACCTAAAATGTCGATATTTTATGCCCCTCTTCAACCAGCAGTGAAATCTCAACTCCAGTGTTTCTAACGGTCTCTCCTCAGCCTCGGTCTCGTGCGGCCTACATTGCACATAAAGGGTCAAAATTAATATTAAAAAGTCGATTAGGAATAAAAAACGGAAGTGGATGTGTAGCACTTGAAGCTAATGAATTAAAACAGTGTGAATATGACCTCGGTGCAGGAAAACAATTTTCACAGAAGCGTTTCTGCAGCTTTCCTCCTTTAGTCACAGTTGGTTTATAAATGAAGCCTCCCTAACGCAAGACTAGTAACACCTTGATGTAAATTTTAAAAAAGACAATCAGTTACTGTCTGTGGGCTATATTTGCATACAATTGATTTTAACGAGCGTAATTTGCGCCTACTTCCGACAGTGTTGTCAACAGCTCTAATATGCAATTATCAGAGATAAATGTTTGGTATGAAAATAAATGCCAAAGGACTGACACCTGCATAAGATGCTTGGGAAAAAAGATCAGGTACATCACGTCTTTGATGCCGCATCCTTCACGGTCATGTCGTCAACAGGCATTCAGTTCGTTTTACCTGGGCTTCAGACACGACGATATCAGCTTTTTGCATTATAATAACAACAAAAAACTTCTTTACTTCTTTTTTTTTTTTTTACTGTGAAATTTTGATTTCAACAATAGCCCAAATGAAATTTAAAAACGAACAAAGGTATAATAAATAGTAAATCAAAACAAAATAAACAATAGATTAAGCCCTCATCAAAAAGCTTAAACAGCCTTTCATCACGTCTCTCTAAAATTATATCAATTAATGCACTGCTTCCAATGTCTGACTGATATTATGGTAGATTATCTTATATTTCTTTATTGCCAACATGACCTAAATAATGAAAATGCCTTAATAATGTTGTTTAATTTTTTCTGTTTTAAGATTTCAAATTTCTTAAACACAAAATGTATGATGAATTTTAAATCCTACATGCAATTTCTACAGGGAATTTATCAACATTAATATCCTGAAAGTATATTAAATTGTAACTATTGTTTTAAAGGACAGTAGCTCATTTTATTTAAATCCTGACTTATACACACATTTCATTAAACTTTTAATTCCTGCAGATAAATTGTTTTTAAATACATGTTCAGAATCTATATCAAATTTATTTTAACATTTATTTGCCAATTTGCTGGAAGATTGTGAAACCCGATTGTAGTCGAATTTTTCATTATTCAAAGATATTTTTTTAGAATAAATAATTACAAAGACAAAACTAAATTCAATTTAATATAAAAAAATGCTAAAGCCATGTAACTGAAGGCGAGTTGAGTTATCAAATAATATTAGTCTCACGCAAGTGTTTAGTCAATGCTGTAAAATAAAGACGAAACACACACAGAGAAAGCAAATGAAAGTTGCAGTGTTGGGACGTGTCACAACTGTAATTTAACTTTGACATCCCGTCAAGTACCGGTGATGTAAGGGAAAGACTGTAAGAGATCTGAACTATTTTCCCCTTATGTGTGTGTGTGTGTTCAGCGCACTTGTGTGTGTGTGTGTGTGTGTGAAATAATTTGGGTTTAAGTTTCTTGAGCTGTTTGTTCTTTGTATCAATGACGTCAGGTCATTTTTTTTGCTGTTTCTGTTCAATCCGTTGAAAAAGAAACCAAAGGAGGGAGGAGTGTCTTCATGTTTGGATAAGGGGTAAGGTGCGCTGGCCTGCCTGCCATTAAAGGGTGATGGGTTAGTCACTTAACAAACCTCAGGGATACAAAAAATAACAGAACATAAACTACATTTTCCTTGGAAACTCATGAAATACAAAAAAATGTCCCTTTTTTTCTTCCCTTTTCATTCACTTATTCAAGGCCACACACATACACTCGCACAAAGACCCGCATTATTCTTCTAAAAAATTTCCTCCTTTACTTCATCCCTGCCAGTCCTTCCGTTTCCATCCAGCTCAAACACCTTTTCATCCATTCTCCTCCCTGGAAAAAAAAGGAGAAAAACTTCCCCTCTTTATGCTCGCTTCCTCCCATCGGCACAGATTGATGTTAAAAGTGTGTCTGTGCATCGTTTGTAATTACGGCTGTTTACACACTGAAGCATTACTATGTGTGAAAGTCTGGAAGCCATTTGTGGCATGAGGCTGAGAGGGAAAGACGGAGCGAACGAACTTTAAACAGCTCCAGAGACACAAGAACTGATAGCTAAGCTGGGGCTTCTGACATGACTGCAGACCTGGGTAATTTTAGACTCAAATATGCCTTCACGTTTGTGCGATTGGGTTTGTGTGTGCAGACTGTTTCTGCCTGAAATGTAAGCACAGAAGAGATAAGATCAAGGGCTCTTCAGGATTTTTTTTTTTGACAAACCTAAATGTATTCAGCCAGGATTTTCTTGAGGTTTGTGGCCTCTTTCTATTACTCACACCCATCTAAATAAATGTCACCTTCTTTAGCTAATTATAAACGTAACTGTAACCCCACAAGTGGCTTATATTCCCAATCTAAATTATGGAGAAATGAATTCAATTTGGAAAACTTCAAAATAAATTCTGTGATGATCATTTTTTGGGGGGTTTTGGCGTCAATTTGCTGAGCAGAATTCAAAACGTACACACTGCATGCACCAGAGTGTACTGTGCAGAACTGTAAAGACGGCTGTGTGAAACATTATACTATTATACTGAATTTTAATCTTGATAAAAGTGCCGTCAGTTAGACAGAATGTTTCTCTGGGGGATGATGTTATCGTCATATAAATAAAACTGGGCAGAATTATAGATTTCAAACTAAATTAGGAGATTCTGGCACAAACAATGATTTAATCAAACCATTTCAGCATGTGGCCGCAGCTAGACGGGGCTGTATAGGATTACATGTACGCTAAGTGACTACATATAGACTTCTGCTTTTGTACCCTATGTGTGTTTACATTACGACTGTTTCTGTGGCGTCAGCATGGCAAATACGCGCACATAAACCAGAGTCAAACACACACACACACGCTGATGTTAGGGCATTTCTTTGCAGTGCAACTGTGTGTGGAGCATTTCTCCTCGACAAGGGCGGCCATTCCTGATAAGGTCAAGTAGGCCGTGTGATACTTGGAGTGTGTGTGTGTGTGTGTGTGAGAGAGAGGGTATAGAGGCCAGGTCAGTGTCCGTCTCACACTTTCTGTCCGAACAGAAGCGCACGCTGCACACACCTACAGAGCTCCAGTGGGCACATGCCAGCGGCACACAGCGGCTCCGCGGCCCTGTACAGCTGCACACAGGGCTTTGAACCTCATGGTTAGCAAATACAGCAGGAATCAAGCAGATAATGAAACCCGATATGCCCCCCCCACACACACCCTCCATGCCCTCCGTGCTCCTACAGCAGCCAAGGCCTGCTTCTCCTCACACAAGAGATGCACTATTGAGAGACTTTCTCTCTCACTCTTTTGCTCCCCCCTCATTCTTTTATTCCTCCCTGGTCCTCGTTCTGCCAGTCGGCAAGGCGAGGTGCCAACCTCTCCCCAAAGCCGGGCAGAGTGCCCTCACCCTTTATGCAAATGCTTCACCACTAGCCCAACTCACACATTCATCCTGTGCCCCCCACCACCACCACCACCACTACCACCATCACCTACTCCTCCATTCCCTCATTTATTTCTTTCACCTCTTACTCTGCTCCTCCCTCCCTCTCTCTCTCTAACACTCCACTCTTATCCTTTCCTAAGCTCCATACTGTTCCTCCTAACTTCTACCAATCCCCTGCGCTCCCTCTATCACGATTGCTATCCGTCTCCCAGCATCTCCCACTCCTCTGTTCCCCCTCACTCCCTTCACTGAGGATCTCCCTCTCCTCTCCTTTTTCTCGCTGCCTCTCTCAAACAGCTTGACTCAAACTTGTACACTCATTCCTCTGCCACTGCCAGACAGGCAAGTGCAGAAACTCCCTTCAGCCTCTCCCTCTCTCTCTCTCTCTCTCTCTCTCTATCACACACACACACACACACACACACACAGCCACTCATGCTGCAACTCATGCCCTGGAACTTCCCTTAAAGGGAAAGTATCTCTCAATAAAATTAACTTTGTCTTTATCTGATGCAGTTTATACGACTATTTTATCATCTGGCAGCTTTGTGAATTGAATGCATAATTTGGAGGAGTCACTTGGCTCGCTTTCCCGCACTTTCACTGCAAGTTTATTCCTTATTTTAGCGTGATGGATGCCTCTTTGATTATTGAGCAGGATGTCAACGGCGCGCACAAAAACTTTCCTTTTACTTAAGAAAGAATTAGTAAAGCCGATGTGGTTGAAACGTGCGTCAGGCCATACTTATGTGCTTAAACAGGGGCCTATTTGTTCGTGTGGAAGGATATGTATTGCTCAAAATGAGTAAATTCGTGAGCGATGGATTAAACTAGTGATTTTCTTTAAAGGGCTTTAAAAACCTCTTTTAAGACTTATTGTTTCTAATCCGAACTCTACGATTCTCAGTGGCTTTATTTCTTCTTGAACGGACACATGACAGTATTATGGACATGGGTTTATTGTAGCAAGTTTCTCGTGATTGTTGTTTCAAAACTTCTTAAATTACAAAATAGTTCAACATAAATAAGTTACAGTGTGTTGATTTTTAATCTATGACCTCCTCCAATAAATCACAGCGAGTTCTCAGACTTTTACCCTGGTGACCACAATTTATCATTTTCAATTAGAGCTCTGCAAATGTTCGTGGCGTGCCCCTCTGCAGATGGGAGACCAACCCTGTTACATTACCGTCCTAATTCCGCATCAGTGCGCTCCCTATCAGGAACACTGAAGCTTGTGGATTTAATTCTGCTTATCATGTGAGCTGGAGTTCTGCCTGCGCTCAGTTGGCGCTGCGAGGGTTAAACGGTGCCCGCTCCCTGTGGCATGATATGAGCTGGGCCTTTGCCTGTGCACTCTGCCTTGTCTGCGCTGAGTCGGGTGGTGTTAGGGGTTAAGAGTGGGTGGCTGCTCCAAGTGGCTTCACTCTGATCCCATTAGGGTTAAAAGGTGTCTGTTCCAAATGGCTTCCTGAGAGCCGGGCCCTAATCTCTGCCACGCATGACGGACTTTGGGTTAAAGGGAGACGGGCTCTTGATACGGCGGCAAGTTATGCGTGACTCCGAGCTGGCAGTGTGAGGGTTAAAGGTCGCTCTGCCCATTTTGAGTGGCAGTCCCTGTAGGGCGAGCGCCATGCCAGGCCGGAAGAAGCACACAGACGCATGCAGGGCGAGAAACAAAGAGGCTTCACAACCACACAAACACACACCAAATCATGAGGACACGTGCGCACACACAAATAAATCATTCTGAAAGTTTTATCCTCTCAAACCAGCAGCTTTCCTTTTTTAAAAAAGACCAAAGCAAGGGGAGGACACAGAGACGCAGGGTGCAGACGGGCGCCTCTGGGAGAGTGTGTGTGCAGTTATCTCCTCTGTGACCACGCTCGCTAACTCACCCAGCCTAAACTACCACCTCGCACAGACCTCAGGAGCACCACAGCACCACAGGCAGACGGCCATAAGTACATACGCTCGGAGGGGACATAAAATGGAGGAAACCCACCTCGATAAAAAATGAGGACCCAAAAAAAAAAGGAAACAAAGTGCTGTATCACTCATCCAAGTGTCTCGGAGTATGAGAAAGAACACGCTTCTTGAGCTGTAGATGCTGCAGTTAATGACAGACACTTTCTTGCATACAGCGTTTATAGTGTTTCCTATTGGCCCTTGGTTACCTTGAAATCCCTCTCAATTATTCTGAGAAATGGAATCACATGTAAGTGAAATACAGCGTATGTGTAACTAAATATGCCCCGCCGGCCTCAGATTGAATCATGCCAGCTATTTTTCCCTTTTTCTCAGATTTTCTGTTTTCTACTTGAAAGAAAAGAAACTACATTTCTAAACTGCAATAAATACTCTTCTCGTGCCATGTTATTCTGCAGCGAATGGTGCACTGTTTATCACTTCTCAGGGAAACTGGTCCGGCATGAAACACCAGCCAGTCTCCATTTATAAACATGTGATTGTATGAAAAGATAGTATCACAGAAAAGTGAGCCAGAAGGAGCGAGCTGGACTGAAAGCAGCGAGAGCTGCCACGTCAGATGCTGCTGAGGCTTCTTGGCTGAAAGGACTGAAACACACACGCACACGCACGCACACACACACCACATCCACATGAATGCACTTGCACGCATATACATACACAGGCACGCAGGGTTTGCCTTTGCGGTGCCGTTCTCAGGAGCTGGAGTCATCAGCCAAGCCTGACGCCCCGGCTCAGTGTGGCCGTCACCGCTGTCTCTCTGTGAATCAACATGGATGGAGCGGCTCCATCAACAACACACACAGGCCCTAATAATAAAACGAGCAAATCCCTCTCTCCAGTTTGCTGCCACATGCCAGAGAGGGCCTGCCCCGGGTCGAGTCATATCCTGTCAGCATTGCTTCTGGATTTACACGCTTTAAAAAGTGTCTTTCCTGAACATCAGTGCCGTTTTAAATGAACAGTTTTTACTCTTAACTCTGACAACCAACTTTTTTTCAGCACTGCATGCAAGATGTTTACGCCCATGCACAAACTGATGGCACAAATATTCTCCGGGTCGTGTTTCAGAGAGCTACATATAGGGAAATATTGTGGCCGCAGAGGCTGCCTGATGCAAAACAGGATTTGGCTTCATCTTTATTTAGGCTAGCTTTCCAATTCCTTGAGAAATTGCATTACTGAATACAACAACGCCATTGTTTCATCACATTTTAGAGGGGCTTTCAGCTTTTTATACATTTCCAGAGAGGAAAAAATCAAAATGAGAACACCATTTTTCAATCTAAAGGGAGAGAAAGGGCTCTTGTGCAGAGATTTGATTCTCCAGATAGCACTTGGCACCATTTGCTTCCTCTAAGTACTGTAATATGGTTATGATACATTAGCATTCCTTCACATCACCAAAGAAACCCAATATGTGTGTATCAAAGATTTTAGTCAGTGGGGAAGGGAAGGAGAGAGAGGGAGAAAAGAAGAGGGTGGAAGTCCAGGTAAAGGATTAGCATTAAAGGACGATAGGGAGTGAAAAGTTGCTCAGATGAGCAGCATTCCTGCAGACAAAGCCTGGCAAACGGTGAAACTGTTGAAGATAGCCTGCGCTCTTCTCAGGAGGCAGACAGGGAGTTAGTAAAGTGGCTTTTAAGCTCACCAAATCCAACATATCCCAGATAAGACTGTGGCTCTTCCTGAGGGAATGAAAGAGAGAAGTAGCAGAGAGGGGGCTGGAAAGAGTGAGGTAAAATGGAGTAAGAGAAGTAAGAGACTTAAAGAGAGAGAGAGAGAGGGAGAGGGGAGACATGAGGGATGGGGAGAGCAGACAGAGATAAGCAAACACAAAGAGCAAAAAGAAAGAGGCTGGTTCAGAGAGTGAGACAGAAAGACAGAAAACGGATGAAGTGTCAGGAAAGTGAGCGCATATTTCAGATGAGAACGCGCTCGGTGTTGGTTGACTCGGGCTCATACAGTGCAGCGGATGAACCCGGAGACTCTGAGCCGCCCGGCCTTCCTCTCCAGGATTTTATCACCTGCGTGGAAGGCGGCTTGAATACACACCGGCCAGCGCCATCAATCTGTGCTCTGCCCGGCTGCAGGAGGAACCTCTGAGGGTCTATTTTCTCTACTTTTTAGTGTGAAAAGCGGCGCATGCATGAGTATAAATATTCACACCTGTCAAGTTGCATTCATCATTGTCGGACTCACCAGTTTCGCTATTCTCTTTAATAGTGTGTATTATATTACGCTTCCTGTTGCCCTTTTTCTGCATACATGCGTTGGATAAACTAGGAGACAGGTGCACACACACAGGCCAGAAGCAGAGAGTCAACAAACAAGGGTCACTTTTTAATCATCCCCCGTGTGTTTATTTAGCAGTGGTCAGGTTTTCACGTATAAACCTCCCGTTGCAAAATCCCTCCTTTTAGACTCCTGAGAGAACATTCAAACAGTATTAATTCCTCTTGCTGGGAAGGGGACGGCCTTTTCCCGGAGCAATCCATAACATCTGAATATAAAAATAAATACGAAGAGCGGCCGCGCGCTTAACCCCAAAGCAAGGAGGGAAAAAACCTGCCGGGAAGTTTGACGGCGATGTGTGTTTTTCCTCTGTTTCTCCAGCGTCTGGGACAACATGTTTCTCTCACTCTGTAGCCACCTTTCTCTCTCTCTCTCTCTCTTTCTTTACACATCTTTTTGTTGCAATCTCTTAATCGAGCCTCCCATTTCTGTCTCTGTCTTCTTTATCTTTCCCCTCCCTCTCTCTCCCTCCCCCCCCCCCCTCCCTCTCTCTCTCTGCTGGACGCCCCAGTGCCAGTTAACTCACCACAAGCCAGAGGGAGGACCGCAAGAATGCTTAAATCAGCATAATTAGGCCTGTGTGTACTTTAAACACACACGTTTCCCCCCGAGCCTGGACCCCTGCCACCCGTACACCGCTGTGTATGCAGCCACGGCCCGTCTCTTTGAGTCAATAAACACAAACATATCAGCCGTCAGCCTCGCACATGTCCACACACAAACACACACACACATACATATGCAACACATGAGGTGAAAAGTGATGCTGAATCCCTCCGCAACACAACTTTATCCAAACTACTGAAGCTACCTTCGTCATCCAGCTGTCACCCCCCCAAGGTCCAAACCGCCCTCACCACACTGACACAGTTTGACCCCTTACACTGTGTAGCTGCGGGGGAGGAAACTCAATGAGTTTAATACGGCGGCTCTGTGCTGGAAAGTTGCACTTTCGCGGAAGAAAAAAATTCCAAGCTGGTAAAAATTAAGCCCGCTCTAAAACAATGGCAGCGCTGCAGTTTGTGGTTTTGCCCCACACACACATCTGTATGTGTTTTTGGTTTCAGTGGCGCATTAACAAACAAATGAATCCAGGGTGCCCGGCTGCACATGGGGATTATCAGTAGTCATTACAGACCATTTAATAATAATCACCACCATCAAAAAGCAATCAGACCAAGCATGTGATATTTGGACGCCCGATATCACCGAGCGGATCATATTAGTGAAGATGAGAGCAGATTAGACAGTGTCGTTTAAAATTATCACGCAGGGATACACACACTGTTAGCAGCTTATTATTAAACATGCAGCATGTGTGATTCCCCTGCACCAGATAAGAACCGTTTCAGAGAGGACACCCCTGGACTCACAGCACCGAGACACTCAACAGGAAAGTTTGAGAGTCGGTGACTAAGGCCGACTATAAAGGCGTCCAATAAAAACATTTCACTCCCTCCCTCAGGATCCCAAACGCTCGCAGCTCCTGCAGAAGCTTCAGGTGCACACGGACACTCCAAGAGAGGCCTGCACTTGCAAATAGCGTCGAAATATTGAAACAACTTGAAAAGAAAATCCTATGAAAATGCAATGAGACGAGGAGTGCCGAACCTGACAGGCCTGGTCGCACGCAGCCTGCGGCCTCGTGCAGTCATTTCCATTCTAAAGATATGCACTCAAACAAGTCGCTCCAGTAGTGAATATCACTATTTGCATCCGGCTTTGGAAGCACACTGCGAGTTGCCATGGAGTTTATGTCGTTAAAGCAAAACATGAAGTTAATTTGATTTCCATTTTTAACATGAGCCGCCTTGAAAACAGATAAATTTTATGCGGCCTCAGCTTACTCTCCTCCTGGCCGCAGAGAGCGATCACAACGCCGCGCTCATCCACGCTGGAAAATATTCTGTCAGCGGCGTTTGATCAGAGTGGTGTGATACTGTTTATATGAGGGTACACACTGAAAACCAGCCACAAAGAAGCCACTCTGTGGGACTCTCTGCCTCTGCCTGTCTGTCTGTATCGGTCACACACACACACACGGAGGCATGCACACACTCATTTCTCTGTTTGTGCGCTCACACAGCTGTGGATCTTGCTCAGGGTTCAACCAAGGTAAAGATATGGTATATTACGCAATGGCTTATAGATTTTTCCACCGCTGGCGGGCTGCCAGAGCTCTCAATGGGAGGGAGAGAGAGAGAGAGAGAGAGGATCAGAGAGCAGCACATTTTGTTCCACAAAGTCTGACTCACTAACTGTATCCACTGGCTGCCTTGCTGCAACTGCGGGCCTCTATGTGCAGTAGTTACATTGAGGAAATAGCATAAGAGTGTGTGGGTGTTTATTTTGTGTGTGTGTGTGCGTGTGTTACTTAATAATACTGAGAGTTTTTCTAGTATCAGATAGGTTTATTAGTTCTGGTGGACATTTCTGCTGTCTCCCCCTGAGGCGAAGTGGACTGCTGCTGCTCTATATTGGTCTGCCTCACACACACACACACACACACACACACACACACACACACACACACACACACACACACACACACACACACACACACACACACACACACACACACACACACACACACACTGGGCAGGGTAAAAAATAAATGACCTTAGGTTGTCGTTCAACACACTGGGATGTCGTAGCTTTACAGTCCGTCTGTCCGTCATCTACACTTAAAAGCTGCAGTAATAATCAGGATGATTTACGCTCTGCCTGCAGCCGCAGTCTGTGATTGTTCTTATTCTAAAAGGCCACTATTTGACTTTATGATGCTTTATGTTTCTTAATACCATGCAAACGCACTTGACAAACCAAAACAGTCACCAGTCTCCATGCACAAATAAATGTCAAATAAATAAATGTCTCTGACACCACCAACAAAAAAGTCTAATGTGCGTGCATGACAGACATTTCATTGGAGACTACTTCCAAAATGAGACTTGGAAGAGTCGGCGAAAGCGGCCCAATCTGTTTTGAATCAGACGCTCGCCTGTCAGGATGATCAATACGACTGTTTTCTTGATTTACTTACCGAGTACGTGATGTGCATATGTTAATGAAACTTGTGCGTTTCTCATATCAGTCTTGTCCATATTTTCCCGCCTGGATTAAGAAGGCAGACATACTGTTCTCACACACGGCACAGAGACGCATTCACAGAGCGGAGCTGGCCTAGATCTCGCACACCAAGGTTTCCCTTACTCTTTTAATTGGGCCCTTGATGCTCGACATAGGGTGTACTTCCTCTAATTAGCTATATCTATAGCGTATGGGAGGGTGTATGAATGCATGCATGTGTAAAATCCTCTTTTGAGCAACTCCAAACTAACTAAGAGCTTTAATTTCACGCTAGGCTGCATTGTCCCATTCAGTGGGGTTACCCCCACAAAAAAAGCCTCTGAGAAAATCAAAAAGAGCGGGCGACGGAGGAGGGGGATGGAGAGAGACAGAGAGGGGAGAGAGGGAGAGACAAACAACAACAACAACAACTGAAGCTCATCCTCGAACAATGCCGATCGCTCACTAACCGTTACTTCTCTTTTAAAGGGAGCTAATTGAGGAGGTGGAGGAGGAGGAGGAGCAGGATGAAGGTGAAGGGGAGTCTGTCCCAAGCAGCTGCAAGAAAAGCAGCTTCTCATCCCTGCGGTGCTTGCGGGTACGTCACGTTTAAAGTGTCTGATCATCTCCTCACTCTGCTAACAAACAAGTCTTTTCTCTGCAAACTGCTCGCTGCTGCACCTCTCAATCTAAGAGCTGAAAAAAACGAACAGCAGTCCTGCACAGGGAGGAGATGAAGATGTCAATCACACATTCATATCACACACCTAACTCTTACCTACTGCCAAAAATAAAATTATATTGGACAGTTAGCGCCGCGACAACAAAAGCTCTGCTGGGTAATTGCATACATTTTATTCTGTAGCTCTTTCTTCTCCCATGACAAAAGCAGGCAGAGGCCAACATGACAGAGATGTGGTTTTAAACTGCTGCTCCTCCAACACATGTGTGTCTATCTGTCTCTAACATACGTGACTGTTCGGCCTGATTTCAGACTTGTGTGTGTGTGTGTGTGTTTGTGCCGTATGGCTTGGTAAACACTACTATATCACACACCAACATAAGACTGCTATAGGGGCGCCTGCTTCCACACTGGCCACAGATCAGCCTAAACCTAATCCACACTAGGAGGCAGAGGACCGGGATACACATATCCACACGGACCCACACACATATTGGACACACACACACACACATACACACACACATGCCCATTCATCCAGGGGACAGACACCTATTACCCTGTTGTGCCAACTGCCTCAGTAAAGCATGATAAATCCATTTTCTATGGGCGGTCAGGAAGACTGAGCAGATAAGGGATGAGCAGAAAGCCACAGCGCCGGATTTAACTCACCTCCAAGACAGATTCACACACACACACAAACACACACACACACACACACACGCAGAGGAGGACTGTCCGCAAGCTACCTCAGGGTTTTGCTCGGGGCTTTAAACACACTCTTCATACAAGCAAAAGCTAAAATTTGAACTTAGTCTTGACAACCATTATGCACGATAAATATTGGAACTAAGGATTAACTTGATTTAAATACCAAGAGTCAACACATCCGCCAACATAAAATCCAGAACATGAAATCAAAATGTGTTCAGACGCTGCTTAAGAGACATTTCCCATTTCTCTGCACTCCTTCCTCCGGCCCTCCGTCCCTGCCTACCAGCTCTCGCTCTGGGCCGAGCAGCGTATAAGGTGGACCTGGTCTGCCTCCAGCAGAAAGGATGAATAAGTAAAAGGAACACAATGTACCCCTGGGTTCTGCCTGCAACCCACCGCCCGCCTGCCCGCCCGCCTGCTTGTCGTCCTGGCACGGTTTGCAGGCCACTTTTACCCGGCCTACCGTCCACTACGCTGCCTGTGCTGTGCCTACCAACTAGCTCTGTTTGACCAGGATTACTCTGTGTGTGTGTGTGTGTGTTTGTGTGTGTGTGTGTGTGTGTGTGTATGTTTGTGTGTGTGGTGCAAAGTGATGCCGGCCAGGCTCGGTATGTTACCAGATCATGCAGGCCCACCTCGGTTTACAGCAGCACCGCGGCCGTCACCGTCCGGTCCCAGTGAAACCAGAACCGAGGGCTGACGTAGGAGAGCCATCGGCCCAAAACGGGGCAGGAGTAAGACACACACACGTGCACACAGTCCCTCACACACACACATACATACATAGGAAGCTATAACAGGCAGGTGCGGCCTTGGATGTGAGTTTGAATGAATTGTGACTAATAATTGAAAACAGGAAGAGAAAAATGTTTGATTTAAAGAAAGTGGTTTCTTTTATAAGATATCATATACACACTGCTGCGTGGGCTCCTCACATATTGCCACACAGACTTTACGCTCCTCCATATGCACTCATTCACACACACACACACACTTTTGTTAGGAAGCCTTCATCTCCATCACCAAAGACACTGGCTACAAATCTCCACATTTTTTTTCCTCTGTTGCTATGGCTATATGGCATGGCTACAGTATGTATGGCTTTCAAGTGCTTAGCCAATCTGCACGGCTGAGTGAATTTCAAGCACTCATTTGATCTCCAAATCTAACAACATTTTAGAACTGCAAATAATCGGACACGAAGCGCTTATATGAGCAAGAATCGAGCAAGCAAACAAAACTTTTTTTTTTGCTGCTTGTGAAAACTGTGCAGGGAAATAGTTAAACATCTCAGGGAGAGAGAGAGAGAGAGAGAGAGAGAGAGAGAGAGAGAGCAAGAGCGAGAGACGGTTTGCAGCAAAGCTTGAAAAGTTGGCAGTGTTTGCGAGACTCGCTGAATATTAGCAGCCCACATCTCATTTGGATAAGCAGGACTTATAAGTGGAGTCTGAAATAATTGATTTCAAAAAACGCAGCACATAAAAGTTTTAATTAACGACGCCTCCGCGACCTTCAAACCGCATTAAAACTTTATGCAAATGCACTTCCGTAACAACAATGTGAAACAATGCCACGTAGCCCGTAAAAAAATAAAAAATAAAAAAAAACTCCCCGGTGCTGTTTGGCAAGTGCACGTGCACTACTTTTTTTTGGCTGAACCAGGTCCGTCACCTACCAGGCCATTCCAGCAAAGCTTTTATCAGCATTAATTATACATTGTGGATTGTTTACACGAGTTTTGCATGTTTTCTGTGATTTGTGAATTATTTACACGGCTGAGATCGAAGAACACAGCCTTAATGGAGACATAGAAGAGGGTACAAGTAGCCTACATTATGCACGTTAGTATAATTCATCCGTGTGTTTGGGTGTGGACACACACACACACACACACACACACACACACACACACAAACACACAGAAAGAATCCACAAACTGTCTTTCGCATGAAACCACAGATCATTAAAACAAGCGATTAAAGCGAATTAAAGGCGGGTGTTGAATTCAGGTTTAAATTACCTGTGTATGTAACAGTATCACTTACAGCACGAGCAGGATGCACGCGCGCTTCTCAAGTTAAATTTTCACTGCTGTTTCCCTTTTAATATCCCCTAAATACAAACACGAGTACTCAAGGAGACATGAGAGAATGCAAACAGCTGATTGATATCCATCAGTAAAACCGGGAGACGCGCGAGCAGCAGCCTAAGCAGATCAATATGTAACGCGCATATGGGCAGCACGCGTCCGTGCGGCGCTCGTGCGAGAGGATCTGCTGCCAATTAATTTTAATTAATGGAAAGAAAGAGGAAACTCGATGCGGACCTCTGCCTCATAGCACCAGGCTTGGAAAATTATCTGTGCTAAATATGCAGTGGGGCTGTTTGGACGTATTTTACAGAGAGACTTTTGATTAGAAAAATGTCTCCGTCACTGTTTCAAACTCGCAGACGGCACAGAGGTCACGAGAATGAAAAAGGAGCAGGAATGAAAAAGAAGTGCCGTTTTTAAGTGCAGACTGTTTTGTAGTTTCTGACTTAAAATAAAAAAAGATGTGGCTAAATATAATTTTGCATCAGAGCAAAAAGTATTTAAAATCAGAGAAAACAGACGGAGGTCTGGTCAGGAGGCCTGAAATAATACAGAGGAGGAATCTGCCTGTTTTCCACGGAGCTCGTCAAATCACACACTGTTCTGTTTAAGGTGAAATTATGATAATAATTTCTCTGCCTCATCACATATGACTTTATGGTTTTATATCATCTCAAAAACATTTAATATAAAAAATACCTCCTAACAAACCAATGAAAGGGAGGAGGAAGAGGAAGGCGTCAGGCCGTGACCTCCATACACAATTGAAAAACCTTGAACCTGCAGGCCTGAAGCTACGCTGCTGACATTTATAATGCTAAATCATTTCACAGTGTAAATTAATGCATGAAAAATATACTGCATAAGCCTTATAATGATAATTAGCTCTTGCAATATAACTCCTGACTAAAAGTAGCTCTTGACCTTTAGAAAAGAATACCACTCAGTCTCTTAAAAAATGTTATTAAAGCGTTACATTCAACTTGATCTTTGACGAGTTGTGTAATTGTAAAATAATTAAACATATAGCAGACATTCAGCTCGGTGTGTGGCGATAAGCCGAGCGGCGGAGGGAAACACGGAAGCTGCGGCGGCCTGACGTTGCAGCTCCCCTGTGTTAACTCCGCAATGGCTGCACTTTACATGTGTGCATCTGTGAACTGTTAACTTTAAATACAAAGAGATGAGCTGTGCAAAAAGCGCGGCGCTGCACGGAAAACAAAAAAAGGTCATGTATGAGTTGACCTTTGCTGCTGTGAGCTGCTCTTGGTGGTTTTTTAATTACATGTAAAAGTATCAACGAGCCGAAACAAGACTTAATCAGCACATGAAAAACGTACTATAATAAAAATATATAAACATATATATTAAGCAACAAGAAGCTCATATTGTATCAAAACCTGGCTCAGTATTGTGTAGGCTTACAAAATATTTCCTGTGAATATTTTCACAGGAATATAATATACCCCACCTGTGGGTGACTCCAGTCCATGAGCTCATCAAAAAAAGGTACATTTAGATGTAATTCTGTGTGGACTCAGAGGTGCGTAAAAGAGACGAGGCCTGAAAGGTCAAACTGAGACTATCTTTGAGCATTTAAAAAAAAATATCTTAAGCTAAATATCCAAGTGGATATCTGAATCAAATAGTATATTTTAAATTATTTTAAAGACAAAAACTAACACTTAATAGACGTTTTCCAACTTGTAACAGCACCATTACCCCGCACGGCCTCTGAAATCACGCACAAGACGAAGCGAGTTTTACTTTTCCATTGAGTGAACCCTTTTAAACTCCCTCTGTGCTATCTAAATAAGTAAAAGCAATTAAATTATTGTTAAATATATATATATTGTAGCTTTAATGTTTCTTTAAAGGTCAGCTGTATTTTGTGATTAATGAAAGGGCTGCCCTGCAGCTCAGACTCTGCACACGACCACCCTTCCCCATGTCGCCTTCAGGAATCACCCTAAAACTTTGTTTTATTTTCACACGAGGATACTGAAGCTTAATAAAAATCAATGAGTGGTAGTTTTAAATGAGCCCACGGTGACCCGAAATGCCCCCAGCGCCGCGCGGCTGCAGCCCGGCAGACCTCCGTAACAGCCGCGAGTCAGAAAGCCTGAAAAAAATAAACCGTCCCACAACTCAACGAGTCGTGTTGAAACTCAATTCGCGTTTTTTTCTATTTGTCAATAAAGCCGATTACTGCCCCAGGGTGGCCGTAGTTAATCGCCAACCGTCAGAGCACCGAGCCCTTCTTCTTCCCCTTTCTCCAACCTCCGTTTTATATAAAATAGATTTGGGAGAAGCGCCATTTTCTCTCCAAACCATGCGCAATGAGACGCACAAGAAAGCCCGCTGGAGGAGTGCCATGCAAAAGAAAGGGGGAGAGAGAGAGCGCGCGAGAGAGGGAGAGAGGGAGAGGGAGGTTAAACACTATCGGGGAAAAGAGAGCAGAGCTGGAAAAAGGTCCTTAAAACGCAACAAATGACAAGCAGCGACGGACAGCAACAACACTGTAAGCACGTACAGTAGCAGCAGACCGGAGGTGCACAACACCGGGAAAAAAAACAGCGAAGAAGAAGATTAAAAAACGTTTTTTTTCATACCTGTGTCAAGCAGTAAGGGGAGTACATGGCTGTGTCTAGAGATGAAAGTTGGAGTTGTTGATAATAAAGTTGGATGGAGGTTCGCTGCGGTGCCGCATTGCAAAGCCGCTGTGGCTCAGTCCAGGCTGTAACCCCGCCTCACTCACAGTGAAAGCTCCGCTCCAACTTTAGGAGAAAGTTTTTCTGCTCTCTCTCCCTCTCTCCCTCCCTCCCCGCCTCCCTCGTTCTCTCTGACTCTCCCTCTCTCTCTCCTTTCCCGCTTCTCTTTCGGCTCGACGTAAACCTATAACTGTATTTAAAATAATCATCGTCTTTTTATACTTTTTTTTTTTTTTTTTTAATAAAGACGAATCAGTGTTTCGCTGAAACCCCCAAAGAGGAAGCGCAAGAGATACAGTATCCCTGCTGTACAGTGCAGGCTTATAGTGCGCATGTGGTGTTCAGTGGTGAGTTCAGTCACCCTATCGTATTTTCTGGTAGGCTATTCTTTTAAACTGATATGAAATATCTTTAATATTTATACTTTATTTCCCTCTGGACGTAACTGTAGCTAAACTGCTACCGTTAGCGCAGGATTTTAATCGTTGTTGCAGAGAGGAAAAGCAGGAACTTTCATTCAGTCAAACATTTACAATGTTTTTTTTCTTTTTAATACAATTTTAACTTAGTCATGTTGATATGACAAAATAAATCACATTCAGATAGACTGATAGATAGATAGATGTACTATTAAATATCTGGATGTATCAACTGAATATTCAAAAGAAACCTTGTTATATTGTCATGTTCAAAGATTATGTCTCGGGCATGCATGTAGTGTATTTTTTGGCTTTGTATTCTATATAAATCTTGAAAAGCTTCCATGGATTTTCTTTCGCAGCTTTCACATCCTTTGTAGTCCCATAAAATGCGACAAAAAACCACCAAAAAATACAAACAATGCTTTGCAATTAACAGCTGAGATTTTTGCTGCAGCGTGTCGTCAGCCCGTGAGAGTGACATAAAGCTTTCAGCACACAGTAAACTCATTCAAGTGTCTTACGCAGAAGAGGCCCCCATATCCTCTTCACATGAGCATTTTGTTATTGTGCAGTGAAAAGTGTGCGATGGACAAAAGTGTTTGATTCGGCGGGCTCAAATGTGAACCAGAGTGTTGTGTTCAATTTGTTTTATAAGGTGTCACGGCTGGATTGGAGTCCCGACTCTGTCAGCTCGCAGCCGCACATTTCGTGTACGAGAAGCTGCTCAAGAGAAAGTTTTAACCTGTAGCAGGTCATATTTCCAATTAAAGGATCAATCAAATAGTGTTAAAATATCAGGTGACCTCCTTGAATGCAAACTATAAGTCCAAAGTAATCACAGAAAGTTGTCTGAATGATTTATTTAGCTGTGTTTCCCTGTTATTCTGGTCACTTTCCAGTGAACTGTATATACGCATGCAGACAAAAGATACCTGAACTCGGACAAAGTGGTCTAAACCAGTTTCATTGTGTCTTCCATTGTATGGAAGCGATACACTCTGTTTCTAATCAGGCTTGGCTTTATCCTCGCCCGCTCCCTGCTCCTCAGCCTAATCAAACTCATATATGCAGGCAGAGTGCCTGCAATTATACATAAGCCCCTGCCGCGTGCATGTGTGTGAGTGAATAAAATTCTGTATGTGTGTGTGTGTGTGTGTAAGGGTGCGGTTTCAGGGGCTGAAGTCACCCCGGTGCTCCCATGCCAAGTTTTTCAGGGGGATATGAAGCCGTGCAGCTTTACGAGACCTCAGCCTATGTAGGATAGTTAGACACTCACACCACAGACACACATGCATATAATGTACAGGATGTACACACATGCGTGCACACACACGCATACGTACACGGCCACAAATGTCTTGCGGTCAGAGATTTGCTGGCACAAGCAGCGAGGAAGAGAATTAGATTGAGAGAAAGGAGAAAAATAGTGAATAAAAGTGGGAGAAAGTGAAGCATATTGAGGTGTAGTCGGTTCCTTTCCCATCGTCTCTCCTCTTTCCAAACCACACCCCGACACGGCACGGGCCCAAAACCCAAAGCCTTTGTGTGCTGCCTCGCTTTCCCTCTTTCTCTTTCTTTCTACCCCCCTTTTCTACTTCTCTGAGGTTCTTTCTAAGCGACCTTTTTCTCCTTTTCTATCTTATAATCTTCTTCTGTTCCCTCTCTCTCTCTCTGCCGTTTTAATCACACTGTCCCTTTGGTCTGTCTGACTTTTCTGGCCGTCTTTGTCTCTGGCTGCATTCTGGGCCGAGACGACCATCTCAGTATTCAACACAGGCGCTTTGGCTCTAACAAACAAACTATAGCAACCGCAGGATTTACAAAAACACTGACGCTCAGGTTTTCTTTTCTCTGATCAAACAGTCCGGTCTGACCGTGCAGCACCTACGAAATCCCCTCGAGCGCACGGGGCCCTCGCGGTTTCTGAGTTTGCAATTAAAAAGCACATGAGAAAACCATATGGCGAGTCTAAAGTTAGCATGTTGTGGTCTCCCATTGACACACGGCACTGCCCATATACTCGCTGTTTACCATCGCCTGTGGCTAGGCCATTAAATATTGAAAGTGATGTAGCATACTGATACTGCCATTAGCATGCTAAATGTGTGAGACAGGTGGTTGAGGCCGCCTTTCAAAAGGCAGGAAATATGTGCGCGGAAAATGTGTGTAACTGTGCCGTTTACTACGCCGTGCAGTGTCAATATTTTTTGAGTAAGCTGTTTATGTGTGCTCTGGGAGGGAGCACGCCAGTCAAATGCATACAGGCATATGCAGTCAGAGAGAAATGGCTGACTGGACGTTATGGCTAACAAGCATATCATACACAGTGTGGATCCCAGAGACTCCACGGATCTGTTTGCAATCTGAGTGTGTGTGCAGAGCAATGTGTTACGCCTGCTGCTTTTTATGTGTTTACTGTGTGCGATGGCTGCATATACGCTTTACTCGACTCGGTTTGGATTACTGCCGCCCCGCTGTGTTTGTATTCAGGAAGAAAATGTATGGATTTATTTTTTCTACTGTGATGTCATCGTTTCTTCATTTAAAGTCTGAATTCGACATGTCAGATTTCAGCGCACGGGTCGACGAAGCAGTCGTTCAACCTCGACCGGAAAAGACGATGTGCTGTTTTTACAAAGATATAAAAATAACCGCAAAGTGTCCTGCGAAATAAATCTCAGGTTTTTTAAATGATTTGCGTTTTATTTTGTTAAAGTGGCTGTTTCTGGTTTTGCGAGCAATGTGATGAAAATGTGTCTGCAATCTGCAACAAAGCAAAACTTCTGCAAATCATAAATAACAGCAACTAAAAACACATGTCAGAGAAGAGCCGACGTTTAGAGGGACGAAGTGTTTGCGCAGGGCACAATTGCCACACGTCAGCGCAGGCTACACATGAGGAGTTTAGGACATCCATCATTAAATGAGACAAAGTGGATGTATGAGCTAACGGGTAGAAAGTTAACACTCAAAGATGTGTGTTGTATTTCCTGGACACATTAACCCCACAACCTCCAATTGAAGCTCTTAAGAGCGAAGATATTTTGTGGTTTAAACCCCACATGCTGACGTTTGAGATGATTCTGCAGCATGCACTTATTAGTCTTTTGTACCCAGAATGCCCCTCTCCTCCTCCTCCTCTTAACTGTGATAAATCTTTACCAGAAAAAACAGATCATCTTTAATGGACCTGGCTTGTTTGTGTGTCCAGGAAATAAATCTTTGGACATCAACACGACAAAAACAGATGTGTGCGTGTGTGCGTGTATATACCCTGTATGTATCCGACACGAGGAAACATTCAGGCATCCCTGGGCCTCTTGCAGGATCGTCGTTCACCAGGTAAGTGTCTGTAGCCTACAAAGAAAAACAAAAGAAGGTTATTTGATTTTAATGTTATCAGTTGAGTATTGATTTTAGTCTTTAAACACTATTAAAAACTCTCTTAAGAAGCAGATACCGATCATTTTTTCGCACTAAGGCAGCAGAAATTCTATTTGTTTATTTCCAAACCTGCAAGGAATTAAAAGACCGGTACAATAAATACAAAACATGTACACAAACTCTTTAAGAGTTGAATTTTCTTGGTATTTACAGAGTACACAGAATAATACAATTTTTAAAATCTGTGAGGACGCTTGTGAACAGTCCTGTCCTGGATTCACCCTGATCAAACCACCCTGTGACCCACCCCTTAAAATGTACCTGCCTTATATGAGACACCCACTGGTATCATTTCTACCCAAATAACACAGCGTCTGTTAACAACTCTCGCGCTATACATCCCCAGCCAGACTCTCTGTAAGAAGCAGTGTGTCTGCATGCATGTGTGTGTAAGTGTGCATTCAGGGAGCTTCATTTGTATTCTAAGTCAAGCAGGCAGGCAGGCAGGGTTCTGGCAGGGCCCGGAGCTGTGAAATGGGCTCTCCTTGCAGTTCTGCCGTTGATTGGATCAACCTATCCCGCTCTACTTAGCCGAAGGGAGCCCAAATCCCACAGCCGCTGTGCCGTTCTGTGAAATCCTATTTCATTTCACAACTTTAACGGATAAAAAAGCGTGCACACGGGCTTGTGCCAGCCCGAGACCCCATGCCACATCTATTTAGCCGAACAGGAGCGGAGAGGGAACAGTGCATGTGGTGTGTGGAAACGTTTAAAGGCACACACATATAGTCTCACCCTCCTGAAAATATAATCACCTGCACGTACTGTATATACATTTTTTCCACGCCCATGTGCTCTCGGCCTCGCACACAAACACACACACACACACACGAGCGCAGGCACACGTGCATGCCACTTACGCAGACACACAGACACAAACCCCATAATAAGAGCCAGACATTGGCAGACCACACAGCCCTGAGTTGTGGTGAAAACAAAGGCTATTCATATCCTTCGCAATGAGAGGTCTGTACGGCTAACTCTCTCTTTCTCCCTCTCTCCCCCGGCTCTCCCCTCAGCGTTTTATTACAGATAATCTGCATTCGCAAACCTTCCATTTTTCTGCAATTGTGCGATTTCTAATCATCTTTATTAGTCCATAAACATGTTGTTTTATTTCGACTCTCTTTTTTTTTTTTTTTATAGCCGAGGCCTCCAGCTCCTTAAGGGGGCAACACAGTGCCCATTGTTGAGCCAGAAGAAGAGGATGAAGCCAGGAGCGGAGTGAGAGAGGCCTGCTGATAAGACTGCAAAGCATTATGGGAATGGGGGTAGCAAGAGTTCCACCCAGGACAAAATGCAAAAGTCTGCCAGACCACATGTGTCTGATAATGAGCTGATCCATCTGATTGGCCGGCGGTCAGCACAATGGCCGCGATCCACGGCACCTGTGAGTGGGGGGTCCGTACCGGCAAGCAGACCACAATGCACCAGGTGTGCTGGAGCCGCTGTGATTGGCCGTCCCTGGCCAGAAACAGGGTCAGGTGCACGAGGAAGGCTCCCCTGATTGGTCGAGCCGGACCCCCTAAAAAAAAGGCTGCATGTGGAGAAAGAAGTGTTTTTATTGGCTGCTGCTGGTGAATGAGGGTCCGGGAGGGTGGCATTGGGACAACTGATTTAACTGGGAGCATGTGAGGAAACATTCAGACTATTTGAGATGATTTCTTGGAGATATTTAACCCCTCATATAGAGAGATTCTCAATATCTAATCAGCCTTTAACTCTAGCAAAGATGCTCCTTTAAACAATGCAGAACACAAAACAGTAAAAGCGCTCCGACAATAGATCGTTTGCTCTCATTTCATATTAACCAACCGACAAAGAAGCATTAAAACGCCCTCTTTATGTCGTCAGCCAAGGAAACAGGTGTTGATGAACCTCAATCCCATTGTGCAACAGTGAATAACACGCAGCTAATGAATAGGCTAAGCTCTGTACCTGCCACTGGGGAGGCCAGAACACACTGACTCCCTTTGTAGTAAACCCCAAAAAAACTGCAGGCCCCCGAACACTCTCTCCTGCAGCAGTGTATGAATTATATATTGTACTATATATATAGAACATATGCCCGGCCCATATGGCCAGCCCTGAGCGAAAAAATCTCAAAGCCCTCCTTAATTAACATTTTAGAGGGAAGATTCAGAGGCGGGAGATTGAGTCAGTGACCTATTTGGAGTCCATCATCGCCCAATGCGAATGTGTTAATTGAGACAGATTTTCCCACTCCACAAATATGCAATGGAGGATTTTTTCTTTTTTTTTTTGTCCGAGCCATCTGATGTAAGGTAGGGGTATAGTATCCGCTTTAAACTGACAAAAGAAGACACTTCTCTTTCACTCCCTCAGTATCTCACACACTCTCTCCTTGGCTCGCTCCCTCTCCCTCTCTCTCTCTCTCTGGGTATATGTGTTGACGACCATATGGCCAAATTCTTTGGAGGTGAGATCTCCGAAACCTGCTCACACACTTGTGCGCACGCTCACACGTGTACTCACACACACACACACACCTCCACAGAGCTTTGTGTATGAAAGGCCCTGATGGTGGAATTTGTTCTCAGATGGCTCCATTTTAAAGCACATGAATGGCAACATATCAATGATCCTCCTCCCTATCTTTCCGTCGCTCTGCATCTCACACAAACACACTTACACGCCACCTACACACTAAAACTTACACACACACACACCTGGTTCGGTCGCTCTCCTTGTTTCCAGAAAGCATTTGTTCTGGCTGCTGCACACTCATCAGTAACAGCCACTCTAAGCTCAAAAACCATAATTATTATCACCACCATTGTGTCTTCAACGTGTTTTTTATCACCATGATTTGGTAGCTGAAAATAACTCTGCCAAGTTTAAGGCACAGGATGAAAATCGGGGAGGGGGGGGGGATGGGGAGAGAGTCCAGCCAACCTGCGTGAGATGGCAACCACTTCAAAGACGGCGGGCCGCACCGGCGATCTGTTCCACGGTGTGTGAGGGGTGTATGAAAGGCAGAAATGGCCGCCGTGTGAGTCCCTGCCAAAGCTACCTCAGGGAGAAAAATGTTGGAAAAATACGATTTTTCACACAGCCATCTCAGGGGGGGAGGCGAGGGAGGGGGGGAAGCGGGGAGAATAATAAGAAAGAAGATGAGAAAGTGAGGGGATGCATTAAAAAGAGAAGGAGAGATGGATGGCTGAGCAGAGTGGGGCTAATTATTTCACTCTACTTGTGGGTCCTGGAGGTTTTGTCGGGTCAGAAGTACAGCCAAGACGCGGCGCTGAAGATTGCATTTGGCTTAATTGTGCAGTTGTGTTTTACACAAAAGTAAGCGGTGGGACACGGTGTGAACAGTTTCAGTGTATAAGTCCAGATGACTTAAAGGGCCAGATCGCCGATTTTCAACCTCAGTCCTATTACGCTTTAATGGGGAGCTGTTATGGCAGGAAAAAAATGCAAATTCGCTCTGTGCCTTTGGAGGACGCCATCTTCTCCAATGGGCCCTGGAAACCTCTCGCCAGACTACGTAAAATGCGTCAATGTAGCGAAACCACAAGCCATTTGTACAACTTTCTCCACAGCTATGGCGCCAATTTCAACTATTATTGCGTCTATCGATTACAGAGAACACCAGCTTTGACTGACAGTGGCTTTTTCCAGGGGCGAACTGCTCCTTTAAAATCCACGGTGACGAACTTTGGGTTCGGGTCGATTTTGGCGACCCCTGTGGACAAAGTGGTCCCTTCTATGTCTTTGCTCATCATGTCCTGCAAATTCACACTGAATATTCGACCAAATATTGCACCCGACATCCTTTTAACTTCGTAACACACCATTCACTATGAAACTTAGCCGGGAAAATGTAAACATGTAAACAAAGGCACTTCAGGTCTGCTGTAAATCACTTCTATTTAACGATATATGACGTCAATGTTCTTCCTGATGCTTTTGTAGCTCATATAGAGGCATCAGAATATATTTCAGTCGGTTTGAAAACCAGTTAAAAACTCCTCACATTAAGTTTTAGTGCTCAACCAGGAATTTAACTGAATGTTTTAGTGCTTTTTTGCAAATCAGACGATGTCAGCCCTGACGATAGCTGAACCAACACTGTGCAGAGAAATAGATCCTCTCACCAAAACTGTTTTGGTGAAACAAGTTTGAACAGTGCTCACATTGGGACACACCCAAAGATTCACCCAGCCTGGCACCCGGCCTGTCAACTCCTGATCTTGCTCGATAGGCTGCTCTTTAGAAATCATGACAACGAGGCAACTGTTTGACCAAACTTCCCAGGCAGCAACATTTTTTATCCGACACACTCTCATGTACACTAGTAGGTAACTCAACGCCACTGGCATTACTTTTCCTACATCCTTATTCAAGTTTTTTTTTTAATGGCCGAAACCACACTGAGCCGCACTGCCTATGTGCATTTAACAATGAGGTTTGAGCTGCTACAATCAGCCCTTTGTGTCACACGAGGACTGATCCATGGGGAGATTTTCTTGTGGTTATGGTTCTAATACGGCAGTTTACCACAAAGACCAGGAAGCATAGAGTTACATCACGAAACACACACACACACACACACGCTCAAGTATGACTTAATAAAGCAGCGTTTAAAATGTCTCACCCACTTCCAGCTCAACTCAAATGATACTCTAAAAATGCACTTAATAATACGGGTAAAGGGTCACGCCCACCTCCCAGCTTGGCACCAATAGCAGCTTCGGCCTGCGTTTGACTGACAGGTCCTGTGGTTGGCAGGTTTTTCTCTGCAACAACCGCAATGCAACCAACTGTGAAATTATAGGCCCACAATGAAAACAAAATGAGGATGGTGATATGGCTGCCAATTATGAAGCATTGTCTGATAGATGGTTTACCTTAAGGAGCAGAGACGGATGATTACACAGCTTATATCACACATCACATGAGCCCTGCCCGTGCTGCTGCTGCTGCTGATGTTGTTGTTGTGCAGGTAAGACTGGGTGTCGCAGAAACCAACAAACATTTTTGGAAGGTGAAACCATCATAAAGTTATGCAAGAGCGTTATTTAAGTGTGTGAACAATGTGTCAGTCATGAGGCGGACAGGAAACAAGTTGATCCTGTCAAATTGGTGGATGACATTAAATGATTAAAGGCTGAATGAATGGATGCTTTTATAAGATTACCTCTTTAATATATCTTTTTATTATTGTTGATCACCAGTCTAAATAGTATATAATGTTTTCTGGCTAATATATCGAAGAAATATTGTGATTAAAAAACATGAGGGATTCAGTGCAAGGCGATCAATAAGACTTTTACACACGCTGCATCCTCTAGTGCACATATTTTACTGTATTTATTATGTTTCTATCATCATATTTTTTATTTCTAAATAAAACGCGGATCATCTGTTTCATATAAATATGCATATACATAAGACCATGTGGTTTGAATAAGCACATGAATGAAATAAGTAGAATTTCACAATAAAAGACCATTTTAAAAATCACACAGATGATAAATAGCTGTTGATATTAACATGACGTTATATTATAAATAGTTGATGTTGCATTTCCAGGCCATAAATATGAAGTCTCATGTGTAAATACACACTAAAGTACTGATCACATTTCAAAACACACTCTTGCCAGAGCTGCTCTTTAAAGGTTTATGTACTTGTGTCTCCAGCTGGATTGATTATTGCACATTTCAGTGTAACGCTTATGATGTTTTATGTTTGTTGTGTATATTACGTTCATGTTTTTACAGCGTAATGTGATTTCATATGGATTCATTTTCACTCTATATAAACGTAACATTTTACGTTTATGTCTAATGCTGGAAGGAACTCACTCTGACGACTATAAAGTTGCTATTTTGTGTAATTTGCACAGTGAAACTGCTTGGTTTATTGTGTTTAAAGAGCGACATTATTGGTGCAACAGGAATGTTGTCTTGCCAAAAATCTAATCTGAATAATATGTGATCGTGCATCTAAACAATCTTCCCATCCTCACCACAGGACAGAGTTTTTAAACCAACAATTCAGCCAATGACAAAACAGCTGACTTACAACACAATTATGGCACCTTTGCTGTAATCACTGGATAATGAAGATCAATTATAATGTAGGTCACAATTAAAGGGCATTATAATTATAATTCACAAGCTTTGAATTGCAGCATGAGGAACGTCAAATATCATTCATCTGATGCACTGAGAACAAGCAATGAAGTGCAGCAATAACACAGGTCTTCCTCAGATGCCTGCAGTCAAATATAATATTTTTACCCCCCTCAAAAAAAAAAGCTGCCGGATTTAAAACGATAATTAAATCAGCATCATCAGAGCGCAGATCATTTCTTCTAACCTTCTTTTTAATTTCTCGGATTAACATTAAACGCATCACGGAGGTGCTCTTATTCACACGCGCTCTCTGCACTTGTTCTGGGGGCACAAAGACGCTCTGTGTGTCACCTCACCTCCCTCCCTCCCTCCTCCTCCTCCTCCTCCTCCTCCTCCTGTAGTCGCTATAAAGTGTCATCAACTACGCAAATCAAGTGCCCATTGATAAAAAGAGCAGAGAGTAAAGACACAGCCCGGGTGTAAGGTGGAGGACGTTGCGGAAGCGTAAAAGCAGATCATCACCATCCTCCTCGTCACAGCGATGATTTACGCCTGCTACATGCTATATGCTGGCCTTTCAGATCTCCTCGGTCTGTGGTCTCATGTGTGTTTTATTCTGTTTGATCTGAGCGGCGCACAGACATCAGCCTTCACTCACACACTCCTGCAAACACCTCAGCCTGCACACTGTTCATTTACCAGCGAGGATTTGTCAAATTAAATCAGGACACAGAGATTTTTTTTAAAGCAGAAAAATAACTTATAATACAGCGTTTTTCTGTCTTTTAAAGGAGCGTTAATGTGCCGGGGACAGCAGCTAACCAAAATAAAAGACGTCTTTTTTTTTATTAAAAAATATAAAGTAGCATTAAAACATGTTGTTAGAGTGAAGGAAGTATGAGACAAATGTTTTGTTAAATGTTTTTCACTATTTGGTTAAGCAAAGTGAGTTCACACGCTTTATAATTATCCTAATTAGGAGGCAAACAGGGTGATTATGCTAACACAGATAGCTTCTTCCTCTCTCTGTGTCTTACACACACACACGCGCGCGCACGCACAGGTGTGTTGTATCGTCATCTCTGGCCTCTCTCCACAGCCAGCTCTCACTCTGAGTCTCCAACAAAGATTTTTCACAAAGAAATTAAACCCTTAAAAAAAAAGCCTGCAGGGCTTCAGTGAAACACCGCGATGTTTGGTTTATTTTCAGTCCTATAGACTTCACCCTATAGAGCCAACAGAGGGGAACTATTGAGTTACACAGCACGTACCATTATAGCGTGGGGAGATCTGCCAACCCTCTCAATGCCCCATTTTCCTTTAAAAGTTCAGCTTCCAAAAAAGTGAGAGAGGGAGTGCGGGCTGAGGGAGGAAGACTTGGTCTCTTCGCTGTTGCCGGAAGCAAAAAAAGGACCTTTAAACAAGTCGGCCTTAGGCCCAGATTGAAAAAAAACACGCGCTTTCAAAAGTGGGTCCACTCTGCAAGAGATAGGAGGAAAGCAGGACAGCAGCTCCGAGCCCACCGTCTACCGCTGTGTGGCCTCAGATGCGCCCATGTCCAGCAGCAAGAAGTCAGGGAGACGTCTGCGTCAGAGTCCCGAGGTGCGTCCGTCAGCGGCAGAACTTGGAGACGCCAAAAGCTCCCAAAATAATATCAATAGCACGATAGAATTAAAGGACGGCAGAGGTGATGCAAAGTAAGTTTTCTTTCTATTATTTTCCGCGTGCAGCTTCGCAGTCGGGCAGCTTCTGTCTCCAAAACGTGTCCAAAAGCGGCTGTCTCCTGCGCGGCGCGTCCGATCTGTTTTACCCTCGTATCTCTCTCTCTCTCTCCTCTCTCTTGTTCCAAACACACACAAACACACGGCCGCACACACACGCGGTGTGTTACACACACAAAACGGGGGGACACCCCTGGTCCCTCGCTGCCGCCTCCTCCTCAAAGCTGACGAGATGAAAGAGCAGCTTGCGGTTTCGCTTCTTCTTCAGATCGCAGCAGCAGAATGCCTGCACAGCGGCACGTAAAGTCGGTCCGCGGGCTGCAGCGGGGCTCTGTGCGTAAAATGGAAGCTTCTCCGCGCGCTCCGGCTGCGACGACAGACAGCCTGCACTTCCCTCCCCAAAAATATCAGCCACTAAATATCTCACCTCACCGGCGTGCGACCTGTTTACACACACACACACACACACACACACACACACACACACACACACACACATGAAATATACTAGACAGGGAATTAGGGCAGTTGTTTACGGCGCTTCAGCCGGCAGCGTCGCACTGCTGAATGATTAGGTGAATTATTAATAAAGTGAGCGGTGTGCAGGCTGTCGCGGAGAGAGCGCAGCGGCCAGGGGAGCAGCTGGGGCTTTAGGAGAATTAGGAGGACCAGGGGCTAAATCACGGACGGCGGGGATTATAGGGCTGCACTGGCTCCTACCTACAGGTTTCAGAGTGGCACTGCAGCGGGCACGGCCGGGCACGACCCGAGCTGCTCTCAGGTCCGTTTAAGTAGTTCTTAATGCTGCAATCTGGGGCAGAGATCAAGCAACAAACAAGGTCAATGGGTTCATTTAAGGAAGTCACCCAAAGCGCAAGACCTCTCTGATTTCATGCGTAAAAATATAGACAAACCTATCTCAGGTGTCAGTCACTGCGTCCACAGACAGTCAGAGGATAAGAGGAAGGTCAGAGGGCTACCTGAAGGGAGATTTATTCTATTCTGGGTTTATAGTGCATCCTGTTAGTATTGTTACCCATAATCTAAATTTCAATGTTGGAATTTAGCAAGCTTTACTTTTAAACTCCTCACTAACAGATTTATTGTCACAGAGTCTCTCAGCAGAGTGACGCAGTGAAGCAACAGGATTAAACGTGACTGAGATATGACAGAGCACAGACATGTTGTAAGCTATAAGAGATCTGACTTCGGGGAAATGACTGTAGAAGAAGAAAATGTGCTGCTTTCATGTTGAGTGCTTTTGCTGTGTGGACTGGAGGCCTCCAGCAGCAGCAGCAGCAGCGGGAGCAACAGGGCCGCACGTGGACATTATGACATAAAGGTTATTTAAGGCCAAAGGGAAGTTTGAAAATATAAAAGTGGGTTATTTATTTGAATTTTAAATGTCTTTGAATGAGGAGCGTCAACTTGTATCATTTTGATATTAATGGGTTTGGTCAGCAGGACTTGTAGGGACATCAAGGGGAATGGCACAAAGAAAATAGTCCCTCAAATAACTCCGCTGGACAAAAAAATCTGTCACCAAACCAAAGATCGTAAAACACTTCAATACTTTAGAAACCTTATTCATGTGGGGAAACAAAACTCTTGTTCGCGCAGCTTTTGGCATCAAACCTGCAGGTTTTTATCAACATTTAAACCAGCCTCTTTGTAAGTGTCAGACTTTGCTTCTAAAAAATATATACACGTTTAAACTAAAGACAACACAATAAACCAATTCAGTCTTACTACACACATGGACGTTGGGAGTATTGATCCGTGTTGCATCAGCTCTGAGTTTGTGTGTCTGCGTGCAAAACGTCTCTTTCAGTTTGAGTGCGTGTGTCGTTATCCGTCCCTTTTTCCTAAATCAGACGTCTAATGACATTCCTCCAACATGACGGCGTATCAATAATTTAATGTTGACCTCCCCACACATTTGGCCTTATCAATAATTCATCCGCTCTTCAATTTGTGATTCAAGTTTTTTGTTTCAGCCTGATTTGGATGGTTAAACTGAACTTGTGCGTGTGAGGCAAAGGGGACATTTGGCGTTTTTACTTTGAGAAGATTTTGATGCTAAAGAGGCTCCGGTGGCTCCTTTAACAGCAGGGAAATAATATGTGTTGTTTTTAACTTTAAATGTTGTTTAACATAAAAGGTCAACACAGAGACTTCAATCAGTTGGTTTTGTTTATTAGTTTAAAGCATAAAGACAAGATTCTGGATTTTGCAGCTCCCCATCAACAGTTAGAGGCAAATCTAGGCACCAAAGTGACCGTTTAATGTTATATATTTTAATTATTTAAAAATAAAATTTCATTAGTTTGAAACAAAATTGAGTATATAAATGTGCATTATCTGAAACTAGAGTATTTGTGACAGATATTACTAGGAAAAAGAAAAAACTTTTGGCATTTTATTTTGAAAAGATTTTCAAAAAATGATATTCGAGGTGCGACATGAAACGTTGCTGAAGTAACAAGTTGACAGTTTTGGTAAGTTATAAAGTCACCTATAAAAATGATACATAATAAAATTGTTACTAACGAGAAGATGAAAATAATTAATAGCAAAATGTTAGCAAAAAATAAAAGCATCAAGGTAAAAAATATATATAAGAATTAAACATCAACCACAGCAACAATACTAAAAATCACAATAATAAGAACAATAAGAACACTAATAATGTTATAAAATACAGCTATGTTATAATTCTCAATGGTCTGATAATATATTGATTAAATGCCATCAGCCATAATTAGTCGTATAATTCCCACAGTTTATACCGTGACCTTCCTAATATAGTTTTTCCCCTTCACTTTGTTTGAATATTAAATCCTCTCGACTTCTGTTTTTTTTGTGTTTTTTTTTTTACAGATGCTGCTGGATGGCGAGCTCGCACGTGCCCATCGGCCTGTTTGGAGAATGACCAGTTGATTGGAAACACACCAAAATGTGCCTCTAAACCCCGAATAATCCCACGACACGATTCTTTCTTAACCCTTAATTAACCGACAAACAACAGTTTTTACAGTCAGACCGCACAGTGAGCTCAGCACGAGCGCCCACAGACCGGAAGTCACAGCAGGCCGGGCTGATTTTCTTCAAGTTTCAGGCAACAAAAACTACATCCGAAAAAAACAACAAATAACACCGAGGAAACGTGTCTGTGGAACGAAAGAAGGAGCAGCAATGGAAAAGCACTTTTTTTATTCACGCAGGTGTTTATTTGATTGACAGGTGACCACTTATCAAACGTGCAATGTAACATGTTTTCGGCAACAGTCGTAGACGTAATTCTAAAATCGAAAAAGTGCAAAAAAAAAAGACGTTTCCTCTCATGAGAGCATTTACCTGCAAGACACAGCTGTGGGGGAAACTGAGCTGGAAAAAAGAAAGACAAACAAACTGTCCTTTCATTTTAAATGTTTAAAGTAATCGCGTTGCTAATAATAATAAAGAATTTCGAAGAATAATGTTATAAGTAAAACAGAATTACAACCGAACACGAGGATGGACATTAAAATATTGCATACAGTATAAAAGCGCGGTGGTACTATTAATTATTAAAGTGTGGAATAAAAATTACAAAATAAAAGTCTGATAAAAAAACAAAAACAATACGCCGTTTCTTTTAGATTTGCTCATTAAAAATCCGCACACTGAATCATTAATGTTTCAGAGGAAACACTTTACATTTGTCTATTAATGTGGCTTGAATAATAATTAAAGTCCCGTGCCCTGCTGATGCTGTTGCACCATATGCTTACAACAAGTGACCTAGATTTAATAAAGCAACAATTCTCACGTTTTTCTGAAAATAGTGTTGATGAAAATTAATCAAATATAACTGGTTCCCTTTTAAACTATTTTCTTTATAACATCCAAACCATCACAGCCATCAGACTGTTGAATGTTGTGGAGAAAGGGGCATAATCATAATAAAATAACTGCAATAATTAGGTCATAAATCGTTGATTTATATTCTAAAAACCAAATAAAAAATGAGAAACCCACAGAAAGTAAACGAGTTTTCCCTTTTTAATGTTTCTTGGCAGGAAAAATAAATCTAAGAATATAAATTCAACGATATGTTCCAAAAAAGTGGAGGAAATTTGTTGGCCCTGATCATTTGAGGGAACATTCAAGCATCAATTAGGCCGAGCTTTGGGTTAATGAAAGCCCTGAGCGCTGCGTCTCACCACAGCTTCTTAAACCAGCCATTACTGCAGACCACAGTGACTCTGATAGCACACTGCTTCAAGACCGGGCATTATGTGGGCAACAAGTTCCCCTGAACCTCAGAGAGAGAGAAGAGAGAGCGGCACACTGAGGGATCAGACCGGGCAGAGTTCAGACAGCATGCAGGACGTCTCGAAAGTCATGTCTATAAACGAAAAAAAGGAATCAGAGGAGCTTAGATACTGAGCTGTAGAAAGGATTTGTTTTTATAAAAGAGACCATGCGATAAATTGCTGGTCAAATTACGGCACTGAGGTCATTTTTGTGGCATCAACTGGTGTAGAAGTTTAGAGGGACAGACGAAAGAAAGACGAGGACAGAAACTGTCAGATTGGGAGTCCGATGCGAGCCACAACAGGTACATATTTTAATGAAGAAATGATGAAATATTGACGTGTATTATTAGGATAACTTCATAAGGTAAACTCTCAGATTATTTTAAAGATATTACAGAAAGAATATGGCTCATGAGGAACTCAAAACTCAGACAAACATGTTTTAGAAGCACAACATAAAGGTGAAA
This sequence comes from Semicossyphus pulcher, assembly GCF_022749685.1. Lineage (NCBI taxonomy): Eukaryota > Metazoa > Chordata > Actinopteri > Labriformes > Labridae > Semicossyphus > Semicossyphus pulcher. The sequence goes on from NW_027211681.1 coordinate 11,200,832, forward strand.
TGTTCTCCAAACTCCTGTGTTTCAAGTTAGATCATCTATTGTTACAATGATGGTGGTGACTTTAAACTCAGGATATACGACTCGGGGTAAATCGAGGTCAAAATAAGAGAAATTAAAATGGATCTCTTCAGAACAAACCTGCATGAAACGGAAGGATTTCAATTATTCCTTGCAGAAAAATTGCAGAAAGAAAAAGTCAGCTAAATCTCGCCGCTTCGTTGCAAAACGTTGACAATTTATCTACACATTTGCAAAACTACGAGGGCTTAAGAAGATCACTAAAATAAAAACATAAAGACAAGCCAATACAGCCCAGAAGAAGATATTTTCCAACAATAAACCACCTTTTAAGGCTCCCAGCAGAGTGCAAAATAATGCAGCACAGCTACAAAGTACAACGCTCAATACAAATACAAATAAAGGCCTCAGCCCTGCATTAACTCTTCCTATTAAAAGCCTTCACTGTGACTCCTGCTCTACTTTCTCCCAGCCTGCTCTCACTCAGGTCAGGGGAAACTTAAACACTCAGCTGAACCTTACACAAAATATACTCAGCTCAGGCTCATATATCAAACACAAGCAGAACTATTTTTTCCCTCTATCGGCTGCCCGAAACCGGCCTGGAGAATTCTGCGTCTCTGTGCGAGAAAAAGTGCAATAAGCGGCGGAAAGGGAAGGAAAAAACAAGGCTCTTTTTGTGTGCGGCGGCGGCCGAGGTTTTTATCCCTGCACGGCCGAGTGTTGTGTAGCATTACAAATCTCAGCTCGGCCTGGACGGACACAGGAGGGCTCTGCTGGCCCTGCTCACACTGTCTGCATCCTTTACGCTCTGCCATGCAAATAAACCCAAATGAGAGAGCAGCTGAGGGAGCGAGGGATAGAGATGGAGGGGGAAAAAGATGGAAGGAAGGAAAGGGAAACTAAGGAAGGATGAAGGCAGTAAAAAGGAAATGAAGAAATGTATGTGGAGGGAAGGAAAGAGCTGGTTTGAAGTAGTTGCATGGGGACAAAAAAGGGAGAAAGTCTGTGTGTGTTTGTGTGAGAAAGAAAGAAAGAAGCGGCGGTTGGAGGGGAGAGGAATGCCCGGCCCTGGCACAGCAGAATGGGATGGAGGGTGGAGTATGTTCACACTGCTGCTGCCAGCCGAGCACATTCCCTCTGCAGAGTCATGGAGACTTTTTAACCTACACATCCTGAAGCTGCAGCGCTTTCCTTCAGGAGAGGTTTCCCACAGTCGCGTACAATAATATAGGTCTGATGGGGTTTTTATCAAATGAAACGTGGTTGAATAAGGGCCTGGAAAACGATTACAAGTGATGCTGAAAAAGTCTGCAGAGGCTTAAAACATGAACATTTGGCTTGTTTGTCGTTCAGAAGCTGGAGGTAGACACAGAAGTTTGTAAAAAAGAGTTAGGGGGTGTTTGACAGGCATCAGGCGAGAGAGCGGAGCAGTTCTGGTACGTGTCCTTGTCCACTAGGCCACAGGGACGTCCTGGACACTGTATTTTTATATTCCAGTTGTAACATCCTTTATCCCCACACACACTACGCTTAACACTAACACACGTCTCGATGAGGAAACTGAATTTGAAAAAGAAACAGTATGCTGCCAACAACATCTGGCAAACGGGACTACAGATGAAAACTAGGCTTTCAACTTACATTTTGTTTGAATGTTGATTAATGTGCATTGTTCCTTTTCTTTAAATAAACTATAATTAATTATGTTACACTCTAAAAAGTGATGGCAATCTACTCATTTTCTTTCTTTCACTCAGGCTCGAGTTTAAAGCGACGGAAATTAAAAGAAAAAGTTAAAGGTGTGACGTTAATACGCTGATTATAAAGTTATTTATGCAAGAAAAAATACGTTACAACACGGACAAAAATATTCACAAAGACAATCTGATAAATATTAAATATTATAATGTAGTAAAAAAGTTTAAATACAGCACACATAATGGAAGTGGTCAATGCACGGCTGGTTTATGTGATAGAGTGCATTTTGTCAGTCTGTGCGCAAGAGAAAGAGATTATCTCTACCACCGCAGCCGTCCGCACGTCAAATACTTTCTGGACTTAAACCAAACTTCCTTTAATTTATTGAACAAAGAGGCGATCAGAAACGCGCTCCTGACTGAGGTAAAGGACGTGTGTGGAGTTATTGATAATATCGTCTGCTCTTTGAGGGCTGCTTCAGCGTCACACAGAGCGAGCGATCTCTGAAAAATAATGTCAGAAAAACAGGTTTAACATTTTAGTTTAACAGCAGCAATAATTCATTTTCACACATCCCTCGTGTGTCCGAGATATTAAGTTGGGAAGTAGCTTGTCAAGTTTTATGCTTACAGTATTTTCTACATTATACTTTTGCTCCACTCATTTCAGAGGGATTTATTGATAAGGTGAAACTTTGTTGATCCCCAGAGGAGAAAGTCGGGAAATTCATTGTACTGTTACTCATCTATAATAAATTGACTGCTTTGGTCTATAATGTTAGAGGGGAGATTTTTATATGAAAATATGATCACTCAATGAACTAGAATATATTGTTGTAGATTCAGTTTAAAGTAACTGAAATGAGCTCCAGCTTCGCCCTCTGCATCAGCATGTTAACGCGACATTAATAATTAAATCAAATGCAGGTCTTCTATCTGCATATTTGTATACTTTAAGTCACTTTTTATGATACTTCTGCACTTCTACTCTTATTGTAAGACTTTTACTACCAATGAACTGTTCCTAAATTGTAATATTCATGTAAAAGAAGTGTACATTTCTCCGGTTTTAAAGCTTTTAACTGTGAGAGAGCCGCGACAAAGATTGTGAGCCCGAGTCAAACATCAGGAGAGAGCAGCGCGAGCCGTTTGTCTTTCTGAAGAGAGGCAGCGACTTTCCAAGAAATTTGCAAAAGTAATGTGTGCACAAGTGTCTTTGTTTATCAACGGCTGACATTAGGCTCAGCCTTGATAACACACGCGCACACACGCACACACACAAAGCCCACACAGTTAAACTGATAAAGCACAAGTTCAGTTTTTGAATCAGACATTTTGTATGAGCAAGAATTAGGATTACCATGAAGACAAGTTATATTATTATTAGTATTAAATTACTTTTATTAAAGCTAAAACTTTCAGCTGATAAATCTATAAGATGTTCAAGAACATTTAATGTGCATCATTAATTTTTTATTGTCATTTTTACGAGCACAATTGCCCCCAAAAATTGCCGTTTTCACCCATTCCTATATCAGGATATGAAATAATGTATCATTTTTAATATAAATGTACTTATAACATATATGCTGGTAATTTCAATAATGAATTTGAGTTGATTTCCTTTGATGCTCAGGTGTTTGACGGGCCGGTCACATCTTATGTCCATTTCTGAGACTAAAGAAATAATTTACAACATATAAAGATCATAGTTATATTAACTTGTGGTGAAGCAAATACTGTTTTTATGACTAATATTATTTTAAATATTATTAAAAAAGGAACAAAATATGAATCCTCAAACGTCCTCTAAAGGCCACAGTGACACTCTGCGGCCTGTATTTGTGTCTCAACTGTGCGTGTGCGTCCAGCTCCCTCTGACATCACTCCTCTTTGTGTCATAAACAGTTAGCAAACGTGACCTGACGTGAGCTCGTCTAAACTGCGGCGCACACACGCTGTCATTGTGTCTCCGCGTCTCCGCCCGTCCGTCCTGCGAGCGCGGGGGGCGTCCTCAGCACCGGGCGGATTTGTTGTGGGCCGGGCAGGTCAGCGCCGTATAAAAGTTAGTTAGTTTTAATGTTTGTGAGAAGAGGAGGAGGTGGAGGAGGAGGGCGGTTGAATGGATGCTGTGCGTGTGTGCGTGTGTGTGTGTGTGTGTGTGCTCCCCCAGGAGAAAAGAGGACTCCTAATCTGTTTTCCTGGCTCTTCTTTAAAGGGAGAGCAAGACACACTAGAGGCTCCCTCTGATCTGCTGCCCCATCCATCCCTCACTTTCTCCCTCTCTCTCCTCCATCCCTCCTTTCCTCGCCTCCATCATCTGTCTCTCGCTCCCTCTGCTTTTAGCCCCTCGTTTTCTCGGCCCCCCGTCCCTATGCTCTCTCATCTGTCGTGTTGGCCCGCTCTGGTCTTTGTATGGCGACAGCTCCCGTCTCCAGATACTGCCTAAGAGCTCTGATTCCACTTAATCACTCCGTTTTTTATTAGTTTTCCCTCGCAGGGTATTTTGTGTTCTGAATTGCGTTTATCTATTATGCTGTTTCAGATTTATTGCTTTAGGAGGCAGACTGTGTGGCACGCTACCCACCAATACGGTACACGATGCTGTGATCTCTCTACGTCTGCCCCTCTTTATGCCTGTCTGCTTTCATCCCTTCAAAATTAAATGAACAAATACACAAGCAGGGTGCCGTGCCACACTCGCTCACAACTCCTCGCGTACTTTTCCTATACTTTTTTATTAGTTTTCTTTTATTGGGCGTCTCGAGCGCTCCTCTTCGGTTATTTAGCGCGAAGTGGAGACCTCAGGGGAAGAGTATATGGCACCGCTTTCTCGGGATGGGACTCCTCTCTTGGATCCATCTGTCCTGGCATCTTTTGCGCCTCATTGCTTTACTTTTCCAATTTGAAGAATAAAAAATTAAAGTCACAGGTATGGCTTTCTCTGTGAGCACAGATGTCAGTCTTTGAACAGTTTTTTAGTAATTAGCAGGATATTTACAGTGGCTTAGTAGTGACTGTGGCACCTTTAAATCACACTGTGCTCTAAAAAGCAAAATTAAACTGTTTATTCTTCATTAATTTTGCGCTTTTGAGGATTTTTAGCAAACAAACAGTGATGCATGAGGTCATTTTTCTGCTGCGCTGCAGTCTGAACCGCTTATTTCTACTCAGAAAGGAAACATGGCATGCATACTCAAAATATTTTGCCCCAAAATGGCGGCATTATCATCCCGGCCCTCCATTTTGTTCTGTCACTGGAATCGAGTCTGGATCGTGCACCTGACTTGTTGGACCAGTGTTTGCATTTGAAAATACCCCCTCTCTATGCCCCGCTGTTACTATGCATCCCTCTAATGGTTACTGGTCACCTCGAGTGTCGCTAACCCGCTGCACCAATAGGAAACGGGCCTTCGGACTGACGTTCCCGCCTTCTCCGCTCTCCTTTCCAGGGGCTTCCTGTGACCGGGGGGGAACATGGGCGCTGGCCATCACCTCGACCGAATCCAGAACCAAATGAGAGACACTAAGAGAGGAAGACAAAAACAGATACAATGTGAGCGAGGAAGCCTCAGAAATATTCTTATACATCAAGAAAAAGAAGAAAAATGATGAAGACAACGAAAGCTCCGTTTTTAGATAAAAAAAAGAAATAAAGAAAAATTAATATTCATGACCCCGTCCCTCCCATCCAAATTCAGCACCCTCCCAAATCCTCCCTCCTCCTCCTCCTCACTTCCTCTCCCCTCCATTGGGTGGCAACACTTGGTAGGGCACATGGTGAGACAGCTGTTGCAGGGCAACATGGGCATCTGTGGTGCTACACAGAGGAGAGGGGATAGCATGAGGGTGGGGGGGGGGGAGTGTATGGGGTGGGGGTGTTTGTAGGGGGTGCAGACGACATCAAGAGAAGGAGAAAGTCTCCTCTTCTCTCTGCTCTGTGTTCATACGAGAGTGTCCTAAAGTTTCACTCTTTACTGTTGGATCCACGTGGAAAGGTGGAGAGGTATTTCAGGGACGGACAAGAGAGAAAAAGAGAGTCTGAAGTGGGGAAAAAGAAGACATCTCCTCCTTTCCTTCTTCTCCTTCTTCTTCTTCTCATTCTTCTTCTATGCCAAGCTGTGGATGAAAAGTAGCACCTGTCCTCCAAGCTACCGCAGAAACAACATTAGCATAAGAACACTCGGATGGGCCGCTCCAAGACTGGAGTTGGTGCCTTCAACGCCCAAATCCTCTCTCACACACACACACACACACACACACACACACACACACACACACACACACACACACACACACACACCCTTCTTCTCCATGTCTACATTTCATTCTGTTTCTCTCACACAGACTACACCCCCTCCACCCTCCTCCGCCTCACGCTGCACCTTCCTCTTCAGAGGGAATGGGCGTTTTCCCAGGGTTATTATCAGATGCCAGGTGCCCCCCCCTTCCCTTCATATAAACACACACATACACCTCACCCCCCACCCATCATTTTCCCCCTATTCCCCCCCACCTCCCCCTCCTCTCCCCCAGCACCTACCACACACCCTTGCCATTTCTCTCTCCCCCAAAGCGCCAGCGCAGCCCCACCTCATGGTGCCAAAGTGGGCAGCCTCTGCTTTGGCGTAGCCTGGGCCTTCTGGTGCCCTAGATAGCTGCGTGTACGTTTGTGTGTGTGTGTGTGTGTGTGTGTGTGTGTGTGTGTTAGTTGTGAGCACTGGCCCAGCTCTGTGCGGACACAGCCAGCCCTTTAAACTGTGTCAAGGCTCCAGATGCTGGGAGAGACTGGGATTAACACAGGCGTTTGTATGCAGACACACACGCACAAACAGATGCACACAAAATATTCTCTCAGCCGATGTATTGCATCATACTGCGAGTGCTTTGTGTTACGTGTTTTCACCAAAGCCTGAGCGAGCGGGAACACGGGAAAAAGAAAACGGAAAAAGACGCCGAAAAGGCCCAGAACCTGCTTCATAACGGAATCACTTTAAGGGCGGCGACAGAACGTACGGAACCTCCTTTATGACGTTAATAAAATGCAGATCACACACAGAAACGTGTGCGGCAGGATAAAAAGGTATCAGACATCCGATGACGAACCAGCGGTCTCTGGCACGACTCTGAGTCGATGCACTGATGCCAACGCTGCACCTCAGAAAGTGGATTTGGATTAGTCAGAGAGAGAGGAGGACCTCAGAGACCTGACATACACACACACCCCAGTGTCCGTACACTAGCCCTTTAGCAGCATGCCACTAGCCTCGGGGCACAAACACACACACACACACAAATATGCAAAGACACACACGAATACCAACCAAGTGTCCACCTACTGTTTCTTTAGTTTTGTGCCACTGCCCTTAGGGTATCCAGATTCACACACACACACACACAGTCACAAACACACACCATGTGCACATTCCACTGCTGATTGTGACATCATCACAACTGAACTCACTGAAAGCACCAGAGTGATGTGAACGATAGCAAATTACCAAGACAGTCCCCCCGCAAACTAGCAAAGGCTACAGACTGCTAATTACAAGAATGAAGCATGTGTGTGAGAAAGAGCGAGTGAGGGAATGTTTTCTTCTTCAGCGTCTCTCTCTCTCTCTCTCTCTCTCAATCTCTCTCTCGCTCGCTCGCTCTGTCTGTGTGTCTTGCTGCGCAGTAGTTATGGTGCCAGTTATGGAGTGTTTGCCATAGCAGGGAGCTGCCTTGGCACGGTGCCCTAATTTAGAGGAATTAAAAAGCACTAGACAGGCCCCTTTGTGGCACCGTGCGCCCGCTTTAATCTCCCCACGCCTCAGCGGGCACCCACAGCACCAGGAGTGGGCACGGTGCCCACATGACCCCAGGCAATATGGAAATCGCCACCAAAAAATCCTAACTAAGCGCCGAGCCCTGCCCCTGGTGCACAGTGTACACAGTACACACGGACATGCGCAGAGCGAGGCCGTCGCGCACACACGCACGCCGGTACCTTGCACACTGTACTCCCTCACACACACGTACTTACACATATGATTAAAAACATGAAAAAGTAATTGCAGGCGGCTCACATGTGTACATAATTACAACACTGTAACACACACATGTAGTAGTTTCAGGGCACAGGGGCATGAAATGAAATACTCCTGCTGTTGTCCCTGCTGGCACACACGCCGGTATATGTACATACACACACGCACGCACACACACACACATTCAGTTTTCCACTCGTCCGAAGTTGGTGTGTGTTCTATTTGAAGTGTAGGTGAGTGTAATGCTTGTCATGAGGTCATCCATCAGGGCTAATGAAACTGGCAGACCCCGACACTGTCTCACTGGGCAGCACCGCTGGCGCCGCAAGCTAACTCAAGGAGAAATGGACTGATTTAATTACACAGCCAGGGCGCGCACACACACACACACACACACACACACGTACACACGTCTTTGCACACATGCAAGCGAATATACATACATGAACACAGGCATGCACACTCACGCACTTTGCACACAGGTACATAATCATGGGTGAAAATGCAATCACACACACACGTTAAAAAGCCAAATGTTAGAAGGCACACGCACACACACACACACACACACACACACACACACTACTCTATCCGATTCTGCCCATTAGCCACTTCTTGCCAACACCATGTTTTGCCAGCTAGCAGACCGGTGCAACCTTTAGAAGTAGCCTGAGCTCCACATGGATGTTACCCTTTTGTGATAAACAGAACTCAGTGACCCGTCCTGGTTTCAGGGTAATAATATGTTTAGTTGTAATTTTCATCTATGTAGAACAAATCATTGAAGGCACCATTAGCGAGCTAGCTGCGCCTGCTCGCTGCAGGTTCACAATGTTCCCTTCCCTAAAACAAAGACCCACTTTGGCCCTGGAACAGGACGCACTCCCATCCCTCTCTCTCTTTCCATCGCCCTCTCTCTCTTTCTCCCTCTCTCTCTCTGTCCGTTTGTCTCCCCACTGGTTTCACTTAATAAGCTTCAAAGGTTTCTGGGCAACGTGACTTCCAAAAAAAAAAAAAAAAAAAGTTACCATGGCATTTTTTTGGCACTCAGCATCTTCCCTCTTGCTGAGGATATGGGGTTGCCATGACATCCGTGGGCACCTTATAAAGCATACAATTGTGTACGTTTGTGTGTGTGCGTGCATGCATGTGTGTGTGCGCCTGACGGACAACTTGTGCCAACCTCGGCTAAATGCTTAGACACTGGTAGGAAACCCGGGACGGCGGCGAGGCCAGCGAGTTCATCTGTGCCCGCCAACTCATGCTGCTTACAATCTATATATCCCCAAACACACACACACACACACACACACTCTCTCTCTCTCCTTTTCTTTTATTTTCCTTTCTTTTTATCTTACTGTTTCAATGCATTTCGTGAGCGTGAAATAAAAACATATCATAGCATGTTTTTTGGCCGTTACATGTTATTGATTAATAAACTCAACAACAAAAGAACTGGCTCGGAGCGAACGCACACATGCATCTCTGCGAGTGCATTCTGTGTTTGTTTTGCTTAAACTTACCCCAGAGAGACTCAAATCCAAGTGCTAACTTTAAAGTTGGCTCTGGATTTCCACTGATGGTTAATGTTTTCATACTGGCATCTTTCTTTGTCCCTGCTAATGTTTGTGTGTGTAACTTTGTCTGCGTGTGTGCACTTATTCTGCGCGCTCCCAGCCAAAATAATTAGCAGTGAGCGCAGAAGTAACCTGCAGTTAACTCAACGGATCATGATGGATGTAAAGGTCAGGGCCTCAGTGCACGTGCTAATAATTAGCCTTGAGTGAAGGGGTGTTCAAGTGATATAGGACAACAACAAATCCTGTTCGTTTCGCGATGGTTCCATGATCTCAAAGTTGTGTTTTAACCAAAGTGAAGCTACTATTTCGTCTCCTTTTAGCATTCAGTGCACATTTCAGGCACTCGAGCCTCAACTAATGTGAAACGCCTTCAGCAGCTGCAGCAGGTCTCCAATTTGAGCCAAATCTTTCCACACGATTTCAATGATCTTCATCCGAAATTTCAGCACATTAAACAGCATCCCCTTTAATTCCTTTGTTTTTTTCACTATTAAAAGTGTCAAAAAAATTGTGCATCATAGTCTAAAAAAATCCCCATAACTTCCCGTTTAAAAAAAACGATTATTGTCATTGAAAGTGAAAAGCTTCACTTGCAGAAGACGGCCTGATGGTGCCCCACACATGCTCCCATCCTTACATCTGTGCACTCTCACGGACAGGGCTTCTAGTGGCCTCTAGTGGTTTGTGTGTGATGTTACTCTGATGTTGCGTTTTAAACTCGGCACAGCTGAGTCTCACATCCAAGCTGCAGACGAATATTTTGCAATATAATACAGACTTATAGTCATAGCGTGCTCTTTCATCAACATACATTCAACCTTTTTTTTTGTAATTAAGAAATGTGCAATGAGAATTAAACTTCACAAACATAAATCAAAATGTTCCCAGATTTTAGATCTCTCTGGAGCCGTTTCACCACCACTTAAAACGTATATATCTATATTTTTTATAGCTATGAGATGCTGCCTTATTTCCTTTGTGCATTGCATTATGGGAGGATATTGTGCAGCACACTTAAAAGGTGTTGCCTTTACACTTACATGCACACAGTCTTTTGAGTGCACTGTATTTTGTCTCTTTTAGATCGTACTGTAAACACGCTACATGTATGTCGTTTTATAATCAGGAAGACGTCTCTGTATGTGCATACCAAACACTCTAGTTTGTTATGTTATTAAAAGCATATGAAACGGCCCATCTTTACGCTATTTTTCCAACAACTTCTTACACATTGAGTTATATTGTTAACAAAACTGCTCCTGCTCTAAGTTTAACTCATTCATCGGACACAAAATGGTCCGCTTCTCAAAACACAGCTCAAGTTTTTCATAATCGCCCACCAGAAAAACGTGGCAGATATTTTACCGCAGAGTGCGTCGTGTCCTTAAATCATCAAAAGCAATAAAAAAACAAACAAGCTTAGTCTTCAATCTCACCTAAATCACATCACAAACAGAGCCTTCCTCTTCGGGGAGAACACTCAAACTGCGTGTTTATACGCCTGCTAATTGTAATGCACCTGGACTTAATAGTGCACACAGAGATTAAATCCTGCGTCACATCGAGCTCAACACTTTTGTTGTTTTTATATGAGCCAGCATGTTTGTGATTTAACAGCTTGAAAAAATAATACATTTGGGTATTAAAGCGCAAAATAAAGTGTTCTGTCAGAGCAAGAATTTATGTTGTACGTACGAGAGGAACAATCCTGTGAACACTGCAGAAGAGACGCGGGGATTTACAGGATCTGTTTTCCTTTAATATTAAGGGAACGCAGCTTCACATAAAAGTATATTTAGTGTAATCTTGTGTTTTCTTGTGTTCGATGTGGATGGAGCTTTTCTGCTCTTTCAGAGCTTCATGTGAGGAATGTGGACCATCTTGGGCTGTGCCAAAGTTTGCAGCAGTCCCCAAAAAGCAAAGAAAATGCTGCTTTCAAGTCAAGAGAAAATATCTCTTGGATGAGAATTATTCCAAACTAAATTGTGGTTAACTTTCCTAAAATGAGAGAAATTCTGTTTTCAGGGTGAGACGGCGCGATTAGGCCGATAAGGGAGACAGAGGGTTGTGACGGCTTTGGGAAATAAGCCTCCGACAGGTTCTGCTATTGCAGTGGATCTGTGCTTTACTAATCTGCGTTCGCCCCAGCAGTGTAAAACTCCCAGCAGAGCTCGGGTCATATAATTTCGCTTTCTCCAAAGTAAGAAAAAATGGAGTTTAATAGTTCTTCTTATTAGCTGGTACAACTGCTGGGAGCCTGCAAAATAAAATAGCTGTTTTTCTGTTGATCTGTTTACGCTCGCCTGAGGAACTTTACAACCGAAAGAGCCAAGACTCCAGAGCGAAATAAAAAAACAAAAACCTTTTTCTCTCTCGCTCACAGCCAAAGTGGACTTATTATGTTACTGATGGCAGAATTCCCAGTGTGGAATTAGGACTTTGAGCTCCGATAACGTTCCTGAATCCCAGCAAGGCGCTGCTTTTACTGGTGCTGGTCACACACTGCTTTCTGCTGTGCCCTGAGCCAAACCAGCCGAGGAATTAGTCATTAATAGGGGGAAGACTTGAGGCTGCTACTGTTTCCCATACTGATGAAGAAAGAGAAGGATTGTACAATGATGTCTGTGATGGTGTGGGAGGTTCACAAACGCTTTGACGCCGTGGTTTTTGAGATTGTGTGAACGGTAGGTGAATGAATTTTTAACCATATCCCTGCTTTATTTTAAACGTATGCTTTTATATATCCGTCCGTGTGCTCACCTGTCTCACATGACAGCAGCTCTCCGCACACCTTCTCCTCACCATTAGCAGCATAGCCTCGGTGCCCCTGTGTAGCCATGATAAAACAATAGAGTGCAAATCTTCCAATCTCCTTAATGTTCACTAATCTAATGAGTGCGGCGGGGATATAAAGCAGATTGCTGAGCATTACGTTTTACCATTAGAGACACAGCCACCAGCTATTTCAGCACTTCTGCGCTGAAAAATATCTGATTTTACCATTATTACTCCAGTCTGATCCTATCGGCCTGCTGCGTCTTGGGTAGATTATGATTTGGCACGAGGAAGAGTGCGGTTACTGCTGAGTGTGGGAGAAAGTGAGTGGGAGTATGTGTGACCATACGTGTGTGTGCGTGTGTGTGTGTGTGTGTGTGTTTGATAGTGAGGGAGGGAGAAAATGGCGTAATAACAAGCCAAGTTAATAAAGGGAAACAATTAGGACATAAAAGATTGACATGACCCACTGATTTGAACGCTCTTGTCTGTCTTAATGAAATCCCTTTGACTATATCAGCTCCACACACACACACACACACACACAGATATAGACATGTGCACACTCATTATAGTGGTCTCATTGCTTCCCTCAGGCGCTCCTGACAGGTGTGGCTCCCACACACAGACACACAGAGATACACAGAGATAAACATTCACAAACACACACACACACACACACACACACACACACACACACACATGCACCAGGCCCTACAGGGCATTTTTTCCTATCCTGGGACCGCACAATGGGCACTTTGTACACCCTCCCAGCTCCCCACCCCAGCCCTTACACCATCAGCCCCCCACCGGCTTCCAGCACATCCCTCTTTAAATGGGAGATTATGCAAATGAGCTCGCAGCACGGCGGCACCCCACATATAAGTGATGTGCATTCAGCGAAATCTAAAGTGTGTGTATGGGAGTCAGCACATGACGGAAGTGGCCTAAAAACACAGACGAGCTCCAGGTGTTTGAACCTTACAGGAATATTTCTTTTAGTCATAACAGGCTGCTTTTGTTGCTTTTTATAATCTGCCGATTTCTTTTTTTTTACAGCAAATATGTTTCACAAATTTATGCTTACGCGGCTATAAATATCGCTTCAGCTTGCAGGCGAGACTCTGGTGGCTGAGAAATTGTCTCTGATCGGCAGCAGCTGCGAGCGGACTGATGGAAGAGCACTAACAATATGGTGCTATGATTAATTCATTGAAATTAACTGGACAAGTTTACAAAACTGCGCCGCCATATGAAAAGCACTGTTAATTCCAGGGGTGGAAGAAGTATTAAGATACTTTTCCAAAGTAAAAGCAGAAATATAACAAAGTTAAGTTAAGTTCTGCTTTCAAATTGTTACCAAAGTGAAGAATAGAAGTATCAAAAGTAAAACAGCCATGTCTGTGTTATCATTATCATTATTATTATTATTATTATTATAATAGATCTTTTTTTTGCCTTTATTCGACAGGATAGCTGAAGAGAGACAGGAAATGTGGCAGAAAGTAGAAAGTGGGGGATGACATGCACCAAATGATCGGCAGACCGGGAGTTGAACCTTCGATCAGTGCATCAAGGATGCTCTACCAACTGAGCTAAACCAGCGCCCCAGGACCATGATTATCGCTTTGTTAATATGATAAGAAGGAAGCATTTTAACTACTTTATAACGTAGTTTAATCTCTAATAATACATGAAATGTTTTGTGTGTGAAAAATGTATTTTAAAGTTTAGGAACTGTAGATGCTTTATAAAGGCGATGCAGTAAATATAAATATTTCAATGTGTGTTGAGGAGTAGTAGGATAAAATAAGCTCTGTACTTTGAACCATTTTGAGGTACTTTTATCCCAGTATTCTTTAGTAAACAACACCACTGATGGCAGAAAGTATTCAGAACATTTACTAAAAATGCTTTCAACATTTTACTTTCGTAAATACATTTCAAGCATCAAAAGTAAGGATACTGCTTAAGCAGAGAAAGGCTGCTGTCTGTATTATTCATCTACATATTATACTACTAACCCATGATGCATCAGTGTGTTAAAAGCATTATACTGTATGTTGCAGCAATGCAGAGCTAATTTATTGTATTCTACTGGAATTATATTTATGGCAGTAAGCATTTTTATAACATTAAACATCTACATCTTTGTAAAAAATTTATTAAAGTAAATGAGCATGAAAGCATGTACTAAAGAAGTGCTCAATTACAGAACTAGATTATAGACACTTACTACTGATTAATTTACATGCTGCTTTGACGGCTCTTTTATTCTGCATGTTGATAAAAGTGCAGCAATAAAACAAAATCAAGATATTGTGGAAATGTGTGGAAAGTATCCCAGTAATCTTGGGTTCTCTAGTAGAGCAAAGTGAATTTAAGATCTCTAGATAATAGTCGGACGAGCAGAAGCCACCTTCACTCCAATTAAAAGAAAACCTCTCTCAGGTAAAGCAGGAGGACGAAGCGGCACAGTTGGAAGTAGAGGAGTAGAGACACTGAGAGAGAGAGAGAGAGAGAGAGAGACGGCTGATACTCACTTCCCAAGGGTGCCGATTAAATGAGTGTGCAGACAGAGACGTACTAGAGCGTGTACACACAAACACACACCGCAGGCTTGTTACATACAGCAGTCAGGTTCGGGGTCAGGCCGGGACACAGGTTACCACAGGGTTAAAGCCTCGTGCACATGAGAAAAACAGCAGAAACAGATTTAAGAGAGAGGTGCATGCCAAGAGTGCCATCTGCTTTAGTTCCCCCCCCCCTTTCCAGTTTCCTCTCCCGTCCCTCCCCGGCTCCATCTTTGTTTCCCTGCACATTCCCCCGTTCTATCTCCCGCTAAAAAACACACATACATATTTTGTCAATAGCTAAATATTACCATTCACTATTTGTTTTCCACACTGCTGGAGCACTGATAGTAAACTACGATGGTATAGATACAAGGACGGGTGTGGGGTGGGGGAGAGGGGGGGTAAGATAAGTCCAAATCTGGCAACCGTCTCAAGTGTAATGACACCTCCATCTCTATGGAAAACCATCCCCTTTTGTCTTCACTTGCATGGGAGCTCTTTCTTTTTACTGTTTTGTTCCCAGAAAACCCATGGAACATTTGCCAACATTTTTAAGAGCTGCGAAAAGCAGGATTTTTTTTTTTCTCTGCTGGTTTTTTAAGTCTTCCACCTCGCAGGTGTTTCTTTTTAAGGCGTGCTCGACAATGCCAAGCTCGTCTTGGCTCGTCTTGAATGCCGCGGGCCTCGAGGGGGGGGTGTGGAGAAAAAAAACAAGGTTGGAGAAATCTTATTGATTAGCAGTTGTCGCTTCCCTTTTCTTTATCTCACTATGGCTCTCGTCTTCTGCGTGGCTCACCCTGTCTCGCACACTTTTAGAAGTTCTGATAGGAGAATGAGAAAGCTTTGTAGGACAGGCCAAGAAAAAATACAGCAAAAGAAATCTCAACTATAACTTAAAACCCTCACAGGAAGTAACCGGACCTGCAGATTTCATTTAAAATATGGTTTAAAAAAAGGCTGTTTTCAGTGCGTTTGTGCAAGTGTTCACGTGTCACAGACTCTCACAGAGTCAAACTTACCCCAGGCCTGCTGAAAGTGGAGCCGATATTAAGCGCTGTCTAATTTCTCTCCGTCCTTAAGGCGACTCCGGCTTCACAGATGCCGTCGAACCTGATTTACGATGCACGCCTGCATGTCATACAGAAAATGAAGAAAGAATAATCAATCTTATCTCATTCTGATGAGCCCATGTTAGTCTGATTAGTATTCTGTGGGTAATTGACACAATTGCAGCCAAAGCTGGGTTCATTAATGGGAAGACAGATTGCTGCTCGTTAGAGCCACCATGTGGTGCAAACACAAACAACAGCCATCTTGTTAAAAAAAAAGTGGAGTTGATAACTGTGTAAGCCGTGTTTAGTCTTAACAAAATGTCATGTAAAAGTAATAAGTAATAATAAAACCATGTTATTGCCCTTGAGAGAGAGAAATGATTCAGGTATTTAAATTAGAGAGGGAGGGGAAAGACTGAATAAACAGGTGGACTGCCAGTTAGGATCAGTGATACGCCGGCTGGATGGAAAGAAACACGGGACAAAAAGGAGGGAGGGGGAGAGCTCAGAGAGAGGGATGAAAAGAGGGAGCCGGGGAAAGAAGTACCATCTGTTTTTTAGGCACAAGGAAGATAAAAATGTGCGTAGCGCTCAGAGGCAGCATGTTGGTGTAGACTCAGGGTGCAAGAGGAGGAAGCTACGAGGGGCAGGGAGAGGTAAGGGAGAGAGGGCAGATAAGAGGGAGGCGGACAGATGGGAGACAGGAAGATGAGAGAGGGAGAAAGAGTGAGAGCGAGTGTGGAGGAGAGGGGAGCAGAGATTGGGGGTCTGGCAGCGGTGGGAGCACACTGGGCACGCTCACATCAGGAGGGGACATGACTCGACATGCCTGCTCAGCCCAGCTGGGTCAACGCTCTGCACTGCCATGTTGTTTTGGCTCCTGCAAACACACACACACACACACACACATACGTGCACTGTGGCACAAACTGACAAACAAACCTCCAGCTCGCTCCTCTCTGTCTCATATCTGGACACACACTCAGTCACAGGCAAACACACACAAGCTCACACCCAAAATGCCAGGGTTTTGGCGAGAGCGGGCCGGGCGGGCGAGGGCCCCGGACTAATGGAAACGCCAAACTCGTTACTCTAACGCTGGGTGACAAGGGCACCTTGGGCTGCAGATGTTCCTGCTGATGACAGATGGAGCCGGGCACTGCCAGGGGACAGTGGGCCAGGCCGGCGCCAGCTCCATGCCACCTGCACCCCTTCCTCTGTACCCCTCCACACAAACTCAAACACGCACACACTCACTCGCTTTCTCACTTGGCCTATCTCTCTTAAACACTGGCGCTCTGCTCCCCCCCTTTTTTTCCTCCCTCCTATGTGTCTGTCCCTCTCCCTCAATCACTCTTCCTCTTCCTCTCTTTCACACGCACTGGCATGCTCCTCTTCCTCCACTGCCCACTGCGAGGATGACTGTTTGCGGACAGATATCTATGACACTGGCAGAATGTGTTGGATGATATTGGTGTTGATCCTATTAACAGACAGAGCAGAGATTAGTGTTTCATGACCATAATTCAAGATGAGGAAATTAACAAACTGTTATGTAGTGAAATGTCCGCTGCAGCATCCTGATGAGCGCCGTAAAAAAAAAAAACGAGTTTGCTGCACGTTCTGTGAGCGCGATCGTAAGACTGAGTGTGATCCATGCAGCCATTTCAGAGCAGGAAGTGGATTCCAGATCAGCTAATGCACGATGGAGACTGCGTAATGATACCATTTATCTTCATGGAAGTGGTGACAGGCTTCTGGAGGTGTTTCGCCGGCCTGGCTCGAAGAGAGCGTCCACCAGGATAATTTGCTCGTTGCCGTTCGTAGCCAGATTACCAAAGTGTGCTCAGCTGTAATTCTGATGATGATGGTGAATTTCACGAGGCTTTCAACTCACCAGAAAAGCTTTTCACTGTGTCACTATGCGAGGCAAAAAGACAAATAATGTAGCCTAAAAGTTTTACAGTTACTTTTACACATATTTATTATTTTATAAGAGCCACAGATGCATTTAGCTTCTACTGCTTTGAGTTAAATGTTATGAAATATAAAGGGGGATTGTGCTTGAGTGCATGGACACGTGGAGAAAACAGAGGGAGGTAAACCCCGCGTTCACATCAAAGTCTTTCCCTCACAGAAAACGTGATGAGATTCTGGAAGAGGGCTCGGTCCGTCACGCCAGCAACAAATCCAGGAACATCGCCTGTCAGTCTGGGAATCCAAGTGTTGAAAGAACACCAAGCAGCAGAGATGCATATGTTTGCCGTTTCATAAATTTTGATAAATCGGACCAGGCTCGATAGCCAAAGTTGTGTCTCCAGCTTGGCCCGGTGCGATCGTTCCCACTGTTGGAATCTGCAGACTGTGATATTGAACTACTCTGTGATTAATGTGAGTTTTGACATTGAAATCTTCTCGATGTGCTGTGAGTGAAAGACGACAATGTGCAGGGTCCTAATCAAAGTTTCATGGGAGCTTGTGAATCTGCCAGCATAAAAACAGCGCTGCATTGTGGCTGCAGCTTCTTGGAGCACTTTTCTGTGCTACAGCCCCCCCCCCTCTACACTTACACCAAGCCTGCATCCCCCCCCCCTTTAGCACCACCTCATCCAAAAACCATGTGCGCCGTGTCATTTCAACTCCCTCCACGCTGAAGAAGGGCCCCTAACAAAACAAAACAATTATCTCTCCCCTCGTTAGGTCCTGGCTCGCATCCCCTCTCCCTATTTAACTCCCTTCTTTCTCCTGCCGGACCCGGCCTGCGCTCTTGCCCCTCTGTAGCCGTCTCTGTGACAATAAGTCGAGCTGAGGGTCTCTGAAGTGCTCCTGAAGTGGAGCGTTTAGCCGATTTTAGGCTTCATGTTTCTTTTAACGGCCTCGGCAGAAGCAGACACACAGGACGGTTGAGGTGCCCATGAGAGAAAGATTAAGAAAAGGGCAGGAGAGCGGAGTACGTGATGATGAGGGCATGTAGTCGAGTACGAGGCGTAGGATGGGTCGAGGTGGGTGCTGATGTGTGCCGGTGAAGAGGAAGAGGGAATGGACGGGCTGGCAGCAGGCGCTTGAGCAGGTTTCACCGTGCCAGCTCTTAATTACTTTAATTGGAGTCATTAGCTAAGTGAGCATGAGAGACATCACCTGCACGGCACGCAGGACCGCACCTGCCACAGCGACATTGCTATCATCATCATCACACTCAAGCGGAGGGTTTACTGACAGCTCCACGCTCGACCACACGGATGCTGCCACACTGAGGCCACAGTCAGTACAAGAGGAAGAAGATGCAAACAGATACTGGAGAAAAAAATTTAATCTGTTGAAACTGAAGGCAAGAGGTCAAAGGGTCAAATGTTTGTCGTCCTCACCTGACAGAGTTAGACAACAGTTAGAAACACTGAAAACAATCAAATTTTCATCTCTCTCTCTCTCTCTCTCTTTCGCCCGAATATCGAGCAACATTGGAAATAAAAGATATTGCTTTTGTGCTTTGACATATTCTAATTCAGGTCCATCAGTACTACATATCAGGCTTTGTCAGGAAAATAATGATAAAGTCCTGGACACATTGCCACAGGCCTTTTTCACAGCGGACATATTAACATCCAACAGGAGGAAAAGCGCAGGTGTTCGTAGTAGCATTAATGATGGCTGCATTCCATTTAGCTGCTTCAATGTCATGGTCCTGGTTGTGTGCATGCTGACTGACCTGTTGTGGTTTTCTCAGATACCTGAATAGCACAGAACCATTGTTACAGTTATTATTAACACCTGTGATTTTCCTCTTGTTGGATGTAGTAGTAGTACGGTCTCTGTTGTTAACAGTTCAACAAACTTTATCAAGACAGACAGACAGTCAGTCATTGCCTGACATTGATATGTGTTAGAAAGTAAGGAACCTAACAACAAGAAAATTTAATTAAACTACTTGTATATAATAATAGTAAGGCAGCAAGGTAAATGATCCTATCTACTTTACTATCACATGAAAAAAATATTATTCAATTGTTTAAGTATAAAAACATGATATTTTACATGAAAGTCCCATTCACACATGTACATTAAATTTGTTATTCAATTAAACACTTTTTTTTTGCACAGAACTAACACTGGATTTTTTTTTCTTTTTCTTAAGATGATTTTTGTCATTTACAGGACAGCTGAAGAGAGACAGGAAATATGGGGAGTAGAGAGTGGGGGGTGACATGCACCAAACAATCCGCAGACTGGTAGTCAAACCTACAATCAGTGCGTTGAGGACTGTAGCCTCTGTACGTGGGACGCCTGCTCCACCCACTGAGCTAAACCAGGTCCCCAGGGGGGCGTCTTTTAATAGCCAGTATGATCAGGTGTAAGGATCGCTGCAGTTCACAGTTTCAGTGTTGAATTGAATTGTTTCAACATGGAGTTGAAAAATAGTTGACCTATGGTGAAGTAGACTATGATGCATAAGACCATAATAAATCTATGGCTTCAACACAACCATTAAGGTTTCATACTACATTAAAAGCTGTGCAAAGTGCACTAAAGCTTAATTGTACACAAAAGCACCTACATCAAATTTCACAAAACACACACGTTATCAAAGTCCATGTAAAATCTGTTGCATTCACCGAGAATAAACCTCTGGTAACTAATTATCCGATGATGACCTCACCTTAACCCGTGTGATGCTGTATGATGTGGACAGCCTGAGGAAGGACAGGAAGTGGATGTACATTTTCAGGACTCAACGTTTGTTGTCTTCATTATAGCTGTGATGTTACTGCCAGAGTCCAGTCTGCAAAAAATCATTGTACACAAAGACAAAGAGTTATGTTCAAATTTACTTAAAAGTGCAGGTACTTTAAAAAGTAGTAGTAGTGAAAAAAGTAGTATCTGATCCTAAAACCACAGCAGGACTTTATCCAATGACAAACTTTGATGTTGTCCGAATCTGCAGGCTACACCTTCCTCTGTCCTCCTCAGCACCCAGCAGACAGCCTGGCAGGCGAGCTGGCAGACAGGCAGGGTGGCAGGAGCCTGGCAGGCTTAGCCCGGGGCACCGTCTCCTGCAGAGCCAACTCTGACCAGCTGGTCCAGGCTAACACCACAGAGTGAGCGTGTACCAGCATATCAGTGGGGAGGTGGATGTTAGCTGCAGTCTAGACCCCCTCACACCTAGAGCCTGACACCTCCAGCAGTAAAGCTGCACCCATGAGATTCAGGTGAGAAGTCTCTGTCTGGTCTATGGACTTAACAGGTCGTCACATTACTGTCCAGAGAGCAGTGCATGATGGACCCCTGTTTGCTCTCACCTGCTGGTGCCAGATCTACGAGCCTGATCCCCTGTCCGGCTTAGTCTGATGCACCATGACGGTCCAGCAGAGCTCCAAGCGCCTGAGGAAAATGTAGTGAACCATCCTCTTTAGTTCTGCTTAGCTAGTTAGTTAGCTTAGCAGAGTTTAGCGTGAGACACAGAAGGACACACAAGAAGTCGAGAATAAAAGGTTTCCAGCATCAAAATGGTCTAACCTGGGAATATTTGTTTTCAAGCCAATTATCAGACAAAGAACCACAGACGCACCTCACTCTGTTAATTAACGTCTAGAAAAACATTTTTCAAAGAAAAACTTCCAAGAGAATGTTCAAAAATAGGCCTGAAACCCTCCATTAATAATTCAGCTTCCCCTTGATACACCTTGATTGACCTGATATGATTTGAGTCGCCAGCCCCCCCACCCCCCATCATGCACACCTCCCAACCGTTTCCACGTCTGACAGTTAAAAGGCCTACACACAGAGAAAGAGCAGGCAGCTCATTGTGCGTTTTAAAGCGCTAACTAGGCCACTTAGCACCCCGTGACGCTGATCTGATCCCCGAGGCGCTGAACTTGGCAGCGGGCCCTCCTCCTTTCGCTCCTTCCTTTCCCCCTCGCCATGGGAACCAGGCCATCCTTAATGACGCAGGAGTGCTCCGCCGGATCCCACAATGCAAAGGGGGCTGACATCTGTCTTGCTAAGTGGTGCACTCTCTTGTGCACCTTGTTTGTTCAATCAACAACCCCCCCCACCACCACCACCACCACCACCCCTCACTCCACCTCTTCCCCCCTCTCTTCCCTCCACTATGCCCGTTTTCTTTTTTATCTCTTTCTTCAGTAAAAAAAAGACAAAAGATTGGCAGAAGAGGGGAGCAGAGTTTGAAAAGAATAGACAGCAAGATAGTGAGATCATGACTCTCTTTTAACCACCATCATCACACACACACACACAACAGCGCCGTGGGCAGATTATTACCGCGAGCAAGTGCGCCATTGTGCAGTGACAGAGATGGATGGCTAAACACAGTGCAGGTTTAGTTATGAATAACTCAGATTCCTTCATTTCACGAACAACAATCTTCAGTGTGAGGAATGAGAGTTAAAGCGGCTTTTGCTCACAGTTAGCGTGCCTGTTTGAGCCTCCAAACCTCTCTTCCTTCTGCATAATCAGAAAAAAAACAAGTGCCTGATTAAAAGTGGCCCCTAATTCCTCATAGTTAAGACCTGGGCAAATATTTGTCCCATCAATCTTGGAAAATATAGCCATCAACCCAAGATGTTAATCACATGCTAATGGAATCCGAGGGGCTCAAAGCAACCCCCGTAGCGCAATGAACGCTTTCACTTTTTCAGAAAGCCCACGTGAATGCAAATGGCCATCTAAACAGTCATTTTGACAGCATGCCAAGGCAACGTAAAGAGCCCCCTTCTTTATGCTCCTCTGGGAACGTATGTAGGGATGTGTGGGATGAGTTCACTTTACCAGACCCAGGTGCCAGGATATAAATGAATAATAGGTTTTATGGGCCCTAACTGAAAAAAAAAAGCACACACACACACACATAATCACACATGCTCACCCGCTCAAGTGCATCTGCAGAGAAGGATGTTCAAATTCCCACAACTACCCTGAAAAGAGATTGGGCATGAGAATAGCTGGTTCCTATACATAATTCAGGGGTCCATGCTGAAACAATTATGTTTGCTTACTGCTAAGTACCCGTGCTCAATAGCTCGTTTGCTCTCTCGTTGGGTGCTTTCAGATGTAAGTGCTATGTGCTAAAAGTCGGTGGAACAAGGCTTTTTAATAAAATATAGGAGCCGACACTTGAACGCTTGAATACGAGAGTGGCTGGAAAAAACAACAAATGCTCTTCATGTTTTTACTCGAGCTTTGCATGCTAACTAAATAGCACTCGTAAATCTAACAGGGTTGGCAGAAAAGTAATTAGCAACGGCAGGCGAAAGGAATTTGGACGAAAAGGACATTTTAATGACAATATTACAGATCACAATATTTCAGTTTAGATGAATCTAAACACATTTTTCCAGTCCAGTGTGGACGGATCCATCTGTTGCAGCGTGGCCAACATATAGGTCACTTTGTCTTCAGTCAGTGGTGGAATATACCACAATATATTACTCTGAATTACACATTCAGACTCGTACACAAAAACAGATACACACACAAATACACATGTAAACACAGATTAGTGTCTTATTATTTTGGCATCAATTAGGTGATATTAAAGTCCGTATCTTTGCAGTGATTAGACAGAGAATAAAAGGCATCAACCCTAAAAACCTGCCCTTCTATTCACTGTAGAAAATCACTGACAAAAAAACAAGCTGTCGTGCATTTTTCTTATAACCGCTGTATCACAGTGACAGGTAACTCTTCTCCTCTCTGCCCGTCTCACACTTGCACTCCTCCACCACCACCAGCCTCCTCTCCCTGACCTCGGCTCCGCAGCGGAGGGGCACGGTCACAGTGTGAGATTTGGACGGGGCGCAGCGGGAGCAGGGGGCCCGGTGGTGGAGCGACCCTGTGCCAGTAGCACCCTGCCCTGCAAACTCCCCCTCGGACGGGATGAACAGGGAGCTGCACTGGCCGAAACACAGCTTGTTGTGCACAGTTACCGTGCTGCATCCTTCTGCTGTCACATGCTGGGAGAGGGAGAGAGAGGGAACGCAACACTTAATACCACTTGTCTGCTTCGTTTCTGTACACTTACTCTCTATTATTATACCAGTTTCTTTAGGTTAAGCTCTCCTCTGAAATTATAACACCCTTCTCTGTTAAAGAACAGTTCTTGAACATCTCTTAATGCCAATGAAACAGCTGCTAACACTGCTATCTTTCACTAGACTGTGGGAAGAATCACTCCTCTTGATGCTTTTGTTCAAGACATGAACTTTGCAGAGGAATGCATTAAAATCTTGGCATAAAACATGATATAAGAATCTTTTCCTCTTACCTGAGTGAAAGGTACAGCCGTGCACGTCTGCTTAGTGTCCTTCAGGTTGACTGGCAGGTGCATCTTTTCTCCTTTATTGATGGCTCTCTGCCACATCTGCAGGCCTTGCCTCTTCTTCAGCTCCATCTCATTTTTAGGGTTCATTTGGTGCAGTGGACTCACCGGGGTCCTGGGGGCCAGGGCCGGACCTGGACGCCCCTGAGACAAGAAAGCAGGGAAGGACATCCTGGAGCTGAGGGAGGGGGCTTTTCTGGGGGTCAGTCCCCGTCTGAAGAAGCCTGACTGGGCCAAGGCACGAGGGTCCAGCTGCACCACCTTCACGACTCCGTGGACGGGCTCATCTGGTCCGCTGCCTGATGATTCAAAATCGGCTTTTGACCCTTTCACAATGTTGTCAAACGCACTGCGAGGGAATGTAAGAGCTACGGCTGCCCAACTGCACAAAAACACGAGGCTGATAGGGAAAGCCATTCTCCGACACAAAAAGGGAAAGTAGAAAAATATGTTTTTTTTAAAAATGCGGTTTAAGTGTTAAATTAAAACTAAATCTTTGTCTGGTGGTTTGGTCCAAGGTTCCAAATGGCAACCTTGCTGTCAGTGCTTTGTCAGTGTGATGGAGGGACTCTTTTATATAGGTAGCTGCCAGTTCTCACCTGTGTTTTAATGCACGGGAGGTGTCGCAATTCCCACACCAGACCAGACATCACACCAAGCTTATAACTCCGGCTCGTGGATGGTCGCCAGACTGAGAGGATTTCAGTGTCAAGGTCATAAAAAGAGCTTCATCCTTGAGGTTCAAAATAGCGTAATGTGAGGCGGATTCTGTTGTTACTGAGCATTTTAGCGATACATTTTAGGAATTAAGATCACTTTGATTATTTTAAGATTTTAAAATCTACAGGTGGGTTAAAAATTGAAGTCCAGAACAACAAAATCTCCATCTGTGTTCAGTAATTAAGATGCTGTGAGTGTGAAAGCCACAGCTTACAACTCACATCCTTTTTATATGCAACTTACGATAATTATATTCCATTAAAGCAACATCTCTTTTCCAACCTGTACACAAGCAAATGATTTTTTTTACCTCACTATCATAAAATGAACATGCACAGGGGGGATTTCAACCCTAACTTGCAGAAGTATTGATCGAAAAGCAGCAAACTGATCAAGGGGAAACTTTCACTGCTGGAGTTAAAAATGTGATCTCATCTACAATAAAAGCCTCACTGAGCAGGTGTTCCTGTTACCTTCAGCCGTAAAGCAGTAATGAGTTTATGTTCTCTGCGCAAACAAGCCGTCTCCTGTCCATCTATTCCCACAGCCTCCCCCTTGTCGCCCCATCATTACACCATTAGACTTCAATGAGCTCCGTCACCCGCGACCTGATCACACAGCGGCTGCTGAAAGGTCGACTGGCTGACAGGGTGATAATATTCAGGGTGTTTGACTTTCTCATAGAGGATACTTTTACTCCTCAACTCTTGTCCATGTCTGTTTCCCGTCCAGCACTTAACATTATGGTCCAGATACATTCAAGAACGGGAAACGTTTATACCTAATCTGAAGGCTGTCTGATCTTCACTGATGTGAAACATTTACACGCAGGTTGGTGGGGACTGTTTCCAAACTTTTTTAGCAGTTGCATTATTAAAAGTG
This sequence comes from Semicossyphus pulcher, assembly GCF_022749685.1. Lineage (NCBI taxonomy): Eukaryota > Metazoa > Chordata > Actinopteri > Labriformes > Labridae > Semicossyphus > Semicossyphus pulcher. Next base: position 11,226,496 of record NW_027211681.1, read on the forward strand.
ATGTAGAACGTGAAAGGAAGTGTACTGTATTCATATGGGGAAATTTCCTTTTATCTGCAGTCTCTATGTTTTCCACAAGAGGGCAGACTTTACAAAGTATTATCTCCCCTGCCTAGCCACCTGCTCTCTCACTTTTTAAACAGCATGTTCTGAAAATGTTTCTCACACACCCAGATAGAGGAAATAATTATTCCTTTTAACACAAGAAGTTATTTAAATGTCTTCTCCCCCTTTCTTTACATTTTAAAGCCTGAGTGACACGTACAGGAAAAAGTACTGACTCTGCGAAAGCTTTTCACAGTGCTAACATATTTCAATGCGGCAGTTGTTGCGGCGATGAATGTTGTTCTTTTAAGAAAGGAGAAACTCACTTTAGCAACATTTAGTCAGTCATGTAAAAAGGGTCAAAAACCACCCTTCTCTGAGGATTGTTGACTTTATTTTGCACAACTGATACAACCAAAGAATAAAGTCAATAAAACCTGATCAAATGAAAACTGCTCAGAGATGAGAGATGTGTCCCAGTCTCAAGTTCGCCCATGATCCTGTAACAAGACTTTCCTGTAACCTCTTCACAAAACGCCTCGTCACCTCACTACGTTGCAACTGTCGTAAAGCAGCCAAACAAATAAAAGACAGCGTACAACATGTACAGCAAAAAAGAGAACAGCAGGGCCATGTCTGTGGTGCTGCAGAGCTGAGCTAATTCTGTGGATATGCTGGATTATAATGTTGGCTTTGCGACCATAAAGATGTTTTCATGCTGGGCAGAGAGGAAACACCTTTCAGATCATGTAAAAATGTTTATTATCATCATGTTTGTAGGAAGCTTTTAACCTGTGATGTTCACAAATATGTTATCTATTATTGGCTTCACTTCTTGTACCCTGTGTTCTACGTTCACTTTTACAAGAGTGCCTACAAACAATCCGACATTACAACTATCTAACCCAGAGAACAATAATGTGACGCACACTTGTCACGTTGCCTTTAACTGTTTTATGATGATGATAGATGATGTTTTCATATTATGACGCCACCGAGAAGAGTCCTCCTCATGTACATATGGCAGAACATGTGACAGGACAACCTGCTGACTACACTAACTATACTACAGTAAACACACACTCAAACTCGCTGACACACACTGTGATCAGTCCTTTATGATGTAAACTGTCTAGTTACATATCCGCAGCAATTAACCTCCACATGTACAGCAAATTAAAACAGCTCCAACCATAAGGCTAAACCATATGGAACACACCTTCCTATCCACCTGTGTAATTTATCAGCTGTTCAATCCTATTATTTGTTAACGGGTGCAACCTTTAAACCTTGCTAACTGCACAAATGATCCGCCACACCAGCAGCTGGCCACGAAAGAGCTATCCAACAACAACACAGGCTGTAGAGGGATTTGATGGATATATATAGTACTGTGCAAACGGTGGTGTGAAAAAACGTTGGCTGTAAACTAAGAATGCTTTCAAAAATATAAATAACAATAGTTTATTTTTATCAATTTACAAAATGATAAGTGAGAAAAATCTAAATCAAATCTATATTTGGTGTTCCTACCCTTTGCTATCAAACCAGCATCAATTCTTAAAGGTACACTTGCACAAAGTCAGGGATTTTGTAGGATTATAGTCAGGTGTATGATCAACCAATTATACCAAACAGGTGCTAATGATCATCAATCAACACAGTCATTAACTGAAACAGAAACAGCTGTGTAGGAGGCTTAAAACTGGGTGAGGAACAGCCAAACTCTGCTACCAAGGTGAGGTTGTGGAGGACAGGTTCATGTCACAGGCCATACACCACGGCAAGACTGAGCACAGCAACAAGACACAAGGTAGTTCTACTGCATCAGCAAGGTCTCTCCCGGACAAAGATTTCAAAGCAGACTGGGGTTTCAAGATGTGCTGTTCAAGCTCTTTTGAAGAAGCACAAAGAAACGGGCAACGTTGAGGATCGTAGACGCAGTGATCAGCCAAGGAAACTTAGTGCAGCAGATGAAAAACACATCAAGCTTATTTCCCTTCGAAATCGGAAGATTGTGCCATCAGGTCAGAACTGGCAGAAACCAGTGGGACCCAGGTACACCCATCTACTGTTCGGAGAAGTCTGGCCAGAAGTGGTCTTCATGGAAGAGTTGCAGCCAAAAAGCCAAACTCCGTCATGGAAACAAGGCCAAGCAACGCAACTATGCATGAAAACATAGGAACTAAGGTGTAGAAAAACAGCAGCAGGTGCTCTGAACTGATGAGTCAAAATTTGAAATTTTTGGCTGTAGCAGAAGGCAGTTTGTTCGCCGAAGGGCTGGAGAGCGGCACAATAATGAATGTCTGCAGGCAACAGTGAAGCATGGTGGAGGTTCCTGGCAAGTTTGGGGCTGCATTTCTGCACATGGAGTTGGAGATTTGGTCAGGATTAATGGTGTCCTCAATGCTGAGAAATACAGGCATTTTCTCCATCATGCAATATCATCAGGGAGGCGTATGATTGGCCCCGAATTTATTCTGCAGCAGGACAACGACCCCAAACATACAGCCAATGTCATTAAGAACTATCTTCAGCGTAAAGAAGAACAAGAAGTCCTGGAAGTGATGGTATGGCCCCCACAGAGCCCTGATCTCGACATCATCAAGTCTGTCTGGGATTACATGAAGAGACAGAAGGATTTGAGGAAGCTGACATCCACAGAAGATCTGTGGTTGGTTCTCCAAGATGTTTGGGACAACCTACCAGTCGAGTTCCTTCAAAAACTGTGTGCAAGTGAACCTAGAAGAATTGATGCTGTTTTGAAGGCAAAGGGTGGTCACACCAAATATTGATTTGATTTAGATTTCTCTTCTGTTCATTCACTGCATTTTGTTAATTGATGAAAATAAACTATTAACACTTCCATTTTTGAAAGCATTCTTAGTTTACAGCATTTTTTCACACCTGCCTAAAACTTTTGCAAAGTACTGCATATGAGCAACAACAAAAAAAAGTGTATTATTGGACTGGTTTAAGTGAGACATTACTGCAATCCCTTTCCTCCCTCTTCCACTCATAAAATGTCAGTAGCTCTTTAAAATGAAAAAGGAAAAAAAAACATTAGCATTAATTGTTATTAGCACTTAAAGAAGGATGGTCCTTAACTCAACTATCTTTTTGGTCTACATTATCTCTGAAAAATATGTCGCAACTTACTCACCACAGTTAATTTTTAAACCCTTTTTAGAAACAAACACACACACACACACACACACACACACATATATATATATATATAGTAGTTGAATGCTGAAAATATATATTTAAAATAACACTAGTTAACTAGTTGAATGCTTAGAATAAATAAATAGCACCAGTTAACCAGTTGAATGCTGAAAATAAATACATAACACTAATTTACCAGTTGAACGCTGAAAATAAATAAATGGATAAATAGCACTAGTTAAATGCTGAAAATAAATAAATAGCAATTGTTAACTAGTTGACCGCATTAATAACACTAGATAACTAGTTGAACGCTAAATAAATAGCTAAAGTAGTTGAAGTCGGAAAATAAATAAATACCACTAGTTAACTATTTGAATGCTTAAAATAAATACAATAGCACTAGTTAACTAGTTGAATACTGAAAATAAATACATAAATAGCACTAATTAACTACCGAATGCTGAAAATACACAAATAGCACTAGTTAACTAGTTGAACGCTGAAAATAAACACACACACACACACACACACACACACAAACACACACACACACACACACAACACTGAATGAACAAATCAAGTGCATACAAAAAGTACACAATAACAGCCACAAACAATAAAACTCCAAATCAAAGCCGCCACCACCAAAATCATACGTGGATTTACTCAATACCTAGCTGTGAGCAAAACGACATAGGCTAACAAAATGGATTCATCATACATTGCTAATAAAAAAGTAACAGGTCTCATGCTAGCTGTAGCTAACGTTAGCTGGAGGCACAGAGCACATAACATAGGAAGTAGCTAATACTTTCAGCCCATAAAGCTAACTCACAATGTGAATGCAGCTCGGTCTGACATACCTCTTCAACGTCCTCCTCAGTATCCTCCATGTGAACCATAATAATGTCTCCACCATGTTAGCATCCTCAATGCTGGAATTAGCCATCTGTGACCGGTCAGGCAAATATCTTTCACCCTTTCTCCTTTCTTATCAATAACAACGGTATCACGGTCCACTTATTGTACTCTTACATATTGTATTTCACCGAAACGATTCGGCACTTGTAGTAACTGGTAGACTACACACTGTTGTAACATGCTTATGCTATCCCAAACATCTTGTCACACTTGCAGCAACATGAACCGGCCAATCAAATCACTAAACTAGCAGCAATGGACAACGGTCAGGGTCAATCGCGTCAGTGAACCATTTTTAAGTAAGGACGTTGTAAGAATATATTTAAGATACTAATTGTTATATTGTTGCTTGTAACTTCAAATTTGGAGTGAAAATAAAATACATGGGTAAATTCTTATTAGGTTGAAGCCAACCTAAAACCCAGCGGCTAATGTGCCTGGACAGTGGTTATGCTAACCTACAGTCAGCGGTTAGCATAAACTACTTCCGGTCATGACTTCCTTTTCCGTTCACTCTCCGACTAGCAACTGAAAAAGATAAAATTGATTTGGAGTTTAGATTCCTGTGTATAATTCGTAATTTGTCCCTAATTCAATCCATTATATAAACATTCATTTATATATTTAATGTATACATATAAAGCATTCAATCATGCCAATGAAAATATGCAAAAGAAGACCACAGTCAATGCATGTATATAGTACAAGTCAAGATTGTGTTTTTGTGTTTAATATGTCAATTTGATCAAACATAAAAAAATAAAGGTATCATTTTACAACAGTGAATGCAAGGGATATGAACAACTGACACAATTATTTCTGCATCATTTCACATAGCTACATGTATCAGCAAATTAAATGTCAGCACAACAACAGCCCTATGAAAACATAAATAAATCACATATAAATGTGTACAGTTTCTAAACGAAGAACATGTCAGCTCCATCAACCACATTTTTGATTTAAATGCTCTGTATGCAATATTGTAGGTCGAGCATTAAACGACTTTTAATCCCTCTTTTTTGAATCAAGAAAAAAAACATAACTTTATATGATAAAAGATGCTAACAAGTCAAATAACTCCACCAATTACATTATTCTTCTCCAATCCCACACACGAATCACTATGCCTTGTTGCCAATGTTGTTGTAGAGAACCATCGATACCACCATGGCAGCAATCTGTAAGGAAAACAGTTAATCAGTTAAACACATAATCTAAACACAGTGTAGTGGATCTGAGATAGAGCTTGTATAGAGTACCATGAAACATTTAGGGACAAGCTATTTTGGATCTTTTTAGCTTGCTAAGGATTTTTAAACTGTTAAAAAATAACTCTATAAATCAACTTGTTATTTTCCTTTTAATACCTTTTGTTATATTATTCACATTAATCCGCACAATGTGGCATGAACATACAAATAATAGAGACATACCGGTGTTGCACCATATTCAGCAAATATTTTTGGGCCTCAAACTCATAAAAGAAGTAATGAATTTTAAATCAGAATGAGATATGTTTTTATAAATTTCTCCACAGTTGTGTAACTCAGAAATAAACGTATAGAACAGTGAAGTTGCAAGCCAGACTGATAAAAATGGATTCTCGCAATGAAAATGTTAATTTTGAGGGGAGCTGGAGATTTAGATGATAATTCTCTGTAGGTTCATCAGTTCAATGACCCCTTTAACATTGCAATTTAATGCACTGTTATACTAAAAATATTGACTATAGTTCATAATATGCGTCTCCTGCCAATGATAGTAATAAATAATGATGATGCTTGTTATTATATTTGTGTATTTATTTAAAAAGGTAGCAATAAAGTCAAACAATAATTATTGAAAGATATTGAAAGGGATGAGAAAATGTGAAGAACCCTGTCTGACTTTGTGTTCTGTACCTCAAGAGCAGCAATTCCTAAAGCCACAGCTGCAACGACCACAGCATTGTCCTCTATCAGCTGCAGCAGCTTATCAAAGCAGCCATCGATCATCTGGAAGAACGACAGAGATAGAGAATGTTTGATGCACGTCACCACACTTCATTGTTTTATTGCTAACATGCACAAAGTTGAATCAAGAGTAAATTGGTCTCATACCGATCTACTCGCTCCATTTTTATTGCAAACACCGGTAGTGATGGACGCATTGCAACATGTTGGTGGATAAACACCATGTTCTTCGTTAAAAGGAGAGCCATCAAAATCAGTGTAGTTCTTGTATCCGCAGCACTTAAACTAGAAGGAGACCACAAAGAAACACGAACAGTTCAACAGCTGCTTGTGACAATAGAAGTGTGTAAATCTCCTGACTGAAGAATTCAGTTGAAACATAAAACATAAATTATAGGTGCAGTACCTGCTCCATGGTGGCATTCCAGAGAGATGTCAGACCCTCATCCTTTCCATAGTTTACTTCAATGCCTTTTCTAACTTCATCTTCAAGTTCGCCAAGAAGTTCCTGAGCCTGAGAAGGATGGGTAGAAAAACATTGCATCAGTTCTTCAGGGTTTTTCACTGTGCAACATTTTTACAAAGGCAGTTATTACTAGCTAGATCCTGTTGTGCTTTCGAGAGACACTTACAACATCCTGGAAGACGAGCAGCACCACAGCACCAGCGACCTCGATGAGGAAAATAACCAGCACGATACTGAAGAACTGAATGAAGGGAAAAGGATAAATTACTATGTGAAATTCTCACTGTGTCTTTGAAATCAAGTCTCACCAACAGAGTGAGAAACAGGACATTTAAGCAGACGTTAAGTAAGTAGAAAGATACTGCAGAGATTCAAATCTAAAGCTACATACTATATTATTAAACAGCTTCATATCAGAGCAACCGAGCAGTGGAAGTGGACCTTTCAGACATCACTCACCGTCAGCAGCATACACCTGCTCTCCTTGACAGCTCCGCAGCAGCCCAGGAAGCCAATGATCACTAGCACAACACCCACTCCAATGAGCACGTAGCTGACGTAGACAAGCTCGGATAACCCAGAAGGAGCGCCATCCACGCCATTCAGAATACCCAGAAAGGAATCACTGTTCACCTTCACCCAGACCCCAACACCCAGGATGGCTGCACCTGCCAACTGCATGATGGGTAAGAAGAAAAGAGAGAAAGAATGGACATTAGATTAAAGCATGAAGACATAATGTTGAAATAGTAAAAACTTGAGTTGTACAATAAAAGACATACATTTTTTTCTGTAATGAGAGCTCTAACTGAGGACATGACAGTTCATAAACAAAGGTTTTTTTTAGAAACTTTGTACAACATTTTTAGAAATAGGCTAATTCGTCTTTGTGCCTTAAGTAAGATGAAAACATTGGCACAACCCTTATGTCAAGCCAGTTAGCTTAGTTTAGCTTAGTTTAGCTTAGGGTAGGTGGAGCTAAGCGGCTGCTTTTCCGGTCTCTGCAAGCGTTGCGAGTAAACAGTAATCTACTATGGCTGAACAAACAAAGAAAAGATCGAAGACTACAGATACGACTTCAAAAATAAGTGAAAATCCAAAGAAAAAGAAACAAATTAGACGCTCAGAGGACGGCAAACAGTCTAAAAAGGAAAGCGACCGTCAGCCAGGAAAGTTAAGAGTTACAACTGTAACAAAGGGAGCCAACCGTAGATGTCTGGTTAAATTGGGAAGCGCAATCTCGCGATTACCGTTTATCGCCATTAGGTGCCGCCAAAGAGAACGAGACTAAGAACTTTGAGATTATATCTTTAAAGTACTAGTGTTATGTCCCAAACAACAGGTGGTCTCTTAGGCAAAGCTAGGCTAATCATCTGCAGGCTGTAGCTTCAGCTTCAGCAATCAAACAACAACTCTTTTTACAACTCTCGCAATACAAAGTGATGAAGAGTTTTTTCATATATGTCAAACTATTCCTGTCAGCTCTCACTGAATAGAGGTACTCAGCTATTTCACAGGTTTAGCTGGATAGGGGAATTTTATACAAAGCCAAAGGGAATAGCTTGTACTCTTACTGCATTAGTGACTGTAATGTGTGCTGCACAGGCTGTTTTCATGTGGAAGAAGTAGAAAAAACAATTGGCAGTTTCCTTGTTTCAACTTACAAAGATGACGCCATTGAAGACGAACATGATCATTTTGAGAAAGCCGGAGCAACACATCTTGGCGGACTGTTTTTTTCACACTGCAAAACAAAAAGAGCAAAGAAGTCTGTTAGTTCAGCTAACTCAATAATCAAAGAATAGGAAACACTTCCTTATTTTCTGCTTATGGGATTATGGTTTAATTTGCATGTTAGCTCTCATAGGAAAATCAATGGTATGTATGTGGACGGCAAGCACCAACATGGGTCAGATGGCATTTGCTTTGGGTTACACATTAACCACAGTAACTGGCAGCAAAAAAACACAAGGGGTCCCAATCGCCTTCATGCTGACGTAACCCAAGGTTTCGGTTCATGTGTGATTCAAGTTTCATGTTCATATCCACACTTTATTTTGCCTCGCCGCAAGTTATTTAAAGGATCATCAAAAACATGTTTGAGTTACAAGAAATGTTCGACGGCTTCCTCTTAACACGTCAGACTCCATCTGGTACAAACAGGGAAAATTCACTAAAACTCCTCTGTGTGCTACTCTTAGTAACCTGATCTCTTCATTGTGTTAACTAAATTATCTATTTCAATTACGCCATAAAACTTACAAGTTGGAAAGGTGCCATGTAAGTAGGTCATGGTCATTTTTGTTATCACGCTCTTATTAATCTGATGTTCTCTGATTAGATCGCAGTTAAAGGTGAAGCTAACGTATGTTACTGGTAGTCACACTGAATCATAAAACACACACAGTGACTTCCTTGTCCCCAAGCTTGCACAACTTTGTTCCCTTCTGTCACCTGTATCCGAGACATGAGCTCAGTTTTATAGAGATTGATCTTTTGTTCTTCCTTATTGCACCTCTGACTGTAACACTTCATGGGAGCCTATTTGGATCCTGTTTCCTTATTGCAAGAGGCAATAAAATGTTTCCATAGCCACAGCGGAATCACGTTGTCCTTTGGAGCACCTTTCACATAAGCCCTTAGGGCGTTTGAACAGGACAAATAACAGTTTTCAGGCAAGTTTTTAAGAACTGCCTACATCAGCTCAAGATCTGTGACAAGAAAAGTAACAGCTAACGGAGCTAGCTTCCTCTGCTGTGAAGTGTTGATGATGAAGTGAAATAAGCCAAACGTTACTTGGCTCATTCAGTCTGAAAGTTGTTATAATCAAGTGTGATTTCAACTGAACCCACTTAAATATAACAACCAACAAAATGACAATAATGAGACATCACAAAGAAAGTTACACTTTGATAAAGAGGGAACAACTTCAATTATTAAATACCAAGTGTCATTCATCTTCCATTCTTTCTCTGGTTAAAACATATTAGATCCCAATGATTTTAGATGGTTGTAGATAAAATGTTAAGTTCTTATCTGTTGATCATATTGTTCAATAATTCCATTAAAAGTGTATAAGAAGCATGAAGCTCATACCTGTACTGCTCTGAATCTGTCTGTCCGCTGAGGTCTGATCAACCAGGAGTGTCTGCTCAACAAGGGTTTCACATGCCCCTTTATCTTCTCACCACAGGTTTAACCGACACACACACATGCGCACACACACAAACACACAAGAGTATACACAGATAGGACAGAAAGGAGTTCATGCCCTCCACATCACCGACTTTGCATTTAGGGTAAGCAACATTTCCATTGACCAAAGTCCGTTCAAAAATAGAAACTTTTATGGCTTTACAACGAATTAATAGTCCAACTATTTACATTGATGTCAAATTAATGATTGAATGACATTTCACACAGAGGTCAAAACACAGGACCTTTCTAAAAAGAAATGAAATGATTTAATGTTCGCATAAACACAATCAGGGTGTTTCATTTTAACAGTCTGGGGATAAAACATGATTGATTCAATTTTATAGGAACTCATTACTCATGTCACCAACTATCAGATTCTTTCTATTTTTTTAGAGGGTTTTTAATTCAGAAAAATAATTTTCAATTACTTAGTTCGCACAAATGAAAACCAACAGACACACTGTGTAGATTAATTTATTTTAATCTGAACTTTTTGAGGGACAAAATAAATGTAATGAAGAAAATATTCAACTCGCATTTACCATAAAATGGTAAAAAAAAAACAACACAGCAACATTAAAAGAAAAATATAAATTAAAAGCAAATGAGAACATCCCTCTGAAACAGTGATAATCACAAGTCCAGGCTACACGGGCAGACCTGGAATGACACAGCACCTTTCAGGTATGTTTGACTTTGCACTGAGCAGTCAGGAGCCGTGTCTCTCAGCAGGACTAAAGGGGTCAGATTCAAAGGATACACAGTGTGTGGTAAAGAGTCAAGGTGGTGTAATTTCACGCAACAACCACAAGGGGGCAGCATGACTCAAGTAAATCACAGTAATCCCCAGTCATGCTGATTTGGCTCCTGCCTTTCATTTACTCCCCCACCTGCAACAGGTGCTGTTCACCCACTAATGAAGAAGCAATAGAGCAGAGGTGTCGGGAAAAAGGCACAGCCGCTCAGCGCAGCTCTTTGGCATGTCAGTGTAACAGTCACATTCAAATAACAATGAAATGCTGATAAACAGATAAAATAATGAGCAAGAGCATCCATGACAGTATTGCAGTAACATAAAGTCAAGTACTTCCACAATAAGAGGACTGTGACAGTTAAGTTAATCTGTATATGTGTGTGTGCGTGTGACTATGAAACCAAATTTCCTTTGTCAGCTATCAGCACGTGCAGCGCCCCTGGCTGCCAGGGGGCGTCTCCTTCAGGTCAGCTCCCTTGTGATTGGCCGACAGACCGGCCTCACCGTTGGGGCTCTCGTTCATCTTCTCACAAATGACGTCCACCAGCTTGTCAAAAACCTGCTTCACGTTGATGTTGTCTTTGGCGCTGGCCTCGAAGAACTGAAAGCCTGGAGAGAAGAGAGAGAGAGATAAAGACAGGTGATGAGTCATTATTAAGTGATGTGTTTTCCTGCTGACTATGTGATATAAGTCTTTTTATGTGTGTGTGTGTGTGTGTGTGTATGCTGACCGAGCTCTCTGGCCAGTCTCTTGGCGTCTTCAGTGGGGACCTGCCTGTCTTCTTCCAAGTCCAGCTTGTTGCCCACCAGCGCTACTTGAGCATTGCCCCACGAGTACGTCTTGATCTGGGTTGCCCTGAGAAACAACAATGCAACATTTTCACACCTACTGTTTTTTCCTGCTGTGACGCACTAGGGCTTTTTACACATGCCAGTTCAAGGCGGGATTATTATGCCTCTGTTACGATCCGTCTTCTCGCGCATGGAGACATTCTCCCAGAGAAGTATTTTGACTTCAGAAAGTGTGATTGCGGGACTTTTAGCTGTATTTGTTTGTGTTTTTATTCTACTTTAACTTAAAGGGGTGATATTATGCTAATTTCAAGCTTTGTGTTTCACTCTGTGATACCTGTGGAGTAGCTTAGCATAATTTACAGTTTAAAAAACAGCAGGCGGGTGCAGGCGCAGGCGCTCATACAGCCTCTGCAAAAGAAAGTTCTTCTCTGGTTTTTTTATTTATAGGTTTGTGTTTGTATTATGAACTTTTGTTTAAGTGTATACAAACTTTCTCCTTACTTCCAAATAAAATATTCTCATTGAGGTCTTTTATTAGCAGAGCAGTTAAGATAACCAAAACATGCAAAAAAGATGTTTTTCAGACCTTGAATAATGCAAAGAAAACAAGTTCATGTTTCATCAACAGAATACTAATGTTTAAACTCAGGAAGAGTTCAGAGATCAATATTTGGTGCGACTACCTGGTTTTTAATTACAGCTTTCATGCATTTTGGCATGCTCTCCACCAGTCTTTCACAATGCTGTTGGGTGACATGATGCCACTCTTTGAGGAAAAATTCCAACAGCTCTGCTTTGTTCGATAGCTTGTAAACATCCATCTTCCTCTTGATCACATTCAGGAGGTTTTCAGTGGGGTTCGGATCTGGATTGGGCTGGCCGTGACATGTAGAGAGATGCTGATTTAAGGAAATTTTGGAGTGCTCTCTTCTTTCTTTTCTTTTTACTGTGTTTGCAGATGTATGCTATTTTTCTTTGAGATATCCTGTTACTGCGATCAAACTTTACCCCCTGTAACAATTTAAATCTGTGTTTTACTCACAGCAACTTGTCCTCATTCATAGATACCAACAAAAAAACGAATGGCACAAAGCTTTACATATATACTTCACATTTACCTATTGCATAGCTGACCCTAATATAGTGTGGCTTTACATTTGGAGATGTACCCACCAGTCCTGTACAGCACAGAACGACTCCTGGCTTGTGATGTCATACATAAGCAGGAACCCCATGGCTCCTCTGTAGTAAGCTGTGGTGATGGTGCGGTAACGCTCCTGCCCTGCTGTGTCCTGTAAACACACGACACACCTGATAATTATGGGAACATTTCCAGTTAAAATAATAAGACACAACCCACGACTGAGCCTTGAAGACTGGATGATTGATCCTTAATGAGGACAACTATGGTTGTTCCTTGAATGAAATGAGCAAATGATTCTGGAGGGAAGAAAACAAATGGTTAACTTGGTTGTCCTGAGAGGAAAAGGTGAATCATTAACTCTCTGGAAACAGAAGTGAATGTTTCCCGTCATGTGTGGAAGTGGCCACACCCTGTAAATACACAAGGACTCGCTTCAGGGACAAAAATAAACAGTATTTTTTCTTCTTCAAGCTCTTATCTGATGGTGTGAAAACTGTTTAAGCATCTGGATCCTGACCTACAATACATCTCAGAGACACCACACTGTGGGAGTCACAGCACGAGCTTTTACTACAATCCCCATGAAACCCATTCAAGTTGCTCAGCAGCTAATAAAATGTTCCTCTGCACTTTCTTTGTGTAAACGTATGCAACTGTAGCACTGTTAAGCAGAGCAGAGAAGGCATGCTATGCTGAATATTTAAAGCTGAAAAAATGCATTACTTTCATCTAACACTGCTGTGGGTGACTCCTCGCCTTCCACTTACATTCAGTAATAGATCTGTCCTGGGTGTCAGCCTGCACAGTAAGCACATTCAGCTCAGCTCTTACCCATGCATCTTTCATGAACCCTGCCGTCTGGAGACGATGTTAAACATCAACTGTCATTAACTCCGGAGTGTGAGAGATTAGTTTGCGCCACATCCATGACAGGCAGCAGCGTGTAACAGGGCAAACTGCACACTGGGGTGAGGATAAACAGTCTGTATTGTGTAACAATGCTTTTAAAAGCTTTACTCGCTCTGAATCTGAAGCTGGGTTTTAGAAGCTCTCAACCAAAAGGTAAAATGCTGTTAATTAATGAAAGTAAATAACAGATTTGACATTAAAGCGGCTGCAGCTTTTTATAGTCAATTTGGCTGATGTACTGTCTGTCTAGCTTGTTTTCTATCTTTCTATTTGTGGCATGGGGAATGAAAACGCAGCCCGAGCATTCAGCTGGAAATTATGAGCTCTTTAGACCTCAGTGATGTGAGGGCCACAGCTCTCTTTAACTGACACCTCTGCTGTCAGCTCACTGTACTCTTCATCTCTTCATTGTATTAAACTAACTTTTTAGTCTGGTCTTGTCAAGTCGGCCATCACAGGATTTTTCCGTTTCGTTCGTCATTAGTGTTGAACTGATTAAAAATGAAAGTGGCAATGATTGTTTGATTATTCCATTAATCAGGAAAAGAAAATTAGTTGCCGACAGGGCTGAACGATTTTGAAAGAATATCTAATTGCGATTATTTTGACCTATATTGTGAATGTTTAGACATAGTGGGCCTTTCTGTGTGGACTTTGCATGTTCTCCCCGTGCATGCGTGGGTTCACTCCGGATACTCAGGCTTCCTCACAGCCCAAAGACTCATTAGGTTCAACGGTGACTCTAAATTGCCCGTAGGTGTGAGCATGAGCATGAATGGTCGTCTGTCTCTGTGTCAGCCCTGTGATTGACTGGCAATCAGTCCAGGGTGTACCCCGCCTCTCAGCTGGGATAGACTCCAGCCCACCTGCAACCCTGAACAGGATGAGCAGCATAAATGATGGATGGATGTACAGTACGTGTTGGTCACTTAATCATTAAACCCCAAACATCTTATGTTTAACTAGAAGCCACATGAACTGGATGTGCAGCTCGCTACCGAACCTGGCAGTCAACTGCTATGTGGCTCTTTGCTCTGATTAGTTGTTGCTTCAGGAGGCATTTAGGTCTGCACCCATTTATGTTTCCCCTTGGTGACCAAAAGTGAGAGTTTTACCGCTGACGAAACAATGGGCACACGCGTCATTACAGGGAAAAAGAGATCGACATGTGGCTCATTTGGTGGGTGAATTTTGCTCTTTCCTGCATACATGAAAAGTCAGTCGAACCTGAAATTAAATTAGATTTTCCTTGTATATTTTATTAAATAAACTGATCAACAATATTTTTGTAAATAATTTGGTTAAAGAAAAATTATATATCATGAAGAAAAGGTCAGATATACAGTTAAGATTTGCAAATAATAACCTGTTGCTACAAAGTGATTAGATCAGTGACCCACATCACTTCAACAAGTGTCTGTTTGAATATACAGAGTATGTCTATGTGCATGTAATGGTAAATAGTGTGAAAGCAGGAAAGTGAGGGGAAAGCAAAGGATTTTTAATGAGCTTCGCTCTGATTATTTTTCATGCCAGAATGATTTGCCAAGCTACAGAGCACAGAATAGAAAGAATATCTGTAAAAAGTAGCACCTGAAAGGCTCTACTCATCATTTTTCCCGTTGGATGTGGCCAACTAACCTCAGTCAACCTGTGAATGAATAGCATTTTTATGAAGGACATGTTTGTGTTACTGCTGTTTGTTTTCACTGCTCTCAACTCACCCAGATCTGAAGTTTGACCCTCTTGTCGTTCCTGTAGATGGTCTTTACTTTGAAGTCGATGCCCACCGTGCTGACAAAGGCTGAAGTGAAGGAGTCGTCTGCAAAGCGGAACAGGAAGGAGGTTTTCCCCACGCTGCTGTTCCCGATGATCAGCAGCTTGAACATGTAGTCAAAGTTTTGGTCGGCTGCATCCCTCTGCTCAAGGCCCGTCCCCGGATCTCTGGCTAGTGCCATCTGTCAGATAAAACAGGACGAGAGAGGAGGAAAGGCTCGGAATCAGACTCCCAACGTATTCATTAGATGGTGAAACTCATTCAGACAAAAAGGACCAACCATTGATTAAAAAATGCTGTTAATGGGACCTGAGTCCATTAAAGGATGGACAAAGATGGAGAACGACGAGTGCTGATATTAGTTTATTGAGCAATTAGCAGAAATTAGTCATAATCAATGATGAAAAACAAACATTTCATTCATTTATCTGTAAAAAGGACAACAATTCCCTTTTCTGGCTTTTCCCTGGTGATAAATTGATGACTTTCTTTGTTTTGTATTGAGGTTAATTTAAAATCGCTCTGTCCATGACAGTTGGTCAAAAACACAACAAGAAGTGCTTAATCTGTTAAATGGAAAATAATCAACATATTAACAGATGATGAAAATAATCTAGTTATGACCCTTAAACAGCATAGGGACACCAGTTTATCTCAGTGGTTACAGTCCCTGTCCCCTATATAGAGGCACAGTCCTTGATGTAGGCAGCAGCTTCAGGTTCGACTCCGGCCCTCGGCTCCTTGCTGCAGATCACCCCCCACCCTCTCTCTTCCCTCATTTCCAAATCAATCCACTATACTGTGAAATTAATAAATAAAGGCAAAAAAAGCCCCAAAAATAATCTAAAAAAAAAACCACACTATAGCAGAAAACCAGAGCCTACAGGAAGCTGACTATGTATGTCATGTATGACAGCAGGAACAACAGAACATTCTAGAGTGCAAACAAGTCATTACAGGTTCAGCAGGTCAAACAGAGAGCGACTTCCCACACATTTAGGATTAATGACCATGATTGTGCAGAAAAAACAAAAAAATACTGGCAACTATTTACATAATCTTTTCTCTTTATAATTGTGACAATTTGCTTCCTTGCTTTGGTCTTATTTCATGTATATTAAATATTATTATTGTTTATACTATAGTCTGACAAGCATTTGATGACATGACTTCTTGCTTATAGATTGTGACAGGGATGTATCACTAGCTTTTGACATTGTATAGACAAAATGACCAATTAATTTTTCAGGAAAATGAATGGCTGATCAATTGATAATGAGTAAAATCCTTATATAGAGTTATTAGTGGCATTATAATGTATGATCATGTCTTAATGCAGAGAGATCAGATGTGATTCTATGATGTTTTTGCAGAATTCAGAAAAAAGATCTGCATACAGTAATGTTTATTTTTTTCCAATAAACTTATAAAAATAACATTTTAACAAGTGGAAACCTCCAGGGCTGAGAAATGAAGCCAATGTGTAAGTGCCAAAAACTGCAGTACCTCAAGTGTCCACTTGAGGCTGGCTCCAAAAGTGAGTCAATTCCAATTAGTCCCCAGATTAAAATGCTCTACTTTAGTATATTAAGAGCCTGGAACAAACAATTATTTGGGCCTCTACAGTTCATATCTCTATTCATGACAACTGAATTTAGGCTGAATTTATAAATAACTCGCTATAAGTGACAGGTGGATGCAACTAGCTAGGTTTCATCTCAGCTAATTCAGTCACTGAACTTCACCTGTCTGCTGTGCTTGTGTTGCTGGTGTCACACATTTACATCAGACAAGTAATATGGCCTGCCGTGTGATTTGTTAAACTAGCAGACCATCAAAGAAGTCTGTGCTCAATCTTTTTAAGTGAGTGAATATTAATTAATTATAATAATTATATAATATTTATTATCATTATTATTTTGTGATACGTAAACCCAAATTAGCAGATTAACTGCGCTCGCCGCAACAGCCTTGTTAGCTTGTTGAGTGCTTGTCAAACATGAAATGATTAGCAGCAGCCCATGCATAGGAGTCAGGATTGTTGTTGGCTTTTCCTTCGGCAGGCTGAGGAGAAAGAACAGTACTGAGGAGGAGACCAGGTTTTTTTAAGTTACCCGGTATGTGTCTTCATCCGTCACTCTCTCACTGGAGATACAGGCAAAGTGTGCATCTGCTACGTTCCACAAGCTCTCTTAGCTTCTTAAGTCTGATAAATGAACAACTGTGGTCAGCCACCACCATAGAATCTAACTCTGGGGGAAATGTGATGGTTTACTGGCTCATTAGCCATCTAATGAATTAGCCACAGGCACAGACTGTATAGCTCTGATAACTTGGAAATCATGTGTGTCAAACAATTGTATCAAGCTCTGGTCTAGAGTGTATTTATTTTTATTATATTAATAACTAAAAAGGGGAAAAGAGAATGAGCACAAGCCAAGAAAAAGTCACCTTTATACTGATGTATTTTAAAAGTATTTGCATCATGCAACAAAAGAACTGAATGAAAATGAAATTTTCTTGGAGTTACATTTGACATGATTAATGAGTTTGATTTGGCTGCATCACCGGCCTCCCTGGCTAAAACTGCTGTCTTATTTAAAGGCCGAGGGGTTGGTCTTCTGGGAAGCGATGTGGTAAGACAGTACTTGTGTGTTCGGTTGTCAGAGTGAGGAATCTCAGCTATTTGTGAATTCGGGTTTACACTCACATGTCTGAAAAATGCATCCTCGCTAATAGCTGAGCAGATACTTGTTGGTAAATGGAAGAGTTGTTTTAAAAAATGGTCTCTCGTCCTCCTTCATCCCTCCTATCGGTCGCCCCTGTGCCATGAATCACGGCCAGGGCGTGCTCCTTCCACTCTCTCTGCCTCCATCTGTCACCCGCTGCTCTCTAGACATTACTCACATGGACTCATGTTACAAAACTTATGGTATGAGTGGATCCTGAGCGGTAGGAGAGGAGCGATAGATTGTCCTCCTCTCCCCTCCTTGTATGTTTCATCCATCACCCATCTGACCATTCATCGACCCACTGACACACCCTTTTAAAAACACCAACACACACAAGCACACACCCATTTATCCTCTTTTACTCTCTCTCATATTCATCCATCTTTACATCCCTCCTGTCTTCATCCATTTATATCTCACCCCTCTCTCTCCCAGTCCACTCTCTCTCTGTCCTCCATCCTTCTGCATCATAAGGAGGCTGAACCATCCATTCGTCCACACATCCTCAAACCCCCTCCCTCCCTCCTCGGTCATATACTCCTCCCTGATTGCTGAGATCTCCCTGGAGACCAGCTCAGCATTACTGCTTCCAAGACCATAAAGAGGGACTTGCCGCCAGCGTGCTGCTAAACACACACAGCAAAACACCAACATCCACGCATGCGTACTACAAATAAGTATGAAAACACGTACAAGCTAGTGTTTGGAGGTTTAAAACGCTGGATGTAGAAGAAAACAAGTCGCATAACATCAACCACTTCAAAGTATACGTTATGACATAAAAGCAAATGTTAACATCTGGTCTAAATGGCTGGAGTTAATGGAAGTGCTTAATCGAAATAGGTGTGCGCTTCGCAAGTCCAGGCTAACTGTTTGTATGAGGACACATGGGGTCATGGCACTTGTTGGCACTTTGAATCAGTCTATTTATTTCATCTCATACCAGCCTATATTATTACAAAACCAAAGATATAAGTGGGACGTAAAGTTATGCTGACACTGTTTAAACAATGAGCCTAATTTGCTTACACTATCCTACCATACGGTAGCTAAAATACAACCTAATACCATTTAAAGAACCCTCTGCTGTGACTGAAAACTGTGTGAATGTTTCTCACCTCGGATGTAGTTTATGAGTCTGTCTCCTCCGTCCTTCCAAGGTTCTTCCACCTCCACCTGAAAGCCGATGGGTGTGCGGTGCTATCGGGCGCTCCTACTCATGCGCTCCGCTCCCGGATCTCCACAATGTGCATGTGCCTGTCACCGGGACTCCCACCCTGTAACCACAGTAAAGTCTGCCTGGAAATATACATGGCACTTCCTTTACGGAGTTTCAAAATAAAACAACCGCTTTCATTCAATCGTCAAAGTTTAAGAAAATTCAAGTAATTAATGTAAAATTAAGACTATAAAGCATAGTTAAGTTGTTTTAACCTGTATTATGCGTGATTACTAGAACTTTCGTCAAAGGACGTATGGTTGTACCCAATGACTGTATGGTTGTACAACACACTGCACGCTCGCTGGTCCTGCCAGACTTTTAATTTGAAAGAGAAATCGCCGTATTTCCGATACTGTTATGTCACTCAGCGGCTGATTTACGCAGTTTTATAGTAAACTTCAGTCGGCCTTCCCCTGCATAGTCTGTCGAACAGCGCAGACGTTCACTCGTAACGCATCCAAACTCATGACCTCTCACTCGGTCACTCATACACCGTGGATAAATTATAGCAGCTGATTCGCAAAGCCTGACATTGTCATTTAGCACGCTGAACTACAGCATTTGAACTGCTCAAATATTAAAACACTAAACTGAGACAAAACAGCCCTGTCCTATACCAACAAGCATCAGCCTGACTATTGAGCAATGCAGATGTAGTCATACACAAAGAAGTCACATGAATCATGTCCAAACCAGATCCACTCTACTTGCATTTGCAAACCTAAAATGTTAAGATTGGTAATCCACGAGAATACCAGCATGTATCTGAGCTGTGAGGGCTTTCATGTTGGAGCAGGAGAAAAAACTACAACCTCAGGGCAATGATGCAACAGACCTGCCAAAACTGCAGCATGAAAGAGGGTTTTATTGGTGCTCGGCAAATAGAATAGTGCCTGAGAGCACAGCGGCACACCCTAAACAATACACTGGATTTTTAAACCTTGTGTAATTTACGCTACACAAGGTGAACTGTGGATTGGTTATAAATTTTGGCACTAAACATACATTCCTGACCAGCCTGGATAATCCCTTATGTTTGGACAGGGGAAATGTATCATGTCATTAACTGATTACATAACCATCAAACCATAATATCAATTTGGAAGGCTCAGTAGAGATTTTCAAAATCAAATGTTATATTTTGTAATGTCAACATGTGACACGATATAAAAAACATAAACTTGAATCTAAAAAAATTAACACGAACTAGAACAAATACATGTTGTGGATATTATCCTCATCTTTGGTCAGTGCCAAACAGTTTGACTGTAGGCCTTTGTTTTTTATCAAATATAAGACAAAAATAAATTTAAACATAAAACTCAGTCTAGCACCTCACAGTGTAAGTCAAAATCAGAAGTTTTCTGGTACATACAGTGTTTAAAAATACGTGGCATGGAACATCTATCGCCTGGAACAGTAACATCGTCATTTAATGTCCTAAACAAGTCCTCAGAGAAACAAGAAAATCTGTAGGCATTCAGTGACTGAGCTGACTCAACACGCTCACCTTCTTCCTAAAATTTTAAGAGCTCTGATTCACTATTGATCACAGCACGTCAGTCATGGGTTCTGGTGGTGAGCAGGTTTTTGGTCACCTGAGCGGTAGTTTTGGGCCCGATCATTGCACAGCCACAACCTGTGGAACTCTTTGATAAACGGTCGCAGCAGGTCCGGCTCCTCTGTGACGACGACGTTCTCCATGTTGCCCTGCACTGCTGCCAGCGTCCAGTTGAGGGAGCCGGTGATGAGCAGCTGGCCGTCCACAACTGCAAACTTGTGATGCATGTACACGGAGCCCGCGGAGCAGCGCACACAGATCCCTGAGGAGCACAGAGGGGAGAAAGGGAGGAGCGAGGAGAATGTTCTTCAATGCTTCAGAGATATGTTGATCTTCTACCACTATCTGCTTTGTGACTTAAGGCTATGAAATCCCCATTTTGTCCTGGGAGCTCCTCAAGGAACAGAACATCAATATGAATATTTTTAAATAAACGGTGCTAACTTGACCTGAGGGGTGTGAAATAAAAGGGTTATCAGCTTATGAAACTGATGCACATTTACTCATCGTTGACCACTGCAACCTAGACAATACAATTTTGTTGACTGCACTATTATTTCACACAGAAACCTTTTAATTTCAGTTGTATTGAACGGAAACTCTCTTCGACAAAAACAGTACTTTAGATGGGTATTTGATGTGAGTTTGTATCACACTGTAGACTACTAATTTTTTTTAGAGTGGATTGCAGACTAAACTCAGACAGCGATTAGTCATGCAAGTCCCCCTTGAAAGGGTAAGTGCATAGCCTTTTAAAAAAGGGAATAACAATTACCAGAAATATGTTTTTAAAAGTCAATTTTCTGAGCATTTCTCTTCAGAGGAAAATGTCCTCATGACCCTCCTTATCTCTTTGTCTAACTGCCTGGCTTTTTATAATATATTCAGCTCAATGTGAAGGGACATGAAAGCAGCAGGACAGAGCGAATGCAACTAGCCATTACAGTTTCATGTATTTCCACTTTTGCACCCATGACCCAGACTGACCAGAAGATGTCCCTTTCCCTGCAGTTTAAGGGCTCCGATGCTTAAATGAACATTTCTTTTATGAGTGAAATTATCGATAAGTAAACTCTGGGCAATCTAAACAACCAGTGACGGCAAACTGAGCCAAATCCCTGTGCACAGGTGCCAGTCAGAATCAGCTATTTGAGGATAAAAATGGATTGTCCCTTGTGCCAAAGTGGTTCTCATGAGGTCTGCAGTAAACATACACACACACACTTAGAAACACTTTGCTTAATGAAATTCGCTGCCGGGTTGCCAATTTCTTACTTACTTAATTCTTACTTAACCGTATGCACTGGCGGTAATTCATTAAATGCAGAGAGCTGAGAGAGAGAGAGAGTGAGACAGTGTGAGTCCGACACGTGACACAAAATCTTTCAGAGCTCTCAGAGCATGATTACTCTGACTCATAGGAGCGCTTGTAGTGGCAACCTCCATTCACCCAGAAAATTCCTATCAGCTCTCAATTCACCACTAAGGAACCCCGTCGGGCTTACTGACAATGACACTTGTGATTCGAGAACACAGAGTGAGCACCTTTAGTTGAGTAAGACCCGAGTCATCCTTTCTCATATCTCAGGTTAAATTTGCCAGAAAAATGATTATATTTGAGGATGTTTTTGGCAAAGGGATGCTTTATCAGACTGTATAAAGACAAATGCGTCATGATGATTTAAATAACAACCAAACTCATACCCGCCTTGCGGAGGGCCCCTATCTGGGAGCCAGGGATGGCAGCGTAGTCCTTGTCAGTGAGGACTCGGACGGTGACGCCCCTGCTATGTAGTGCTAGTACGGCCCTGCCCAGGTCCATGTTGGAAAAGGCAAAGACACACAAGTCCAGAGAGGAGGAAGCAGACAGGATGTAGCGGAGAAGACGGGAGAAAGAGCTCTCTACACCATGAGGAAATGGGCACAAACAGGTACTGGAAGAGCAGAAAACAAGAGGGAAAATTAACTTATTGTAACATCTGCTGATCTTTAAAAGGGTTTACTAATTATCATTCAAGTTTTTTTCTGCGTGTTTACACAGATTTTCAGAATCATATCCTATTATCATAACCAAAAAGTGAGGAAAACATCTGTCAGGTTACAATCAGAGACTGTAAAATGTGGGATTTTTCGACACAAGCTGAAACTGATTTCAGGGGGAAAAAAAGGAAAAGACTATTAGTTATTGCAGCAGATCTAGTGAATTATTCAGAGGGAATGAAAATAAGGCTTTTATTTGTGGAGTGTGCACCAATTTCAAACCAGTATGACTATACCCAGGTACTCAGAAGGCTACTTTCTTAAACAAATAACTTTACAAATATTTTACATTATTAAACATTATCAACCAACTCTTGACCATCGGATAGGCTCTGATGCTCTGCTACATTTGCTGTGGACAGTGCTGAGAGTATTTTAAAGTATGGTTTCGGAGTTTGCTCTGCTGGACAGACTACATAATGACACAATTTCCAAATAACCTCAGGCATTTTTGTCTGTATATATGTTTAGCAAAAAACAAAGTCAACTAGTTAAAATAGCTCAAATTAGTGCTAATTTCTGTTTGGTCAGTTTGAAACACTTTCAATGCTGACAAACATGCAAATAACCAGAGTGATCTTGGTCATGCTATTTTTTTTAAATGTGTTTTTTTTTAGGTCTAACTCTATTTGAAAAGCTTATATTGTCTGTAAAGTTTTGCACTAGTGGCTAACATCACAACAGTCAGCAGTGATACAGCAAAAAACATACATGTCAATGTGTAATGTCAATCATGTCATACTTGGTCAACAGAGTGTTTAATTTACTTACTACGATGAAGAGGGATTGAAGATGCGCTCCACACAGGCCAGCTCTGAGGGAAAGATGAGGACCTCATTGAGGGTCTTTCCGGGCCTGAGGCGACGCTGGAGCCATCCAAGCAGCTCCACACTGAGGGAGAGGGCCACGACACCAAGGCCGACCGCCTTCACTGTCCACATCACTGACATTTCCTACACATCAAAAAAAACAATCAAAAAGTGTCATGCAAACTATTTTTTTTTAAATATTAGATCATAAAAATGTTTGTGAGTTGGGTGTTACCATGATTATAATGGGCATTTTCACACAGGTATGATTAATGGTAAATCACATGTTTTGCAATGTTGAAAGATTAATACATTATAAGAACTTTTCAATTTTGAGGATCTGCTTTTTTTCTGTTTAATATCATTGTAAATTGAATGTCATTACGTTGCAGAATGTTTAAAAAGGTTACTTTGGGAAATTAAAGTGGGCCTTTGTCACTATTTTCTTACATTTTATACACAAAAATAATGAACAAAATTGTACGATAGCTCTAATGTCATATATATGTAGACAACTGCAGAAAACTTCTCTGGTGGTTTGTAATAAAACGACCCCACAAAATACTGTGTTTTAATATTAATATTTTAAAAGATGTATTTAACCATTTAGCAATATATGATTGTATTTCGTTGCCATATTGGCTGATTGATATGGCAAACCACAGACACACGTCCTCAGTGGAAAAGTTCAAAGCAAAGTATTCACCTTCTTCAGTTATATTTTTATGAATGCTGAGGATAATTGCTAACTTATTAGTTAAAGACGCTTTCCAGGATGAAAAAAACTACAAATCTACTTAATCTAGTTAAACTAGCATTGTTGATCTCAATGTGTTGGTGATTTGTAACGTTATTAATCCATTAAACCACCAAATATTGAAACTACCATAACAACGCCATTAAAAGCAAGCTTACTGTCGAGATATTTAAAGTGTTAACGACTTACATTTCAAAAAATGTTTGAGGTCATGTCAAAATAAAAACGTGTGCATTTTCATTTTAAGACAGCATACCTATCCTGAGAGTTAGCTTCTGTCGCCACCACGCGGGAGTAGGCTGTGTCCGACGTTAATACGTCAAAGCCAATCAACTTTAGTGACACGTCAGACAGCCAATGACTTGCCGTTAAGCCCAACCTCTCCTCCAATAATTTAACGCAAACAGTTGCCGGTGCCGGGTCTTGTGGAATCCCTTTTCCTGATAACTGCAACGTGTATTTTCTGCAACCAAAGGTAAACAAGATTTAACTTTTAACATTAAGCAATGATGAAGATGTTTAAGACATATGTATAGTCTTGAAAATGCGTAGGATGTTTTCCCTCCAGAGTCTATTTATCTCGTGTGCTATCGTGTATGCTGTACTAGAGATCAACAACAAACATGCTAACGTTAGCCTGTTAACTTTGGTTGCTAACAATATGGTGTAGCAGCTGCTTTCTGGACTTGTTTTCGAGTAAGGTGTTACAGCTCATTGTCTCTTTTCGCTCGCGTTATCCTTGTTGAATCCGTGTGGCTTTTTTCCCCTCATTCTCACAAAGACTTGATTCAGTTTGTGTGCAATGGGTCGCCGCAAGTCCAAAAGAAAGCCCCCTCCTAAGAAGAAGATGACTGGTGATTTGGACTCTCAGTTCACCTGTCCCTTCTGCAACCACGAGAAGTCGTGTGATGTCAAAATGTAAGTACCTTGTACAAGTACGTTTCCCTGCCCAACTGTTTCAAGTTTGATTCATTGGTTTCTGAGCTGACTTTTTTTGTGACTGTCTTTTTATGTTTACAGGGAGAGGAGCAGAAATACTGGGATAATATCATGCACAGTCTGCCTAGAGGAGTTCCAGACCCCCATTACCTGTATCCTTGTTCACACATTCATTGCTGAGAACAATCACAACTTTTATCTGTCTCCTACAGTAACAAAAATACTTAGAACAGAAAAGTTTCTCATTTAAAAAGTACCACACTTTTATTTAAAGTTTGTCCCCAGTCTTCGTGATAGCAGAGACAAATTAATCTAAAACATCCACTTGCCAGATTTTACAGGTGCTTTTGACTGGATCCTTCAGCTGCCCAGTATACTGTGTAAGAAATGTTTGTCAGATAGTTTCAGGACTCCCTAACACTTTTCTGATGTTAGGTTAGGGGGGGTGGTCTAAGTCCTTGCATTGTTGTAACTTTATGAAAACAGCGTTTTCACAAACCACCGCCCTCTTAGGGCTGTAATGGATCAGCTGTGGGGTGGTGAGAAAGGAGTCGGGGCTTGAGCTTCTGTCCCAAGAGCTCTTTCGTTCTCTACACAATTATATCCGTCCCTTATCACTACTACAATATCAAGACAATATTTGTGTAACAATTAACTTGCATATACAGAATACGAGTTTTGTACCCTTTTTTTCCTAACTTGTTCAGACAAACATTTCTGATGGCATATAGGAGGGCTGCACAATAAATCACAATTTTATAGTTATCGCAGTATGAGCTTTCATAGTAAATGCGTCGCAAAAGTCTGAATTTATCACAGTGAATATGGAAATGGTTTTATATTCACAAGCCACGCTTTTTCACCAAGGAACCCTGGGTATAACGATTTGAATGTGATCAGATGTAACCCAAGTTAGCCATCAGCTACCCTCAGATTAATTGATGTTAATTTAGTGGTGAAAGAATAACAGCTTTTTGGATTCAGGTGGGACAAGTTGCAAACACAGGTATTGTGTAAAACATGTAGAACAACAGACACAGAAACAGAGTTATAGCTAATATGCGCTCTTATTTATATTTGTTTATCACAGTTCTTAACGTGTTAACAAAACTGAACAATGTAATCGCAGAGTTTTCTTATATCGTGCAGGCCTAGCGTTAAACCCCGGCTGGTGATCTTCATCAGTGAGTGGAGGTAGCTTAGACTACACATACACAGAGATGTCCGACTTATAAGTTACTTACTGATTTGTGTCCATACAAGCTACACCTAGCCTTTAATTATCATAAAGATCTGGGCCTACAGTTAAACACTGTCGTAAATCTTGCTAAAGCTGTTCTTCCTACTCCTTTCAGGTGCAAAAAAAAACTGCACATCCCAGACACATTCTGGGAAGGACTAGGACCAATAATCCATGACTGACTCTTATTTGATGATCACGACATCATCAGAAAGCAACACTAGAGATATAGGTTAATGAAACAACTGTGATCTGCTGTATCCACCTTTTTAAATGCGTGATCACAGAGAAATAACAGAAATCAAACTTTATTCCACACAGCCACACTCCAGTCTCTACTTCATGTTGGAGTGTCGCGTTATTTAATGATAATTATTTCTTCTAAAAACCGCACCATAAAAAACAGATTATTCACAGGGGCAGCCAGACCCGGGTCAAATGACTCTGCAGTAGACCCGGGTGAATATCGCCTCAGCTCCGATCGGCATCGATAGGAACACAAAACCTGGGTTGACGCGCTAATCTCCGCCCCCTATCCGGCGTGATGCTATGCTCCGTCGGTAACTTCTGCGACTCCTTGTCATCACGGCTACAAATTTCGCCCGTCTCTGTCCGAGCAGCGCTTGAACATCGTTCCAAATTTGTCAGGGCCGAGTTTGATACACAGACTGAATGAGTAATAGATACAATAAAGACCTAACCACCGTAACATCTTCACTGTTTACTAACTCTGTCTCCGGCGCGTTTGTGACGTCAGACTGTGACGCAGCACAAAACAGACCGAAAGCAGGATACTCAACTGGCAATGGGAAAAGAGACAATCAACATTTATAAGTGGGTCTTCCCGGGTCTAAAAAACCTGCGTTAAGTAATGTTGTAATAACTAATGCACCTCCATGACTACTGAGCAAACTCCCTTCACTGAGAACAACAACGTTTAAACCTGTCTTAGATGGGTTTCACACCTTAATAAACCTTACAAACCAGTATGTAATTTAAAAGTGAACAATCCGTTAAGATTATTTTGTTTCAAGAAAGAAAAGTTAAAATACAAGAAAAACATCTGCCATGAGGCTTTCACGGCTCTTTATTGCCTAAGATAAATTGGAGGTATTGTTTTTTGAACAGAATTACTGGGATATTAAACTCAAATTTGAGCTGTTTAAGCTTTTTAAGTCAGACTTTTGATCGAAAAAATACATCGTTATATACAGGATAGTGGAGAAGAAGGGAGCAGGATTCTGAAAATCACAGTATTTTCTTGCTCTAACTTCTGATGAATGGTTTATAGATTAGATCAGACTACTAAGGGATTCCAGTGTACTAAACAACCAGATATATTGTGTTTTCATTTTCACATTGATTTCCAATGTTTGTATAATCCTTTTATCCTTCCACTTTTATAAACTCTTACTCTGAGGCAACAGAATTCCTTTAATCCTTAACCCACTGCTCCACAGATCTGTCAGAGCCGGTTGATGTTTACAGCGACTGGATAGATGCCTGTGAAGCAGCCAATCAGTAGCCCTCGTGGAGCTGGATGTCTTTCAGGGACGGAGGGGGGAGGATGAGGATGTGGCTGGTGATCGCAGGCCCATTAGGATCAAGCTGGTCAGGGGACATTTATGAAACTTTAATTATTCACAGTTTCCCATATGGTCACTTGAGTTTTACAGCTGTGTGAACAGCAGTCTCTCTTATGAGGTCTTTGGCGCAAAGCGGCTCTTCTCCCCTTTCTGTGTAAACCATGGCCCTAGTTTTCAGTCTTTATTGTATGATTTGTTACATAATTTGTGATTTGCAGTGTTGGCTGATAGATCTTTTTATTGAGTGGGGCTTTCAATCTTTGTTTTCTTTTTTCTTTTTTTATTCTCTTGAACGGGTCTCAAAGATCTTTTATGTGCAGTGTAAACAAGTCTGTTTAAGATCATCAAAAATGTTTGCTGCTTTTTATTTAATCTGTAAGGAGGAGATATAGTTAGCCGCCCGAATATCAATTTATGAAAAAGGCCTCTGGTATAAAAAGTGGGATCCCAGCTTGGCATTCTAATGTGAAATCCACAGAAAGTAAACTTTTTCTTGTTTAGCATAATAGAAAGGAGGTGTGAATATTTAGATCTTGAGAGAAATTGTTGTTGTTTTTTCCCCCACATTCACACCTTATCACACACTCTGACAGTAGCCGCAGGACCTAGCAGGAGAGGAACATTTTCAGGGAGGCTACATTGCCAGATTTACAACGAGTACTGTTGTGAACTTCTGCTCAGTTCAAGCAGGATATTACCGTTTGTGTTCACAGTAGTAATTACCCACAGCTCCCGCCATCCTCCTGACGACAGTCGTGTTACATGACATTAGGTCATTCCACTGGAGAGGGGGATAAAAACATACAAGATTTAAGCTCAGCTGCTAAGTTTTGACTTCTTCTGAAATCTCTCAGTTCGGTTAAGTTGATTTGTTTTAGCTTACATTTTCACCAAATAAACAATTTCAAAAGATACAAATGATGTTAAGTGCATATGTACATACTAGTGTGACTATCCTGATGATTTCCCTATGCAACAGCCATCAGTGTTGAGTAGCTTAAAAGCAAGCTGTATTTTTTAACGCGATGAGTTTGATAAGTGTGATCTTGGAAATAAACGAGCAATAAGACTTCATAACAGCAAGTGTTGATTTGTTTTGATTTTATTATGTTGTGATGACGTTAATGTAGTGTGACTTGATAGCATGATTGACGTAGTGGAGAGTGACAGGAAATGTAGGGAGGAGAGAGCGGGGTAGACACGCGCCAAAGGGCCACGAGTCGGGGTCAAACCTGCGGCCGATGCATGGAGGTGTTTGCCTCTGTACGTGGCGTGCCCGCTCTATCAGCTGAGCTAAACGGGCACTCCATGGATTTCATTAAAAACATGTTTACATAATGAATTCTTGTTTAACCATTAAGGGAAAGATATAAAAAGCACACTCTTTGGATTTCAAGATGGTTGGTTGTTAAAGGTAATAATCTTTATTGTTCTTTAACGAGGGATTGGGAAATCTAAGGTATTGATTCAAGCTTAATGAACATAAATGGGCCCCACCATCTGCTGACAAATTGACAGTCAACCTCCAAATAACAGCTGGGATTTAGAAGAACTGAAGAATTTTAGATTATTTTATAAAAAAATATGTCCTAAACATAAATTACATTGCCTGGAGTAAAATGTCGAAGCTGAATGAGGTGACAGAAAAGACTCAAAGTAACAGTGTTGCTCTTTATTTCACTTTCTTCTGTTCCAGTTGTGATTCATCATTTAACACAGGTGTCGTCAGCCACGGCAAAAAAAACATGTTTTTTTTGTTAAACCGAGTACAATGGGATCCCCTCAGCTCGTGAATGGATGGACAACCACCAAAAAACACATTTTAATAATTACACCACCTCAATTCAAAGGTGTCAAACATCAGTGGAAGAGCCAGTTTCTGAATAAAATGTCTCCGTGCGGCTTCTGATCTACTCTCCTGTGGCATCTGTGACCGTGGCACATATTTTAGGAGTCCAGTATCCATTCATCCCCGCAGAGCGCAGGATGTAGCGGATCACAAATGAAAGCAGACACAGTGTAGTGAGGCTGTGCACCAGGCGGGGCTGAGTGATAATAGATGAGATGTGGAGTGCCTGCCTGGGCTCTCCACCCAGGAAGAAGGAGTGTGTCCGTGCATGCGTGCATTGTGTTTGATGATGGAGCCCAGCTGGAGAGGTATAGCCGACGCCTCATGAAACACGCTGCAGGATGATTACAATGGAGGATGATTATCACTGAGTCTCTCATCTGTCCCCCCCCTCCCACCGCCTCCCCCTCTCTCCTCTATTCCTCGCTCCTTCTTTCTCCTCTCCCATTCAGCACGCGAGGTCAAGTGTCACTCCGTCTCCGTTGTCAAGGCTGCCAATCACCCACACAGTGAGTGCGAGGCAACTGTTGCCAAGGAAACAGAGCGATTCGGTTGCTAGGCACCTGGAGCTGTGCTCACAATAGTCATTTTGTTGCTTAGAACACACACACACGCATACACAAATACACACAAAACCACAGAAACAGCTTTGCCAAATCAACAAGTTTACACAGCGTCAGTGTGAAATGTGTATGAATTATAATCACTTACTGTGCTAATAAATAAGAGATTTGCTTACGCAGGAGTAAGAAATCATGGAGTAGTAAACGATAGGAGTGTAATTTATCACAGGCACATTTGCAAACAGATGCTAATATATTGCTGAATTTGCAGTGAAACTTTGGGGTTTTAATTTATAACACTTAGCAATAATGCTAATGTACCAAAAATGTATTTGTGGATGTTTTATTCCGGCACCAATGCTGCCTGATTAATCAGCACGCCCTGACTCTAAGAATTCTTCAGACCTGCACCTCAACTTGATCAATAAAAGATATAAACATCCATCATTCTGACTAAAAATAGTTACCCATAAAATCAATCAATCCCTTATTTCCCCACTGGCACACGGACCCAGTGAACCTCGCTGCAACGAGTGAGCATTCGCATATATGTGGGGATCTGTTTGCTGGTTTTCTTAAGATCCATCAATCGCCTATTTCCCTACAGGCATGTAGATCATGTGAACCCTCATGCAGTTTATATACGTGTTTATGTGCCTGTGTGTGTCTCCATCATGACAGCCAGTCAGCTGAGCCAATAGCTGAAATGTCAGCAACGGGTGCAAGCCTTGACATGTCCTCATGTGTTACTGTCTCCTGTTGCTGCTACAGGCATCAAACTCTTCGCACATTTTTAGCATGAGCCGAGGAGACGAAAAATAGGAGTGTGAGAGCAGTCGGCAGTGCAGTGGGATGATGGTTGTGCACAAAATATCTACCATCCCGTGGAATTGCAGAACTACAAAAAAAAAAGAAAAGCTGTTTTTGGCACCAATTTCGCAAACTTTAAAATTTCTGTTCAGTATCAGCGAGTTGTTTGGAGCGGAGTGTGAAGGGCTGTGAAAGACATTCATCACCTGATAAGATTATGGGCTCACTTGTGTGCTCGACTGACTGACAAGGGGATGTAATCAAGAAGGTTTGGAATTAATGTCTGAGTCTGGAGACTTTTGTGTTAAGCTCCCCGAACTAATGCCAGGGGGGTTTAGCTTAGTGGCACGCTGCAAGTCTCCCTCTGCAGGAGGGGCTGAATTTGGCCGGCGAAACAAACTCATTTCCTCCACAGGTGTACAGACTGACATGGTTGATAAAGCTACGATGATAAAACCTTTTCAGCGGCTGGATTTGATTTGGCTGGCCCCTGATTGCGTTCTATTTAAAAAACCTCTCTGATAGAACAAAATAAGCCCTTTCCCATAAAAAGTCACCTCTGTGTGCTTAATTAAAAACCACCCCATGTCTGTGTCACCTCCTCATGCCGTCTATGCATTTATATGTGTCTGCCATTGTGCTCTACTGAATAGATCTCTGCTTTTGGACCCTTGATGATAAAGCTTCCACTCGACTACGCGTATTCTCAAGCAATAACATCCACATCTGTATTATCAACCCAAGAATACCCGTGGTCGAGACCGGAGCAAAGAGGCCCACCTCCTCCCCCTTCCATTCCTTCCTCTCCTTCTTCCATTCTCCTTTTCCTTGTGCTGCTCCTCCAGCTCTCTGAATAAGATTGTGGAAGGGAAGGAGGAGGTCTGTGCAGAGGCAAATCTTCCAGGACAGCACCTAGGATAAGAAAGACAAAACAGATCATATTTATCCTTGAATAAGAATGCAGCGGCATTGCTCAAGAGGTTATAATACACATTTCACGCACGCTTCAAGTCACGTCTTGTGCACAATGTGGGACTAATAACCAGATCGTGGGCTTTACGCAATACAACCGCACACACATTTACACACAGGCACGCAGGCAGCCGGCTATGCATCTTTACCTGAGCTGCACCGAGTAAACAGATTGCACTGCCAACAGCTAGTCCCTTTGCTCTGCCTGGTATCAAGCAACCGTTTAGCCCGGCGCTGAGGGAGAGGGCAGGCTCACCAATTATCAAATAGGTGTCAGTGTGTGTTAGCCTGCACGGAGGGGAGACACTGATTATCAAACAGATGTTCAGCCCTCACCTTCATGCCTTCTTTCATTACATTTTCCCTTCCTTTTCCTCCTACCTATCTTTGTCTCCTCCTATCACTTCTTATTGGAAGACTCTCTCCGATAGCACACACTCACACATTCTTTCTCTGTCCCATGGAGAATAAGCCCGACTCTTCCCCATCTACGCTTGCCAATTAGAGACACAGTAGTTGTCAATCAGCGGCTGAGGAGGAGAGAAAAAGAGAGGGGGAGAGTCATTGGGAAAAAAGGGGAGGTGGGTTTTTTTTTTGCATCAGCACCACAGACAGCTCCCCCTGGAAAACTCCGGCTAGTTCACAAACACGACTCGACTGTCTCCCTCTCTCGTCCTCGCTCTCACGTCTTCCCCCTTTAACCTTTCCTCTCTAATCACTGTGATCCCGCCTTCGTCTTCGTGTTTACCCTTTCTCACCCCTCCGGTCCCCGCTTTCTCATCCTCAAATCAGCTTGTTTATCCGCTCAGACACGTGCATTAACCATACATCCGTCTCTGTGCGCCTCCAGCCTTCATCAAAGCCGCACACCATGAAACCTGACACTTCCGGGGAAAGTTCCTATTTGCCACTGACAACCCTCTCACCTCACTCACACCTGTGATCGTCTACATGCTAACCCGCTGTCATTGCAAAGGGAAGTGCCAAAACTAAAGCTGGAGAGGATGCTGACACTCGTCTTCCTCATTACCTAGTTTCCTCTCTCTCTCTCTCTCTTTCTCTCTCCTTGCCTCTTGCATCTTCCTCCATCCCAACTGTCCATGTCTGGGCTGCTGATGATGACAACTCAAGTGGACGTGTCTTCTGTTCTCACCAAGAGCTGTGAAGAGATGTACGGAGGTGTCAGAGATCTGGTGTTAAAAATACACTCTGCTGCTGCAGCTGCTGCTGCTGCTGCTGCTGCTGCCCTCTTCACTACACAGGACCAGTGTGTGTCTGCTCTGTGTCACCCGAGTGTCTCCGTCCAATTTAAAGGCATGCCTCGGTGTAGTTTTTAGCTGTTTGTGTGCGTCTGTGTGTGGGAGTCAGTCTCGAATAGAATGGGTGTGCCTGCAGGAGCAGTTTTGAATGCATGGCCCGGGCTTTTTGTTAATTTGTGCGACAATATCTTACAGGTCATATGCACTGAAAGCACTTGTAATACATGAGTGTGTGTGTGGTTAAATGCATGTGTGCGTGTAGTGAGTGTTTTTTCGTTAAAGGAAATACACAGCGTATTTCAGTGTACAATGTGCAAAGACATTCATGCAGTCTGACCCTGCCTCCACACATTTAAAACTACGCCCTTAGTCCCCATAAAAGCTGCATATACTGTATAAGAACTTCATGGTGATAGACATCTGGCCTGCTTTTATAAGAAAATCCATTTCCTGAATTGACTTGATTGAAATTGAGTTGGCTCCAGCCGGAGGAGGGCTAATGAAAAAACTGCATTCAGCCTGTGTTTCATATTTATGTCTGACTTATCAATCCTTTAATGTACCTGGTGTTTTAGAATCAGAAGTGGCTGTGCTCGAGGCAAAAGAGCTCGAGATGGAGACAGACTGAGCAGGACGCTGGACTCTGCCGCTTGCACATCACTGCTTAATTGCTTGGAACTAAAGGCGCTGTTATGAAGATGTTTATGCTTATGCCTGCAACTGCAAATCTTAACAGTCATTCTGGCTGCACTGTGGAGCCTAATAGTCACTACCCAGACAGAAAGTAAACGGCCCAGTGATGCTATTGCAACTAATTCAGCCTGGAGTGCAGAATAAGAAACTTTCAGTGACAAACTTAACAGAGACTCTTTGGTTTCCTTAATCTTCCTCCTGGGC
Source organism: Semicossyphus pulcher (assembly GCF_022749685.1). Taxonomy (NCBI): domain Eukaryota; kingdom Metazoa; phylum Chordata; class Actinopteri; order Labriformes; family Labridae; genus Semicossyphus; species Semicossyphus pulcher. Next base: position 11,260,867 of record NW_027211681.1, read on the forward strand.
CTAAATGCATCACTTAGGCTTCATTTGGCCTACTAGCCCAGATAAGCACACAACCACACACAAGCACTGTAAAATTGCACCTGTCTTCTACGTGACACGCGTGGATATTAAGCTTTCTTTGTTTGTAAATACATCCGCTCCCACTGACAAGGAGAACCCAGTTCAGAGTGGCAAGCGTGGATTGAATCTTTAACCCTTTGCAGGGAGATTTGAACCATCTTTGTCTCTGCTCCAACAGGCTACACAAGGAAGGAAGAAGAAGCCACGTTGACACATGCTGCTGGTTAAACATTAAGCTGCGTTCAGGTGCAACCCCTCATCAAGCTGTTTGATACAAACTTGGGAGTTATTCTGATGGGACCAACCTGTTTTTAGGTATCAAATCATAGCGCGTGCCAACGACTAATTGATCGGGCGTTAATCCTACGCTGTGCACTGCCACAAACACGCTCTTATAGCTTTAAGATTAAATCTAAAAACAGTTTTCTTCACTTCAGGGATTAATAACAAATATCTCGTAATATCAGGACATGCTAAAGTGATGGGACCCCGAGCAGCGCCGCGCTGTCAACTGTGTCCAAACCGCTTTTCATGCTCAAATAACAGCGAAAAATACTCAACTTACCGCTGTGTCCACCTTTCCCGGAGAAGCAGCTCCATATGCCATACATTGTATCCATGCTGAAGAGTGAGAATAGGCTATACCGAGCAGGGAAACGCCCCCCCTCCTCCTCTCCCTCTCACTGCTATTCCTTTCTCTCCTGTGCGCTTCTCCTCCTGCTTGTGGGGAATCATATAACCACTCCTTGTTTTCTCCTTTCTCTTCGAGGGAGGGATGGAGCGATGGATGGATGGAGCCTCTGCAGCAGCAGCAGCAGCAGCAGCAGCATCCCATGCAACTCAGCTGCAACCTCTCACCTTACCTCTTCTGCTCCTCCTCTCTCTCTTTCTCTTTCTCTCTTGTCCATGCCTCCATCCAGCCCTGACGCCGGAGAGCATGCCCTATAGTGCAACGGTTCCCAAGCTAGGGCCCGGGGACCTCAACGGGTCTCATTGAGAAGGAGTGTGGTCTATGTTTTTTTTTTACTATAAAGGGGTGTGTTTCTCACTGGAGTGTTGAGTGAGCCTGTTTCATTGTGGTTTTCTTATCTCCAGGGTGACATCATTTTATAACAAGTATAGTATTCATAAGGCCTCCCTCCATGATGTTGTGTGACTGCTACAGTCTCTTTAATATTCCTCATAATGGGGGTGGACAGACCTGCAAAATATAATGCAATCCTGTGCAAGAGCCATGCAATAAATAACCAGAGCCGGCTACTTTTTTGAGGCTTATAATGGTATGAAATATTGCTTTAACTCTGTGATTATTTATATATAAACACCATATGAAACAAGTATATGTTTCTTCATAGACTTGTGTTTTCTGTCCATTATAAGATGAACCCAACAATAAGTATCCAATATAGTAGGGGTTATAATAAAATGCTCCCATAAAAGCGAACATACACCTATTTCTTGCATCTGCCTTTTTGAAATCTTTTTTTAGGTTCATTTTATTGCATCTTTTTGTGAGAAATCTGCTGTGTGAAGTTTATTTTTAATTATTTATTGTACACCCTTGTACGGCTTGTTGCGTAATCTGTTTATATGCATGTACATTTAAACTGAACTCTGAGGTGTATCGGATGCAGAAATAGAGGTACATCATGTTAGACAAAGCCGCCGCTCTGTCAGTCATTAGCGCTGAAATTATAATAGACTGAAATGGGACTGAATGGTGTTCCCTGCAGGGTCTTAACAGAGGTTTATACATGGCCTGTGGTGAGTCTGTGTGTGTGTGCGTGTGTTTCTGTGTGTGTTCCGACTCCTAATCCAGCCTCTTGGGACCTCTGTATCCGGTTGATGGTCTTCCTTAGCAGACATGCTGGATGGGATTGGTGGTTAGGCCCTTCATAATCCTCTCCTCATCTGGTGGCCTGTAAAAGAGCTGCCCATCGAAACCCGAAGTGTGTGCGTGTGTGGGTTTGTGTGTGTGTGTGTGTGTGTGTGTGAGAGAGAGAGAGAGAGAGAGAGAGAGAGAGATGGATGCTCAGTAATGATCCACACAAGCTCCCCATAAGAACTAAATTGTCTTTTGTCTTTATCTTTAATTCTCTTCCCTTTCTCCTCTTCTCCCTCTCTCTGCTCTCCTTGTTTTGGCCGGAGACGTCAGACACACACAGCAGACACACAGCAAACATGTAAATTTGATGTTTGAGAGCCCACAAGGCGCTGGAGCCTTCAAGGCCATAAAAACCGACAGCATATTTCCTCAAATAAGCAGCCGTAGAGTCTTTTTCTCTCACATACACACACGCACACTTACACACTGTCACACACAGTGTTAATGGCTTCATAATTGTCAGAGGCAGACCATTGAGCATAATCAGGAGACTGCAGCAAGGCGAAGACCAATATTTGTAATTTACTATGACAGATAGTACATTTTTATTACCCAGGGGCTGCTGGTTTGTTTTGGGATGCGATAAACCACACTCATCCACGAACATTTTATCTCTCAGTTCACATACTCACTTACACACACACTTTTCCTCTGCACTTCTCTCGCTCCCTCTCTCTCTCTCTCTCTCTCTCTGTCTCTCTCTCTCTCTCTCTCTCTCTCTCTCACACACACACCTACAGACACAGAGTGGCTCGGCCCCAGACAGTGTGTGACCTCGGGGTCAGGAGCATTACGCCAAACAGACAGACACTGAGTCAGGGAGCAGAGTTCAGCTCGTCACCGGAAATCACAGGTGCACACACTCAAGTAAAGCCACACACATGTATACACACAATCGATCATTTTTAACCCTCTCATAAGTACCAGAATCGTCACAGAACAGTACGGTTTGAAAGGTGGAATATGAAGTGTTTTTTTGCCATTCTGAAAGAATGCTTTTAAAAGCTTTTTATGACATTGACCATATACAGATGTCCCCTAGCATCAAGCTCAAACACTGCTATAATGTTGCACTGCTGTGTTCCACGTTGTCACGGTCTTTTCACCGCTCCTCAAATGAACAGCAATCGAAAAGACCACGAATAGTTAAAATCAAGAGTGACTTCTGGTCATATTTTAAGTTAAAACAACCTTTTGGATATAGCCTAATAGCTACGGTTTGTAAAGTAGCCAAAACCAGCATTCAGCCACTAGCTAGCTATTACCGTTAGCAAGAAGTGGTCGAATGCTGACATTACCTTTAGAAGGTTTCATACTATATATGGAAAGGCATAAACAGACTTAACTTTGTAAGACCAACATATTTGATAAGCCATTAGCTACCATCACACAACAGCTAATGTTAGCATTCAACCACCTCATAGCTAAGACTATAGAAATTGGCATATTTCCCACCATTTTGTACAACAGTATTCAAATGTAGTGTAAGCAGTCAACCTCTTCCTAGCTAATGGTAATATTAGCTAGAAAGCCAGATTTTGTCATTGCTCTGACTTGAAAGATGGCCCAAGGAGGAACATCGGGTCGTTATTAAAGTTGGAACAATATTTTTGATAACCCAATAGCTACAGTTTGTAAAATAGCTTAGGCTACACTAGCATCCAGCCACTAGCTAGCTAATATTACCGTTAGCAAGAAGTGGCTGAATGCTAACATGAAGATGTTGTATAAGATAGGACAGGGGTAAACAGACTTAACTTTGCAAAACAAACATAGGCTATTTGATAACCCATTAGCATCAGACAATAGCTTATATTAGCATTTAACCACTTTATAGCTAACATTTACTAGAAATTTGCTCCTTTCCTACTGTTTTGTACAACACTATCAAAATGTAATATAAGCAGTCAGCCACTTTCTAGCTAATGGTAATATTAGCTAGTAAGTAGCTGAATGCTAATTTGGCTGTTGTATCACCAGGTTATCAAATATGTTGCTTTAACTTGAAACATGGTATAATGTTCATCCAGAATCTTACAACCTAAAGACTCAGCACTACAACATTATAACAGCATTTGCGCTTCTCTCAGCGTATTATTAGAGGAATATTGCTGCCATTTCAATATGGTGAGTTGTTGGATTACGCAAGCATAAGTTACAAAATGATCAAAATGGATTCAGCATAACAAGACATAGCTTCATTTTTTATTCCACATATTCAACCTCCTGTCAAAAACCCAGTGCCTTCATTATCCATAATGCAACTCAGCTGCAACATTTCAGTTAAAGATTTAGATGTGTTATGCTAGAAGGGCCTGTTGTAGCAGTCACTCTCAGGCCTCGAGCGAAGACGAGGAGTGGGCTACAGATGTCTGCAGCGTTCTGACTGCACACCCTCAGATTCAGTTCATTTTCACACTTGGCCAAAATTTCAAGGGCCATAACTTTTATTTTTCAGATTAAGAAGCTTTCTCTGGTGCCACAAAAGGTTTCATACATTTTTTCCCCACATATGCAGTAATACTTCCCAAGACCCCTTGGGAGTTCCCCTTGCCTATACGTTATTCTCATACTGTAATGGACGTAGATCTGGCTGCAAAAAGAAGTCCAATGGCGTGAATCATTCGAGAAAATGACCATGCACATTTTTGAGATTACTCTGTCTCAATAGTTAATTGTAAGGCCTCCTTAATAGAGTATGATGTTTATTATGTAAATGATGATCCCATTTACAGTCATAAAGACGATAAAGCAGAGTATTCTTTAGGGCGTGGCAACCTTTGATTAATGTCTGTCTAACCATGATAGAGAAATAACAATGCGTATCCACCTTGTTGTCAGATAATGGTCCCTTCTGGTTCCAAAAACCAAGATGGTGATGGCACAAATGCCAAACAGGTTTTCAAATGAGTGGCTATGTCCACTTCTTCTACACAGTCGGAGGTTCTTTGGCAAATTCTATAAAGATAATCATCTATTACGTGCTGGCAGACATGTGCCATTGCGGTTTGGGAGCACTTAGAGTAACTGATGTTAAAGCAGAGGCAACCAAAGCAAATATAAATACCTTCTGTATAAATGTAATGGCTTAGTATCAAATAACGATGACAAAAGACATCAAATCTTTGTAAGTGAGGGCAGCATTTATAATCACACTGATTTACCAGATTTGTTCAAACATTTTGAATCACCACAAATTTCTCATTCATCTCTGGCGGAGAAAGCCTCCACACGATCACAGCAGTGACATGACATTATATGTGTGTAGCTCTGAGAGAGAATTACTCATGTCCAAAACAGTCAGCAGCCATTAGAGTTACACACGCAAATTATAAAATTGAATGGTTTTGCACTCTGATGCAGAACTTTCAAATGTCAGTGATTCATACTCTAACTGGAGTGGAAGGATGCTTGTGCTGCTCAGTAGTCAGTTTGTAGGACTGAGAACGTGGAGGCTGGCAATCAGCATGGAGAAACTGTGAGTGTGTGTCAGTGTTAACAAGAGAGACAAATAAGACACACAAATAGGAACAGAGAGAGAGAGAAGCAGGTGCATCACTAATGGCTTTTTAAAAAGGTTACAGCGTAGAGCTCTTCTTTTCTAATGGGGCTCCGGCTGTGCTTGAGAAGCAATTTCCGGAAAAGATAATGTTGTCGAGAGAGCGCAGAGGGTTCTGTGTGTGTGTGTGTGTGTGTGTGTGTGTGTGTGTGTGTGTGTGTGTGTGTGTCGTTAACAAGACTGACAAACACAAACTCAAAGGAACACAAAGAGAGGGCGGGGAGAGATTGGGGCAATTTAAAGAGAAAGAGAAAGAGAGAGAGAGAGAGAGAGAGAGAGAGAGAGAGAGAGAAATTGCCTGTGTCTACATTTCAAAGTAATTGCGCCATTACATTACATTTATTAGCTTGCTGACTAATGCCTAATGTGGGCCAGCGGAGGTCCCAAGTGAAAAACATTTTAAAGTGCTCTTTTCTGTTTTAGCATATTTTTACATTCCTAATGTGCTGTTTGATTTCATAAACATTAAAACTGCTGAATTTTAAAAGCCCCTGTGCTTTCTTGCCCTGTTTTCAGGTAACTATGGTTGACACTGCCACCCTGTGGCCACAGCATGTCACTATAGTTTTTTGAACAGAGCTGGTCTGACAACTTTCTGCAGGGTTTTCATTCAGTAAATCCCCTCTCATGTCCAAATGGGTTTTGGAAAAAGAGTTTTCAATCACATAAAGATATGCAAATGTGCTTGCTTTATAATAAACCGAGTCAGAATAAATAACACAGACTGCGTTTTACATTCATACTTAATATCTAATATGAAGCTGGAGAATGGCCACTAAGGGGCACTGCTTTTTCATTAGTGTGTCCAGATTATAGTATGCAAAACTGATCAAATTAACTATACAATAGTTCTCATGATACACACTACATCTGCTGGATTTTTCAGCGCATTATATATCATCACTATGCACTGTACAGCTGTATGAAATCGGGACACACCTTCAATGACAAAGTTCTGCAAAGCTCCAACAAAGATCTTCCAGCACAGGTTGGACTTTCTGACATGCAGGGTAGAAAAAAGGACAGATTTAAACAACAAAGTTAGTGATGGCTGAGTTCCATTTAGCACTTTTAGGGTTTAGGTCCTGGTATTGTGAAAGCGGTCTCACTACAACACTGTGATTACTTACTGGGACAATGTAATAGAACAAAGCCTTTTTTAATGCTATTAGTAACAACTGTGTTTTTCCTACCATGACCAGTAGAACAATCTGGTGTTGAAAAGGCCCATAACTCTTAGTCTGACTGACAGCTAAGATCAATAAAAGGAAGGTAGATATAAACTTTAAAATTAAAGGTTCATGGCTATTGATTATTTGAAATAATAGCATGAAACAAATTGAGCTGGCGAGGATGCGTCCTTACTGAAGCCATAAATGTAATTCAGGCAGCTTTATGTGGTAATTGCAATTTATTTTGGTAAATAAATACAAAACAGAGACATTTTAACATGAAAATAACAATATCTGGACAGTTATGGTGTTTTATAGCTCTTCAGGTGTTTACAAAAAATTCAGACTGAAGAGTTTCACTGTAGGTAATCTCAGAACTATAATGAGCACCTTCTGCTATAACAGGCATTGATAGGACGCCTCGGCAGGGGTCCTCTGACGGCCTGCAGTTACACACAAGCACAAGTGTGTAATTATAGCAGCTACTTTGACAGTTAAACTTAAGAAAACAGATCGCCAAATTAACAGTTATGCTGCCATACTGTGTGCTCATTATAAACATACACACAAATCCCAGTAAGCACACGCGCGCGCACACACTCACACACACACACACACACACACGCTAATAAAAACTGTAGCAATGTCTTCTTTATATAACCTATTGCTGTCTCTCCTACTTGTTTAACCTGTCTGCAGTGTCCTTTTGAACTGAGCAGAACCAAAGCATGAGCCAAACACACCTGAATGCTGTTTGATTTCACGCTCGTCTCAGTCGCTCGTCGCAGCACGCTACAGTCTTGCTTTAGATCCTGTTCCTACAAGACAGCTTCAGACAGCGCCAACCTGTCCACACAAGTTAAACGTAATGATAATGTAGTTTATATACTGTGTAAAGAAACCTATATACTGTACAAAACTATACAAAACTCAGAGGCCTCACCTCTGCCTTACACACTGGTCTGTGCCACTGGTTTTCTAAGGTCAATGTGAGGGAAAGATGGCGGACTAAAGCGGGAAAATCTGGAGAGATGGCTGAACAGATGGCTGAACAGGAGCATCACCAACTGATGCCACTGACCACATTTAGACAGCGGCCATTTTCCATTGATGTCACGCTCAGGGTGATCGCTCGAATGCTGTTGTGATGTCGGACTGCTGCTCTTGTTGTAAGTCATATAAATGTATGTTATTTGACATATCATTATCATTTCACCGCTCTATAGATTTAAAATAGCTAAACTGTTAAACTAACTAGCTTAACTAGCTAAGGATAACTAGCTAAGTGATATGCCATTACTGATACCTCTGTTTTAAGACAGTGAAAATTGGAGGGAAATCCAGCCAAATTTCAAAGTAAAACTAAATATTTCATAACCCATTAGCTAACGTTAGACAAAAGCTTATGTTAGCGGTTATCATTCAGGTAATGTTAGCTGTAAGCTACTTCCTAGCTAACATTTTATTAGCTAGGATGAGGCTTAAAGCTAATATCGAAATCCAGAATATTAAATGGGATGTGATGAAATTATAAAGATTGTCGAATACCTCACATTTATATGACTTACAACCTGGAAAATAAATAGCAGTTTACGTTATTACAGAGCGTCCCACACTCTGAGGGCAACACCAGAGAAAGAGGCCACTGTGTGAATTCGCTGAATACCACTAATGTAAAACGAAAGAAAAGGAAGCAAATACATAAACACTTTGATGTAAATTGAAAGGAATTAAAAACCAGGAATGAAATTGTTCAAAGTGGTAAGGGAAAGAGAAAATGAGGCGTTTATGCAAATCAACACAAACAAATAACTCCACGGGGGAAAAGGTTGTAAGACAAATGATCAAACTTTCCAAATATTTCACAGCATGGGCGTAGGACCTACAGACATTTATAAACACACACCTGAATAGTAAGATGATGGAAATCTAGTTCAGTTCACTTCAAGGATGAATTAACTGATGCCCCAAAACAAATGTGGAGTCACAAGCACAGCTCTAGTGTGTATAAATCTCTGTTCTGTCACTTCACACAATATACAGCCAGATCAAACCCTTATTTCCCAAAACAAATTAGATACAAACACAGTTGACTGAACTCTAAATTGGTTCCTCTGTGCTATAATTTCCAAAAGTGCTTTCTTCCTTGACGGCGTTTCTTGTTAGTTTTGAGTACAGAAAGAAATCTGTACCATAATACTCGAGTAGTATAGTACCATAATAGTAGTACCTTTGATTACATAAAAGTCTTTGTTTTTAATCCCATCATTTTCCCCATTTTATTGTCCTGAGTGTTGTAAAATGGTCTTTTGAGGACGATTCACCAGTGATTAGGATGTTCCTTGATCATTAAAAAAACCTGCAACTTTTTTTTAATGTCAAGTTTTTTATCAAGTCATCACCAGCCAACAGTCTTAAGAGTCACTGTTAGGTCTTTTTGGATAACAGGACAAGGAAAGAGGACACAGTATTGCTTCAACAGCTCTGGCTTTGGCGAGTCTTTCATTGGGTCTTTTTCACCTGAAAGAAAAAGGAGGCCATCCTGGAGAACGTACATGACAGAACTGGACAGGAGGACATGTATCCATCTCCTATTGGTCCTTAGCGTATGACAGGTTTAAGCCATGCTCGCCATGTGCATGCTTTCCTGTTCTGCCTCCTGTTATTGGTTGGACCTTCAGACCTGGGTGGATTTGACTCGACGGAGAGGATTTCGTCCTTCGGGATGGGCACGACAAGGCAGGGGGACTTCAGAGGGCAGGTCTAGACTGCGCTGGTGAGGCAACGCCGTGAGGGAAGGAGCACATCGGGAGGGGTGGGGGACGGGATTGGCTGATGGTCATGTGATCTCAGAATACGGTAGCCCTGGAGCCTAACAGGAGGGAAAAGAATAGAGAGAAGATTAGGTGGAGTGGGAGTGTGACAAAGAGAATAAGACATTTCAACATTTTTGAAGTTTAAACCTGAAAGAATAGAGCAGGTAAACTTCAAATGACTGAGACAGGGAGAGACAAGAATGCACAATGATGTCTAGACAGGGAAAAGGTACACAACAGAGACATCAGACAGAGAGAAGCATCTAGGACACATCCAATACAAAGAGACAACCAAGGTTATCACTGAGAACAATGAACAGTGAAAGATTCACAAATAAAAACCAGACTAAAGCTGACAGCCATGCTATGATCTCTGTAAGATTGCTGTTAGGTAAAAAGGTGCTTTAAGCTTTATGCTAACATCAGCATGCTAACAAGCGTGCACTGACAGTGCTATACTGAAGTTTGGCAGGTGTAATGTTTGGTCACGGTTTGTTAGCGTGTTAGCATGCAAACATTTGCTTATTAACCATAAACACAAAGTACAACTCTGATGGGCTGATGGGAATGTTTGTAGTTTGGCAGGTATCTGGTCATAAACCAAAGTATTAGTTGAAAATGTAACATCATGACGGTGGTAAATTAGGATCACTAAAGTTAATACAATTCATCCTGCAAGGCATATGAATGTCTGTATCAAATTTCATAGCTTATCCACCCAAAAGTTGTCAAAATATTTCACTCATAACCACAAAAGTCAACCTCCTGGTGGCAATCAATGCAGTAACTAAACTTTGGTTTATCATCTCTGAGCTCTGGAAACCGCTGTTGCATGAAGAAGCCACTTTACTCTCTGGCAAAGAGCTAAAGCCAGCGAGCAAGGCTGCATCAAGCTAAAGCTAGCTAGTGGGATGGCTAAGACTAAAGTATTTCCTTTTTGAGTTTTTCCCAGCTGTTCTCTATTATTGAAAAAAATGTATATTTTAATGTGAAACAAACTTCATAAGTTAATTATTCCATATAACGTATTTAGACCTAATTAGTCATGATAGAGAGCACAACTGTTACACTAACTAGCTTAACTAGCTAAGGATAACTAGCTTAGTGCTATGCCATTACTGATGCCTCAAGTGAAATCTATTAAAGAAAAAGTCATGTGATACTCAAAGTGATATATGTCTATCCTCTGTGGAACATGAATGTGCAGTAGCTGGGGAGATATTTCATTTTGGATCAAAGTGGTGAACTGCCTGATCCACATTGCCGTTGCCATTACAAGATCTAGCAATGGCCATTAAGTATTTATCTCACAAAAGACACCTTTAAACAAACATATAAGTTGTGTTTTGTCAAAGCTTCTTTAACATTAACTTCCCCCATCCCTTACCTGGACGCCACTTAACTTTTCGAGTGGACTCTCCACGCGGGGCAGGGTAAGCAGGGGCAGCCCGATGGATGGCTCTGGACGCTGTGGAGGCGGAGGATTCGGCATTGCAATCTGGGTTGGCTTGAAATTATTGATCACACATGACACCTGAAAGACAAAAAAGAGTTTTTCCACTGCAGTTCAGAGATAGATGATTTTCTAATGTGTGTTATGTCATGGAACCTGACAGTACAGATGAAACTTACAGTATGAGAGGGACAGAGAATCAAAAAAGAAAGAGAAAGAATGAAACATGGGAGGATGCATGGAAAGAAAGCTGTCTTATAGATAAACACAGTGAGCACTTTGATCTCTGAGGCAGACGAGGATCCTGGTAGATTTTCCAGAAAATTGATTTGGACCAAGATGTCCATTCCCAAATGACACATTTTAAATGTGCCATGGTAAAGATTCAGTTCAGTTCATTCACATTCACCAGTGTAAAAGTGTGTGTCCTCTTATGCCTCAAGCTCGCCTTAATCATCAGTCCATTCTTAAACCTTCTCTCCTACACCCACATCACGCCAACACTGGTATCCCTTTGCACTCTTCCCTGATACAAGCCTTACCCTCTTCTTTTTTTATCATGCTATCCTGCCATTCAGAGGCTAAACATAGTTACTAGCTACATAGAAAGATAGAACTTCATGTAAAATTAGCTGCAGCTACATTAGAGCTAAAAACAATGCAGAAATTGAACTTTGGTTGTAACAAAGTCTAAGCTAGGCTGTATCAAGCTAAAGCTAACTGTTTTGATAGCCACATCAGTCTCCTTGTTATTTCTTCCCCCTATGGTATCTGTAATTGAAAAAAATGTCCATAAAAAAAACAACTTAATTAATGTGTTATTCAGCATAACTTAATGACACTAAATACAATCAATATTTAGAGAAAAACCGCTAATATAGATGATGCTAGGCTGTATCAAGCTGAAGCTAGCTGTTGTTATAGCCACAACTAAAACATTTCCTAGATGTTATCTGTTACATATGTTGAAAAAAAAAGGAAAAAAAATTCAACTAACCAACTTCATCATTTAGTTATTTAGCTTAACTAAATGAGACTAAATTCAGTCATGGTGGAGGACTAAACAGCTAAAGTGCTGCTAAAGCTAACTAGCTTACTGATATGATGGAACTGATAGCTTTGTTTTTGCCTCCAGTGAGATTTATGTGATTTGGTTAAGCTAATTCTAAATTAAATATGTAAATGTTTACCTTACAACGTATTCAGTTGACTTTAATGTAACTATATAAAGTAGACAAATAAACACACAAAAGTGTCTTAAATAAACTTAATAAACTAATACACATTTTGTTTGAGTTTTTTCCCATCATTTCAAGTGCAGCATTGTAGATATTTTAACTATTCTATGGTCTATCTAATGGTAAAATGACAAGTCAGAATTCAAACTCTTAAACCATTTCCTGTCAACTTTACTGCTTCTGTAGTTTCTGCTCACTGACTTTATAAGGCAGCATCCTTTCCTCTAGTATTTCCTCATTTCTTCTATTCTAATCCCTGACTCCTCTTTCACCCTCCTTGCCCTTTCTCCCTCCCTCCTCCTTCGTACCAGGAAGGCAGCGATGGCTCCTCCCGTGACAAACCCTGCCAGGACATCGTTCCAGTGGTTTCTGTGTTCAGTCACCCTCATCACTCCCACCAGCACAGCCAGAGACAGCAGCACCAGGCACAGGGTGGGTTTGGTCAGACGGGTCCCTTTGGTGCGAAACACCAGGGTCACGTACATCTGAAATATATCAAAAATAAAAATGACTTGTTGTTCATTCATGTTGAGCTGAAGCAGGTGTTGGATCCACAGGTCCTCAGTGAGCCTGCTGATATAATTCAAACAGTGCTGCAGCTTGAGCACTAGCTTGCACAGCTTGAATGAGCCACAAGAGGCCGCCCTCTGCTCTGTGTTTAGAGCAGCTGAAGGGATCAAAGGAAGCAGTGAAAATAGCTGTCAGGGTTGGTTTAATTCTTCTAAACATGAAAATTACATTGTAATTGAAAGCAGAACAGCAGCAATTAAATCAGAACTAAATGTTTCTGCTAATAGAATAATTACGTTGGAGACCCACAAACATTTCATCTTCATAAAAGAGAATTTGTGTAAAGATCATGTGATGACTAAGAGGTTACTTCCTTTTGACAGAATCTTGTTTTATTTCTGTCCCCCTATGACCTCCCCCTAGGAGGTTGTGTTTCTGTCTCTGTTTGTTTATCTTTTTGTCTGTTTGTCTGTTTGTTAGCCGGATTATGGGAACAACTACTTGCACAATTTTCATTTCACTTGGTAGAAGTATGTAGCTTGTCGAATTAAAGTATGAATTAAATATTAAAAGCCCTCTGTGTGAACGCACCATTATTTGTAACAACTGTTTTTGATAGCAAGCTGCTATGTGTGTTTTCTCTGTCCAGGCATTTGATATTTATACATGTGTGTATTTTAATATGTTTCATATTTTCACAAATGTCTGTTAATATTTCGTATTTAGAAATATGTGGTAAATGCAAGGCTGAGATCACCACAGTCAGTAACCATCATGCACAACATCAATATGACAAGTACCCCAGCCTATCCCCTGCTCAAAGTTCCCTACCACTGTATAGACGGCTGAGTAAAAGCTGAGCGCTGCATCTTTGGACGGGAAGGATTTACGGGCAGATGCCACCAGGTACGGGTTCCCCGTGCAGGCGCGGCGCTCTGTGATGTACTGCAGCGGAGACTGGCAGCCCAGCGCTGTGTAGTTTGGCCTGCAGGCTGACAGGAAGTGAGGTGTCTGGTTTCCTGTCACAACTTGCCCCGCATTGGCAAAGATGGTGGTGGTGAAGAGGCCAAAGGAGTAGACACCTGTGTGAAAAAGGAGGATGAAGTGAGAGAAAGGGAGGGTGTTGTTTGTAAACTCCAAATAATTGAATCAATGATGCTGGTAGGAGTCAGAGACAAAGCTTTTACATGGGAGTTAAAGGGCTAGGCTGAATGCTATCCATGTGGGAGTGAAAGACCAGACAGACATAGCCTTTGCTTTTATGCATTACTTTTGAAAACCCATAACTTAGATAAATATTGGAGTGATGAAAAAGATCACAGAACATCAACAGAACAGGACATGAAGAGAAGGGGCGAGAGAAATTAGTCCACTGCAGACCTAAAAGGACAAGGACTCCTTCTGGCCTTGTAACAGAGCAGCACAGATGTAAGCCTTAATGAGCCTTGGTCCCAGAGTGCACAGGCTCTATTTAGTCAAAGCCGAAGAACCTCTGATCTTTAGGATTATAACTGACCCAGAAAACGTACGATCCTACGCAGGAGAGGGTTGAAATAACAGCAGTCTGCGGTCACGATGGTCTTCTCCTGAGCTCCCTCCGCCTTCACAAAGAAGCCGGTCACTTCTCCGATCAGAATCTGGGTCAGAAAGAGACACAACAAACACTTTAGTCAAACAGAAAGTTAAGTTTTGTAGTTATGGATTTATCAACTTGACTGAATATTCTGTGTGTTGTACTGTACACTGCAAAATTATTCATAAGTGTTTCTTCCTCAGCCTTGCAATATTTTTACTTGGCCAGCCGGGCTTAATTTTTCCTTCAACATTTGGCTGATTTTATGCTGCTTAAGTGAATCCCAACATTAACACCTCCCATTCGCTCACATCAGTGGGAGTTTGTCGACCTCAATGTCTCATAGACCTTCTATCTCGTTTTCTTTTTTTATGCACACATTTACAGCAGCTTAATAAAACCATTACTTTACTTTGATTAATAGAGTCATATAAGGTTAACAACCTTATAAATTGAGGACTGGGTTAGACAGATATTTGATGAATCAAACACATCTTATACTATTTTTATGATATTTAAGATTGTATTAGCTCACACCCCAATAAAACCTCCATTATATTTTAAATATTATAGCCCTTCCACATTTTTAACAAACATCTAAAGAGCGCACACATCAAGCCTCTGGAGACCATTTGAGAAGTCGTTTTTTAACTTTTTAAAAACGTCAAATTGACATTGATCTCTTCTGACCAGGTATTATATTCACTAAACACCATGTAACACATTCGTGGACATCACTTCATCCCGCACACTTAACCTGTCTGCCGACAGAAGCACGGACGGATGAAGGTTACGTACTTATACAATATGCATGGCCCAGAGCACGGAGCGTGGGATGAAGCTTATGCACCAATGCTCACTGCGCTCGGTTAGACAGATGAAGGCTGAGGTTTACACTAGCGCTGATGTCACAGACAAAGAACCAACCATGTACGGTTCAGTGAGAGCTGTGGGGCTTCTGTGTCAACATAAATGAAGTCTTTGGAGGATGAGTGCTGTGCGGCAATGCAAACCCGAGGTCACCTATGTCGGGGAAAAAGGTTCTAGGTTTTTACTCTTTTCAAGATATGGCTTTGTGTTTGTTTTATACAGTGTCATGCCCACTTTCAAACATTTTCTTGAATTCACAGTTACAATAACTACAAAGTTCTTGCACTTCACTTTTCGGCCCCAACTCAGCAATAAGTCTGCACTTACTAAGGTAATAATTGACATCTGCTTGAACAATGACTTAGGTAAAGTCTCTGTTGCAGTACTGTTGGACGTAAGAGATGCTTTTGACACAGTGGACCACACAATTTTCTTACATAGGTTTGATAACAGGGTAGGATTCTCTGGGAATGTCCTTAAATGATTCAGATCATATCCTCATGACAGGAAGTACTTTGTTTCGATTGGTAACTGTGTGCCAGAGCAAATGGCCATGACATGTGGGGTTCCACAGGGGTCCATTTTTGGACCCCTATTGTTCAGTCTCTAAATACTTTTGTTGGGCCAGGTCATTGAATATAATAAAGTTGCCTACCATAATTATGCAGATGATATGCAAATATACATTTTACTTACACCAGGTGTCACTGTATTGAACAAATCAATGGCCAGATGCAGCAAAATTCTCTCCGTCTTCACAGAGATAAGACCGACATAATTGTCTTAAGGCCACAGAAAGAAAGTCTGAGTGTCAGCTCTCACCTTCAGTCCCTCTCTCTCATAGCTAAGAGTCAAGCAAGAAACCTTGGCGTTATCGTGGACTCAGATTTATATTTCCACAGCCACATCAAAGCGAGACCTTGAAAGGCCTATACATGCCTTTATTTCCAGCAGATCACTGCAGTGGTCTGTTCACAGGGCTTTCAAAAGAAGCTATTCAGCAACTTGAGCGAATTGAATTGATTCAAAACTGAGAAAGATGACCACATTACTCCACTTCTAAAATCCTAACACCGGCTACCTGTTACTCTAAGCCTGTGTCTAAGTCTCTCTGAGGCTCAGCGCCCAAATACATCTCTGACATGCCTTTGACATTTGAACCTTGTAGGACCCCGAGGACAACCAAGAGTTAGAACCAAACACAGTGGAGCAGCGTTTTGTTATCATGCAGCACAGACCTGGAATAATGTCCCAGATGATGTTAGACAAGCCCCGACTCTGACTCCCTTTAAGTATGAGCTAAAAGCGTTCCTTTATTACAGTGCTGTTAATACTGCACATTAGGGCATAGTCTTTGTTCCATTGCAGCAGCTGTGTGAACACACCAAATTCAAATTCAAGTTTATGGCATGGGAGTGGTCTTAATAGGTAAAGATGAAGAGACAATGACTACATTTTTAACCTGTTTAAACAACTGCCATGATGTTTTTGAGCATGTTTCCTTAAAGGACTATTAGTGGACAGATTTGAGATGAGGTTGTGTATAGCAGAATGAAAATGAAATAAACTGCTGAAGCTCAGTAAACCCTCTAAGGAAAAAATAAACTATAGAGAAAGAAAGGTTTCCACACAAAAATAAAACTATTTAAAGTCTCGATTCTTAAAAAAGTCATGCAGGAGAAGAACCAGTTTCTCCTATTTGCTTGATTGCTCTCCTCACCTGTCACACACTAGTTTGACTGAGCTCTATTTATTTCTACACAGAGGTTTGTGTGTAAGCAGAGATATAAGTCATGTTCCCTGGGGCTGTTAGAGGTTTGGTACCTTGCTGCAGGCACTTTGGCAGAGCTGGTGGGTGCTAAAGATTAGACAGGTGGATTACTGCTATTAAGGAGAACGTTTTTACCTCCAGGCTGCTCCAAAATCACATCACCCACTGCCAGTGATCAAAATGACTCCATACTCCCATCATTGGAACGACTGAGAGTCTGAAAAATAACAAGTGGGTGTCTGGTTTGAATGTCAGTTAATATAATATGGTTCATTATGTCTGATGTTATGGTCTGGAATTGTATGTTGACATTCTTAGTCTGTACCAACTTTTATTCAATAATTATACATTGACAGGATTTTTTTCAGCTTTTTGTTGGGTCATTTTTTTCCAGTTTTTATAGGGCAGGGACTTGTGTTGCACCAATTAAGTGTATGCATTACAGATTTGACCTCAGTCCCAAAGTGCAAGCTTCCTGTAATGCAGGAGGGTATCAATGTTTCCAGGGTTCAATAGGTTCTGAATATGAAATATCAAGGAGACCCTTCAAAGGGTTTTATGTTTACAGTAGTGTTTTTCCCCTAGGTCAAATACTTAATGTTTCTCTGTGTCGATATATGTTAAAATCCCCATCTAAAGCAGGGGTGGCCAACCCTACTCCTGGAGGGCTACCTTCCTGCATGTTTTAGGTTTCTCTGCACTCTAACACACCTGATTTGAATGATCTGCTCATTATCAACCAACTGAAGCGTCTCAGGTCTAAAGCTTACTGACATGGTACTCCTTAAAAACCGTCTCCCCTTAATTCTTTGGGCAAGAACGTTTTTCTTGACTTTAGAGATTGACATCTCCACAGTAGCTAAACTCATTTTTACCATGAAAACTACATTTAAACGTCCTTCATCTTTTGCAATTTAAAGCATTACATAGCAAATTACCCATTACCCCTTTATCATAGGACTCTTGGAAAAGGGATGACGTCCCTGTGATGCCACGGGGCAGAGGTAAGGTTTATTGTACAGCAGGTACTGTGAAATACTGTATATAGTTCCGTTTTACCTTTCCTCTTGATGTCTCTTAATAGAAGTATGGTCATAATACATTTTTTGAAAATGCAACAATCCAAAGTTAGGTCAGGAAACAAGAGGTTTCCTCAGACGTCATACAGGGTTAAGGGAGGAAGTTTCTTTGAGCTACAAGAAACCGAAGCAGCCTTCCCTCAATCCTTTGCACTGAGGTGGTATAAAACTGAATCAGAGCTTCTGTGGGTTGCGGCATTATATATTTAAGGAACAAGACCACAAAAAGATCCAAACGCCATGACGAAAATCACTGCAGTGTTCCTACAAGAGAAAACGATGTAGATCTTAGCGGAAGATTGATGTGCGCTCTCATTCTGGCTCATGTTAAAACTCAGGCAAAACGAGTGCTGAATAAACCGTTGCTGTCCTCATGTATTTCTGGGAGATGCTCTTGTGAAGTGAGTGTGGGAGAGAAGAAGAGGAAGAGGAGGAGTGGAGGAGACAGCATTCACTGATGATAGTCAGCTTGCAGCCAAAAGGACAGAAGGCACAAGAGACTTGTAAATGCTGTTGTTGGCAATTATTCAGCGTGAAAGTGAGATTACAGATTAAAGCAAAGAGGTTGATTGCAACATAATTAAAACTATCAAAGGCTCATTCCGAACTTGGCAAATTGGTTTCAACAGCTGTTAATGCAACTGTTTTAGAGATGCCACATTCACAACCTCAGAAAGAGACACCTCTAACAGACCTAATGAACCTATACATGGCTACCGCACACACAAATACACAAAGGGCAAAAAATATATAGGCTACTGAAATGTCATTTCTATGAAATACCTAAAATATTTCCAATATTTCTAACAGTAATTTAGATGTAATTGTGAAGGAATTTCATTTAAGTAAACTGTGACTGAAAGCTGACCATTATTTTTTATCTAACTGATGATTCTGATTGGAATTAAAATTATTACCACTAACAAACAAAAGTCTACATAGCAAGTCAACTTAATATATGTCAATATCTTTGGTCAACACACAGTTTCCTTTAAACAACCAGAGTGCCAGAGCTACTTGATGGTTCCTTAAATCAAACTGACCCTAACTGCACAGCGGCCATTTTCCTCTGACATCACTCTCAGGGTGGGAAGCTCAAAGGCTCTTGTAATGTCACACAGCTGTAAGGGAATCTGACAATTCAATATATTTTAACTGATTCACACCTGATAAACAACATGAGAAAATGGAAAGTGAGAAGTAAAACAACTTGTTTGATGACCCATTAGCTACTAGCAGCTAACATTGGCATGCAGCCACTTGCTAGCTAATGTAACTGTTAGCTAGGAGATGCTGATAGCTAATATTACCGTAGGGTAGAACTACTTGATACAACAGAAAAGGTGTAAATTCCTAGCTAATGTAATGTTAGCTTGGATTCTACTTCTTAGCTAACATCTTAGCTAATGCATTGGTAGCTAGGAAGTTGAATGCTAACATTAGGTGGTGTCTAACTGCAGCTGATGGGTTATCAAAATGTTGCTGTCCTCTGAAATATAGCCCAATGTATTTTCAGTCCTCTTTAATCTTGAAGTGTTGAAATGATAAACAATGCTAGATTACCTACATAGGCTACAACTTACAACCTGTAATACAGCTGCAGAACATTACATGCGCATTTGAGCCTCCCACCATGAGTGTAGAGGAAGAAGAAAACGGCCGCAGTGGGAATTTGCTGAATTAAAAACAAATGAAGGGCAAGTAGGAACAGAGAGGGAGAAATGTTTATGATATACAGGTCTGCACATGTTAGTTAATAATAATGAAGACCCTGGTGTTGTTGCTATTAATGTCACTACATTAAAAATGGAGATGTATTGTAAAAAGCAACTGCTCAAGATAATAACATTGGACACTGAATGGTCTCATTATTCCTTCTCTAGCAAATTTCCTTGTTGCTTCTCACTGTGAAGGAAGTGGTTGTCATGTCCACTCCTTCATCATTCACTCAATTACATTCCCAACAGCCCCCAAGCTAACGTGTTTACACATCTACATTGGGCAGTGATGGGCTCCCACTGAGTTTATATTCTGTATTTCTCCCACAGCCATGTATTCAAAAGCATCTGGAGTCGATACTAATCACTTTTCACACTGATCTCACAGAAAGGTTGCTTCCTGCTGCTTCTCTGACTCCACTTTAATCCCAAGGAAAGGCCTGTAATAGAAAGTAACATAAAATGCAATGATTGCACTGAGCTTTCATGCAACCTTGGTTCTATCTGGCAGCTTGTAAGTCTCAGTTATCAATATTCATGGAAAGAAAATACAAATGTTACAATCTTTTGGCCTCACACTGAATGCATTTCAAACCTATGGATATTTAACATATGTTTACAGCTTTGTGGTTGATTTCTTATCAAAGGAATGGATACAGGCTGGACAGGAAGCAAACAAGTTTAAATGTTTTCTTCTAAATAAATGCCCTGATCTTTTGTTCATGCTCTCTTCTACATGT
Source organism: Semicossyphus pulcher (assembly GCF_022749685.1). Classification (NCBI taxonomy): domain Eukaryota; kingdom Metazoa; phylum Chordata; class Actinopteri; order Labriformes; family Labridae; genus Semicossyphus; species Semicossyphus pulcher. The sequence continues at coordinate 11,281,311 of NW_027211681.1, forward strand.
TGTATGAAGCATCTTTTTAAGGTTCATCAGACAACAAACAACTTACATAGGATATCATTCTTATTCTTTCGCTTATAAATAGAAATCTTACTTGTGCAAACCCACTAAACAGAGTATTACAGCCTCTTTTGCTGCTCATTGTTTAGGATTTTAAGGGCAGCAACTTTGGTGTTTGGTTCATTTTTCTGGTATTCAGCAGCAGGAAGGTTTTTCTATCAAAAGCCCCTGCCTATGTCACACAACAGAATAAATGTGAGCGGGAATCTAGTGTAAATATTCGACTTCTATTCATCCGGTGGAAAGAAATATGACTCCAAATTAATAACAATGTCAGTTGGATATCTAACTTGTCTAAAGAAAATCTGTTAATGTTAATGTGTGCACCTTACATCTAATTTTGGGGGGGTATACGTTTAAGTTAAGTGTAAGTTGCGAGGTGGGGCCTCCATGAATCGGACTTGTTTGTCCAGCACATCCCACAGATGCTCGATTGGATTGAGATCTGGGGAATTTGGAGGCCAAGTCAACACCTCGAACTCGTAGTCGTGTTCCTCAAATAAGTCCTGAACCAGTTTTGCAGAGTGGCCGGGCGCATCATCCTGCTGAACGATGCCACTGCCATTAGGGAATACCGTTTCCATGAAGGGGTGTAACAATGTTTAGGTAGGTGGTATGCGTCAAAGTAACATCCACATGAATGGCAGGACCCAAGATTGTCCTGCTTCCAACACATCAACTTCAAGGACAAAATGTTCACATATCCCACCCACTGACAGGTGCCATTGTAACAAGATAATCAATGTTATTAACTCGACCTGCCATGTTGTGGCTGAATGGTGTAAATCTAATGTCATGGCATGTAATGTAATTAAAATAGGTGTTAAAAGGAGCTAATATGTTAAAAATTATAGCTCAAATAGATAGTTTAATGTAATTAAAGACAAGAAATATCATTGAGACAAATAATTATCAAAGTGAAAGAAGTCATACGTGACATAAAGACACCATCTTGCCAAAAAGCTGCTCCCCGTCTACCTGCTTCCATTCAGACACACACGGCTTCATTTCAGCAGAACCTGTGCCAAACGGCAGCGATGTGTGAGGCGAAAGCAGCTAATCCCATCTGACATTTACAACACAGCAACTGCACTCCACAGATGTCAGTCTTTTTGGCTTCTAGTTTGACAGCAATAACAAATACTCGAGAACAAGGACACACCTGCAGACATGCACAAGAAAAAGAAGTGAAATCATCCGATTCGATACCGGCAAACAATGACACCTGGTAGAGAGAGGCACGAAGAAAAGATGTGTGTCATAGAAAGTTAATAAAAAAAAGTTTATAACACTAAAAATAAATAATAGGTGCATGAGTGGATGTGTGCTTGTAAAAATGTGCGCTGAAGGGAAGCAAAATTATAATTAGGAGATAAGAGAAAAGGACAAAAATTGCAGATTGGGAGACAAGCCGCCGAGGCGAGGAAGAAGATGAGATGGACTGACATTAAGCAATCCTGAAATGCAAAACACAACAGATTTTCCAGAGCATTAGTCTGCCTCTAATGGAGGGGAAGATGGCGGGGTTATTTGAGTGATTTTGAGGGTTGAGTGGATTTTTTGAGTGGTGCAGATGGGGACTGTTGGCGTGCCAGCACGTAGCCCACAGCGAAATACACCCTCTTATTCATGCTGAGGTGTCTGCTGTCATCCTGCTGTGTGTCATCAAACCAGCAGTTTTGAGGCTACGGTTCCCACACACACGGATTCACTAAAACACGGAAAACATTCAAGTGAACTATGTTGACAGATTCTGGTTGAAATGAGGACACTTTACTCTGAGTAGGGCTTAACAATTCATTTCAAACAGATGTGCTTGTGTAAGGGAAATAAAAAGCATGACGTTTTAAGATTTGATAAGCAGAAGAAAGATGAAGGGGCTGTGAACGTCTTGAAGTTGTCAGAGAAAGCAGAGGAAGCTATGTGAGAGTTGCCAGTGGGCTCAACCTTAACTTTCAAACTGTAATTTTCTAAAGTCTGAGCAGAAGGAAAAGTTTTCCACTCGATTGGAAATCAACTTTAGAAAAAGGTAAAAACCACTTGGCAGCCAATTAGTTAGAGCAGATGTTGACAGTGCTCTGGAGGCAATCGCTGTGTTTTTTAACGCCACTTATTCTTCATATCCTGGGAGAGTCAGAGGGATAAGGAGAGATGTCAGCTAGTCAAAGGAGAGGCTGTGATTAAGTTACAGGCAGACGTCTGTGTGCGAGCGAGGAGAGAAAATGGGATGGCGCCTGAGACAGAAGAGGACGGGGAGATGATGGAGAGGAGAAACATAGAGAGTAAAAGAAGGAGGAGTTGATAAAGATTGAAAGAGAGAATTAGAAAGAGAGAGACGCAGAGAGTGACTGACACCGACTGTCTTCTCCTGCATCAGCGAGCAAGATCACACAGCCTCCTTTGTTGAGAGAGAACCAGTGTGTGTGTGTGTGTGTGTGAAAGCTATAGAAGCTGTAAATAAGAGTTTTTCGTCAAGCAGGTTGCAACGGTGGAGTTTTTCATTTCTGACAACTGTATAGAAGGGTTGAAAGAAAGTCTAGATGTGGCACAGAGAGGAGCAGACTGAGGGAGAAACTCTGGAGGTTGAGTGGGCCTTAATTGGCTTTCTTTCATTTCCTACCTATTGTGACAGGGTGACAGCTCTTTCACTTCTGTGAGAGTGATTCCAAACTGTGTGTGTGCGCGCAGGCTTGTTTGATGTAAGATGACAATGGCGATCAAAAGGGGGAAAAACATGAAAAGAGAAAAACATCAAAAAGGGGATGACATCACTTTAGGGCACTCCGGATATGTGTACTGAGACGATCCAGCGTCTAATGATGAGCTCTGACTGGACTGACAGGAAGTGTAAATGGTGGATTTTTATTGTATCCTAGATGCTCATTCAGGTGTCACTTTCAATTTGTAGCTCTTCCACAAAGAAATACACAAGCTGCTTTAAACAAAGACATGATGTACTAGGGCTGTGCAGAAATATCGATACAGCAATCGTTAACTAACTGACTAATCAATTTCCCGACCCTTATATCGATACATTTAATGGATTTAAGACGCCCCATATTTCCCTCAAATTCCTGTGATCTAACGACGAGTAGGCTCGTTTCTTCCCTGCATCCGTCACTGCCGGCAATACTTCAGGAGAGCAGGATTGAAAAATAAAAGTCGGTCTGCACTTCAGTGATGCAGCCAAAACAGAGACAAATGATTTCGATAACCAACCTACGATCGCACTAACAAGACGCCACGCAGATACACCTTTTTCTCCACACACCTACAGCTCTGCTGTTACACAGCGGCATGGCCCTCTTCCTGTTTCTCGCTCACAATATGTGTCTGCTCTGTTTCCATTATCCTGAGTTATGTTTAACAAAGCGACATGGCTCTGGATGACATCGGCAGTACGCCGTGGCACTTTAAACCTTTTAAAACAGCGCCATAACAAGGTCCATATTTAACAGGAGACGTCGTACTTCAATCAAAGCATTCACAGGAGGGATGTACCAGCGGACGTCTCTCTGTAGAAGATAAGATAAGACAATCCTTTGTTTGTCCCACAACGGGGAAATTTACAGTGTCACAGCAGCAAAGTGGATCGTGCAACATTACAATAAAGGGCATATAAAAATAAGTAAGTAAACAAGTGTATGTGTGAGTGAATAAGATCAACAGACCAAATGAAAAACAAAGTCAGCAAGCGTGCAGCATGAATGAATGAACGAATGAACCACCGGATGTAATAATATAAGAGAAGTATTGCACATGTTGAGAAGTGAGATAGTGATATTGCACATTAATAAAATAAATAACTAAAAATAAGTATTGCATGTGTGTGTTTGTCTGACGAGCATGTGAGCAGACGCTGCTCGCAACGGGTATGGGGGGGGCACAGTGTGAGTGGAGGATGTTCATTACTTAATCAATCGTGGATGAAGATCATGGACAGACGAAATAAGAAACATCATTATAAACCTCAGCGGCCTGTACTCTCAGTTCCACTTTGAAATGTTCTGAAAATTATGTTGAATATTGCAACATGTCCAAATACGTATCATACCGTGAGCCATGTGTGTGAGGTCCTTGCCAATACCCAGCCCGAGGAAATACACAGAAATATTCAGGTTCTCCACACGTACAGAGAGGTGTCTGTAGGAAACACAAAACACTGTGTGCGATGTGAAACAGTGTTTTAAACAGGAACAAATGATGCAGCATTAAATGCCCCTTTGACGTCACAACGTATAAAAAGAAACATAAGCTTGAGGGGGAGTGTGGAAGTTTATGCGAGTGCGTCTGTGCATTTCAAACAGATGTGTTTCTCGTCATCATTAACAGCTCGGGGATATTATGATAAAACACTAAATTTAGCTACGCATTAACACCGTGAGCTGCCACGCTGTGAATCACATCCGTGCTCAATTCCTTATCTCTGCGCTTATGGATGTAATGCGTGTTAAGAGGAAGTGATGTATACGTGCGCACCTTCTAATATGATGTAATACCGACTGAAAGTGTGGAAAGACGCGCATGAGCCGTCATGAGGATTGCGAGAGCTTCTGCAAATATCACATGACATTTGTTGACATTGCGAGCCCACTGCTCTACTTTAAACACACACACACACATACACATTTGCAGGCAGCCTTCTCACACACACACACACCAGTAATGGTAACCATGACAATTTAGCTGCTTCAGCTTCATCATCACCCACACTCTCTCCATCTCCTTCCCTCTGTCTCACCCTGCTTTTATTCTGCGTTTCGCTCATCGCCGGGCAGCTTTCCCAGGTCTTTGTGGAGGAGAAACTAGGCTACCAATAAATCTCTCCTACTTTTTTTCCTCTTTATTTATTTCTCTTTTTTCCCCTCCAACATAAATTGTCCTTTCTTGCCTCCTTCCTGTTCTCGCTCTCACAGTTCAAACCCTGTTGTTCTCTGGAAGGTTTTTACCGTGTTTTGACGTATGACCTGGTTCATCATCTCCTCTCTGCGCCTCCCCGCTTCTTTTCTTGTCTCTTTGCATTTTCCTGTTTTTCCTCCTCTCTCTCCCTCTCTTTCCTTATCTTGCCAACTATTCATCAGCATCTCTTCACCTCCTCGTACTCACCTTTCCTTCCTATAAGCTGTGTTTCTTTCGATTCTGCCCCCACGTCACAAAGAAACAGAGGGATCTCGCAGATGAGGCCTCGCGGCTAATCTAGCAGAGTCACAGTACGAGTGTATAGCTGGATTAGTGGATCTCATCTGTGGGTTAGAGCATGTCTTACAGGCTATCACAGTGGGAGCAGATAGCTGGTCAGGCGTGTCGGCATTGGGCTACATGGCCTGCTGTCCTCATCTCTCAATCCTCTAGCCGGTGTGATTGGCAGTGACAGGATAAAGCTGTGATTATCCCATATTATCCCTGCACTTTTGTCACTGCTCCCGCTCAGAAGCACAACTGCTTATGATGAGCACTGCTGCTTCTGTCTGTCTGTCTGCCTGTCTCTTTTGCACACACACACAGGAAGAAATAGACAGACAGGTAAATGGAAAACCAATTACAGCAAAGAAATTGGTCTTTATTTTGTTAGAATGGGTAAAATACCTCCTTTGAGGAGATTCAAGCTGGTTTTGAAACAGCTTCAATTTAATACTGATGCGTCTTTTTGAAAGCAAATCAGACCATCAGCGAGAAGATAAATGATTTCTATATAGGTAATAATGACGCTGCCACCACTGACAAAGCGATATGCAGCATGCAGGAATAAAAAGACACGCACGTGCAGGATGGGATCAGCAAAGGGCAAAAAAGAAAAAAAAAGGACAATGATGAGCGTGGGTGAAAACACCAGTCGACCTTAGTTGGGAACTAACCTTATATGCCCTCTTCTTCTGAGACAGGTTGGTAAAATGTCGATGATATTTATTGACAGCGTGAGAGTTCAAAGTGGATATTACTTAAAAACAACTGGCATTTACATTGGCCTCGCTACCTAGCTATATCTTCTGTTAGCATTTCAAGGAAGTGCTGCAAAGTCCTGCAACCAAATCTGCGAGTTGCAGGATGAACAAGGTGTATATGTTTGCTTCGTTTCAATATGGTTATCTTGAAGTCGTCCATTTTTCATCGTCATAAATCACTCTGTGTAAATCAAGCTGTGTCATGATTCGTTAAATTGCTCCCAACACAAACGCACATGCTAGCCTGACTAAGATCTTTACGACACCAGGCGTACAGCTTTTGTCCACAGGGGGCGCCAAAATCAAAACAAAACGGCACTTCCTCATCGATGTTCTATAAATAAGATTATAATGTAGCTGAGCGTAAGTTCAACCAGGAAGACTGTTCCTACTCATTCATTCATTAGCATCATTCATTGACGTCACGTTCCTTCTCTCCCGCTCTGTCCTTCCTGTCTGGTGATCAGCTGATTATGGGCGTATACTATTTAAGTACTAAACCAACCAGATTCAGCCTCAACGTCTGTCGACCAATCACCCCGCTGCTGTCAAATTTTAAATCTGTTCTCCTCTCTTCCGCAGACAGTTTGTCGGTTCAGCTCGATCATTGCAAACGCTCAGATTTTCAGTTCAGCGGTAGTAGGCTAGCCTATGTCTGCTCTCGACCTCATGTGCATTCCACGACTCTGCGCTGCAGAAAACGCCCCCCTTCGCAAATAATGCTGTGTCTGGTAACTCATCTGTGGCAAGCATCTGTCACGTAAAATATCTGTGTCCTCTTCAGCGTCCTCATGGCTGCAGGCCGGCCGCAGCATGCCTTCACGTCCGTTTAACAGCCACGCCATACAGCACTGGCTTCTGTCGCTTCAGCCTCTCACAGGTGGGAAAGTTTGTTGGCAGCAGATCCTGCTCTACTCAGGTAAGAGGAGACGTCCTGCTAACCTTCTCATCTGATGTGTTATGATCGCTCACATCCAGAAAGGTAACAATATATGTATTTATGTATGTTTTTGCCATTGACTGGTTCCTCTATAATAATACAGGGACTTTGTGCTTCAGGAAAAATCATCGGTCAATCATCGTTTTTCTCTTTATCAGCCTCATTCAGTGTCGCAAGCAGCAACCCTTTCTATCAGCTTTCTCGTCATTATTTCATTACGGGATTCATTATTTAGTAGGCTAAATAAACTTGTGGGGGTTGGCGTGGTTTAATCATAAGTCTGTAGTTCACGCCAATGTGACAGTGAGGCTGGGCAGGCGCGAGTGTGGCGTGCATCTGATCCACACGTCCTCCGCCTGCGAGGTTAATCCCGGTCACAAGAGCTCCAGCCGATCAGCGCAAGTCTCAGGCACGACATTTCAGCATGAAAATGACGCGGTTATTTCCCGTGGCTTTCCTCTTTAAAAGTTCCATCAACAGTCTTATCGCCTGGCTCAGTGTTAAAAACGCATTTCATGCATTCGGGCCATGTATTTATCACAGTTTTAGTCAGAGGTGCTCATTTAGGGTGTCATCACGCAGCGTTCCCTTCGTCACTACAAATTCATTCCAGCATTTCATGTAAAGTCTCATGCTCAAACATGACTCAATCATTCATCCGGCTAACTTATGCAACCTTTGTTCACTGTTGATTACGCGCATTCATTGTATTCCACAGTGGCGTCATATTCATCAACTTGGAACTTTTAACTTCTGCGTGCTCCTCTTGAATCAATAATTTGTTCATGCGACCTACTTTGAAAACTCTGCCAACAACTTTCGTTGTTGTAGGTTCCTATGCAGCAGAAATAGTAAGTAGTCATTCTGTCACGTGGTTTTTCTGTCAGATGTTTACCTTTAAAATGCATCATCAGTCTTGTGGCTGTTTTTATGTGTTTGTTGCATCTTTAATGCTCTCGTTTACTTGTCTATCCCATTTGTTGCAAATGTTTAATAATCATTGTGTTGCTCTCATTCTTTACTTTCTGTTCAATTATGTTGCTTCGGGTAAATACTTAAACTCCTGGTCAATGCTGACTTTATCGAAAGTCTCTGTTCATGCCTGACCTTGTCAAACGTAAGTCTCAAGTTACCTGGTAGGTAAGCTTTGCATATAGCTGGTGGTGCTGATGCTATGTGTGGTGTTGCTAATGGGTGGTGGTACACGTGTGCGTCATTGTCACAAGGTCTCATGGCGGGGGAGGGCACTTACACACACCACGCACTTGGTAAGAACATATGGATCATATAGGTTCCAACATGCACCTCACGTATAGGCCATGCAGCCTTCGTCATCATGACCTTTAACACTCAGCCTTAGTGGCGCGATCAGGTCATCAGACCAGCATACACCTCACATAGGTCTATCGTGACCTCATCATGCACGGCCTATCGCTGGCTCTGAATGTCTTCGTGACCTCACTCATGCACGGCCAATCAATGGCTATCAAGGTGATTGTGAATGTCTATTTGTTTTAATAAGGCAATCAATTATTCATGTTACTGTGTTTATTCTTTTAACTCTTCTTAGAATCCTGTTGCTGCCCGGTGAGGCCTGCATCACCGAGAGTGGTTGTATGGCTCTCCTGTCATTTCTTCACATGATTGTTTTGGGGGGTATCCTATCCTGCTCTCGGCCTCTCGACATCTTCGAGTACATGAAGACATCACGATGGAGTCTAATCGCCAAAGACTTTGCACATTTCATTCTTTCCAAACTTGTAAATACATAATTGTTCAATCTTAATGAAGTCTCCTGATTGAAATAATAATACGCCGATGCCAACAACCATTCAAACCAGATATTAAAAATTCTGACCTAAAAACAAGACAAAAAACTCTTGAAATATTGTTCAATTTGTTTCCTCATTTCCCTGAAACTTAAAAAGTACACCTGACTCTTGTTCTTCTTATTCTAATCAGCTTCCAAACTACTGTATTTATATGGTTATACAACAGTCCAATGCTCCGACCGAGTAATCTCATTGGACAACAAGCAGTCCATTGTATGACCGTTACAGGACAAAATCAGCAAAGAGATAAGAGGTACGGCTTTGCCCACAGGGGGCGCCAAAGTCAACACAAACCAAAAGTTCCTCACAGGAGCTTTAAATAAACCAAGAAACAACAAACTGTTAAATAACAAACTATATGCAGCTTTAAGAACTGCTGTATAAAGCAATATCACACTCGGGTTCCTGCTGTTGTACAAACTCTCAGCACAGCTGTGAGTCTTCTCTCTGCCTGTTAGGACCATTTGTCTGCTTGGCTCGCTTGTCTTCTTTGAGTTTGAGTTTGTTATCCTGAGTGACCTCAGGATAACAAACTTTTCTTGTGTACACCTTAATTTGTGTTTCTGTTTTGATTGTCAAATCTGAGTTATCGCATGTGGTTATTCACTCTTATTGCATCCTTTCATGAGACAACCCTGACGTGCTTGGTATTACATACAAATGAAGGCCATTATTGGTATTGCAGATCTATAAGGTGAAAGGAGAATAATTCTAGCTTTGTTTGGCTATTGTACAAAAATTCAGCTGAAGGGAAAAAAAAGAATGCCCTAAAATCTTCCAAATGTTTCAAAAATATGCCCCTGCAAAGTTAGCCATAAATTGTAACGGGTAGCAAAGCATGATGTCATGGCTGCATCTCCCTTAATAAATGCAAGACGTGTTTCTTGATTCATCACACACACACACGGAAACACAGCTACAACTGCAGAGTCAATGAAAGTAACTACACGGTTTGACCTTCATAGCAAAAGTCACTTTTTCCACAAGTTATTTGTGGCAAAAGTTTCCGAACAACAAAAACTATGAAGCTGATCTCCCCTCAGTCGATTGTCTGGGACGGAGACCAAAAGCAGAGTTTCAGCGTCACACACGGATCTCTTCTCCTGCTCGATGGTTGATCCCAATCCTCTTCTGTCTGTCATATGTGACTCCATTATTCATAAAGGATTGTCCCGAGGATTAACAGTATGCAAACTTCTGGCCAATTTGCATAGCATTTGTGTGTTTGTGTGTGTGTGTGTGTGTGTGTGTGTGTGCGTGTACACTTCCCCCAGCATGTGAGATAAAATACCAGACGGACGGCAATTGCAATCACCTGGAAAATGTCAGAAGAGAGGCATGATTGCTGGAATAAACTGAACTATTTCTCCTGTTTCATGATCTGTAATGGCGCTCACCTCATCAGCCACACTTTATGTCCACATAAGTGAGAGTGTGTGATTGTACTTCAGTGTGTGTGTGTGTGTGTGAGCAGATTTCTTTAGAGCTGCTCTTCAAAGATGACAACTCTGATTACAATAACAATAGAAGGTAAATATAGAACAAAGAGGCGAAAACGGAGAACAGGAAAAGCCCGCATTTTCTCTCACAACATAATTTGCTAACATTAGCATGACAATAGAGCAGTCAGGGAGCGTGATTGGAGCTGGTAGACTCACCTACAGCCTCCCACCTTTTCAGTAACAAGTGTCTACCTCCAACACGTAATAAGACACAGAGAAAGAAAACAACTTCCACATCCAAAGTGTTCATGACAGCGAGAGGAGGAAAGTGCCGGTGGCTACAGTCAGATTTGACATTTCCATATTTTTTTTCTGAGGTCTAATCAGGAGGATTGGATTGTGTGATATTTGCTGCGTGTTGCCACAGCCGGAGGCGAAGCTTTGTGGTTCGAGGAGAGGTGTGTCTTTAAAGCTAAATCCACCAGGACTCAGTGGTGACGCATTTATGACAGCTAAATATGGATTAAAACAATGAATTTCATGAAATCAGCGGAGGGTAAGAAAGTTGGTCCAACTTTAGTGAACTTAACTCATTATTTTATACCAACTGTATTGATCTTTAAGGGAAAAGAGGAAACTAGGAAGTCTCTAATAAAGAGAATAATGAGAGATATTGGTTACATTTTCTTCGACCTTGCTTTCCTGAAGGATCAGCAATCCAGCTTTTCAGATTGGTTTTTATCTGCCAAAAGGAAACTAATTAAGACCAAAGGAAGGCTCTGCAAGACCTGCATCTACTCACAACATCGCCAAGCTTCCAGCACAGTCTGTTTCACAGGATGCACCCATGAATAATGCTGAATGAACTTCGTGTAACTTTGTATTTCACTGCATGGGTCAAAAACATATCGATTTATTTTTAAGATAATTTTTTAGGACTAGGACAGCTGAAGAGAGACAGGGAAATAGAGTGGGGGGATGACATGCACCAAATGATCGGCAGACTGGGAGTCGATCAGTGCGTCGAGGACTGTAGCCTCTACATGGGGCGCCTGCTCTACCAACTGAGCTAAACCAGTGCCCCAATAATGTATGTATTTATGTATATTTTATGTTGTAAAATGATGTGTAACCAGGTTTTTCAGGTCTGTACATAAGAAAATAAAACATTAGTGATGGTTTAGTCCCTGCCTTCAGGTCCATATAAGCTGCTGTTTGTAGAGAAGCTGGTATTTCTGCCTTTTCGGTTGAAACTTGGTCCAAAGCACTCTGAGAAAATCTGAGATTTGCTGTTAACATCGTGGATATAAAAAAAATTTTTTCTTCAGGCTAACCCTGCTGTAGCAGTATCTCAAAATGACTTCATGTTTTCTGTGTTTGGACAGTTACTTGTGGGAAAAAGATAAACAACAAAATCAATATCTTATAAAAAGAGACACCTGTTGCCTCTCCGTCCAGTTCCAGGCATCTTCTCTGTTCCTCACCCTGACCTCTGAACTCTGGAGGGAAAATAATCGCCTTACTTAGCATTTAATCTACTTAACGTCCACCACTCTATTAAACTATTAAAATATCACTACGAAGGAGCAGCTGCTGGTGTTGAAAATTGAAGCCAATTCGGAAGTGCAAAAAAACTGAAATTTTAATGCAAACATCAAACAAATAATCTGTCTCACTTTGTGATTTATGGAACTTTACGGCCGTGCAAGAAGTCTTTTCGGTGAGTAAAATTATAGTATTATTGTATTGAAATATTTTTAGCACTAAGTAGCAGGTATACTCTGCTTGCTATAGCTGGCTTGTTAGCCTGTTAAGTGTTAATCAAACATTTATTTAGTCATCGGCCTGTAAATAGGAGTCAAAAGTTGTTGGCTTTTCCCCGGAGAGATGACAGCGGACCGTAGTGATGAGAAGACCGATTGTTTTATGAGTTGTTCACCCGTCGCTATCTCACCAGGTGAGCAAGCGGCAGGTCGGCTACTTCTTTAGTCTGATAAATAAACACCTGCAGTCAGTCACCGTCACAAACAGAATCTCCTCTGTGTGAAACATGAAGTTAAACTAGCTCATTCATGAGCTAATGGATTAGCCACAGACACAGGCAGCTTTTAAACTGTAACTTGACTCCTCTCCAGCACCACCCTCTCATCCAAATATGGTCACTTGGGTCCAGAAAACCAACATGGCAGCGGCCATATTTCTGCTTCATTTACGCAGTCGAGAAACCAATGGGTGATGTCACACGGTGGCCATGTCCATTATTTGTACTGTACTGTCTGATCCCAACACAATGTGGCTTTAACCACATCCAGCAGCTGTTTTTTAAGATATGACGGCAACAATAGCAAAGTGGGCTCTCGCTTAATAAACTCTGGCATGACTGGATGATATGGTCTGCCTCCATGGTTTGCGTAATTCCCCGTCTTTCTGTCACACGGGGCTGCGTTATGCATGAAAGCTCTTCTTGAGGTTTAACACGCAGCAGCAAACAAACTAGCAGAGCAGAGACTGAACAACATCGGACAGACTCTCGTGTTCGCTCTTCAACCTTGAGGTTCTCTATGTCTCCTTTTTTCTCTCTGGCGTTTCTGTTCACACAGCCTCTGTTGCTCACATTACATTTTGAAGTCACTGTCTGTGCTCTCAGAGAGCGCCCTCGCTTTGCCTTCCCGTACTGTTTGAGAGGCTTATATTTAGCAGCATTAGCGCCGAGCGCTTCAGGGCCAAAGTATTTAGCATTATGCTTCTGACCCACATAAAAAAAGGTTGAGAAATAAACGTCTACATTGAAAAGCTTTCATTCATTCATGGCTTCATGACGTCTTCATTTAGCCAACAGGTCTGTGTGTCTGTGTGCCGTCAAGCTCACACGTGCCGCATGCATCTTAAGCCTACAATTACCATTTGATCCTGTGATTGGTCGAAGCTTTACTGTAATGACTGAAGGGCGGGGTGGAGCGTGTAATCAGCACACACACACGCACACAGTCTCTATTGCACAACACCCTCACACACGCACGCACAAATAATGAGCTAATGGTTCTGACTGCACTTTACACCACTCTTTAAGCTAGCTTGACATGATAATTGGCATGAGTGCTGAAATGTCACCTGTACCGTTTGGTGTGTGTTTTGTATGTAGTCTATGCCCTGTGTGAGCGAGTGTGTGCGTGTGTGTGAGCGAATGGAATTAGCTACAGTTGTAGAGAGGCATAAGATAGCCTGCAGCCACTGTGAGTAGTTTTCAGATCCCAGCTCTAGTAACACACACACACACACACACACACACACAGACACACACCGACTCCCACCTGCACACGCTGAATCCGTTTTCAGTGGAAGTGGAGGAGAAGATGTGCGCCGTCATCCACCCACACACTCACCTTCACTGATGCTCTGAAACCTACAGCATATTTGCAGAGTAGCACACAAGAGCTTCTACTTCATGCACCTCTCACTTCCTCTGTCTTTGTCTCTGCCTTTCACACACACACACACACACGCACGCACACACACACTGCTCTTATTCTAATCGAGTAACCACATCAGCACTCGAATGCGGTCAGCTCTGGTGAGCGTCGTTCAGATCTTACAGGTTCAGTTTGACGTGAAAGCCCTGAGAGATCCCTGCTGCCTTTCAAAGTTGTCAGTCAGGCTGTTTGTGATCGAGCTCAGGAGACGTGGCGGATTCTGTTTTAACCCAAACTGCAGCATTTTTAGATCCCTAAGCCAGAAAACTTCATTTCATCATGGCCTCTGAAAGTCATAAGCTGTACAATCCGAAACCTTTTCTTTTCTTATTTTACCTTTGAGGATTTCCATGCTATCAATAGTCAACAAAATCTTATCATGATGGACAATAACATCATAGTTGTTGCTTGAGAATGTAAGAAGAATGTGATGTGCCAAAATGCTTTTCTAATCTCACAATAGGGCTGCAACTAACGACTATTTTGATAGTTGACATTGCTTATTGAAACGTCGACTAGTTGAATAATGAATTGCACAATGACTTCATGGCTTTTAAATTTAGTTGGAGGTTCTTTTAAGTGTGTGCACACTAAAACTTAAGACAATAAATATGAGTCCTTCATTCTAAAACATGTCTTTTAATATACTTTGCTGCTGATTTGGCTCCTACTGATACGAAAGATTAATAAAAAATGCAACATCAAGTTTTTTTCCATTTAAAACCAAGGACAAACAAAGTGCTGATGTATAAAATAACTCAAGTGTTTAATGTGCCTTCTATTCAAATGCTCCACATTACCGACGTGCTGTTGTGTTAAGCAAGGCCCGCTTTACATCTTGCATGCGATCCTTTTCTTTGCAGCGTGGAGGGTGAAATGCACCCCGACCGTAAAAGTTTAGGACGCGATGGTCGCTGCCATATTGCTATGTTTTGTTTACTTGTTGCTTCCCGGTCGCTCTTTTGCAGGCGAAACTCTCAGAGATAGGAAGGATGCGAGATGGCTCACTCCTCAGCAAACTCAGCTTTAGAAAACGATGTTGTGTCCGCACACAGCATGAAAAATGTGTGATCCACAATAATCCAAATTAATTTCGTCAACGAACGTCGACTAATCATTGCACCCCTATCTCAGAACTATGATCATTTTGTCAATACTGGATATCAGTCTTTGATAACAGGTGGTCACATAACCGTAATGTAATAGAGTGTGTCCCCGAGGTCGAGGAAGACGCTCCGCACAAACAGGAAGTTGAAATAAATGCATAGAAACAAATAATGTCATAAATAAGCACAAATACGAACTTGATATAAAAATGAACAAACAGATAAATAGGAAATTACTGTAAAGGATGCCCTGTGGAGTTTTAGCGTCAACAAGCACATATGTATACACTCAGAGCGTATCCTTGAGCTGTAATAAAAGTGTTGAACACATTTCTTGAATAATAAAACGTGATCAACATTTTAAAATGTTTTACAGTATTTCAAATCCTCTGCCTTTGCTGTTCACTGCTGTGTGTCTTGGCACAGTACCGCCTCCTGTAGATCAGTCGAATAGTGTATGCACGGTACATGCACGAGGCTAGCACACTACGCTGATTTATGAGAGGAGATAAGATAGAAGTTAAGTTTTCTGTATATAACTACACTGCTTCATAGTTTAAGCCACAATACCACACAAATCTGTCAGTTCATGCCCACTCCTGTTTAGATTAGTATCTCACTGACCGGGTCATCACAACCATTGATCTAACATGGGACAGGTATTTGTGGCGTCGAGGGCATTTAACAACCAACATGGATGGGGAACGTAATCTACTATTGTGTCAGGATCCAAAGAACCAGGCAGAATTTCATTTTAGCTACTTAATCGTGTCACGCCAAACGTCTGTGTTTCATGCTGAACTTGAAATCTTATGAATTGGATGATTGAAGAAGCTAGCATAACAGCTTACCGCTAAGTCATAGTTTCATCGCTCTGACTGGCTGTAGGTCTATCCTATTGCACCGAGAGGCACTTTGCTGTGTGCCAGGTAATCACACTTCTTGGAAATTGGAAAATGATCAGAGAGAAGACAGATCACTTCACAAGGCAATGCTAGGCTAGCATAATGCCACATGAGCTGCTTCATTCATTTAAATATTTAAGAAGCATGGTGTAGATTTTTTTACATGAATGTTAATTAACCTACATTTATGCCACTTTAGGGTCAACAGCTCTCATCTCAGCAGACTCTAATGGCTCAGCCTCAATCTACAGAGTGATATTCTCATGTAGTACGCCTATAAACAGGCACAGCAAATCAATCCCCCACTTTTCTGGAGTGGCTCCGGCTGGAGTCTCTAAGTGGAGAGCAGCACGCTCAAAGCTTCTCCACAAAGACCTAATAGATGATGCAAAGTGAGGCAAAGACATTTCTTTGGGCACGCCACTGATTTTGCTCGTCATGGAGATTATTACTCATCCTGTGAAAACTGTTGTATAATATCTTCTCTGGCTCTAAGGAAGCTTCTGAGTTGCATCGTGGGAAATGTAGGATGGAGCATTTTTTGGACTGGACCCACAGAGAAGAACTTAAGCAATAAACCGCAGTTATCCTGAGTTGTAGAGTATTCCTCCCCATCAACTGTAAAGTTTGTAGTAAGTTTAGGAGCTGTCACGCACACACACAGACAGACAGAATACACACGCACACACTGCCGGTAAACGTAGCTCCAGGTGATGTCTGTGCTGTCAGTCGAGGAACTCTTCCATTTCCTTTTGTTGCAAAAAGTCTGAGTCAAAATTTAGAGCAAAGAAGTCTGTTGTCTTACTGAATGTGAACAGAGGCCCGTGGGATGATGAGGTATCTTGGAGCGAGGGAGACACAGATGCTCTGACTTTTTAAAAAACGCCGCTTCGCACTCCAGGCATAAAAATCACGCCACTCTGCTCCCACTCTGCACACCATCGCACACCCTGACGCCTGCAGCCTCCTTCTATTCCAGTGTATGTTAGGCTGCACACAAAGTCACACCGAGAAGAAGGGCACACCTGTGCTTCTGTCGTAGAGTTATTGAGTAATTGTGTTTTGCTCTTTTTGCACAATCTGTGATCCAGAATGTACACAAGGGGATATTGCTGCAATTAAATTAAAATACAGGATGTAAACTTCCATCAGTCCAGAAATAACTTTAAGATAAACTCAAAATATGTTGCACGGGAGGGGAACAAATGACCCAGGAAGGCCCGTATCTATGAGTGTGATTTTGTGCACCTGCTTGTGCGTGTGTGTGCGTGTGTTTGTGCTGCCCTAATATGTAGCTCAGAGGCAGCCATGTCGTGCTGCCACTTTACTGCAGGACATCAAAGAGACGGGCCGTGGGGGACAAGTCAGTCATGGCGACAGCTTTGATGAGGATGTGAAGCTGTTCCATTATTAATAACATCACACTGTGCTGACAAGAAAGTACGGCTGCTGTAATTGAATTTAGCCTTTTAAGAACAATTAATGCACCTTACAACATGTATTTATAAAGGATCGATGCCAGTGAAATGCATGGATCTATGGGGAAATATTTTTGTGCATGAATTTGCACGCTGCCAAAAATTCATGACCTACAAACTGTAATTCTGTACGGATGTTTAATTATTAACAAGCTGCTCCGATATGCATTTTTAAGTCTTGGTGAAAATAATGAAACTCTTCCTCTTGTGCATAAATAAGGAGAGCCATTTAGACGGCATGTTTAATTCTGTTTCAGTGCTGTGCAGAAATAAGAAGAGAGTCTGTGCACACCGTAGCTCCCTCTGACTGCTCTATGGAGGACAAATATAGTGCCCGTTGCCATGGTTATGACAGGGAACACATCCACACAAACAGAGCAGTGAAACCACGAGGATACACACCTACACACACCTCTCTCTCTCTCTCTCTCTCTCCCCTCTTCAATCCACAATCGCCACGTGTAGATGAGGAGGATCTATCCATGTGTGTGCGTGTCGATTGCATGATGAGCACCTGTGGAAGGTTTTTTTTTTTCTTTAACAAGTTGAACACACACTCACCGTCACAGTGGGGATGGCGGTGACGAGGGAGTAGACGAGGACGGGTGGCGCCTTGCTGTCATCCTCCGGCCCCGGGTACGGCTTGGAGTAGGCTTTGTCGAAGCAGAAGAAGCCCTGGATGTGCACGGGGAACGTGTCCGTGTACTCAAAGTAGTACGCCAACAGAACGGTCCCTGCCATGATGACCAGCTGGAAATAAAACATATTGGTTCCAGATTCAGGATTGGATCCACAGAGGGTAGGAGTTAAAAAAGAAAAGACAGCCGCAAAGAGAAGAAGTGGGAAAAAAAAATGTCACAGATTTTCTTTTTAAAAAAAAAAACGAGATTTTTCCTTCTCAGAGCAACATGATGGATGCCTCCGTAATGTGTAAAATGAATCAAGTGTGTGTGGAGAGATAGTGAGGGATGAGAGGGAGAGGGAGGGAGGGAGAGATGGAGACAGAGGGAGACAAATAAGGAAAAAGACAGATAGAGAGGAGGAAGAGAGAGCGAGGACAGAGAGGGAGAGGGAGAGAGGGAGAGAGGGAGAGAGGGAGCGAGAGAGAGACAGAGATCCCTTCAGCGATGTCAGCGTGCAGAGTGGGAGGGTAAAGACATAAATGGAGACTGATCAAAGAAAATAACGGCGTGTGGAGGACGAAAAGAAGTGAACGAGGAGGGGGGACAGAAAGGGACGCAGATGGGGGGGGGGGGGAGCCGAGCAGCGGAGAGGAAAAGAAAAGGAAAGAAGAGAGAGAAAAACAACCACGGGGAAGAGCAGAGGGTCGGACAAGAAGAATATGTGTGCGACTCTCTGCATAACTTAAGTTGTTCTTGTATCACGCTACAATTCAGCCATGTAAAAAACACGCCACGAAGCATAAAATACGACCTTCAAACGCATTTGAATACTAATACGTTCAAATAAAACATATTAGCAATTCATTATATAATGAGTGAGAGAGTAAAAGAGGGAGATGGGACGATAAAGATAGAAACATTAGAAGAAGAAATGTTGTTCTGCACAGATGAAGCAGATGCGCCAGCAATAATTATTCATTAGACTCCAGTAAACAGCACGCTAACTCCTTCCCCAGCTCTCCACAGGAAACACATTTGCTGCTGCATTATAAGCTTCTCTGAGTCTGTAACTTCAAACAGGAGGTCTCTGCAATATTTGTTTGCCCTGTGGCAGAAAATGAGCCGAAACAAAAGTCTTTAAAAAAAAAAGGATGCGAGTTTAAATATAGCGAGCAGCTGATTAGTTTCAGAAGCCTAGATGTTGCCTCCATTAACTTCCCTTGGATGTGAAGGACGAATCTATCAGCAGCACAACACGAGGAGCCTCTTCTGCCAGGCTGAGCTGGTTCATAGCTTTAGGGACAGAAGGCAGGAACGAAACAGGAGGCCAACGGCTGAATTTGTTTTCACCACAAAATGTGAAACATTTAATGGTTACCGGAGTGTAATGCCATATTTGTAGAAGTCATTATTAACGACGCAAAAAGAGCAGTGGTGAGAGGCTTGTTACTTGTTATACCTTGTGGTTTTTAAATAATAAAACAGGCCTGCAGAGCTGTCGCAAGCTGAATGAAGCTTTCTCACAGCAGACATGTCGACTTGTCTAACACGGTGTAACTAATGACATTATTAATCGGTGCACTGCATTGCGATAATTGCTGTAAAGGAGACATCATTTCTCTTATTAGTTCCACATGTGCTTTTCCAGCCGGAGAGGTCAGAATATCAGCCGTGAAAAAGGTCGGTGACTCTGACTCATTCAGGAACGATACGGGGAAAACGTCCTTTTGAATGTTCGGGCGAAGTTTGAAACTTTTAACGGAAGATAGAAACTAAGGGGGGCAAGTTAATGCAGTTCTTAATAATCAACTTCTGCTATATTTGTAACTCATTCAGCCCACATTTGTGATGTAATACCCACTGGTGGTGGGTGGTCAAATGAACCATTTTGTTAATGGACATTTAAATCTTAACACACAGTCACAAGACTGACACATTCTTCCTCCCAATCGTCTGATGAATGCCACTAAGCTGTGACGCTCTTCAGACCCCTATTGCATCACATTTCAATCAATCAATCAGATTTTAATTGTCTAGCGCATTTCGTGCAGGACTTAGTCGTCAAGTAACCAAGAATAAATATGCATAATAAATATGCTTCTTGTTAGATTTTTAAATAAAGCTAGCTGAGAAATAGATTTTATGAGATGTGACATGCAAGAATCCAGGTGACCTTTAATGTAATGGAAACAAGTCAGGTTTTTACCTTCATTGTTAAAATAATAAATACATGGTTTACAGCAGGGGTGCCCAATCCTGCTCCTGGAGAGCTACCTTCCTGCATGTTTTAGGTTTCTCCGTGCTCCACACCTGACTCGAATGTTTTGCTCATTATCAATCCCCTGAGAAGCTTCAGTTGATAACAAGCAGATCATTCAAATCAGCTGTGTTCAAGTACAGAGAAACCTAAAACATGCAGGAAGGTAGCTCTCCGGGAGCAGGATTGGGCACCCCTGGTTTACAGAGTGAAGGGTAGAAGTTCGGTTTGGTTTAGACACCAAAATGTCTTGGTAAGATTTGGAAAATTCTGTGGTTTTGATTAAGAAAAAGTAAGTTAAGTTAAAGAGAAGACAATTTAAATATTGGTTTCACACCTGAAATGCGCCCTTGTCCTCTGATTAAGAGTCCCGTGTGTTTGACCCTCCAAACTACCCCAGCCCTGTTCCTGTGTTTTCTCTGTTCTCTCTTTATACGTCACTTAACTTCAACCGCATATTAACATTACACTAGAGGGGCACCTAAAGAAGAGAGTCGAAGGGTTCCTACAGTGACGTAGTGAGAATGATCTGGTTTTGGATTGTGGGTTGTCTTAAAATGCATCAACAGAGAGTTTAATTCAAAAATCACAGCAAGTGAGTTACATTGTTCTTTCAGGATAAACATGTTTTATTTAGTAAACTCTGGTTTTATCTTGCGGCTAAATGTATGCAGAGAGAATTCAGTAAACAGAATTGGGTTTCATTGCATAACAAGGGCAATTTGTCATTCTTGTCCAAACCGCAAAGACAATTCGGTTTGCATAAAGTAAGAGATGATCAGTTCCAATCTTCTGTCTGTGCAATCATTATGTTCAGTTGATTAGCTTGGCTTAGCACATAAACTGAAAGAGTGAAAGCAGGGGAAACATCTGGCCTTACTTTTAAAAAACAAACCACCATGAGCTCTGAAGAGGAACACCAAGCCTTTAAACAAAGATGGGAAAATATGCTTTTTTTTGTTGAGTTTCCTTTTGATGACAGCAGTCAACAAGCTAATGTGCATTGTGCTTCTCATGTAACTGAGAGCTTTTAGTGGTGTCCTTATTCAAAGAAAGATGTCAAAGACGGTAGCCTATGCAACAACATGTTATCCCTGTTTGTGCTGACATCCTTTTCATTTATCTATAATTAAACGTATAAATATTTTACGTAGAATCCTTTTTTTTTAATTTACAGCACTAAAGAGGAAAAGTTACACAGCGGCAGATGGCTGAACAAGTGAGGAACAACCGAGAGCACCTCCTCCAACATGTTTATCCTTTCAGCAGAGTGACAGAGAGCCACTCAGACTGAGGCTGCAGGGAGGGGACGGGGAGACTCGTTACAAGTGGCACATTTCAGCTTTATTACACAGAATGAAGAGCCACAGTGAAGATGTGGGAGAGGCTGACCTAATTCTCATTTTACACCCTGCTCCGCTGTTAGATCTGTGCCCTTTACAGACGTTTAAAATATGAGAATGACTCCCTGCATGAATCGCAAATCAAATAATTGATCTGTACCTTTGTGTGGCAGTATGGAACCTAAGGAGAGGACGGTGTGTTCAATGGCAGCGTAAATGCCGTGAGACCCTTAAATGCGAAATCATGAGGGACACAAAGAAGCACACACATATCGGCAAACTGTACAAACACCTCCAGCCTGTAGTTTATATATAGTCCACCAATATCAAGCAGCTCCATGTTTGTTTCCATCTACAGGAGCTTTGTGCGTTTCACTGAGTGGGCGTGTGAGTGTGTGTTCCCAGCGTACACAGTGTGTTTGAATGCGTCTGCAGGCGTGTGGGTGAATTCCCATGTCTGAGGAGGAACTCTGACACAGGCAGGCACATTGTGTTGAACACTTCTCTCCACCGTCCATCCCTCTCTTCTCTCCCAGCTACAGAAGGCGTGAGGGAGGAAGGAAGGAAGGGAGGGAGGGAGGTGTAGGCAGGTGGGAGGAAGAGAGCTGCAAAAAAACACAGCCATCAAAGTTTAAACAAATATTTGAAGACAGCTGCAGAAAAAAGCCTCCCCGGGAGATTACGCGTGTCATTTTGCATCTACTTTTGCACTACATGAGATTTAACACTGGTTGTGCTTATTGGCTGAGCTGTCAGACTGAGATCTTAAAGCAATGTGCGCAGAATAATTTATAAGACAACATGAGTTATAGTTGAAAACATTCTGGGGAAAGATTACCGCGGTAAAAAAAACATCAGTGTGACTAAAATACAAAAGTCCAAGCAAATAAAGTCTTCAAACGTCCTATTAACGCCCCACTGAATCCAGGATTAGAGCTTTTATATGACATTTCATCTGCCTACCTCCCACATGAACAAAAAAACCACTTCCCGTTCCCTCTGCAGCCTGTTTGAATATTAATAAAGGTCAAAGCAACTCCAAGTTGATGGTTTCTAATTAGCAGAGAGACATCCTTACGAGTCACCTTGGAATATTTATTTGCATAAGCATTACGTTCAAAGCATCCTGTGCATATACTGTGTGAAACTAGTGAAAACTGAAGCTGCAGGAGGGGCGACACAGGCGGACAGCTCTGTCACATGAGTCATCTAAGTGCAGGCTGTTTACTCAGAGTTGTCACATTGCAGGTAAGGCGTTTGTAAGTCAGAGGACGTGCACACTTTGAATTTCACAAAGAAGCTTTATCTCACTTTTTGCATCCGTTTGTTACGTTTCGCTCCTGAATGACGCTTTCAGTGTTTTCCCTTGTGGTTAGTTCAGACTTCATAAAAACAACCCCCTTTTTAAGCAGTTTTTATGCATCTGTAGGAGAAGCATATCAAAGCAGTATCTTCCTGTCCAAAAGTTTAAATTCATATCAACTTGTGTTGGCCTTCTCGCACTTTTCTTTTCCCAAATCTATTCTAAACAACCTCTCAGCTCGATGCAAATCTTTAGCGATCATCTGGCTGGCAGACAAAAATTAAGACAAAGCATCTAATCTAATAGAATTGGCGCTACATAAATCCTGCATCAGAGTTTCATCCATACAATGCAACGAGTTCTCCAAACTAACATCAAAACACATCACAAGTCTTCTTCAACTACACGCTACATTTGTCTGATCTGAGGCCCCTATAAGGACAACATCTTACGTCTGTTCTTTCCAACAAATAATGAGACAACCCTGGTTAAAGTTAATTACAACGGCAGCTACAGGACTTTGTTGCTTCTTCATTCATGAGTGGGCTCGGTCTAAGAGATAGGGTAAGGCTTAGAGGAGGGTCGGAGTAGAGCTGCTACTCCTTCGCATCGAAAGGAACCAGTTGAGGTGGTTCGGGCATCTGATTAGGATGCCACCTGGGTGCCTTTCATTGGAGGTTTTTCTGGGCACGTCCAACTGGGAGGAGACCCCGGGACAGACTCAGAGCTCGCTGGAGGGATTATATATCCCTATGTCCATATGGATGGATCTCACTTCCTCCTTCTTTCTTATAATTACAACGGCAGCTACAGGACTTTGTGTTACAACTAGTGTAGTTAGAAAGGGTATTTCAATCATGGACACCTGTAGTTTTGTTAAACTGTTGACCATCGTCTGCATATTGCTCATCACATTTAAGTCCACTTGTACGAGAAGCATTCAGTATAGAAGCACAGAGTATGCAATGTGTTAAAATTACATGGTGGGATGTGTTTCATCCTGAAGGCCCCTGTTTACGTCGTGTGTGAAACCTTAACCATGTGTTTAAAATGATTGCAGTTTGGTCAGGTATAGGCACCAATACTACTTTGTTAGATTTAGAAATGAATAAGTTTGGATTAAAATAAAAACTCAATGTTGACTTTTGGTTTCACAGAAAGAAGACACCTCAGTCTCCTGGGTTAAAGTCCTGTGTTTGCTTCACTGACTTTAACAGTAAAGCATCACCTAGCTTCATAAAGGCTTTAGTTTTGCAGGCACAAAATTCTTCGCATTGAAGTATGTCTGTTTAAAAGTTGTGTCTATTTCACAGCTGCCATGAGACCGGGCTGAAATGGTGGAAAGATGAGAAAAAACTGACGTCTGGCTGGTTTATTAAATATAATCAAAAGGAAACTAAAGAACAAAACGTTCATGAATATTTTGTCAAGAGGCCAAACACATATTTAAATCAATATATCTGAATGTGAAAATTATCAACATTATCGTGTCTCATCTTTTATCAAATCACTCTTATTGTTGCAGCAGCCCAGCAATAAAAAGACACGTGTTTGACAATATCGGAGAAACATAGTTTTTAAGAATGAAGAAAAGAAAGCTGCTCTATAATTCTGAAGGTTCAAAGGCTCACGGATCACAACCTCCCACTCGAACACACACAGCCGTGCAAACATCGAAGTGTTAAATAAGACTTTGTCTGGAAGTAGAAAATGTTGGTCACGCTGGCAGACACAACATGTTCACGTTCTTTGTTTCAAACCGGATCCTCGCATCACAGCAGAGGTAGAAACGGGCAATCATTAATGATTCACACACATTTTGTATTCTTGCAGCTCATCTGATTTGACAGAAATGACAAACGGGGGATTAAACTGTTATGCAATGAAACCTAAATCTATTTACTAAATTCTGTCTGCATGAATTAACCCTCAGGATGAAACCAGAGTTTACAGAATAAGGTACATTCATGATTTATGATGACCTCTCTTTGGCCTACCCGCAGACGTGGAATAAAGACTTAATGCCCGTACCTTTTCACTTCAAAGGGAGTCAAAGCAAGATAATCAAAGAGACTAATGTGGCATTGATGTGACAGAAACAGAGGAAAATCTCCTGCCTGTAAATGCCTTTTAAACCACACGTTGGAAATAAAACATGACGATTATAACGTGCTATGGGGGGGGGTAAAAGGGCAAAATAGATACGGGCATCATTAATGTCTCCTGGGGCCAAACTGTGAGCTCTCACATGAGTGGTTCGAGTCTACTCTGGGCCTGTGTGGAGCAGCCAGATGGCAGAAAAGTCAACTGATAGTCAAACATGTTTACAGGAGGTGAGAATGTGAGGACGGAGGCTGGTGTGGGGATGACAGCTCCCCGCTGGGAGACGCCGAATGTCACACTGCTCGGGGGACACGCTGCTTCATTACGCTCTCTGGATGACTGAGAGGGTTTTCAATGAGTGCGAGTGATAGTATGAATGAGTCCATGGAAGGATACACGTTTTTAAGAGTTATATATACAGCATACAGCAACACCTGCATTTTGATAAGTTGGTTACAGTTAGAGACCGTTTAAACCTGCTATTAAGATTCGTCCTGTATGTATGTATGTATGCAAGTTCACACCTGGCATAAGAATGCGTCTCCACTCCCTTCCCCGCTCTTTATGCAAATAAACACGTAGCCTACATCGTACTCATTACAAAATACATCAGCTGACACAGAAAACTGCAACACAGACTCACAGCTGTGTGTCCTAGGTGCGTTCACACCTCTACCTAAGGTTGTGCACTTGTGATTGGGTCTCTCAGGAAGCATTTTAAAGGGGATGAAACCAAAAAGTTTTACAACACGCAGACAGTGGTGATCCATTTTCAACACAAAATCATTGTCCTACGATTTCATATACTGCGCCTTTTTTTTTTAAGTTCAAAACAACTGCAACAAGCTAAAGTTCAATAAGAGCACAGTCGGTGTCAGTAAAGCGATGAAATACAAGCGGTGGAATTTTTTCATTACGACAGCCACAAAAATCAAAAATTTGCACCATTCTGACATGCATTTTTCTCTGTGACAACACACATTGTCTCACAAGTTACCAATTCCAGCGTGTTCTCTTAGAAACAGCTGATGGAGCACATCACCTGAGAAACCGGCCTGACGCAGGCGTAGTGATACTGGATTTGTCAAGAGAGAAAATAGTGTCAAAAAAATGCGCAGTATATGAAATCCTAGGACGATGATTTTGTGTTGAAAATGGATCACCACTGCCTGCGTGTTGTTTTTTAAGGTAAAACTTTTGGTGTCATGACCCTGGCATCGCGCCAGAACTATTTATTCTTTGTTAGGAACCGGACAGAACTCCGACCACGGGACTAGGTGAGTAAGCTAATAGCTTTGCATCCACTACACTACTAGCAAGTATTTCATACAACTTGGTGTCCAAATATCCAAACTATTCCTTTAATACCTGGTGTAAACATACATACTGTATATAAACTAATATGTCTGTGTCATGCCAAATATTTGGACAGTGCTCTTTAGGTTTACAAAACACAACCATTAATTAGGAATAGATCATGAATTTCAAATATTCAAAGTCATTCATCAATAAAAAAATCGATTTCCATTGTTTCTACTGGCACCTGGTTGTAATGCGGTGCTACCATCAGACGGTGGCTGTAAGCTGTTTGCTAACTGCCATTAAATAACAAGAGAAGAAGAAAGTTTCGAGCCATGTGCCGGTAAAGCAGAGACCTCTGCAGCTGTCAAAGAGTCCTGCTCGGAACGTCCAAAAAATAAACGAAAATGAGGTCAAGCGTAAACTTTGCCAGGTCAAACTAGCATATCATACGTCTACAACAACTATGCACATTATGACAGGCTAAGAGAAACGATCCACGTCTGTGTAGTGTATAGGAAAGATGCACAGTTTATTATACCCCCAGTTTTCAGTACCCATTTTTACACAAAAATAATACTAACAGAGTTGTGAATGAGGAAGAAGTAACAGTCTCTCTCTCTCCTAATATCAGCGTATATTTGCCCGTGTTTGGGGGGATCTTTAAATAATAGTCAGATAGTTCCCAGTGAATAACGCATAGTATCTTTGCTTGAAATGCCGTACTATTAATCAAACTTTATATATTAGTGCAAATCCAAATAAATTGAGTTACAACATTATGAGTTCTCCTTTTTAATTTCAGATAACATAACTGTGTCAATTCTTTTCTTATAAATTGTGCACCAAATAGCAGCAAAAACAAATGTAACTCTATCCAAGGCTACATCGATCTCTCATCTCTTCGGCTTCCTCCAGGCAGCTGGGTTATTAAATTGTATCACAGCTGACTGGGCTTTTCTCTATTATCCTTTTTTATGAAATCAATTTCTGTTTTTATCTTATTTAACAAAGTTTTGAGTGGTTTTCAGTGAAAGGGGGCAGAAGAAATAAAAATAGAACTTTTTTTATAATATCATAGAGATTGCCCACTGTCAGATAAAAAATCTAATAAAGGCTTAACAGCACTCTTTAATGTAGTCTTGAGCAGATAAAACGACATTTTTAAGTGTTTAATATTCAGTCAACACCTCTCTATTTGATCATGTAGGCATTTTATAACTGATCCTAACCGAGCCTCAACCTAAGGGTGCCTCAAGGAGGAGTTATGTAGCTGCTCAAAAATACAACAATTAATGCATATATGAGGTTACAACATTGTAATGTTATAAACTATTAATTTCATGTTTGTATTATGAATGGGAGATTTCAGTGTAACCAACCTCAGAACCCATCGTCTGAGAGCGATCTAGTAATTGTAAGTCATTCACACACCTGTCCCATTGGTTGAGAGTGTGAAGTGTAACTGTTTTTTTTTATAGTGTTAAACGGACTGCTGTCCTTGGAGTGCGTCTGTCTGTGATCACTGCGGGTCACAGAGCGGTGACGCTGCACCACTGGAGCAGAAGGAGCGCCTGCTGCGGGATTTCCTCCTTGTAAAGCGAGTGCTTGCATCCGTTGAGGAACTTCTAATCACTTCCCTGGGATAGATGTGGCCCAACTTCTAAACTTTGTCTGAAGTGGCTCTGGTAATTCCAGCACAGCGCCTCAGAATATGAGACATCTTCTGTCCGAGGAAAAGACGTAAAACCAAATGACAATCGCCCCTGCAGCAATCTCACCTGATTACACACAAGCTAGTGTTTTATTTACCTTCACTGTCACTGCGGAAAAATCATTAATCTACTTGGTGTGGTGCGTGAAAATGGCTCATAATTTTACGCGATCGGCTGGAGTGGAACTTTGAAAGGTGATCGGCCAATCACCGATCCCCTAATTAGAGCCCAAATCGGCCTATTTTGATTGATATCCGATCGATCGGTGCATCCTTAACACAGAGGCTTCACTCTGGCTAACCACTGTGGTACGAACCCGAAAAAGAAACCGCTTTTCTTGTGATTTACTTTGATTACCGGGTCTTACCTAAGCCGAAATGTCAACATCATGATGGAGATTAGTAAAAAGTCAAAATGAAGCTCTGTCAGGTCTGTCCTCAAGAGGAGAAGAAAACTACTTTAAAACGCTCGTTTGTTAAACGAAGGTTGGATTGATCTGATGCATTCAAGGACGTTGGGGAAATCTAAACGCTCACAAGTTGTCACAAGTTGCATTTTTGATCTAGAACAGATTGTTAGCTGTTAGCATTCAGGTCTCTGTTTATAGAGATTAATAAGAAGCTAAATCGTTGTCAGATAGCCGCTGATGGGAGCTGGGATGTCGTTACGGCGAATTAAGTTCCGCCTGCTTTTGCTCTCCTCACAGACTCCTCGCAGCCTGCTGATACGTGATTGGTCAATATTATTTTGACTACACAAGTACTACAAACGGAAACCAGAACACTTGCCGTCCCTAAAATCCATGTCCCTGCCTACAGACTCTACATTTCTATGTAGAATCTATAAATACAGTGTACCAAACGTCCCTGAACTCAACAGGGCACATACAGATTAATGCTTCTTAGATTCGTCGTGCACAGAATTCTTTCTGCAACGTTTCATAAAATTGCAAATCTGCTTTTAAAAGTTGCTCATTAAAAAGCCTCAAATGAATTCACTAATTCAAAACATTACCTTGGATAAAGAAACCCCTCTGCCATCATTTACTGCAACCCTATTTCCAGAGTCCAGTTGGTTTTACAGAGTGATTTTCCTCACAGCGTCCAGCAAAAAATTGGCCCTACATTAGCGTTGCATGAGGCTTTTTGTGTAATTTGGTTTCCTGATTAGCTCACAGACAAACCGGTCACATAATTAGAGCCAGTGAATATTTCACAGCAGCTGAGGTTTTAAATCAAAAAAGGTTTGATTTTAGACCCAGACTCACACACACACCGATAGGATGACTCAAACGACTGCACATAAAAACACACACACACACCACCCTCCCCTCGCACACTAATCTGCATAAATCACATGTTAATGATTGAGTGAAAAAGCCAGAACATTCCCCTTCAAGGGCACATCATCAAATCAACACTGACAACGTGCAAATGAATGGGCTTTACTGCCGCCTGGTGTCTACACACTGTATTACAACTGAAAGAGCGAGACCAGTGTGAGATATATGAGGCGGCTGATGGGAACGAGTGGACAGCCGGAGGAGGTAGAGCCCTAAAGAGAGGACGGGGAGAGGCAGCGGAGGGAAAGTGGAGGAAGATAAACAGATGGATAAAACAGTTAATGAGACATTAGTATATCACAGAACGCGCCGGGGCAGAGCTGAGTGTGCCGCTGGGAAATAAAAACGGAGGAAGGCAGCAGAAATAAAAGAGAGAAAACAACAGGGGCGAGGGGGCGAAAGAGAGTAAATGAGGATATATGAGAGAGGTGAGGAGGAGAGAAAGGTAGAAAACAAAGAGGGAACAAGGGAGAGGGGAGAGGATCAAAGCAGCCATTCATCTTCCCCTCGCTCTTCTTCCACCTCTTTTGTTTGTCTCATCATTAAATCGCCACACCTTATTTATCTTAAGCTCGCCCGTTTCCCTCCAATTATCTGTCACGTAACATCTTCCCTCAATCATATCCGAACCCACGCTCTTTCTGTCTCCCCCCCTTCACGCTGCATTTACCACTCCGTCTCTCAATCATCCACGCTGTCACAAGCCCTTCTCTATCTGCTCCCTCACATGCGCACTTTGTCTTGTTGCATCTACACTATCTGCCTCCCTTCATCCATTCTCCCTCTCTCTCTCTCTCCCTCTCTCTCTCTATCCCTCTCTCTCTCTCTGGCTACAACAATCACATAATTCTGCAAAAAGCCCCGTCCTCAAGCAAGCGAGCCCCTGCCCCCGCATCTTACAAGAGGGAGAATAAAAGCAGATGCAGGCTCCCTGAATAAAAACCCCACAGTGCAATTACAGCTTCCAAAGCTCTCTACTTACATGTATAAACAAGATTTAACATGCATTAATTGTTTTAAACAAACTATTGTCTGTTTTTCCCCCCCCTAGAAATTAAAAAACACTGCGTCTTTTAACAGTCTATTTAATTTCGACATATTTTTCAGCACAGAAGAGGGACTCATTTGACTAACAAGTGAGACTTTGATGTGATCTGTCCCTGAGCCGGAGAGGATGCCAATTTCATAAATTGTGAATATCTTGATTTTGGAAGGAGCCTCCTCTGTTACAATTTATTTAGCTGACCTCGTTCAGAGCAGCATTTCTGAATCCTGTAATTGCAGAAAGAAGCGAGAGCGAGGGACAAGATTATATCTCACAGAGCTATTATGTTTTAGAGTCTTCCTCCAGCAGCAGGGATCTTATTTTTTCTATTTCTGATGGGATAATTTGGCGTCGGAGCTGCATCCGAGACATGCGCCTACTATATCCAGTGCTCGCAGATGATATGTGCCTATATGGTGATATACAGGGTCGCTCATTTCTCCCCCCCCCCCCCCCCCCAGGTAATAACAGGTGGGTAGCAGGCAGCTAACAAGTGTTTCAAAAAATCCACCCAGAGTGCTGAGAAATCCCAGCGCAGCAGACAGGCGGGCAGCTGCTATTCATGGAGTGTTGGAGATAATGAGGGGGAAACGAGGGAGAGAATAATGCGAGAATGAGTTGTTAGTGTGTCTTTGTGACGATATGTGTGTGAGTGCGCGGGTGGGTGGAAGGGAGAGGGGGCACTTTAAAAGAATGTGTGTGAGCGTTTTCATAAAATGAGCAAGAAAACTTAAGACGGAGAATTAATCGATGGTAATGTGTTCTGGGACGGGAAGATTTCCTGTACCTGGTAAAAAGAAATAGAGATGGTGTTTAAATCGCCCGTAAAGAGATTAAAGGAAGTTAGTTGTATATTAGGAAACAGCTTGAAGGAAGAAGTTGAGCTGTATGAAAGGAGCACGAACACAGTAGATAAGTAAGCATATTTTGTGCTTGAATAGCTGTGAGTACAGTTTGTTTTGGGGGGTCTTGGTCTTGGCACAAAGAACAAAACATGTTCAGAAAAGAGAAAAACTAACGTGTCGCTGGGAGGTAGAGGATGTACTGAGGCAGTGTCGACCACAGCAGGCTCTGTGGGTGAAGCGAGCACATGCAGAGAGGAAGGCCTGATGCATTCAGGGTGTTGTTCACTTTTAGAGCGACCTGCGCG
This sequence comes from Semicossyphus pulcher, assembly GCF_022749685.1. Classification (NCBI taxonomy): domain Eukaryota; kingdom Metazoa; phylum Chordata; class Actinopteri; order Labriformes; family Labridae; genus Semicossyphus; species Semicossyphus pulcher. The sequence goes on from NW_027211681.1 coordinate 11,312,663, forward strand.
GCGCTAGATTCACACTCGCACCAAATACAGGGAAAGACGGCAGAGGCTGTCCGTGCTCAGACACCTCACTTGTTGACAGCATATGTGTTGCTGGAACGGTTTGCTGGGGTTGGTGCACTTGGCAGCAAAATCAAACACTACAAAGCCTTTGATGAGCAACAACTATATCCATTAGATGCAGTCACTCGAAATAATCTTTATATGGTAATTATTTTGGCTTAATACATCATGGAGGGAATGTAAGTGCCTTGTTGGATTATGTGTCATCACAATGCTTTGTCGAACGATAGAACAAGCTATGTGTGTGAACCACATGCTAATGTGTGGGGTGCTCAGGGCTGTTTAAACTCAGTATCAGCGTTTTAAGGAGCCAGACATGTTTAATGTCTGTTGATATGACACTAACAGGGGCCCACTTGTGTTCACTTTTGGAAAACAAAAGCACTTATGTTAAGGTTAGGCGAAATTCATTAAAGCTACATGCTACATAAAGAAGTGTCTCCTGTCTTCAGTTTTACCAGGACTAATATTTCCCAAACAATTGAAGAATACTTCTACCAACAACATCAAATCACAACTAAACCACCCCCAGTTAAGGCGTACATTCAGGTGCTTTGTGCTAGTAGCCTCTAATATAGCCTGAGCTGCTAGCTCATGAGGAGCGGGCTACAGAGGACTTCTTCGTAACTCTACTTCAGCCCCAAATTTTTATGTCTGCAGTCTGCAGCTTCACAAAGTCTTTGTCATGGATCCTTCAGTCTCCTTTGCAGATTGTAAAGCAAACCACACTATAAAAAAACAACCTGTAGAATCTACTCAATAAAACTGAGGTAACAATTTGCACTTTATTTGACTGAGTAACTTGTACCCTATGTGAGTGAACAGTACCTACATTTAACAACTATAAACTGAAATAAATTAGGTAAATTCTCCTCAACATTTCTCATTAGATTACACAACTAATTACTTAATAAAAATGAGTAATAATAACTCTTGACACAAGTTTTCACGCTCACACGGGCAATCTAGAGTCACCAATGAACCTAACGAGCATGTCTTTGGACAGTGGGAGAAAGCCGGAGTACCCGGAGGGAACCCACGCGTGCACGGGGAGAACATGCAAACTCGAGCCCACTTTGTCTGGAATATCTAACTAATGAATAAATATATACGTTCATTCATTCTATGATACACGGCAAAACAGGAGTCTTAACTTTAACCCCAATGGCACACCGACACTGGTGAACACCAATGAATCCAGCTGGTCTGCAGCCGAGAACAAACGTTTGACGCATGCGCGCTTTGCGGTACAGGCCCGATATCTCTGGGGAGATTTTATTACATTATTTTGAGTTGCAATTGTTACAGTTGAAAATTAGGTAATGCAGGTGAACTTTACTCATTTCAATATATTTCACTTGCTAACTTTTATACTTTTAGTATAATTTTTTTTATTTACTACCCTCAAAAATCCTTTTTTACAGTGCACCTGAAATAAATGTTGACATTTAGGCGGAGAGGAAGGTGCACATTCCCGCTCATTGATCAGGGTGTATTGTATATGTTTGTGGATCATTGTGCCCTTTAAAGGACTATTTATTTACGTAAACTAAACTTATTTTTATACTTGTATACTTATATTAATTTACTTGTTTAATAATACGCATGTTTTGGTATGTCCGATATTAGATTTTTTGGAGATATCCGATATGCTGATATTTTCCAACCCTTTTTGCCGACTGTCTGTTTTGATACCGATATATTAGGCATGTGTTTTTCCATTTAATTGCAGAGAATACTAAGTCTCCCCTGTAGTGGAGCCCACCGGCAGATGCAGAAATAACGTAATACAGTGCTATTTAAAGTGTACATATTCACTGGGCAAGATAGGAACACTATTTAAACTTAGCTTGTGTACAAAATGCCAGATTTATTTCCATGTAACGTTTTCTTTTTTTAGGGTATCATCGAGCATTTAGGCGTAATTGAAGCGTTGGCCATATCTGCCGATGCCGACATGTCATTTTCATTTCATTTTCTATTATCTGCAGATACCGATAACATGCCGATAATATCGTGCATCACTAGGTTAGACCTTTGTTTATGAGGGAACATTTTGTCAAGTACTTTTGTTGAACTCCAGGTGAGCTGAAAATTGATTCCACCTGAGGCAAAGTGGCACTGATTACAGAGCTCCACCCTGATTGGTTCAAAGAAGCAGGTAACGGTATAAAGGGTGAGGGGAAATCGCAGGCTGGTTGGTCTGTGTTTGTCACTATGAAGGCTGCGAGGAGAGACAGTTTTCCTGTTATGATCATTTTTCTTTTGTGTGGCTCGCCTGAATAAATTCTTCTTGCAACTGAGAAATTTGAATTCTGGTTTTTCACCCTTTCCACTCACCCTGCCTGCAATCCACAACATGCTGACTTATATGACATTTATCAGATTTCGGGCAGCTCCATTTGGAGCGACAAAAACCTTTTTTCTCCACATACAATATGCAGTAGCACTTTGAGAATGACTGGGAGCTTGGCTCCTGGCGTGTCTACGGCAAGTTCATTCTCCAACACAAAGTGCAGATAGAAGAGAATAGGCTGGCGGGCAGTGGGTGGTGTGGGGCTTACCTCTGGTCAGAAACCGTGGCTAGCTCAAACCGAGAGCTCCCCACGAGCGGCCAGTAGACGTTTCTTGTTCAAGGTTTATTGTTAGTGGTTGAAAAGGAAATAATAAACTGGAGATAGTATGCCTCTAGTCCTTGTCATTATCAAAGCACAAAACAAAAGGTGCTCTGGTGTTGGGTCTCAATCCTCATGGTGGTTCAGCGCCAAACTTCTCACTGGACTTTGTACCCCTGCGCAACTGCTATGTGCCCACTACAGAGCTGGACTCACCAGGGAGTCCAGCTCTGTGCCCACTACAGTGGCCACCGTGGCAGAGAGAAGGACCCTGGATAAGCTGTTATCCATCCTGGACAACGCCCACCACCCTCTGCACAGCACGTTCACCAGGCTGAGGAGTGTGTTCAGAGGCAGACTGCTGTCCCAGTCCTGCTCCACAGACAGACCCCCTGACCATGAGACTGTAAAATAAGCACTGAGGTTAATCTTGCTTACCTGCTACAATCAGATTTTGTATTTTAAGAATGGATACTGTCAGGGAAATGAATAGGTCGGTGAATTTTCTGCAGATACATTCAGTATCAACATTTTTGGATTTGCCTGATAAGCTAAAGCACGTCTCCTAACTATGTTGAAAGCAAGAAACACAATTTGTTGTTGCAAATTAGCAGTACATGAACTCAGAGACTTTCAGTGTGCATCAAATTTATGTGAGGCAAAAATAAGTTGCGAGAGAAATACAACTGACGAGGCAGAAATTCCTGAGCAGGCACAAATGAGGTCATCTGCAGGGAAGCTGAGAAACGAGAGACGCGAGCCGACATGAACCGACACCTTAGAGTGTCATCAGAGGCAGCAGGGGCTGTAGACCTGAAACATTATGTGGTCCCATGCTCAGCGGCCCGTGTGCTTTACAGAGCTCGCTGTGCCACGGGAGGACGCAGCCAACGAGGCATGAGGAGGAAGAGGAGGGGAGGACGATACGCTACTCCGAGCTGGCAGTCGAGGATGAACAGAAAAGCTGGACAGCAAGAGCGCACATTGTAAAGGCTGGCAGCCAGGAATTAGCAGCTACAGTAATGATGACCATGTTTTACTATTGTTGCAGCTCGTCCCACGCTCGCCGTCTACTCCCTGTCTGCAAATCATCCGCGCAGTGAGATCTACTCCAAGAGTCCACTTGTACTCACTCGGAGTACTTTGAAACTCAGCTTCAGTACAAATTTTCACAGTCGGCCCGGCTCACACCAACTCCTCACACTCCTCCCACCCACCCAGTGTCTGAAGCCAGGCAGGAATCAGTGCTATCAAAATGACTTTTTAAAGAGGGTCCTTTGAAGCCGTGTTCTCTGTTCGGCGCCGGACCGGTCTCTTGTGTGGCGTTCGCAGCGTGACAGCGGTGACAGCAGCACCACGGAGCGAAAACAAGAGAGGAGAGAGATCCACAGAGGGAGGACGACTTGTCTGCTTTCTCTACCATGCAGCTTTATGGTGCGAAATCACCCTCCTTTAAGAAACTGAACATGGCCTATCTCACATTTTTAATGTAGTAGAAGAAGAAATGTCTGCGAGAGACAAGGAAGACAGTAGATGGAAGAAGACACGGAGGGGAAGAAAGAGATGGTGGCCAAGCATGGTGCAATGAACTGACAGCAGACCTGACGGGGCAAGAAGAAAAAGGCCGTCGTCATACAAATAAAGTGATAAAAAAAAGAGGTAACAGACAGCGAGAGACAGAAAGTCGGACTGTGAGGTAAAGAGAGAGGGAATCAGCAACTAGATCAGAGCCAGGAGTGGAGGAGGAAAGAGACTGAGTGTTTGAATTGAGAAGAAATGGCTAATGAGATGCTAATGTAACAACAAAGGAGCGAGTGCCCTCCGGGGGGAGCTATGCTACTGCAAGCTGCTTCAGTATGAACACAGACAGAAGGGGGGGGATTGAATCTTAAAATGCCCTTTATTAAACTACTGCAATGTACACAGATTCATTCGGGTGCATATACGGTGATTAAAGTCAAACTGGATTTACATCAGCCCACCTCCGGCCGTGTTGGAACAAATAAAAACAACCACTGTGAGTCTGCAGAGCGAGCCGATTCAGGTGACAAAATGGGAAACTGCAAAAAAAAAAAAACACCCCGCTCCCCTGGACTGCAGACGTTCATGACACCCTTGTGATATGAGGTGAGGAAGAGGACAAGGTGTACTTGTCACAAGAAAAAAGCAGAATTGAGGAAGGGGTGAACAGAAAAAAGAAGACGTGATGGAGACCCAAGAGGAGGCATGAGCTGGTTCGAGGCGTTGGGGAGAAAGGAGGAGAATGGTGGTCTTTGCAACAGCAGAAAGGCTCTTTGAGTGGGAGGAGAAGATGAGGCTTTACAAGTAAAGGGGAATAATGGAGAGATCCATGGCGCAAAAGATGCATTTACTCAAGGGAACAAGAGCTGGAGAGGAATGATGTGGAGGAGCTGTATGAAAAGAGGGACTGGGCAGCACTCAAGAGAGCGTCAAAGAGAATACTGGAGGAATAAGAGGAGGAGCACTGACAGATATAGGCCTAGAGATATTATAAACGCACTTTAAAAAAAATTAGGAAGCTGGAAAATCATTATAACAAGTCCACAAGAGGATGCTGAGAATGAGCCAAAGCCAGAGCACAATGAAAGGAGGTAAAAGCAGGATTAAGGTTGAGCGTAAAGCTGCAGGGATTGATGGATGTTTGTGCTACAAGGAGACGCAGCGGTAAGAGAGGTGTGTTGGAGAGGGTAAGAAGCATGTGTTGGATGAGGCACAGGGAGCAGGGGGAAAAAAAGCTACAGTACGATCTCAAGGGGACGTTGTGAATGAGTGAATGAGCACAAAGGACGAGAAGAAGAGCGAGGTTGACGAAAGTCCTTCAGGAGATTCAGACAACAGAAGAGGCGCAGTCTGCAGGTGGACTAAAGAAAGCTGCAGCCTGCTAAAGATAGTTCATGAAAGTTTTGTTTTTTTAAAACAATGCAAACTGAATGAGAAGTACATTTTACAAAGTCTGCGTTTACTTCAGTGTGTCTGAGCCGGCGGGACAAACAAACGTCCATAACTTTCTTTAGCTCCATTGTTTGCCTGTAGGCTCCGATTGCAAAACCAGAAATTCTCACTTATCTAGAGAACTTTCTGTTGCAACATATGACTCAACAAATGTTAAACTCAGGCTTGTATAAGAATAAAACATCCGACTTCAAGAGCGGGAATTCAAAAGGGAAGGCTGTATTTGAATGCCATAAAACTGCTAATTCAGCTCAGGCTGCTTTGCTTGTTGTAGCTTGGAGGACCTGGAGCGCGTTAGCAGTGGCACGGGCTAATTGGGTTTCCTTTCCTAATTAGGCCAATTAATTAGGGAATGCAGCTGAGGCCATGAGCGCTCCAGCAGGTCATTTAAGGATTACAGCGAGAGAAGACGAGTCGTGGGAAGAGCAGAGGAGCGGAAGGAAAGGAATCGAGGAGATTACGAGCAAAAAAGGTCGCTGGAGAGGGCCTTTGTTGTGAGGAAACCTCCTGCTGAATGTTATCAGAAGATTCATGAAGTGAGGGTAATTACCCGTTTGTGACGATTCAATCAATCACTTCATCCGGGAGTCAGCGAGTCGAAAACAGAGCCCGCTAATTCACAATTTATCCCAGCTGACTCTCAATGTTGTTAATCTGCCGTGAGAAACGTGATGGAGCAAAGAGAGGGAGAGGAGAGGGGGAAGACTTTCATGTGTCCATTAGTTTGCTCTTGGGTGACTCCCACCTGAAGAGTTTACAAGCTTATTTTTTAATTTCTACCACACTTTCATGTTCAACCGTGCAGCATTTACACAGCACATCGCCCATAACTTCAGCAAAGATTTGGATTTTAGACGCGAGGGAAAGGTTATCTGGTTCACGTCGAAACACTCACCTCCACAAAGAGGAAGCAGGGCACGATGTAGGTGCTGGTCTTCTGCAGGCTTGTGTCATCAGAAAGGGTCCTCATCGGCCTCCTCGGTGCCGTCAGCTGACCGCCAATCATCTGTGGGGTCAAAGGTTACACAGAGCTTAAGTTTACTTTGTTGTGTTTGTACAAAAGGATTTTGTAGGCGTAGAGCTACTGCAAACTAAATATTCAGCTGAACGTGCCAATATTCAAACTTAACATCATAAAAAACATTCGACTTATTGGGAAGGAAAGAGACTTAAAGGGCATGATTTACTCACTAAAGGGAGTCACTACTTCAAGAGTAAATACAGTAGTAGTGTATTTATGTTCAGTGCCAGGCCGAGAGTAAATCTTACGGTGAGGGTTTCATGGTCTGTTGACTCACAGCCAAGAGACAAATAATATCTTTTCATCTATAAGTTCAGAATCTATGAGTCTTCAACATGTTTAGTATTTGTCTCATGATATTCTACCAGCTATGTCAAACCTCCCTCAGGCTCTCCGAACACACAGACATGCCTCTCCTTTCTGCCAGGTGATGCAACAACACTGCTGTGTAGGACTTTTACTCATTTTGGAGGTGACTGCCTGTGATTCCTCCCAAAGCCAGCATTTAAGGTTAATAGCACTTTCAATTTAATTACAGACTAGAATCTCTGTCTCATCTAAGGCAGAAATTTAACTTGAGAAGAAAAAGTGTTGAGGTGTAACAAAGTACATTTACTCCAATGAGGTTGACTTAGCTACACTTGAGTATTTCCATGTTGTACTATGTCATGTCATTTTACTCTACCCCAATTTATCAGTCAGATAATATATAAGATTTTTGATGATAAATTCTACATATTAAAACTAATATATTATAGGGGCGCCATTTTGGCTCAGCTGGTAGAGCAGGCGCCCCATGTACAGAGGGTACAGTCCTCAGCGCACTGATCTCAGGCTCGATCATTTGGTGCAGGTCATCCCCCACTCTCTCCTCCCTACATTTCCTGTCTCTCTTTAGCTGTCCTATCAAATAAAGGCAGCAAACAAAAAAATCTGTTCCCGCCCTTACCCTTACATCACCAAATGTTGCTCCTGGCGCCTAGCAACAGGTAGCTAGCGGGCTAACTAGCGTCAGATACCTTAACCTATTGTTTCAAGGGCCCTTTTCGTTTTTTTTTAAACATGTGTAACGCTAGCTGTTCAACTGAGTTGAAAGCAAAAATGTTACATTTAAAGGTTGTGTAACAGTCCGCCATCTCGTTTGAGTTTGCGCACAATAAAGGTCGGGATATGTTCGGCCGCGTAGGCTGCACCCGATGGATCTTTCAAGGACGCATTTGTCTGAAGGTGCGTTCAAATTGGGACAGCCTTCGACGCGCTGCTGTGATGCAATCAGTCTTCAAATACGGCCTTCGAAGGCTGCAGCCCACGGATTGGTACACAGTTTATGATTTATAGCATTACTCTAGATTAAGCACTGAGCTGTACATAAAACAGTCCACCTTAATTAGCTACAACATTAAAGTGTCCTTACACACAAATTCATCAGTACAATAAATTCCTGATATACTTTTACTATTACAGTATGTTTTGATTTAAATATCAATGTACTTTTACTCTGTTAAAACAGGACTAAAACAGCATTCTTACAATGCTATTCTTATTTTTCTTCACGTAAATTATCTTAAGTACTTTTCCTTCACTGCAGTTAAGAGATGTTTCTTAATTGTAACCTTCACAGACTTGGCACAACCACCTGTTTGATCTAATTTCTCACAGTAAAGAAGGAAAACACCATGTGTCCAACTACTTAAGATCTTCAATCACAATAGTTTATACGCAGCACTTCTGACGTGCCATCCAGATGCCTCCATAAATGAACCAGAGACCTTCAACCCTGTAGATAGCACATGTGCTTTATGTTGTCAATTTTACAGATAATCACGTCTGAGCACAGAAAAAGAAACCTTTTATCATCTGGCAGCAGAGAAAAAAACATCTATTTTTATACACACACCCACAATAATATAGACACACACCTCACCCATACAGATGCCCACAAAGATGCATCAAATATGCACACACACAGATACACGCGCACACACCAGAAGTGTTGGATGGGGGAAATGAGGTTGAAAGGAGGAGAAGTAGAGTGGAAACAGAGGAGCGATGATCAAAAACAAAAGGCTGACAGAAGGAGATAAGAGAGACACAAAGTCATGATGCAGACGTTTGGAGCATCCTCTGAAGTAAAGAGGGTGGGGTGGAAGCTAGCCGACTCAGCAATGGGAAATAATCGCGATTGGAGTGGAAAAACAGGTGGAAGAAAAGAAACGGCTTCAGTCCCCACTGTGAGAAGACGAGGGGGGAGAGGTTGTTGAGGAAAGTTAGAGCAGACAGGCAGACTGTCAGATGCAAATGACTGCACTGGAGCTACATGATGTCAGCTTCTGCTCAAATTCACTTTGAATCAAACACAGTTTTTCTAAGAACTGAGGACACAGAAATTATGATTTTATCAATCATAAAGAAAACGCCCTCAGCACTCTTTCTTATAATTTAATTCAATACACCAATTGGTTCTCCCCTCAGATATCGAGCCCGGTCGCTCATCGCCTTCACAACAATTATCTCGCTGGCTTTATGGCCGAGGGGCAAATCTCTGCTGCCGTGTCAGCCCTTTCTTTAATCAATGGTCGTTTTTGGTGAGAGGGGAGGAGGCCACTTCACGATGCTGGACTGTGTCCATGTCTTCATAGTGAAACAATGACAGGGAGCACGTTTTTAATCCACTTTTTAAAGTACAACATTAAAGAGAAAGCACCAGTCGAGTCCTGTTAACTTGAACTTCGATCCTTCCTCATCTTGAACAGCTTCATCTCACTGAAAACGTCTGAAATTTGAAGATGAAAAGAAGCGACAACAAATTCAGATCCACAGAACTGTGTTCAAACTCAGATATCCTTTTAGAGCTTCTATTCAATCACATCAGGACTGCACCGAATAATGGTCAATCCAATTTTAACTCGCGGGATTTGGGGGATTTAAAATCATCATTCTGCAAAATCACCTCCGGTGCTGTCACAGCGGCCGCAAACTTGAACTTCAATTAACTGGCATTAGAGTCCCTCTTGGCGGTTTTTGTTCCACGTCACAGATTTATAATCATCGTCCTCTATTTTTAGCTTCACATTACACATGTTGATGGGCAAGATTTCTGTAAACGTATGTTCGCACAAGCTACACATACATCTGCATTTCTATATGCATTGTGCAGCTTAGTGACACACGCGCATAAGAAGAGCAGTACAAACTACACCCACTGTGTTTAAATGTGTTAATTATTCATGCAGCGGTTCATATTCTCGTTTTCACTGCTCTTTCTTCACTATCGCCTGTCTGTGCCTCGTGGGAAACACAATCGCAGTATTTTCCCACTATTACAATATAAGTACAAGCTTCTACCAGTGGTGCCTCGGCGACAGCATGACGGGCTTTCAGTGGAGAAACAGCAGTCATTCATCCTAAGTAAAGAGAGAACAGGTTGTACAAGTTAAAGCTGAAGATAAACGGATTGTAAATGTACAGAAACACACACAGACACACAGACACACACACACACACACAAAGAGGAGGTTGTGTGCTTTAACACCACATAGGCACTAAAAGCGAAGCAGCACAAGGTTGGCATGACTGATCGTCTCTTGTGTGGCTGTCCGTGTCACTCACTGTGATGTGCATCCTTAAGCTTCATGCTGGCACCACGGCAACAAAAGACCCACTCTTTATCTCACTGCCGCACACACGTACACACACACACGAGCACACAGTGACCATCATAGCAGTGTTCATTACATGTCAACTTCGATGTCTGTCCAACAAGTGGTGCTGCACAGCTGATGTCTGTGCAGTGAGAGAGAGAGACAGACAAGGATGAAGAGCGCGCGCGGGCACACACACGCACACACAAAAATACATGCATAGGTTATACTGTATTCGTATATAGTCGTTAATATATGCATACAGTATGAATATATAATTTATTTTAATATACAGCAGTCTTAATGTTGTGATAGGCTCCTTCCCCCCGCAACCCCCAACAGGATATACGGTATAGATAATGGATGGATGGATGTTGTATTAATATTTAAATGTTGTTGTGTAGTGGCCAAATACTTGAGCAAATTGTATTTTGATGCTTTAGGAACATTGTTCTTGAAACTTTCATGCCAATACATCCATTTAATTTGAGTCTAATCGAATGAAACTGAATTGAATGTAATTAAACTGAGGAAGCCTCCTGCACAGAATCGCTCCTGTGCTGCACCTCAGGTTCAACAATGTGGGTCATAAAGATGCACAATCACACTCACACACACATTCAGGAGCAACCTGTTCCCAAAAGAAGCAGAAGAAAAAGCAGAGCAGTAACTGGTTTTAAAAAGTCTCACCTTAAATCTGTCTGTGTCGCTCCTCCTGCTGCTGCTGCTGCTGCACAGTGACCGCTGCCTCCTCCGAGTCTCCGTCTCTACGAGGATTTGCTCCTGCAGCGGACTCCCATTCCTTGCTTGCGTTGTGGTCCCAGCTTTCCCCTTCTCGTCTCTTTCAAAGCAAAAAAACCAGCCCTCACTTCCGCCGCTCCGCCGCTGAGGAGCCCCTCGGCACTGAGTGTGAATAGAGAGAGATAGAGAGAGCTTGCCACACTGCCAGGCAGCCAGCCTACCAGCCAGCCGAGTCTATATCTGTCTGCACTCTGCCGCTAGGTCGCTAAGCTAAATATGATGATCTTCAACAGCACTTCAAGGCTAATTAATCAAGGGACGGGATCCACAGGCTGGAGAGGGAGGCTCCTCCGTGCAGTTACCGGTGGATGCGAGGAGAGGAAGAGAGACAGACAAGAAAGAGGAAGAGAGAGAGAGAGTGTGAGCATCTGTATGGATGTGTGTGAGAGAGAGGAGAACGGGAGGCAAAGAGGAGGAGGAGGAAAAAACACAGAGTGGGAAGAAGGAATAAGAGAATGAGACAGCTGGAGTGGAGCTGAAAAGAACCATCATGTACATGAGAGAGAGAGAGAGAGAGAGAGAGAGAGAGGAGGGACTGTGTGTGTGTGTGTGTGTGTGTGTGTGTGTGTGCGTGTCAGAGGCTGCACAGTGGCTGAAATGGTAGACACTGAGCACTTTAGGAGCTCGGAAACCACTTTGATACTGGCCGACACCATAGGGCACAGGTGTCTTTCTGGTATAACGTGCATACGTGTGTGTGTGTGCGTGTGTGTGTGTGTGCGTGTGTGTGTATTCAAGGCAGGTGAAGAAAGACAAAAGTAATCTGAAGGTACAGAGCAAAGTGTTTCGTGTTTGCTAGCAGCGTGTCTACAACTCGACAAGGGTGTCAAAAATGACAAAGTGAGCTCAGGTGAGCTGGGACAACGATCCAGCTCAGCCCCTGTGACAGTCGACTGAGGGTTAATGATGCATCGCCAAGCGGAAAAGTGGAACACGTCCTGCACACAGCCCTATGTGGGTCAGAGGCCCCCAGGTGAAAGCTCACCAGCAGCTTTTTGTGTGTATGTGCATTTGTTTATGCTGCATAATGGCATGGGTTTGCCCTCAACGAATCCTCTGTCTCCCTCAGGGCAAAAACAAAGACGGTGTGTGTGTGTGTGTGTGTGTGTTTCTGTACATGTGCATGCTTGTGTGTTCATGTGTGTTGCTCATGTTTAGACATGCTATGGCGGCCCAGATAGACAGCTGGACAGCCGGCATGTGCCTCAGGCGTTGCCACACAGGTCTGTGCTGGGATTTTAGCCCAATGGACAACGTGCGATGCTAACATGACATTCACATACAAATATACATCCATTCGATTGACTACAAATTACTGATAAGAATCTATTTTACCGCACACACAGAAAGAGTGACACACACTGTGAAATTTGTGCAATTTAAAAAATAGTTTGACACCTGTCATGTCAGCAAATATGAAGCCACAGCCAAAAGCCAGTTAGCTTAGCTCAAAGGAACGAGTGCATAAAGGGGGAACAGCTAGCCTGGCTCGTTCTAACTATAGGAAAAGCCTACAGGCACCTTTAAAGCTCACCAATTAGCATGTTTGTGTATTTCCTATTCGAGTGGGCAGACACTTCCTGGGGCATGACCCTCGGTTAAACCACAAACTTGATTTAGCTTGAATACAACAAACTTGATACAGGTTAGTTAGCATGCTTTAGGGGTTCAGGTAGTCAGATTTAGTTACCTTTTAGAGCCAAGCTAGCAGTTACCTCTTGTTCCCAGTCTTTATGCTAAGCTAAGCTAAGCAGCTGTTGGAGGTAACTAAACATAAAACACAAAACTTATGCCAAAAGTGGTAAATATGGACTGAATGTTCAAAGTGCCTTCTAAAGCTGCACAACTATGACCAAAAAGACAATCATATCATATTAAGATCACAATTGTTAATCATGATGATTAACTTTTACATTTTTCTTTATTGTACTTAGACATTTAAATAAACAGAGCAACACTTTAAGCTCTAATTAGGTTCTTTACCTGAATTTGGTGCATCTCTAAAATATTAATAAAATCGTACCAAAAATTGCGCTTGCATTGGTAATTTCAGTCTGACTTTAAGAATTGGGTGGATATGGTGCTGCCTGTACAGCGTCCCTGTTATGGATGTCTGACTTGATGCTGGACAAGGATGAGTAGTGACAATATTCCTCTTGGCCTTCATACACTGATCATACTGCACTTTGTGATGTTTTTTCAGCTGGTTGAGTTAGTTAGTAAGTTAGTTACTTTGCGGCGCAGACATAGGTTTATTGCACTTTCTGCATATTATTTTTCTTGGACTAGTGGGCAACCAGCTCTAGGCTACATCCTAAACCACAGCCGCCCGAATGTCAACCTATTTCTTTAAAACTTTGTGGCAGTAGATATGATCTCCTCTCATATTTAACCCCAAAGTGAACAACAAATGAGCAACAACTTAACCAGGTTCACGAATTCCCTATCCCTTTGAAATCTGGTTTGAGAGGGCCACTTGTGGTAAAGTGTGTCAGAGTACGCCATTGAGAGAAATGAGATCTGAGAACATTAGGAGGACAAGGAAACTGTGCGACATCTCTCTCCCTCTCCTTGTCTCATCCAAAAAACATTTCTTTCAAAAGACTTTCAGCCAAATGTGTGAGGGAGCAGCATTATAAAAGCTTCCCACCCTCTCACTGCACTCAAACAAATCACTCACAGCTGGAGAGGGACCCCGGACCACTCTCCGTAAAGTGTCGTTTTTTTTTACTGAGAATGATGGATAAAGCCACGTGGTGTCACAGATGTCATAGTTACCATGGCAACTCACTGCATTCATATAGTGGGATGACAAGCGAGGAAATTGGCATAGGCAGAAATACACACACACTTACACATTTAATAGCGCACATACACTGCAGATGGAACAAGAGCCACTTAAGACTGGCCCCGCTCACACACCATTGAATCCCTAAACCTAAATGAAACGTCGCTCACATCTCGCACAAAAGCAAAGCTAATGTAGCTAACCTGTCTCAATGCAAGTTTTAAAATTGAATGACTTTTAAGGCAGGATTAAATCGAGCAAGCTGAGGCACTGCAATAGCTTCCTCTCCTCTTACTCCTCTCACTATCATCATTCTTACTGCGACTTGAATAAAGTCCACTCAAGCCTTCCCCCATTGTAAGTTTCAATCACATGTAGGCATTGTGGCAAAAGCATCACCTGTAAAGCAAGTGGACAATTTCAACAGATACAACTTTTCTTGCAACACTTGCACCGGCTTGCTGCAAGGACACGGAAACAACTGACTTCAGCGACTGTAACATTATCTGTCTTTTACAGCCTCCCGCAGGTATATTATCTGCTCCTTCACTCACTTTAACTCATACTGTGCAGGTGTGCTGTCTTCGGTAGCATCCCTCCTTCACAGCTCTCTGGACTTCTACATGCATGCATGTGATACAATAACTTGCAAGCATCATATATTATAATGTCAAGATTGAGAGAAGTTGTCAAAGTCAAGGGCGAAACAGGGCAGGTAAGATGCTGTAGGGCTGCATTGCCTGCGAGACACGAGACACGCAAGCACACACATGCAGTACACCTGCCCCCACACACTCCTTTAAGCACAGTACCCTCTGGGAAGTATATATATTGGACAATTTTGCATGTTATGATCTACTTCCAAGTAAGTATTGTGTCCTGATTCAAGGTAGTGGAGGCTGGGCTTGTTGGTCAAATATGAAGTACAACTTTCATCAGGGAAACAGAGTTCATCTTCTTCTACGGACCAGCAACTAACACTTCCAAACTTTTGGCTATAACTAATATAACTTTATCAAAGAAGGATCCTATGGCCACTTGTAGTGTATAATAAAGGGTGTCGAAAATACAGTTAGAAATTTTTTTTTGATAAATGACTGTCTTTCAGCTCTTGATGTTCTGCCCCAAAACTTAACTGCTTTTGTTCACTGTCATAACTATTATCAGGGGTTTTTCAACAGCCACAGGCAGGTTATTGCACATTGTACGTTACCTGCTGAACACCTACCAGCAGACTGACAAAGTAGCGGTTGAACAGAAGGGCTGCCTCTGCAGGATGTGTAAAATCATTGTGTTCTTATTCCCAAGGCTGTTTCACGGCCCTCAGCCTGTACGGATGCACAGGGTATCCTTCAGGTATCCTCTTGCATGAGCAGGTATTTAAAGTAACTGATGTGTCAAACAAAACGGGACCTTCGTAAAAGGTGGACAGGAGTTGAAGGCCTGTGTTCATAACTGATTTTTACAGCGAGCTTGTTGTTCAGAATGTTCCGTTCTGTATGGGAAACATGAGGTGCTTCGCATGGATGGAGAGTTTACCGCGTCACTTTAGATTTTAATGCGCCAGAGACGCAGGACGCATTACCTGGCAACATCACTGTCTATATTTAGAAATAAAAGAAGCGGTGATGGCGGTCACATAACCACGGCCATGCGGTCACCGTCACAGCCCTAGTTATCAGACGCAAACCATGTAGCCCAACATTTAACACTGGCATGACTGTTCTCCGTCTACATATGTACACATCCATAAACATATAGGTAAGTACACACAATAGGTATGTTCACACTTGCATAACAGGCCCTCGGGTGGCTGAGCGGTTTGACAAGTGTCGTTCAGCTGGATCAACACAAGCTGTTTGTCGACTAGCATCTGAAAAACATATGCAGCCTCACATGAGACATACACCTGACAATAGAAACCACTGGCCTTGTTCCCTTTTCTACGTGTGTATTGTACACAACACAAACACAAAGGACGCTCTTTTTACAGTGTGCTACACAAACACATACATGCGCGCACACCTGCCAACAGAGAGCGTTTAGAAGATGCTGGTATGTATGAACAAACAGGTACAAAGCACAGGCGCGTAGTATTGTTAAGGAAATGTTGCTTACAAAAACCTGAAACCCACAAGCGCACACTCACACACACACACACACACACACACAAAACACAGCGGGACTGTTTTGCCGTATTGTTGAGGGAGAGCTGTGTGATACGTGAGCATGTGTGCTCCCACTATCTGACTGTTCTTGTGAAGGCTCGCTCTTGTCTTGGGGAATCAGAAGTAGGCCGAGTCAGAGGATGTGCTCGTTTCATACACCATCGCTGTGGATCACAGCCAAGGACATTCTCATATCAAATTTCCATGCTGGGGAATTTCAGCCATAAAGTATTAATCAGATTTTTAGCAAAATGGGATTATAAAGAAGATACAGCACGGGTCAGCTAATCGGTAATTCATGTGGATAAAACACTGACCGTCACCAAAGACGCTGTTACACGAGTACTTCAGGGGTTCATATCTCAGATTTGGCTGTATTAAAAAAGCAATTAATCAGGAGAAAATGAGCCTGAAGTATATTGTGGTATAAATGAAATATGAGTAAGCTATAATGAAATATACATAAAAATAGCTTGGCCTAGTTTCATCTCATGGAGCTACAGTAAAGGGGAGTTAAATGGTGCCTTTGGTCTGTCCTTGCTGCCACTCATGAACAAAACCTTTTTATTCTTACAGGTTTAGGGTCAGTGAAGGTATCATGTGACATCAAGTAATACAGGCCCTCAAAGAAATGGTCCCTTCTTCAGGGGACCCAAATAAAGTGCAGTTGCAATTACATGCAAAATTCAATAGCAATACATTTCAATGAATTTTGCAAACACTGTGTTGGACTTGAATTAGGTCTGGGCAATGTGTCAAAAATGATAATCACAATAATATTTTCATCATTAATCATTATCAATATTTATCAGTGTAATATAAAATGTCATAATACTGACAGTTTAGAAAGCATCCTGGTGACAGCAGAAGCCAGAAGAAACCAGAGGCTTCAGGGTCTCTTCAGCGGACACGTCACATCCGGGGGGCTGAACACCGAGCTGCTGCTAACTTACTTTTGGTTTCTAGCTTATCTTGGTCTTTGGTTAGGATTCCTTCAGTGCTCATCATTTACAAGTTTCTTACCTCGAGGATGGCGATTTATCAGGTAATTAAAAATGAAAATGTTCCGATCCTGGTAAGTACAGATGGACGCATGCTGTCTAAATCATTTGTCACTTTTGAGATATTGAAACCCATTCCGTCTTAATCATTTCTCAAGTTTGGGAGGATAGTGAGAGTGCACTTTTATTTGTCCTCAGTGCCACTCATTTTTTTGTCTTTTCCAAAGTCATCCACTTTCTTTAGTTAGTTTAGTTCTTTAGTTTAAAAAGGAGAGGAATCGGCGTGTAAGTGGGACATGCAAGCAAGAAACTGTAGACTGGTTGTTTCAACAATGTTGATTTTGGCGCCTCCTGTGGAGAAAGCTGTACCTCTTATCTCTTTGCTTATTTTGTCCTGTTCATGCTCAAGTGTCAATCTTATCCTGCTTTCTAACAGTCATATGTATCACTCACTTTAAAATTTTGCCCTGGAAAATGTAAACACAGGCAGCGTGCAGTTAATCGCTGCGTCTGACACCTACCCCCCCGCCAGCGGTTTCAGGCATTTAAAATAACTATATAGAAATAATCAATAATAATCTTGTTGCTGATTGTTGGTTAACTTTTGTAGGTCATTTAGAGCAGGGGTTCCCAACCCTTTTGACTACACGTACCAGAGAGTAGCAATAATATTTTAACCGGGGAATCCTTGGCTCTGTGCGGTTGTATACTTCACACAGCCCATTCGACGATTCTAACTCCGCGTATGTTTGGAATGTCACAGGCCGGGTTTCGCAGCCTGGTACTAAACGGCTTACGGCCCGGTACCAGTCCGTGGACCAGGGGTTGGGAACCTCTGATTTAGAGTAGTCAGAATTAATTTCAGTCTGTTTCATAACCAGCGAAAAAATCCTCACAGGAGCTTTAATATTAGCGGTGTACTACCCCTGTTAGATCTGGGTAAATAGGACCATGGTTTATCACCTTTATCAACATAAACTTTATCACGATCTGGTATCAGGATTATTTTGTCGCCCAGCCCTATCTTCAATGTAAAATAAGATAAACTAGGGTTTGGATTTGCATAAGTAAATGTAATCACAACTTCCTAGAGAATATGCCAATCTGTTCTTAATTAGAAGTAATTGGTGTCACATACTGTGCAACGAAAAAATACAAGGAAGCAAAGCCAGGAACACAACACAGCATACTAATGTGGAAGTGTAATTCTGCATCACAGCATACCCAGATGGATGTGTGGAATGGTGTGTGTGGTGTATTTAAATTTTACAGACCTTAAAAATCAACTAACAAAAACGTACCTACCTACCTTACAAGAATGACGCACATCTCCCAGTAACTTGAAAGTTGGTGGAAATGAAAACTTTGGATCTTGCAGCCAACTGGGATTTACGATAGATTCCCACGGTGACCCTGGATCACAGAGAGGGCGGAAAAAAACATCAAAAGAAATCCATAGAAGCTTTTCAAAGCATACCTGCAGCATAATACACTATTTCTCATCTGTCACTTCAAAACCGTGATATTTCCCAGCCAACAGGTTCTTTAATTAACATGTGCAGAAACACAGCACAGTGAGCCGATTAACCCAGCAATGAATGTCGTAAATGGATGTAACATACGGTTTAGTCCAACAATAAGCAGCTACTATGAATAACTAATTTTCTCTTTAATGTCACCAAATGAATTGCATTATTGTCCTCTTGCTTGTTGTCATTATTTGAGCGTTTACACCCTTCAAATTCCTTCCTTTCCATAAAAAATAATGAACTAGCAGTGCTTGTTAGTGCTGTTTGGTTGTAGAAATTGTAAAATGCTAATGTTGCAGATGCAAATTAGGCCAAATCCACCTCTAAACACACATGACAGCAACCCAAAAAAGCACTGTATTATAAGTAATGTAAGGCAATAGCTTAACGCCCATATTCCTTTTCATGTTAAAAGGCAGGGCAGGATGTTGAATCCATAATTTGAGCTGAGTGGGATTTTACACTTCAGAGGCGCCCTTTCATTCAGAGAAACTTTTTGCATTACATGTAGGAGGTTTGCCCTTTTTCTATTTCTAACTTTTATTAATGAGATATAATTAATAAGCATGACCTTTTTGAAAAGATTCAACGTTTCTTTAAAATGACTTCTGGTAACTTGTTATGGCCTGGGGCAGCTACAAGTCAGACAACAATGTAAAAATAGATTTGTGGTTTCATCCAAACATGTACTGAACATGATAAATGATGAAAAAATAAGGATATTACAGCACTTACTTTCGCATAGTAGATACATTATTTTGACTCCTACATACAGAACAGACAGAGCTAACATAGCTCGCTTGTTTTAAGGCTGGCAGGGGCCAAATAATAAGTTAACATTGCAGTAAGCTTTCTCTCCAACAACATAGTCTTCATTCACCACCTGGCATGTTATACTTTGCATATAGAAAGCATATTAAAATGTTGCGTTTGATGAAAGCTGTTTATATGCTCTGCAGTCATTCTGAGAGACAACAACAGGAAACATGAGGCTGCTGCTGCTGTGCTGTGCTGCTGCTGCTGTCTGGAGGGCTGGCCTCACCGTAATGACTGGAGTCAGGTAACCACCGGACAGACAGACTCTTTTCCCCTCTCAAACGGGCTCAGACACGAAGGGAGGCGGTGGGAGCGGCTTTTCGCGACTTTTTCACCTCGTTTTTTAATCAATGCGTCGACTTTTTCTCTAAAACAAAACTTAAGGAGCTGTAAAAGTTTGATAAACGTAGCTACGCGTGGTTCATGTGACGAGCGTGGCGTTTGGGGGCTGAACGTGGAGGCTACTCAGGTGTTCATCCGCGCGAGGACGTTTTAGCTGTAGCTTGTTCTTTTTGCAACTTAGAAGAAGGATTTCTCTGCTTTTTTGTCGTGTTTTCAGTGTCCCCACTTTCCTTTTTGGTTTCGTTTTACGTTTTCGGTTCATTGGACTTATAATACATCAAGTGGACAAGTTTTAACAGGTAAGTTTGTTCAATATTTTGAACATTTTTTGGCAGGAATTTAAATAAGGTTTGGTGTAGCCTAATAAGTAGTCGGTTGACACTTTTGAAACTGGGCCAGGAGGTGGAAGTGAGCCTGGCCAGAGTTGGACAGCCACAGCAGCTGTTGACTTGTCTGACCTCTGTTAAGCATTACTCAACGAAGAGTCACACAATGATTAAAAAAGCCTTTGAAATGTAACTTGACTGTTCAAACTTCACAAGTTAAAGTCAAACTGTTTTCTAACACCCTCTCCTCTCTTAAATTCTCACCCAAACTTAGAAATAAATACCCTACATTTTGCACTTAATTACACAAGACAGTCTGACTGCAGGATAGGCTACTTACTTTTAATGCGCAAAGTTGTTAGTTTACAATGGATATCTTATCATAGTTAATGTAGTTATTATCTTATACCATGATGTTTGTACAGCAGCCTATCATTTCCTTCAGCATAAAGACTATCTGTAGCTTTTTTATTGCAAGTGTTTTTTATCAGTGCAGTTTTATGAGTAATTAAGTCCGAAAGCCTCGAGCCTGCAGGCCGTTTACAACAGTTTATGATGCATTGAAGATAGTAGTGCTATCTTTTGACACTTTCCTTGCTGCTGCTGCTGCTGTTGCTGTTGCTGCTGCATCTCCGTGCCACACATATCACACCCCTACAAATCATACAGTCTCTGATCTCTGAGTTTCAGATTTAACCACACATTTCCTTGTCTAACCCTCATATGTATGTCTGTGTTACTTTGCTGTCTCATCACTTTAAAACACTGGTGCCAAGTCTATACTTAAGCTTCATTAGAACAAGCCCATTTCTGCCCGAAACCCCATCAAACAAATGCTGCGTAGCATGCAGCTAAGAATGCAGCTAAGCATACTGATTTACAAGCAGAGATCCCTGCAGGAGCTCCTGACGTTGCTCTTCTTCTGTCAGGCTCAAGAACTCAGAGCCTTGAGGCCGTATCTGGGGGTGTTACTCCCCTCCGTCTTAATTTGACTCTCAGGAAAGAGTTGCTTTCTTGAGGGTTTGTTAACAAGCGTACTTATGCCCAAGGTTTCAAAGAGAAGCTGCACATAAAAGATCAGTGCACAGGATGCATGTAAATATAAATGTCACAGCAGCCAAAGAAGAAAGCTGATTACAGATCAGCACTGCTGCTTTATGACGCTATAAATAGGACAATCACTGTAGTGGGAAAAATAGTGAAATGCACTTAAGACGGTGTCACACTCAGACAAGTCTTCCTGTTGTAAAACACGCAGGAGAAGGATGAGCCTTGAAAGAAAGCCATGTCTAAGGTGCTATAATAATGTTACTTCGAGTGGTCTGATCAGCTTTTGTCTGATCTTTGCACAGGGCTGTGATACATCAGCTTAATGTCCTTATGTCACTGTGGTCACTCTGTCATTCTGCCGTCATATTTTCAGCTGCCAGACTCTGAGTGTTGTCTTGACTGTGAATGTTGTGAATTCTGGGGCACATTTTGGTCTTAATAGCTCATAAAGCTCTCTGCTGTCTTCTGTGATTTGTCAGCGAGCCGATCTGTCTGCTCCACTCATTCATCTTTAACTGAAGCTATGAAACATATATGACATTTATTTTAAAATTCAGTCTCAGGGATAGAGCGCTGTCCCCCCCCGGGCCTCCAAGCCCCATAATTTAGTGGTCACATCTTGTTTGGCGGCCTTATTGAAGCTAATGTAGAAACAATGAAGAAAGGGCATTTTAGCATAACTTAACACACCCTTCATTAAGCTTAACAATTATATACATGAAAGGACACCAAATAATGTATGATTTCATGTATTTTTTCGTGGCCATCGGGCTATATGGAACCTCAATCTGATTTAGTAGCTTGTTGCAGCCATAGTGTTATCAGTTCTTGCGTCCCAACAGCCAATGAATGACAACCAACTGAAGTATGTTATGGGTTTTTGAAATACCACAATCTATATTGTCCTGGAGTCCTTTATCTACATGTATACCATAGTCTGGGTGAGCTCTGGGTGTCTGTTCACCGTTCAAAATTGACATGCTGGCACCATATCAACCGTCTATCTAAGTAAAAGCCTCCGTTTACAATTTATGTAACTCGTCAACAAGCACTAAAGCAATACATTATATTACAGCAATAAAGGAACCAAACATTTCTTCAACCTTTTTTTTCCCCACCAATTTTTGGTGACCGGGATGCAGCAGAAGAGAGAGAACCTGAAAAAGAGATGTAGAAACAGCGTGCAGTCTTTCAGTGTCTCATCCTTTGAGCACCACATGATCGCGCCTGTCTCACACAACGCTAAAAGTTCACCATTCTGAATTTACTGTCTCTCACATAAGCGATTGTCTCACACCCCATTCACAATCTCTTCAGGCTGCGGTCGACAGTAAACATGACCTGTCGTTTGTTTGTGAAAATCTTCATGTTGATTTGAGGACAATGGCATGGCTGGTTAGCTGGCTAGTGTAGTCAAACATACTGTCAAACTTTATCAACTTTATGTCAACTGTATGCAATGTTATTGACTTTGAATCTTGCTATCATAACGTTAGCTTTCTGGCAAACAGCTGAGCCGAAGCATTTAATGAGCTGCGCTGCGGCCTAGAAATATCTCCTGTTGCTAAGTCGTAGCGTAGATCCGTTCTGTTTAATGGAGTGGTGAACAACAACAATCAAATCAATGTGCAACAATCAAATAAGATACTCCATGATTGACTGACACCTCTGTGGCATTTCGCATGGATATGGATTTAGTTGTTTCTCTGTCTGATCTGTTTGCTGCTCTGCTGAAAAGTTTATTTTCTTTGATGCAAACAAAATGCAGCACATGCTCAGTGTGACGTGTTAATCACCTGCGAAGCAGTTTGGTTTTGACATGAATCTGTACGAAAAGGAGGAGAGACGGGCTCGATATCTGTTAAAGACTGATAAAAGCAGCAGAAAGTGTGTAGTCGTCGGCACCAGTCCTATCTTTTCAGATCGCGTTGAAGAGCGCAGGAGAGAGTCAGACTCTGACAAACAACAGAGAAGAAATTAAAAACGGGGAGGAGACAAAAGAGTTGCTGGGAGTGATGAAATCCACCATTTCTTTGCTTGGAAAACGTGGTGATGGATGAGTTTTCAGCAGGAGGGAAATTCCTCACTGCCACATCGCCCCCAGCGAAATCTGTCTGGCTGTCCATCCTACTGGATTTTGACATCTTTCTCCCTCTTGCATTGCACAGCGTCAAACGTTCTCCATTGTATTTATTTGTACATTTCCATATTTCAGTCGAGCTACGAGGCGCGCGTAATGATGCCCTGTGAAAATTACGTTAGATTTTTAGTCTACACTCTCTCTTGATGACGTGCTGCCTCTGCTCTGACTGTCGGTTAAGATTGCCCAAACCTGCTTCAGGCTGTTATTATTATGGCTGTGCAGAGGATTACACTCAGGCGTCACCAGGTGAACGAAGATGGTTCATCTGGAAACAACAGATCAGAGAGATGCTGACCACACAGGAAGTTTATTTTTCAGTGGTGGAAAGGTTTTATTATTAAGTGAGCAATTACCTCAGAGAAAATAGTCCCAGTTCTGTTTCTGCTTAATTTTGTTCAACGGTTATTAGCAGATCAAATGTATTCTTTAGGTTTCATTTTAAAGGGCTACACTACTTTTAATTTAGGTTTCCTAAAATACGACCACATGTGAATAGGTAGTTTAAAAAAGGAGGCTCAAAATGCACAAGAGGCTTTGAAATTGCTGCTTCCTACACTTCCCACAATGCAACTTGATTGTCACTTTCATCAGACCCTTCCACCCTGATAAATGGCCACATTTTTTCAATATCCAAGCCCCAAATTTTTGCAAATATTCCGTCACAAATTGTTGGTTTCTTGGCTTAAAAATGAGCTGACCCTGATGACATCACTACGACACACCCGGGTTATTTTCTCAAATGTAGAGAAACTTTAGAAGCACGGAGCTGTTTTATCTAACTGTATAGTAAGCATGATGATGGTATTAATATGCGTGTATTAAAAAATGGGTGGAGTGCCCCTTTAAGTAGGTTAAACTCTGAGTATTGCAGTCTGTGTTAGCGTACAGTGTGATGGCTTAACATTTCATCACTGAGTGATTGAGGTTGAGACATTTAAGCTAAACTGCTCCCCTGTGACCACATGACCTGCAGCATGTACCCGCACTATGTCACCATGTCAGGCACATACCTGAGATACCTGCCACGCCCCGACGTTCAACTGAAAACCCTGAATTTCAATGACTTCAGCTTTTGTTTTTCTTTTTTACCTTGTGTCTTTGTTCGGCACAAAAGGTGTTTTTCAGACACCACTCTTCTAATCATTCTGCTTGTGTGTGTGTGTGTGTGTGTGTGTGTGTGTGTGTGTGTGTGTGTGTGTGTGTGTGTTTGTGTGTGTTTTTTTGGGTGTGTGTCTGTGGTTTTCCTTTTCATTTGTAATAATCTGTTGACTGAAAGTCTCTGAAATTCCGGCTGACAGCAGGTGAGCGAGAGCGAAGGTAGAAAAACATTTACCGTCTTCAGTTTACTTACTGTCTGTTGTGCACAGTACACATGCCCTTCTTTTGACAGCAACAACAATGTATTAGTCAGGCAGACGAGGATTAGACGGTAAGTAATGTGTTATGGTTGTGAAGGTAATGGTCTGCTAAGATAAACCTGAGCTGCCTCTGACAGGATAATATTTCAGCTTCTTAACATCCCGGCATTTACAAACGTCTTTGTCATGAATTTCCATTAAGTCTAATTTAAGATGGCAGTTAAAATGAAGCACCTCTCCCCTGCACAAGTTACACACACACACACACACACACACACACACACACTTTAGGTGCCAGATTATTAGGTATACCTAGCTAAAACAAATGCTGTTTAATACAAACTGCCCTGCAAGTTCCACAGCACCACAACATGCAGACTTAAAAATCACCATCAATTGAATTCAGTGTCTCTAAAAGCTAAAAATGATCACCCTCACTGGGGTAGGATCTGCAGGATTGAAGGATGGTTGTGTTAGACTCACTTTTAGCTGGCGTGCCTGGCCACTGTGTGTACATCAAATGTATATAAAGCTAAAAAAAAAAACCCTGACTGTTCTGATTAGTATCCAACAACAGTTTGGCATTTCCTATTTATGTACAAATAAGGGCTGCATGATAAATTGCAATGGCGTCATCGCAATATCAGCATGCACAAGATACCATACTTAATTAGTTCCTGAGGGTGTTTCATTCAGTGTTTTCACGCTGTTATTAGAAACATGCTACACACACAGGTCTGAAATACACACATGCAAAAACAGAACTCTATGGACATGCATTAATGGAGAGATGTCAGAGTGAGGGGGCTGCACATGGACGTAGGGATTCGGTGCTTTGCTCAAGGGCACCTCGACAGTGCCCACGTACTGATGCGGCACTTCTCGAGCTACCAGTCCCAATTTTGATTTCTTGAACCAGCCACCCTCCAGTTCCAAGCCAGGTCCCTAAAGACAGAGCTACCGTCTACCTCTACAATATCACAAGACTGCCTTTATTGCAATGTTTGGGAAACAACGTGTATGTACACACAGCGTGCATTCACATTCCAGTGCAAACATTTGACCTATTAAACGGAGCCCTGAATACATGGAACATTCACACCGTTGTAGCACCAGATACTACTCAACTAGTTAGATCAGTTGGTGTCAACTTAGTGGTGACTGCCATGTCTGAGGAAGGTGACACTTCTGCCATTTTTAAATATTTTAGTTTAATAGTGAAAAGTGCCAAACAGCAGGGCGACATAATGACTGCTAATGCTAATATGCTAATATGCCCTTTTCAATATTTGTCACAGGTTTTATCATCAATGCAGATTTACGTCACATCTTGCAGGCCGAGTACGAACACAAAAAGAAGACAACATTAATAATGCACATTAAGGCGTAACACAAAAGCAGATAGACGTGGCTGTGGTTAGTGGTGAAGCAAAGCACAGAGGTGACAGAAGACTCCCACTGCTGCACACAGTAAGAAACAATTAGCTGAGTTATGTTTGGATAACATGTATTTTGAATGCTGGCAAAGCATGTTTACACATTTTAAATGGGACACGCTTTGGGTTACATGCGCTGAATTGACTGAACACAACAAGCCATGAATGAACAGCAGAGCTAGGCTCACACATATTTCGGTGTGTGTGTGTGTCTCTGTGGTGTGAGAGAGGAGGAGATGTAGGTGTCACAATTTAGCAATGCCAGCAGGCTGTCTAATGTTCCATGTCCCTACAAAGCTGCAGCTAATGTGTGATGTTGTTTTCTAGTCAAATTAACGGTAGAAAGATGTCTCTTTACTGCCACTTTGGAAGAGACTCACCTGTTGCTGAATTTCTTAAAATGTCAGCGACCGATCTACATCCCACACTGCACTGAACTGATTTACAGAGCCTGTTTTTCTTTGTATGGTTCTGGTAGCTGTGGTTTTGTTCTGAGTCTTGGCAAAAATTCATATGCAGAGTAAACATCCTTTTCATCATCAGAGGAGGCAACGGTTTCTATTGCTGCTTACAGGCATGCTTATTTTCCTGGCGTTTAGTGAAATGAAATATTCTGACTCTTGTTGCAATGCTAAACACTGCAGCTTCGTCGGCACTAGTCGTTTTTCTCTAAAGTCTGACTGTCTAATTAATGAATTTGTCAATCACACTTTAAAGGCGAACCCCCCCGGGAGGAGCAGTGGTGCAGATCTGGAGCCTTGCCACATTAAAAGGAGGCCTTGTCAGACTATTATGGATCCGTGTTTTGCACTCGTAAAGGAGCAGCACGAACGCACCATTCTATATAAATCCAGTGTGCGTGCTCGAATAATACACCAGGCATACATACACACACATCATGGAGACTTGTACTTATACACACGCCAGTTAACCAGCCTTATTTTGTATCTCTGATTAGTAAAAAGCCTTCTGAGCTTCAATGTTCCCGCCAGTGGTGGACTACACATTTAATTTGCCCGCCCAGCTCAAGAAAGAGCATCTGGAGTTTTCTCGTGTGTCTTTGACCTCTGGGTGTTTACCAAAACCTGGAGAACAAATAAATGATGTTGCCTTAGCGAGCAGAAGCATTTCTTTGTACCAGGTTGTTGACCTTTGTCCAGCCATGACCTTTTCCCCGCTGGTACAAACGTCCTTTGAGCCAGTGGAAAAATGAATTCGAGTTAAATAACTTCAGACGTTTGTACATTTTAACATTTAAGATCAAGTACAAAAATTGTTCCTGAAACTTTTGATTTAATTATTAGTGCATCTGACGGAGCTAGTTACTGTTTATCCCAGTTGTCCTTCAGTGCTTTTCACACAGTAAAAGAGACACATTTTTCTGTGGACTTTGTACATAGTTTGTGAGAGGCTGGCATTTTTAACCACTCAGTCACACATTAAATTGTCACGATTTTTAACAAGCTTTCTTCTTAATGTAGCCGCTGCTGTTGGTTAATGTAGGATTGAAGGCCTGCTCTCTGTGCAGTCCACACAGCAGGAACATTTGGCTTCGGGGAAGGATTTTGGAATCCTTTTATTTTGAGAAGAACAGGCCAGATTGCTCCATTACGATCTGAAATTAAAAGAAAATCTGAAAATTACAGACAGGCCTGTTGGAAAATAACAAAGGCACAACCATTTAAAAGTCATATTAAACAAACTGTGAGAGGAGAAGTGGAGAGGTGAGGGAGACATGAAAGGCAGCCAAGAGCAAACGAAGAGGGCAGACCTGAGAATGATGAGGTAAATCCAATTGCCGACCAATTATCTTTATAAAAGCTTGAACATGAGGATATGAAAAGATCGATGGTCGGTTGAAATCAGATTAAAAGCTTTGAAATTGCCAAGGAGATACCAGCAAACCTCTGCAACAACAAAAGACTGTGGGGGCGACAGTCATGAATCTTTCTGACGCTTTGAGAGAGAAAATATTCTTTTTTTTAATATAACAGGTAAGAAGTCCTACTGACTCATTTAGTCTGGGTGTCTTTCTAAGGAAGAGCGGCCCTGCTGACATCGAGCTAATCGCAGAAGTCAGAGCATTGCACACCTGAGATTACTTCTGATCTGTTTACGCTGAGCTGCATTAAATATTTTCCACATTTATGTTTCAGAAGTCATTAAATGTGAAGTCACCCTTCACTTACAGCTCAGAGATCCTGACCAGCAGCGAAAAGACGGGTGTGTCGTCTCTCATTTCTTGCAGGATGAGCTGGTGCGTTGCCCACAGTGGTAATGAATACGGATGGAAGTTAAACATTACGTTTCCCAGACCAGACAGTTTCAAGGTGACGGGACGCTCTTGCAGCTTAGAGTCAAAACTCGACGGTCTAATCAGCTGGTAGTGAACGAGTTGTTGTTGTTGTAGTGAGTTGTAATCAAACCGATTTCAAAGTAAGACATTTTAGAGTAAACGATGAGTTGAATGTCTGGTTCAGGCTGCAGCGTGTTATGTGAGATGATGTGTGTAATTGTGACTGAGCTATGAGGCCCCGCAGCACACAGACCTGCAGGCTTTTGACTCAATGACAATAGCGAAAATGAACCGAGACCGGATTACACCAGTCCTGCATTCCTCTCCAAACCTGTTTGACACACACACACACACTAATCCTGCACACAGAGACAGACAAGTCAGGCCTATACATGTCATACACACGTTGGCTCAAAGTGCAAAGAGAGATTTCAATTTTATAATTCATCGATCCTCATAATGTTTTGTTTGTTGTAATATATTCCCCTGAGAAAACATAACCCGTCAAACCTTGTGTCCTCGAATGCAGTTAAACCTCCCCATAATGCACAGCTTGGTTAGAGATTAAACCACAGACCAGCACAAACAAACAACCAGAGGCTACAGTGAAGATCCACACTGACAGCGTGCGTCTGTGAGCAGAGGAACCTTTGCCTTTATTTCAGTGGCATTTTGTTGGTGACCTATTCAAAAGTACCCGAACAGCGTCTGTCTAAATCTTGTCGGGGCTTTGGCTACTGAAAGGCTGCACAGTCACCTCTCATCTCATTAGACATATATCAAACACAACTGACAATATTTTTGATCTTCCAGTAATACGTCATGTCTTTTTTTAACCCATGGCAACATTTTCAAATCGTTTAGTCCGGATCCAAAAGAGATCCAGTTTACAGTAAAACAGAAAAAAGAAACATGATCCCTCCATCCATCCATTTTCAATGCCGCTTATCCTGTTCAGGCTCACGGGAGGCTGGAGCCTATCCTAGCTGTCATTGGGCGAGAGGCGGGGTTACACCCTGGACTGATTACCAGTCAATCACAGGGCTGACACGCGAGGGCTGTGACTACTGAACTGAATTTTTCTTAGCACGGTGACACACTTACGCCCCCTTGTGGTTCAGCGATTAGCCCGCTGCCGAATTATGTTTTGTTTAACTACAGCACGTCCCCCAGACAGTAAAACATCATCGACATAAGTGAACACAGCATGAGCCGTGGAAACGCGACTTCATAATTGCTAAGTTCGTATGCTTAATTGTTGAGATGAAATCTGTGGTGACCGGCTTGTCGTTGTTGAAGCAGCTAAACAAGCATGTTGAAACAGCGGCTCTGACAGCGAGGTTTCTTTTGCTGATTACTGTGATTTTCATAACGTATCGTTCTGTATGGGATAGATGACGTGATTCCCTGGGACGCATGGATAGTGTGTTTACTGCGTCCCTTTAGATTTCAATGCGTACCTTGCAACATCATTGGGTCTGTGATATCAAACAATAAAATAGCAGCGATGGCGGTCACTGGGTCCACCTAGCAATGGCGTCGCATAACTGCGGTTTGATCCTCCTTTTGGTGTCCTTTAGACATGAGAAGAGTTGTTCGGTATCTGCCGGAGTACCCGGAGGGAACCCTCACGTGCCCGGGGAGAACATGCAAACTCCACACAGAAAGGCCCACTTCGTCCACACTGGGATTCGAAACAGGAAGCTTCTTGCTGTGAGGCAACAGCGCTAACCACTGCACCACCGTGCAGCCCAGACACAACCATTCTTTAGCTTGATAAATTATTTTTGTATTTTATTTTGAATTACTCTGTTATATATTGTGGTGATTTATTGATATAGTCACTGTTGCTTTGAATAATGGATTAGAAGACTGCAAAAACACCATAGTACACCCAAAGCTGGTATTTTGTTCAGTATTTTCCCTTCATATTCTCTTATTGCAGAGCGAACGTAAGAAGCATATAGTTGACTATATTTATAATCCTTTTTTTAAAGCTTTAGAAGTGCTGTGCAATTTATGAGCCGATAACTTGAAAGCGAAAACCTTCTTCTACATTTGACAGATGGTCCTTTTGGAGTTTGTAAGAGTAGGAGCACCGCCGCGGTTAAAGTCTTGTGAAACAGCTGTGCATGTGTCTGCATGTGAGACTGTGACAAAATGGAGACTGTCACATGTTTTAAGGTGTCTCTGTCAGAACATGATGTGTGTCTTTGAGCTGGTTTCTGGTGGAGATGCGGGCTGACTGTTTATGTTGTGTCACAGCCTCGCGGGTGTTGTCAGGACCTGTCAGAACAGGTGTGTAGCTCTGATCCCCCCTCTTCACACAGCTCCCTCTGGTTCATGCTCTCACTAGCTTCAGACTGTGCTTCCCTGCAGGAGTTTCCATTTATATGATGTCTTTATGTCTCGTCTGTTTCTTCCTCACTTCTTTCAGTCTCACCTCCTCCTCGTTTCTAAAGCTTTCTCTCTGCTCTTTATGACCTGTCAGCTGTGAGCCAGGTGAGGTCAGGAGGACTGGGTTTGTTTGAACAGAGACTCCATGAAAGAAAGTCCACAGAGTTGACCTTAACCTTCGTCTCTGTTTATCTTTTTTTACTCTCTTTCCAATTTAATTTGCCGCCATCGCACAGAGACTTGACTTCCTTCAAACTCTCAGAGACTCCCTATAATTACACTTGTTGAGATGTTGTGTATGCAGCATGTGTCAGGCACTATTTATCAAACTCAAATATAATGTAAGAAGGCTGTAATGATATTCAGCTCGAGGCTCAGGCCAACTTTGCCTCCACTGACTGTCTCTGTTTCCCATGAAGCCTCTGCAAACCTGTAATCTTCACTCCTCTTCACACACACACACTGTTTCACCTCAGGGTTAAAAACCGGTGTTTCCCCCCTTATCACGTATGCTAACTCGTGCCTCAGCTGTCTGTGCAGTGTTTGAGGGGATACAGCTGCAGATAGGGGAGGTAAAAACACCGGAACTACAGTGATTAAGTCAGTCTGTCCTGCAGAGGGAAGGCGACACTTGATAACACATTGTCTCCTCCTCTGGAGTCCCACAAGGTCATGACTGAGTGCAGCCCAGGAACCAACAATTCACCAATACTGTCGTGTTGGTTTGTTCACTACAAACCTTTCCAAGAGCTTTTAAGGGATTTCCCAGTCTGGCTGATACGATTGAAATCAATGCCATGATGCCATATTTTATATTTCACCAGCTCCAAAAGGAGTACTGATTTCTTTTCAGTGAAATCATTTTATTTGAAGGCCAATGTGTAATTGGTGGACTGAGAGTTAAAGCTGTAATTCCACAGTTTTCATTTATATAATGGCAACTCCTGCCTTATCAAAAAGATCTTTTTTATGATCGCTTTAACAAGACAAATGTGTTGAAAATAAAATGTCACATCAAATCATATCACAATTTTATCCTTGCCCTACTTTCCCCTTTTAGATACATTGTATGTGAAGTTGTTATGATTAATCAATTTGTATTAATATAGCACAAAATAAAAACCAACTTCATCTCATGACACACAAAAAGAGCAGGTCCAGACCGTACTCGCTGTTATATTATTTACAGAGGCCTGTCATTAATCCACCATGAGCAAGCGCTTGGCAACAGTGACAGTAAAAACTTCTTTTTGACAGGCAGAAACCTCGAGCAGAACCAGACTCATTTCTCAAAAGCTCTGTGCACGCTGACTATAGGTGTACTTGAGAGTATAATTAAACAAACCTAAATGCAAGTAAGGGATAATGTCTGGTGAGCAGGTTGTTATCGCGGAATGGAACCCGACAAGATGTGCAGGTCCTCTGACATTTTCTCCTCCATTCACCATCTTTAAACACGGCTGTATCCCACACTGTGGTCTGTTTAATGTTTACTTGTGTGCCATCTTCTCTCTGTTGTAACCTTCAGTTTTGCCTTTTTTAACCTTTGTTGCTTTCTCTGCGCTGTTTTCGTCTCTTTTCTTTTTTCCTTCTGTAAACAGACTGATTTTCAAATTTACCGGACTTCTTTTGGCGGATTGATATGATTACAGTTGGTCCTCCGGATTGTGTGATTAGAGCTGAATCCCTAGCAACGGCCTGTTGTTCATAACAACGGTCTGTTATTGAGAAATAGCAGACCTCGGAATGCTGTAATTAACCAATCAGAATGAAGTACTTAACACAGCCATGTAATTATCTAAAATAACGTGTTCACGTATTTCCCTTTAACAGAGGAATTCCACACTATGTAGTTTTTTATGTCTATGCCCAATACACTTTTCTCTTCTTAGCATGTGATCTAAACACATGCACATTTTACAGTAGACCGAAATTAAATCTGATAAGATCTGACAGGGATGTTAAAGTAATGTTGTACTGAGTTGTTGTGGCTGCAGTGTGTTATGTGAGATTATGTGGCCCCTAAGCACACAGACTTACAGGCTTTTGACTCCATGATGCCTAAAAGCCTATTGTGTGTGTAAATAGAAAAAATAACTTAAGCTTCTGCTTGGATTTCAAAGTTGAGTATCTCGCCCCTCCCTAACATATGTTGAATAGTTCTCATACATCCAGTCTGATAATCCCCTATCAGCTGTTATTCCTTCTAAAAATACTTCCTGACTCATACAAACCTTAAACAAGGAGAAGCACACCTTCACTGATACCTTCAAAACTAAACCACACTAGGACACACATACAGTCAGACCCATGCAACAGTGTGACTTCTTCACAGCTGGATTAAAGACATAATCCTGCTTGTTAATCACACTCAATGAGTCATCCAGGCTGCGTAGCATGTTATTCTTCTGCCTCATCATGCATATGTATGATCCGGATGACCGTGTTAATCTCTGCGGGCCTGCTGCTGATTTGATGAGTGGATGACAAGGTTTCACAAAGGCCTCACCACACTGTCACTTCTGATCTGCTGCTCGGCTTAATGGCTGTGGAGCCGAGGTTTTCACCCCAAATCCCTCCAGACTTTTTAAAATGTGTGCAGCAGATGCTGATTTTGTCGTGGCTAGCGATCAGAAGCTTGCACGTATTGGGACCAACATTAAACATGCAGCCATATACAGTATTTAGCTTTATGTTAACCATCTGTGAGTTTGTCCGACCAGATATTGGCTCCACAAACTCTGATCTTACAGCATTGAATATTTCAGTTCGACAAATCTGGTGGATAAAGGTAATAATACCAAATCTTTGTCTCTGTATAATTTGTATTTTCCCCTTGTCAGTTGCAGCAGATGGCTGTCCACCAAAGAGTCTGGTTTTTGCTCGAGGTTTCTGCCTGTAAAAGGCAGTTTTCCTTGCCATTGGTGCATAGTGCCTGCACATATGTGGATTAATGTCGAGTCTCTGTAAATAATACAACAAAGAGTACGGTCTGGACCTACTCTATATGTAAAGTGTCAAGAGACAACTTTTGTTGTGATTGGTGATTGGCTATATTATACCCCTTTCCCACTGAAATTAGCTCGTTGATGCAGGTTTTTCAGACCCAGGAAGATCCGCATATAGATGCAGATTGTCTCTTTTCCCATTGCCAGTGAAGTATACTCCTGTCGGTCTCTTTTCTGCTGCGTCACCGTCTGACGTCACAAACGCGCCAGAGACAGGGTGAAGATGTTACAGTGGTTAGGTCTTTATTGTATCTATTACTAATTTAATCTGTTTATCAAACTTGGCGCGACAAATTTGTAGGAGGTTAGCGTGTCGACACGGGTTTTGTGTTCCCATCAATGTCGATTGGAGCCGAGGCGATAATTACCCGGGTCTACTGCAGAGTCATTTGACTCAGGTCTGAATGCCGATTGTAACCTTTCCTACTTAGCAAAAAAGCCGGGAGTTAGTGGGTTTTTTGACCAGTGGGAAAGGGGCTTTAGTCTAAACTGATTGATTGATTTCTACTTACTAAAAGAGGCCTTTGCAGCAGTGAAGGTGACTGCCAAAAAATAATGGTAGGTTCAACATCCAGGCCATTAACTGGCCAATGAAATATGTTTGAAGACCCATTCCTGGTACTGTTTTTAGTGTGAGTATTTCCACTGTTTACCTGTTGATTGTCGCGTCGCCAGACAAAACAATCCAACAATCCTGTCGCAAAATATTAAATTCACGGGCAGTGTTTTGGCATCTGATTCACCTTCATGCTAGACTTCCTTCATATTTCACTGGTGCCTGAAACAACCAAGCAGGTATGTTTTTAGTCTAAAGTGCAGCGTGACTTGCTGGTAATACCTGACTTCTACATGTGGAGCCAAGTAGCGCTAATGTTACCTGCAACTGTCCTACGAATGAGTTACCCATCAGTCGATTATGTAACATCATTTTTACCCCCTGATTTGTTTGTTGGTCAGGCAGTGTGAACACGTGATTGACCAGAATTATAAGGCAATACTGCAGTGTTGGAAGCAACATATGAGCCCCAACTTTGACAGTTACATGTGGTGTTACTTTCAGAATCAGCCCAAAAACAGATCCGATGCAGAGCAGAGGGTGTGAGCTAGAAGTGTTCCTTGGGATACTGTGGGCTGAGCCAAGAGAAGGCTAAGACCAGCCTACCTCCTGCTGAACAGAGACTCTATTGTGTGTGCGCCTGTGTGTGCGTGTATGTGTGGTACCTGACAGAACACCATTGATCCTCCTCAATCCTTTTCATGGCTGTATAATGTTGAGACAAAATGAGAGCAAAGGAATTTCCTCCTTTGAGGTGCTATTGTTTCATCATAGTCTCCTCTCTCAACACGATTTAGTCGAATTGTCAGCGCGTTAAACTTGCTTTAGTCTCACCGCTGAACGCCGGGACCTGTTGGAAGATTTCTTTTGATTTTCCCCTCGCAGTGATCTCTTTGATGCTCTCCAGCATACGTGTTCTGTGGTGATAAGCTTACTGTATGTATCTGCAAAGTTAATAACCTGGTAAATATGCGATTGGTAGGTTGACGACATCTTTGACTCTTTTGAAGTTACATCATTTTATTCTCGGTGTTACTTCAGAGGTTAGGCTGAAGTAGGGCTGTCATGCCTGTGAAGTGCAGCGCTGATTAATGACAGGCAGTAAATCTGTGATGTAAATTGTTGACTTTGATAATCCCCAACACGCTCCAAAGTGTACTACACTGTTGGCTCTGTGACGTCGGAAGCGCACACATTAACTGTCCGTACTTTACTGACTCACACACACTCGCACACAGCAGAGGAATGCAGCGTTTTCATTCCCTCGACCCGCACTGTCAATCAGAGGATCTTGGCTGTGTGCTGTCGCAGCAGCACCATCCAAGTCACACAAATTCCACCCATAACACCCACCCACACACACACACTCTTACACACACAGCTTCCTAGTGTGTCAGATTTATTTCTATGTAGATAAGCAGGATATCCATCTCCAATAATGCAATTTGTGCTGCAGAGTCTGTAAAGCAACTGAAAATCAATAGCTGATGAAAAAGCGTTTTACAACTGATTCTCTCCGTCCATCCCTCGAGCCAGAGAGTGGCTGCCTCTGTGATTTCCCCGTCTCCGATTCAAGTTCTTTTTTTTTAACAGTTATTTGCCTGTCTGTGTAAGTCAGGATCTTCCTGAGCAATAGATTAGTGACGACAGCTGAGGATGCAGAAGTTCAGGGATCAGGGTCGATCAGATTGCATGTTCCGTCTGTAACCGCTTGGAGGACGGCGATGCTTGTGCTCTTCCTGTTCCCAAACACATGGGGGGGGAAAGATATTTTCAACTTAAAATGGCCTTGTGTACTTACTCTCTGTTTGAGAGGCCTTAAAGCAGGGCTGTCAAACTCAGTCAGATAGGGGGCCGAAATTAAAAACTCAGTATAAGACGAGGGCCGAACGGGGTCAGACAATAAACCACGTTTTTATCAGAGGTATTATGACAAATTAGTCGTACAGAAATATGAACTTAACTGCTCTAAAGACGTCTTACAGAATTTAGAAAACCAAGGGTATCAAAAAAAGGAGATCAAATTTAAAATAAAAGACACATCAGCATCATTAATGACTCAGTGAGAGAGGGAGTCACTGAGTTATTTCCAAATAAGTTTTATCACAGGCATCAAAACAGCCAAAAAACTTTATTTTTCTGAAAATATTTAATATTTTTATGTTTTTTATTCACAACACCATCAAGAAAATACCATAAGCAGTCTACCTGTGATTATGAGAAAAGGTTCAAAAAGAAAATATATATTTAAGTGCACCCTGCTCTTATTTGCCAAAGCCAGCTGCTTGGCAAATTCATGTTTGTGGTTAGGGTCTGTGCTGTGGACGCTCTTAGGATGGAGTGAAGGTCTACTTCAGTTGCTTACACAGGTACGTGCTTCCAAACATGCTAAGCATCCAAGCAGCTTGTAAGCGGAGCTTGGAGCGTCGTTACGGAGCTCTATCAGCTCCATTTGGATGCTTACAGGTGCTCTTTCCACGTCAACTACAAACGGATTACTGAGCAGTTCAAATTAAAATTTTTGAGCTCAAAAGCCGGCAAATCACATTGTGAACTCTGCCAGGTCCGCTCAGTTTATCAGCAAAATGCGCAGTTGGGAACACAGCCGTGGAACCTGGTTTCAACATGAAAAGTGACCCAAGTTACCCTGCTGCGTCTGAGTCCACCACAGGCGCAGCTCGTCTTGTTAGGCTCTCACTGCCTCACACATGGTCATGATCACACGGTCCTGTTCCTTAAGCTCGACGTATAGCAGAATGAGATGCTGCGTTACGTCGCACAGAAATGCCAACTCACACAACCAGTGCTCGCAGGTCTTGATTGGTGTGGCCGCTGTTGCGATGCATTCTGGGATTTGTAGTATCAGCGGTGTGCATGTTGTGTTATACTATGTTATGATAGACGTGTGATATTATCTCGCGGGCCTCGAGTTTGACACATGTGCCTTAAAGTACGAAGCTGACCAAATCAGACCTTAAATAAGGCCTTTAATTATAGTACAGTAAATTATAATATGTGTGTTTTACCACGCAGGAAAAAGAAAACTGATTTTATTCAAGGTAAGGGTAGCTATCATGTGGTCGAACGTATCCCAGGAAAACACAGGAAACACCGGATAATTTGTCAGAGAGGGAGGAAGGACGACCATAAACAGTTAGCTAATGTTACTTCTTGCTGCTTCATTACAGTGAAGTGACCAACGCGAATAAACATGACTTAAACTAACATGAATGAAGTTTAAAAACTGCACCTCGTACGTGAGCATGATTTCTGCCTGAAGCCCGTTAACGTAAATTATGACGAAAAATGTTTGTCAATGACCATTATTCCATGACAAGCAAAAAATAGATTGTCGATAATAAAAACTGACGACACATTTTGTTTTCGTTAACGAGGCAGGACTAAAATGTGCTCACAGAAAAAGAAGACGCTTCTTCCTCACTAAAAAGGAGCAATCACCAGCTGTCTGCTTCAGGCAGACTGTGAAGCGATCATGAATATATCACGTTTAAACAGTAACAACACTGCTGCTGCAAATAAGGCAAGGCGTTCCGTGCTTTCACATGGTAACATTACGTTCCAGAAGTATTCACTAACAATGAACTAAAACTATAAAAGGTAAAAATGACTAAAATGTGACAAAAGCTCAGAAGCGTTTTTGGTTTAAGACTTAATCTAAATTAGCTGCCAAAATTACTCCAGACTATTTCCAGACATTAAGGCCCGGACATTTTCCGGACTTGCCCTTCCACATGTACCAAACAGAAGAGGGCTTGTTCATATGACCTGCATTCCCGCTACTGGAAATACATTTGGGTTAGGTGAGACGGGCGCCTGGGTAGAGCGTGCAGGAGGAAGAGTAGACTTCAGGAAGGGGACTGTTTCTGGTTTAATATCACTACAACATGAATGAGGAAGTTTCTACAATAGAAACACAATAGTAGAAAACATAATACTGCTAACTAATTTGGAGATTTGCGTTCTCACAAGCAGCCAACCTGAGTAATGTTGGTGTTTTTCATCTCCATGGCTGGGCCTGTCTGCGTTTAAACTGCAGTGTACCAAGGACAGGCTGAACAACACGTTTTCAGATTGGCAGGTTTGAGACGTCACAAACCTAAGGAGCCAATCCCGTTAATGGACGGGGTGACGCTATGCATATCAGTATGTGCAACCTATGGCAACCACTTCAGCGCAAGCCAGCTGTAACCGTCAACATAATTTTCAACAAGTTGCCTCTAAACGATGGCAGAGACGTGTTTTAGTGGGCGGGGACTTTGCAGATTCAGATTCATTTTTAGTGAGGGAGAAGGAGGAGATGCCTTGGGAGAATTTTTATGTAAAATTTTAACGTATTTTGCAGAAAAACACATCAGACACAATTTATTATTTCAAGCAGAGCATTTTTATATGTCTTAAAGAATGACTGGAGCTGGTCTTTAAATACTCTGCTCTAAAGACTTATGTCTAAGTGCAAGTAACACTTTTTCTTGTTCAGTTCCTCTCATCAGTTCTGCAAAAAACCTGCTTTACTGTAACGCTGCATTTTATTCAGAAAAACCCAGAAGAAGAATCCAGTAATGTAAATGTAAGCTAATGGGACGTGCCGATGCAGCATTGCAAATGAGCCTCCAGCAGATGAACTGCACTTCAAAGCAAAGATTACTCAAGCGCAGCATCACTAATACAGGTATTAGAAATTAATAAAGCCATTAATGTTGGAGCTCAAATGTGCTCGCTGTAGCGTGTGTAATTGAGGGCACACCATCAGATAAACCTTTTCTGTTTCACAACAATCATCCCCCACCTCCGTCCACACATCTCTCCAAGAAATGGAGCAGGAACTTCAAAGAGCGGAGTAGCAGGGTGGCCGGCGGTCCAACAGCAGCGTAATTGCATCATCGCACAAAAACAAAATGTCACTGGGTGGCCTTCTAATGGCTTCCTCCGCCCCCGCCCCCGCCCCCTATAGACCTGCAGCTATTTTAGCAGCTCTGTACGTTGTGTGCTCAGCGGCCGGTATTTACAGAACGAGCCAATTCAGAGGGACTGCTGCTGTTTGGTCTTTCTAATGACTTCCTGACATTAAGTGCATGTTAAATAGAGCTGAAACTATCAGTAGATATTGAATGTGTGCATTGACAGGGAATGGATTGGCACCTATTTTGATAATTAATAACATTTTAGTGATTTTTCAAGCCAAAATGCCAAATATTTGCTTGTTACAGCCTTTTAACTGTGATGGTTTTATGCCTTTTTCTTCTGGCCTCAAAATGTGTTGTTCTCTTTGACTGTTAAAATAAAACAAGTAATTTGAGTGCATCTCCTTGGGCTGAGAGTAATAAGAGCAAGTGTTTTTTAATATTTTCCCACATTGTTAAGGAAAAGAATCATCTGCAGATCATAATTACACATTTATAGCCCATTTGGTGCCTTAAATATCCGTATTAATTATATGATACGTCAAACCAGCCCGTCTTCTGTCCGTGACCATCTTTTCATTGTATTTATAAAAAGTTCTGATTCTCCATCAGAGCAGATTTGTCAGATCTATTGAAGCCTGTACTGAAAGTCGCCCTGTGACACTTGTTAGACTCTCCTGACCGACAGTTCACAGCTTTCATGCTCCGCTGCAGCCCGCGTTCAACCCTGCCGAGTCAAAGTCAACAACCCCGTACTCTAGCCGTCCTAAAAATATGTGCACCCACATCCAAGCTCGAGAGGAGTATTATCTCACAATAAGCTGGTTCCTGATAGAGTCAGATGTTGTGAGATGAGAGATTTGAGATCATGTGGTGTAGCTACTGTGTGATGTTACATTGTCAATGCCAGAGAGTGGGTTAGTGCCGTCCATCAGATCACACTGGTTATTAGGGTTGTGAAATGCTTCGATACTCTTTTGCTACACTTCTAATTAGTCTTAATTGATGATAGAGAGGGAATATTTTTGTCTCTTGAGGGACAATCATACAAAGAATGCCTTTAATAACCATATATATTACAAACATGTTGGTATTTTAACCGTGACTTCTTTTTTCCAGCGCTGTGTGCAGGTTGAAAACAGGAAAAAGATCTTATTTTGTTAAAGAACGAGGTTTTTCACACTAGTTTTAAATTGTATCTTAACAACCCGACCGATTACACAAATTGTCTCTCCCAGAAATCTTTTCAGGCTCCGTCCTGTTAAACTCTAAAATAACAGAATGCTAATGCTGCGGCTTTTGTGAAATTTTTTGCTCAGTTTGGAGACTTTTCTTTCCTGCGCTGTGATTTGCATTTTGCTGCACAAGCTACACAAGAGTTTGTGAAGAAGTTCTGCTGGTCTTTTGATTAAAGAAACAATGCAGCGTCGTGCCTTGTAGGAGTGTTTCATTCTGCTATACAATCAGTTGTTTTCTGCCTTTGAGTGCGTGCCAGAGAAATCCAAGAGCAGCGAGACGCGATACGAAATGATTCTTATAGTTTTTCATTCCAGACGCCCTACTGTTCCTCCATCTGTTCCCACAGAGCTAATGTCACTACACCAGCACTCAGCATATAGACTTCATGGCACCCCACTAGGCAAATACACATTGTTATATAAACACACACACATTCACTGAAGGCAAATATACATTCTTTAGCACCGGGGCAGGAGGAATGTTTGCAGAGAAACCACGCTGACAGTTTGCAGTGAAACTGAAGGACTGACGAGCAGCTAGAAACTAAACACTCCCTGTTAAGCTCCTCTTATTTACCATAGAGCTGCAATGCATCATTGTTTTCACTTCATCCATCTTTTGTATTTTT
Source organism: Semicossyphus pulcher (assembly GCF_022749685.1). NCBI lineage: Eukaryota > Metazoa > Chordata > Actinopteri > Labriformes > Labridae > Semicossyphus > Semicossyphus pulcher. Next base: position 11,353,777 of record NW_027211681.1, read on the forward strand.
ATCACCCAATTAAGAGCTTCAACCTTTTTTGATTTACTGATAAAGCAGAAATTGATTAGGGACTGTTTTGTTAATAATTCTGCTCAAGCCTCTTAAAGGAAAAGGCCACAGGTTTTACACATCAAAGTATCTACAGTTTTCAGGGATTACTACGATGTGTGTAGAAATGGGTATTTTGGAGGATAAGGCACCTCAAAAGTGCAATTTACCCTCCCGCCAATGAAAGCCAGTCTGAGATTTTACTTGCTCTCTTTTGAAGGCTGCACGGTGGTGCAGTGGTTAGCGCTGTTGCCTCACAACTAGAAAGTTCCTTGTTCGATTCGCAGTTCGGACAAAGTGGGCCTTCCTGTGTGTTCTCCATGTGCGTGCGCGTGTTCCCTCCGGGTGCTCCAGCTTCCTCCCACAGTCCACAGACATGCTACATTGGTGACTCTATAATTGCCTGTAGTTGTGAATGTGAGCTTGAAAAGTTCTCCCAATGACAGCTGGGATAGGCTCCAGCCCCCCGTGACCCTTAACAGGATAAGCAGTATATAAAATGCATGTATGGCCTCTCTCTCTCTTTCCTTCCTCATCTGTCAGTCCTCCGTCAATGTCCTCTTGTGTCTCTCAGCCATGACGTCCTTATTGACAATACTGAGCTGAGTGGTATTAAGAATGGCCCCAGGCTGCATTGGCAGCTACTAGCAGAACACACCCAAATCTGAGACTGCATTTTCAGCTATTAGAGTTGCATTATGGGTAATATGGATAGATATATAGATATAGTCAAATATTGTGACTGTCGAGGTTACCAGGGTGAAATGCTATAATAATGATTGTTTACATTGTGAGAAAGTTGCTGTTGTTATTTGTCTTAAGAGATCAGTCACTGAGTTTTAATGGATTTGGGACCATTGATCATATAAAACAAGCCATTAAAAAAGTAACCTGTGGGTCTATGAAATTGTGATAGGCGTTGATGGCTATTTGATGACATTTTGGTGACCAGATAGTTGATCAATTCATTAGCTCATTAGTAAATGATGAAAAATATGAACTAATATATCTTATTTTATTTATTTATCTCAATTTATTTAACCAGGCTGAGATTAAAAATCTCTTTTACAAGAGTGTCCTGGCCAAGAAACAAAGTTTCAGACATGACACACAACAACTACAGAAACAAGTCTACATATTCGGGGTCACATAGCGAAAGCCATTAATTAAACCATCTACAACCTGTTGCATCTTCCTCCTGGGGCTGTGCCATATCATATCGTGCAGATTATACCAGTGTAATTTTTGTTACGTGATGTGTCATCGCGATATCAAAGACGTAAATTTGCGTATTGCTTTTCTATAGAAGCGCTCGCCTCGGCATTAAATCAATACGGGCATGAGAGAGCCTGTCTGTCCGTGTAAGCCCCGCCCCTGCATGCTCGGAGTGTGTGAGTGTGGGGAGGCGGGGCTGCTCAGCTGAGAGCAGAGAGCGCATTTGGCAGAGAGCAGACTTAATGTTTTATAGATATTAGCAAAAGAATTGAAGACAAGAAGAACAGCTGCATGCTAATACAAAAAGAGCGGCCACCGTCATTACGTGCTGCTTTGGAAAACACCGGAAAACACCGGTGGCAGCGACGTGACACCTCCACAGTAAGCATTAAAAAGTTTCCCTAATATGCTACGCAGACGTTTACGGGCTTCATGAATGAATAAATTACTTTTAATTAAGCCTACATTCGCTTTTCTTCTTTGTTTCTCTTCAGATTACCATCCACTTGAAATGTGTAGCATAGCCGCATATATAGTAATAAAGCAGGCAGCTTCGCTTTTTACTGATTCAAAGATAAACAACATACACGATAAACGATTGATGCAGTGGCAGATCAAAAACCTCTTATTAATAAGTAAGAAGAGAGTCTAAGCAGATCACAGCTTGTAGCAGCAGACTACAGCAGTGTTTCTATGTTGTCATGTAGATCCAAACGTGAACACTGACTGGTTGGGCACAGAGTGGGCTAAAACGTATAAAAGGCCTAATTCTCCATTGAACATGTGCCAGAGGCAGCCAAATTTGGGCTTTTATAACCCAAATTTCCCCCCAGACCCCCCTCGTTCATTGGAAAAGAAGGGAAATTGTCAAAACACTTTATTTTGTTTGCATGAATAAATGCTGCTGCTGCCTGAAATCACAAACAAAACATTATTCAGTTTTATTTTTTCATATCGTCATGAATATCGCAAAACTTTGTGAAATATCGTGCTATAATTATTAGGCCATATCGCCCACATCTATGCCTTAAATCTACTACTAAGATTTAAAGAGATCAGGTCCTTCAGACCCAAATCCTCCTGCAGCAGATTCCAAGCAGCAGGAGCAGCGTACCTGAAACACCTTTTCCCCATTTCAAGACGCACTTTGGGGACAGATAGTTAAAATTAAGTCTTGCGAGTGGGTCAGAGAGCGAAGACTGTAGCTTCCAGCATTTTTCAGATCAATAAAATTACATAAGAGGGAAGAGGCGTAAGAGGGAAGCAAGTTAAGAGTTGCCTTTATAAATAAAGATGAAGTGATTTAGTCTACGGTCGGACAATGCAGGCCAGCCAACTTGAGCACACAGGGAGCAATGATGAGTGAGGGCATTCAGATTTGTAATAACCCTCAATGCTCTGTGGTGCAGTGTCAAGGCGTTGAGAAGGTGCATGCATATATAAAACATCACTGTCGGCAATCAGTGGCCTAAAAGTAACAGCAACAAGTCTTGTTTTTGCAGCAAAAGAAAAACACAATTTGTTTCTAAAACAGCAGCCCAGCCGCAGCTTTAACCTCTTTACGAGTTGCTGAATATGAAGCTTAAGATAGTGAGTCATCGAGTCAGAATCCCAGGTATTTATAAGTAGATATCAATTCAATCACATCACCCTGAAATGTAACAAAAGATGGCAGGTTCAGAGGCTTTTAGTTTTATCTGAATTTAAAATCAGTTTAAACTCACGAAAAGTGTGTCGTACACAATCAGAGGCATCTTGTAAGTGACAGAGAGATCTTGAAACATTGAATAAGACCCATCACAACACAATTCATCACTAACATGATGTACTGGGACGCTTGAAATGACTGGAGCCTTCATAAATGTCATCAGTAACACCTGTGCTTCTTCCGCTATGAAGCGTTGAGATGTCTGCTGTGAAAAGGGCCTGTTGACTAATCAATAAATAAACTAATAAACAACATTCTTCTCTCTCTCCTCTGCAGCTTCTGCTCTTCACTTTTGTCTTTAGCCGCAGCAGCTTCAGCGCATTGTGCAGTACGTGTGAGAGGGGTGAGGGGAAGGGGAGACGCTGGGTGTGTGGGTCGTATGAGGTCAGACATCCTGCAACGTGTTTAACTGGAGAGTGTTTCTGCAGGACACAAATAAATCCCTTGAAGACCAAAAAACACTTTTTAATGGAACTGAGCTTCAGTCTCCTCGGCCATCTGTGCTGGCATCTAACAGGTGTTACAGGTGAACAGGTGTCAGTAATCAAATACTGTAGCAGCCGAGCTGTGTTCATGGCCGTCTGCCATATTGTTGTTTTCCTCTTCTGCTGTTTGGTTTGGAGATGGATTGGATATAGTGTAAGATGGAACAGAGGCAGTGAGCATGTGCACAGGTGCGTGTTGGTGTGCCTTCTGAGTACCAAAGAGCATTGTGGGAGTTGTGTGAAAATTCACAGTTAAGGTGCAAAGATGGTTAAAGTAAAGATTTTACATTAAAACAGTCCTTATTGGATTTATTTTGTGGACAATAAGGAAGAGAAATCACATGGTGGAAATCCTCAGTGATTTAAAATGTCATGATTTAGTCAGATTTTCCATGTTGTAAATAGTCCATATTTTCTGTAGCTATACTAGGTCTTCATCACAACTTTTGCACGTCTATCCCTCGTGGTAGATGGATCTCTCTTGTGCTTGTCTGAGGTTCCTCCCAAGGAGTCCCAAGTTATATCTGTAAGTGTCCCAAGATTAAGAAATGAAGGATTAAAGAGCAGCTCCAGTCATGTTTTAAGACAAAATATGTTTAATTACTTTGTAAAAATCCTCCCAATATGGACTACATTTCTCCTTTCGTAAAATTATAGCTGGAAACAAAACACGTCTCTGCCATTGTGTAGTCGAACCTTGTTGAAACTTAGCTTGAAATTTAGTTTTTTGTAGTAGTAACGTTAACGTTAGTAGTCAGTAGTGAGTTTGCAAAAATTATGATGACGGTTACAGCTGGCTCCCGCATCAGCGAAGTGGTTGCCATAGGTTACACATAATGATATGCAAAGCGTCACCCCGTCCATTAACGGGATTGGCTCCTTAGGTTTGTGACGTCTCAAACCTGCCAATGTGAAAACGTGTTGTTCAGCCTGTCCTTGGTACACTGCAGTTTAAAAGCAGACAGGCCAAGCCATGGAGATGACTGCTGTTGTCTTGTAGCACATGAAGAAGACCACATGGAGATGTTAAACACTTGATTTTCACTGGAGGGGGTCTTTAAGAAATACAAGAATAAAAAACTTTTATTTCGGACTTCTCTGTAATTTTAGCTTTGGGGGGGGGTTATTGGATATTTTAACCTTCCTTTTTGGACTTATAATCATTTTCAATAATATTACAAAAATCATTCTTTGTTTATCCTATCTGCTTTCTTACTATGCCTACATTTGGATATCTGCCAATACCAACTCTACCTCGGATACCAGTGGGATAAAATAATCGACATGTTGTTGGAGGACAAACACTGATTGCTGACAATTTACTTGCTTTTTTTTTTTATTTATTAAAGTGATGATAAAGTGATGACCAAGTGACCAGCAGTGAGTCGAGGACTGTAGCCTCTGTACCTTGGGTGCCTGCTCTACCAACTGAGCTAAACCATCACAATTCCTTAGCTTTGACTTACATTAAACTCTGTGCTAGAACTGCACTACTGTCGTCTCTCATCATCGAATGATTACTTGATCACTTTAAATAGTTGAATTCTTGGGGGATTAATGGTGTTGGGTCAGTGTATTGACTAGCATACTAACTAAAAATGGGAGGCCGATACCCGTACAACACTTACATTGGTGTCAAAGGTCGTCCCATTTTTTAATCCCAAACCAGTCGCTTCATTTCCCGTCACTTTACTCCCCTCTCATCTTCTCTCCTCTCCAACCATTTCCACTTTCTGTCTCTTAACTTTTTGACTTTGTCAGCCTTTCCTTCTCTACCCTCCTGTATCATGTCTAATTATCGAAGTCAGTGTGCGTCTACAGGGAGCTTCTCAATACCTCCCCATCAAAGCCTCTGTTTGTGTTTGCTTGTTTATCTCTGGCTGCTATTCTGGGCTCTCTCCTGGATCCCTGATGAGACACGAGCCTTTACTCCCTACGGAGGCTTATACTGTAAGCTGTCACTGCACCTCCAGTCATTCAAAACACTGCCAAATGAGATCTTGTCTCTTTATATCCTATCCCTCAATCCCATTATATATATTCTTATATGTCTTTCTGCTTTTGTTCTTGTAGCTCAGTTCTTCAGATAACTCCAGCGTAATGAAAAGCTTGCTAGAGGTTTCTTCCCCATCAAACTTTTGCTCTTAACTCTTCTTCTTTCCTTCTTTTGCTTCTCCCTCCATACTCAGTTTTCATATTGTTTCTTATGTTCCTTTTCCCTCATGACCCTCCACCCTAACACACCTGGAGGGCAATGAAGGAATCCTTTAGGTGTTGGTAAGGAGGAGTTTCTTACTATGCTAACTAACAGGCCCTCAAGGCCCTGAAGCTCCTTGGTAGAGCAACAATAGCTGCAATTCTGGGGAGAAAAGAGAAGCCTCATTTTGTAGAATATGTTAGATGGGGACCGGTCTTGGTGGGCGTTGAGGGTTGATGTGTAAGAGCGTCTTTTTGTTTTAATTGTAAGGAGAAATATGTAGTTGAGTTTTGATATAAAAGGTGAGAACGAGGATTGATCTTTGTTTTGGCGTCCTTGAGACATTCGTAGAGTCGTTCAGTATCGGCCTACAATGCTGCCTTACATATGATATCGGGTGTCAGCATGTGTTTTAGTCAATGCACCAAATACGATCACATAACCAACATGTTATATAAATTATAAGTCAAAATCAGTGTTTTTCCAACAATATTATGTACAATTTTTAACCACACTTGTTTCTAAGGGGAACCCAGTATTGGCCGATATTCCAGTATCAGGAAGGGAAACATGGTATCAGTACATCTGTAGATATCAGCTTGTTTATGAGCTTTTCCAGGTTATGCATCTGAAAGTGTTTTTTGTGTGTTTGTGTGTATTAGTGAGAGCATATTTTTGTGCTTCAAAGCTCTGTGATGGCGATTAGCGACGGCCGCTGTGACAGTTTGGCATTTGTTCCAGAAATAGGGCGCCATGTCGTTCACATCCTCCCCAATTTGAGATCTCAGCTGCTGCGATGGCTAAAGTGATTTTTGAAGTCGGACGGAAGCCTGTACTCACCACATGGGCCGGTCAGGGAGTGGAAGATTATTATTGCCGTCTTTGTATGAAAAGCTTCCAATTTTTCTTGATTTATGAAACCCACCCAGGAGAATTACATATGGGACATAAAGTAAGTGTTGTTTCTCTCCTGGGAAGTTGACTTCTTTAAAAAGGAAGGTTTGCCTCTGAAAGCGGAGTTACGGCTTGTGATGGCAGGAAGTCGCTAATGACTGAGCTGCTGTGAGCTGGTTGTTATGTACGACTTTAGTCGATTCTCTCTCATGTAACTCACAGATTTAGGGAGCTTTAGTATTGTCACATTTCTTTTTAGCAGCAGGGGAAAACAAATGTGGATGCTTATTTTCTTCCTGATGCCCGAGGCTGTGTCAAGATAAACTCAAAGGGCCTAATGGGGGTGCGGAGGAAACATGTTTTTTTTTTGGTGAGGTGGTAATGGTCTGGAGGATTTTGGGTCCTGGTAACTCGGCAGGAGAAGGCACGCATCACCATGATATGATACCAATTACCAGCTTTACAAATGGCTTACGTCAGGCTATGATTGTGTGTCGCCATCTTTGCTTCCTCTGTATCCTCTGATGTAATACGGGTGGGACAAACGAAGACGAATGCTGTCTGATGCTCTCCTCCTCACACTCTTTACACACAAGATAACTTGTAAATGTACAAAAAATAGTGTGACTCCTCAACAGAAGGAATAACAGCCTGGTTTCACTCTCTCAAGCCAGTGAACACTGATCTGGTTGACTTGTCTCATATTTGTTTAACCTCTCACCCCTAACCTTCAACCCTGTCTTGTTGTGTCACAGGAGCCAAGATGGATGAGACGGAGAAGTACAAACAGCGGCTGGAGGCGATTGCTGTGAGTCCACATGCGCACACCCACCCACACACATGGGCGCATTTTTCTTACAGATCCAGCAACCGATGTTCTGAAGCACCGCTGAGTGGAGTGGAACTGTACGCATTTACACAGACTGTGGAAGAAGAGGAAGTTGGTCTACATCAATATGGAGGTTTTAGAACACTAGTCTAGCACAATATATTGTTTTAGTATAGACTAGGGATGCCACGGTGGAGAAATTGAAAAACACAACAATAAAACATTCAAATAGGCTCGAACTTTTAGGAACAAAACGAACAAGGAGGATGACAGCTTGGCGGTGGCGCATGGCGTGCCCACCTGTGCTGTAATATAAAAAAAGGAACAAATAAATTAGATTTATAGTTTTTTAATAATGAGAAAAAGAAAACAAAACCTAAACTCGAGGTTGTAGGCGACATAGATAAAAAACAAATATCCACAGGCTTAATAGCCTTATAATAACAATACTATACATAGTACAAACAGTGAAATTAGCAAACACTACAAATAAATGGTGATCTCGCTCTGACATCTGACACCTGCTGCTACTCTGTGTGCAGCAAATCTGCGCTGCTGCTGCAATGGAGCCGATTTTCTGCAGTTTCTAATTGGAGCAAGAATATACACCATAGTATTTTTTTTAAAATGTTGTTTTTTTCTTAATTTGATGAACATGGGAGCTGTGCTGATACGTGAAAATGAAATCTGTGGGTTTTATTTCCGTACGGCCAAAAAAGGCAAAACAGCGGTTGGTGCCTGAACACCGTGTAACACTGGTAACACCGACAACCGCGATATAAGCATGTGCAATAGTGATTGTGTGTGTCACAGAAAGAACAAGACAATGAGATTATGATTTTAAAAAATGTACTTTCATGGCCCAGACAATAATGTAAGACAATCGTTTGTTCTGCAGTTACGAGAAGGGCCTACTGTCATTCACATGTTCTGCAGAGAGAGAGAGAGAGAGACACAGAAGCCCCCTCTGTTGTGCCCCGTCTTCTATGTTGAAATTTGCTTTAAAAACATCACAAATATGTGTTACTGTTTAAGTTCCATTTTAGCCATTTAATATAGTGTCATAGTTGTCAGATCTCTTTGTGTTTAGCATCTCTTCTGGGCTGTCTGACTGCGAAAAACATGAGGATAAAAAAGGGTACAATTAATTTCAGATAGAGATTTGTGGATTTAATGTTGTTGTGTGGTCTTCACAAAAAAAAAGCAAATGATCAGATACAGCACAAAAAAAACTTCAGCCGTCTGGTTAAAAAAAAAAAAGTTAGTCATATTTTTAATGACATTTAACAAACCTAAAACCAGTTCCAAAGGATCTCCTGCATTACATGTTTACATGTGAGGTACCTCTGCAGCGGTGGCAGCTCGTCTACTTCCTCTTTAATCTCAGATCCTTCACATAGAAAAAGAGGGTAAAGAGACTGAGCTCTCTTAGCTGTCTGTAACTTCTAAATAATTAATTGAATGTGCAATGTTGTGAGCCGGGGTGTCCCTCTGGTCTCAACAGCAGGTTGTCATGGGGATAGCTGCTCTAAGCATTATGGGATATAGAGTTTACCTGATGCGTATTGTGACTGTGTCCTTGTGACAGATGGTTGACCAGGTGTCCCTGTTTTACTCTTTCCCAGTGATGTTTTATTCACTGCATTTCTTTGCCGTCTTTTTTTCTGTTGAGTCATTTACATCAGCTTGTCTTCAGTTGCTCTTTCTCTTCATGTGAATAAGACTCACTTTTCTTTTCTTTTCATTTCTCTATTTTATCTCTGTCAGGAGAAGCGTCGGCTGCAGGAGGAGCAGGACAAAGCCAAGAGAGAGATGGAGGATGAGAAGCTCAGACTACAGCAGCTCAAGGTCTGACACATACACATAGGATGATCTAAGCTGTCTCATTCAGTGAACCACATACCGAACAAATGCACGCATCTGTCATTTCACTCAGCTAAATTCCTCTGCAGACCCATTCCAGCTTGTTAGCAAGCAGATATCTTTAAAATGTATTTCCTTTTCCCGCACACACACCCTTTTACACACACACACACAGATGAACTGTACAACCTTCTCCTTTTCCTGGTTCTGCCTGTTACTCACAAGGTTAAAGGCAAGCCTTCCTTTGGTGAAATCAGTTTTTATGCGAATGTTTACACACTCTGCAAGTCGCAGAGCCGCTCTATTGTTTTCACATCATTTCCACACTGCCGTTCCCACTTCCTACTCTACTGTGTTACACTGCCCCGGGGCACATTCCTCAAATTGTGTGAAATTTTTGCAGCATGTGTTTGTGTGCACGCAGGTATGCATGTGTGTGTGTGCCGGTGTGGTCTTGCAAGAGACTGTTTTGCATGTTATTATTTGTGTGTGCATGTGTGTTTGTGCGTCTTTGAGATCAAAATTCAAGTTGCATGAGGCTTTAGAGATTAATTTTTAATGATATGATCATAGCTTTTGCTACATTCATTAGCTCTGACATTGACTGTAACCCCAGGGTAGATGTGAGGGTGTGATAAAGAGGGAGCAGCAGCTTATACACACACTGCTCCTGACCTGCAGGAAAGTTTTGGAAGGGCTGAGTCCAGCGAGCCGAAGGCACTGGGAGGGGAACAGAGCCGGGCTTGTTCTGCACTGCAGGAGAAAACACAGAGATGATTTTGTGACGCTTATAGTGAAGTAGGTAGCTACCGGCTAACCATTGCCAGATTTGAAAAACGTGGGGCCATAGACTGCAGGGGAGTTTGAGTTTTCAGACGCTTGCGGACCTAACCTAGTTTTTAGTAAGAAAAAACATAGCTGCTGTTGATGCCTTGTGCTGGATTCGAGGGCATTCAGCTACGTAATTATGACACAAATAATCATCCTTGGTATTTCACTAGATTAGATTTACTAAAAGTTCCCCGCAGACAGACTCTGTTTATTTCCGCATGTCAGGGTCAGCTACAGACCAGCGTTCCTCGAGCTGGCGAGAGTTTAGCGTCTGGCTCAGGGGCTGCACAGATGCTTAGTAAAACAAGCACTTGCACCAAGGTCAACTCATTGCAACGCAGCGCTCATATGTACTAAGTCACCCTGCAGTTACTGTTATCAGTCCTGACGTGCAGGGGAGCACAACACAACAACCGGTTTATTAAATGTTTGTGAAAAAAGGTTTATTGTTCCTGACAGTTTCCTGTTTACAGCCGTCCCTAGTTCAGTGTTTTATATTATATATTTTCTCTGCACAAACACTTTCTGAGCAAGTAGGTATTAAGTGGGATTTATTTTTTTTGTAACAAATAATAATAGAAATATATTAGTGGAGTGAATAATAGCAGGCCGGGTGTGAAAAGCCTGACAAGTGGCACTGTAACCACTATCATCATGACATCATGTTGTGATGTTTCATCAACAGGCTGCTCTGTCTGATCATGCTGTGGTGTGTTGCTGCGTCCCTTTGTTTGTTTTGAATTCTAGATGTAGCGTGACAAAGGTTATGTTGACACTGAAGGGCAGTCATGACTTTACAACTTTTTTTCCATGTTAGTGAATGTACACTGATTTACTTTCTTTACACCAGGTTTACAAAAATCAGCTTGAACTGTACCTTTTTAAAAATGCTGGAAAGAGATCTGTAGAGCTTTTAAAAAGACAAATCCAATTTAATTATACTGTTCATCTCAAAAGCGGTTAAATAAATGTAAATTACACAAAAGTTTAAGGCTAATCAGTAAGGTACAAATAAATTATCTGTGGTTTATGATTCTCATGCAATGGAAACGCCACGTGTCCCTCATTGTCACAAATACAAACACACAAGTAGAGTTTGTGCTAAATCGATTACTACTGAGAATTGCACTCTTGGTGTTGTAAAACTTGAAAGTACTTGCTTTTGTTTTCTGTTAGGAGGGAGTAGCAAGTAGCCTCAGGCAGCTTTTGTTCACTGGGTCAGGACTATTTGCTGAAGTGGTGTAGGAAGATGAAAAAAACAAAGTGCACACACATGCTATAAATCCATGCTAGCATTCTCTCTGTAGGTGAGTGATGCCATGGACTCAGTGATGTTTCTCGCTTTCTATCTCTCACCTTTTTTCTCACCTCCGCCACCCTCAAACAACCACATTCACATTATCTTCCCAGCGCTCAATTCTCACGCTGACCGTGTCACTGCTCATCTCACATCTCCCCTCTCTCCTCTTCTCACTCTTTCTCTTCGGGTTGTGTCTGAAATCACTGCCTCAGTCACCCTTTTGCTATTCCTATCATGACAAACAATATGTAACTTCCTGTACATTAATTAGTATGTCAGGTTTCCAAATTTTAGCAATCATTATTTTGCACTGTAACTGATAAGTACACTGTGAAATGACACTATTTTTGCATCGATGCATCACATTGCATTCAAATGTTAGTAATAAGTAGAATGTGTCCCAGTCCCATATTACATACTTACACTGAACAGGTGTGAAGTGCACATGAGAAAAGTAACAAAACATAAATACTTAAAACACTCCTTCTAAATTAAAGGTTAAAGGTCAAATTAAGGTTTTTAAGAATGTATATGTCCAATCAGTGTTGACTGATTTGCTGCCATTCAAGCAATAAGTACGTGCATTGCAAGAGAAAGCTGAGTTATCCTTCTTGCGGACTCTTGCTGGCAGCGCCTACATGTACCAAGATGCGTTGTGTGATAGCCGCCTCAACCTCCACAGCTGTGTATGCTGGCTTAAATAAATATGGCTAAATATCCCGCTCAGCGAAACTTTGAAATGTTTCCATAAAAACCTCTACACTGACATTTTGGGATGTCATTTTTACTGTTAGCTCTGCTCTGTTACTTTTCAATACCAGCGAAGGCAGTGACTAGAAATCAAAGCTGCAATTGGCTGCAGTTCCTCCAGGCAACCAACTAAGCCAAATGATGGTGCTTATGTCGGGAGAACAACGGATTTTGCAGCTGTGCCCCAGAGCACACAAGGCTAGTAATCCTTTTAATGTACAGTTTTGCTACAGTGCAATGTACAATTATTGTGACAACAATAAATGCAAGTCATTGGAGGATAAAAGCAGATTTACCAAAGATATACATCAGAGAAAACACTAAGTAGACTCTGAAAAGTTGTTTCTGTTGTCATTTTCAGCCGTAACTGCTGATGTAAACAGTAAACAGCAACATCTCACCTCTAGTATTAACTTTAACTATTCAGCCCTTTAACATAACCAACATTTCCTACCCTAACTTACCGACCTGTTATACTTAATCATTTTAAACCTCAGTACTGATTATAAAATTACAGCTTCAACTTCAGCAAATGTTAGTTTAAAAACAGAACCTTGGCTTGCCAGAACAATGTCGGCAGTTAGTAACGTTAGCCTAGCTAACTCCTCCCTTTCAGAAGCTGAATCCAGAGCTTCTCAAACACAAGACCCAACCATTCTCTGTATTTTCTTCACCCCGTTATTACGCACCATGACATTGTATGTTCGGGATGGGCGGATCAATCCTGTGGTGTCCATACTCCACTACTCATGCCCATACATGCCACTCTCTGTCAGACAAAAGACATCAGAGGAGAGTTTCCGAAGAGGCAAAGCATAACCATGATACAGGCAGGAGTGCAGCACCTAAAAAGTGCTAATGTTTGCCCTGACTTGTGTCTGCCCTAAATTTCTAAACATCCTTATGACTCATTTTCAACATTGTTGTTAACTGTCCTAATTTAGTTACATTTTTAGTCAGCCACCAGCAGTTGGTTTCAGTTTAACATTCTGTTGCTCGTAGCAACCACTGTACAGGTGGAGATAAATGGATATAGTTTTCTTACTCTTTGTGAGCACTTTGACAGCCATTTTTTATTTACTCGCAAAAATACCCTTGTTGGACAGTTATATTAAGGTACTCAATTTATTATATCTATTTTGTGACAGTTTTAAGTGTATAAAATATTAGATGTTAAGAGACTTCAGTCTAGAGCTAACCAGGCTAGCCATACCGTGCGTAGCTAATTGTTAGCTTAATTTAATATTCTAGTAGTTAGTTTTCTGTTGTTGTCTTGCCTACTGTTGACAGTTTTTTAATTCTGTTGTTTTCTCCTTTATTACAAGATTAATGTGTAGTTCCTTGTTTTTCTGCTTCTGTTGCATTACAGGTATGAAAGTAGTTTGACAGTTAAGACGAAGGGATTAACTGCACGCTGCTTTTGTTTACATTTTCCAGGGCAGAAATTGACTGTTAAAGAAAGCAGGATGAGATTTTTTTTTAAGTACCACCACTTAAGCATGTACAGGACAAAATCAGCAAAGAGATAAGCGGTACAGCTTTGTCCACAGGGGGCGCCAAAATCAACAGAAACCGAAAGTTCCTCACAGGAGCTTTAAGATAGTTATTACCAGTGTCAACATGACATAGTTTACCCACAAGGGAGTATCCACAAGTTATTTAACAGCTTGACAATGTCTTGCGTAGCACATATCTTGTTCACAATTCTTCTGTAGCCTTCAAGAGTCCTAATAATGAATGTTTGGTAATTGTATGTGTTGAGCACCAAGCTAAATATAACCTTTCAAATATCGATACTGGTGTCCGCTTCTAAAATCAGTCTAGAAGATTTTCATTTGAATAAATGTCTGTTAAGTCTCTATCTATCGCCAAATGAGGTAACATGATAGTGAATGAGCCTATGGCCCACTGATAATAGCCTTTGCATTTGCAGAATTACTGACTGAGTGTCTGTGGCGGCTTTCACAGAAAAATCACAAGCAGCGTCCAGTTAGTGACGTGTTTTCCATCATCCAGCAGTGATTGGTCTGCCAGAGAGGGTAGGCGAAGCTAAGCGGCTGCTTTTCCGCTCTCTGCAAGTGTTGTGAGTAAACAGTAATCTACTATGGCTGAACAAACAAAGAAAAGATCTATGACTACAGATACAACTTCAAACATAAGTGAAAAGCCAAAGAAAGAGAAACAAATTCGACACGGATAACAGTCTAAAAAGGAAAGCGACCGTCAGCAAGGAAAATCAAGAGTTAATACCATGACAAAGGGAGCCAACCGTAGAGGCCTTCATATTGGGAAGTCTACTCCCGCAATTACCGTGTATCGCCATAAGGTGCCGCCAAAGAGAACAAACCTGAAATGTTCGAGATTCGCACTTTAATGTAAAAAATAACACAATTAACACTCTCCTCTCTCTCCTCCCTTGTCTCCTTCACCTCCTCTTTGTCACTGCAGAGAAAGTCTCTGAGGGACCAGTGGTTAATGGAGGCAGCACCTTTGTCCCCAACTTCCCCGGACGCCCAGAGCCCTCGCTCCCCTCTGTGGGGCTCCCAGGCCCAGGAGATGGAAAAGCGCATTGACAAGTACAGCCACAGTGTGTTGTGAGGTTGTGTGTTTGTGTGTGTGAGATTTAAAGCTAGGAAAAAAAGGAGACTGTTTGTGACTGCTTGAGACAGTTAGCAGAGCTGACAGAGCATGAGAGAGCTGTCACACTTTTGTTGTTTTTGTATAGTTTGAACTGCTTGTACTGTATAATTGATAGCTGCAGCATTCCCTTTTCTATTTTTGTTTTCTTGTCATTTCTGCTGTTCTGCCGTACATTATGTATGCTTAGGGAAAGTTGAGTTTGTATTCTGCCAGCAGCGAGTGAGAGAGTGATCCAGCCTGCACAGTTGCCAGACAGGACTGGATGTTTCATTATTGTGGTGGGCAATCAATTAATTCCCTGAAGAATACACCCAAGATCCCAGATCTCTCCCTTACTTTTCATAAATCTCCTTACCTACACTATCCATGCCTCTGGAGGAATTTAAACATATCCATTTAAAAGTTTGGACACACTTTCCCATTCACTTGTATGAGGAAATGTGTCCAAACTTTTGACTGGTAGTGTACATGTAGTTTCACTTAAATCAGGATCATTAAATTAGGCGGAAATCATATTAGCATCAAATGCATACATTTAATAGCTTCATAACCTAAGAGTGAAGTTCAGATGTGATGGGTTTATCTTTGTGTATATGTGTGTTCATCTGCACAACTGTGTGTCAATCTAAGGTTGGAGTCAGAGAGTCAGCGGTTGGCAGAGGAGGAAGAGAAGCTGAAGGAGCAGATGGAGGATGGCCAAACTGTGAGGAACTTGCACGTACACACACGCACTCTCCTCCTCGCTCCCTGGCCACCGAGTGGTTTGGAATATGTGTTAAACAAGTTTGCTTCCATCACCTTCCATTAGGCAGAACATTTTCCCACAACTTCTGTCTCTGGCTTTCTGCCATGAATAATGTATTTCCCCTCTTAATGTTCCTTTGATGTAGCACCTTTTGTTCAAAAGCAGGAACTTTCTGAATGTAATCAGCTCTGTTACATAAACAATTCAGCACTTGATCCACTCTGGAATTATTGTTTCACTTCAAGACGAGCGCGAGTGTGTTTACCTCACCTCGCTCAAGGTCTACAACAAAAGACTTGTCCCTCCTTTGCTGCCGCCTGGCTCCAGGGTCCTTTTCAGCGAGGCGTCTCGTAATCATCATATATTCATCTCAACCTTGGCTTTCAGCTTAAATCAACCGGAGACATAAACAGATGATTCAATTTTTAATAGCTGTTTCAGCCGATTAGCCATGCTGGTTCAGAAAGAGGACGCTTTAAATGTTTGACCTTATCCTGTGTGTAAAAATATAACACTTAAAGAGGCCCTGCCAGCAAAGCTTTGGTGGGCAGACTGAGAGTGAGTGGCAGCTAATATTTGGCGGGCACAAAAACACGATTATCACTTTTCCCTGATTCTCTCTTTTGAAACTAAGGGTGTGATGATATGTTCAGGTCCTAAAAGTGGGCTTTTAATTGCAACAGGCGCACACATTTATATGATTAATGTGCAGATCCGATATGGTTAAGTATATGCTACATCAAACTATAGAAAGGGGTCCACTTTTCATAGGTCAAGTAGGGCTTTTCAGCTCAATCACTCCCCCTTGTGACCAGGCAGAATGTCACGGCACTTCCACAGCTACAATTATCCTCCATCCGAGGGACGTACTGGACACATGAAGGAAGTTTAAACCAGCCTGTGCTTCTCTGTGAAGAGCGAAATTCATTTCAGAAATATCCTGCATTGTGTCTGTTTCCTCAAAGCTTGTGTGATGTTCCAGTATTTGCATTTCAAATGTCGTCTTTTTATACTTGCTTCAAAATAAACCATAGGCTCAGGCAACACAACACAAACAGATTCACCAGTTGAGTCAGAGTAAATTAAATTCCTCCCTCTGTCTCTGTTTCGCAACAGGAGGCAGAGCGAGCGGCAGAGGCCGGTGCAGGTAAGTGGGATCAGACGAACCTTTTGGCACAGAGAAATGTTACAATTATAGAGGAAAGGATGAATTTATTCAAATTTCACACTGTAGAGGAGGCAACTTAAACATTTTACAGCAATTTGACAAGCTCTGACATCCACGGTGTGTAACTGAATTGCTTTTTAACACTGTATTCTGTCCAATACATGCCAACCTTTAACACTTAATCATATTAAAAGCACTGTGAGCAGACACACTGCTTCCCTAGCTGCCACCACCTACCAACCACTCTTACTCAATTACATCAGTACATATTGATTAGATTTCATTAGTTTAATGTTGGACGCCTTCCCATGTCTCCCTGTTTGCTTGCAATGAAAATAACTTTGAATCTTTGCATACAACATAAACACTTTCTGTATTTGTCTTCTAGTGTTGCATTTGTGCATTGACACTATTACAAGAAGTGTTATTTAAAGATGTTGACAGCATTATAATTCTGTCTGTCAGTTCATAATGCAGCTATTATGCATCTTATTTAATTAAAAAGGTAACATATACTTGAGTGATGATTTCTAGACTGCGTGTCTGACAAATGCTGCGTCCTGCTAATGTTGCAATAAGTACAATTTACTTCCTCCTCAGAAATAGTCCAAGATGCTGTGGTACAGAACGGTGAAAACAATGCAACAGAATCGGGTGAGTATGGAGATGACTCATGTGTCATAAAAGACCTGCAGATATACAATTACAATCTGAGTGCAAAATATACCTTGCTCACTTTAAATCACATCTGAAAGCTTACTGATGTCAACTAGGGATAGACCGATTATCGGCGCCAATATTCGTCATTTTGACGCATATAGGCCTCGGCCTTTTTTTTTTTTTTTGACGGCCGATAAGAGTTAATTTCTTTGCAAATTTTATTCAACTTTGTTTTATTTACTTAAAAAAACTGCTGCTGACCCTGGGAACTCCCTGCGCTTTTTGTTTGTTTGTTTAATATACATATGCTTAAAGGCCTTTAAACAAAGTTAAGTGTTGGAGTTTGTATAATTCAATTCAATTTTATGCCAATATTTTAACTTTTACTGCAAATGAATATCGGCTCCAAATATCGGTTATCGGCCTCCTTGACTACTAATACTCGGTATCGGTATCGGCCCTGAAAAAAACATATGGGTCTATCTCTAATGTCAACATCTGTCTCATCACCTTCATTTAGAAAAAAAACCCAGTGCATTTCCTCTCTAATCTTCCTTTTGTTAACTTTAATCTAACCACCGTCTTACCCCACCCCCTTAAAGACTGTGTAACCCCCTATAGAAACACTCGCCTATATGCATTGTACATGCTGATCTTAATAAATATGCATAATAAAGGCAGAAGCGGAATGGGTATACCATTACTTCATGTATATGCTGCCATGAAAACTTACTATTCTGCACATAAATTTATTCTAATAGGCACTCAAGTGCATAACTTGCATTTTTAGAGGGCAGCGGGTTCATGGACGTGTCAGCGAGGATGCTGCTCAAGCTGTGAAGTGGACAAGAGAGTTCTGGAGATGAAATTGAGCCATCCATTTGAATGTAAATCGTCCAGGGTCCATGACCTCGGACAGCAAAATCTAAAATTGCTAATGCACGCTCCGCATTCTGTCTTCAGCTTTAATATTTTCATTAGAACAGAGGTGAATGACTGGACTGTGTTATGCATTAACATTCGTAGCTGGTAGAACCTACTGTTAAGTGCTGTGCAACATGAATTTGCTGTATCAAGCGCTGACATATTGGTGACAAGCAACCGCTAATTGCAATCAAGTAACAGTGTGTCCATCTTAACACAAAGAAAGCTAATAATCAGTGTTAATGAGAGTGTAGCATTGATTGCCCATCATTTTAAATTCATGAACAATTCTTACTATTATAATCAGTGCAATCAGTTGGAAATCTCCTCCTTTACTGACAGAGATATTGATTTATTATTATTCTTGTTGTGCAGAGACAGCCGAAGATGAAGGAAAAACAGACCAAAGCCCACTACTGGATGAAACTGCAGCGGTCCTAACCAACGGCCGAGCAGACTTAGAAGTAGACTCCAATCACCACGCTGTAGAGGAGAGTAATCAGCCCACCTCCAACGGACTAGTTGTAGCTTCCGAGGATGTTATAAACATGGAGCCAGATCCGGGGCTGAGCCTGTGTGAGGTCTCAAATGTCAACATTGAGGAGGAAGAGGAAGAGGAAGGCACTCTGGTGATGAGAGCAGAACGTGTGATCATAACAGATGAAGGGGATGATGTACCTGAGGATCTCACACCCCAGGACGATCAGCAGGAGACGATAGAGTCAGTGGAAACCCCTCTGAAGCCGGATACAGAAGCAGGCGAGGAGGGAGGGGAGGCTGTGGAGGAGGAGGAGGAGGAGGAGAAGGTAGTAACAGAAGCAGCTCAAGAAACTTACACACAACCAGAGCAGAGTGAGTCAACTGAAGATGGAGAAATGCAGCAAGGTTTGAGTACAAACGAAACGGATACAAAAGCTGAAGGACATGACGAAGAATCAGAAGAACCAACCTCCGAGCAGATGCCGTGCCCAGCCGAGCCTCTAGAGGGCACCACAGTGGCTCCGGTGCCAGTGTACTCCGAGGTGCAACTGCCCGCTCTCACCCCAAAGCTAGAGGCAGAGGGTGAGGCTGAAGAGTCATCAGAGGGAGCTGAGGCAGCAGTACAAGACCAGGACCCTGCCTCTCTGCCCGGCCAGTTCCAGGAGGTTCCACTAGCTGATCCCCAGGAGAGCCCGAGGACAGAGGCTGGTCCGGGGGAGCAGGAGCCCCTCCTGTCCCAGGCCAAAGTCCCCGACACTTTGGCAGCGACCCCAGCAGCAACAGCCAACAGCCCCGGCAGCACAGAGACACAAATCCCGACCAGGGACGGACAGGGAGAGGGAACCCAGGCACCCAAACGCAAAACCTGCCAGTGCTGCTCAGTCATGTAGACCTCCTCTCTTTGCATTCTTTCTCTCTCTTCCTCCCTCTGCCAGCATCCTTCAGACTATCTTTAGACACTCATTCCCTCGGGTTTTTGTTTCATCAAACCTCTCCTTTCCTCCCGTACCCTCTGCCCTCAATGGTCGTACTCACCTTCCCATCACACTGAGTTAGATTTTTGAGGTATGGACCGAACAGTGTTTAAGTGCCTTGAGGAGCTCTCTACCCAGGACTACTCTTTGAATTTCTCTTCACACAATGTGGACCAAAATATGAGGTGTTGATTTTTAACACTTTTTGCGCTTGTTTTTTTCATAGCAGATTAGCAAGCCCATCTTTATAGGATCTTAAAACCAACATATTAGATGTAGTTAAGCAAGAAACCAAATATTAAAGATGTATCATTTTAAATATCTTCATGTGTAATTTAGCGGGTGATTTTTAATCTTAATAGCAGATTTAACTTGAAAAGATCTGAAGAGGTTCGGAGAGGATATTGTTCATATTTAATGAATTTAAAGCTGAATTATTTTATTGATTTTGGTCTTTTATTAGAGATACTTTAAATCCAAGTATACCAACATTTTTATTCTCTCTGTAATACAGACAACACAAAGACTTATTGTATAAAAGGTCCAATTTAGGAACAGCAGCGTGCAACACTGAATATTTTAAGGCTGTTGTAAAACAGAAAAGACTTTGAAATTCTTTGACATTTTTATTTCTAGAGATAAGATTTTGTAGGAGGCTCCCGATCCAGTTGCTCTGTGTAAGGATGTATATACTGAATACAGAGACATGTGGATCCAGAGTGTCTGCCATGTCAGCTTTGAAATGACCGATGAATGGTTGAATGATTAAACTGATGTTTGTGAAACATGTCATGATGTTTATCCAGCCTTTCTTTTAATCAAACTTTGGATTTATCCCAACATCAACATTGCTTCATGAGAGAACAACACACTGATTGATCTTTAACTATTTGTTAACCGATTTGATGCTTCAATGACTTTAAGTATTCAAAAAAGTTCCGTGCATATCTATGACACCTAGATTTTTGAATAGTGTACTTCTCATTGGTGTGCAGGAGAGCTAAACACTAAAAACAAGGGACAAGTTAAGACTTTGCAGAGCTGTATACTCTTAATTTCTTTGATCAATTGTATACAAGCACGTATGAAAGTCACAGCTCCTTATCTTTGTCAATAAGATTAAAAGTGAAATGTCTGAGTGTCAGTGAACTCACCACAATACGATATGTGATTTATATCACAGAGAGCACAGGTAGACTCTGCTCTCTCAGTGTTGTGAAACTGCAGTTTGTCCGATGGGACTATAAAGCCTGAGCAGCCTGTACACTTGTTTCACTGTCAGACAGACCCTGCAGCGCTACTCACTTTGTTTTGTCCAGTCGTGTGACGTCACTATACAGAGACATGTTTGCTGTGTGCTCCATCCTTCTCCTCTGCCTGGTGTCTGTGAGCCAGTCGGGGCAGCTTGTGGACTGCGTAGACAAGCTCCAGCCTTTGAATGTGGATCCTCTGTTCTTGGAGGGCAGGTGGGCGATGGTTGCAGGAAGTCTGAAAGTCATTCAAACTCAAGCGCCTGTCACAACATCCAAAAGCATAAGTATTGACTTCCACAACTTCACTCTCAACAAATACAATCTAGACGACGAGTGCACCCGTTACTCCCACAACATCACAATCGACGGAAGCAACTATATATTAAACAGTGTCGGCACGTTGAACTTCAAGGGGAGCTTCTTCGCAACCTCGTGTCCGGACTGTGTGCTGTTGAGCTTCTACATAGACTCGCCCGATTATAAATCAGAGGAACTGTGCCTGTTCAGCAGGAGGAGGGCGGTGGAACAGTGGGTGCTGGGGGAGTTCGCCGCTCAGGTGCACTGTATGAACATGCAACAATATACTGTGATGGATCCAGCCGCGGAGCTTTGTTATTTCAGTCACAGCACCCAACCCTGAGGACAAAACAGAATCCAAAAGAGATTAAATCTGTTCACGGAGCAAATAAAATGTATGTAAATGCACACAGTGTCCTTGTTTGCTTTAATGCAGATGGTAAATTGTTCACAATAGGTGATTTTATTAATAAGAACTATGCCTGGTTATCTGGATAAAACAGTAAAGTAAAGCAGGAGTATTTTTTATTTTCAACACAACAATCTTGGTTTGGGTAATAAGTGTTTCACGTATCTTGTAATACATCTTTATAACAAAATAGAAGACACTTTGTTTCTCTCCAATCTTCATTCCCTTAAAGTGATGTTTAATATAGTTTAATTAATTGTAAATATATACTGTGAGCAACTACCGGTCAGCTACTGAAAGGATTAAAATGGCAAAACAAGATTGGGGGGAAAAAATGGTATCACTCTCCTTTAGTAATAAACTTTCCCCTTCAACGCCTCTCCTTTTACACTACGTGTCACATTAACTGTTTCAAACACACATTCATACACTAATGGCAGAGGCTCTCAATCAGGATGTAACCATTCACACACTGATGGCTCTGCTTTCGGGAGCGAAAGGGTTCAGCATCTCGCCCAAGGACACTTTAACATGTTGACTGCAACAGCCGGGAATTGAACCCCCAACCAAGGATGTAAAGAGAGACATGTGGATCCAGAGTGTCTGCCATGTCAGCTTTGGTTGAATGATTAAACTGACGTTCGTGATACATGTCATGATGTTCATCCAGCCTTTCTGTTTGTCAAACTTTGGATTTATCCCAACATCAACATTGCTTCATGAGAGAACGAACACACTGATTATTCTTTAACTATTTGCTCTTCAACCTTCTCATGTAGAAAATAAAATGATTAGTTAGGTTTTTATGTGTTGGTACTTTTGCTGTACGCTTTATAGAGCCAGCTCACGTGAACAATCAATTTCAACCAACTCTCATCTCATTTCTTCTTCATGATTCAATTTGTAACAAACTCACAACACAGTCACTGGATTTAGCTGTTTTTTCTAGAATGACATACTTGTGTAAGCATTCTCTATTTGATGCTTCAATGACTTAAACTATTCAACATTTAAAGTGCATATTTATGACACCTAGATCTTTGAATAGTGTACTTCTCACTGGTGTGCAGAAGAGCGAAATACTAAAAACAAGGGACAAGTTAAGACTTTGCAGAGGTGTATACTCTTTATTTCTTTGATCAATTGTATACACTTCCAGTATGTACGTGTCACTAGTTGTAAGCATAAAAAGAGGGCAGAGATGCTTAAACTGTTGAAATGATGATCGTGGTTTTTAGTATTTAAGTTGGCAAAAGCTGGAAGTAAACATTTCCAGTGAACAGAAAGTGTCCTTTGCTGTTGACATTGCAAAAAACAATATTTGGAATAAACTTCTGACCAGTCAGCTGATGAAAGATTAGAAGGGCACAAAGATATTGACGATGAATTTTATCACTCACTTCAAACACACATTCATACACCGATGGCAGAGGCTCTCAATCAGTACCACTCATGCACAGTCACACACTGATGGCTATGGCTTTGGGAGCGATTCAGGGTTCAGCGTCTCGCCCAAGGACACTTCCACATCTTGAATGCAGCAGCCATGAATTGAACCCCCAACCTTTCTATTATGAGCCACAGCCACCAACGCAAGAGACAGTCAACCTAGGAAACTAAAACATTTCAGCTTTCTTAAAAACAAAAGCATTTCTAAAAAGAGAATAAAAAGCACAGATATTTTTTAAAACGTTCCATTTAGCTCCTTCTGTCTCAGGCAGGTCCTGGTAATGAGCCTGCTGTCTCACTGGCAGGCTGCTGTTGTTCACTGTGACATTTAAATACAATAGTGACATCGTTAGTGTCATTAGTAACACCTGTGTTATTTCAGAATGTGAAAGGGGCTTCAAAGGGACTCTGACATTTGCCATTTATTTTGCAAAAGTGAAGGTTTAATATAGAATGAAACTTTGTTATAAAGTTTAAGCATGAAGCAGTGTGCCGTGATATTTGTAGGCTGTGTTCGCTTCCTTTATTTCCAGAGATGTGGAAACACAGCAGGAGGAAGAAATGATGCGTTCGACTTAGCTGACAGCTTAAACGTTAAGTTTAATCACAGTCTCATTCAGTTAAATGTAGTTACGCATTGACACTTATCTTCGTAGCTTTCCTGCAGTCATCAAACAAACTAAAGAGAAGATTTTCATTGTATTTTTAATTATGTACCAAACTCTGATATAGTTTCTATATAGCACTATATACACCTTCTATTTACTTTAGCAAAATATTGCAGTATTTACGCTGAATGTTTAAAGAACACGAAGCAAAGTTCCCACTTTATTTGATGAAAAACATTTGACTGAGCGCACACCTCCCACACTGTCTCAGGAACAAGTTAACTTCCAGTGTAAACATTCAGTAGGTCACAAAATACAAAAAATCCACATCATGCAATTTTGTACTTTTCTAAACTTGTGTCCTGTTGTCCCCGATAACTAAGTTAATGAGTTAAAACTATAAAAATGACTTAATTTTTACTCTACCTGAAATTAAAGTAGTTTGTTACATCAGAAGGTCAGTTTTTTAAGTGGTAAGCATGGGTAAATGTCTAAAAGAAAGTAACTCAGTACATTTTCTGAAATGCTGTACTTTAGTACAACTTTGAGGTACTTGTACTTACTTGCGTTTTTCTTTTTTATGCTACTTAACACTTGCACTTAACGATATCTCAGAGGACAAACTTTTTAGACACAAAATTCTTCCTACAGTTATAGCAACTGGTGACATTTCAGATTCTAAATATATACAGTACACATATATATTCTGCATGAGGAGCTACTTACATGAAACACATTGGTAAAAATGTAATCAGTGATCTTTATTTGATGAACAGCGTGTGACTGACCGCAACCTCCCACATCACCACAGATAAGAGAGACCAGCAAACAGTCAAGATGTAAGCAAACATTTGTTTCATTTCACAATCAAAGAATCCCCAGGTCGATAAGAGTCTCATGTCGTAAAACTGGATGTTTCAACTATAAAACCAACAAAGCCTCTGGTCTGGACACTTTTTCGGTGTTACACCACAGTGCAGCTAAGATTTTATATTTATCCTAACAACAAGACAACAGTTTGACATGTTTGCCGTATTCGCAAGCGTTCTCCTCTGCGTCCTATCTGTGAGCCGCTCAGATGCTCTGGCCTGCGGAGAGTGGCTCCAGCCTTTGAAAGAGGTGGATACTCATCAACTGGTGGGACGATGGGCTTTAGTAGCAGGCAGCATGGGAGGCCCTGCAGCTGAGGACATCCTGAAAGGAACTGACAGCATTACTGTTGATTTCTACAACTCATCATACACCCAATCCAACCTTGTCGATGGCCTGTGCCGCTATCATCCCAGAAACGTCTCCATAGAAGGCCACGTCCTTAAGATACAGGTGGGGAGCTTTAACTTCACCGGGGCCTTGTATAACAGTTCCTGTCCAGACTGTACGCTTTTCACCTTGGATGTGGACTCACAGCATTATAAGCAAACAGACTTTTACCTGTTCAGCAGGAGAAGGGAGCTGAAGGAGGAGGAGATGAACGAGTTTAAAGCTCAGGTGGAGTGTCTCAATATGCCTCCACCTGTTGTGATGAATCCCAACAAGGAGCTTTGTCCAGAACAGACTGACAACAAACCAGCTGCCCAGGCTACGGAAAACACAGAGGGACAAAACGCTTAAGAGACTTTGTCATGTGATGTCTGAATATAATAAATGATTTAAAAAATATATGAGATGTTTTGGGAGGGTTTTTTTTTTACTGGTGTCCTGTTGTCCTGGGTAACTGAGGAAGAAGTATTGTGGGAAAAAAATTAAATATAGAAAATAAAAATGTTTAAATATGTGAGTCTAACCATGTTTTATGTTTCCAGAAAGACAATGAATTCTTACTCTCCCTGTGTAAAACAAATTATATTTAACAATTAAGCACAAATATTATGTAGTTTTCTGAAGTACTATACTTTAGTTGGCTACCGTTTTCAGCTACTTGTACTTCCCTAACTGCCTTTTTCATGGTAGCCTACTTAACACTTCTACTTCACTATATCTCAGAGGGACGTGTAGCACTTTCTACTACGTGTATCTGACAGGTACAGGTGCTGGTTACAGTTCAGATTAAGGTTTTAAAGACAATATTGCACCATTACAATTATAGTTCTATTTAGCAGACGCTAACATACTGAGTGTGATAGCCATGAAGGAGGTATATGGAAGCCAATCTGTCTCACCAGATTTAGACATTGCTCTCTGCTAATGTTTTCTCTGCCATGGAAATATTGAGTAAATAGAGGGGACAGTCAAATCGGTAAATGCCTCGTAATAATTAAAACTCAATACATCTCAAATATGAGTCAGCTGCGGTGTCAAAGAAAAACATGAACTGGTCAGCTGGAGTTTGAATTAACTTGTGATGTTGTGTGCGGCTGTGGTTGCAAAAGCAATCTCAGAACTTTGTTTTTATGGGTCGTGGATTGTTCCAATGATAGCCTAATCTCTATTAACAGGTTCTACATAAAAATGTAGAACCTGTTGGCAGGGGCGTGAATTTGTAGTACTTCTGGTTTCCATTTGTAGTACGTTTGTAGTCAGAGTAGTATTGACCAATCACCTATCTAGCCGGTTGCAGCGTATGCTGGAAAAACAGTCTGTGTGGAGTGTAGGGGTCATCTGACAACAATTTACACTCTAATTAATCTTTATAAACAGACATCTGCAGCAAGTTCAAAAATTCAACTTGACACAAATTCCCTTGACGCTGTGTCACGAAAGCCATTCAGCGTTTAGATTTCCCCAATTCTTTGAATGCATCAGAAATTATTATCTTCTCCTCTTGAGGACAGACCTGACATTTTTACTTTTTACTCATCGGCATCATGATGTTGTAATTTCAGCAAATTTAAGACCCGTTAATTACAAGTTAATCACAAGAAAAGACGTGATTAATGACTCGTCACTCCTTGTTGTGACTGTTGTCAGAGAAGCTACGTGTTAAACTACGTGACCAGCTATGTCATAAGCTGCGTGATAAACTAAGTGACCAGCTACGTGAGCTGCTACGTCATAAGCTATGTGACAAACTAAGTGACAAACGTGACCAGCTACATGACAAAATACGTGACAATGTACGTGACCAGCTACGTGACAAGCTATGTAACCAGCTTCGTGAAAAGCTCCGTGACCAGCTAAGTGACAAGCTACGTGACGTCTGTGGCAGTAATTTTATTTTGCCAGCTATCACCAAAAAAAACAAGTGTTATAGCTACATGGTTGAACCTTCATGTAAATATAGTTCTGTTAGACTATTACAAATAATGTAACACCTCTATGGCTTGCCAAGAGTCAGGCTCATTAACTGGCTTAGTTTTAATAGAATGTGAAGATAGAGTGATTGTAACGATACATTTGTATGACATGCTAGCTTACAGATAAAGTGGATAAATGGGTAGAGGCGAACAATCTGATATTTAGCCAAGTCACCAAAGCTAGCTGATGTTGGCTGTCTGCAATAACAAGCGGCTGCAACAGATTGTATATAGGTATCATATATTAGACATGAGACATACTTTTGAATAACACAGAGATTCTACACGCCGTTGAAAATTAGATTGGAGGTAATTAAGGTCAATTGAGGTCAATTAAGTTAATGGCTAGCTAACAGGCAGTGTGGAAGGCAATATTGTTATGCTAGCTGATAGTTGGCTCTTGTGGAAAGATAGCCCGAGCTAACATAATCACACTTACCCAATGCCCCAGTGGAGAACGCATGTCCACATGTACATTCACACGTTATCCACGCGCTTCTCCTCACTTACGGTATCCACAAGCAAAGTAACAAATTACAAAATTACAGGTATGTTGCTGCTACGCCGCCGTGTGCATGGTGATAAGACATGGTACGTCAACGCTACCAAGACATCACATGTAACGTTATGTTCTTCATCAAATACTTTAAAATAATAGAACTTTTCAACAGCTGAGATCTCGTCTGTCTTAGTTCACTGGGATCATCCCCGACACAATCCTTCCCCGAAAGGTTTTATGACTACTGCTACACAGTTGCAGTTAACTAGTTAGCGAGGAATTAATCCATTTTATTGTACAACAAAATCAAAAGGTAAAGTTAGATTTCAGCAACTTTCTAGCACACAGTTAATGCTAACATTGCTATCCATCCTACCTGTTCTTTCTGACCTGAAATAAAAGCTTTGATGATGCAACTTTTCAAGTTTGTTTTATGCTCACTTGTAGATACTCGACTTTAATCAAAACATTACAATATTCACTGAGTTTATTCATCCTTTTAGACGCTCTGTACGCAACATAAATGAGTGATAGAAAGTAATAGTTTTACAGAGATTTTTACAAAATACAAAAGGCCTGCTCGATATGAAGAGTTGTCTTTTTAGAAATTAAAGCGATAATGTATTTATCCACACCGCCTTTTTAGTTTCTGAGATAAGTTCAGAAAAACAATATTTAAAAAAAGACAAACCACCTACTCTAAATATGAAAGCAGTTTATTAGTTTTCCCTCATTAGCTCATTATACAGAATGACATTCGAGGAAGAGTGAATCAAGCACAATGTAAACTTTACCACAGGCTAGAGAGAGCCAACACAGCTCCAGTGTAAACAATGAATAGTCACTGAGAGTTGTCAGAATGTTTCTTTATTTCACAATCACAGAGTCAACAGGTGAAATGAGGACTCTGCTCTCTGGAAATTTCTGTATTGTGTAACTAGAAGTCTCTGAAGTAACTATAAAATCAGCCTGACCTTGTCTCTGCCATCATTCTCTGCTTATCACAACAGTGGACCTGGCAAATATATCCTTTTAAGTGCCTTCAAAAAATACAACATGTCTTTCACTGTGTGTGCCTTGGCTCTCCTCTGCTTGGTGTCTGTGAGTCGCTCAGCTCCACTGGTCTGTGAGGACTTGGTCCGGCCTTTGGATCAAGTCGATATTCATCATTTGGAAGGTGCATGGGCTTTGGTTGCAGGCAGCCTGAAGGATCCTGCACACCTGGAGCGATTCAAACAAAGAGACAGTGCAAAGATTGCGTTTTCCAACGTCAGCGAAAGCTCCGATATTTTGCTGTCTCGCATGTTTGGTTTTGGTGACAAATGTGAATATCATCCCTCAAACATCACACTAGAGGGCAGCAGCTTTTCCACCCATAACGTCACCGTGACCTTCCTCCATACATCCTGTCCAGACTGTTTACTGATGCGCTTCGTCGATTCAGGGGAGGTCCGAAATGTGTACCTGTTTAGCAGGAGAAGGGAGGTGGAGCAGAAGGAGTTGGAAGAGTTTGGGGAGCAGGCGAAGTGTATGAATCTTCTACCGCCTTTTACCATGGACCCAACCAAAGCACTTTGTCCAGATGAGACCTCCACCGCTCCAGCAGCTCCAACTGAGGAGAAACCAGAGGGACAAGAGGCCTAACAGACTCTGGCTTGTGATATAAATGTCATATGGGGTAATTAAATTGTGAATAAATTATTACTGAGCAAAATGCTAAATTGTATTGGAAAGACTTAAATGAGCTCAGTCAATAACAGTCAATACACGTAAAGCCTGGATTGGTGTTACTTACCCCGTAACCAAAAGGATGGACACATGATCAAAATGTATATGTGGTAAAGAGATAAATGCCAGTATTGTATTTGAAACCACAACTTGACCTTTGAATGCTCATGCGGCAACATGCACAAGTCATAAATGGATTCTATAAGTCTTATTTGAGATTAGGCGACGTGTTTCTCCAAACTGTTAATAAATGAAGACATGTTTGTCTGATTTGTTCACTTTTTGTCGCATAGTAATGAGTGTTTCTCTCACATTTCTTCTTAATATTTATACATTATTTATACACATTTCATTAAGATGCAGCTGCTGGCTCACACTTAGGAGACAAATACGACTCCCTGATTACTTTGATCATTACACCACAACGTTCATACTGAACATTCAGAATTAGATGTTCTTTATTGTGTGTTACAAAGATATAGAACGTTTCTGTGGCGTGGATAAAAAAGCAAAGATACAAAGGGCACATAAAGTTCAAAAATGTCTGCAAAACTATTCCCACCAACAGCTGTCAGTGCTTTTGTTTGTTCAAAATCCAAGTGTGGCTTACAGACAGAAATGATAACAGTGAACACCTGGCAGATTTAAGGGCAAAGCTTTTTCTGTTTTAATTAAACGGTATGTTCATTAAATAACTGATCTTTTTTTACACCACTTGAGCAGGAGTCACTACATGATTTTATGTAACTTGTAGTTGAAATGTACAGTTGATCTTTAATAATTCATCAATGCAGAAGTATTATCTGCCATACTCCACCGTCTAATAAACCCTGCTTCTAAAAATCAGTTGACATAAGTCATAAGTTATTTATCCCAGAGCAAACAGTGGAACTTTAGGTTTGTTTTATACGCAACAAGGAGATTTGTCCTGAGCTTAGTGTTAGCGATTCAGTAGCTAGTAAATAGAGTACAGTATGTCGCTGAGCACCGCCTCAAACATGTTTAAATCAACTTGTGGGCTGCCTTGGCCCTGTCGAAAGGTAACATAGCCCCTCTGGCCCCAGCAAAGACTAAGGCCCTGTAAAAGTTGAAATAGTAGTAGTAGTAGTAGTAATAGTAAATAACATTTTTACACTTACACAGACAAGAAACAAAAATGTTAAAGAAGGGTTGTATGATTCTAGTCGAAAAAGCTAAGCAGATTATTTTTAGCTCTTGATAGAGCCATGTTAAATGTTCCCACTCTTCATGCTAAGCTAAGCAAACCAGTGACATTTAGTTTACATTATTACACAGCTGTGTTAAATACTTGATTCTGATTGGTTACTTACGGCATTCCGATGTTTGCTATATTTCAATATTTCTGAATAGAAATATGAGCGCTGCTATGAGGAACAGACCGTTGCTAGGGATGCAGCTCTAATCAAACGATCCTGTAATCATAGCAATCTGCCAAAAGAAGTCCGGTAAATTTGACGCCTGTCTATTTACAGAGGGGAAAAAAAGGACAAGAGACAAAACAGCAGAGAGAAAGCAATAAAGGTTAAAAGATGCAAAAAGTGGGCGCTGGTTTAGCTCAGCGGTTAAATCGGTGACCATATACAGAGGCTATAGTCCTCGATGCAGTATCCCCGGGTTCAACTCCTGCCCGCGTGTCATCCCCACTCTCTCTTCCCCATTCTTCGCCACCATCCTCTGTCCTCTCTCTAAAATAAAGGCATAAAAAGACAAAAAAAAAACAAAACAAAAAAAAAACTGAAGGCTACAAGGTCGGATCTACAAAACTGAGGACGACTCAGAAAGTAAACATTAAACAGAACACAGTTCGGCATACTGCGATGTTTAAAGACGGTGAATGGAAAAGACCCCTTCAGGGTGTCCCTGAAGAACCATCCAATTCCCTTACATAGTGACATTAGCTTAACTTTGCATCTTAGTTACAGTAATTAGTATATATGTCAGGGTCCTAGTCTGTCTTCCCTGTGTTTCCCCTCCCTTGTGTGCCTGTATGTTCTCTCTTTGTGTCAGTAGGAGCTGGGCGTGGCCTTGCTGACTTCATTCTCAGAACAAGCCTGCACACCTGCCGCTCATCAGCTAATCAAGCCACCTACACTCTGCTCTGTATAAAAGCCCGGTTGAGACAGTCATTCCTTGCCAGTTTGTCCGTTCACCACATGTGGTATTCGACCAGGCTGCTCTTTGGAAGCTTTTTCAAAGCTTTTTGACCGTTTATTTGTCGTATTGACTCTGTGTTTTTTGTGCTTACATCCACCTTCTCCTGCCGTCTCCACCGTCTCTGTGCCCAGCTCCTGTCCTCAAGCCACTCTGGTCTGCCTTGCCCTGCTCAACTTCAGCCTTTCAGTTTGGAATAAATTACCTTTTGTCAACCTGCATTTCCAGTGTGTTTTGCTGTTTGTACGTGGGTCCAACCTTTTGGTAACATTATAACAATATATGTCAAAACTATGTCAAACTAAATGTTTTAATTAATCACATTAAATAACATCATGAATAGGACTTTTTAATTAAAGACATTTTGTCAATATAGGAAAAA
The DNA here is from genome assembly GCF_022749685.1 of Semicossyphus pulcher. Lineage (NCBI taxonomy): Eukaryota > Metazoa > Chordata > Actinopteri > Labriformes > Labridae > Semicossyphus > Semicossyphus pulcher. The sequence goes on from NW_027211681.1 coordinate 11,385,509, forward strand.
CACCTGTGTGGATGAGAACATTTGTTATGGCTGAGTTACATACATGTGTTTGACACTTGAGCCACACTTTTAGCACTAACTGGGTCACTCAAACTGAAAAGAGCCATCTTTATTTTTATGAGAAACACCTGGTATTATTCTGCTACAGTGATGTCCTAAAAAAGCCTATTGTAGGTAAAAACATAAACGTCCTTTGGTTCTTAACGCACTAATGAAGTAACAGTATATCCTCCCATATAAGTGGACAGGATTAAATCATGCATCGACATTCCCTTTTTCCTCATTAGTAATCAAGCCAGTATATAGAAATAAGCACAGTCATTGCCAGATCTTTCTTTGCCACCTAATGCAAGACTTCCCAGTACTCATTTTTGGACTGACTCCCTGTTGCCGAACCTTCCTGCCATGTCTTAATCCCGGCAATCACTTCCGGCATCCGTCCCTGACCATGAGTTCTGCCTCAGCATTCCTGGTTTCTATCTGCCTCTTCCCTTGGCTGCTTGGTATTTCCCTGAGACGACACTACAGTGTGAGGTTTCCTGTCAGCTTACCTGTGGTTTCCAGTGGCTCAAAGACTCTGATTCGTTGTCACACTCGGCACTTACCTTCCGTCTGCTCCCTACCGGTTCGTTGGCTTGAACTAAGTGCTTTCCTAGTTTTGGAGCACGTCCTCTGCCTGCTGCTTCACAGTACCGTTGCCCTCCTCTGAACTTTTGCATGAGTGCGTGTGAGCCATTATTGTATCACACTCACCTGTCTCCGGCCCGAGCCCCCGGCCTTCCAAGGATTCTTACCGGTTCTGACCTTTTATCTGTACTGAGTTTATTCCTTCCTGTTTGTACCTGCCTAAAGTAAAGTTATCTCCAACGATCTCTGTTTCCCAGTGTGCTATAAATAGGTCTAAACACCCTTGTTATATAAACTTCATATTTATGTAGATATTAAACTTTAATTTCCTCAGGTACCTTTTTATTTGTAGTTATTCAGATAACAGTTTAAAACAGACGAAACAGCATCTCAAATGGGAGATAACAACAAATCAATACATCTATTGATCAAACTTTCTCTCATTGCACAATAGTGGAATCCACTTTTAGATAACAGGGAAATATACCTGCACTGTGTTGCAAGACTGGACTTTCCATTTGCAATTCAAACTATAAAACAGGACTAATCCAGATCCAGTCTAGACGAGAAGTAACCACAGGGACAACATTAAAAGGAGAAGATAGATATCAAAGAGAATTTGTTCAGATTCAACATGAGTCCTGTGTCTGCTATCTTTCTCCTCTGCTTGATATCCGTGAGCCATTCAGCTCGTCCGGTCTGTGAGAGATTGGTCCACCCTTTGGAGCAGCTGGAGCCTAATCATTTGGACGGCAGGTGGGCTTTAGTTGCAGGCAGTCTCAACCACCCGTCCTCCATGGAGGCCCTGAGACTAAGAGACAGCATCACTATGTACTTCTCCAACTCCAGTTCCACCTCCACCTTCTCTTACACCCAAATCAACCGCTTTGGTGATCAGTGCCAGTCGCTGCCCTACAACATCTCACTGGACGACAGCACCTTCGACTTCGATGTTGGGAATCGCTTTGAACTCACCGGGTCTTTCCTCAACACGTCCTGCCCGGACTGTGTGGTGATGCAATGGACTGTGAAGTCAAAGAGGAGGGTGTCTAATGACTTGTACCTGCTGAGCAGGAGGAGGGCGGTGACGCAGGAGGAGATGGAAGAGTTCAGAGCTCAGCTGTGGTGTTATCAGCTGCCGCCACCTGTTGTGATGGATCATACTAAGGAGCTATGTCCAGAACAGAGCGAGAGCCAACCAACCGTTCCAGCAGCAGCAGCAGCAGCAGCTCAGATTGAGGAGAAAACAAAGGAACCAAAGGCATGATGGGACTTTGGCACATGGCACTAACTCACACAGTCTGAAAAATATAATAATATAAGGGTGCTTCCTACAGTTTCAATACTTTTGCATTTTCTTTATATATACAGTGTATTCTCTCTATATAACAAAGGCAATGACATTTTTCCAGCAAGGGGAGATTTCACCATAAATTAACCCTTTGCTTGGACTCTGCCAATACAGCATTGCATGATGGGATTTATTTGTTATAATGTCTCTTTATTAGTGAAATGTTTTTGGTCTGTATGAATAAAACTCCTTTGACTTGATTTAACTATGTTGAAATAAGTTGATTTATTCATCAGAGTATTGTGAATCGTGAATTTTGTCACTGAACTGTTAAAGGTGAAATGTCATCTCAAACAGGGGTGTGTCCAAAGGGTGGCCAGGGGAGGCATGGGCCCCCCTGAAATCTGATTAGCCACCCCTGGTGCACCCTCATATTGGCTCAATGCCCGTTCAGAGTTGGATTTATTGTAAGTTCAAACCAACTCTTTGGACTTTGTTGCAACAAGATACCATTTTTTGCCATTTCAATTTAGCAACATTCTTCTGTCGTTACTTTTCACCGTGACTTTTGCAGATACATCTTCTTTTTGAGTCCTTAAGCATGGAAGCTTTTAATGTTTTTTTAATACAAAACCTGGACACAGGAAAGTGACAACTGAGAAACCTTAATGTTAGTTATTTAAGTAGATATGATTAGACAAATGTTTGACATATGTGTGCGCACATGCCACCCCTGCACCCTTCACTGGGGTGGCCAAGTGGGCCCCTGGTATCAAGAAAAGGTTGAAGCATGTATTGTGTTATAAAATCATACTGTTTGTTTTTTCCAGATATAGGTCAAAATTAAAGCGTGCAGTGATATAATCAACCCCATATCCCTCTGGGACATTCTTCATTCACTCCCATGGTGTAATAATTAATGTGTGTTGCTCACTAATTGGATTAGCACCATACATTTTCAAATCCACAACAATAGGGTAAGCCGCCTCGAGCACACGTGTTTGTGCATGCACACATGTTCCTCCTTGTGTATGTATTAGTGAATGTTTTCTAGTGTGAGCATGGTTTGCAACTGTGGGCGTGCAGAAAGGATTAAACTGTGGGTGTTAGGGATCACACAGGAGGAGAAACAGGCAGCAAGTTTTGTGAGCAAAGAGACTACTTTTGTGTTGATTGACGTGAAACAAGTGTGTGTTCTCAGAAATGTGCGCCTGTCATTTGGAGGACTTCTTCAGAGTGTATTTCTAACAGGTATGTGTAACTGCGTAGTCTAGTATTGTGTAATTTACTTTTCTTGAATATTTGATGTATTCAAATCAGGTTAACAATTACTGCAATAGGAACACTCTAGAAGCTTTTTTTAGCCTTAAATTAATCTATTATACATCTATTATATTTAAATCAGGTAAACAATTACTACATGAGAACAACTGTGCTATGGAAATGATTCTAAACAGGCGAGCCTGCAGAGAGCAGCTTTCCCTGGTGTAACTGTTGGCCACATGACGATAGCATATCAAAGCAAGTGACTGTTAAATGTGCAAAGAGCCATGCCAGCAACCACTAGACAGCAACAGAACTAATTCTAATTAGGTACGAAGTTGGCTGCATTTATTTAAATGCATTTGCATTTTTGACAAATGCCCTCAGATCTCAAAGTACCCCAGGACACTGCCGACCTTAAAAAGCAGGGCGAGTTTATTTGTAAGGGCCATTGCAGATGTATTTTTAATGATGATCATGATGCTGCTGTTCTTTTGATATAAAGTGAGCCCCTTTGTAGATAATGAGCAAAACATAAGTCTGTTATGTAATAGAGTTTTAATCTGCAAGCTCTTGCAACCCTACTTACCCACTGGAAGACTTGAAGAACCTTTTGGTTAATTTTGCCAACTTTCTCCAAAAATAAAACAAAACATGTTTGATGTACGAGGCCTTTAGTTTTCTGAGGAACGTCAGATTACATTACCACACGTCACTGTATGAATGAGCAGATTGTTTCACTACAGTAGTGCTGCAGGATCATTGTATTAATAATTTAAGCTTGTTAGTTTTCTGCAGGATTTTGGAAAGAATTAACCGATGTGTAAAAATAGACCTGTTTAAGCAGAGATTTGCAACAGATTTCTTATCAGTGTAAACTATTACAACAATCCCCTTCACACTGTGACAAGAGACTTGTTTCATGCTCCATTTCACAATGAAACTTGAGAGCAAGAGAACAAGTTGAGAGCTTACTGAATGAGTGACATATTATGCTACCTTTATTAATTGCATTAGAGTGAGGCTGTCAACATGTGGTGTATTCTACAACAGAGCTGGTAGTTAATGAATACTATACAGCCTTTTCCAATTATTCTCTTGGTCTTTAAAGGTGCAATATGGATAACTCAATTAATGAGCTGAGGCTCAGTCTGATTTAGACACAGTAATAACTGTGCCAACTATCCCATTCCTCCTCCCACTCATGTCCCATGAGAAATCAGCCAGTCAGACGGCAGCCAGGATACATCTCATATAGTCATGTGGCACATTCAGAGTCCGCTCTAATGAGCTGTTTGTTCATCCAGTTGACAAAGGACAGGGAAAAAAGCAGCAAATCTATAAATATATTTAGAATAGAAATCAATGTTGAAATATTCGCAATTTACTCTAGCCACAGAAGCAGAAGTTTTCCTCTGAAGTCACGCTCGGGAAGAAGCTAACATCAGTTATAATGTCGTCAAGCTGGTTGGAGTGAAATCCAGCCATGTTACAAGCTAAACATCATACTTGATAACATATCAGTTACGGCCAGACAGTGGCTAACGTTAGCATTATATTTAGCTCACTAGCTAATATTTCCATTTGCTAGGAAGTGACTGAAAGCTAATATTAATGTTTGGTAGAGTTACACGATACAACAGGAACTTTGATTAGAAGATGTTAGCTAGGAGGTGGATCATGCTAACATTATCTGTTGTCTTATTGTAGCTAATGGTTAGCACATTTTTAACTGTTAAATGTGGCTCTATTCCCTCCAGATTTTCACTAGACCTATCTATTAATTTCTCAGTAAGCGTTGTGGGTGAATGGTGAAATGGTGAATACATGTGAATACTGTAAACGAAAGCCAAAGTGTGTTGCTGTGATGCTGTGCAGCTGTGGTTCCCCACACCAAGCATTGTAGATAGCGCGCATGACTTACTACCCTCCCTGTTCTCATCCTAATTTAACCACATTAGGCCACGTTGTTCTGCTGTGGTGCCTGCACGCTCAGCCTTTATTATTAAGCTACTACAGTGCTCCCCACTGTCCCTGCCATGACACGCTGTCAGCTTCTATTATCTTTACATGAAGAGAAAAATATGCTCTAGCTATGTAGCTAAGTATCTGTCTATTGAATCTGTCCCAAATCATCAGACTAGTCATCCCTGGTGCTACGATCTAAATTCCCCTTAATGATCACAGTGTTGGATTCCAGCCATAGTTGCTTGGCATGAATCAGCACAGAGGGAAATGGGCTGAACTGAAGACGACATTAGTTTTGTGTGCATTTGTTTACATATAAAAGGATTGGCAGCACAGTCAGTAATATTGATACAGGGAACGCATAAAGTACTAAACAATGTGTGTATCAAGAGATATTAGAAGAACTGGACTCCCCTTTTAGTCAGTGTACCCTGTGGAAAATCCTGCTGTTATTTCAGATTGTGTGTGTGTGTGTGTGTGTGTGTGTGTGTGTGTGTGTGTGTCTGTGGTACTTTCCCATTCCCAAGCCTGTAAGCCGATTAAAGAAAGGTGTGTTCAGCAGAAAACTTTATACGCTGCACAGTGGAGTAGAGTAGCTACTACCTTACAGCCAAAGCCAAGCAGAAAGTTATAAACAAGCTGCCTGTAAAGCAATAACAAGAGCTTTCAGTATCTGCCTGATGAAATATGGTTGCAATTCTTGTCCTCTAAGTCCTCAGGGCAGATTTTGATGCAATAGACCCTCACATCTTAATCAATAGTCTTGAAAAGTTTATTGATCTTTGTGACTGTGTGTTAAAGTACTTCAAACAAACAATTTAAGGGGGAAAGTTTAATGTCAATCTTGGAGATCAAGAGAAACATGACATCTGTTTTGGGGTTGCACAAGGTATCTGTCTAGGTCCATTGTTATTGTTATTATACATGCTGCCACTTATTGACATCATTAGGGAGCAAATGTTATGTTTTATGTGATTTATTTTTTGTGATTTATGTAACACTGATGCGGATAATACACAACTGTACATTACAAACAAACCAAAATGATGCTGCAGCAATAAATTCCAGTACTTTCTGTTTTCATACACTTGATTTGTTGCTCTAATCCTGCACAAGCTACAATGCATAATTATTTGTGCGAAAACACAAATTCTTGACGAATTAAATGACACTAACATGTGTGATATTTATTGCACTACCACAAGACTATAAGTGGAATGCAGTACAGGACTGGTGCACTTTACAAATGTCAGTTGTCTAAAAAATCAAAGCAGTTGTTTGTGGGTTTTTTTTTATTTATTTGGTATTTTGTAACCCATAAATATTTTATTTTAAAATTTCCTTTAAAAAGTGTTTTCTTTTTATCAGAGTTAGTGTTGCAACAAAGGTTGAACAAGGTTTGAGTACAGCAATGGCAATATAGCACTTAGCATTTCAAAACTGTTCCACATTAAATGTCACAGTAAGTACCGTTTGATGATTCATTTTCTTGAGCCGCTTTCCCACTGGTCAAAAAACCCGCTAACACTCGGTTCTTAATGGGAAAGGTTACAGTGGCCATTCAGACCTGGGTCAAATGACTCGCAGTAGACCCGGGAAATTATCGCCTTGGCTCCGATCAGCATTGATGGGAACACAAAACCTGTGTTGACACGCTAATCTCCGCCCCCTCTCTGCTCGGTAGCATATCATACAATAAAGACCTAACCACCGTAACAACTTCACGGCATACTAACCCTGGTTTGGGCGCATTTGTGACGTCAGGCGGTGACGCAGCAGAAAAGAGACCGACAGGAATATACTCCGCGGGCAATGGGAACAGAGACAATCTACATTTTCTTCCTGGGTCTGAAAAACCTGCGTCAACATTTATTTGTAATACTTTAGAAAGTAATTTAATCTGTGCTGAAATAATAGTATATATAAAGGGGTGCTTGTTGTATTTTGAACTCTGTTAATCACTCTGTTTTTCACTTGTCCCCTCTCTGTTCCTCTGCTTTCTCTCAGACTGACCAGTTGGTGGCAGAACATCCTGACTGCTCCAAAGGGTTTTAATTCAGAAGACTTGTCATGGATACAAAGCCTGTGGCCTTGCAGGAACAGGGTCCTGTAAACTCACCAGATGAGCCGGTCAATGATTCCCGGGTCCAGGGTGAAGTGTGTGCAAACGTAAGCCAAAACTCCCCTCTGCAGGACAAAAAGGCTCCCAGGGCAGAACCTGAAGAGGATATAGACATCCTGGAACCTGGAGCACACAATGAAACTTTGCAAGACAACCAAACATTCTCAAAACCAGAAATAGCAAACGTTACCAAATTGGAAAGCCAGGATTCAACAACAAATAGTCTGGACTCCACTGGGGAGACTCAAGAGATGGTGACACAGGAGGTTTTGCCACCTCCTTGTCCTGCTGTCACGGCTATATCAGAAGAAGAAAGCTTGGAGAAAGCAGACTTTTCCGACCTGGAGGGGGACGAGGTGGAGTGCATAAGTAATTCAGAGATCATTTCAGATCCAACAGAGGACCTTATGTGTCCTGATAGCCAGAACAGTCAAGAACAGCCACAAAGCACTCCTCTTACTGAGCCAGTTAGCAAACCTTTAGATTTAACAACTGAGGAAATGACAGATGATAATACTACAGCAGAGGAGAGCATCACAGATCTGAACCTCTCACCGGATGGTTTTGACAACAGTGAGGCTGAAAATATGCCAGTGGTTGCTGCTGCTGGAATAAATTCAACTACCCATAATTCTCCCTCTGACAGAAACAACTCAGATGATGTATATACTCCGCGCTCCCCTCCTTTTGCTGATGAAAGTGAGGAAGAAAAGGAAGTGAGCGTAGATATGTCCTGTCAGCAGCAAGTGAGTAAACAAGAAGAAATAAGAAGTATGCCTCTTTCTGCCAAAATGTCCGTCCCAACTTCACACATGGCTGCAGTTACACAAGCCAAACTGAGGGAGATGCTGTTGTCCCAGATCCAACGGGAACTTGCCCTGAGGGCAGCAAACCAGGAAGCTGCACAACAGGTGCTCAGCCAGGCCTCCCCACCTTTGTTGACCGTTGTCATGGAGCTGTCCAATAAGGGAGAGGCATCTTCGTCTCATGGCTCTGGTTGTGTTGTGGCTGAGAGAGAAAGGCACAGTGGGGCGGGGGAAAGGACAGAGGGAGAAAGCAGTCAAATAGAAGGTGAGGAAGGGCAGACAGAGAGTGGGCTTGAAAGGAACAAGGCTGTTGAAAAGCAACACAGCGGAGGACTGTTTTCCAAAGCAGTCCAAACACGAAAGCCTAAGCCAAAAAGGTTCAGATTAGTGTCTTCTAAACACACCAGGATGGAGAGCGACTCGTGTGACGATAGCCAAAGTGACAGTGGAGTTTCAGCAGATTTCTCCCCATGCAGCACTTTGGAGGGCAACACCATCGTCTCTGCAGGTGGTCCAGCAGCTGCGGTCAAAGAGACTCCCATTGAGAGGGAGATCCGACGGGCTATAGAGCGTGAACACAGCCTGAGAAGGTCCAGAGGGCTTCCAAAGCAACCAACTCCAGAATATGTAGAGATCCCCTTAAAGAAAACGGTTTTCTTCCAGCCGCTAACAACTAATTCTGAAAAGTGTCAAGGCAAAGACCGGCAGTTTGCAGGCAAGAAGATGCAGCATGAGATCCATGGAGAGGTCCAGAGGGAGCAGGATCTGGTCAAGCTTGGGAAAGTTCCAGGTTTCTACCACAAAGGCACGGTCCGCCAACTCAAAGAGAGGAAAAGGCTTTTTGAGGTTTTTCAGGCACCTACTGTCTCAACTTTGCCTCTGCCGGCCAGGACTAGGGCCAGATCCTGGCCCTTCTCCTCTGAGATTTCAAACATGGTGAACCAGGAGGCATCCATCATAAGGGGCTCATATATAGAGAGGAGCCCAAACTCAGCTATAGGAGGAGGTTCCACTTCTCCAGCTCTCAGAGGACCAGGATTCTCCGAGGGGACAGGCTGTCAGGTCATCATCATAGAGAGTAACCTGAGTGTCCCAGCAGAGAATCACTTCCACCAACCCAAAGCAGAGGCCAGCACTACAGTCGACTTTGGAAGGCCTAACATCTCATCATACAGGACAGGTGGACATTGTGCGATTAAAGAGAGTGAGCAAGAAAAGGAGGAGGAAGAAGAGGAGGAGCTGACACCCAAGGAGAACCCCTTTTTCAAGCTGCGCTCCTCAACAAATTTACTTAAAGTGGAGCAGGATATCCGGGAGGCTCAAGAAAGGGAGAAGGAGCTTCTCAAGCAGAGGATGAGTTTGTACGGGGGCGGAGGAGGTGCAGGAGCCAGAGGAGAAGGAGGAGGAGGAGGAAGAGCAGCGAGGCCATCCAGCATAAGCGGAAGGAATCCCATTTTGACTCGTTCTTCCTCCCTGAGTAGACTTCCTGTTAGCGACTCACCTGGCTTAGCATCCAGGCCAGTAACTGGACCCCCAGCAGGTGAGTGTAGTGCTGAGTGTTGGTCCACAGATAGAGGTGTGTGTGTGTGTGTGTGTGTGTGTGTGTGCAGGGTATTGCACACACAATGTTTTTCTGTGGATGCTTCTGTGTGTGTGTGTGCAAATTTTATATCTGTGGTGAGATGATGAAAACCCCCTGAAACAGCCCAGTGAGCACATTATTTCATTTTTCTCATGGTCAGTGGAAAACCTCCAACAGCTTTGCGAAACCACCGTTAGCTGTTATGGGCAATAATTTTGCACCGGAGACCATAAGCTGGCCGACAAGAAAATAAAATTCTGTAAGTCCACAATAAATAAAGCCTCTAGTCCATCATACTAATTGCAAAACCTGAGGTGAGGAAAATCCGGAGTAATATCTCCACAGTTTATTGTTCCAACAAGAAAGGAGCACGTTGGAAGAGTTCTGATGAAGTTTAAGTCCAGCATTCATTGTGTGCTTGTATTTTGGTTCTTGGTGTTAGTGATAGAGAGTGTGAGTAGAGACTAATGACGACGAGAAATAAATAATAAACAAAGAGACATTTTGAAATAGGTTGCTACCTATATAGCCTGCTGAAAGATCATGTTATTACATGAATCTCAATGTGATTTCTGTGTGCATTTTCCATACAGCAGTGATTCCTACCCAGGGATTAAAAACCTAGGGATACTTCTAGTTGCCAAGGGGTAACCTGAAATACAGCGCTCAGACCTGATGTTGCAATAAAGAGTGTGTGATAGCTACTGTAGTTAGTCAGTAATGGTAAAGTAAGGATAACTAGGCAGCCCTGTTGCGAAACATACTCTCAAATCATATTTAATTCATATCAATGTGATTGACTTGTAACAGTGCGAGCATACCGTTAGCTTTCTTCGGCTTAAAAGCAGAGCCGAAGTTTGATATAAACTGGACTAGAAATATCTCCAATTTGTAGCATAGATCCAGTGTATTTACTGGAGTATTGAACAACGTTTCCATTACCTTAGACCTTTATGGGATGCAGATGATTATTCAGATATTAGACAAACCCTCATGCGTTACTGGGGAAACAGTGCCGGCTTGTTAACGCCTTTTACTTTTGATGGCAAAATGCACGAGAGCATAATGTAATGGAAGCGTGATGCCATGCTACGGTTGCTTCCTTAGCTACAAACATCCAGTTTACATGATTGGTGTTGATGATGGAGTGCTTGATTTCAGGCAGGGCTGTGAGGTCACATCAGACATAAGAGGTTTGAAATGACTGCCGTGCAGTATGTTTGACTGTATGTTTGTGTTTTGTTGGCAGGTGGGTTGAGAGTTTTTTGTGACTGTGTGTGAATAAAAAGGTCACAAACAAAACTGAGAGACAAACGCACCTGTAGGGTGTGCCACCTGAATGACCATGACTTGTATTGTGTCATGGAAAATGACTCATCAAACCTTTTGATGTTCATTTCTTGTTCCTAGTTTTTGTTTCCTTTTCACCATTCATCTTCAATCAAACTTTATCTTTCCTTTTCCCAGAAGTGCTGCATTAATTTGATCCCAGGAGACTTGCCCACCTTGGAGCAAAAACCAAAATCACTGAAACCCATTTGCCACATTGCTGCCCTGATCTTTCTCATCCTTCCCTCAGCCATTCTGTGTTCTTTCTCTCTCTTGCAGCTCGACAGTCAGTTGGCAAGTTGGGCATGTGGCCCCCAGCCCAGGCTGAGGAGGGGAAGATTAACCGGCCAGAGGTGAGTCAGTGATGCCAGTAGTCCTATTACAATCAAAGTTTAGACATTAAAACTCCAGCTTCTGCTAGGACTTTCACAAACTTGAGACATAACATGAAAATGTAGGCAAATCAGCTTACTGAGACTCCCTCGAATGCAGCTAAGAGGATATCAGGTTGCACAATCAAAAAGCTTTTTTAACTGAAACTTAATAGATGAATTGCAACGTTGCTTTGGGGCTTCAATTAGCTTTTCAACAGCATGGATATGAACGCATGTTTAAAACTGTACTGGATTGAAAAGGGATGAAGGGTGGCTCTCGGGAGGAGGATGTTAGCATCTCTTATGCGCAGAATGTGGGCCACAAACATCTGATAACATATTGAACACACAGTAAGGAGCTTATCTTTATAGATAAGGGAAGAAGGCAAACAGCCCTGAGACAGAGAGGCCGGGTCTGTAGAGTGGCTTTGTGTGTGTGTGTGTGTGTGTGTGTGTGTGTGTGTGTGTGTGTGTGTGCAAGAGTTTGTGTGTGTGCAGTCAATAGCAGAGAAAGAGGAAAGTCAATTGGATATCCTGTTACCTGCCTTGCATCTCTTTGAAAGTGTGGTATCTCTGATTAGAGTTGAGAGCTCCTACGTGGCTTTAGCGTCTTAATTCAGTTTGGCATTGATATGCAAGGTTTTTAATCTGCACAGTGACTTCAGCATTATTAACGTTTTGCTCCCTTTCCTCTCACTACCTCTTCTCTTCTCTTCCTCTGTCTGCTGGGTGGTTATCTGCTCTCTGCAAAGACCTGGTTCCTGATTTCAGTTCAGGAAAAAATGTAAGATTAGAGCAGAAATTGGCCACAGTTGTTGACTTAGTCTCAGTTAACGTGAAACAATATTCACACAGCAGCAATTTTATTCTAACTTTATTCTCATGGTGGGAAGCTTAAATGCTGTTATAATATCATTCTGTTGTCTTTCAGGCTGTTAGTCATATACATCTGGGGGATCTTAAATATTGTTGTTATTTCAAATTGATTAGCATAAGATGATGAACAGACAATCCAGAGGGAAATCTGGCCAAATAACCACATAACTCATTAGCTACAGTCAGACAACAGCTAACGTTAGCATTTAAGCCACTTACTAGATTATTTAACCATTAACTAGGAAGTACGTGAAAGATAATATGATCATTTTGTAGTGTTACACAACACAATAGGAAAGGTGTAAATTTTAATTAATATATTTGATAATAGCCAGCTATGGTCAGACAATAGCTAATGTTAGCATTCAGCAACTTGCTAGATAATACGTTTAACGGTTAGCTAGTAACTGACTGAAAGATAATATGACCGCTTTATAGTGCTACTCTCTCTCGCTCTGTCTCTCTGCTGGGTGGTAATCTGCTCTCTGTAAAGACCTGGGTCCTCTTTATTAGGGCCCGAGCACCGAAGGCGGTGCGAGAACCTCTTGAAATTGAAGGAATTATTATTCTTTCTTTGTTTGTTTGTTTGTTTGTTTGTTTGTTTGTTTCTGGTGCCAAATGAATCGCATATTTGGCGGCTTTAACATGCCCCAAAATCATCAAATTTTGACTGTGCATCAGGGCTGGTGAAAAATTTGATATTTTGTGGGTTTCGCAGATGACTGTTGCAAAATGGCTCCATAGCGCCCCCTAGAAATTTTCAAAAACGCCTCCCCATAGAGGTTACTTTCACCTAGGTGTATGAAATTTGGTAAGCATATTGAACAGCCCAAGACGCACTAAAAAGCCTCTTGCACCCATACCTCAAATCAAACAGGAAGTCAGCCATTTTGCTTTGAATTTCAAAATAAGACGTGTTTTTGGCGATTTCCAGGGGTCATACTTTAACGAACTCCTCCTAGGGACTTCCTCCCAGACTTTTCAAAGTCGCTCAGTTTATTGACAACACATTGAAGATTAAAAGTTATCAAAAGCTTGAGTTTTTGAGAATGGGCGTGGCCTTGGCTGGGGGTCAAAGTCTGATGTTTTTTGGGCAAAATGCCAAAAAATGAAAATCACTGTTACTCTCACATACAGTCTTCTATCCTCTTCATATTTCACATGTCAGACAAGAATCCCAGCCCCAACACAATTACATGAAAATATTTCCCATCAGGCCTAGCGCCCGCTACTGGAAACAGGAAGTGACATGTTTTACTCTACAAGCCCCTCCTCCAAGGTGGTAAAACATATTAACCTCAAATTCATGTCAGGAAACTCTTAAGACCTTGATTAAGGTCTGTGAGAAAACTTGGTGAGGTTACAACAGAGGGCGTGACCCTGGCGGCGCCACGAATATAACCTTTGCCATGATGCCTCGCCATAACATTTAGGCATTGATAACTCGTCCGTACTTCATCCTGTCTGCACCAAATTTCACATGCTTGATCAGAGTCCCGCCCTGAACAGATCTACACACTCCTTTCCTTACCAATACTATAGCGCCATCCACTGGTGACAGCCTGTATCAACTCTCATATACATTGTCCAATCTCCACCAAATTTCACAAGTTTCATGAGGGTACCGCCCTGAACACATCTACATATACATTTCTCACTCATAGTCATAGCGCCACCTACTGGGCAGAGTCTGTATAAAGTGTCATATACATTGTCCAATCTCCACCAAATTTCACAGGTTTGATGAGGGTACTGCCCTGAACACATCTACATATACATTTTTCACTCAAAGTCATAGCGCCACCTACTGGGCAGAGCCAGTACTACCTCTCACATACAATGTTATATCAGCTTCAAAATTTGCATGCATGATTATAGTCCCGGCCTGAACAGGTCTACATATTAATCTTTCGCTCATAGTCATAGCGCCACCTACTGGTCAGAGCCTGAATAAACTCTCATATACATTGTCCAATCTCCTCCAAATTTCACAGGTTTCATGAGGGTACTGCCCTGAACACATCTACATATACATTTTTTGCTCATAGTCACAGCGCCACCTACTGGGCAGAGCCAGTAATAACTCTCACATACATTGTCCGATCAGCTCCAAATTTCACAGGTTTCATGAGGGTACCGCCCTGAATAGGTCTACATATTAATCTTTCGCTCATAGTTATAGCGCCACCTACTGGGCAGTGCCAGTACTAACTCTCACATAGATTGTCCGATCAGCTCCAAATTTCACATGCATGATAACAGTCCCGGCCTGCACAGGTCTACATAATCATTTTTCGCTCATACTCATAGCGCCACCTACTGGCAAGAGTCAGTACTACCTGTCACATACAATGTTATATCAGCTTCAAATTTCACATGCAAGATTATAGTCTCGGCCTGAACAGATCTCCATAGGAATTTTGGGTGATGCTGACCAAGCCCCTACTGGTGGACAGCCTGTGGCTACAGTACATCCTGTGCTTCATGCACACCCCGCTTCTGAGGTGCACCCCGTGTCTTCAGCACACCCCGCGGCCGCGGCAAGCCCCAACGTGGCCACGGGTGCGAGGGCCCGTTCATTGCCGCTTGCGGCTTTAATTCTGATTGACTTTGATAACCGTCAGCTATGGTCAGACAACAGCTAATGTTAGCATTCACCAATTTGCTAGATAATATAAGGGTTAGCTAGAAAGTGGCTGAACGCTAATATGACCGCTTTGTAGTGTTACTCAATAGGACATAGGAAAGGGCTAAATTCTTAGCTAATGTAATGTAAGCTGGGAATTTTCTTCCTAAGCTAACATTTTGCTACCTTTCCTCTTGCGTCCTAATGCATGTATAACTCTGTTTTTCTCTCTATGATGGGTGGTTGTGCTCTCTGCAAACACCTGCTTCCAGATTATTTATTCCTGATTCAATGTATTTGATAGCCCTTTAGCTTCCGTCAGACAACAGCTAATGTTAGCATTCAGCCACCTACTGGATAATTTTATCCAGTAGGTGAAAGCCTGTAAGACTGCTCTGGTTATTGTTGTTACATGAACAATAATAAAGGTGTGCATTCTTAGCTAACGAAATGCTAGCTAGGAATTTTCTTCCTAGCAAACGTTTTCCTCCCTTTCCTCCTGCTGCCTCATGTGTTTTTCCTCCTCCCTCTTTTTTTATTTCTCTCTCTGCTCGGTGGTTATCTGCTTTCTTCAAAGACCTTGTTCCTGATTATATATTCCTGACTCAATATATTTGATAACCCATAAGCTACAGTCAGACAACAGTTAATGTTACCATTCAGCTACTTACTAGATAATATAACCGTTAGGTAGGAAATTACTGAACGCTTTTGAGTGTTACACGCTAGGAATAGGAATAGTGAAGGCATACATATTTAGCAAAATGTGAGCAACTAATTTTCTTCCTAGCTAACAGTTAGCACCTTTTCCTCTCTCTGCTGGGTGGTTATCTGCTCTCTGACACCTGGTTCCTGATTGCAGTTCAGGAATAAACAGAAGATTGCAGGAGAATTCAGTTGACTTAGTCATACTCAACATGGCATTGAGTCACAGTCGCATTAACCTCCCTCTGAGTAACTACGCTAATGATGATCATCTCAAGACATATCCTCTGCAGGAAATACATTTATCCCTCTCTTTTTGCTTCTTTTTTCCCCATGTTGGCTTCTTGGCCTCCTGCTCCCACACATCTGATGTTTCTACTATTTAATCATTTTTCTTTCACATGCATCTCTCTTTCTCCCTCCCTTTTACCTTGCAATCACCATTTACTCCTTCTGTATTCCCGTCTTTTAACCCAGTTCATTCACAGTCCCAGAAAGAAGACTCCTTTGGTGCAGCGCTGGGAGGCGGGCCTGATTAACGGACACAACCAGGAAGAGGACTGAGGATGGAGGAAGGCTACAAGAGACCTGCGCACTTTTTTTTAAAGTTGAGGACTGAAAAGATTGCGAGATAAAAATGAGAGCCACGTAAGGAAAGTGGGAGGGAGCGGTGGTGTAGAGGAGGAAAGAGAGCATGTGATGCGAGAAAGAGGTCAGGGATTGAGGCTGCAAAGGGGGTCAGAAGAATTGGGAGCAGGGGAAAGGATTGATGGTGGACTTAAAACCCTGAAGAGTCCTTCAGTGAGGAGGAGAGGAAAAGGAGGAGGAAGGCCACGTCTTAGTGGAAAGCTCTTGGCCTGCTTCTGGTTGTGGAAAACTCTGACACTCATGAATGTAAAAATGCTAAAATAAAAAATTATTAATAACACTGCGAGTGAGAGAAGAAAAATGTAAATTTAGTAGGGATGTGATTTGCAAACCTTAATGATGTTCTTAACCATTGTGAGTTTGGAATAGTTGTTACTTGATGATGAAAATATCGCATCTAAAAAAAAACAATGTGTCACCTTCCTTTTATTCCTTTAATGATGCGTTAAATTGGGTTACATGTTTATTGCACCTGTACAATCTAAAGTCATCCTACATTATAGCCATGCAGTAAATCCTACCTTTGTGTGTCATCTTCTTTTATTGACACTGTGTCAGAGAGTTCAACTTTGTGGTCTATAGATTATGATGGGGTTGTATTTGACTGCATTATAATGATAACTCTACTTAATTTACATACCCGGGGAAGGGAAGGGACACAAAGCTAGAAACAGTATCAGCATATTTGATCCCAGTGCACAAAGACGATTCATTGAAGCATTGTTGTGTTTGATCATGTTGAGGTGTGCCTAAGGAAATTATGACTCAGTGTGTGAAACACAGTGATTAAATGATTTCCCCCGTCTTAATTTATAGAGTAGCTAATAATATTTGTCTTTTCATGCATCAATACTGTTGAAAACTGGATTATAATGCATGAAAGCACCTCCTTTGTGCAGAATTGTCATGGATTCAGGGCAACAAATGTCAGACTTGTAACATTTTACTGATGATTGTTTTTTCAAAATAAATCCTGATGCACACAATGAAGGTTGTCTCACTTTTTGTCACTTACTCGAGCGCACATAACATACAATTTAGTGATGCATTAAGTGTTATTCTAATGTTCCACAGTAGTTTAAAACTAGCTACAGTAGGTGAATGTCCATAATGGAGACAAGTCAGTCCAGTTTCTCCATCAGGGCCTGTGACGCTATGTTTAGATCCTCTACTCAACTATGTGCTTCATGTTCCGTCTTTATGTTTACCCATCACACTGTCAGTGGTCAAACAGTATAAATGCCCCATTGGGCCTTTGTATGTGTGTGTCAGTGTGTCAGTGTGTGTGGGTGTGTGTGGGTTAGATCAGCAGACCACGCTTTAGTGACCTCCCAATCTCCTGTGAATAATTCATCAGCTCATTTTGACTGGTGACATTGCCTCTACATTATTATGGAGGAGCTGCAGCAACTTAAGTGCTCAAAATTATTAATAAGCTTCATTCCTCACTGGGCAACTTCCCCCATAATGCCACATTGCCAGCTTTCTCCGTATTATAGCATGTTATGTATAGTCTTTTAACGTAACTGAGAATGAAATATAGCCCCCCCAAAAAAACTGCAGTCCCGAACAGACCGAGGCTTTGCAGTGAGACGTTTTGTAGCACTCAGTATGCTTCATGTTTTGTGATCAAGGAAAAATGTCAGCGCCAAGATCAAAGATTATTCTTTTATGCTTAGACCATCAAACAACCCATGCGCTCATGCAGACTCTATTTTCCCAGTTATCTCTGTCTTTGATATCTAATCTGGCTGCTTTTCGGATGCCAGCAATAAGCCTGCACACCTGTCTGTCACCTGCTCGGCTGCAGACTCATTTCCATGATATTTCATTATCTCCGTCATCCAAAGTCCTGCTGGCACAAAGTCACCCAGGCAGCATTGTGTGAGAGCATCAGCATTCGGAGGATTAGCAGCTGCTCTCTTTGTGCGTCTTTGTCGAGAGGACAAAAGTATGAGAGGAAGTGAAGGAGATGTGTGTGTGTGTCATTTTTAGATGAACTGTAATATATGTATGATGTGAGTGTGGATTAGATGTCTGTGCAGATTTGAGTGTGTTTGTTGTGTATGTTTGTTTGAAATGATCTGCCCTTCACAGTGGTGGAGTCCTACTAGAGTGCTCTCTCAAGCACTGTAATTAGATGTACTTTTAAGGTACTTGTACATACTCAGGAGCACTGACACTTCGTGGCACTTTTAAAGCAGCACATTTTATGGTGAAATATAAATGGGGCTCCATGGTGGTGCGGTGGTTGCCTCACCGCTTGAAGGTTTTGTAGTTCGGAGGAAGAGGGCCTTTCTGCATGTTTGCATGTTCTCCCCGTGCATGCGTGGGTACCCTCTGGGTACTCCAGCTTCCTCCCACAGTCCAAAGACATGCTCGTTAGGTTCATTGGTGACTCTAAATTGCCCGTTGGTGTGAGTGTGAGCGTAAAGGTTTGTCTGTCTCTATGTGTCAGCCCTGTGATTGTCTGGCGATCAGTCCAGGGTGTACCCTGCCTCCCGCCCAATGACAGCTGGGATAGTCTCCAGCCCCCTGCAACCCTCAGCAGGATAAGCAGTATAGATAATGGATAGATGGATGGATCACAATTTGCATGTTCGGCTGACCTGCTGTGAACTACTCAGGTTACAATTCGACAATATGAAGGATTGCATTCAATTCAATTGTAGTTTAAGTTAAGTTTAAATTAAGACTTGGACACTAAAATAATGCTTTACCTAAAAAACTACCTGTACTCTGTACTGTTACAGACACCTTACAGATTGAACATTTTGTCCTAATTTGTTAATACTTTATACCATTCATTACGCTGTTATAAATACAACTATCTGACAGTATGTAAAGTATTTAAATTATGTACTCTGAATTCTCCTCACATATGAAGTAGGATGACACTCAATGCTGTAGCAATAACTGTGTATCTGTTGTCATGAAAAAATGAGCCAGTCGGCCACTATTTGCATCCGTAAGGCCGCCTCGAGAGCGCATGTTTGATCTCCATTCACAGTGACTCATTTGTGTTTGCACTGTCAACTGACAATAAAAGAGATTCAGCGCTTATTCCCCACATATTATTCTTTTACATATCATCCTGCCTGATGTGGGTGTTGTGTTACTTTGATGTCCGTGAGGCGGGGTCATAGGATGCAGAGCTGAGTCACAGAGAATCAACAGAAACCAACAACAGCACATTTCATGTAGTCATTGTTGTACGGAGAGGAGAGTATCCCTTTCACACTCGTTCAATGCAAAGATCGTATCTATTAAAACATTATTGTTTCTATTATTGTGCCTTTAAGAAGATAGTTTCTCAGAACAAATGACAGAAACTTGGTGGTTGTACCCACAGACTGAGTAAAAAAGATGGACGACATGACAGCTCCCTGAAAGTGAAGCCAAAACATCTCTATCGCCCCCTGCTGACTGGCTGCAGTATAGGTCATAAAGCCCGCCTCCTCCATGTTATCAGATGGGACATGAGACAAACTATAAAATAAAAAAATACATGAAATAAATGTTTCTCAAACATGGTTTCTGTCATTATAGTTAGTTCTTATCATACTGATTTACATCTGAAGTGTTCATTTTTCCGACGAGTTTACTTTTAATTAGTTATTTGATGCTGTAAAAAGGATGGTTAACAGCTCTGTTGACAGATACGGCTCCTGATCTGCTGTTAAATTCGCCGGAGTGCGGGATCTTTGCCTTTTTTTTGGGTAATTTAAGTGTGTGTGTTTTGGTTAGCGGAAGTGGCTACGGTGGCTCCACCCGCAGATCTCGTCTACTGCACCGACTCTGGCTCCAAAAGCACAAGATGGCAGCGCCCGCCTCCAGGGTATTTTGGCTTTAATTTTGTACATTGAGAGTAGATGGAGATGCGTCATCCATCTTTATGTACAGTCATTGGTTGTACCCAATGATTTTGTTTGAAGGCTGTGAGTATCATCAAACAGAACCAGATAATAACACAAATTAAACAAGATAACTACCTCATTCCGGAAAATGTCTGTTCAAGCAAAACACAACTGTCACTGAGTACATTTGGAGGTACTTTGAGCCTGTAATAATTATTATAAAAAAAAATTTAAGATGATTTTTTTGGCTTTTGCCTTTATTGTATAGGACAGCTGAAGAGAGACAGGAAATGTGGTGAGTAGAGAGTGGGGGATGACGATCGGCAGACCGGGAGTCGAGCCTGCGATCAGTGCGCCGAGGGATGTAGCGTTGTATATGGGGCGCCTGCTCTACTGAAAAGCTCACATTTCGCGTTCACCTTTGAAACATGATTTCTTTTACAAGGCTGTCTGATATTGAAAAGTCTGCCAACCAAAAGGTCTGATTTCGTAGCCGGCCTAAATCCTAACCTTGGCATGTTTAAAAAAAAAAAAAAGAATGCATCAGATTAAATTAAATTATCAACCAAAAACAAGCTGCCAAAACTTTCAGGACGTAGATGAAAAGCCTGCACCTTTCTTGTTCAGTCTCTGCATACACTCCTTTCACTAACACATTTGCGACACAGCATGGGCCGGCATGAAAAAGGCAATTACTGTATAATGTGTTCAAAGATTGTAAAAAAAAAAGCTCTTATATAGACGTGACTAATAATTCAGTGTGTCACATACAGTAAGCACGCACAGGGTGAAGCCACGACAAGCCGGTGTGCTGTGGGCGCAAATTAAGGTGCCACTCAGATTCACCTGCATGTTGAACTCCTGTCGCTCAGACCTCCCATCATTGTTCGGCCTCTTATTCAAACAGAGCCGCCATTATTTAGAGCTGAATGTCTGCACTGTGTTTGCATCTGAGCACACTATGACTCACACAAAAATATGAGCTGGAATTTCTTTTCTGTGTCTAGGAAATACAAATGAATAAATAGATTCCTGGTGTGCAGGTGCGCTGCTGATAGAAAGCCCCGTGTTGCTGTCGAGGCCGGTGAAATGTAATAAAAGTCAGTGCTAATACAGAGTTAGCTTTTTGTAGCCTCCTGTGGTACAACGACAGCCCTTCTCTGCTGAGTTATTGTCCATCATAAAAAGCACATAAACAGGTGGGAGGTGTATCTCCCTCCTGAGTCCTTTCACTTTCTTACTTTCACACAGTACTGAAGCCTCAGCACGTTCGCCTGCAATGAAGAAAACATAAAGTGAGTGTAGGGCTAAAAAGCAATGTCCTTTTAGTTGAGTATTGTCCCCCTAATATCACATAATAAAAAGTAAGCTGCAGCACTTTACAGTGGCTGCTGTATGACCGGAACCACCACCAGGATTTCTGGCTTCATGCACGTCACAGTCACATTGTTCCTCTGAACACAGGAGCTGCTTTCAATGTCGTCATGCAGGTTTGTTTCTGATAATCAAATGATATCTAAACGGCGCCCTCTGCAGAGTACTTAGCAAAACTACAGCCTTTCACAATCAGGTTTGACAGCTCATATTACGTTTCGTTATTTTGTGCATTTCATGGATTATATTTCTAAATTAGTCTGCCCCTGTCACCCTGCAGTCTGAGGCCCTCAGGCAGGAACCTGTTTGCTGTCTCTGCTGAACATGTGAGACCAGAATGGACCCTTACCTGCAGATTAACTTGTAAAATCATTAGCCTTTGCCCTTTTATATATAAAAGCTTTTTTTGCACGTGTGTATTAATGTGTATCTAGGTTATTATATGAACTGTATGCAAGGAGTTCAAGTCTACAGTGTATATAATTATAAGTGTATATCGCCATGTTAAGTACTTTGCTATCTCTGGTTTTAATACTGTGATTACTTTATAATTACACTTTATTATTATAACCCAATAATTAAGCTCCAAATAAAGTTAAAACATCTACAGATTTGTTTTATACACAATCTTTATGGTACTGGGATACAAATATATAAACCTACTATAAAAATAGTTTGTAATATCAATAAGACAAATGATCAATTAGGCAAAAAACAGCTGAACAAGTGTTAGTAGTAGTAGTTCATGTCATCATTGTCAGACCTGTCAAGTTAATTTATTATTTCAGCATTTCCTGTTTTATTTTTTTAACCCTTGTCTCTCGTCTATTTCAGTTCCTGTCAAGCTGTCTCCCTCACCGTTGATCACCGGGCCCCTCCCTAATGGGTTTCACCTGAGTCTTGTTGCGTTCCCTCCCTCTTCCTTCTTAAACCCTGGTGTTCCCTCACTTCCCTGCCAGATTATCACTAGCCTTAGCAGTTGATACATCCTTCCCCTCTTTATTAGTTAATCCTAGACCCTCGTGTTTTTGACCAGCATTTCCTGACCTCATACCTGTCTTTGCCTGTCGGATCCCTGTTACCTTTGCCTTCGCTTTTTGGCTTCTGTGTACCGAACCTTGCCTGAATAAAGACCATGTTTTTTGGAACTATCATCTGTCTCCATGAAAATCATGTCAAACTGCACCCGCTTAAAAGGTTGTAATACAACCATTAAGTGATGATGTTGAAATCTTTTTAATGTAAATAAATGTCTGTTAAGTCACTATCTGTCAACGAATGAGCAACACAATGGTGATTGAGCTTATGGCCCACTGATAATAACCTTTGCATTTGCAGTATATAGTATTAGTACGGACTGGTGAAATTGGGAAGTGTCCTCCTGCCGTTACCGTTTATCGCCAAAAGTGCCGCCAAAGAAAAGAAAACTGAAATCTTAAAGAAGCTACTTAAGAGACCTTTACTTTGGCGAGTCAGTATTCTCATCTGATTAACCCAAATTAAAGCAAGATATACAGAACACACATACATACTTTGTAGGAATAATAATAAAATCTATATTTAGATTCACAGGCTCAGTTACATGTAAAATCAAACAAACATCATATCCTGTTCATTTGTACAATTGTGCTGCTACACACGTAAAAGGAACTGAGGAAATAGCCTTTCCTGTCCTGCTGTGTAACTCCAACTGATGCTACACTGATAAACTCCAATAAAGTATAAACACACGGAGCGAGAGAGAGAGCGAGAGAGAGAAAGCAAACATCTCTACATGAACATCTCTAATGGATCTGATGGGTCGGGGTCGTGAAGGTCGACATTGAGCTCCATAAAGGGGATCTGGAGCCCGTCTCTCTGGTTGCGTCTGCACTGGCCCATCCCTGCGCAGAAACATAAACACACATGTGCAAGACGTTTTAGATCTCAGCACGACGTCTTTTCCTGTCAACTCATGCAACTGCTTTTACCGTTTTATTATGTCTGAATAAAGCACAACATTTGAGCCTGGTATCCCTCCATTTTTTGACCCTTAGACAGACTACAGTAAGTTTGGACTACATGTTCTTTCTCTGTGTTTCTCAGCAAGATTATTTTGTAGATAAAAATCTGCTTGTAAGCAAAAGAGAAATTAAGGAAGATCATGAATTTCGTCTTCTCACTTCTTCTTTCCCACATTATAAAAGTCCCTATATTGAATGTTTCTAAAGTCACCACAACAGACCAATAATGTTTTCCCCCCGATCTCCTACAGCCAATCAATTGTACCATCACAACCATGACGTCCGCTACATCCAGGGAGATTCATCAGAAAGTTTCCATCAACCACAATAAGGATTAAATCTACCAAAGCATCCCCAGACTGTGAGGAGAGTCCTTCTCATTACAGTGCAGTGGAAGTATGTAAACAAGATGTGCTTGAAAAAAGCTGCAATTCTCGATGAGATTTCTGCTCCTTGAGCACAAGGTAATACGAGGACACTCCAGATCGAGACACACATCTGATATTAAATATTCAGCTCCTGTCGCGCAGTCTCATGATCGCTGGTTGGTCTCTCTGTCAGCTGGTGACGACTTCGATCTGTCCTGTAAGATGGCTGCTCAAAGAGAAAGAGAGAGCCTGGAGAGAGGCTGCATCCGGATAATTACTCATTAAACTCAGTACAACTAACGCTGCAAACCCTGCAGCACTAACGATGTGGGTTCAGTATGTATGCTGAGTGGCTGCATGTGCGTACATGTGTTTGTCGGTAGGAAGATGCATGTGTGTGTCTGTGTGTGTGTGTTTACAGCACAGGCATCATGATAGTTTATAGTTGTTTGTTCAAGTGAATCTACGGAGGAAACATTGAGACCGCAGAAATACCACACATACCAAAAGGAAGAGGCGGACTAATGTCAGAAAACTGCGCATGAACAGCCTTATTATCTGTGTCAAAATGAACATTAATGCAAATGCAATGTTTGGTAAGTCTGCCGTTTTTCCTAGTTCTTGATGAAAGGATCAAATCCTGCAATAATTTGATCACATTTTCAAGTATCCACACCAAATGTGTTCCTATTCCTGTGTCAAGCTGTTTAAGGGAAACTATTTATTCATGACATGTTTTAAAGATTTGACTCTCCTTTTGGAACTAATGGGCTTGAGGCTGAGAGCCAAAGAAAGTCTGAGAAAGTCAGAAAGTATTCAGAAACAGACTTTAGTCCTTTCGGTCCTCTCATGGGATATTTATAGAACAAAAATCCAGCTAGCCTTAACTCCAGGTGCTGAATTATAAAGGAAAGTGCAAAGGTATAAAGGAGGCTATTGCAAGGTTAACCATGGTTGATAAATCCATTCATCCATCCATTATCTATACCGCTTATCCTGTTCAGGGTCGCAGGAGGGGGCTGGAGCCTATCCCAGCTGTCATTGGGTGAGAGGCGGGGTACACACTGGACTGATCGCCAGACAATCACAGGGCTGACACACAGAGACAGACAACCTTTCACGCTCACGTTCACCCGGGGGCAACTCACGCATGCAGGGGGAGAACATGCAAACTCCTTGCATAAAGGCCCCCTATGTCCGAACCAAGATTCGAACCTTCCAGCTGTAAGGGGACAGCGCTAACCACTGCACCACCGTGCAGCCCTGGTCGTAAATCCTCCAGTAATATTTATCAGCAATTACAGATTTAGGTGTTGTTTGATATTTACCTGAGAGGTCAAGCTTGTACGCCTGAGAGTAAGGTCTGCAAAAAACAAAACAGCACAATGTCAAGCTTTGTCTCATATCCGTATATTCATGCAACAAACTGTTGTAATACCTTAAAAAGCTGATTGAAAAGAAAGTTATATGATTGCTATCTCACCAACTACGTGGTCCTTTGCATGAACTTGAGTCCAGAACTGTGCCTCCTGTCTGAAACAGTTCAACAGAGCAACATTTAATACCAACGCTGCAGTGATATGAAATCAACCTTATAACTCCCAAACAAGGCTGTGTGAAAGCATGAAATGGATATTCATGCTGAAGGAGAGGGATTAATCAAGTGCAAATCTTTCCTCTGCTTGCCATTATGCAAACTATATTTATTAACTTTCAAATTATATTCCAGTCTTTTATTATGAGACATTTTTAACTGATTACTTAAAAATATCTGCATAAAATAACAGCCTCTAAATGTTGCCTATGTGTCATGGCTGTCAGGGTGCTTCTCATTAAATCTCTCTTTAGGAGCACTGAAAACTTTGCCGTCTATGAGACTAATGAAGATTAAAAAACATACCTTTTTTTCTTTTCTTCAGCTGCTGCTTTGACTTTAAATAAAGGTGAAAAAGTTAGAGGAAGGAGAGGAAATTCACACAGGAAGAAAATCAGAACAGTGTTATGTTTTAGTGAGAAAACAGAAGTTCTAAGAATGATTGTGAAATACCTTTCCGGAGCGCCACTACGACCACAAGTGCGAGCGAACAGAGGAACAAAACCACAGCAGAGAAAGAGCCGAGAACAAGAGGCCAGTCCACAGCGAGGGCATCTACAGGCACATCACACGAGCATTATTGTGGGTCACAGTTAATAAAAAATATACGATGTATTGTACAGTCTGACTACCTGGTGATGATGGAGGGGGGAAAGGACCTGAAAGATGAGAAAAGAAGTAAACAGTCATGTTTTGTGTTAAACCACACACACACACACATACAGCACATCTGTACATCCGTACCTCTGGTTACAGCAAATGGGAGGCTGTGCTCAGAGTGGCTCCATGCCCCTCCCAGTAGGACACTGTACTGGCACTGGTAGGACGCCAGTGGAGTGTCCTGGACAGGCACTGGGAAGGTGACCTGATGTTCAAATAAGGTGGCGTGTTGAGTGTCAACGGGAGATTCACTATCAGCCAGGTAGAGGGAGAAGACAGCACCGGGGTACGCAGCAGAGCCTCTGCAGAGCAAATGCCACACGTCTGTCTGCTGCTGGAGGTCGAGGGTCGGCACTGGCAACGGGTCTGGAAACACAAGCATAAATCTTTAACAGGAAAGGTGCAAGCACAAAGATGATGATTGATTTGAGTACTAAGATTTAAGCAAAGATTTAAAGAATGTCAGTGGTGTAAAAAGTTAAATTTCAACAGGGACTCTGTTACAGAGCTTTCAGGCCTTGTGAAACATCCTCACCTTTGATAGTGATATGAACCGCGTTGCTCACAGTTGAATTAACCAATCCCCTTTTCTTGGTGATCTGGTAAAGGCATGTGTACTCGCCCTCCTCTCCTCCCCTCACAGGCCCCACAGTGAAGAGTCCCGGCTGGGGTTCGGTGTTTGGTACCCGGCTGGCCTGAGGCTGCTGGATGATAGATGTCCCCGTTCCTTCAGCAGCCCTCAGCAAAAAGAAGGTCATTGGTTTGTTTTTAGAAGCAGACTGAGAAAGAGCCGGGACTGAGCAGCTGAAGGACAGCACATCTCCACGATTTACCACACCAGCAGAGGGGGTCACGGATAGGATTGGAGGAGGGTAAGAGGGTATGGGGCGAGTAGGGTCAGCATCTGGAGAAGAAATAAAAGAAAGGGGGACATTATCTTTATATTTCTGTGGAAAAAATCCAAGCAGTAATCCAGGGCTGAAAAATAAAGCTCATGCAGAAGTGCCAGTGCCTTCATCTGAGCGTATTTGTTTCTTTTTCTTTGGATTTCCACTTCTTTTTGAAGTTGTATCTGTAGTCATTGATCTTTTCTTTGTTTGTTCAGCCATAGTAGATTACTGTTTATTCCCAACACTTGCAGAGACCAGAAAAACAGCCGCTTAGCTCCGCCTACCCTCTCTGGCAGACCAACCACTGCTGGCTGATGGAAAATGCGTCACTAACTGGGCGCCGCTTGTGATTTTTTCCACGAATGTCGCCACAGATACCCAGTCTGTAATAATACTATATACTGCAGATGTAAAGGCTTTCATCAGTGGGCCATAGGCTCAATCACCATTGTGTTACCATTCGGCGATAGATAGAGACTTAACAGGCATTTATTTACATGAAAATCTTCAAGATTATATCTGTAAGCCTAAAAGTTATGCATAATAAGGGGCTTGTTCACTTTGAGTGCGAGGATGCTGCTGGCTGTCGGCTAGGCATCACCCCAGGTAATTCAGCCACTAAACGTAACCTTTCTGCCGTGTTTGTGTTGTTGGTGCCATTTGGATAATATTCATGCAAATATCAGGCAGATGTTATGGCTCGCTTCCTGCTTTCTTACAGTGCAGACGCTTTGCTGCTCGCTCTCCGCTTTGCTTCCATTCTTTTGCTGAAATCTTCATTTTTTTCACTCAAGTAATGGACAGTGGATCCTGGACAATTATAAATCGCTGGGACTGTACTTTTTAATAGATATAGGAGGTCTATTGGCATATTTCAACAATTTTATACCCAGGGCTACATGACTGTAGCCTAACAACAGCACAAGCCTGTGCTGCAGCAGGAACATCGTACACAGCTGAAGCTAAGATGCCTCCTTTCTCCACGGACGACTACCACAAACTCATACAAAAGATTGCAGTGCTGGAGACCAAAATTCACCACCGAGAAGTGAATGTGGAGGTGAGCGGCCTGTGCGGGCATGACACCACTTTACCGTTCACTCAAAACAGTTGAACAAGAGCAGGCTAGCACACTGACAAGAAACACAGACAAAACTACCAAGAAACAGACAGGCTCTGTACTGTGTAATAAATCTTCGAGTGGTGGTCCTCCTTGGAACTACCTTGGAACTAACTAAGAGTAAATCAAGTGGAGGACAAATAACAGGCAGAGCACAGCGCGCTGAGATATGCGATGAAACCGGCTGGCCTTCACTACCTCCCAGGCAGAGTGCCTCTTCAACCCCGGTAGTTGGTAAGACACAGCGGTGGACAGCTTCGAAAGGGAGGGTTAGCAACAAACCTCCCCAACAACCGAGTGTGGAAGTGCACAACAGATTTGCTCCACTGTATCCACCGAGATAAGCACCATGGAGAAAAAGTGATTCCGTAAGGGCCCAGAAAAGAGAGTGCCGCATTTACAGACCCTGAGAAATGAAAGACAATCTTTTATTCTCTGAGATCATCAACAAAAACAGTCATAACTTACGCATTTTATTTACTACTACGGACAGACTAACTAACCCTCCAGCTCAAATATCTCCAGAATTAGTTTCTACCAGCAAATGTAATGAGTTTGCAAATTTTATCAAGACATCAAACATGCAATTCACTCCTCAAGGCCAAAGAGCAAAGTACCAACACTGCAGCCAGACAGAAGTAGCTTGTCAGGTATGACACACTTTACATCCATAAATGAAGAAGCACTTGAAGAGATAGTCTCCAGCTTCAGTTCATCCACCTGCTGCCTTGATGCTTTACCCACTAGCTTCCTTAAGACCATATTGAGCAGCTTGGTAAAACAGTCCACTCTAATCGTTAACACCTCTCTCCAATCAGGCAAGCCTCTCTTGAAGAAGAGCAATCTTGATGCTGCTGTACTGAACAACTGTCGGCCTATATCCAACCAGCTGTTATTTAAGGTATTGAAAAAGTCGTTCACATACAACTTATGTATGTGTGTACTTAATTTCTTAATGCAGAACAATTCCTTTGATAACGTTCAGTCAGGATTTCGTCCCCATCACAGCACGGAGATTGCACTCATTAAGGTATTACATGACATCCGCTTGAATACTGACTCAAATCTCTGTATTAGTCTGAGTCTGATTGAACTCCTTTACTCAAGTAAAAGTAAGAAAGTACAGGCTCTGAAATGTACTTAAGTACAAAAGTAAAAAGTATTCCTCAGTAGGACATTTTATCGACCACTCATGCAAAGCTAACTAAACCTCACAATAATAATAATAATGATAATAATAAATCAAAGACGATTAAACTTAAACATTCTAGCTTAAAATCAAATAAAACTATATGCTGCCAATAATTAACAATAATCTTGTTCTAGAGTTGTAACAACACCAGAATTTTGAACTTCAGAAATGCACGATACCTCTTTTGATAACTAAAACCAAACTAGGATAGCTTTCTTCATTTATTATCACTGGACACTGTCTGGTTTTGCTGCAAGCCAAATTTCAGAGGGAATAATAAAGACTGAAGCGAACTGAGGTCCCAAATGAGCACCTGGATCATTTTTCACAGCTTTGAAATCAGTCTTGATGTTGGCAGGGCAGCGTGCAGAGACCGCACATGCATTAAAACTAAAATAACCATCCTGTTACTTCTTCTGCTTTTTACTATTACTATACATTGCTAGAGTCAGAGGAATAATCTCAAAGCAAAACCTTGAAAAGCTTATACATGCCTTCATTTCCAGCAGATTAGATTACTGCAACGGTCTGTTCACAGGGCTTTGAAAACAAGCTGTGCAGCAACTTCAACGTATTCAAAATGCCGCTTTTGTCCTGACCAAAACAAAGCAATATGAGCACATTACTCCAGTTAACATCCTTACACTGGCTACCTGTAACTCAGAGAATTGATTTCAAAGTTTCACTGCTTGTGTGTGAGGCTCTCTGTGGCTCAGCGCCCAAATACATCTCTGATATGCTTGTGACATATGAACCATAGGACTCTGAGAACATCTGGGGCCGGCCTGCTGCTCATCCCAAGAGTTAGAACAAAAACATGGTGAGGCAGCGTTTTGTTATCATGCAGCACAGACCTGGAATAATCTCCCAGATGATGTCAGACTAGCCCTGACTCTGACCACCTTGTTTTACTAATACGTTGTTTTATTTATGGCAGCCAGTGCAAAGGATTCTAGATTGTTGTTGACTTTCACGTGCAGAGAAGACAGCGGCGTAGTGACGAGAAGTTACCAGGGGTCCGTTTCACAAAGAAGGTTCAACAAACTCTGAGTCTAACCCTGAACTCTGAGTTGATCTACTCTGAGATAGGAAACTCTGAGTTTTCGGTTCCAGAACAGCTGATCAAAGTTAGTTCAATGAACTCTGAGTAGGTTCAGCCGGAGTTAAGTGCGTGCACGCTGACTGTAAAAAGCCAGCATTAGTGGAACCCTGATACCACGATTCACCATGGCAACGGTACACAAAAAGAGGTCCTCCTACGTCACACCAGTGGAGCTCGAAATCCTCATGCGGACGTTCAGAGAAAAAAACATACATGGAAGCACTTCAATCATATTTTAAATATTAAACTAATGAAATATCATTCAGCGGCAGTTTTAATGTGCATTAGCTTTATCCCTAACATGATGCTGACTTCACATACATTATAATTCATGTTGATTAAACTGAATGTGTTAGTTAAAAAAAAAAAAATCCAATAACTTACGGCGTCTTATTTGAGTGCTCTCGGCAGTGGTGTTGGAAAATCTAAAAATGATGACTTTGACAGAGATTTGTCTTTTGATTTTTTTAATCATAATTATAAAAGACTTTTGCAAAGGGGTCAGAGCAGCACAGAGACGCAACGTTTCTTCTTTTAATTCAGTAACCGCTCACACACACGCGTGAGACGGGCTGAATGAATGAGGAAGTCGAATGAGGGTTTTTTATTCTAGAGGGAGGAGACAGAGAGAAACTCTGAGTTTCCTGAAGAAAACCTGCTCGCGACCAGGTTAGGTTCACAGAGTCTGTTACTACGGTAACTGACCGAGAGCTTAAGTTACCTCCCTTTGTGAAACGGAAAACTCAGAGTTTCCCTCATTTCAGGGTTAACAGACTCAGAGTTTTAAATAAACCTGCTTTGTGAAACGGACCCCTGGTCCGAGAAAGCAAGCAGCAAGTACGTTTCTTGTCACGTTCCATAAGCTCTCTTAGCTTCTTTAGTCTGATAAATAAACAGCTTAGCTTAGCTTAGCTACACCACACATAGAAACTCATTCAGCTACAAAAGTCAGTTGACAAACCAATGGGAGAGGTTACGGTGGCTACAACCATTACTCATACAGTCCATGGTAAAATCTATGATATTGCTAACAACCTTGGTTTGCCACAGTTGCTAACCAAACCTCGCTCTGTAACCGTCAACACTTGAGGCTTGCACAGCACATACTGAGTTTGATGTTTTTAGTAAGCGTGAGTGGGTGTGCGGTTTCTATATCAAGCACAGGATGCAACTACGACTACACACCCACCGAGCAGAGGACAATGAGAGACCACAGAGAGCACCTGCATGTTGCAGCGTGTTTGTGGGGTGGTGAGAAGTGGGTGGGAGTGTTTATTATATTTTACAACATGTCGAATCACAGGGGTGCAGATTCAACACATTTACTGTGCTGTTCCACCTTCAGAATCAAATGTGGAGCTACAGCTTAATAACAGTGTGCAATACTTACCTTGCTGGTGCTCCAGCTGCAAATAGGGACTGAACGCACTGAATCGACCGTCCGGATCTTTGTACAGACAGCAGAAGAGTTCACTCTGGCCTGAGACTGCTTCCTGTAGCCTCACAGTGAACTGAACCTCCTCAGCGCCCGACGGCAGCTCCTGAGAGTCCACCTCAATGAAGGAAGAAAAACACCAGAGGAAAATAAAATCTTAGGAGCCCTGTGGTGGTAGGAGGACACACAAACCACACACACACACACACACACACACACACACACACACACACATATATGCTCAAAAAACCTGTTCTCTGTGTCGGTACAGCAAGTAGTGGACCGCACGGTGGCCTTCAGGGGCCCGGCACACCAGAGTCACTGAGTCCTTTGACCTCAGGTAGATGTCAAGCTTAGGAGCCGGAAGAGAGGGAGGGGTACTGGATGCTGATAGTCTTCCTAAACAGAGAGAGAGAAAGGTGCAGCACAATTTTCAGATTGGTTTCACAAATTCCTTTTAAGCTGGAGCAACTGTGCAGCCGGTATACACACTGCTGTCATTGCTTCAGGTGGTGACGCCGAATATGTAGCAAACAGGTGATTGCAGAGTTCAATTGGAGGAGAAATCTCAAAACAGAGCTGTTGGCTGGTGTCTTTTACACTAACAGCATTTACAATAGAGGGACTAGTTTGTGTAAAGGATTTCACTTTTTACTAAGCAGTAAATATTTATTCATATGGCGTCAAATCACAGCAAAAGTTATCTCATGACACTTTACATAGAGAGCTTAAAGTCGAGACTGTGCTCCTTCTTAAGAATTATTAACAGAGACCCAACATTAATCCTACAATTAGCAAGCACTTCGCAACTGTGGCAAGGAAAAAACTTCGACCAGAACCAGACTCATGTTAAAGTGCAATCTGTCATGACCGACAGGGCCGAGAAAGTGGGATAGAGAGAGAGACAGAAGGCAATAGCACAGTTGGCTACGTCTTTGTTACACAGTCAAATCAGTTAATAGGTATACAAAATTAAAGAACATATTTAGAAACACTGAACGTATGAAACTTACCCCAAAGCTGTAGAGAAGTAAGTATTAGAGTGTACATCCAAAGTGATTTCCCACCACTAACAACCTGCATGTTTAACACAAGGAGAAGACTGAATAATCAAAGTAGAAAAGCACCTACAGGCTCCCTCTCTCTCTCTCTCTCTCTCTCTCTCTGTTTTCTGAATCATATGACATCCTCTTTAAGACAGAACGAATGGGGAAGTTGAACAAGTAAACACACTTCCTTTTATGGAGTCCGCAGCACAGATGTGTTGTATGATGGGCATAAATATTAGCAGGCCCGTGTCCCACATGTAAAGATATGTCTGTGTCTGCACATGAATGTAGAAAATATTCACAAACATAACATTTGGTTGCATTAGGGTGTGATACATGTGCTTGATTTAAACTGTAAACGCCCCAAAACTTGCACTTGTTTATGTTGACATGGCCTGGGAACCATGTGAGGTGCGACATAAGGGTGACATGATGTGACTGTGGAATAGATGAATCATGAGACCATCCGGAGCTCGATGCCACCCAGAACCCAACCAGAGCACAGAGGTCCGTCTTAATCCTGCCTCCGCACTGTGAACAGGTCCACTCTATTCCAGAGGAGAGCAGAAAGTGTTCCCTCTATGATCTGGGTGACGTCGAAAACGAGATGCATGTTTTATTTTATTGTCCTTTATAGCATAATTTCAGATGCCACATGTTCAGCAAAATGTCTGCAGATTGTCTTCATTTGTTTCCCGTGTCTGGTGAGTGCAGGCTTCAGTACCTCTGCCTTCCAACAGCGAAGGAGGCTGCTTTATGTTTGACTTATTAAAGGTAGTCTGTGCTTTAAATGTGCTCAAGTTCTTATGCTTAAGGAGAAATATAAGTTTCATAATTTATTTGACATTGTTTGACATGTATGGAGATACAAATGTTTTTTTGCTCCCTTTCTGTTGTTGCTCTTGTTTTGTTTGTTGTGTCTTGTAAGACCATGTCGGCAGGGCACCTTTTTGTGCATGACCCTAACTAACTGTATATAAAATGTAATGCTATGGTCTCATATTGTACGTTGTTCCTGTGTTTCAAGTCATTAAATGTTTAATTTAGTCATGATGAGCACTCATTTATTGTTTGTTTCTCTCTTTTTATGGATCAAATCGTTAGTTGTCACAGTTTCTTGATATTTTAAAGTTTCTTTTGTGGATTTTATTTATACAGTTTATACGTTTTAAGCCAAATGCTGTTCTTTGGTATCAAAAAGGAAATAGGCTTAAAAGTGTTTGTTGCAGCCACCTCTGCTGATGATAGGACCCAAGAATGAGGTCAACTTTGGATGGAACATGTTAATAAACTGTATAAACAACTCCTAACTTGAATCACTGTGTAGCTGAAGTTGTTTAGTTTTCAGCACAGAGGGACCAGAGCTCAAGCCTTAAGGAGAATTAAAACAGTCCATAATGAATTGTATGTATCTGAAGGTGGTAAATATAAAAAAAAAAGATGATAAGGGGCTTAAATCACATTAGTCTGGAGCATCACTTCCACTCGCACCGAGCAGTTTAACTGCACAGGTGAAACCCTGCAACATGTTGAACCCAAAAACATAAACTACCAAATACTTTAAAATACATTTCTTCCTTTTCTTTCTCGAGTCCCTTTAAACAATGAATATTTTTTCCGAAATTCCCAGTGAGTCATCCCTGACCACTGTAAAAGGGAAGCTAACGTAATGACACATGTCAAATACAGAGAGCAGGGGAGGAGGCGGCTATTTTTGAGCCACTGGTATAATTTTAAGGAAGAAGATGATGTATTGTTCTTTATAAGACCCATCTATGAATCATTATTGAGATAAAATACACAAAATTCCCCTTTTCATGGAAATTACAGTCTGTGTGAGAACCATTCATCACCATCCCCGCTTATATCCATATTTCTGCATCGTCATTTCTACTCTCGGCATGCAGTACAATTTAAAAGAGGGATAATTTTCGCAGTCATGACTCCTGCAAACCCCTAATGCTTTGTACAAAAAAAAAGGCTATTGTTATTTCAAAGTTAAAGTATGATTCTTAAGTGCTGACTGCAGGAGAGCCTCAGCGGGGAGAGATAAGGACGATGATCATGTGTCCCACAGGGCCCTTCCTGATGTGCTGAACAGTAGCTGCATGAGGTAATTGTGATTGGGGGAGGATTGTTTGTAACAAGGGCTAATGATTTTTAATGCAACAACCAATAATAAATAATATTACTACAGAAAAACAAGATTCAGTAATCCCGCGTATATAATTAAAATGCACGTTACTAAATGTGCATTGGATGTATTAATACATCTGTATGTTATGAATGAGTACATTAAATGCTTATGAAAATAACACAACATCCATGAACGATCAAAATTCGAATCAGTCAACATAAGAAGATTTTGGGAGGCTCAAGACCCTGTTAGCCCCCCCAGAATGATTTTAAATATGTTTGGGTGATCAATTATTATCCTGGTCAGCTTTTGAGACTTATTTTCATATCAGTAAGTAATATTATTCAGTATATAAAGTACTTATTAAATATTAACCAAATGATTGAAAAAGACCGAACTCAAAGTCACGCTTGTTACAATATCTTAGTACACAAATTTATGTTTACTTCATTTATAATGTCACACAGTGACAGTTTTCTGGAATACACACAAAGACAATAATATTGTTTTGTAATATGAAGACATATTTACAAAATGTGTCTCATATTTATTTGTAATATTCAGCAGTTTAAGAGGACGTGCATACAGCTGAGCTGTCTGCCTCTTCCTTCAAGTTTTGCATCTGAGCGGAAGAGGTTGGTGACGACTTCCTTGTTGGTGTGTGAGGAACGTCCCAAACCCACCAGCACAGAAGAAGCTGATTAAAAACAACATCCTCTGTGGTGGTCGAGCTGGGGCGTTCCCCATCGCTTGGCTGCTGGCCAAGAGGGTGGTGCTGAGGGTGGGGGGGTGGAGGGTCAGGTCCTGTCCTGTCCTGTGAGACAAAAACACAAGTGGTGAATACGTTTGAACAGCTTTGCATTTTTGGTAAATCCATCCATCCATCCATCCATCATATATACCGTTTATCCTGTTCAGGGTCGCAAGGGGGCTGGAGCCATCCCAGCTGTCATTGGGTGCAAGGAAGGGTACACCCTGGACAGGACACCAGTCAAACACAGGGCTGACACACACAGACACACCCACACCTATGGGCAGTTTAGAGTACATTGGCTGCTGGCTGAAGAGGGTGGTGCTGAGGGTGGGGGGGGGTGGAGCGTCAGGTCCTGTCCTGTAAGACAAAAACACAAGTGGTGAATACGTTTGAACAGCTTTGCATTTTTGGTAAATCCATCCATCCATCCATTATATATACCGTTTATCCTGTTCAGGGTCGCAAGGGGGCTGGAGCCATCCCAGCTGTCATTGGGTGCAAGGCGGGGTACACCCTGGACAGGACACCAGTCAACTACAGGGCTGACACACACAGACACACCCACACCTATGGGCAGTTTGGAGTACATTCTTGTTAAATATTTAGATGAATTCAGACTCCAAAAATGAAATGATTGTTCAGCATAAAAGAAGGAAATAATAATACAAAAGTAAAGTTAATTTTAACTCATCACTTCTTTCTGTCTCTCCTGCTACTTTTGTAATCTCAGAGAGGGGGTCACTTACTTAGTCTGTTGTAAGAAAGGCGACCACCGCTCTCCAGCTGGTCCTGTAGTCGTCCATCCTTCTCATCTGGTCTGGAGTAAATGTTGTCATGGAGATCCCGGGATTGGAGTCGAAGTCTTCCTGGTCGTCGCTTCTTCTGGGGATGTTGAACCAATGAGCTTAATCCTGCTCCATCTGCACACCTGTGGAAAAACAGAAATCAAAGTAAAACAGAGCGATTTTTCTTAATGTTGGTAATTATCATCAACTTACCTCTGTCTGGTACATCCACCTACACCTAACTGAGAAAACACCACGGAGCAGCAAAGTGAGTTAAGTTAACAGTCGATTTTTGTCGGTTGTCATTAAGTATAAACTTACCGTCGTCTTCTAAAACATTTTATAAAGAAAAACACAAAGTTAGTAGAAACATTTTAACACATTGAATTTAAATTTGTAGGACAAATTGAATGCTGTAATTAATATTTAACTTACCTCGGGTTCATTAATAACATCAAAAATGATAATGTTCACTTTCAGACATCAGTGTGTGTGTGTGTGTGTGTGTGTGTTGTCACCAACCCCACCAGACGTGTGGGAAGGTGACCTGGGCTTGGTTTTTATACTTAACCTGAAGACAGGAGCTCAGTGTTAATCTGAGTCGCTGTCGTCGGCCCAGGTCGAAGGGTGCTCCTTACCTTCATCCCGTCTCTGCCTCTTCGCACTTACCTGTGATGCAGAGCTCTCCTCCCTACGTCTCTTCGCGGAGGAGCCGAGGCCGGAGGAGGAGGGAGCAGGCTCTTCTGGACCAGGACCAGCCGGAGGACCTGCGGAGACAGGAGGAAACTGCTGAGGAGGGGAGCCAGGTCTTATGTCATCATCATAACCATTCTCTTCGTACTCCTCCTCAGCAACGTACCCGGAGTCGTCAGACCATCCGCCGATGTCCTCGCTGTCGGTGTCTTCTTCCCAGTTGATGTTGAGGTCGAAGAGGTGCTGAATGTCGTCATCAAACAGATAGTCGTCCTCGTCTTCTTCAACATGGTACTCGTACATGGCGAAGAACTGAGCTAATAATAATAATAATAATAATAACATTATTTATAATGCACCTTTCAAAACCAGAGTTACAAAGTGCCTTACAGGCAAACAGTAAAATACAAGTAAAAACATACGCTGGAAGGGGTCCACGATCCTGAAGTCAGGGAGGCCATCAGCATCATGGTCAAGGTAGACGTCCACACCATCTGAGGGGGCAAAAGTGAGAGCATCGCATAACACAATGTTAATATAAATATCTTATATCATTAAATATTTCTAATAAAACAACCATAACAACAATCCAAGTGACAGTTAGACAAGCATATTTACATAAACTAACTACTATTGTACTACACTACCACTCAGCCACCAACACACACACACACACACACGTATCAGTCACATCATATACTGTGCAGTTCACTTTATGGTACAGTGGTCACCTTTACTTAGTCCCTCTGAAAAACTGTTAAAGCTGCAGTGAGGGACTTTCACTTTGTGTCCATCTTCTCCTGTCTTTGCTCTTCCTGTCCTGTGCATGCATCCTGCTGTCCTTTAACACTCAACAGTTACTTACCTTGAATCTTACCAAGGAAAATGTAAACAAAGGCTTTTTCGGCAGCGTGCGGTCTATCCCCACCGACCCGGTGGCAGCGTTGACAGGAATTGAAAATGACTCGATCTTCTCGCTGATGGTGTTAATTTCAGTCTCGTAACCTGCTAAAAGCTTCTCACAGGAGCTTTAATAAGTCAACTTTGAAATAAACTTTTCATAATGATGGAAATTTGGTTAAGATTGTCAGTATATTCACATATATATCTGGTTAAAGAGTTTTAGCAACAAATGAGATTAACTAAACATAATTGCAGATATAATAATCCTGTTCATAATCACAGCGATTAACCTTATATACTAGAACTGAAACTATAAGAGTTTATCAGGATCAAAAGCATTTTTAAAACAAGTCGTTGAAATAACTGGGAGAAAACAATTACCAGACAGGGAGACAGTAAATAAACCAAATATACTTGGTGCATTCAGCAATTAAAAAAGGAAAAGCAATCACAAGGACTTGGAAGTTTATGTGGAAAAAACTGTGGATGGTTTGAAATAACTTAATGCATTTGCATTGCACCATATGCGTCATAATGCACTCCAAAGCCTGGGTACATTAATTACTACTGATTAAATCATGCGCAACAAACAACATGGCTTCTCCAAAATAACGACAGTAACTTCTGTGCAGATCAAACTAGTAGTTTATCAATCATTATTGTCTCTAGTTTATAGGTTTCACTTTGAACAATGTAATTTGTCACTTCAGCTCAAGTCCAGAGACATCGTTCATTTTATCTTGTTAATTTAAGTTCTTAACAACACCGATGTGTTTGTTTACATTCTGTATCTGACAGTTAGTTCATTGTGATCAACTTTGAAACAGACAAAATTGAATCTCAGCATCAGCTCCGTATACAATAAGTGAAGCTTCAACAGTTAAGAGAAACGAACGCAGGTCCCCATGCACACAGAAGCACGTGCCCCGTTTGTTTACACTTGTACGTTCTGACGTTCAGAGGTCAAAGTTCCATCGTCTCCATGGAGCACAAGAAAGATACATTTTTAGTATTTTACGAAACTCGGTCTCGTAGCCATCTTTTACTTATAATATCAGCGCAACTTTTAGCAAAATGTATAGCAGGACTAATGCCCCAAACCAAAATAAAAATGTTTTAAAAACTATACACTAGTTATTAATAGGCTACATTCCACCTTTTTACAGGGATATTTAAGATAATTGAGCATCAAAAATCATTTCAAACAGAGAAATCATTCACCACCAAATCACCGAGTGCTTTCAAACAGGCCTAATAACATAATGTAAGCATAATGTTTCATAACATGAAAAGCTTTTCAGGGTATTGAGTAGCATTAAAGGACAGATTATTCATAACTAAAATGACAAATAATGCAACATTAAAAGTAGCCTTACCTGCAGGGTCGAAGTCCTGGGCGATGTCCAGCAGGTCCCGCGGGTCGACGGTGGTTCTACTCGGCGGCATCCTCAGGCTCGTCGGTGTTCCCTAAAAAAGATAGAGTAACAGAAAGATGGATATAGAGTATCCAAAAGATTGAGATAGAGTATCCAAAAGATGGAGATGGAGTATCCAAAAGATGGATGGGGTATCCAAAAGATGGAGACGGTGTATCCAAAAGGTTGGTTTATCCAAAAAGGTGTTTGTTGTCGATTCTCTCAAGGGCTTTCCAAAGGTAAGCTTCACAGCTCAGATTTGCAGGGCAACTCGTCAAAGTTTAAATGCAAAAGGGGAAAATAGAATGTTCTGCGGCCCTTAAATACCCTCGGTTCCTGCATTTTTCAGTTTCCATGGCAATTACTGACGCGCCTGCGTGCGTGCGATTGAGCGAGACTGATAGTAAGAGATATAAAAATGATTTTTCTCCCCATATTTACTAAATACATTTCGATTTTATTTATGATTATTTATTTATGATGTGGTTGCAGCTATTTGTCATCTTTTCATTAAATTACAGCTGAAATGGAGCTACATAGAAACCGTTAGTTGTGCTTAATATTTTTCCAACATTTCTTGGTTATAATTACATTTTAAAGTAAAAAAAACAGCAATTCTGTTAACCCTATAATAATCAACATAATGGTTTCAAAAGATTGTTTGTGTTGTACTTTTCAAAACACTGATGCCACAAGGTAATTCATGTTTCG
This sequence comes from Semicossyphus pulcher, assembly GCF_022749685.1. NCBI lineage: Eukaryota > Metazoa > Chordata > Actinopteri > Labriformes > Labridae > Semicossyphus > Semicossyphus pulcher. Next base: position 11,425,768 of record NW_027211681.1, read on the forward strand.
GTAGCACTGTTTGCATTACACTATTGTCATAGCATAATCTTAAGTCAATTGTTGTTTAATAAAGTTACAACTAACTGCTAACTAAAACAATGCACTGATATGAGGGGTCAGTAAATACTTTCAGCTCATTTTTTTTTCTGAGGAGAGAAAAGAGGAAAACTTGGTAAAAACAGCAACCAAACACACTGCCTGCAGCTGTTGGTAAACTCTGTTTCCTCTTTTAGGTTTGTGAACAAGTGCTAAAGTTGTTCTCACACTTGTATAAAGCCTGCTAGCAGTATGGCTCCATCTGTGGTAATCTTGGTCTGTCTGTTGGTCTACCATTTTGGTCCAAGCTGAGAAACTATTTAATGGACTGCCATTAAATACAAAGATTCATAGTTCTCAGAGGATGAAACTTTGGTTATCTCTGGCTTGCCACCATCAGGTAAATGATATCACTTTAACTTAGATAACTATTAAAAAAACTTAAACTACTGTTTTCAGACAATAAAACCTACTGACTTTGTTGACTGTCTTACTTTTTCTCTCCACCAAAGGTTAATTTGGATTTTTCAATGTATTCACAATTATGAGGAAGAAGCCCAATTAACCCCTATCTACACAGAGATGAAAACAATGTAGGCTATATGACTCTTCCTTGACTTCAAAATTGCGTGAATGTTTTGTCTTCGTCAGTAAAATGCCCCAAAGCTGCTGTCTGGTGGGATGCACTCCAAAAAGGCTAAAGGACACAGAACTAAGTTTATAAGAGTTAAAACTTAAAAACTGAGCCTTTAAAAAGACAAAGGTGGATAAGGGCACAAAGACATAAGGCAGAAGCAGGAACATTGTAAAAACTGTGGGATTCTGACACCCAGGTATTTAGTCTGACAAACTGTAGATAAGGCTAAGTGAGGCCTGGTTTTGATGTGTGTTGATGATGATGATCTGTAGCAACAAATGATGAAATGACCTGGCAAATTGATCGCATGGAAAGGAGGACGGGCACTGAAATAGACTAACAATATTATCAAAAGCCCCCTTAACATCCTGTTAGTGTTGTCATTTTTTGATTCTGCTAGCATACTGATGTTAGCATATAGCACATGTGCAAAGACCAGCATACAGGCTCGCATGCTATTGTTTCTAGCTAGCATCTTGTTTATATATGCCTCTGGGTGAAGACTGTCTTCATAAGGCCTCTCTCACACACCACTTTTTACACTTCTTTATCTGTAAACTGACCTCTTCTTGAGATTAGTCTAGTGTGCTAAGATTTGTTCCAACTGCATGACAAGGAATAACTTTTAAGTGAGAATAAACTCCTGATTTTTGTTCATCCTTAGCTCAGTTTGGCTAACTAACATTTGTTGCTATGGATACTAAAAATTTTACAAACACTGCAGTGAAGACGAAAAACATTTGACAACTGGGTAGGAAGTGAAGGGAAAATGACTTAGAGCCTACACTAAACTGTTCACGGTAAGCTGCCTGCTCTGCTAACCTTCGCTTCCATTTTGGGGCATGCCCCCAGTCCACCGGCACCACTTGTCATCCCTCGCGCAGCAACAGCATCCACGAACTCCTTCAGTTTAACGCGCGCGCGCTGCCGGAGCGGATTTCTAAACAACATGGTGCCTTCGAGGGACACGTCGGGGGAAAACATCCCGAAAGAGGAATAAAAAAAGCACTAAAGAGATGGATGAAGAGCTTATACCGGAGCCGGAGCACCTGCTGACGTTTGTGAGGAAACTCAAAGAGGTGTTTGACGTTTGCGACGGAGACTCAGACGGTTTTATCCGCCCTGAAGACTTGGTGCAGTTGGGTTCTCAGTTTGGTAAAGCAGAACAGGTGAGAACATGTGCTTTTCACCTTCAGTTCTGTGTATCTTTAGTCACGTTCATAGTCTACCCCTATTATATTTGCAATACAGTGCTGTTGGCAACCGAATAACGCTAGACTTTGTCACACGACCTCGTTATTTTCCTAAACTTAGCGAAGTACTGTGGGCTATCTCGCTTCTTGAAGATTTAACTCCGGGCTTTCACGTTGCTAGCTTGCACGAGGTTCCATTTCTATGTTTTGACACATGAGAGGCTAATTGGTAAGCGGTACGCTTTACCTGAGGTGCATTACTGTTGCAGAGATGGCTCCTAATTTAAGTTTTACACGTGGAGTCAAGTCATGAAGAAAAGTTTATTACCACTGCAGTGGGAAGAGATTAGTCCAGTGAAAGAGCCTGCTTTTCCTTGGTGAGGAATAAGACAGTAGTTCAATGTTTACTGGCCATTCTGTGTGGTGGAAATGTGCTTTTCAATTTTAACAGAATACTATCAACAAATATCTGCTGTTTTTGTAAGTCAGGTAAAAATCAAAACCCCCTTTCCACCAATTATATCCACCAATTAAAGAAGGAGAAGCTGAACCAGGAGAGCAAGAAAACCATGACCAAGTTTAGGGCTGAACTTCAATATAAATTTGCCAAAATAGTGCAATAGACTGTTAAATTGGCTGTGCTGATGTGTTTGCTCACATTAGCTTATTGCAAATCTGTATATGTTTATCTAAAAATTAAAACAGATTCCATGTTTAAATGTTTTCCCACTATAAAATTAGTATAGCCTACTTCTTGAAACAAGTATTTTATAAGCACATTAAAAGGGTCCGAATGTAAAATGTTTGTATGTTTATAATCATTTAAAAAACGTTTTGGCTGATAAATTGTTTTTTTAGATTTTAGATTTTTTTAATATAACATACGATATCAACTTTTACCTATAAATACTTATATACAGTATATAGCTACTATATCAAAATGCATTTCCCAAACATTTTATATCTTAGGTATATGTTAAAGTAGAGCGATAACCTTTTCAGTGTGGCTGTTCCATCCCTCTCACCTATTGTCTGCTAACCCAACACTAGCTTCCTGCAACCCTAAAAAAATAAGCAGTTAAGAAAAGAGTGTGTGAGTTTATTTTTGAGTAAAAAGGAAACTCAAAGAGGGTTCTAATGATTGCTAAACACTTTCGAGTTTTTCTCCTTATCTCTGCTTAAAGCTCCTGTGAGGAGTTTTTTGATGGTCATGAAACAGACTGAAATTAATTCTGATGTCTCTATATAACCTACAAAAGCAAACCAGACCATCAGCAACAAGATTGATTATTTCTATATAGTTATTTTTAATGCCTGAAACTGCTGGTGGGGGGTAGCTGTCAGACGAAACGATTAACTGCACGCTGCCTTTGTTTACATTTTCCAGGGCATAAATTTTAAGTGAGTGATACATATGACTGTTAAATAAAGCAGGATGAGATTTTTCATTAAAAACCACCACTTAAGCATGAACAGGACAAAATCAGCAAAGAGATAAGAGGTACGGCTTTGTCCACAGGGGGCGCCAAACCTAAACTTCCTCACAGCAGCTTAAAGAATGATGTAAGAATGCTGTTATTTTAAGCAGTTTCAAGTCTAGTATCTGTATGTCAATACTGATTACTGTAAGCTTGAGAACTCTTTAAGTCAAATCATTTCTCACTGAAGGTTTTCCAATAAGCCTTTGTTAAGATGCAGTTTCATGTCATTTAATTGAGGGTTTTGTCTGTCTGAGGCACAGTTCATTATGAAAGACATACCTACAACACACAGTGTAAAATACTGTAGCATGCTCTGTAACCCTTTTTGACCTAAAAAGTTTAGATTGTGATGAATCAGGGAAATTATTGGTTGCATTCTATCTGTTTTCTTCAGTGTTTGTGCCACATCCCCCGTGCCTCTGTGTGTCTCACTGCATGTCGGGGTAATTGATCGCTGGCGTTGATTGGCTCCCCAGTGTGGTGTTGCTCATCAGCAGGAACATTGCAGAGGCCCTGATTAGCTCCTGGGGGAAGCTTTTCGCTGACCTGGGAAATGAGTTGAGAGGATGAAGTGGAGGCAATTTGTTACTCAAGGACCTATATGTAAGAAGATCCCACACTTCACTGTGCAGAGCATCACTATTTAATACTTTAAACTTATTTTTAATCATTATTTAATGAGGATAATTTTATTCTTTTGAAGCAATTATAATGCTGAGACTCCTGTACCTTAAGTATTTTTTAATTTAATCTGCTTGATAGACTGTATTAAGCAGTTTATAGGTTCCACTATACTGTATGTGTTGTCCTCTCATGTCATTGTCCTATATGAGCAAATCCCAGTGGCTGTTTCGTGACAACTTGACCTACTATAGCACACAGTAGGTTACTCTCTCTCCCAGTTGTACTGTCACATGCAAACGTGCACACACTCACATTATCCTACGGTTTTTCTCTCTGACCTCTTTTCTTTCCCCTTCAGTTTGTCCTCCAAAAATGGGGACAAGTGAGAAACAATAATCTGGCTGTTAACAGTCTTGAACAGGACCTGCGTTTTGAGTTGTATCCAAGTAACCCAGTGACCTCAATTCAAAACCTCTATTGCTGCACTATCTCTACCTGTCACAGTATTTTTTTTTAACCCGGGAAAACCCTGAAGTTGTTCGTTTCAGTCACCAACCTTTGCTAAAATTAGTGCTGTTAAAATTGAAATGGCTGTGGGTAGCTTGCAAAGAGGATAATGCATTATTCAACCAAAGTGCACAGTGCTCAACGGCTGCAGCCCTCTTCAGTGTTGTGAACGTGGGAGGACCATGAGTCACAGTGTGCATGCACAAGGGCATGCTTTGGCCACTTTCATTGTACAATGTTGGATATTTCACATGAGGCGGATAGATTCATCCATCTTGCTGCCTTCAGCCTTGGTTCAGGCTTAAAGGTATCCATGGCTCATTTCCCCCTTCGATGGAACTGTACAGGGTGTGATTTTTCTATATAAATCGCCCATTTAAATTATATTAAGGCTTAAAGTTGTGCAAAAATAGGGGCCTGGCTACTTTGATAGACATTGTTTCACGCAAATCAAGTGAATTCTTGTATTTATCTTGCAGCACTAAAAAGCACATATCAGTTTCAGCGCTCACCGTGCCTGGCTTGTGTTGTGTTTATTTAGTGTTTCTTGTACATTGATATATTTTTGGCAGCCCATGCGTAGGAGTCAGAACTGTTGTTGGTTTTTCCTTGCAGGCACAACAGTTTGCTCCGTACTTCAACCTTTTTAGCTTTTTTAGTCCAATAAATAACGACCACATTAAATAGACACTCATTCTGTGAGAAACACTGTTATTTATTTATTCATTAGTTTAAGTTAGCCTTGTGCGTACTGTATAACTGTTACTCTGTGTTTGCCAGCCCCTCATTCCTCTCATGCTCCCCCCTCTCTTCATAACATGGTCACTTCTGGCTCCCAAAAAAACAAGAAGGCTAAGGCCACAATATCAAAACTCTTGTCCACAATATAGTAGGTAACATCCGTTATTTACGGTATATACTGCCTATGGATTTGCCACTGTGAGGGCCACAGGAAAGCAATGCAACATATTGTTTTTCTCTTGTTTCATCAGCAAGTCTGACGGCATCAGTGTTCAAAAAGTTGTTGTAATTTTAATAACCTCTATTTAATTATTTTTTAATTAAATGGAGGTTATTTTAATTAATTTTCTAGGCACAAATTCCTAAGGTAATAAACCATGTTGATGTTAATGACTCCATGGCCTATTCCTGTACTGTCATTGACTTGACAAACTTAATCATCCGTCCTCCGAAGGCTCTAAGAATATAAAAACTACCCTTACTGGGATGTTTGCTCCAGCTATCACTTTAGAATTGTACGTATATAGCAGACTCATGCATCACGGAGTGTAACGCCAGTGACCTTCATAATGAAGAGAAATAAAAAAGATAGATGCAGCATGCCAAAGTATTCTGACTATCAAACTATCACTGTCAGTCTTAAGGTGTCTGGAGATGTGAAACCCTTTCCACCCCTGTGCATCTCTGTGAAGAGCCTTGCTGCAACACGACAACAGGATGAGTCATGTACTGAACTGGTTTGTACTCATCAGCCACCTCTCTATCTCAGAAACCAAATGCTGTTATGTGGCAGTTGGGACGCACAGACCTTCATTAACAGAAACATATGCAAGTGGCTACTAAAGGTAGAAGTGGGCGTAGTGAGATGAGAACAGGTGAAACTAAAAATACTCACAGTGCAAGTTGTACGTTTAAATGGAACACTCACATTATTAATGGTATTAATCAAAGCCGTCCTATTCCTACGATGACTACTGTTTTTCTTCCTTTTGAAACCCGTTTTTCATGCAACAGAATATCTGTAAATTATGTGTAATTTTGTCATTTCTGGCATGCATTCTTTTTCAGCATCATGCAACTGCAACATTTCTCTGCAGGACCTCAAACAGATGTTGATAAATGTTTTAAAGTGTTAGAGAGGACAAAATGAACTTAACTTTAAACTGCCTTAACAGAAATGTGTTTGGTGTGCTCTGATAGTCTTCACGGTCTCTCTGTACTTTCCCACCAGGTGAAGAAGTTGGTCAAATGTCTGGACTGCGACTCTCACGGGAGGATCAACTTCAAAGACTTCTGCCGTGGCGTCCTCACCATGAAAGGTGAGAATGGCTTCAAAAATTCCCCTTTAGGGATTACAATATCTGTGTGTACGTGTGTGTTTGTGTGTGACATTTTCAGGTAGTGTGTATTTTGTTTGGGCATGTTTCTAAGCATATATCAGAAACAAGAGAAATCACAATGTAGATCTTTATTAGAATAAGTGTTGCACCCAACCAATGCATATAATTATACTTTAATTAAGTACTTTTTAAGTGTATTTTAACATTACAATCAGAGGACAACATGTCCTGATGAATGGCTTTATACGTATACGTACAGTATGTGTGGATGAAGTGCTCCCCCGCTAAACCAAGTGGAATAAAGTCACATTTATGCCAACTCATCATATTCCCTCCATCACCGTCCTCTTCTCTTTGATTTGTGCATCGTGAGAGTCTCTGTAAAAACAAGGTCAGCTCATCCACTTCAGTGGACCGAAGCCGACCGGGACACAGGAAGAGGCTGTTTCTAGTGTTGCATTGTTTAGAGGTTGTTAGAGTTGACCTGGCAATAATAATAAGAGATTCATTAAACACCCGAGTGTCTGTTAATGATTCTTTTATAGAGCATGTGACATACACAGCATGTGTGGGGTCCAAAGGCTTCATTACACCAAAGTTTTTTGAGTACATTCAAAGCAGCTATAAATAATATTATGGTAGAAATAACTAGATGTAAAATTAAAGTGATGAAGAAAATTATCACCTGAATCTGGCAGTTTACTTTGGCTTTACAAAGCTTTATAAAATGCAGCTCGTTGTTTGGCCTTTGCCTCACAACTTTACTGCTTCGGTTTCCCCTCACTGCTCTGACAGTGTTGTTTTTTGCCGCAGCAAACACAAAAAAATAAAAAGCTCTAACCGTGCGTTACCTGCTGAGCACTAAACAGCAGATTGACCTGTGAATATAGCGGAGCATTTAGCAGCTCAAGAGTCAGTTATTTCCCTCAGGGGTTGTTAGAAACTAACTGCAAGTTATTGCAGGTTCAAGGGAAAGTTTTCATTCACATCGGTTTATTGATCTGTTTGCTGCAGAAAGCCCGGCGTCTGATGTGAGCTCGGTAAACACAACCCTTGGTGCAATTTCACATTTGTTTCCTGTGTTTCTCTCAAAGGGTTTGTGCTGTTAAATAATAGATTGGATTCATAATTTACACACTTATCTCTCTTCTGCAAGTTTTTATCTGTAGTGTTTTTGTTTTTGTCCAGATACTGACCCACTGTTTATCGAAGTGGTTAGGCTTATCAGAGAGGCTGCTTCTCTTCTTCTGAAACATGTAAAATAAATTTCCATATTGAATAAGTTAAAACAACAAAAACAAGGTGCACTTTCCCAAACAGAACACATCACACAATAAGCAGGTGTTTGTATCAAAGCATGTCATGTATTCAGCAGCACTTGTACTTGCTGGGAAAGGAAATGATTTCTTTGCAGCCTCAAAAAATCTGAGATGAGTCATGCATATTTTTTTTTTTCTTTGCAGGTTATGATGGGATCCAAAAAAAGAAAAGTGGGTCACAGTTCATCACAGGGCCACATGAGACATTTAAGAGCTGCTATCTGGTAAGTTTGTGATCTCCTGTTGTCCTAAACTAAGATTATAATGTGGATTAATTTTACATTTATCTGCCGTAGCTGGATATATCTACATTACATTCAGCACTTCAGCGCATGAAGCTAGCAGCAGACTATTGTGGTACAGCCAGATATTATGGAGAGTCATGAGCAGTTTGTCTGTGGTGTATATCAGTTTAGAAGAGCTTTGAGGACAGTCCCAATTCCTACCATGATGACAAAACTGTTATAGAGTGAGAAATCGTTTTCAGTAAACTATGTGCAAGTAAAGCTATATACATACATATATACAGTACTGTGCAAAAGTTTTAGGCAGGTGTTAAACAATTCTGTAAACTAAGAATGCTTAAATTTAAATAATAATAGTTTATTTTTATCAATTTACAAAATGATAATTGAGCGAACAAAAGAAAAACCTAAATCAAATCAATATTTGGTGTTCCTACTCTTTGCTTTCAAACCAGCATCAATTCTTAAAGGTGCACTTGCACAAAGTCAGGGATTTTGTAGGATTATAGTCAGGTGTATGATCAACCAATTATACCAGGGTTAGGGTTAGCAACAAGACACAAGGTAGTTCTACTGCATCAGCAAGGTCTCTCCCGGACAAAGATTTCAAAGCAGACTGGGGTTTCAAGATGTGCTGTTCAAGCTCTTTTGAAGAAGCACAAAGAAACGGGCAACGTTGAGGATCGTAGACGCAGTGATCAGCCAAGGAAACTTAGTGCAGCAGATGAAAAACACATCAAGCTTATTTCCCTTTGAAATCGGAAGATTGTGCCATCAGCTCAGAACTGGCAGAAACCAGTGGGACCCAGTTACACCCATCTACTGTTCGGAGAAGTCTGGCCAGAAGTGGTCTTCATGGAAGAGTTGCAGCCAAAAAGTCATACCTCCGCCATGGAAACAAGGCCAAGCAACGCAACTATGCATGAAAACATAGGAACTGTGTTGGAAAATGGCAGCAGGTGCTCTGGACTGAGAATTTGAAATTTTTGGCTGTAGCAGAAGGCAGTTTGTTCGCCGAAGGGCTGGAGATATGATATAATGAGTGTCTGCAGGCAACAGTGAAGCATGGTGGAGGTTCCTGGCAAGTTTGGGGCTGCATTTCTGCACATGGAGTTGGAGATTTGGTCAGGATTAATGGTGTCCTCAATGCTGAGAAATACAGGCAGATTCTCCATCATGCAATATCATCAGGGAGGCGTATGATTGGCCCCAAATTTATTCTGCAGCAGGACAACGACCCCAAACATACAGCCAATGTCATTAAGAACTATCTTCAGCGTAAAGAAGAACAAGAAGTCCTGGAAGTGATGGTATGGCCCCCACAGAGCCCTGATCTCAACATCATGGAGTCTCTCTGGGATTACATGAAGAGACAGAAGGATTTGAGGAAGCCGACATCCACAGAAGATCTGTGGTTAGTTCTCCAAGATGTTTGGGACAACCTACCAGTCCTTCAAAAAACTGTGTGCAAGTGAACCTAGAAGAATTGTTGCTGTTTTGAAGGCAAAGGGTGGTCACACCAAATATTGATTTAGATTTCTCTTCTGTTCAGTCATTTTGTTAACGGATGAAAATAAACTATTAACACTTCCATTTTTGAAAGCATTCTTGGTTTACAGCATTTTTCACACCTGCCTAAAACTTTTGCGCAGTACAGTGTATATAAAACCAGTTAAACTGTGTCTTGTGGGCAGCAAATTTAACAGAAAAAACAACAGCAGCAACAAAGTGACATGGAACTTGTACTTCACTGTTCTGACCACTTGGTGGCAGTGTTTACCTGCACAATGCAGGCTGACTGCCACATATACAGCAGAAACAAAGATGACATTACACACTTACTTACTGAATGATAACAATTCAAACACCCTTGATGAGTTTGTGATGAGTAAATGTGATATTTAGCGCATCCTTTGTGTAGTTAATTCAATATTCCTCATTTCATTGTCTAAGGTTCAAATTTAATATGAATTAAATAGATTTTCTCTTTATTTTTTGGATGTAAAGTTTTTACAGTGGTTGTAAATTGGTCTCTTTTGTTTGAGTCCAACTGACGTCCTCTGGGTCTGCTGAGATAATTGGTTTCTTACATCACAGTCTAACTGTTGTGAAAGCTCCCTAGGTGTTACATGTGACATATTTCATAAAGTCCTGCGGCTCTCTCTTGGGAGATTTGATACTTGGTACAATAGCACTCCCTCCAGCATTGATAACAAAGATACTTTGCACTGAAACAAAGTCAAATAAGCGTCAGTTCAGCTTCATGGTTGAGAAATAACTGTTGCAGAGTATTCTTGCAGCAGTTTGCATCAATATTCTCGCTTTAGATCGTCTTTGAACTTGACTGTGCCAGTTTGGGGAAGTTAAGAGTCTTATCACTGCCTCTGGTGTAGTGTAACATTTCAGTATACCAATGGAGAAGTGCTCTTGAAATATTCACACCGGGTGAAATGCAATACGGTCGCTACCTACTGCTTCTCTGACAGGCAACACAAAACACTTCTCTTTTTTGGAAATGCCGTCTCATTCGTGCACTTCCCCTTGAAACATGGCTTATAAATGAGTTTCTGGCAGCTCTGAAGTTTCTGGAGTTTCTTCACATAGTGACAGGTAGGTGAGATTTGCAGTTGCAGGTATGGTTTTGGTTGTGTGTTCGAATAGAAATGGAGTGTGTTTTAACCTTCGATATGCGATAACTCAAAAGAAACATCAAATCAGCCCGTCTCCTGCATGAACATATACTTAGTATTACTGTTCAGGGCAAAGACAGGTGGGATGTGTTTTTGACACAGTTTTATTAGGCTGTTAAAAATATGATAATTCAACTGAGTGCTGAATGCTTTTTTAATCTTGTACTCATGTGTGCCATCTAAACGGAGGCAATCAGTAAAATTGCTGTCATTATTCAGCTTCTTGATCGGTCAGTCACTGAAATGTTTTTTGCATTTATGTCGTTTGTTGGAACCAATGACTGTATGTGTAGATCAACAAAGTGTCTCCATCTGCTCCCATTGTACGAAATTGATGCCAAAATAGCCCCTGTGATAGGCGCTGCCATCTTGCGATGGTGACGTCATATGGAGCCAGAGACTGCGCAGTAGAGATCGGCGAGTGAAGCGGCGGTAGCCACTTCTGCTAACCAAAACACACACTTAATGAAAAAACAGCAAGGATCCCGCACGCCGGCGTGTTTAACAGCAGAACAGCTTCTCTGTGTTGGTCTGAGGTTAATGTTCACAGGTATGGAAACTTCAATGAGTGTAGTGATTGTTTTAGTTACGTTTCCACTCGCAGATTGTCCTCCACTCTGCTCACCCGGAACTGATCAGCTGCAGGAGCCGAATTTGTCAACAGAGCTGTCAATCATCCTTTTTACAGCATCAAATAACTAATTAAAAATAAACTTGTCAGAAAAATGAACACTTGGACGTCAATCAGCATGATAAGAACTAACTATGATGACAGAAACCATGTTTGAGAAAAATGTATCAGGCGTGTGTTTTTTTGATTTTATAGTTTGACTCATGTCCCATCTGTTAACATGGAGGAGGCGGGCTTTATGACCTGTATTGCAGCCAATCAGCAGGGGGCGCCCAAAATGTTTTGGCTTCACTTTTAGGGAGCTGTCATGTCGTCCATCTTTTTATACAGTCTATGGTTAGAACAGACAGAAAGAGACACTCCTGTCTGGTGATGTATCAGTTACTTGTTGTCCAATTGATTGATAAAACCTGCTTTATCAATATATTTTGATATTACAATGGATTATAAAAACAATCAGCCAACATTGATATTCCCTAATATTGTGTAGGTCCCCCTGTTGCCACCGAAACAGCTGCCACAGATGTTCGATTGGATTGAGATTTGGGGAATTTAGAGGCCAAGTCAAAACCTTGAACTTATTGTCGTGTTCCTCAAAGCATTCCTGAACCAGGTTTGCAGTGTGGCAGGGTGCATTATCCCACTGAAAGAGGCCACTTCCATTAGGGAATACTGTTCCCATGAAGGGGTGTACTTGGTCTGCAATGTTTAGGTAGGTGGTACGTGTCAAAGTAACATCCACATGAAGGGTAGGACCCAAGGTTTCCCAGCAGAACATTGCCCAAAGCATCTCACTGCCTGTGCCGGCTTGCCTTCTTCCCATAGTGCATCCTGGTGCCGTGTCCTCCCCTGGTAAGCAATGCACACGCACCCGACCAACCACATGATGTAAAAGACAAAGTGATTCTTCAGACCAGGCCACCTACCTCCATTGCTCTGTGGTCCAGTTCTGATGCTCACATCCCCATTGTAGGCGCTTTTGGCAGCACACAGGGCTCAGCATGGGAACCAGCATTAACTTTTTTAGCAGTTCGAGCTACAGCGACTCTTCTGTTGGATCGGACCACACAGGCCAGCCTTCACTCCCCACGTGTATCAGTGAGCCTTGGCCGCCCATGACTCTTTCACTGGTTCACTGGTTTTCCTTCCTTGGACCACTCTTGGTAGGTACTGACCACTGCAGACCGGGAACACCCCACAAGAGCTGCAGTTTTGGAGATGCTCTGACCCAGGCGATGAGCCATCACAATTTGGCCCTTGTCAAAGTCGCTCACATCCTTATACTTGCCTGTTTTTTCTGAGTCCAACACATCAACTTCCAGGACAAAATGTCCACTTGCTGCCTAACATATCCCACCCACTGACAGGTGCCATTGTAACCAGATAATCAGTCTTATTCACATCACCTGTCAGTGGTCATAATGTTATGGCTAATCGGTTTACAATACAATATAAAGTAAGATATGCTTATGATAGATGATGAAAGTGAATCAGGTGATGCTGCTGCTTTTGAATGCATAAAGCTGATGATACATGCTGAGAGAGACGGTGATGTTCCAGAGATTAGAAGAAAAATACATTAGATATTAACTATGTTAATCTATTAATAACAGAGGAACACTTCATCTCGCGCTGTGCTGTTTGAAGTGTTGCTTTCTCTGCTCACAGATGTTGATATGGGAGCAGCTTCTGAGTTTGCTCTTCATACATATTTGATCTGTTGTGAAATCGATTCTGTCCCGCTGAGCTGCAGAGATGGTCATGTACAGAGAGCTACTGTAGTGATGTGGTGAATAGCTCTGCTGTTACTACTGAAAAATAATGTTACACATAGAGGATCACTTCTTTTCAAATTGCTTTGTGTGTATTATTGAGTGTTTCCCTCGGGTGAAATACTCTAAATCTCTTAACTGCATAAGAAAGCAGCTGCTGCTTTTAGACTCATCGACAGCTGCAGCCACTCGATGCTGCAGTGTTGGTTTCTAGTACAGAAATACAGAGTGTTATCTGCAGTCTCTTCACAGCTATCAGTCTTTGTCTGAGCAGAGCTAATCTAATTTTCCTGTAAGACGGGGTTTTCCTCTTGAGGTGGAAAGAGCTAACATGAAACTAATAACTGCTATTAAACTGCTGGTCTTTAGTAATCCTCTCTTTATTTCACTTTCACATGTGAGAAGTCTTTCTGGACGATGCATATTTTTGAAAATTAGATTTATGATCCATAGAAGCTCAAATGTTTGAGAGCTGGGTGTCTGATTGTGGGAAAAATATTCAGGAGGAAAGTTGTGTTGCCATAGCAGAAGAGGGAGGAATCCCAGAGCTCCCCAGGGGTACGTAGCTCTGCTGAGGTGTGTGTGTGTTCGTGTGTGTGTTTGTGTGTGTGTGTGTGAGTTTTTTAGAGAGAGGAAAGAGAGGAGAGAAAGAAGAGAGGGAGGAAAGGTGAGAAGTGTCTCATTATTCCAAGAGACGTAGTAGGAGAGGATTTATTAGCTTGCTCTCTCCTGCTGCTTGGGTTCACAAACTGGGGCGCGCGCGCGCATGCGCGCGCACACACGCACGCACGCACGCACGCACGCACGCACGCACACAAAAAAACATAAGTAAGTGCAGGGGAAAGACTCGGCATGGCCAAGGCAGGTGTTGAAATTAATTTTGGCACGAAGCAAAGATAAATTAAACATGTGCACTAAGCAGCTGGAGGATATATACATCGTTTGTGTGTACGTGTGTGTACGTGTGTGTACGTGTGTGTACGTGTGTGTACGTGTGTGTACGTGTGTGTTTGTCTGCCTTCTTATGTATGTGGGAATGTGTTGCCCTAGATGCTCATCTCCAGTGTGAAAAACAGAGTTAGCAAATCAATAGCAGAGAGGATGAGAGATGGTTGTGAACAATAATCTTTATGGACTGAAGCTAAGTAATTGAGATCTATATATAACGTAAGCTTTAACCAGCCCCTGTTAATATTACAGCAGCTAATTGTAGATATCTTGACCTACCTGCACTGTGCACATATAATAGACCCCATTATTATATATTGTGTTTTTAACCATGTTAAAGAAGTATTAATTGATTTCCGGCCTCGTGTTGAGCTGTCAACACATCATCAACATATTACAACCTTATACATTTACAATATTCAGCAGGTTAGCAAGCAGTTTGCAGCAGATTGGAAGCAACGTTAGCATCAGTATTCAGAGTCTTCTCTCTGTTCACTCTCTTCGCTCTGTGTTTGGACTCCAGTAACTCCTGAGGGAAATATATGTGGATTTAGCTGCAAAGTGCTGCACCGTGTTCGCCAGCTAGTCGCTGACGCCTTGTCTATACAGGAGGAGAACGTGTGAGCAGCATGTTAGCAGCCTTGGTCTCTCCACTTTCAGCCTGTGTCTCTACAGGATGTGTTCAGGCAGTGCTGAGTGTAGCTGGACGGTTTTTTGCAAGAAAAATTGACCTGGAGCTGTGTCTAAGGTCGTGTTTAAAGTTGTTCCAAATTTCTTGTAGACGACTGCTTTCAGACATGATAAAAACCACAGCTGGAGCGCCTGCTGTGTCACCACTTGTCTGTCTAATTCTTGCATTTGGGCAGGTTACATGTTAGCTATCTTGATAACATTGCCCACCTGTTGCTTGAAGTGAGGTTCATGCAAGCATAGAGGACGATCAAAACCGTAGTAAAACCCAAACTAGGAGCTAAAAAATCCTGAAATGCCCCTCAAAGCTGGGAAAACTTTCTTGAGACAGTATATCTCTAAAGAAAATCATCCATAGTCATTTGACAGATTGCTAATTTAGAAATGTGGGTTATTGCAGCTTTGAGTAACCAGATGTGTTTCCTGCTCTCCTGTGACTCCTAATCATCTGGACACAAACACAGACAGTAGGGGTGTAACGATACGTCAGTCAGGACACTGAAGATATTTGCTCCCCTCTGGGGAACAAATCAGCAGTGTGGACAACAGCTTTGTTTTATTTCTTTTAAAACAAGACAAAACTTAGTATGTGGCTGACCGCGTCAGGTCAATGTGCGCTTTTGTGGGCAATGTGTCTCAAGGACTGTCCTCATGAGGCCGACAACAACGTGTTTGAAAGCAGGTGCGCGCTGCGGACGTAGGTGAGGACAGCGGACGAGCAGCGGCGGAGCAGCCCCGCCTACTACCCGAACAAAGTATCCAGAGCCGTATAGAAAGAGAGTCGCGTCAGTGGAGGTCCAATATGCTCCATGATCCGCCATTACGAAAGCTAGTATTCTGTACATTAAGCTGGTATACTCACTTCAGTAACACACTGCAGTTACTTTAAAACAAACTCCCACAGAGAAGTATTAGTAGAATAGTAGATTACTACTTATATCTTTTTAATATGCACAACAGACTCCAACCTTTTGTTACAGTATCATTTACATTCGTTCTCTTCACCTTCAGTCAGAAGTTATTACTGTGTAAGCGCTATAAGTACTAACCCATGTTCTTCCCACAAACATACAGTATTTTCTTAACCAGCAGCCAAACCTCCTGGTAGCTGATCCTGACAGTATGTGGAAACTGTTTGGCCCAGATTTGCTCATCAGCTGCAAAAAAATAATCAATAATTTACACATTACTCGTCCTCTCATGGCGAGATGTTAATTTTCTCCTCGGGGTTTCTCATGAGTCCGAGGAATCAGCGCAGCTCTCATCCTCTAATCTGCTTTCCTGTCAGAGCTCGTCTGCTCTTTCCTTGTGTGTTTTCTTCATCTCCTCCTGGTTTGATCTCTCAGTGAACACGCGTCCTCCCCGGGATATCGCCTGACATCATTTTGTTTGTGTGGCTGCAGAAGAGGGGTCAGACGTCATCTTGTTACCCTCGTCTTTATTTTTCACGCTCTGCTGTATTTATGTTCACATCCTGTTTCATACATGCACTTGTTGAGAGGAAATCGTCGCTTTTATTTATTATCCATCGCTCCCCAGCTCTCTGTTGCAACCCTTTGTGTTCTGTTTGTACTTTGCTCTTCTCTCATCTTTTTCTAGGACGCTATCCACTCAATTCTCCTCTTACTTGTCCATGTCTTGTTCGCCCATCCTTTGATTTCTGCATCTTTTCCCTCTTCCGTCATCCTCCTCTCCCTCCCTCCACTTTAGCACTTCAGATGAACAGTGAGGAGGAGATTGCTCTGCCAGCCTCTGCAGTCATTTCATGGTCTGATTAAAGAAGAGAGATGGAAGCAAAGTGAGGCTGAGAGGCGAGAATGAAAACGTCAGTGGAGAGTGATAACAGGGAAAGATAAAACTATGCCAAACAAGAAGGGGGATAAAAAAAAGTGAAGCAGAAACAAAGAGAGAGAGAGTTCAAAGGGCATGTTTGTTGTGTACCATTGTTTTTGGAAGAAAACAATGAAAAGATCAGTCATCCGAGCCGCGCTTAGCAGGCAACATCTCTCGCTGTCTGCAACATGAGCACTTCCTCATGAAAAATAACAACAAGCCTTCCTCAGAGCTGTGCGATGGCTGCCTGTGAAGAGGGAAGTTTCTATTATTGAGGTCTGAGTTAGCAGAAGTTTGACTGAAGGTTAGGATCAGTTTGCGCACAATGTAGTCATGTTTTTGTTCCTGCAGCATGCATAAGTATTGTCCTACTCCCCTAGCAATGTAATGATGGGAATAATAGTTCACATCACGTCTCGTTCTTAGCAGAATTATGATCTCTGCCGGAAGCCTGCAACTGTCGAGGGGCTAATTGATGAGATATTCTTTGCAGACACCACATCAGCACCGTCTGTTTTCTACTTCAAATGTGATGCTTCTCAGATCTGTCATCACCAGAAGAACTACAGTATTTGCTCAGACAGCCAAATTAACCTGTGGTTCTGTCAACAAGCTGTCTTGTTGTTGTTGTCTTGTTAGTGCAGATTGTGTTTCAGAAACAAAAGTGAATCTATATTGTTGTTACGACACAGATTATGCATACAAACTTTCACAACTTGCTTCCTAAAAACAATCAAAATTAGCTCTTATTAAAGGGGTCATATCTTTTCAATGGATATTCTCATATTTTCAGAGGTTTCACATTTTTGGGTGTTTTATTGTTCACAGTGAAAAAGTGAAAACTGCATAGTTCTGTGTTTTTCCAGAGTTACATTTTAAAAAGGTCGCCTCTGAAATGGGCCGCTCAGAACAGCTGCAGGTTTCTACGTAGAACCTTGCTTTCGCTGAAATCGACCAATCGCCATGCACCGTCATTCCCCTCAGGCTGCCTTCTTGCACGAGCTTATAGTCAAGTCGTCAAGATCAACAAAAGATTCAACTTACCACTCTGAAACCTCCTGGCTCGTACATATGAGGCCGAATAACCGATCCTAGTGCAGCTGTGTTTTCTACAACTTTGGACTGACAGTGCAGTGCGGCTGCTCCCCAACGTGGGGGGAGGGGCTATGGGGTCACTCCAAATACTGTCAGTCAATTGTGGCTAAGGTCTAACCTTTGAATGGCAAAAGGACTTCTTCGTTTCAGGAGGAAGGAGAGGCTCCGAAAAAAATTACATTAAAATATGTACACAATTTTTAAAATGAAACAAACTTTACCAACTTGATTCAAAAACACATTAGAATAATAGAAAAATGATTGCATGGATAAAATATGTCAACTTTAAACATAACCACCATCTTCCTCTGACCATGCACATGAATTTTGATGCCTTTACTAAAGCAAACCTTAACCATTGCAGATCACAAAAATAGTCACATTATATAGTCAAGTACGTTTTGGATGGTACTGACAAGTAAGGGAAGCAGATCTAAAAATGCCTCCGTATGTATCTTCATAGCGGGAATGGAGGACTTGTTGGTTTTTTAAAGGCCTGTAGTTTGAAGGGTTTCCCAGCTGGATAGGTGACATAGCCCAGGAAGTATGTTTCACGATCCCTCATGAGGAGCTGAGGACGGTTGCTGAGCTGGTCAGGCTGCTCTCCTCGCGCTTGTTACCTCCATGGCTCTAAACAGACTCAAAATGTATATGCATTGTTTTAGTATAATTTCCTAAAGATGAGAATCAGGCTAGGGGTGACAAATATATGAACTTGAATTATTCCACTGTTTCTTTGGCTGCATGTAAGGAGGACTTTTGATCTGGTTGCATCTATTGTTCTGTTAAAGCAACGTAAGAAGTGCACTACCTTGAAATCCACGTATGTCTGACCTTTATTACAGATGCTATAATGACATAATCCATAGAGGTTGATGTTTTTAGTCTGGTTTATGTTGGCATATGATCTTCGCGCTTGCATGCATGCTTGTGAATGCATGCAGGCATATTATGTCTGAACAATCCCAAACCAACATGGGGAACTTCCTGGCTGGTTAAAGCCACACACTCGACTGATAACCCCTCTGACAGCCATGAAACACTCAAGATATGTGATGCCACATTGTGAACCATCTGGTGTAATGTGATGTGATGGAACACTATGACAAGCTGTCTTTTTAGATTTACCATTTTCCTCGTGATCAGAGGACGGTGCTGGCAGTGCCTTCCTTTCTCTGACATCTGCTAATGACCCGGGCCTTTCTCTGCTGCTCTGGTTAACGTCATCTGAGACAGCTTTCAACTGCGCTAAAGCCAGTGTTGAATCTTTGAAAGACTTTCCTGCAACAATTGCACAGACTCTTCAGAATATGCAATAAACAGCTTCAAAATAGTTTGAGGAATTTGTGGAGGTTAATTGTACTTGCATAATTACATATATTTGGGTTTTGAATAGTGAACATTACAGGGAGGAAACAAAGCTTAGTTTCTCATAGTGTAGTTTATGATTGGCACAACTTCCCTCACGAACACTGCTCTTAACAGAGGATTTGCTGCAGTCGCAGATACAGAGTTGCAAATGTGGGTTTAACTCTTAACATCTTAATGCCCTCAGGTTTTAGAATGGGATGCCCAACAAGCTCATAAATTCATTAGTTGCTTTACTTTTGGCAAATGCACAGATTTGCTGTTGTGCTTAGTGTGGAAAACTACTAAAATATAACTTATTTATGCTTTGTCAACTTCAGGACATATGGTACCTACTTAAGATTGTGTTGCTGATTACCATACTAATACAGGTAAAACAGATCATTTCACTTTGCATACCTGATATGGGATTTTTCTACATTCCATTATAAACATTTTTATCTGTAGTATTTTTTCTGTGATAAGTCCTGCTTTGACCTGAAGATGAATCCTATTTGAGCTGCTCGGTTTAGAAAAAAGTGACATTAACTTTTTGTTCTGCGATATTTATTGCGATATAAATAAAAGGAAATCCTACCAGATGAACACAGTGTGTTATCATGTCCATACATGTCATGTCATACTTTTTTGTTATGTTGTACTTTTAAGCCTATTTTTCGCAAACAACCTCCCCACCAAACACACACACTTTTATCACATTTAGTTCAGAGACTTTGATACTAGATACTACTAGAAAAGTAGAGAGAGCGCAGGTGGAGCGACATGTTTATTCATAAAATAAATATATTACTATAGTAAACACTCCACTCCGCACCAGCCCGATTAACAAGCACCAGCACAATACTCACACTCCAAAGCCGCCACACGTAACTAAAAGCCTGCCTTAAAAGCCTGCCTAGATTAGTGATGGACAACGAGAAAATGGCGGGTACTCCTTTTGCACCAAGCAACAATAAAGTAGCAGCTTGTTTCAATGGATTTGCCTCACAATCACATCCCGCGATGTGACTATTGCACACACACAAGACGATTTATTGTGCAGCCTTAAATCCCATTATACAAACGTAGTTACAATTTCCTTTTTGCAGACGCTTTTGTCCAAAGCGACGCACATCTGAGAGTTAATACAACATATTCACATGTTCTTTGTGCTCTGTTAATCTGTTAATACAAATCCGTATCAAAACACATGAATAAAACTAAGGACTGAACTGAGGTCAGTACTACTTCCAGTTCTTGCATTACCTTAACCGTTTTCGCATCCCAGCAAGGTTCACTACAGGACAATCAATATCTCACAGGGATCCTGCTGTGGCAGCATACAGAGTATAGTGAACATAATTCAGTCGACTACTGTGTTAAACAATACTATTTCTAGCATGCTTAACTAGCACATGCAGCCTAAAGCAAAAATCAATTGGTATTCATTGTGTTTGTTTGTTGTAATGATGCTATATTGACTTCTGAGCAAATCTAAAGGTTAAAAAAAGGAAGTGTTCATGTGAATATATCTGAGCTTTGTTTACCCCTGTCTGAGCAGGAGAGGAGAAAAGCTAAAGAAAAAAAGGAGGTATGGATAAAGGGGATGATAGATGGGAGGCTGTGGGTCGAGTGCGAGCTGATGGATGTGAAGGAATGAGTGGAAAGAGATAAGAGCAGCAGAAAGAATGCAGACAATGAAGGAGAGTGTGAGGAGACAGGAGGAGGAAAAAACAGAGAAAAGAAAAGAGATGGATGAAGAGAGGGAACAGAAGTCAGATAAACTAAGCTGCACCTTTTTATCTAATTTATTAATGAGGAGCCATTTAGCCTGTGGATGTGAGTGACTGGGACTATTAGTGAAGGTGACTCTCATCAGACCTCACTTCTACATCCGTTACTGGACTTTGTCTGAGCAGATGGACACAGGAACGAATGACATGTTTGTTAGAAGCTGGAAACAAGTCTGGGGGGTCTTGTAAAAATCCTGTCACGGCATATCCTCAATCTGCATGTCCCCGCCCACTTTGTACGTTTCTCCTTTCATAAAATTACAGCCGAAAACAAAACACGTCTCTGCCATCGTTTAGTGTCAACTTGTTGAAACTCATTTAGCTTGAAATGTTGTAATTAGTAGTAGTAACGTTAACGTTAGTAGTCAGTAGTTTGCAAAAGTAATAATGACTGTTAAAGCTGGCTCGCACAACGCTGAAGTGGTTGCCATAGGTTACTCATAATGATATGCATAGCGTCACCCCGTCCATTAACGGGATTGGCTCCTTAGGTTTGTGATGTCTCAAACCTGCCAATCTGAAAACGTGTTGTTCAGCCTGTCCTTGGTACACTGCAGGTTAAAAGCAGACAGGCCCAGCCATGGAGATGACTGCTGATATTGTCCCTGATATGTCTTGTAGCTCATGAAGAAGACCACATGGAGATGTTTACAAGGTTAAACACTTCATTTTCACTGGAGGAGGTCTTTAATTTATGTTAGCTGAAGATTTTTATAGTCTCAGATGAGGTAAAACTTTGCTTTTTGGTAGTTATTTGTCAAGATTCTTTTATATTTTAGATTCTTCTTATTGTTGTTATTTCAATGGCAAAACTTGCTTTAGTTGCATCCTACATTTAAAAGCTCTGTTTATAACGTCACATTTAAGCAACCTGAGGTCTAAATGACTGAAACCTCATTCTTAGCTTTTTATCTCCTAATAATAATACAATCTGTTCTTCAGTTGTGCCATTGAGTTCTGCCTTATTCACAGTTAACTGGCGCTGGTTAAACCTGTGTCCATCTGTCTCTTTAAAAACACTGAGTCTGTCTGCATTCCCAGAATAAAAAATCCTGCAGGATCACTCGGAAAAAACGTGATGCAGCTGTGTGGAAAATATGCCATTTTTTATACCCATCGATCACAGCGCTGCAGCCAGTCAACCCAGCATTGTTGAGTTTCAAAATCATTCTAAGCAGAGGCCGATCAATGAAAAGTATCAATAAAGAAATGCATCCAGCCATCCTGGTAAACACTGGACAAGGTGCAAGTAGCTGCAACACTGACTGAATTTTCAGTTTACAAAAAAAGCCATTAAACATACTAAAAGCAGAATTTGGCATACTGCTGCTATTGTCTCCGTTCTCCATCTGATTCTCGGAGGATTAGAAAAAACATACACAATAGGCCGACAGGAAAGGAAGGGAATTACATTTTGTTTATTTGGAAGAGCACAAACGTTGCTGCCTCTCGGTTTTTTGGCACCCATGTTGTGCGGCTCAGTTAATTAAAGTTTTGAAAGACTTTCATAGAAACACACACACACACACACACTCTCACAAACATACACATACACACACAAACACACACACAGTCTGGAATGGAGACAAGGCCGGGCAAAGTCCCACCAATGACAGTCAAGGACACACCAAGCAGACATGATTATCCTGTAACTATGCGGCTATAAGGGAGGACTGCAAATGAACAGAAACATCACTCTCTCTCTCTCTCTCTCTCTCTCTCTCGCCCTTCTCCCAATCTCATTGAAAAGCTATGGCTATAAATCTTGCACACAGCTGGATCTCACTCGTTTCTGTTGTGCTAATCCCCTAGTTTAATATTTATGCCTATCCTTGTACATTCACTGGACATTAACTTCCTCTCGTCCTTGTAATATCTTGCATGAATACTCTCATCCCTTCTGTGTTTTCGACCATCCCCATCTTCCCACTTCTCTCTTTCTTTCTCTGCTTTCCCCCCCTCGTCGTCTCTGAAAGTCAGACTGCAGAGCATCAGTACACACACAAACACATGCAAGTAATTCTGTTTCACCTCTCTGATAAATGGAGCTTTTCACCGGTGTTTGATTGCCTCAGACGACCCCACCATCTTGATTTAGTGTGTGTTTGTAGGCAGTTTCTTCCACGTTATTTAAATCAGAGCCACAATATTTAACACCTCCATTAAAGGCTTTTTATAGCAACATTCATATTGCTGATGTGAGAATATTACATTACGTTACATTTCGAGCTGGAGGCAGTGCTGTGAGATGAATTGGCATGTTGCGGAGCGCTGGAATGGAAGCTGAGGACGGCTGTTCTTCGTTAACTAGTTCTCCATAAAGTTTACACGACCTTATCCTGACTTTGAGAGGGCTTTGACTCCCTCCTATGTCCCTGTGTGTCGTGTGCGTGTGTATGTTCACGTTGCCACAGGTCCAGACCGTCTGTTAGTCGACAGAGGTCACCTCCTGCCAGGAGCATCTGTGTGGAGATCATGAGGAATGAGCTTTAACACACACTCACACACAAACACACAGTATTAGGGATGCACGATATTGGATTTTTTGCCGATATCCGATATGCCGATATTTTACAACTCATTTAGCCGATTACCGATACCGATATTTTTTTCCCTGCACACCTAATTGCAGAGATCATCAACTAGCTATCTATTTCGCACACTTTGAAAAACTTCCACACCACGGACATTTTGGCTTCTAACTCTCTCATGTTGCAGGTAGACACACGTGACGTCATCACGCTGCACCGTACAGGTCTTCTTTGCGCCGGGGACATTGCGCCGAGGTCGGGCATTTAATCAAGTATGCAGCAGCCCATTATTTTATCGGTTAATTATATCGGCGGATATCGGTGTGTTGGCCGATATCCGATAGTTCATTTGTATGCCAATATTGGCCGATACAGATAACGTGCCGATAATATCGTGCATCCCTACACAGTATTCTTGCATACCTACATATTTCTGTGAGTACATGGAAGCTCATTAATTCTGTAATGCTTGTATTTTATGAAACCCACAGATATTCAGACTGAGTTGCACAAGCTTTAAGAAGTCTTTTTTTCATCCTCAACGTGTCTGATTTATTTTGGTTTTGTGTTGCTCTCACGTCGTTGAGGTGGTTGACTTTCTCTGCACTTTATCGTGTTTTGCCAGATAGTGAAAATGGAGTTGTCACGCTCTCTCTGTTAAGAGTGGATCATAATTGAACCTTCTGAGAGGTTCATCATGGAAAAAAACTGCAACAAAAATCACAGTGGTTAGTGCTTTTGTGTGCGGCTGGGGCAGTGTACCCTGCGTATGTACTTAAGGCGCCCTTTCCTGCTGCAGGCCATGTACACCTAGTGAGCAAAACGCGCCTTTAAACACAACATGTAAAGCGGCGAATGTGCTGCTTTTTGATACTTTAACTTTCTGCTTCATTTAAGTTGACCTGGTCTCTATGCAGTCCTTTTTGCTTTTTGCTTGGGGAAAGTCTTTACAGAAGACAGTGTAGAGCCATGGTTCTCAACTGGTGGGTCAGGACCCAAAAGTGGGTCAGTGGGTCGTGGAAGTGTGCTTGGAAAAAAAAAAAAAAGGTGTGGCAAAAAGTCTATGCTGCGCTTTTATTTTGAAGGACATGGGTTTCCTATGTGCGTGCAAGTAGCAAAGTTTATTAACACTCCATGTATCCACTGATTGGTTATCCCACCTACAGTTACATTTACATTCTTGAAACTTGATGAGCCCTACAGTGGTTGCATCTATGTTGCACTATGTTGTCTCAGGTTCAAACTGCCCCTTTTTTTTTTAAATAATGAATTTAAGTGGTTAAAAAAATTTCAATTTCAAATTTGGGTTGTGATTTGTCATTAAGGAAGTGGTGGTGGGCCCTGAGGCTCGTTGAGAACCACTGGTGTTGAGGAGCCAATTTTTGCTTTCAAGACAAAAGATTCCCTCGCCAGCTTCCCTTCAACTTACTTCAAGGTTTCGGTGTTCCTTTTCGGCGTATGAGAGTTTTTCCCCTGTCCCACACAGCTGCTTCAGTTGGAGTGATGCCTTTAGCTGCCTTTACTTGAGCATAGCTCGTCTCTGCCAGCTCCTCCTTTTCATGCTTTGTCTGACTTACCAATGTCTGTTGTCATTGATGCCTGCCATGTTTTGTAGGGCTGCTACTCTTCCTGCCTAAGGGTTTCCACAAAAGCATTTGGAAAGGCCCATGAACAAAGCCATACCACCAAATATAACTCACTGCAATACAAACAGAAGCTTTCTTTGTCTAAAGTGGTCCTGACTGTATGGCACTTTATGTCCTTTTATGTGGCAGTTAAGCCCGATCAGAGAATAAAGATGACTAAATAATTCCCTCATCCTAACCAGATCTTATTGTGGCCACGTTGACCAAGCTCCCCTCAACTTAAAGCAGTAGTCCTTTAAGTCTGTCTGTGCGTGTGTAATCTCTTCCTGCCCTTCCTTTTTAAATGACAGCCCTCTGCACAATTTGCTTTGCCATCACTTTTAGCTGCTTCTTTCCAAACAACTTCTCTGTCTGCCTGGGTGCCAGTTTTATCACTGCAAGACAGAACAGGGCGCAGAACAGAAAACATGTTAACTGGCACAGCTCTGCACTCAGTGTCCTTTCCACTAACAGTGAAGAGTCAGAGCTCTGAGCAGGAGACACAAGAGTTATAGGAAGACAATACTTAAGGGGATGTGCACTTAAAAACACACTAAGCTCATTAAATGTGAAATGTGGAATTGTAGCACAAAACCAATATCTGTTATGGGGCAGCTTCTATAAAAACTGACCCTTAATAAAAACCCTAGCAGTTACATAAGGTTAGGTTTGGTGCACAGACTGCACTGTGCCTCTGTAAGACTGACTCCAAATGATGCTTCCTATTGAAACGTCAAATAGCTGAATCAGTGTGACCAACCGTATGCCTTCACTGTCATTTAGTCTGGCATTGGTTTGAGTGTTTTTTCCCAGTTCATGCTCCACTGCTGGCCTTGCAAAGGCTGCAAAAGGAAGGAAATCGTTCCACCACTGGGTCTTTGCAGGAGTAATGAAAACATTACCTGTGTGCCCTTCACATTTTCTAGCAAAATAATTAACTCTCTCTCTCTCTCTCTCTTACTTTCAGTCCCACTGCCCTTAATTTGCTGTTATCTCCCTCGACTGCTGCTGGAGGTCTGGGCAAAGCTCTGCTGTCCGTCTGTCTGTCTTGTTATCCATAATTAGTGCCCGGACCTTGTCTTCCTCTTGTCAAAGCGGATAAACTGAATTGCTTGCTGCAGCACTGTTGCCCCCGACCTCTCTCTCCCCCTCAAACTGAGCCGGCATTAATTCTTAAGTTGCTCAAGGCCAGTGTGTATAACCCTGCAGCCCTCCTCACCGCTCCTGTTTGCACCCTTCTTTCCATTTTCTTACTTTACTTTCTCTCTCCTCTGCTGCTCATGTTTTTTTTGGGGCCTGATGTATCAGTGATTTTCTTTTCTAGCTCTTTAGATCCTCTCACTCCCCGTCCTCTCCATGTGTTTTTTTGCTTTTTGATCCCCATTTTCTTCTTTGTTTTCCTCACTAGCTTCCAATCAGTCCAGCCGTCTTTCTTTTCTCCAGCATCACTTTCCCTTTCTTTCCTCCCTGTTTCCTCTTTTTTTGCTCCCTCTCTCTTTCTGTTTGTTTAATTAGGTCGCTGATTGTCCTGTGATGTTGGGACTGAATAGAAAAGCTGTCACAGGAGTTCAGTTCTGGATGGTTGCCTCCTCCTTCGCCCCCTTTATCTCTCCCTCTTTCTCCCTCTTTCATAAACAACACAGATATACACCCTCCCACTCACAGGGGGAGTTGTGGCATTGCATCACACTTGGGGGTTTGAGTCACAGAACTGACTGGAAATTACCATAAACCTGTAAACGACTCCATTGTTTGAATTTAGGGGATATTTACTAACAACATATTTGACTATGTAAATGAGCGCATATCTTTGCCACTGGAGTTTGAATATTGGCTGCAGAAAGTAAGAAAAGAAAGCAAATAATATACAATTTCTATGTATATTTCAGAGCTACACTCATGCATTGTTCAATCCAGTGACTATATATAGATGGACGATGCGTCTCCATCTGCTCTCATTGTACGAAATTGATGCCAAAATAGCCCCTGTGGCGGGCGTTGCCATCTTGCGATAGTGACGTCATTTGGAGCCAGAGTTGCGCAGTAGAGATCAGCTGGTGGAGCCGCCGTAGCCACTGCCGCTAATAGGGCTGGGTTTAAAACATCGTTTTTTCTGATTCGAATCGATACTCATTTGAAGGACCCAGTGTTGATTAATAAATCCCGATATCGATCTTTAAAATTATGTGTAAAAACGTGTTTGATCACTCACTTTCTGAGCGCTCCTGAACACAGCACGACTCAATGCATTCCCGGGAATCATGACAATTAGGGAGACATGCCCGGACTTGTTTACTGCACCAACTACGTAGACATCAGTGATCAGCGACAGACTCTTTTTATCGTGTGTGCGTCCATGAATATGTAAGTTA
The DNA here is from genome assembly GCF_022749685.1 of Semicossyphus pulcher. Classification (NCBI taxonomy): domain Eukaryota; kingdom Metazoa; phylum Chordata; class Actinopteri; order Labriformes; family Labridae; genus Semicossyphus; species Semicossyphus pulcher. The sequence goes on from NW_027211681.1 coordinate 11,453,209, forward strand.
GTTTTGCACTGATGTTTATGTTACTCTCTGTTTTGGCCACGAGTATATCTTCAGCATGTTGTTATACAGTATGCCTTTCCCCATAACTCTCGTGTGGTATGGATCTCGTGGCCAAATCTCCTTGAACCACAGTTTGTTTAATGAAAACCATGAGCCAAATGTTCAGACTAAAAATTCTGTCTAATTCCTAAAATTGTTAATATTGTGTTGACTGCTGTGTGTTTGTCTTGTTAAATAAAAAGTACATGATGTAACTTCTTTGGGGTCATTTTTATTGTAAACATTAAAAATTTTGATAATGCACCAGGTTAGAGGTGCACTGATATTGTAACTAAGACCCCTAACCAAATAAAATCGAATTGATTGGAATCGATTCGGAAATCGAATCGTATTGAGAAATCCTTATCAATACCCAGCCCGAGTCGCTAATCAAAACACACACTTAACTTACCGAACAAAATAGCAAGGATCTCGTATGCCGGCGTATTTAATAGCAGAACAGCTTCTTGTGTTGGTCTGAAGCAGATGTTCACAGATGATTCACTGACTGTAGTGATTTTTTTAGTTACATCTCCTCTCGCCGTTCCTCCTCTACTCTGCTGATCAGGAACAGATCGGCTGCAGGAGCCGGATTCCTGAATAGAGCTGTCAATCATCGTTTTTACAGCATCAAATGACTCATAAAAACTAAACTTGTCAGAAAAATGAACACTTGGACATAAGTCAGCATGATGACAGAAACCATGTTTGAGAAAAATGTATTTGGCGTGAATTTTGTTGATTTTATAGTTTGACTCATGGCCCATCTGTTAACATGGAGGAGGCGGGCTTTATGACCTATACTGCAGCCAGTCAGCAGGGGGCGATAGAGATGTTTTGGCTTCACTTTAGGGAGCTGTCATGGTGTCCATCTTTTTGCCTGACGGCCAGGGTCAGCCCTACACATGGGTCTGTATGTGAGTGAGTGACGGTAATTTCATAGCCGTAGTGAGAGAAAGTTGGGACATCGCAATGGCGGATCATGGAGCATATCGGACCTCCACTGACGCGACTCTCTGTTTATACGGCTCTGGATACTTTGTTCAGGGAGTAGGCCGGGCTGCTCGTTCGCTGTCCTCATCCATGTCTGCAGTGCGCACCTGCTTTCAAACACGTTGTCAACGGCCTCATAAGGACAGTCCTTGTAACACATTGCCCACAAAAGCGCACATTGACCTGATGCGGTCAGCCACATACTAGGTTTTGACCTGGTCTTGTTGTACAGTCTATGATTCAATCAAGAAGTAGAAATATACTGTATATAGACAGTAACAGTTACATTTTAGCTGGACAATGCTGTCAGCTCAAAAGAAAGGTCACGTGAGATTTTTCTATTGATATTCTGTTAACTTTTTCAGCTTCAGGATGCGTACCGTCATGTTTTGGCTTTGCAGATATTTTGCTCTATGATATAGATATAGATATTTTTTAATGTTGCTCCAGTTTGTTCCAGCTGTCAGGAGATAAACAGATCAACAGGGTGTGTTGCAAGTTTATGAGGTTATTTCACACATAAATGTCGCCTCCAACTCCTCAGGGTTACGATACAGCAGTAAAGGAAGTTCAAGTAAGCGTGAACTTCCTTTACTGCTTACCTGTTTCAACAGGTGTTTCAGCCGAATTTTATCCTCCTCAGTGTCATAACAATCCGACACACAAAGACGCACTACTACCTCACAGCCGTCTCAGATCCTTTTTCCTGGTAAACGAGAACTGTGAGTAAAAGAAAGGAGACATTGTTGTGTAAATGTTGACTATAACTAACTTCCTGTGACGGCACCCAGACGTGTTTTAACCACAACACTGGTGCATGGCTTTATGTGCGACCACAATAATACTGAAAAATTAAACACTGTGGTTTAGCTAATATATAGCACTAAGCTCATCGTCTGTCAAACAGTATCTAAATAGTTGTATTGTTTGTGTGTCTCTTGACGCACTTTGTAACAGCAGTAAAGTCCCACAAAGCTGTAAAAAGCTTGTGTTTGTTCGTCCTTTGCAAAGTGCAGTCACTGTATATTCCATGACCTTGGTCAGTAACCTCTTTCATGGTCCAGTGTTTCCCCTCCTGTCCGTCAGGCTAATTAGCAGCCCTTGTCTAGTTGCATTGATGCGGTGCAGCTCACATCCCTGCTCACTGTAACCTTTTAATAGAGGAAGTTAAAACCTACTGAAGCTCAGCAGAACTTCTTCTTCAGCTCTGACCTGCAAATACTCCATTAGTTTTTAAAAAAAGTTGTTGTAACTTATAAAAACAAATCCACAGATATGTACCTAAATCTCTCCATGTGTTTCTCTGCACCCTTCCTTTTTTATTGGTCTCTCTATCTCTTCCCTCCCTCTCTCTGTTTGTAATCAGAGTCGTCTTTATCTTCCTCACTCCCTCATTGATCCCTCTGTCACTTGCTGTCCCAGTTGTCTGGTAATGATTTGACGGATGGATGGTCGGGTCGTGCATCGATCATCAGGCTTTGATCTGCCGTCAGTCACTTGTTAGCCCGGCCTGCTCAGCATACTGACACACAAGATTCTGTGTATTGGTAACTTCTCTTCTTACCCATTTTTTATTCTTTTTTTTTTAAGATTGAGGAGATGTATGGCATGACCTCACTTTAAGAACAAGGGTGGCAGAAAGTTGCACTGAATGAGCCATAGAACAGATTTCTCATTGCTGCAGCTTCCTGTTCCTGACTTATACATGAATCCAGGTTTTATTTATACCTGCATCTATAAACCTGCATTTATATGTCAAAGTGCCACATAAAATTATGAAAAAAGTGATTAAGGACTGTTGATGCTGTTTACCAAAGGTGTAGATGCTGCTTAAGAGTGGGGCTGAACGATAAATCGTTTAAACCATGTGCGCATGTGCAATTGTCACATCAAGGACGTGCGATAGTGAGGCAAATAAGCCGCTACACCTCAAGCTGCTGCTTTATTGTTGCTTGGTGCAAAAGGAAAACTCGCCATTTTCTGGTTTTCCACGATTAATCTACAGGAAAAGTCTGTCTGACATCACATTAGTGCAGCTCTTTACCTGAGCACAGAGTAGACTCCCCGCCGTGCAGCTTAGTATGTGAGTCACCGGAATGTAAATTGTAAACAAGCACGTGACACTGCTTCTGTCACAGATGTGCAAGTCTGTTTGTGTTTATTTTATAGGCTAAAGAAACGTGGCGCTCCACCTGAACTCTACTTTTTCATGCAGGGGACAGAGTCTCTGAATCAAGTGTAGTAAAAGTAGGAAAGGGGTTTTGTTTAGAGATAGACCGATATGGTTTTTTCAGGGCCGATACCGATTCCGATTATTAGTAGTCAAGGAGGCCGATAACCGATATTTGAAGCTGATATTCATTTGTAGTAAAAGTGAAAATATTGGCGTCAAAATTTTGAATAATACAAATTCCAACACTTAACTTTGTTTAAATGCCTTTAAGCATATGCATCAGATCCAAAATAACCCAGTTTTAAATTGATCTCTTATCGGCCGTCGGATTAAAAAAAATAATAATAATAATAAAAAAATGTTTTTAAGACATTTAAAAAAATAAAAATACAAAAAATGGCTGATGCCGATATGCGTCAAAATGCCAAATAATCGTCCCGGCCGATAATCGGTCTATCCCTAGTTTTGTTTGTTTGAAGAAAATAGACTTAAAGGTCCCAAGTAATTAAATTACATTTTTGTACTTGAAAACACACTGCATTTATCTGGTATAATTTCCTGTATTTTTATATTGCAATAAATATCGCATTAATATCGCAGAACAAAAAGTTCATCCAGTTTTTCCATATCTTGTAGTCCTACTTAAGAGCCATATTTTACAGAAGGTACTTTAACAGCCCAGTACAAATGAGCAGAGCGACTGATCTGTTGAGCCCTATCCGGAAAAAAATGACAATCCTGTTGGTCATAGATCAGAATGTGTCTGTTTAGGGTTTTGTACTGGTATTGACTGTGAATATAAGTTTTCACTGCAAATATGTTTTTCCATTTGCACCATCGCTGCATACTGAATATTCTCACAGTATGTGTATGACTATCTGGACATGCACACCATCCTAAACTGTACATACCTTTCTCTCTGAGTGGAGTGTATATCTATTTGGTACACTAGATACTCATCTGTCATTTAAAACTGTCGCAATGTACATTGTGTCCCTCCATAAACGGATGCGTTCTCACCATGTGAACAGAAATCAATACCTCCAAACTTTATGTGTGAGTTCTCCCTGCAGGCACGACTAACCCAGTAGCCCGGTTTCACTCATATTACAGGCATATAGTCACCGACAGATAGATGGATGTGTCCTGCTGTGGGAAGAGGCTCATGTTTAACATATTTAATCTGCATTATTCCTTTAAGATATTCTTTTCTTTTCTTTTTCTAAAGACAATTTCTTATTAATGTCTGATGTTAATATTCATAGTCTATGTAGTACTTGCTTTTATCGCTGTTTCCCTTCTGGGTTTGTTTGTACAGGGTATGTGAACATGTGTATTGCCTCCTGATGTAGTGTAGTGCGGTAGTGTGACACAGAATTTAAATTTTCATGATGCACACATGTATTTTTTATCTCCTCCTCATTGGACTTTCATGTTTCGTGTCCCCTTCTTGTCAAATTCATCTTTTACATTTTCCAATCACACGTACTGAGACTTATTAATTCATGCTCTCACTTTCTCTGGCAACACAACTCGAGCGAACTCGAGATAGTGCCAGAAATGATGCTGCAGATTTCAGGCCTTTCAGTCTTACTCACTAGCTCACTGACTTTCTCGCTCAAACTCTATATGACCCCTTCTTCTTACTGCCTCCACCGCCTACATTGTCATCACACTGATTCTCACAAAGTTGCACAGTTAGTTCTTGCATGTTGTCAGATCTCAGGCAGTGTATATTTAAATATACTCCTCTACCCTTACCCTTAAGCGGTATAATCGTGTAGGATAAGTTTGGCATCTAATGTGCAACTTTTCAAATGATATGTTATTATTAATTAAGTCAGAACCATGCCTTAATTCAAGCTGGGGCTATGGGAATTATTGGGGCTAGGGGCACCAAAGGATCTTCAATAGGCTGGAGAATAAACTGCAGCATGCATCACTGACTACCAGGGGTTAGTGGTGACCAATCAGCTAGAGGACAAATGGCAGAACATGCTGACTTAAAGGGCCAGACCACCGATTTTCAGCCTCAGTCATGTCATGCTATTATGGGGAGCTAATGCCATTATGAAAAAAATTTCTCTCCAGCATCTCTCGCTTCCTTTCAGAGGGAGGGCCGCAATGCATGCTGGGTGTTGTAGGAATGTAGAATGGGCGAAACCACGAGCTGTTTGTACAACTTTCTCCACAGCGATGGTGCCAATGTCAAATATTATAGCTTCTAAATTACAGAGAGCCCCAGCTTTGACTGACAGTGGCTTTTTCCAGGGGCGAACTGCTCCTTTTAATGGTCAACGCTATTACATGAAACATTTAAGAACACGTGTGGAGGTGCATTATGTTTACAGCACATCTGAATGTGTTCAAGTGTCTGGACTTTTTAAATTTATATTTAAAGCTCTGCATATTTACAGGAAGTAACATCAGAGTTTTTGGCATTCGCAGCACTCGGCCCAAATAAGCAGCCTACCAACCCAGTGCCCCCCGAAGAGCATCCCTGCCTCGTTTATTTCTTTTAAGCTCCTTCTGCTCTCCTCTCTCTCTCTCTCTCTCTCTCTCTCTCTCTCTCTCTCTCTCCTCTCTCTCTCTCTCTCTCTCTCTCCCCCCACCCCCGTCCTCTCTATCATTCGTCTTGCTGCATTGCGAACCCCAGCAGCTGGTTGAGAATCCCCACAGAGCTGCTTCAGCTGAACTCTGGAACACGCACGTTTGTTAGGTTTGATTTGATTTGATTGTGTAAACCCTTCGTCCATGCATCAATGAGGAGTATAATGCAAATTCTCAACCTCCTACCTTCATCGCTTTAATTACTGCACCTCCCTTCACTCCTAACACAAAATAAAAGAAAGCTATGCAATGATGTGTTCCCCTCTCTCAATAGCATTAACATAACTGTGTTAACACTTTGTGAAAGCATGTAGTGAAACCCCGGCCCTTGTTCCATAACTATGTGTTGCTGTCTGAATGAGGCAGGTAGACATGAATAGAATTGTAAATGGCCTCCTTGAAAAGGGGGAAAGAGGCCAGCCCTCTAACAAATTGCACATAAACAAATAGCCTCAGGCGATTGGCTGAGCCACGGCCAACATCCTTGAGAAGTGACGGAGAAGGAGAGCAGGAGGGAGGGAGCGAGAGAGGAGACTATAAGAAGGGTGCATTCCTTTCCACATAGTTAGGTTTTATTTGGCATCATATCTCTGTCCTCCTCTCCGTCTCTCTCACCACCTTTTCCCTTTTTTTCCCCCTCATCTCTCCATCAGCGCAGGAGCACTCACATCCAGCGTCAGGACTCAGGCAGCAAGCAGAGTATGAGTCAGGAAATTAACACTGAGAACATGGCAACAAGCAGAGAGAGAGGTAGCAATAAGGTAATAAGTTCACTGACAGTTCCTTGTAATTTTTAGCAGGATTATGTTTTGGCTCGGCTGCCGTCAGCTCCTGCCAGAAGCTGCTGAGTCCAGTTACAGAAACAAGACAAGAAGTGGTGAAACCTGAGCTAACACCACACAAACAGAAGCTAAAAACAGACATCCATGCACAGACAAAATAAAGGATTTTTTCACAAATACACTGACAACATAGCCTCATTGAATGCGTTACTTGACACTGTGAGTGATTCTAGTGTGTCGGTGAAGTATAGTGTGGAGGAATGACAGCACAAAGGTGATTAAATTGTCGAATACAAGCACAAAGGTAGCAAAAAGAGAAAACACACAGAAGCCATCATTCATCTCTTTTTATTTCAGCCCTTCAGACACCGGAGGGGATTTGTTATGACGGCAGCAGAGTGTGTGATTTATGCCTGCACAGCGTGGGGGACAGGTCCTTCAAATATAAGTAGGACAACAGCGGTGTGGGAGTCAGGGAAGTTCTCAGATGACAATATTAAGACAGAGTGCATTGTAATAGCGGCTTGTTCGCTCAGGCACGATGATGCAGAAATATAGTACAGCAATATATCTGAGAGGGTATTTGCAGCTTAATATATTGTTTTGTACTCAGCTTCTTTGTAGTGTATATAAACAAACACACAGAACAAAGTGATCATGGGTGACATCCCCACCCAAACCAATAAGATAAAGTACAAGCTCACCTGTCTTACCCTTTCCCACACCTTCATTATTTAGCTCTCCATCTGTCTAATAACATAAAACATCTTTTTTCGAGGTTAATTGGAAGGGAGACACATTGATGCATCATGGATATACATTTACATGAATACATAGTGTGGATAATAATCCCTCTTCATTAGCCACTTCTAGGCCAAGTTGTGCACATGAGATTTAGAAATGCTATCTGCTTGTAGACTTGTAAACTAGGGTCTATATCCTGCCTGCTTCATGCATCACAACTGAAACCAGGTCATCTAGCCGTCCTCGTGGAAAATGTATCGCTCCACACAAACACAGCCTGCACCGCTCATACTCATATCATAGTAATGTCCATATTGTTCTCATTTGTAAAAATTTGGAGTTGATAAGTGGGTTGAAATTCTCATTTTCATGTAAGCTAACGAGAGAGTCCTTAGTCCATCATTTTGACTGCAAAGTAGCTCCATGACTGTTGGGACTGAGACCGTCAAACACTTGGAAGAAACACAATAATCACATTTTGGAGCTATAAATAGAAGTCTGTACTCCATTTTGTTTTTCTGTATCCTTGACTCGGATAAGAGAGTCTGGTCAGCCTCCGACTGCAAAAGGAGCAATTTAAAAGATACAAGTGGGGAGTAAAGCACGGAGTGGCAGCTGAGAGAATGATCGAAATGCCCTGAGGACGGCAGAGCTGAGATGAGAGTCGAGAAAGAAATAGCGGTAAACAATATGGAGAGCCCGCTCAGAGGACGTTTCCCTCCTTTAATGCAAAACTTCTGTCGGCTCTTTGAGGAATAAATGATGTGCTGAAGAGCAGTGTGCTTGTGTGGAGATTATTTAGAGTCTCCATTCATGTATTCTGGACGTTAAATTATAAAACTTGAGAATTTCATTTTAGCTTATGCTGATTAAATTAACCAATTTTCAATGCATGTACATTTACTTACAATTTGGGAGCGTCATTTCTCAGTTATTACATCAAGGAACCATGGACAACAGCTTCACGTAGGGGTGGGGAATCGCAGGGTAACTCACGATACAATACGTGACCCCCGGTAACGAATATCACGATACAGCGATTCTGCAATAATTGATATATTGCAAGACAATCATATAATGATACATCACAATATCTAATTAACTCCTTCTTCGGGCCAATACGCTACCCTCATTCATTTTCATAAGTGCCACTTAGAGGAGTCATTAGGTAGTGACGCAAGGAGTCTAAATCTGTTTAGAACGACATATTTGTAAATTAAAGTATCGATATATCGATACCTGATAATTGTATTGCACCCACCCCTAGCTTCACGTGTGTATTTTTCAGCAGAGATTTGAGGACTTCTCATGTTTTGTTGATCCAATGTAGGTGATTTAAACATAGGACTTTCAGTTTCAAGGTCATGTGGTTCAAAATTGTATCCAAAAGTGCCAAAATGTCCTCTTCTCTAGGAGGTGAGAGTTATTTGATTCTAATAATGTCAGAGTAGGGGGATTCAGTTTATGTAATAATATCAGATGCTGTATATTTTGATTATTTCAGTTATTTTCTTCATTATTCTCTTTATTGTTATTAAGATATCTGAAAATATTAAACATGCTCATCACAATTTCCCAAAGACAAAGGTAGCAGATTAAAGTTGCTTATTTTGTCGGACCAACAAGCCAGAAATACAAAGATGTTCAGTCTGATGACATCAGACTAAGAAATCCAGAACTTAATCTCAGCGAAGAAAGACATTTGGTTTGAACTTAAAACTTAAAACTTTAACAAAAGTTCTTGAAGTGATCTGTTCACTGAGTAACTTTTCAGCTGTAAGCTTGTATCACTCGTGTTGTTTTTAATGTTTTTACAAGTTACTTTCTGAACTCATTTGATACTTTTCGTTGTGTGAAACGGCATCAACAAATGCCTCTGGCTGCTTTTCCATCACCTCTCCCCTTCTCTCTAAAGCTTCCTCCCACCCTCTCCTCCCCTCTATTGTGTATGTCTTTTCTTTCTGACCCGTCTTGTTAAATCTGCTGCATCACCGAAGACAAACTGTTTGGGTTGAAGTGACAACAATCCCCTCCCTCTCTCCCCCTCTCTCCCCTTTTCTCCCCCTCTCCACAGCCCACACAGGCTCTGGCCTTTTCCACAGCAGGGACAAAACACAGAGGCAGGCAGGGCTTCATATGCAAATATAGCCTGAGTGGGCGGCAGCCGAGAGCAGAGTGTGCAGCAATGTGAGGACTCTCACAAGCCCCGCCCACTGAAGCTAGTTGCTAGGCAACCGCCCGCAAAGGGGAAGGAGTGAAAGAGGGGGAGGGAGGGGCCATGAATTCAACAACTGTTGCCTGATCTGAGCTCTCACTGTGTGAATGCGAGTCAGCCGGCAACCAGTCAGCGAGAGAGGCAAAGAGTGTGAGTGTGTGAGGTCCAGAGTCTGTGCTCGTGTTTGTGTGTGTGTGTGTGTGTGTGTGTATGTGTGTTACAGAGAGAGAGAGAGAAAGAGGCAGGCTGTGTGTGTTTAGGAGAAGCCAGGCAGCCGGTGCCGTGTTTTAAAGTGAACGATACATCCTGCTCCGCTCCTCTGCCTCTCTTTGGATTATACCACTAACAGGGACTCACCCTTTGGACTATCCCGAAGCTTCCTTCTCCTCCTCTCGCCTTTGAAGGGAACACCTGTGTTGAGTTTGTGTGTGTATGTGTCTGTGTGTGTGTGAGCAGAGACAGCGGACTTAGCCCTGGTGAACGGGGCTAGTGGATGACTTCAGTGGATGAGGGTTTGGCCGGTGGACTGAGGGGGACTGCTGATCATGGACTCCCCTCCTCACTAGTAAACGGGGTAAGCAACCAGACTGCACCCAACGAGCTGGAAAACAGGCTGATGAAAGATTATGTGACAGAATGAGAACAAAACAGAGAGACGACTGAGAGACGTGAGGGTTTGGTGAAAGAAAGGCGAAAAGCAGAGATAGTTTGAGTTAAAGGGGAGGACAGGCGGGTTGAAAAAACGGCAGTGCAGAGTCCATTGTCCCCCGGTTTGTGTGTGAATTCATGTGTGTGTGTTGCATGCAGCTGACCCTGCCTCACAGCTTGCCTGTCTGTCTGTGTTTGTCTGTCTTTATCAGCTCTTGGCGTCTGTGTCATCACACTGTCCTGTCACTTCTGCTTTCCAGTATCCCTTCTTATCATGCTCTCTCCCTGCATCAGTCGCTGGTGGCTCTGTAGTGTTTCAACATCTCTGATGGTAATGGGAGTAATTGGAGAGCAGGGGAGCTGTGAGTGGAGATGGTGTGAGCAAAAGAAGTGTGCAGGGAACAGAGAACATGTAGCACGCTCAGGTAGAGATGGAAAGATGGAGGAAGACTGTTAATGTGACAACAGGTGAATAATATTTGGCTTTTATTTAGGATGTTGTGTATTTTGCATCTCCAGTATTCATATTCAGTTATTTTGAAATGTCAAGCGTTTCCACTCTGTTTGCTCCGAGTTCAGTGGAAAGAGATGAGTTGGTGTTTTGAACCAACCACACCTTAAAAAATGAAGGTGCACTGAAGATACATAAGATGTTATATAAAGACAAAGCACGGAGTAGAAAAACATAAAGTATTTAAAGATACTTGTGTCCCAATAGAAGGTTTTTAACACACTTTAATCGTCTTAGCATGCAACACAAAATCAACAAAAGAAATTAAACAGTCAATGTGCTGTTGACAATGCAACAGAGACTTCCTGTACTTTGTGTCATATTCTTTCATTACTCCAAAAATAGAATCGCAAGGTGAGTTTTGTTTGCGTTGCGGCGATCTCAACAGCAACATGTGACGTCAGACTTTTGAGTCCTCCTGCTCTGTGACTGGACATTACGTAATGAGATTTACTCTTCTTCGGCCGACAGGAAACTCTCTGTTGACTGTCCCCGGCCCGAAACATTAATGGGAGACCTGGACGACTTTTCTTATCCTCTCTAATAATTTAGCTCATTGGCATGTAATAAAAAACTGTTCCCTATTTACATTACTTTGTTTTTGTCTCTTAACAAGATTGACATTCAGCCAAGCGTCTGACCGTGCACAGTATGTACACCAGGACGAGAATAACTAGATTAGCACGCAGTACTGAGCTGTACTGGATGAGTGGAGGCTAATCCGCACCATTTAAAACAGTCACTCCTCTCTGTGATTTCTTTTGTACTTTCTAACTCACTGCAACTGAGAGAAGAGAGAATAACACATTCACACCTTCTACCGTCACTTAAAGACAAATATTGTCTTTTGCTGAACGTCTGCAGAACCTTTAGAAAAGTTTGTTATTTCCATCTTAGAAAAACAACCTCCCAATCCCCAAAATTCCCATGCAACAGCTGACAGGAGGCAGCGCACGGCCCGACCACCTGCTGAGGGTCTGCCTCTCGCGTCACACTGAAATGCCTCCATTCAACGGTCAACAGCAACGGGGCTGTCAAACAGTCGCCTAAGAGAAAGACAATGCACTTTGTAAAAGAAAGACAGAGAGGGTCTTTCTTCTCTTTTCACTGGACATGAGTCCAGGCATGAGGTTTAGAGAGGACATTCAGCTTGTAGAGGCAACACACTTCGGCTGCCAGACGACAGACTTTAACGATGAATGAGGCAGAGAGTTGTTAAGTGTTCGCGCCGCTGCGTCTGAGTCAGGGTGTTGTGCTTTTCCTCGAAGATGAATCTTAACTTCTCCTCTTGTTATTCCTTTTTTCACAAGGGAAGATGATAATTCAAAGGAAGCATGACTGAACCAAAGGCTGAATCAGAGGACCTAAAACCAAGAATAAAACAACTATAATGTTGGTAGTCAGTAGTTTTTTTTTAGGTCAGTTATCGTGCAAACATTTGCTGTTTCCAGAAAGTTAGTTGGACAAAAACAAGAACCCTGAAAATATCACCTTTGCCTTGATTGAGGGTCATTTGTTGCTTGCTGTTTTCTGATAAATCAATACCATAAACAATCAGTAGTTGCAGCCCCAGTGTGCTAACACACTGTCAGTTGTCGGGCCACAAACACAGCACTCTGGTGACTCTGGTTTGACTTCTGCAGGTTGTTGCAGACTTCCTGGTTTTGATGTAAAGCAGCAGCTTGTTTTTGTTCAAACAGACCGTCAAACACTTTCAGAACAGGTGGTTGACACCTCGAGTGCAATTGGACGAAAACATCAACCCCCACAAAAACACACACACACACACCGACCTGTCTCATGATGACAGCATCTCTAAATTTCTTTTGATACAGTTTCTTTAAAGATACTTTTTGGATTTTTTACTAATTTTTATTTGCTTTATTGATGACGCGGCAGCTAAAGACCGACAGGAAATGCAGGGGTGATTGAGAGGGGATGACATGCAGTAGAGGGTAGGAATCAAACCTGTTCCTTTGCTGTAAGGACTCAGATACATGAAGTGTACACTCTACCAAGTGAGCTACCAAGCTACCCCACTGTCATTCCCTCACAAACACCTCCTAGTTAGATTTTCTGAAAGATTTAAAACACATGCACACAGGAATACAAAAGTACAACCGCTTTGGTTTATCTTTCAGATTGTGTCTTCTTTTAAAAACACACGCTGACACAGTGACACACATACTTGCACATGTGGAGCATTGACTAAACGTCGTGCAGCAGCAGCTGTCAGCAGGATGCAATGATTGCTTTGCGTGCAGCTCTCTGATCTTAATTAATGGAGCTTAATTGTCTTGTCATGTTGTCAAGAATTCTGTCCTCGTTGTTAAAGGTGCATTTCACTCATTGATTCTCACACACACACACACACAACACATGAGAGCACTTTAATCACTCGTGATCAAGGGATGTATTTCAAGTTGTCCTTGTTGAACGGGCCAATGATTTAAACACACCCAAACGCACATGTGATTTAACTGGAAACACTTCTGACAGCACTCAGGTAACCTGAACTGACACCAGTACCTTGTTGTAACCCTTTACTTTAATCCTAAACCTAATCTGGAGGGTGATCTTGTCTCTCAATCCACATTTTGATGAGAAACCCCCTCAGTGAAGGCAGGACTAGCCGCAGATCTTTCCTCGTCTTTCTGCTTTTTAACAGCATTTCTCCTTGTTTAAAAGATACAGCTGAAAACACTGTCACAAACCCTGCTTGGCCTCTTGGGGTTTCCTGAGTCTATATAAGATGGGTTTCATTGAGAAACCTCCACACAGTCTCCAGTGTGCTGCTCCAGTCCCTCCCTACATTGTCCTTTGTCCCACAACATTCCTGGTAATCCAGTAAGCTACCTGTTTCCCTCGAGACTCAGGTGGAAACAAAATGTGTGTGTGTGATTGAAACCTGTGCAGACTGCTCAGTGGTAATGTTTTTATAGACGCGGTGGATAGCTGTGGTTGTCAGGCTGCTGTAAAAGCCCCGGTGTTGATGTTTCACTTTGGCTTAAAGATGAATGAGCAGACGCTTTGTTTAAACGCTCTGACAACAGGGACTCTCAGGTGTTTTTGTGCAGTGTCTCATTTGCTAAAGTGTCTTCTCACAGTGTTGACTTAACAAAGTGTTCTGAGTTATGAGTCATTACTTCCCCTTTGAGTAATGTATGCGAGTGTGTGCATGCGTAGGAAGAGTATTGCTTACTGTTGGAGTTGGATAATACAGACACACACACAGAGGGTGTTTATGCTCGCCTGAATCAGCAAATGAAGACTACTTATGCCTAATATGTGCACATTTGGGGTTGCAACTTGTGACTTATTTTCATTATAGTTAAATACATTATTTAAATGTCACTCACAAATTCCCATCGCCAGAAATAACAACTGTCTAAATACAGAAAATATTCAATCTAATATGTTGAATGATGAAAAAACAAGCAGATCCCCACATTTGAGAAGCTGAAAGCAGCAACAATGACTCAGATGATTGACTTGAGCTCTTTCTCTTCACATTTATGAATTCAAATATCTTTTTTAAGGTTCTGTAAAGCCTCTTAACGCCCTCCCGTCTCAGAGCTTCTTGTTACCCACTGGTGGGATCTGAGGCTGAGGATGATAGAAGCACCCACTGCTAACGGTGTCAAAATGCTGAATATGAAGGCAGAGGCATTAAACGAGTCACTTTACAGGTAAATATTGCTGTGGTGGCAGCGCTTGAGGAGCTCAGGGCTGAGAAGAATGAGGAGAAAAGGAGTAAAAGAGGATGAAATGAACAAAGAGAGAGAGAGATGTAAAGCCTCTGCAGAGGAACGCCTCGTATCTCTGGAGCTCACTCTGACAAACACAACCCGAGCAACTGCTGCTCTTTCTCTGCTGCGTTTCTCTCTCTCTCTTTCCTCCCTGATCCATACTCCATATTCCCCCTTTCACTTTATCCCTCACTCTTCTTGCACTCATCCTCCAGTCCCTTTGCTGCTGACTCACACTAAATCAAAGCTTCATCAGTGTGGATCGATCCAGTCGATGTCATGTTCATGCATCTGCTCGCTGCCCAGCCCACACCGATGTAGCTCTCCATCTTTGTTTTGTCTTCTCGGTATTTTGCACACTTGTTTGGCTTTATTGCACAGCAGCAAGATGGCAACTGTCCAACTGGTTATACAACAAATGTGCAACAGGAAATACACCTTTAAGCTGTTTAATCCTTTTAATCTATTTTTTCTCAAATGACACGCAACTGAAATATTCCTCAAATATTCTTAGAGGGCGGTCCGAGCTCACTGAAACTTAAGCTCTTATATGAAGAAGCCTTCACCTTTTTAATTGAAGACCTTTTACAACATCCATTGCAGACCGACTTTCATTAGTTCCTCTGTCGATTCTTGTTTATTTTCTGCTCCTCTTTCTGCCAGTATCTGCTGTTCTCTTTGTTTGGTGTTTGATTTTGTTTTAAACTAAATTCTATAAAAGTTTAAACGAATAAAACCACATTAGACACACGGGGAAATCTCCCTGCACTTGCTTGTTCTTCCCTCTTTTCATACTTCGATGAACAGGACCCTGAAATGCAGCGTCATCCACACAGTCGTGCACCGTGCCAGAAGGGCAGATTAATGATTTGTTCAGCACTAAAATGGTATTGACCCTCAGCACTCAGCATGGACTAAAAGGGTGTGAGGAGAGGCGGAGTTGGAGACTCTATCTTTTTAACGACGGCTGCAACAATGTTGTTGTAATTCAACCTGGCTTTCTTTGATGACTTTGAACACTAACACCAATTTAATTGGCCTTTCAGAAAGTGATTAGTTTATATCAGTCTGCCTGTGCTCTCTGTCTTATGTGTTTGTGCATGTTAGCTTTTATTTAATACAAGAGCATACAGGCTCTGTGTTTAAGTATACTGATTAGCTTCTAAAAAGAGGAGTACGATTTAAACACACATTGATTTTGACATCAGTTGTATGTGCTTTTTAAACTTTCAGTAATCACTCCTGCAAAATTAACCCGTTTCATGAGGTAACAATGCTTAGTTTAATATTCGGTTAGGTTTAAAACCAATGTGCAGCCATGCATAACAGCAGAGTCCTGGAACAGGGAGGGATGTTTTACATGTCTGTATCAGAATCAGCTTTATTGGCCCGGTATGTGTGCACACACACTCCAGTTTAACACTGCTCTCCACGCACAGGGATAGAAATAGACACGCACTTAAGACAAGGACAACAAGCTTAACAAGGTTGCACAAACAGTAAACATCACTACTGACAAAAACATACAACTATAAAACTACTATGTATAAGAGAAAAATGGACAAATTATAATAAAGTACAACAATAGCACTTGAAGATAGTGAGACAGTGCAATGGTGAAGAGTGCAAAGGATGCTAGAATAAATAAGTTATAATAGGTTATTATGTAACAGTTGTGTTTATATACAGGAGCTAGATGAGTTTGACAGTAGACAAAGTGATGAAGATAAATTATCTTATTTACAGGCTGCACGGTGGTGCAGTGGATAGCGCCGTTGCCTAACAGCTATAAAAGTTCCCGGGTCGGACGGAGTGTGGAGTTTGCATGTTCACCCTGTGCATGCGTGGCTCACTCCGGCTACTCCTCCCAGCTTCCTCCCACAATCCTAAGACACGCTCGTTAGGTTCATTCGTGACTCTGAATTGTCCGTAGGTGTAGCGTGGAGGGTTGTCTGCCTCTGTGTGAGCCCTGTGATTGACTGCCGATCACTCCAGGGTGTACCACGGCTCTCGCCCAATGACAGCTGGGATTGGCTCCAGACCACCAGCGCGACCCTTAACAGAGTAAGTGGCATAGATAATGGATCTTATTTACAGGCAGAGCGGTCTGGGATATTGTACGTAGATTTATCCCGACACTCTGTGACTGATTTAACTGTTTATCAGAGTTACGGCCTGCAGGAAGAAATATATAGTTTGTGAGTCCTCCGCTCATCACTGTGAGCAGCACCATAGCAGAAATGCCTCAATTTGACCTCCTTATAACCTTAACCGTGTCTGTATTTGGATGGGATAATGATATGAACACAGGTAACACCAGAGGGAGTTTAATATGAAGTGAAAATGGCTTAAAGGAGTCTTAGATAAACTTTCTAGTTCATCTCGGAGTGCACATTTCCCTCCTACTCACCTGCTCCAAATCTTTCTCTTACACAACACACTCATTTTTTTGATTTTGTAACAAGAAGCTACTGCATGTTTGCCTCCCTGGTAACCTGTATTGTTGCAGGAATAACATCAATGCATCTCACTCTTTTCTATACCATAACCCCTCCATAGTGTTGCACAACAACTGCAGCAAGAAAAACGCTATGCCCTACATTTTGAGTTTCAGGTCTGTGTCAACAGGTTGCATTAGGTCGTAATTATTCAAATGACATTGATGAACACTCTGCTGAAATACTAATATGGCTGCCAAGTTAATTAAGAGATCAAATAACTTCAAGAGGATTTCAAAATGTTGCACGGACACAAAGCAGTACTTGTTATGAGTTTCAGTTGCGTGTTATTTTCTCTGCTCTTTCATGTGTCACTTGAATTTATTTCTCTCCACGTGACATGTTGTGATCTCTCTTTAGCCTCATGTCGAGTAGTGACAAGTGGCCCTGCTCTACTCTGTCTCTTTTCTCCTCACTGCATCCATTCGAGCTGCAGTGGATGTAAATAATATATCTTTCTCACAGATCTCAGTCTCCGTCTTACTCTGTTGCATAAATGAATCTGTTCATGCTGCACAACTGTTTCTCTACCTGTGCACCTCCGTACTCCTAATGCTGCGTGACCTGTATTTTCCCAGAGAAAGTTTACAGAGTACACATGCGTCTTCAGCCAGACATGACATGTAATAAAACACGTGAGTAATGTAGCTCCGCTTCAGACACAGCACCTGAACCGGGCAGAGCTTAGCTGGACAAAGAGAGCGTTCACACTAGTTGTTAACTTACATATTGTAAACATAATCATATTGTCTGTCTAAAAAAAAAACAAAGCAAACGTCTGTTCCCTCAAGCTGAATGTCTCCTCTCTCCATCGTGTTCCTCCCTGACATGAGTCTCACCTGGGAGGCTGGGAAGAAACGCAGGAAAGAAATGATAGGATGTCTGTATGATAACTAGGTCAGACCCTGCAGCTACAGACTCACAGAGAGATCAGAAATCCTCTTCCTATTTTAATAAAAACGTAAAATATGAAAAGAAAATATGTTCGACAGGATGCTTGCTGTGCTGAGAGATGATATAAAGCTGCACGTCCTTGTCCCGATCTTGAAAATGTCTTCATATCTGAGAAGGGGAATCTATGATGTTAATTTGGACCACAATATAAAATAATATATTTCATAATCTTGAAATTTGATATACTGTACTTTTTCCTATATTTTGGTTTACAACCATCACAAGCATTAAATAACATTTGTGATTGAAACCGCTGGATTCTTAAAAATATGTCCTCAAAGATTTTCATTTAATAAAATGTCTGTTAGGTCGCTATCTATCACCCAATGAGGCAACACAATGCTGATTGAGCCTATGGCCCACTGATGAAAGCCTTTGCATTTGCAGTATGTAGTATTATTGTGGACTGGGTGTTTGTGGCAAAAACACAAGCAGCGCCCAGTTAGTGACGCGTTTTCCATCGGCCAGCAGTGGTTGGTCTGCCAGAGAGGGTAGGCGGAGCTAAGCGGCTGCTTTTCCGGTCTCTGCGAGTGTTGCGAGTAAACAGTAATCTACTATGGCTGAACAAACAAAGAAAAGATCGATGACGACAGATACAACTTCAAAAAGAAGTGAAAATCCAAAGAAAAAGAAACAAATTGGACGCTCAGATGAAGCAAACAGTCTAAAAAGGGAAGCGACCGTCAGCGAGGAAAATCAAGAGTTACAACCGGAGCCAACCGTGGACGTCACACATGCAACACTGTCTGGATATCTGGGAAGTGTGCTCCCACAATATCCGTCTATCACCATAGTTGCCACCAAAGAGAGCGAAACTGAGGTATTCGAGATTACACCTTTAAGTCAGGAATTAAAAGTATTAAACTATGTAACCAATAACTGTGGTTTCATTGTATTTTTAAAACTGTTTAAAACATCGATAGATGTTGTATAATACATATAAATCATAGACGCTTCAGACACTCAAAGATTAATTGACATGATTTAACCTGCTCTTACAGAGAATTATCCCTCCAAACTTCTAAAATCCTTCTCGGGCCAAACAGTGATGTGAAGACGAGTCAGACTCCAGGCGGAGACGCTGCAGTTAAAAGCACAGCAGAATTCAGCGTCCTCTGTTCAAAGCCACTGGCAGGTTGGACTCTGTTTGGCAGACTCGCTGTGTTTGCGCTCGAGGGAATCAAGCAACTCAAAACACTCTGCAGGCTCATGTTTTGGCAGTTGCAGGCCTCGGGCTGTTCTGGCGCAGACAGTTATGGAGAAGGAAGCACACTATGAGCACGCACATACACACACAAACAGACGGCTCCTTCTCCGACCATTACTGTCTTACTATTCTCATCAGAGCAGCACTCCTGTTTGAGCACACTCACACTGTATAACTGTCTGTCAGTGTCTTTGCCTGAAACAGCAGCTGTCAGAAAAGATTAAATTGGGAGCATAAATGACTGGAAAAAGTGTTATTGCATTATTAGGAAACATATTGCATAAGCAGGACCTCTTCCACCTACATTGAGCGGCTTACTTCTGTACACAAAATGAACACAACAGGTGTCAACCTCCTCGCTGCGTCAGCTTGTTCAGTTTGTTGAATAGTTTTGGCGCTATCCAGAGAGGGGTCTGCTTACTCCCCTACCCCACACTGGTTCTTTTTCAGCCGTGGGGTAATATGGAGACTGGATTTAGGAATGCTAAAGAGACCTTTATCCTTTGTATTATTCTCTGAGCTCAGCTTCAGACCCCATGTTGGCTCTTTGTTACAGCACAGAGCCTCAGGTTATGAGTTGAATGGGTACTTTTTAATTTAGGTGTACACCAGCGTGCACGGTTGTTGTTGTGTTTGGTTGTGTGTAGGTCATGGAGGCAAACACCTCCCATGTAAATGTAGATAAATATGTTATTTTTTCATTGATCCACACAGTAGCGTTGCGTTGACTCTCTCATATGGGGTTAAAATGTCTTTGTTTATTTAATATCTTTACATCCATGAAGGTTTAAGGATGAAAATTCAGGAGTTCCCGAGAGCTTTGACTCGTCTGTAATGTGTCTAATACGGACCTGACTGTCCTCAGGCTGCCCTGTTATCTCTCTGTCTCTCCTACATCTCCTTTACAGCTCTCACTCTCGTCTAATCTCGCCCTCACACTGCACTTCTAATCCCTTTTCTTCTCCTCACTTGTTTTAGCTGTGCTCCTCTCTTCTGTTCCTCACCTCCACCCCTGCCTGGCACTCCCTCTCTCCACTCCCTCTCCTCCCCTGTGTTACTCACCCCTCTCTCTCTCTCTCTCTCTCTCTCTCTCTCTCTCTCTCTCTGATTACCTCTTCACCTGCCCTCCTCCTCCTTCACGTTGCTTCGTGTCTCAGCTGTTCAGTCATGCTGAGATAAGTCCTTGTTCTCCGTTGCATTAGACTGGATTTGAGCCGCTTGAGACGAGTGAAACTAGAAGGAGCGAGACCTGTGACCTTTGACCCCTTGCTCTCTTTGACCCCTCTATCCTTCCAGACCTCCTCTGTCAACTTAAGACCCTTCCCGCAGTGAAGGAATTTACTAAGTGGGTAAATCCACCATGAATCAGAATCATGGAGAAAGTGTGACTCACAACACAAAGGCTGCTCGCAACAACCTGAATATGTCTCGTAGACAGATTTCATATCACAGGAAACAAGTTGAGGCTTTTCTCATGGACATTTTTTAATCATGGGAAACATTATGAAGGACATTAAAGTTTATCCACACTTTGAATCCTGCAACACTTTTTGCTGGTTTTCATTTTCTTTATTTGCAAGTTAATGTGTCTTAATATGCAATTAAATATGTTGTTATTTTCAGGATAAGAAACTATTATTAATAGGGATGCACGATATTATCGGCACGTTATCGGTATCGGCCAATATCGGCTTAAAAATGAACTATCGGATATCGGCCAACACGCCGATATAATTAACTGATAAAATAATTGGCTGCTGCATACTTGATTAAATGCCCGACCTCGGCGCAATGTCCCCGGCGCGAAGAAGACCTGTGCGGCGCAGCGTGATGACGTCACGTGTGTCTACCTGCAGCATGAGAGAGTTAGAAGCCAAAATGTCCGTGGTGTGGAAGTTTTTCAAAGTGTCCGAAATAGATCGCAAAGCTGCTATTTGCAACGACTGCTCAGCTTCGGTGATGTGAGGAGGAGCCAAGGCAAAGTCTTTCAACACTACAAACTTGATTAACCATCTCAAGACCCGTCACCCCGACCGTTGTAACAAATGTGATAAGAGTATCACCATTATACTGTACGCTAATTCCAATACAGAAGAGAGTTGATGATCTCTGCAATTAGGTGTGTGGGAAAAAAATATCGGTATCCGTAATAGGCTAAATGAGTTGTAAAATATCGGCATATCGGATATCGGCAAAAAATCTAATATCGTGCATCCCTAATTCTTAATTAATTATTATTAATCTATTATTTAACCAGCCAATGGTATAATATAACTCCTGGAAAAGTTCTAAGCTAATTATTTTTAAAAAATACAAAAACTTAAGACCTGCGTGTGACCTTCCTTTTTAAACAATGCTTTTATTGACTCCATGTATTAATCAGTTTAATTATTAATTGCATTTTACCTTTTAGTCTGTGCATATATTTATGTATTATTTACATACATACATATATGTACATATTTAAGCCCTTTTTACACTGCAATGGCGCCACAGCGCTGTAACAAAGCTCTGCCGTTATGCTGCCATTTTACATTGGACCAAGCAGCGCCGCTGCAAAGCCAGCCCAGTGTGTGTTTTTACAAAGCGTTCCATCGTTGCCGAAGCAAAAGGTGCGCAAAGTGTAAATAAACAGCGTGTGCTTCACATACACAAACGCGACACTGTTTCCACTGATGCCGTTTCACCTCTGTTACGCCTCTGTTGCTACCTCCGATGTGGGCTCAGAGGCAGGACGACTTCGCCCCACGTTTCTGCCTCTGTGCGTTCTACGTAGAAGACGAGGCGTAATAACCCCGCCTTGAACTGGCAGTGCAATGTGGGCTTTAGTCTCTACTACCTCTTGCTGTGTGTGTGTGTGTGTGTGGTGGAGGGAGCCAAGGGGATTATTTGGTGTGAAATACTTTGTTACATAAACTTGTATGTAGAGTTCCATACAAATATAGTCTGTTTGAAAATGATGGAAACTAGATAGATAGACAGAGAGACAGAGAGATAGATAGATAGATAGAGAGATTATTGATCCACAGGGAAACATTATTTAGTTGTAGTACCCTAGTACCTGAGTCGATTAATGGAAGTTTGCTAAGACAGTAATATAATTTTAGGAAGTTATTTAAAAATGACTCAGTGACCAAAAGTAAACATACTAAAAAATCTCTTTCTTCCTCTCCAGGGTGCTGAAGAGGAGCAGGTGCGTCCGGTCATCATGTGCACGCGGGCCTATCCTGACCCCGAGTGCCAGCTGTTCCCGGGAGAGGTGGAGGAGCCTGAGGAGGAGGTGGCAGACGAGGGCAGGGAGAGGGAGTCAGACAGAGACAGCGCCGTGGAAAGCACCCAAGGGTCAGACACCTCAGACGGACCGATCAGACCAGGAGACAAGGAAGACGCACTGGGGGATCTGTTTTTCCCTGGGGAGAAGTAGGATCTCTTTCACTGTCTGGCTCATTGATAAATCTTACCTTGTGTGATTAATTTTCCTATTTTTGGCTGTATAATTTATCAGTAAACAAGAGACATTTGGGGAAAAGTATATCTTATAAAGTCAATAAAGTATGATATGCTAGAGATCTCTGTTCTTCATGTTCTTACTTATGGAGTTTCCTAATTTTTATTAACCACCAACATGAAGATAATGCAGAGTGTAAGTAAATATAACACCACAACCCTCTCCTTCTTTTTCCTCAGGATTGGTCAGACCAGCGTCTCTGTGACCTCGGACCTATCGACACGTTCTTCGGCTTCTCTGAACGAGGAACAGTTTGAGGACTACGGGGAAGGGGAGGAACCGGACTACACTCCCAGCAGCCCCTGCGCGGACGACGAGACTCGTACTAACGGATACTCCGACCTCGGCTCATCTGTTCCCTCTAGGTAAGAGAGTGTTAAAAAACAGTCACCTGAAATGATGATGAAGATCAATTAAGACCACGTGGTTTAAAACCTCTACTAAAGATAATATCAGGGAGGAACCTGCGTTCTACAGTCCCTGATGATTTTATATATCTGCTGCTGCTGAGGTTTCCCACCTATGTTTTATTTATTGGCAACTGACTCTTCATATATTGACTATCTTTTTTAGACTGATCAACATGGTTAGGGTGCCAAATATTTGTGATATCTTGACCTAAATATAAGTCAAACATTTGAACAAACTCTCAGTCGATTGCACTATTTGCTTTTAACCAAAGTTGGCTTTTGCGTAAGTACAGCACACATGCTAATTGTGTTGCTAAGTTGATATTAACAAACAAATTACCTCATGCTCTGACCTACTTCAGTCAGAATCCTTGTCTCATTGTTTCGGGCGTGGCAGGGAGCGGAGAGCATGAGTTCAAAGACATTGCAATATAAATTTAATTACTCATCAATTATCCAAGTAAGCTTTAAATTGATGTAATTATCATTCATCATTCTTGATGAATTTTTCTTTAGAGCCAGCGGCAAATGTTTAAAGGCCCAGTGTTGATGTGCGGACCAGAGTTTGGGTACCGCTGTGTTACTGGATGCAGACTTACTCAGATTTCAGTTGTGAGTTGGCGTGATACGTTACATTGTCCAGTCTCTGTAGCTCCAGTTAAACAGGCTCCAGTCTGTGAGTCATTACCTGACTTGTATTATTCTGAGTCTTGACTGTAGAAGTGTAGCTTCTGAGTTTTTGCCCTTAAGGCCACATTAATATTCATCAAAGGCCTGTGTTTAATGGGATTAAGTCTCCCGCCTGATAGAGAGGCAATACTGCTCCATGCTCCTTCCACGCATACCAAGCAGACAAAACTCACCAGATGGAGCTGGCACGGAGATTTAAATTCAAAATGAGGCCCGGATTTACAAGAAGTCTTAGACGACTCAGCATGGGAAAGAAGTTTGAATAACTACAGTACAAAGTGGGTGAAAGGTACGCTCCGTTATATTGTTATAGGGCCTCCTAAACCTAGAAGTCATTAAGGTAGGGGGTTGAGATTTTAAAACTCTGATCTGTGAACTGTGTTTATTTAAGTGATAGTCAGTTTGGCTAAAATGATGTGATTATAATGATCATGTTGTTGGGAAATCAGGAAATGTATCTTTGTGTACATGTAACATCTCCAAAGTGATGATGTTTTACTGCTTCACCTTTTTAGCAACAGATTTGGTGATGATGAAATCGTTTTGCTGCTTTGCTTTAAGTTTCTGCGCCATCTCAACATACATGTTAATTTCCCCAATTGCAAAACGATTTGTCCCAGAAAATATATATCATCACATACATGCTCAGAAAATTTCAAATCTTGCTCCTCTTCTATTTTTTTTACAATGGAGTATTGGGGCCACATTAAAGAGAAAAAAAACGAGAGATTACGAGAATAAAGTCGTTATTTTTTAGAATAAAGTCGTAATTTTATACTGTTAGCCTAAATATTATAAATATAAGAAGAGCAGCAGCTGCCTTCACTAAAAAGAGGAACGTGTGAACATCTTGTGAAGTTATGCTTGTAAATGGTTGCACAGAGGGCTTAATACAACTTTAACGAGAGCTGTATTTATTGAACACACCTGGTAGCATGGAATCATAGCATACATGTACTGAACCTAGTGAGAACATGTGAGATCTCCTGCCTCGAAATGTGCAAGCACACTAAACAGCTACCTATCAATACATTAGTATCGGTTTCACAATTACGAAATATTTAATCTTTCGAAACATCAGCACGACTTTGTCATAACTATCAGGACTCTGAAAAGTGGTTTCATTTGAAAATGATTTTATAAATTTTAGCGCAGGCGACTGGCTGCTCTTCTGATATTACCCTTCAAAATAAGATACAGGCTAGCCATAGCCTAAAATTACAACTTTATTCTCGTAATATTATGACTTTATTCTCCTTGTATTCTCGAAATCTTAGAGATTTTTTTTTTCCTCAATGTGGCCCTAATACTCTGTCGTAATTTTTTTTTGTTATGGTTTCAGTTTTATTTGCGTTATGTGGTTCAGATTAACTCTCAAGGTGTCATGACTTTGGCTCCACTTCTCTACACACTCAGATGTTGTCTCAAATGGTCGTTTGTTTACCCACGTAATGAAAGCCAGTTGGATTTACATTACTTCCTCTCAGTGTCCCGGCTGATTAAAACTGTCTGTGTCTGTTTGTGTGCGTTACATGTCTACAGTGCTGGCCAGACTCCCCGTAAGGTGCGTCAGCATTACACAGGTGAACTCATGGATGTCTACTGCTCTCAGTGCAGCAAGAAGGTCAACCTGCTCAATGACCTGGAGGCTCGCCTTAAGAACCTCAAGGCTAACAGGTAGGGGACACACACGTTTTAGTATTGCAGAAGATACACACACACCACGTTGCAGCTGCTAGCACTTTGTGAGAACACATTTTTACCACAGGGGTCTTCAGCCCTCAAACGTTCCCGCTGACCAACATACTCTTATTTAGCCTGTCAAATCAAATCAAATCACAGCAGCATGTTTTCCCTGACTGCAATTCCCCCTGTCACTTTTATTTAAATTCAAGTTAAAGACCTGCACGTGATTAAATGTCCTGCAGCAGCCACACAAGGACAAATTACATAATAAATTATTCTAATTAAAAACGGGTAATGACACCTATTTCTGCGACTAATTAGCATTAATTATCCAGGCAGGTAATTATAGAAACCACCATTGTTCATGGTCTATTAAAAACCAATATCTGAACAGGAACTATGTGCATCATACGGAGTACACGCAGATGTGAAATGTATTGATCCGTTCACATCGTAATGCTGAGGATGATTCAGGTGTCATGGTTTGCTCTGTGGGCTCTTACTTAGTGTAATGAAGTAATAATGATGTAATACTGTAACAGAGGTGTTTTTAAGGTGTTCCTTCGTTTCATCCACACATGAACCAACATGCCCACAAACACTAATTGATTGTTACATAAGGCCTTCACTCCTGTACTTACCTCATCACCATTGTAATGGGGAATCTATTATTGGAAACATAATCCAGGGTGACCATTAACAGCTCTACTGTCTACCTGCACACACGAGTGCCCACACATGCTTACACGGAGTTATCTAAGAACACAAAATGTTGTATAATAATGTTTTTAAATGTTGTGTGAACTTTGTGTGTTTGTTACTTGAACTCAGCAGGATCTCTCTCCCTGGAGGGAAATGGCTCTATAATCCAGCATGTCTCTCTTAATTAGACCTCTGCTTTCCCCTTATGAATAATGAAGCAGTGATGGGCAGAAAGAAAGAGATAGAGAGTGGGAAGAGGAAGAATAAGAGAGTGAGGGAGATGTTATCGATGTAGAAATGGCTTTGAATAGAGTGAGCTCTTAAGAGGCGGAATAGCATGGTGGAGGGATGAGTTTTTATAGAATAGGAGGATAACTATTGAGTCATACTTAGAGGGTCATTTGGGTGAATATGAAACTGCATAAAAAAAGAAACAAACCGTCATATGGAAGAATGAAGGATTTTAGTTAAGGCTGAATGGGTTCAGATTGGACAGAGGAAGGAGCTTTTACCACTAAGCAGCGTGCAGTATTTAAAGGATCACTTGAGCACACTAAACTCCTTTACACGCAATTAATTTAATTAAATTGGCCACAATGAAGCAAGGGTAAACTCCCACATCTAATTAGGAATAGGTTCTTTAGGAAAGTGTTGCAGTATATTTCTCTGTGCGTTGACGTGTAAATCTGCACATTTAACAAAGTTGAGAAGGAAGCAGAGCCAGCATTAAAGATATAACCTCGAAGATTTCTG
The DNA here is from genome assembly GCF_022749685.1 of Semicossyphus pulcher. Taxonomy (NCBI): domain Eukaryota; kingdom Metazoa; phylum Chordata; class Actinopteri; order Labriformes; family Labridae; genus Semicossyphus; species Semicossyphus pulcher. The sequence goes on from NW_027211681.1 coordinate 11,480,081, forward strand.
TCTTGTTCTTTTCGGCGGCACCTAATGGCGATACACGGTAATTGCAGGAGCACTCCTCCCAATTTATCCAGACGTCCACGGTTGGCTCCGGTTGTAACTCTTGATTTTCCTCGCTGACGGTCGCTTTCCTTTTTAGACTGTTTGCCTTCAGCTGAGCGTCGAGTTTGTTTCTTTTTCTTTGGATTTTCACTTCTTTTTGAAGTTGTATCTGTAGTCATCCATCTTTTCTTTGTTTGTTCAGCCATAGTCGATCACTGTTTACTCGCAACACTTGCAGAGACTGGAAAAGCAGTCGCTTAGCTCCGCCTACCCTCTCTGGCAGACCAACCACTGCTGGGTGATGGAAAACGCGTCACTAACTGGGCGCCGCTTGTGATTTTTTCCTCAATTTATTTGAATGAAAATCTTCGAGATTATCTCTTTGCAGGATAAAAGTTATTATAGAATATCTCTCTTAGTAAATCACACTTCTGAACAATGCTTTTTTACATTAGAACCAGCAACCTTTATAAACAGAACAAATAATGGGTGAGGTAAGCCAACAGGGGACTCCCTTAAAACACGGTATGAGCATGGCTTTGCAGGACATAACAGAGCACGCGTCGGCGAGCTCTGTGACCGTCTCAGCTTTGAAACGAGCCTCCTGTGCGGGGCACTTGGTAACGTGCGCCCAATGGGCCTTTAAAGAATGAAGTTACCCGAGTCTATTGTTAACCTGAGCTAACGTCAGTAGTTTGTCAACAAATTTAAAGTGATTCACACCTCATGTATGTACATGGAAGCTCATTTGGGCTGGGCATCTATTGATGCAAGATACTACATTGAAATCAGATCAAAGACATCTGAGTATATTTTTGTTGTTAGACATCATTTAGTCTAAATGTCAATATGTTTCAGCACAATTTAGTTGTTCAAACTTTCCAGTATAACATTATGATAGTTAATTAGAGAATTTAGTCAGTCAGGTAAAGGTCATTTGAAAATCTGTGGGGAGGTCTTGTCACGGTTGTATCTGAGTTGAAGCATCTGTTTGAAGTCACAATCAGGCGTGAGGTCTCCTGTAGGTTTAATCGTGGAGTTAAAGCAAAGATAAGGTTAATAAACAACCTTTGAAGTTATGGTTTTGCTTGCTTATCCCAAAACTGACGAGATGAGATGAATGCGAGCTAACGAAAACGTGTATTTGACACACAACGTAAGGATGTCACTTTCACGCAAACATGTCGTTCAGTGATGTATGGGTGCATTTTGCGTAGATAAAATTTCCCAGATAAAAACAAAGCGGTCGTTCTTCTGCACAGTTTGGTCTCTCAGCGCTCATTACAGAGGACACTGGGTGAACTGAAACACTGGCTGCAGGGTGATCCATTTGTCACTCAGGATTTAACACTCTTCTTTATCTGAAGGATGAGAAGATCCTCCTGGAAGATGAGCCTGTTGGCACTTTATGGCTTTGTACCACTGATGACTTCATTGAAGAATGAGTGAATTAGATAAAATCTTTTACTTGAAAATAGTTAATGACACGAACTACCACAACCCTGATAGTCATATAATCCTGAGTACCTACACATTTGGGCTGACATGACTCAGACAGAAACACCTACCAGGTTATACAGCTGCCTCAAACTGTTTATTCTCCTGAAACTCTCTCTGGGCTTTCTTTCGCTGAGCTGACAGAAATCCCGCTTACTGACTGGGGTAATATTGTTATCATTGCCATGTCCTTCGGTGTTCCTTTATCTCTGTCTCTGTCTTTCCTACACGTCTGCTACACACTGAATAGGCAAAATCTTAATTGTCATCAGCAGGTAGCTTCAGTGAAGTGTGAGTCTAGACGTATCCATGGCGATTAACTGTGATTAAAATGTCTGTGTTTTTTTGTCTTTTGCAGCCCCAACAGGAAAATCTCCAGCACTGCTTTTGGAAGGTAGGCCCCTCACCTGTGTGTGTCTGCCTTTGCATGTGTGACTGTGTGTGTCGAGAGGAAAGGTCAATCATTTGTACTCTACATTTTACAGCCTGTGTCGCACGTGTTTGCCCTATTTGTTGACACAGCCACACAAACACACGCAGCAAGATTAGACTCTTCTTCCTTATCAGTCAGGCGCCCGACCATTGCGCTCACACAGACAGTTAATTACTAACTAATGATTCAGAGGAAATGCAGGACATCTGGGTTGCATTAATCTGATCTCATCTCTGTCCTTCTGTCCCGTGAAATCAGTTTTTGCGCCTCAAATTGAGAACGTGAGCTTTTTCTACTCACAGCCATTTATCCCTCTTCATGTTCTGTTTCCTCGCTCGAGGCCTTTGTCCTGTTTCCCCCCACATTAACTGAGTTATAGTGACAGAGTGAAAATGGCCTGTCGGAGCTGATCTATGTATTCAATATAAGGTTTGGCTCTCTTCCCCCGTCCGGCCTACAGTCCTCTCTGTCCCGTTTGATTTCTTCTTTCTCTTTATTGCTCTCTTTATCTGATCGTCTGTTCCGTCTCTCTATTTCCTCTTTCATCACATCCTCTCCTACTCCCTCAATTCCTTCCTTACCTTTTCTCTCTTCTGCTGCCCTCTTTTTCTCTTTACCCTTCTCTTTTGTCCTTTCCTCTTTTTGTCTCCTCTTTCCTCCTCATCTCTCGTCTCGTCTCGTCTCCTCTCCTCTCCTCTCCATATTGCTAATCTCAGTAATGGAGCAGAAGCTTTTCCCAAGTTATTCCATTAGTGCGAAAGGGGGCAGCTGTAGTCACATCGCAGCTTGAATGTCACACTTGATGGTGACATTCACAAGTCAGAGCTGCACACACCTGTGTAGGTGTCTGATGCATCTAAAACAAGGCTGCGTGTGTATGTGTTCTGTTTGCTTCCTTTTAGTCCCATATCATAGTACACTAGATTGCAGCAGCATCATTGCAGGACAGAGCACACCTCATTTCTTTCTCGGATACACACACACACCTGCAAATACCCCAGAACCAGCTGATCCTCACCTGCATTTATCCCCGGCGTGTTCTTTAAGTGGGTCTCTGTGTGTTCGAGCAGGCAGCTGCTTCACAACAGCAACCTGAGCAGCAGTAACGGCAGCACAGAAGACCTTTTCCGAGACAGCATCGACTCCTGCGACATCGACATCAACGAGAAGGTAAGAATGTGTTTGTGTACTTTATTGTGTGTGCATTGTTGTTTGTTCAGATGTTTTAGCAGAGCTGTATGTAACTCCTTAGCTCCTTTACACACAGAACTTGTGCTTGTGGGACATACTGATGACCTCTGCTGTTTCTGTGTAACTACTGAAAATTCATAAAAGATTAAATAAATCTCACCCTCAGCATTCTTTACACCCTGAGTACTGAAATCACAGCAGTGAAGAGTTGTTCTTGGTGGATGCACAGCTTAGGTTGAGGATGCTAATTCACAGGCTGAGCCCTGTCAGGATTTCTCTAACGTCTGCAAATACTAGGAAGAGGTTATTATTTCCACGCAAAAAAACTTTCAGATTTGCATAATTTCTACTTCAAAGTTTTGTTGTTTCGTGCCAATGTGTAAAAATTAGTTTACAACTATAGACAAGCTCTATTTTTACCTATATTTGTTGTTGTGTTGAAGGATATATGCTTGTTTTCTTACTGACATCATTTTAAATAATCAAACGTTTGTAAATTCAGGTTATAGTAAACTGACTGTTTCTATCAGGTGAGTTTTCTGGAGAAGAAGGTTGCAGAACTCGAGCATGAGATTCTGATGAACAGCGACCTCAAGTCGAAGCTGAAGCAGGAAAACACACAACTCGTGCACAGGTAGAGTCAGAAATGTGTGTCACAGAAAAGTACAAGTTAATCTAAAAGTTACAGTTCAGGAATGATTCTGTGACGAATGAATTGTGTCTGCTCTGTTCTTCGTCCCAGGGTTAATGAGCTGGAGGAGCAGCTGAAGGACCAGGAGACGCGAGCAGAGCAAAGTCTGCGGGAGGAACTGAGGCGACACCGAGAGGCCTACAGCAAGATGGAGAGAGACAAGAACACGCAGATAGAGCTGCTGACCAACCGGTTAGTAACACACTTATAATAAAGCTTACTAATGCACAAATATTTCTTTTTAACTACTTAATGTGTATACAACTGATTGAAAGTACTGGATGCTGAGTCAATGTTTAGATTTTATTTTTCTCCGTGAAAAACTGGACAGAGTAGCTTTTAAATCCCCTGGATTTGGACATTGACGCGCCTGTCTGTTAGGAGAAAATGCAGAATGTAAAACTGTATGCTAATCAGAGCTTAGAGATGCCTCCGGGGGTTTATCACTTTCCTCTGAGGGTATACTGTGGATGTTTGCTGAAATTGTGTTTTTGCTGACTATAGGAGAAACTCTGCTTATAAATAAAAAGTGAACTGAAACACAGGATTTTGTGTTTTTAGAGTGAGGCAGCTGGAGGATGAGAACAGTGACTTTGCTCTGAACATGTGCCGGCTTAAATCACAGACAGAGAAACTGGATGAGGTAAGTCATATTTACTTTTTGTCTTTATTTGCATATTTGCTTTCTCTTATCTTGTCTTCCCTGTTCTCATTTTTATATTTAAAGAGGAACCACTGAGTACAGTTTAAAGAAGTGAATCAAGCCTTTGTGTCTCCAAAGGGAGCTACATTTAATGCATTGCAGGTGATTTCACTTGAGTCAGTGTCAGTAGAAATGTAGACTACAAGTTTAAAGATACACAGACAGATTGAAAGATAAAAAGGGACTGTTGTTTTCTTTTCTTTTTTTTTTTACAACATAAGATGTTCAGTGTTTCCTCTAGGATTTTTTTCCAGTAGCGGGGTAGAGGGTTTTGTTGTACCACCCAGGTATTGGTCATATCAAAACTATTGCTGTCAGGTGATAAACGAGGGACGTTATTAATGATGTAGTGATCAAAACGATCGAGCGTTACCAAATGACTTCTGAACCTTTTATAAGCTTTATAAACAGCGACAATGAATTTAGAGTTAGATACACAATAGCTCCTCATTTCAATACAATACTGTGGCAGTTGGCTGGAGTTTGGACTGTGCCAGGGAGCTGAAAGTTTGATATTGAGCGCACAGCTGATATAGGCACGTGGATTGTTTTGCGTAATAGAACTGCTTATGATTCTGTGTGGGCTGCAGGGCGGTGCAGTGATTAGCGCCTCACAGCTAGAGGGTCACTGGTTCAAACCCTGGTTTGGGCAAGGTGGGCCTTTCACAGTCCAAAGACATGCTTGAAAGGTTAATTGGTGACTCTAAATTGCCCATAGGTGTGGGTGTGAGTGCGAAAGGTTGTCTGTCTCTATGCGTCGGCCCTGTGATTGACTGGCGACCCGTCCAGGGTGTACCCTGCCCTTCGCCCAATGACAGCTGGGATTGGCTCCAGCCCCCTGCGACCCTGAACAGGATAAGCGGTATAGATAATGGATGGATGATTCTGTGTGGACAGAGAGTGTCCAATGTCAGCGATTTGGAGCGGACCCTTTTTTTGCCATTAGAACATTGTGTGCGGAGTAAACTGGTCCCGCTGTTGTTTATTTGGTTACCAAGACTTTGCAAGTGATTGACGTCCTGTGACTCCTGACGCTGTTTCAGTGCTCTTCCTCAATGAGGAGAGTGGGCGAACAGCCGTTCATTTGGAGTGGAAATCTCCGCAGTCGTCTAGTTGTGACTTCAGGACACGTTATAGGAATCTGTAGCAGCGACGGCAATTATTCAGTGGCCACAAAATGTATGTAGCGGAAACACTGGTGTTAGAAACAATCTTTGGGTATCTGAGATTACACCTATGCACATAACACCAGACACATGTCACTTTTAGCTCTTGAAAAATTGCACACTCAAATTATAAGTGTGTATGTCTGTCCTTCCTCAGGAGAAGCAAAGGATGACAGACAAGCTGGAGGACACCAGTTTGCGCCTGAAGGACGAGATGGACCTCTACAGGAAAATGATGGACAAGCTGAGACAGAACAGACAACAGTTCCAGAAAGAAAAAGAAGACATGCAGGAGGTGGGAGGGACTATTTTCTGCAATCTGACACATGCACAGAGTGGGCTGTTTGCTCTATTGCTCACTCTGTTTCCTCTTTGTCACTCTTCTCTCTCTCTCTCACTGCAATTCAATTTTACTGGCTCATACACCTACACCTCCAAAACACTGCACTGCCATTATATAACGCTGTTCATCCGTCCTTTCTCTGCGCCTAGCTGATAGAGGACCTGCGTCGAGAGCTGGAGCATTTGCAACTGTTCAAGCTGGAGACAGAGAGGCCCGGCCGCAGCCGCAGCTCTTCCTCCGGTCTGGCGGACTTCAACAGCAGGACGAGGGAGGTGGAGCTGGAGTACGAGGTCAAGAGGCTCAAACAGGTACTGATTAAAGATGCTTTCAAATGTCTTGTGCATAGTCAGCGCAGGAAGCTACTGCAGCTACTGAGAGGCAGAGAAATTCTTATAATGGCTTCGGATAGAATTTAGAGAGCAGGAGGCAAAATGGCGTCTGTCGTACAGCTTTCTAAAAATGTATTGGTGTTTGCAGAGCTACTTGTGTCCAGCGAGGGTTATATATGCGGAACAAAAGGGAACATGAGACTTCATCAGAGGGCAATAACTGCTAACGGGATTGCTGTGCTGTTGTGAAAAGATAAGTCCTTGTTTTGGATGCAGTGAAGAGGCTGGGATGCACAGAGATGCTGAGTCTTAAAGCAAGACACATGATAATACTCTCACAGATTAATTTCCGACAGCTCATGCGCATCATAGCGGTTTTGCTAAATCAGTAACAGAAGTCTCGGCTGGTTGCTTTGTCTAAAACAGTACATTTGCAGCCCTGCACGATGTACACTTGTTATTTGAGATGAATTTTAAAAGCTCCTTGGCGACATACCTGCACATTAAGCCTAACTGCAGAGCTCAGTGCACTTAACGGTGCTCTTACAGGAAGTATATCATTTCCATTTGATATAATAGATACGTTTATGTGCTGCCAGAGGAACATAAAGTGCACTAATATCATAAATGAGGCCACATCAGTGGCTGCAGATGGTAGGTGGACCTAGATCACACGTGTGTGGGATTAAAAAGAATAAATTATCATACATTATTATTGGGTTTAGTCATTCACATTGGCTTCATTTTATTCCCTTTGAAATCCTCTTTAAAGGCACCACTGTCGTTGAGAAGTTGCACTGATTGTTTGGTAACAGGCGTGGGGAGTCCAGTGGAGCTTAGCCATCTTAGCTTAGCCTAATTTAGCTTCATCTTCATTCTTTAATTTCAGTCTTTCTAGGTTCAACTCCATTTGCCTGCCACAGTTATAGACTCAAATACTGCTACTGAGTTACTGTACTCCAAAGTGTACGGGCCTGATGCAAAGTAAACAGTAGAGATAAGGGAGAAATTGAGAGTGTATTTTAGATGTCCTGGCTGATAAGACCAGTAACAGAAGAAGTAAACGTTCCTTGCAGTAATATGCATTTGATTTTTTATGATTCCAGCTAAAAAAATTAATATAAAAAGCAGAAAGAACTAAAGCAGTCCAGCCTTGTAACTCAGCCAATCGGTTAGAACTGCTGATATGCAGACTGCGAGTGTCTTATCAGAGACTAGGGTGATAAGGTTGTCCTCCTGTAGCCTCAGACCAAACTTAAGTGCAGTAAAGCAAAAAGGAGAATGATCATAATCAACTTCTTTTATTGAGCTTCTTGTAGTTTTAGATTCAGAGCCATTCCCTTTGATTGTCTGTGGTTGGACAAGTTCTGTCTTTGTGTAGGTAACACCCATCATTTGAGCAACACAGCCCTGTGACATCCACGAAGATTAGCTCACTATCTTATGCTTGCCTGTGCACCTCTGTAAATGTCTGTGTGTGTGTGTGTGTCCAGCGATTTGTGTCCCAGGACTTTCTCCCCCCTGAATTCCAGCACCTGGTGTTGTCTGGGGCTCGGCTCCGTCCTGGTCTGATGGTAAAATTGCTTCTGTGAACTTTGACCTCCCGAATATTAACCACTAATCACAATGGAGTAGAGCGAACATGCCCGAGCTGAATTGGGGTCAGTGCTGCAGTCCCCTCACTAATGGTTAAGAATAGGACAAGGGGAAAGCAAACTGACCTCTTGTCAGCACTTAAAGGCAACTTAATCATGGAGCTTTTTTAACACACCAGACAAGCAGGGGAGCAGTTTGTTCTGTAACACGCTTAACCCGTGTGATGTCCCGTAGGTGTTGCCAAAATAGACGTGCATTGCTGCGTTTGCTGCTGGCTGAGGTACCGAGTGCTGTGTTTTGTTGTGTGGGCTGAGTGAGGCTTACGTAGCGCCCTTTTTTTTTAAAGCATCAACACTCCTGACACAACTGTTTAGTCCAATTACCAATTATTCTTCCCACCTCTCTCTCTGTCCTCTTCCTCCCACCCCTTTTTCTGTGTTTTAGGAGAACCAGAAGCTGAGGGAGCAGAACGATGAGCTCAACGGTCAGATCCTCAGCCTCAGTCTGTATGAAGCCAAGACCCTGTTTGCCACTCAGACCAAGGCCCAGTCTCTCGCTGCAGAGATAGAAAACGCCTCCAGAGACCAGGTACAATCAGGACTAACTAGTTTATGATGCAAAGCTGTATTTTCTAGGACAAATCACAGCAGAGCATTGTTCTAGATATGGCACTGTTGTGGATTTAAATCTAATATGCATAATAAGGAGGTCATTACCATGGCTATTTCTCACGCATAGACTCTAAACTAATAGTCATGTTTTGGAAAGAGGATTTTTTTGTAGGTGTTTCCGACTGTAAGTGAGACAAAGCAAGCAGTTTGATGACATCACCTGGGGCATTGTCTCCTGTGCTTTGTATTTTATTGCCAAAATGATTGACTGATTAAAAAAGATAACAAGCTTATTTATTAATTGCAGCCTGAAGCATCGTTTCTATAACAGATTATGTACGTGGTTATTGCAGGTGTAAACCTAAAAAGGAACTTGGGTGTAGTCGATTGAATGTACAGAGTATTCTAGCTGAAAACCAACAAACTGTCATAATATAATACTTTACACCCCGTAAGTCTAAAGCTGACCTTGTTTATAAACTGAAATAAAAATGTGTTTGACGCGCATCTCTCCCCAGTTAATGGAGGCCCTGAAGGAGCAGGAAGAAATCAACCTACGTCTGCGGCAGTACATGGACAAAATCATCCTGTCCATCCTGGACCACAACCCCTCCATCCTGGAGATCAAGAACTAGCAGCGACTCAACTGGAATGAGAATCGCTCCGAGTCCGAGGAGAGTGAGGATCATTCCAGTTGTTTTGTCAGAACCTCCAACTCGAGTCAGGAAGCTGTACAGGAAAACTGTGAGAACCGGAGCCGAACTTAGAAACTGGAACATATAAATAGACACACATCGCCCCCTGCTGTTCGTGGCGGGAAAAGATTTCCTCCTGCAGAGACATTGATGCACTGGGATTCTCAGTGAACTAAAGGGAGTTTTTCTCAACAAGTGACTGTTTCTTTATTGCTGTCTATACTGTGAACTGTAGCTACTGTCACACCTTTGGTCTCTTATGACAAATCTGGTGGTTCTTCCCAGGAATATGCTGGGATCAACTTGCTTTGAGGTTCAACAAAGTTACTCGATGTAGTACACTGGACTTATGTACCTTGGCATAAAAAGTGGAACTTTGTAACAAACCTGATGTGGTTCTGCTGTATCCTGGTGAAATATTAGCTGGATTATCCACAGACAAACAGCTTGGAAGGATTTAGGGAGAAACAATTGTGAGAAATTGGCAAGTTGGCAAGCAGACTGTAAACCTGACTCTGAGTCTCAGAGACATGAAGGCAGACCAGTCGAGCGTTGCCTGACCTGTAAACTGCCCATGTGTTCCCCTCTGTAATATCGCTGTTCTCTTATGAACTCGGGATGTATTTAGACAGGTACGTTTTTAAGAGAAGAAAAAGAAAAGTGGTCAAAGGACGAAAACATTGAGAACCCCTATAATCAGAAGATTATAAGTCAGAAAGTAGAGGAAAGCACATCTTCTCTTAGGAGATGGACATCTGATGGTGGACCGTGTGCGCATGCAAAGGAGGGTCTAAGTGAAGTCGCTGGTGGTCAATCGAAGGTGAAGAGTTTGTTTTATGTTTATTCTTGAGAAATGTCTTCCAGTAACCTTACAACAGCACTTGCTGTGTCAATCAGTCCCAAAAGTAGTTTTTTGTTTTACTAAGAAGTGGCCCTTAGTTGGTTCAGACGCGAAGTCGAGTGTCACTTTATGGAGCAGAAGCTGCAACCAAGGAGTGTCTTTAAACTGTAACTTCCATGGCGGCTGTTTGCTAGCAAAAAGGCTACATTGTTGCTAGCAACAGGCCCGATGATGTTGCACAGAAATGTAAGGATATGAATGTACAGGATGTCTGGTGGAATAACTGGTAGCCATTGAAACATGGTTTACTCAATAATCAGCTCTGTATGCTCAGTGAAATCATCTCAGATAGTGTGTGTGAGCATGCACTGGAGCCTCAATTTTGCGGTACAAAAAAACGGATTAGCAATTTATTTCATTGAAGCCTACAGAATACAGATCGTGTTTAAAGCCCAGATGGCTCTTTAAATCTCTCTGATACTGTAAATATCATGAATGTACATCTGGTTATTTCACTTTCTGTGTGGCCAAAAAGGCTTTTTGACTTTAAAACTGCTGTAATTGGTTAAGATATGTTGTAATACTCATGTACAGTATTCAGTACTGTACTGAAGACTGGAAACAATTACAATCTGCTGTATTATGTAATTATTCTAAACTTGAGTTTTGCTTCCTTGCACAAAAAAAAAAAAAGGTTTTGTTTCATTTGCATGGTTCACCTTTTCTTCTGTCTGTGCCTTTTCAGGACATTTTTCAAGACGATGTTGCTAATGATTGACATAGTTTTTGAAGCTACGTTCTATGTCGACGTCTGACATATTTTCTCGACTTGTAAATGTTGTAATTATATAGTGATAATTTGTATTCATGTGCCACTCACCTGTCTTTTTCAGATTGATACTATGAAAACTATTTTATACAGTTTTATCAAGAAAGGACTTGTGATTGCTTAGGTGTCCTACAAGAAAAGCGGCATAGCACAAAGCTTTGTATGGTACGCAAGCCAGGTTAGCATTTTGAAATATTTTGAAGATTTTTTTTAATGCAGTGGGGGATGTTTTGTTGCATTTCTCAGTTTTTTGTTAGTCACGGTGAGTCCATTGCTTTTCAATCTGCTTTAAACTGGCTTTTTTTATATCGTTGTAAACTGTCTTCCTAACTTCAACTAAATGGTGAGCATTATGAGCAATATTAACTTATTTACCGATACCTGCTGATTTTGTGTCTTGTTTTGCTTCACGAATCGTTTCACTCTAGCTGCTTCTAGATGGAGAGAAATAAATGGTACATTTAAGCTGTAAAACTTGTCACAAACTCATTTCTTGTAGCTCTTACATTTTGATTTATTAGGGCTTTCTGATGCAATGTAGTCACTATAAATAGCAATAAAAAAGTATTTGGCAGTGATGCTGACTCATGATGTTTCTATCATTTTTGGGCATTACAATTGCTCTGACACAGAGAGAAGCATGGAGAAATATTGGAAATATAAAAGGGAAGTAAGAAATATGTCAAGTATGTACAGTATATATACAATAATGAGAATTAAAGACAATATATATATTTTTATTTTTTTTATTTTTTTTATTTTAAGATTTATATATGAACGTCAGAATTAAATATAATTGCCAGATTAAGTACAGTAACACAACATTGTTAATTAACAGTATAAATGCAGTATATCAGATTATTGCACAGCTGAGTTATTGCGCAGTCGAATTATGGCAAGTTGTTTTCCAGTTTATGTACAGTGTTCAGTGCAGATAATAACAGAATTATTAATATTCTGCTAAAAACATTTTGGACAGTTGAACAGCACAATATTACATCAATTTTTCTGCCTCTAGGGATACAGTTAGGATCATTAACTTTTCCAAATCGCTTCTTAATCTATTATCTACATGGGTTTTGGTGCATGAAGTGTAATTCATTTGCAGTTGTTGACGTTTTATATTGGAAATTGCCAGTTTAGACTGTATTTATTATTAGGTTTACGTTGGGATCCCAGAGTAATCCTTCCATGCCCTATTCAATACTGGGTCACAACCTAGTATGTGGCTTACCGCATCAGGTCACTGTGCGCTTTTATGGGCAATGTTAGGTGAGGACAGCGGACGAACAGCCCCGCCTACACCCGCCTAAAAGTATCCAGAGCCTTATCAACAGCCAGCCAAAAATATGGCGCTGTGTCTGAATAGTTTTGGCGTCACCTATCGGATAATCGTTTGCACCCCTCAGTCTTCAGCCGCAGCTCGGCGTGTGTTACACGGAGGAGGCGTGCTTCAGGTACAGTTGAGCGCCAGTTAGCTTAATTAAACTTAAGAGAGTTTGAATTAAGTCTTAGATTTTGGGCGCAGTTTATGCACAAAGTTTAATTATTTGTTTTCTTGAATGCGTTCTGTATTTTGTTTGCAATTTGACTGTTGCTTTTCCACGTGGTAAAATAACTGTGGTGCTTGTTAGCTAGCCGCAGCAGGTAGTTAGCTAGTTGTTAGCTGGCTAGCTGTCGGCGCAGAGCCAAAGCAACATTTACTGTCATCAGTGTTGGGGTGTGTACTTCAAAGTTTTACTAAAAGAAACAAGTAAGCTGTTGATATTGTCGAGTTGTTCGGTTACATTAAAACATGGCTTACAATATATGTTATTGTATCAAACAAAGGAATTTGTTTCTCCGAGTCAGATAACAGTTTAAAGTAAATGTTTCTGATCTACATTAAGACATCGCCAGAGCACAATTTGCACAGTGCGAAACCCTGCTAAAGCTAGCTAAAGTAACTTGACTTAAGATCCGAGTAAAGCTTTGAAATATTCAGAAAGCTTTTGGGATTCATTATTACAGTAGTCATAAAAGGCTTCAGGGTCAGTCTATGGGTCAGCCTCACAGTAGGATCCCTCCAAGTACCAAGCATGAAAGTGCCGTTTAGTGGCTTGTTTCCAGATCTAAATAACTACAGTTAATATTTTCATCTACAAAAACTGATAATACATCAATTTGTTGTTTTGTTTTTTTGTTATATTTATTGCATCACAGGTGACGTGATGCCTCAGAATGGTATGAACTATGAGGGCAGAAGAAGAGGAACACGTCACATCTCCTGTAAAGCCAATGGTCAGGTCAACGGTCAGGTCCCAGGCACAGATTTGGTTAATGGAGCTGTTTTTCACAATGGCTTCCCAGCTGCTGCCACTAGAACCAGAGAGAGGACACCAGCTGGCTCACAGAATGGTACCAGACCACAGAGTGTGGTTAATGGGTATTTTAACCATGATTGCAAGGTCAAGAGTAAGAAAGCAGTGCAGCCAAGGACATCCAGGAAACAAGGAAGCAGGATTTCAGCTGTCCATGATGCCTCAGCATCTGGCAGGGTCATCAGTGCAGGTATTCCAGGTGGTGTCTCCGTGAATGGAGACGCTGTGTCTTTACCCTGTAATCCGGACCAGGGGACACCAGAGCCGAGCCTCCCAGCTGCAGCAAAAAGCCAGAGACGATGGAAGAAATTCAGACACAAGAAGAGGTGCGTAACCTACCTTACAGCTGCTTTGAATAAATCAAAATGCATGTTCATGTATAACTACTCACACCTGTCAGTTGAATCCCACCTACGTGACTTGAGTGTTCGCTGGTACAAGGCCGGTGTAGATATTTGCATTGGTTAAAATGGAAATGTGTCTGTTCTGTCAGACAGGTGAAATAAAAATGCGACAGTAGACAGAGCCTTGCCAACAATAGAGACTATTGTTATCTGTCAGCCCAGAATAAAAATCCAGGTATTTAATATTCTGTCCTGTCAACTGTCTAAGGAGTTGTGCAATTCAATGTTTAAGAAAAAGACATTTTGGATAATACATTAAAAATGTATAGGTCATATTTGTATATAAAAGAGAAGATTTAATCCAGTCCGTATCTGGTTCTTACCGTACTTAAGCATAAAGACTGGAAATAGGAAACAGCAAGGCCAAGAAATATATATAATTTCCCCTGATAAAGCCACAAATGGATTTAAAAAGCAAGATGTAAATAGTGAGTTTTAGAGGTACTGGGAGCCTCTTTGGACACTGCTGTTCCATGGTTTTCAGACTTTATGCTAAGCTTAACCAACCTGCTGTAGCGTGTAGCCGTATACATTGCTTAGAATTAAAAGGAACAGACATTTATTGCCTCAGTGATATGGCCAAAATAACATAATGCATGGAGGAAATTGTTCAGTGTAATGCAGGAGCTTCCCCACAATCTCAGTACATACAGAAAACATCTAATTTCGCAAAGCCTTTGTGGTACAGGTGTGCCATTGTACAAAAGTTTTACCTTGTTTTTATGGAGTAGTATTTGAAATCATGAAATACCATTGCCGCATCTATCTTTTTATATTGTTTCAGGCAAGAAAACTGAAAAATTGAATTAAGACCTATCAATCTTTTCTAGAAACGATGAAATGCTCCCAACGATGCCACAAGAGGAGGAAGACTGGGAGAAGGAGATCCAGGAGGTCACGCTGACCGGCTGGGATAAGCTGTGTTTTGGGATCTGTCCCTATGGTAAAGAAAAAAACATCTAAACATTTCAGTTTCTTCCTCCACAGCATTGACTTTATAATTGCTGATAAAATTATGTACACTCACCGGCCACTTCATTAGGTACAAGTGTACAATCTAATGTAGTTCAATAAAACAGCACTGCCACGGATGTTGAGAGTCGGAAGTGTGTAAATTCAATTATGCCCCACCACCAATTATGACCTTGACGCTGAAATATCATTGAATTAACACCTAGAAAAAAAGCCTGTACATTACAGGCAACATAAAAGCAAATCTTATGGCGGAGCAGGTGTAATGCAGTGGCCGGTGAGTGTATATAAACATTAATCTTAGGATTGAAGTATTGTTACTCCAGTGAAATGCAGGAGACTCAAAATGTAATTAAATAGAAAATGCTATCTATAAAAGAAACACTTAAAGGGCAGCCTTTGTTGGACGCTATCCGCTTCTCCAATGGGCCCTGGAAAACAAAACTACACTTCCTCAATCTAGGACGCCCGGCTCTGATCTCATGTCTGCAGATCCTAAGATTTTTTAGACGATTCACCGGTATATTCTCATCGTATTTTTGATTCTGTACCGCTCTGAGCCGTCGCCTGCAGCAATCAATGTCTTTGACTAGAAAACGATATTTCACTCCAGCGTCTCTCGCTGGGCCGTTCCTTTCAGATGGAGGGGCGCAATGCACGCTGGGTAGTAATGCAGAATGGGCGAAACCACGAGCTGTTTGTACAACTTTCTCCACAGCTATGGCGCCAGTTTCAAATATTATTGCTTTTATCGATTACTGAGAACACCAGCTTTGACTGACAGTGGCTTTTTCCAGGGGCGAACTGCTCCTCTCTCAAAACGTTTTGTCCACTCAGGCTGTGTTTGGGTGTCAGAGCTGCTCTTTTGGATTCAGGTCAGGCCCAGTAAATGTGTTTCCCTGATCTTCTGTGCCTCCTCCAGGTCCACAAGATGTGCTTCATTTCGCTTTGCGGGATTTGACACTCAAGCAACGGGACACGGTCGACCTGCCGGTGACAGCCACTTACAGCCCATCCATACACCACCCACGCCCTGTCCGATGGTCCTGCTACAACATTCCCACTGAGACAGACCAGTTTGCAGACGCTGATGACGAGTAAGCCAGACGTATGCTGCTATGTTAGAGATTTGTAGAAAGAATATTCACAAAATTAACGGAGGAGTTCTGCTGTGAATGTAGTTAGCCCTTGTTAGCCTTATTGGGGATCCCTGATGGGACCCATGTTTGGTTACTCAGCCTTTTTTTGTCGTCTCCATCAGTGAAAGAACTTAATTTTAAATGTACTCCAGTTCAGCATCATAGGAAAGCTTCAAAATCAAATAGGTTAATGCCATCATATATGGAGTCTACGTTGCGGTTTGGTTGTTTTTTATCGTAGGTTTTATTTTGTAATTTTTTATTCAGATTTTATATTTGTTTTATATTCTAAGATACTACGTTGTTGAGCTTTTGTGATCTTAAGAAATGATTTTAGCTGTCTACTATCAATTCTGTTGCACCACTTCTGTTACTGCTGTTCTTATTTTCATAACTGTTCATTTAATATCTTCATCATTTCACTTTCAAGGACTGAAGCAATTGGTTTTATCTATCCCCCCCCCCTTTATTTAAATGCCAGCAGAGGGGAAACTGTTATAAGTTGTCACAAGTTTCTCTTTTTAGCCAGCGAATTCATTTCTTTTATCATAAATTGCACATGTTCACATCATGCACTTTAAATTTTGGGAAGCCCGCCTAACAAGAAATTATGGTTTCATGATGTAACAGCAAAATCAAATAGTTACCTGCCTGTTCAAACATAAATTTTTCATTTTCAAAACCACAATAAATCAAATGTTCTTCTACCTTGTGCTCAAACCTTGCATGTTTATAATTTTCACCTGTTTAGCAGGTAGCGTCTCTTTAAATGAAATATCTCATTCCCCTTTAAATCACGGAAAACAACAGATTTACTCGTGGTACATTTACCTGGTTTCAGTCTTACTTTTGAGAAGGCGATTTTAGAAGCGACGACACCTTTCGCCCACTAGATGGAGCAGTTGGTGTCAGAATTGGTTTCCTCTGAGTTATTCCACACACCTTTGGGAGTTCAGTGAGTTCATTCCCAAGGACTGGAGAGACACAAGCACTTACTTGCATGCTGTTCAAAGCACCATTTCTCCCTCGAGTTATCATTCAGAGCGCAACTGCAGATGAGGTTGCAGACAACTGTTACTAAGCTGATTAATGCCATCTAATAATACTTGATCATTCATGTCCACAGACACCGTGTCAATAATAGATTGAGGTCATAATCTTTGGTGCAATCCACAGCCGTGTGCTCTGATGAGACTTTGTAGTTGAATTTTAAGCAGAGCTCTGGGTTTGTTTTTCAAGCCATAGTGTTAAACATCAGAACCATCACTTTCAAAGAGATGAAGCCGCTTTTGATGTTCCCCAGACTTCTATGTGAATTGCATTGTTGATGATAAGAGCAAATGCGACTGCAGGAGTGGTGTAGACGGTGAAAGAGGATGATGATGTTGTTCTTATTCTAGTGTTTGTGGACGCTTTAGATGGGGCACGAAGTGACACTGAGCCCCCTGTGTGTGTTTCATTGAGTGGTTTGTAGGACAGTTGAGAATAGAGGCAGTTTTCTTAAATACAACAAGGATGTTTGTGTCGAGGTGGAGCAGTGTCTTAGTGGTTAGATGTGTCTCGTCATAGCAGGAGGGTGGAGTTTGCTTGTGTTATAATACTGTATAAGTCTGCGAGTGAATGCATGTCTTTGTCTATACATGAAGGCCTTGCCTGTAGTTGGATGCATGCAAATACAGCCTTGGAGCACTTTAGACTATAGATGAATGATTGTTGGAATGTTAACTGCAATCTGTTTGTCTTATTTGACTGAATCATCAGTTTCCTGGAAGCTGACCCATACTTTATGTCCATATTCATTTATAGCACCGATGATCATTCTTTGCGAACTCGACTTGCCCTATGGTGAAAATCGTCTCCAGAGCAGAATTCACATATGTTATTTGTTTGATCTTAGACAGTTTAATAAATATTTGTGAGCACGCATAACTCTCTCAAATCCAGTAACCAGAAAAATATTGTCTTCATAGCTGCTTTTTTTAACAGGAGGTGTTACTCTGTCACCGTTTTATCTTCCATGGGAACTACTTAGTCTAAAAAATTGCGGTATTCACTAAAAAAAAAGTGCCTGTTTGCTCATTGAAAGTTCCTCTCAACGCTATCAATCTGTTCTCAAAAGCCCATCTGTTATTCATTGTTATTGGAGCAGCCCTGCACATGCCATGCTGACTTTGTGAAAGCCTGCTTGAAATTCACAAATGTTGACTAAATCGGTATCGTTCAAACGAAAAGTGTGTCTGCCGGAGAGTGGATTTCCCCGTGAAGGCTGCAGTAGCTGTTAAAGTGCTGCAGTGTAATTGTGCGGGGGCGGAATGAGCGTTACATTGTTAAGAAATTGTGTGTCTCATACATGTTGTAATCCTGGTGAGTGATTAATGCCCCTATATGTCTCAGTGGACCTTTTCTCCACATCCTGTGTTTGGACAAATAAGCAGACGTGCTGGAGGTCTGTACTGACTGCCCTCCTACGTCCATCCTGCAGTAATGCTAAGGGTCAGGTTCAGCTGATTGCGTGTAGCTCATGAGTACATTAGAGAGACATTTGCACATTTGTATGAGTAGCACAGACCGTTACATTATTATATTGATAGCCTGATGGACTTTGATTCTCATACAAGTACAATTTCCCAGCTCTGAGACGACTTTGGGGAAATCAGCTCCAGGCCTTTAGCTCCACATTTCTCAGATGTGAATCACAAACCAGTTATTTCATCCGGTTCCAGCGTGACCATTCATTTAGCATTCAACGTCTTTGATTGATCTGGCAACATAATGGTTTGTTAGCCTGGCACAGGAAGACACCCAGGAGGAGACAGGAAGGAAGATTGTGGTCACTTCAACCTCCTTCAGCTCACCAAAGCAAACAAACGGACATTTGTCACTAAAATCACAGTTATTCTAGCTTTCCTTAATTGCTAATCCTTCCTGTTCGGTACATGTGTAAGCTGCAGCCAAGTGCTCTGCCCTGGTGTGGGTGCAAGTGCTCACTTCAGTGAACTCATTGACAATTTCTACTGTATATTTATATAAGGCCTATTTTATATAAGAATCTGTAGGCAGGGACGTGGATTTCTGGGATGGCAAGTGTTGATGTTTCCGTTTGTAGTACGCTTATAGTCCGAGTTATATTTACCAGTCACACTGATGCAGGACAGTCCGTGTGGAGAGTAAAGCAGGCGTAATGTAATGCGGCGTAATGACGTCCCGGCTCCCATCAGCATCATCTGACAACGATTTCCCTTCTTATTAATCTCTATAGACAGACATCTGCATGCTAACAGCTTACAGTCTGTTCTAGATCTAAAATTCATCTTGAGATAATTTCCCTTGATGCTGTGTCGCAAAAGCCGTTCAGAGTTCAGATTTCCCAACTTCCTCGAATGCATCAGATCGATCTGACCTTGGTTCAACAAACCACCATTTTAAAAGTTGTTTTCTTCTCCTCTTGAAGACAGACCTGGCAAAGCTTCATTTTACTTTTAACAAATCTGCATCATGATTTCGGCAAATGTAAGACCCGTTAATTAAAGTCAATCACAAGAAAAGCTTAAGACGTTTAAATGCTAACCGCCGGCTACATGCCCGGCATGTCAACCGATATTGTGTTTGCTATGACTACAGATCCCAGCTGTTTGCAGGGCCTATTTAGAAAATGAATGACCCTTTTTAAAGTCGAGGTGAAATGAAAAATGTCATTTTAATCCTTTTAGATCACATCCTCGGTAATATTGAGCATCTGTTTGACAATATAGGCCAAACAAAATACAGAAAATCAATTTCTTCGTATTCTTATATCATAATCCGATCATTTTTTTCTTCCTGTTAAACAAAATATCACGTGTGCTTACGTAAGCTACTACCAACCAATAATATCATGACATCCACCTGTCAATCAATCTGCAACATTTAGCCGCAGAGCACCAAGAGCGCTCGGTCAGTTAGCTAGCTGCTGCGCTGTGGAGAACGTCTGTCTGCGCCCACTTCTCAACGATCAAATCAAATCCCTCTAATGATATGCCCCGCCTGCATGTCCGGTTTCACTCGGAAATACGTCACGATACGGAAGCTAGATACTCTCGAAATGCCGTTTCAGCTCGACTTTAAACACATCACGAATAGGAACCAAAAGGAAACCAAACACAGCGGCAAAAATAAGGTCAGAGATTCATTTTGACAACAAAAAATATATATCAATAACAGATATGGTAAGCAGATACAGATATGGAATATTAGCGATTTGTAGAGATAAAAATGACATGGATGGCATGAAGCTGCAGATTGTGTAGCTTCAACAATACATAGTTTTTAAATTGGAGATAACAAATCCATAATAGAAACCTCCTCCTAATCTTCCCACAGAGTCTCTCACTTAAGCCAAAGTAATTCAGCACCCAAGTACTGTACTTGTTTAACAATCTGCATCAGTTCTCCTCTTCCACAGGACTTTATTGGTGCAGAGTTTAATTAGGCCACCATTGGGAGGGAATGACCACAGAAGACATTCCTTTGTTCCTTCACATTCCTCCATGCGAACAGCAAGAAAAATGTGCTGTATCAATAAGATCCCGGCCCCCTTCCTCCTCTTAAAATGACCTCCTGCGGTGTGTGATAAATCGAACACCCAGTTCAGACAGGATCTCAGATCATTTCTCCTCTGTGACTCACGTCCAGTCGGAGCTTTTCAGTGTGTCCGGTCGAGCTCTGTGCCTTCTCCCGATTGATCTTGTGATGCGATGCTGGTAAGAACAGGAAGATGCCTGTGGTTAGCTAACCACAGCCAGAGCTAACCAGCAGAAAAACATAAATAAATTGGCTGTTTTGGGGGAGCAGGGCTTCTGGTAAATTAGAACGATTATGTGCAGTCCACTGGTGAAAATTGGTAAAAGATGGAAACTAAAAGGCCCTTTTGGAAAATTTGTCTCAGCCAGGCTAGATCCATGCCAGTCTTATTTAATTCAGGATTTTTTCTCTGAAATCTGGCAGCATTAAATTTAATGACTCCTTGGCACTTTAACGTCTCTTAACTTCCTGGAAATGGAGGATCGCATTCACTGCCTTGTTTTACTCTGAGAGGATGTGAACACATGGATTTCTTTGGGTTTCCTTGAAGCCAAATGTATCGCTCCCAAAGACAAGACGCTTCATGGTTTCCTGTCATTGTGACCCGACCCAGTAGGAAGACAGCCAGCATGTAGAGATCTGGGTGACAGACCATGGAGAAAGAAACGAACACAGCCTGTGGAAATAGCTGGCAGCAGGGAGTGCAAAGGCTACAACAGCCCGACGGCCAAGCACGCTGTTTCTCAACTTAGTGATGAAACAATAAGGTGCAGCAATGCTCCTGTCAGCTCGTCCAACTAGGTTAGCTCACGCAGAATCATCCCCGGGCTTCAAATCTGATGCACTTTATTGGTGTTTATGTTTTAGAAAGAAAGAAACCGTTGCCACATCTGGTGAGCAGAGGAAGGGCGACAGATTCTGCTGAGTCAGAGTGATTGGAATCAGAGGGCGTTTGCCAGGAGTGAAATCTTCACCATATGGTGAAACTGGAGCGTTGCACCAGCGCTACAAGCCTGCGTCTGGTAATTCACTTCCTGTATGTCGCTGTCTTACTATTCTCGGACATTCTTGCTGTAACATTATTACAGAGTTAAGGAAATGCATGTGTTGTGACAGAAATTCCTCCTGACTTGAATTATAGAGACATATTTCAGGCAGCGACAATGACTGTCTAGTTTGTGGACTCTGGTCACAACTGCCTCATGTGTTATGATCTTATTTATGCAGTCTGTGGTTATGATGTGCAACAGATCAATCTTCAAGTTTTAAAATAAGATTAACACAAACAAAATTAATTCTCAGAGTATCATGGGTGCATTGTATGCATTACAAATGCATTTATTTGTTTGGATAGACGTCTATTTTTAGTTTGGCCTTTAACATAATAAATATGTCCATCACAATTTCCTTTTAATCACCTTTTTTTTTAAAGATTTTGTATGGCCTTTCATGCCTTTTATTGAGAAAGAACAGTGGATAGTGTTGGAAACAGGGGAAGAGAGTGGGAGTGTCACGCGGCAAAGGGCTGAGGGCTGGAGTTTAATCTGGGGGCCGCCGCATCGAGGACTATAGCCTCTGTGTATGGCCGCCGATTTAAAATGAATTTCTACTATAAAATACTTATAATGCAGCAAATCTTCACAGGTCAGAAGCTGGTTGTCAAAACTGTTGCACATATCTGTTCTGACCATCACTTAATGATTTAATGGCCTAATATTCAAGTTGCATTTCTTATTGTTCTGTGTTGACACCTAAATTGACGCTACTGGTTTTTATTGTGTTCTCGTCATTCAGGCTTCAGGAGTTCTGTCCACTGTTGAGTCTCTGCCTGAACACGCAGTAATTAAAGGGTTATCCGTCTCCATGCAGCTTATCATTTGATGCCTGCAGTGACGTGCCAGCCCCAGACAGAGGCAGTGTTTATCAGCCGTACAGACACTGACCCTGTGGCCTGTTGGGATGCTGTGCTCGTACATCGGCTGGCTGGCTGGCTGGCTGCTACGTATCGGCCTGTGACGACCTGCTCGTCTGGCTGCTCTGCCTACCTGTCTGCCTCCTACTCTCCTGTCTCCCTACCTGTTCGGCAGCTTCTTACTGACAGCCTCTCTGTCTTCCTGTCAGACTACTCGCCTGGGTGTCTCCGTGCTGCCTCTCTCCTGTCCGGTTACATTTTTTTGCCTTTTCCCCCTGCCAGTCACACTGTCAGTCTTTCCTCCTCTCTGGTCGGCTTTTGTCGTCCCGTCTACTCGTCTGGCTGTCTGGCTTTCCAGCTGAGGGATGTCTGGAAAGGTGCTGGATAACAAGGACCAACCACTCGCATACAAGAAAGGAGACAAGGAGGGAGGGTGAGAGAAATGAGGAGGAGGAGGAGGAGGCTGTGACAGATGAAAGGAGAGATAAATGGAGAAAAAGGAGGAGGAGAGGCACAGGGAGGGTGCACATACAGTAAGAGAGGGTGTGGAGAGAGAAGGGTGAGAGGCAGGGAAGGAATGAACACATGGAGATAGACGTGCTTTAAGGAGGAACAGGGGGAGGCGATGAAGGGAGCAGATGGATAGGTGAGACAGCAGAGTGAAAGAAGTAGTGAGACGAGAGATGCCGAGACAGACAGACGAGGCATGCTGCTTATTAAGAGGCTTCCACTCTGCTGCTGTTTCTTTATTATATTAACACACAGACGGACTGTTAGTCTGGGGAGCAGAGCTGCGACTCTGTGGGGACTTTATAAGCACAAAAACACACACGCCATCTCTCTCACACCTTCTCCTTCACATGCACACACACACAGGCAGTCGTGTCATGTCTGACTGCTGATGCTGTGCGCATTATGTTGAGTGTCTGAATAACAGATTAGACCGTCTAGTGTAAAGTGCTGTAGTCAGTTGATATGATGCATAACTGTGGTTTATCTTATTAGGCAACCTGGACCAATAGAGTTTCCTCCTGCCTGTCACCAAACGCACTGCACTGAGCCAATTAAAGATGAGTTTTTAAGTAGTATAACATGACGATACAATATGCTAGGATTGATGACTGTATATATAAATGGATGACGCGTCTCCATCTGCTCTCATTGTATGAAAATGATGCCAAAATAGCCCCTGTGGCGGGCGCTACTATCTTGCGATGGTGACGTTATTTGGAGCCAGAGTTGAGCAGTAGAGATCAGCGGGTGGAGCCGCCATAGCCACATCAGCTAACCAAAACACACACTTTAACTTATAGAAAAAAACAGCAAAGATCCAGCAAGCAAGCTTCTTGTGTTGGTCTGAAGCAGGTATGGAAACTACACTGACTGTACTGATTGTTTTAGGTTCGTTTCCTCTCACAGATCGTCCTCCACTCTGATAATCCGGAACAGATCAGCTGCAGGAGCCGCATTTGTCAACAGAGCTGTCAATCATCATTTTTACAGCATCAAATAACTAATTAAAAATAAACTAATCAGAAAAATGAACACTTGGACGTAAATCAGCATGATAAGAACTAACTATAATGACAGAAAATGTATTTGGTGTGTGTTTTGATTTTATAGTTTGACTCATGTCCCATCTGTTAACATGGAGGAGGCGGGCTTTATGACCTATACTGCAGCCAGTCAGCAGGGGGCACCCAAAATGTTTTGGCTTCACTTTTAGGGAGCTGTCACCTCGTCCATCTTTTTATACAGTCTATGGTTAGGATACATTACGTTGCTATACGATACGCTACTATATGATACAACACGATATGACAGGATACGATGCACTTTATTTTATACATGGGGAAATTTGTCTCGGACTTGAATGCTGCAAACAGCAGAAAGCAACAGATCAATTGAAGATACTTTTCATCAGTTATATTCTGGTTCCAGTTTTTCAGTTATAAAGATTTTCTGCTCTTCTCTATTTTTTTCCAACTTAAATTTAATGTCTGTGTTTAAGACTCTTATTTTGACAGGAAATGTCACTCAGTGACATGAGTGAAAGCACGAGTACTGTTTTTAGTAGTTGATCACTTTAAATAATAATGAATACATCCATTGATGTACAGTTTACAGAATAATGGACCTAGTAGAAGTTCAAGTACAAAAACAGGTGTTATCCGTCATTAAAAAAGTCTAACTCAAACTCCCACTGCCTTTAATTCACTGTAGAGTGATTGCTCGTAGCATTAGCCAACATGCTATCTGCTGAGCTTGTATTTCTATGTTTGTGTGTGTGTGGATGTAATCGCTGGAAACGAAGAGAGTGCTGGAGGAAAAGGGGGGATTTTGTATCAGCCTCTCTGTGTGTCTTTGATCAGCAGGGCAGAGCCCAGAATCCTCATTCTCCACATTGCTCCATGGAGCGATAAGAGGAGTTGTAGCTAGCTAGCTCACACCTCCCACGCCAATTTTCTCCAATACACAAACACACACTCTACACACGATACATCACCCAGGAATCTGCCCTTTTAGAGATGAATTACATTCTCTCCCTTGTCTGTGTCTGCCTCTCCCCTTTTTCTCACTCACACACACACACACACACACACCCTCACACACATCTACAATTAAACAGGCTAATACACGGCTAAGTCCAAGGTTCTTCAGCTCTCCTGCCATCCATTCAGAAAAACCCAACCTTATTTTCCGCCCTCCCTCCTCCCTCGCCTGTCTCGGCCCATGTGTTGTCTTTCCATGCCTTTTGTAGCTGTGGTCAGTGCAGCCATCTTTGCAGCTGTATCCACAGTAATAACTAACTTTCCGTAGGGGAAGACCCATCGGACAGCACATAACAAAGGAATGTGACCTGGCTGTCACAGCTGATAGAGATATCTGCAGCCCTGTGTGTTAATTTGCACCCTCGTAGTGGCTGCGGTGGAGTTCAGCTGTTTCCTCCTTTAGTACAGTATCGGGTAATTGTCCTTTAATACAAGTCTGACTTCATGATATTACAGCAGTTTTTCATTCCCTTTTAAACACTTCTCACATTATGGTCTCAAGTCAAATCATGTGTGGCAGTTGGCTCGTAAAAACTACATTTCTGGAGGTGAGAAGCGGCACCTTTCGCTCAGCAGTGACGTGCAGAATCCTACGTGGAAACTTGTTTTTGGCTTCTTCTGCTGAGCTGGGAAGCTGCCAGGTGGTTAAGGTGGTGATACTTAACAGTTAAACTCATGTCATTCACATAAAGTGAAATCAGAAGCGGTTGGCAAACCACTGTTTTGTTTTGTTACATTTTACTCTCTCCTAAGGAGTGCCTTCTTTCAGGATGACTTGGAGGAGTACAATAATAATGTGATGGTTTATGACAGAAAATTATTGAGCAATTATTCTCATGAGTTTTTTTCAAAGCAAAAAGGTTGATTTTTTTTATTTTGCTAAATGCTCATGCACTTTGATTGTTAGTTTGCACAAAACAGGCTATTACAATATTCTGACAGTGTTTTGGGAACATTTGTGATTTTTTTTTTTTTGCCTTTATTAGACAGAACAGCTGAAAAGAGAGAGTCAGGGAATGACATGCAGCAAGGGGCCGAGGGCGGGAGTCAAACCTGTGGCCCCTGTGATATGCATTTCTATTTTCTGACGAGAGCTGAAACAATTACTCAAGTCATTGATTATACAACATAAAATGTATTATTCTGATAGTAACTTAAAATGAATATCCAGACAGTGTTGCATGTGTGACGTCCACAGTTGGCTTCCTGGCTGACGGTCGCTTTCCTTTTCAGACTGTTTGCTTCATCTGAGCGTCCAATTTGTTTCTTTCTCTTTGGATTTTCACTTCTTGTTGAAGTTGTATCTGTAGTCATCGATCTTTTCTTTGTTTGTTCAGTCATAGTAGATTACTGTTTACTCGCAACGCTTGCAGAGACCGGAGAAGCAGCCACTTAGCTCCGCCTACTCTCTCTGACAGACCAACCACTGCTAGGTGATGGAAAACACGTCACTAACTGGGCGCCGCTTGTGATTTTTTTCCCATGAAAGTCACACCAGACACCCAGTCCATAATAATACTATATACTGCAAAGTCAAATGCTTTCATCAGTGGGCCATAGGCTCAATCACCATCGTGTTACCTCATTCGGCGATAGATAGAGACTTAACAGACATTTATTTAAATGACAATCTTTGATATTATTACAATGAATTGTTTGGAATTTAATCAGGAAGATAATTGATGGACTAATCGGTAATTGAAATAATACTTAGTTACATGTATAATTTTCATTTCATTTCCTGATGCGTCATACCAGGTAACTGCTTGGGTTATTCTTTATTTAATGTGGCTGCTTGTGTATTTCACAGTATTTCCTAAATGATGCTTAATATACATTTATTTATTCACACCACTGTTAAGTAAGGGCTCTTGCTCTTTCTCTACATGTCGCTTTGGCAGTCGTCCAGTTTGCAAAATCATCCCTTCAAAATGAATAAATCAAAGTCCAGCAGAACATCCAAATAACATACAAAGAGTGAAAGATCCCCCACATACTCATTAACCCTTGGCATGTTTCCTCATGTTCCCTGTCAAAGACTTCTCTTCACACGGTACGCTGACGTTAAACAGAGCTGTCTGCCATTGAATCCTGGCACAGCGCGGGCAGAAAAGTGGGCATCTGGTGGAACGGCACCTCTGCGCTCGTGGCGGTGTTAGCTGGCAGCGGCTGCAGAAAGATGGCAGCAGGATGGCAGCAGATAAACAGAGGGAGCGGGCACGGTATCCAGGACGAGCAAGGTCGCCGGCAGGTTGATTGAGTGCTTGTAGGAGTGGGTGACCTCCTTCGCTTCCCCTCTGTGGCAGACGAGAGAGGAGAACGAGGGGATGATGAAGCAGGAGAGGAGAAGAGGGAGTTAAGAGCTTGTATCGCTGCTGTCTGTCCCACTTTCTCTCTATTTCTTTCTTTCTCCATCCTCCTGTGGTCGCACTCGCAGACAGGCTTTCTGTTCCTATACACTCACATATTTACACTGTACAGTATGCACACTTAACAGGGCACAAGTAAACTCCCTCTCTTTGTGTTGACCACATACAGTGTGCATGCTGAGTGCACTTAGGTGTGCCTACATATAAACACCCTGGACCTTGACCTTGTGCATTGTAAAGCATCAAAGCGACGCCCAGTAATTTAAAGCCCACGTAAAGTTTCTCTTTGTCTCCGCCGGCTAATTCATCTCAGCCAGCTCCCTTTGTACAGGCCGTATTATTGTGCATTAGCACCACCGTGGTTACAGCCCAGCATTGATCACACTTAATCACGGTGACAGACGAGCAGGTTGGTGAGTCAGCGGGCGTGCACGTCCATGTGTGTCAACGGGGTCTGCTGCTGAAATGTAACAGGCAGGTTTAAAAACTAGCCATCAGGTGCAAATGTGAAAAGCACAGCAGGGCTGAAAAGTGAAGGGCAGAGGGGGAGGAGGATGGTGGGGATTTAAAGGTAAAGTACAACATTTTGAGGCATAAGCTTCTTTGCATCTTTGCCAAGATTACGGTGATGCATCTCACACATTTGTGCACCAAATACCAAGCTACAGCTGCCAGTTAGCTTAGCTTAGCCCAAAGACTGGAAACAGGTGGAAACAACTAGCCTTGCTCTGTCCACTTTCTTGCAGACATCTGCTAGCACTCTTTTATCTGTCCCTTGAATATAAAGGTACCGCCTGTATATGCACAGCTTGACCTGGCAACAAGACAAACAGCTTCCTGGTTTTCGACTGAAAGATACAAATCAATACAATCATCAAGACCTGGCCTGACACATACGCCAAAAAAGTTCCTTTTAGGCTGATTACGCGCGGCCTAAAAAATGTGCAGCATTGTGTCTCACCCTGGCCCTCGTAGCTTTTACATTTTGATAACACCTCGGATTTATAAATGGCTTTACATATATAAAACCTCCATGGATAAAAAAAAAAAATCATAAGAGGTGTCATGTCAACAGTTTTTTTTAGGCAGCAGGGGAATTTTTTACTGAAATACTGCAAGGCTACTCTGCAAAATTGAAAGCAAGGCTAATCGCCAGCACGCCCAAGTTTAAATATTACAGTTTTTCTGGTCTTCATGCTAAGCTAAACTAAGCAGCTGCTGCAGCTTAGAGTCATGTGATGTTAGCAATCTTATTATTTAACTCACAGCAATAAATTCAATCAGCGTATCTCCCAGAATGCCAACATTTTCCTTCAACAGTGCAGCCATTGTTGAAGGTGCTTTTATAGTTTCTACAGATTTTAGACCCGTCTCTGATTCGTGCCCTGTTCGCCCTTCGATTCTTCCTCCCTCTGTCCTTGTGCCTCAACCTTCGCTCTTCTTGCTGTCGTCTCTCTCTCCAATCTCTCACTCTCTCTACCTTCGGGCCTTGGAACGAGCCTTTAAACTCCCACACTCTCACTCCTTGTTGGCCTCCATTGCTGCCCGAGTATGGTTTTTTTTTTGCTTGTTTTATCTCCTCATACACAACCTCAAACAGCTATTCAGTTGTAAATTGTAGTGTGCAGGGCTGCATCGGCTCGCTGGAATATCTCGCTCATTCTCCCCGATCGCTCGTCCACTCACACTTACCTCCAGGCTGCTTTTCAGAGCTACGATAGGGATACAGGCTTTGTCTGGAATCTAGCCTTCCGGATGTTTCTAACAGGTGCCCTTAGGCACCCTGTATCTATGTCTGCTGAGATATGTGGCCTGGATGATGTGTGTGTCCGTGTGTGGGTGTGCGTTTATGTGTGTGTGTTGGCAGTTGCTCGTGCATCCTCTGGGGGGTCATCAGGGGCACTCACTGTAAACAGATCTTTGTGGGCATCAGCACATCTCGTGGCTGGAGCACGTGCTCTAACTATTCTATCATTTTCTCTTTCACACGTGCACACACGTGCACACACGCACACACACGCACATACACGCACGCACGCACACACACACACACACACAGGCACATAACAGTCCCCTTCATGCATTCACACATATTCCTTATCTGTCATCCAGAGGTGTTACTCTCTCTTTCTCTCTTTGCCTCTGTGTATCACAGTCTCTCTCTCAGCCCTTCTCCTTGACACCGAGGCCTCTGGCTTGCTTTACTGTTTCCAGGAAGCGGGTAAAACCAGTCTTGAGTTTCCCCTCCGCTCCATTCCAAGCTTCCAGGTGGAGAAAATAGACTCCGCTGTCACCCTTGTCCAAATGTGTCCCCACGTTGGAGTGGAAAACAAACAGTGGAGCTGCCTGACCGGCCCAGAGGGACATGAGAACCTGCGGACTGACTCAGCCCAAGACCAGAAATGAAGGCTTGTACTGCATGTCACCCAGTTCTACTTTCTCTTACCCTGTTATTTATATATCATTATCCTTCCACCTTCTATCTAATGCTGGACAAACAGTAAGAAGTTTGCCACCGTGACTGCAGCTTGCTCTTGCATCACAACCTGTCGTAAAACATCATTTGAGCTTCTGCTGGTCGGGGATGCCAGGCTGTCAGATGGTTCGGTTTCCTTCGCGGTGTGAACTCGATATTATACTGCTACAATCAGTGTAACCTTTCTGGTGAGAACTATTCTAAGAATCTGTTTTGATTCGTAGAAGGAGAGAAATTGTCTTCTCAGAAACCATCGTCAATCATGTGACGGCATTGTCTATTTCCTCTTCCACGTAGCACTTCCTGTTGCTTGGTCCTGCCTTTTCATGCCACGCACAGCTACCCAGGGTGCCCCCAGCTTTCACAGGGAGCACTTAGATTATATATTTAAGCTACAAACTATGCACTTTAATATGACAAGTGTCATAATATGACCACAAATTCCTGTCATTTGTTGACACACAGCTGTGTAGTTATAGTAATTTCAGGTTGTCACACACGATCTCGCTGCCACAAAATGGAAATCTGTCAGTATTTATTGCAGGTTTTATGTTTTTATAAGAGTCCTTAATGTTTCAGGGAAGATTGCGTACCTCTGTGTCATTGATTTTCCCTTTTTTTAAGATGATATTGAAAGTATTTTTTGTCCGGCTGCCAGGCAAAGAAAACAACAGATTCTACGAAAGTCCTTGTAAACTTCTCACACAACAGCTTTCTTCCATTTTGGCAGGTCTCTCAGTGAGCAGCGTTTTGGCAGGTCTCCCTCGTGTCTGTGTGTGTGTGTGTGTGTGTGTGTGTGTGTGTGTGTTTGGTGTGTGTGTGTGTGTGTGTGTGTGTGTGTTTGTTGTGTGTGTGTGTGTGTGTATGTGTGTGCGTGCGTGTTGTTTGCTGAGTTTCAGGAAGGCTCACTTTGCCAGCGGCCCTGAAACAATAGAGCACGGTTTTCTCCTGCTTGTTGCTGCTCGGTGTAGGCCTTCGCCTGCAAGAGCAAGAGGGAAACTCCAGACTTGCCACCTCCTGCTTCTCCTCCTCCTCGTCCTCCCCCTTCTTCTTCTTCTTCTTCTTCTTCTCAGCCTCCTCCTTTTTCTCCTTCTCCTCCCTCTCTCGCCCCCCTCCCTCTGATGACTCAGAGAAATGTGCTTGGCTCTCCTCCCGCTTGCCAGAGCTCAAACTGAGGTCTGATGAAAACAGAGAGAAACTGACAGAAGATCCCTTTATTAGGATTTGGCTCGATGAAGGCCTGAAGCTATTTCAGATAAAATGGGGTTAAATAAGTGCAATCAAAGATAAAGATTTGTCGACGAGAGACCAAATGACTTTATGTTTCAAAAGGCAGTCATACATGTTAAAGTGCTGCGCTGTTGTGCTGGAGCCGGTTGAAGGCCGCATGTTGCTGCTAAGCACTTTTGCAAAGATCGTAGCTGCAACAAGCTTGTTAAAAAAAAACATGCTGATAAGATTTGACTGAAGTAAAAGCCGATGAAGGCGGCCTGTTTTAAGTATGACTTAAAATGAATTCCCTTTTGTGTCCAAGTATCTATCTTCTTTTACTTTCTGTAATTCGAAGACATTTGTTTGGAGAAAAAAAATTGAAAGTGATTTTTATTTCATGACCAAGAAAAAAATCAATCTCTAATATTGGTGAAAAAGGTGCTATTTGTTTCAAACGGCTTTAACTCAAGTTTTGCTTTCCTTTAACAAAAATTGCCTAATTTATTTTATTTATTCTTCTCAATTTCTGAAAGTATTATCATCTGTCTTTATGTAAAATATTCCCTCATATTTTGCAAATGTTTGTTTAATACTTCACAAAAGACTTTGATCCATGTGATGATATAAAAACTGCACAAAAGTACATTTAAAAAAAACATAATCCAACATTGCTCCAAAAGCTGTGCTCTCTTACATCACAAAACTTTAGATATTTATACAGAATAACAGAAAATAAATAAAATATATACATATATATATAAAACAGAAAGGGTTTGATGATTTAACTGTTTAGAGCAGAATAATTTAAAATAATTGAATTTCACATTTCAGCATGTGGGGCAGAGTTTTAAAAAAAAAAGATCCTCTCCTTTAAAAACAATATTTTCTCATCAGTTCAACCGCTTATCTTTCTGTGTGAAATGGAAATGATTTGATAGTCGAAAAAACTTTTTACAGGTATGAAAAAATAAATGGAGATCAGTCATGAGTAAAATAAAAACAGGCCCCAACTGATCAGTCTGGTACTAAATGTCTATTGCTCTTTTCTTTTCTCTGGTAAAATAGATGCGTTATTAATTTATTGTTTTTCATTCTAATTAACCTAAAACGCTTTGTATAATTTACTTCTCACAGGTGCAATTTTCAATTATTGTTTCACATATAAATCATTACTTATTATCTCAGTTATTCTTCTTATGTTACCCCATGTAATCCCTCATCATACACACATTCCACACTTATTGTCTGCACTCATTAAGGTACTAAAATATATTTCCTCTACCATGTAATACAGACCAACATGTCTTGATCGTGAATCATCAGTTAAACACTTAAAAACGTGTAAAAACAGACCCAAAAGAAATGGGCCGGTAAAATGACTCCTCATGATGACGAGCACATTATTATTTTAGCACCTACTGAAAATCACATAAGTTAGAGAAATGTTCTTTTTCGATAGGTTTTATGAAAGTAGATGGATTAATAATTATCAATAATATTAGCTAAAGTTTGCAATGAAAATCAAGTGAGTAGTTTTGTTTTTAGAGTTGAGTAAAGATGTTGAGGAAATAACTTTTTTCTTTTTATAATGAAACATCCCTATCTAAGGTATAGCACATCATTCTTAATTATATAAAATAAATGAATTATCTAAACCAAATTAAATGTAGTGCTGATTAATATTTAGATAAATAACTTTGGGCATCCGGTACGGTTTTAAAATGATTTTTGCAGAGTGACTCACCAACGGTTTTCTGTGTGACTTATCATTCTTGTTTTTTCATGTCCAGCCATTTGGCTTTTCATTCAGGTTTTATGTGTCATCACAGACGATCTGTAACTCAGGAACATTAAAATGGGAACTTCAGCATATTTAGGTCGAGTAGGACATCTGAACTTTGCTTTTCTCACTGATGAACTTTGAAGGAGCTCTGGCAGCATTTGTGCGCAATCATCACTGTGACAATATGTGTTTGTAAATCGGAAAGTATTCAGTTGTTTTTCTTTGTAGTCACAATTTAGCTGATGTGGATAAGAGGCCGTGTTGTCATCCATCGATATATCTTCCTTCCTCCTCTTCTTCTATTTATTTCTGTCCTTCATCCTCTCCAACCGTTGCACTTCTGAAATTCGGCACATTCTTGTCTCTATAATTTAAAACGAAGCAACTTTGTGTCACATCTCGTGTGATGTTGCAGCCTTTGTCTCTGTTCATCGTTTATCGGTTCTGCTTTGTTACTCCTTTTTTATTCATTAATCATCAGCCACCTCTGTACAGCGTGGCACAGATCCTTTACACAACATAACCAAAAGCCCCTGATCGTTTCTGTCAGAAATGTCAACTCTTTGTCACATTCCTCTCTCTCAGGAGGGTATCCTCATTTGTGAATAAGAAATTTGGACAAAACCCCCTGAAATATGATATTAAGACGCACTTGTCACAGATGGTTATATGTGCCAAAAATAGCGCAGCAGATTTTCTTGGCAGTGCTTTATAGTGTATTAGGTTAAACTGTCGGCTGTTATATATTTGGCCAACTGCAATGGCTGCTTTAAAACTATCATTGTTGAGCGGAGTCCCCCAGGGCTTGTATGTCGGCCCAGTACAGTTTCTTCGCTAGAATAGCCCCTGCTTTGTTCACAGCTCTGAAGTCCCATCCTGCAGATCACATGATCTTAATAGTTCAAGCCTACGGCCTTCTGATACACTCCGGAACACGCACAGATCCTATCCTAGAAGCTCATTTGGTCACTTATCGAATGGCTTGTGCAAGACTGGTAATAAATCTGTTTAAGGAAGTAGTCCACTGTAAAGGAAACAAAAAAATCCCCCTGTGTCTTTGGATGCTGTTTAAATGTGTGTACTTAAGAAAGACAATATA
Source organism: Semicossyphus pulcher (assembly GCF_022749685.1). Lineage (NCBI taxonomy): Eukaryota > Metazoa > Chordata > Actinopteri > Labriformes > Labridae > Semicossyphus > Semicossyphus pulcher. The sequence goes on from NW_027211681.1 coordinate 11,513,883, forward strand.
CCCACTTCTTTATCTGTTTACATGGTATCCTCGAGTGTGAGTATGATTACACATAGTCGTACACGTAGTTGTAGTTGCATACTACAGCGTGTTTCCCAGTGCTCTTTTGTGTCCATGTTTCACAGGAAATTAGATTATGCAAACTGACGTCTATATTGAACCTGATTTGGCCTTTTGTGCCTGCTGTGCTTTAACAGACACGCTTTCTAGCAAGTGACACGGCTGCACATGCATGAATAAGAGTGTGTGCGTGTTTATGTGTCACACAATGCAGCAGGCTCAGGGGAGGTTTGTATGGTTGGTCCTGTTGTTTCTAGAAGTCCGTGTGCGAGCTAGTGAAGAAGAGCAAGACAGCTACTGAGTGTCAATGTCTGTGTGTTTGTGTTTGTGTGTTCGCATGCATATGTATGTGTGTGTGTGTGTGTTCCTGTCTTAGACAGAAGGAGAGCGACAGTTTGTTTGAAGCCTGCCACTGAGACTAGCATCAAACACCACCTCGACTCTTTGCCCTTCAGCCTGTAATCACACACACAGAGAAACACAGTTCCACATCCCCATACATCTTAGCCTCTCTCTTCCTCTTACATGCTTTAAAAAACGTACTTCGATTCTGATCTATTTCTCATATTAGTATAAAACTCTCGCTGCATGTATTTTATTCTCTTCTCTTCCATTCCAGCCGGCTATCTGCCTGAGAAACCAGGACACAAACATAAACACAGGTTGTCTTGTCAATCAGACAACACATTGGTTTGTTTAGACTCAAACGTTGGTTCCAACCCGACTCCTCTGAGGTTAGCCTGTGACAGGTCCGGGAAAAGATGTAAGTGCAGCATTGAGTGGGATGAGAACTTTTATTAAGTCATTATTTCAGACATGCACATTTTGTTCCTTTCAAAATTATTAACTCAAACTCTCCGTAATCATAGAGAAACAGATGCGTTTTTAGCTGATTGCTAATGTTGGTTAAGATGTGAAGCTGAAGCTTGCAGGCCTTAGTGCACATGACCTAGATTACTTGAGGCCACACATGTCTAATAGGAAGTTGATGGTAAGAAAGACTGTCTTTGGTTAAAAATGTGATGGGGAAATTCCTTTGTGACTCACGCTGAGTCGGTGCCAACTTGCTCTGATTCTGGGTTGTGTCAGGTTTGGTGACGTCCACCACCCTCTGGTCTCTTCCTCACCCTGTCTGGGGACTGGTGGGTGGCTGGATGGGTGACTGGAGTGGGTGTGTGGAGACAGGTTTTCACCCCTGCCCTTTATGGTGAGATCCAGTCTGGGTGATGACACTGAGTCATCCTTGCTTTCTAAGCTCTTCTCTTTCTTATTAGTATTCTCCATCATGGCTCCTGTGCTCACCACACCCTATCCTGCCAGTGTTACACACACTGAACACCGAACGCTGTAGGTCTACACAGCCCCCTAAAGGCTCGTTTTTCTAAATCTGGGTCAGGACCCAGTTGAGAGTTAAGGGAAAGATTAAAATGTGCCTCAAATATTCAGAGAACATTAGCATGTAAAACTACTGCCTTTGCTTTTTAACAGAGACCTAAAGCCTTCCTGTATCGCTGCTATGTAAAGATGAAATCCACTCCAGCCTGTAGACATGTCATTTTTCATGCAAAGGGAGGGAGTTGCATCATGTGTACAGTTCACTTCTCCAAGTGATGCAACTCATGCTGCAGATAAGCAAACACAATAGTCTGAAAAATCCGTCTGGTTTCACAAGGAGAACTATGTTGGAAATATGTAGTTAAACACACAGTCTCCTTTACTCAAACAGCACTGTGCTGCCATTATGCTGTGTATAGATCCGACCTCCAGCGGTGCTAAGTGAAGCCTTCTGACAACACGCAGTTCATTCATTCAGCTCACAGGAACATAGAAACTGTATTGTCTGTCATAGCTCTAGGGATGGCAGAGTGTGCATGTCAGTCTGTCTGCGTGTCGGTCAGTCCTATTCTTGAGTCTAAACAGAAATATCTCAACAACTATTCTTGCTTCTCAGATGAAGAATTCTCTCTTGATTCCCTAACTTTTCTGCTGGCACCAACACAAGGTTTACATTTGTGGTTTTGAGGGGAACTTTTCAACAACAATTAGACGGATAACAAAGAAATTAGGTACAGATGATTTATACTAAACTTTGTAATCCCCTTGCTTTCCATGCAGAACTTGGCATCGACAGATGGATCCGCAAATGCTAATTACTCTGAAACCACTCGGTGCATTTTTGATTTCATACAGGCTTTATCAACGGCCACCCAAAACGCCTCTGGTGGCTGCAACCAATCAGAGCAACCAAACGCTGCTAGTCTAGGAAGCTAGTTCTAACAGGCATTCAATGATCAAGTGGCCAACACCATTTTAACATGAACTTGTGGATACAGAACCTTGCCCATAGGTGGAGGCCATGTTGTTTTTTTATTATTATGTATTATATACATGTTTGTGATTGGCCCGACCTGAATCAGGTCAGATAGAATTCTTTATGAGTGGGAGGTGGACAGGACACATCTGATAGAGCAGCAAGAAATTAGCCTGTAGATTCGTCTGGTTCTCAGTCTAAACTTGTGACATCGTTATATATTATATTTGTCCAATTATTTGTTTGTTTTTTTACCAAATTCCTGCAAAAAAAAAAGACATAACATCATGTTGCATATGTATAAGCATGTACACCGATCAGCCATAACATTATGACCAGCTGCCTTGTTTTGTGTAGGGCCCCTGACAGCCCTGACCCATCAAGACATGGTCTCCACTAGACCTCTGAAGGTGTGCTCAGGTATCTGGCACCAAGACATGAGCAGCAGATCCTGTAGGTCCTGTAAGTTGTGAGGTGGGGCCTCCATGTATCGGACTTGCTTGTCCAGCATATCCCACAGATGCTCGATTGGAATTTAGAGGCCGAGTCAACACCTTGAACTCGTTGTGTTCCTTGAACCATCCCTGAACCTTGTTGCAGTGTGGCAGGGCGCATTACCCTGCTGAAAGAGGCCACTGCCATTAGGGAATACTGTTCCCATGAAGGGGTGTACTTGGTCTGCAACAATGTTTAGGTAGGTAGTACGTGTTAAAGTAACATCCACATGAATGGCAGGACCCAAGGTTTCCCAGCAGATCATTGCCCAAAGCATCACACTGCCTCCGCCGGCTTGCCTTCTTCCCATAGTGCATCCGGTTGCCATGTCTTCCTCAGGTGATCGCCTCACAAGCACCCAGCCAACCTCAAGAAGTAAAAAAAAAAGACCACCTTCATCCATTGCTCCGTGGTCCAGTTCTGCTGCTTACATGCTCATTGTAGCCGCTTTTGGTGGTAGCCAGGGGTCAGCACATCAACTTCGAGGTCAAAATGTTCACTTGCTGCCAAACATATCCCACCCACCTCAGTGGTCATAATGTTATGGCTGATCGGTGTATGTATTGGCAAAATGGTGAGCTGGTAAACATTACCTGTACGCGTCATCATTGTGAGGATGTTATGATGCTCCAAGGTACCACCTCATCCTCACAGAGCAGCCAGCACGGCTCTGACCTCTTAATCTTATTCGACACAAAAGCTCGTAGTAACATCTGGCCTCTATTACATAAGAATACGCACTCCTGCCACATACGTTTCAAATCCAACTAAATGATTGCACCAACAGTTTCCGTGGTCAGATTTCTAAGAAAGGCCTGAAACCAGTAGAAGTGAGTCGCCCCCTGCAAGAAATACCATGTGGTAAAATGTGCTGGCATGCTATTCATGTCTATAACTTATAACATAGGTTATGATTGTAAGGCTGTGCATACACTGGATCAGCCAGTGTAAATATGTTTGGCTGTGTCGCCATAGTTCATGGAGCTGCGTGAAATATTTGAAATAACTGAGTCACAACTTTATCAATAATGTGTCTGATAGGAAGTTATTCTGCAGCGTATTTCATCTTATTCTGATGCAAATCTGCTGGAGGGAAGCGTGGCTGTGAACATGCAGTGACTTAAAATTCTCTTACATATTTAATATGATGATACGTATGAGAGACGATGGATACAGGCCAGGTCTTTGAGCCTTTTTTTTTGGACAGCAGGTAGCAGAGAACAAGCACAGACAGTTACCCTGCTGGAATGGATGGCGGCGGTGGAAGCTTGGAGTGTTTCAATTATTTTATTATCTTACAGGTAGACTCCTGGAGGGATCACTCCTGCTCCCCAGCCCTCATCCTCGCCATATCTAAGTAAATATGCTGAATTATGTACCCGCTTTTTGACTGGGAGTTAACCCCCCCATGTCCAGTCATGCACAAAAGGAAGCTTTAGCCAGGCAATTTAGCTCAACCGAACTCGTCTAGTTGAAAACCAAGCAGCAAAAGATGAAGCAGTTAATGAAGAAAAACAGGATCTGCCAGGATTCCCTCTCGAAATCGAATGTAGTTTCACCACAAATCTTTGAAGCATGAAAGAGGTCGAGACGCGCGATCATGAGATCAGAAGGCCGTAAAGCTCACAGTTAACTGTCTCTTTATGAACCCATTATCAGCGTCTATACGCAGCACACACACAAGAGTGCGACTCAAACTCTGTGACCTGCAGCGAGATTCCTCCTGTGTTGGCGGCTGGTGTGAATACTGGCACGGCGCCTCGAGAAAACATGTTTTATACCGCTGTCATTATAAACCAGTTCAGGTAGCAGAGTGGAGATCCTGAAAATCCCTTTTTAAGGCAGCTCAGCTGTTTGGCAGGTGTAAATGTCAACCAGGAATAACTGACAAAAGTTTCTACCATCATGGTCTCACGCCCCGGACAATTAGCTTTCTTATATGTATGCTTGTGTGTAGTTTTAAGTTATTTCAGTTCATCCAGGTGTTTCCATTCTAGGTTACTTTGAAAACAATTATAGCATTTTTACTGTGCCTTTATTTTTGAGCATATATAAAATGCTACTCACAAGTTATTGATTCAATACTATTATTATAAGATAACAGTACCAATAACAGAAATTTCCTTGCTTCGGAGTACTTCCTCTATTATTGACATTAAAATAGGCACATGTTGAACCGTTTCTATTACATACATAAATACATTTGTCTAGGATATTACACACTATTTTATAAATTAAAAAAAACAAGAAGAGGAACAAAATCAGATTAATTTTGGGATTGCTAATTTAATATAAAAGCCATAGGGGAAAAAACGCCTAGCTAACCATCCCTTTAGTTGTCGCCAAATTTGGGTAAAAGTTTTTATCCGAATCTTTCTCGCAAATGTGAAACTAAGCCACCAAAATGTAATAAATCACTCAAAGTGCATCAGTTCTGTGAAATGGCCTGTGAGTGACTTCGATGGTGTGTCACAAGGGACAGAAAAGAGCCTTCTGAGGCCTCGTTTGAGGAAGGAAATCATCAAAATAGATTCGGTTTGCTCGTATGGTTTTTATCTTTTAATCCTGCTTATTTCTCTCGGCATCTCTCTCACACACACTCACACAGAGACATGCACGCCCAGGCAGCAAGCCTTGTGATTTGGTGGGAAGACCTCGGGATCTTTGGCTCCCGATGGCTTCTGGGAGCAGCACCAGCTCGGTGACTTGATCCACGCTCGGCAACTGGATTGGCCTGATCCGGTCTACCCGCAGCCACGCTGATCTGGTTCTGCCTGGAGATTGAGAGGGCGGGGGTGGGGTTACTGAAGAAGAGAGGGAGTTTTTATTAAGAGGCAGGCCTGCAAGAGTTGATCAGGAGTTTTTGTGTGTGTGTGTGTGTTTTGAATGGGGCTTTTTGTTTCAACGTGACTCACCGTGCTCTTGCCACGGTTGGTGCCTGAAGGGAGAGATGGAGGGAGGGTGAGCAGTGCAGAAGAAAAAGAGTTGATGTGGTTAAGTCATTAGAAGCAGGCATGTTCTGCTGCTCTGTTAAAGGTTTCGGCCTACTTCTCTGATGAAACAATGAGCCAAATATCTGCCTTGGTAAGAGACAAACAGAGGGTGCGATTAGATCTATCTTCTGGTTTGCCTGGCTCCAGATCATTTTAACTTTTAGCCAACTCCTCCGCAGATTGTGAGCGCGAAAGCGGCTACGAGTGCTCTCGATGCGACATCAGTCAAACCAGATGGTGCGTGTGATTGCTCACTGCTGCCTATAAATTTGTCAGCGAAATTTCACTGAGTTGACGTTCCTAATCACTTTTGCCGTGGTTGTGATTACTCTGTGAAAACACGACTGAATTCAACAAGACGGATTTCTTAGGTACGTCTCTTAGAGACCGCTGTTTGTTTATAAGTGTTGAAGCCTGAACAGTCAGAGTATCGGGTTGCTATAAGCAATAAAAGGCCACATTTTCCCTTACATTTGAAGTTATACCCATATGTTGCAATTAATTACAATTACTGCAAAGTTCTTATACAACAGAAAGTCGTCCTGACAAGTGTGTCCAATCAAGAGCTCAGACTGCTGAAAGCCAAACTGCTGAACCCTTCAGATCCCTCGTGCATGCTTTAAATAGAAACCACAACCTCTTATGCTAATGCTAATGCTAATAACTAGAAAAGGCCAGCCTTGGAGCAGAACCTTTCTCAGTATGTCGTATTGCTCACATTACTTGTAATTTTTTTTATCATTATAGTAATATTTTTTTTTATCATCATCACATTTTTAAACTGCCCTAAATCACACTGCTTGTGATTTCTGCAGCCAGGTATCTGTCAATAATAACTACTTTAAAATGTGTAGGTGGGGAAGCAGCGTGGCATTATGGGAGATGTTGTCTCCATTGTTAAACAAGCATCATTTCTGATAAAAAATCTATGTAAGAACTCGTAAATCACATATATCAACAATATCATTTTTAAAAGTTTCATTCGTTTTATGTTTATTCACCTGATGTCACTTCATTTAAATAAGATAGCCAAAAGTGATGTTAGCTAACTAAACTCACACTCTGACGAATCATCTGGTGTTTCCTGTTTCCCTTAAAAACAGCCAAACCACCAAATCCTTTGAATATAATCAGGATTTCTCACATTGTGAGAAATATTTGGGATAATACAAGTACCCAGCTTAATGAAATATATAATAAATAAATAGGTCACGTAGAGGGGGGTCGTCATTGAAGTTTTGAACCAAACTAAACAGTAAGTAACGTTCACTGGTAAATTCTCATGGTAGCTCTCCTGTAGCTGTTCAGCTTTTTTAAAATCACGTAGGTCAAATGTTAAGTTGAAATGTTATGAATCAGATGCCCACCACCTGTCGCTTGCAAAAGCACACGCACACACATGCACACATCGCCAGTTTTTCTCTGACACCCCCCCCCTTTGTTCCCCCAGCACTCATTGTCACCCACGTGTGAAAGAAACCTCCACTCGAGGCCCACCCATGACCACCTCTCCAGACCTCTGCAAGAGGTGGTCATGCACTTGTTTCCCCCTCCACCCCTCCACTCCAACACGGTTTGCCATGGATGTTTCAAAACCATCTGACCTGGCTGTGCTAACTGGTGGCTATTTTGGGAGCGAGATGGCAAAACCGTCTGCTACTCGCGACGTCCATCGGAAAAAAAGAGGGATTGCTAAGAGGGAGTGCTCACGGGGTCCTCCTGTAAATGTGTGTGTGTGTGCAATTGTCCGTGTGTGTTCACAGCCAACCATACCAGTGACTGAGCGTGGTGTTGGAGGGTCATGTGTCGCTGTAGGGATTGGTGTTGAAATTGGAGATTTCATACTCTTGCAAAAGTAAGACAGACGCTAAATTTCACTCTTTGGCAACTGCGTGTTCAGCCTTTCACCCACTTTAATATCAACTGCATGTGCACGAACCTGCGCATGTAGTTTGTACATGTTTTTTCCAACATTACCTCCAGCTTAGGGAAATTTTTATATACATGTGTCCCTTTAGCTCGGGGCAGTTGGCAGACAAACCACCTGTGCTTGGTGGAGCTTTGAACAGAAACAGCCCATAGAGCTGCGTTTAGGCCCTTTGGGAAAGAGCCTGATCAACAGGTTGAGCAATGGAACATGCCAGCGAGCGAGCGTGGCATCTCTTTCTAGTTGCTTTTGAAACATCATCTCCCTCTGTGGGATTTGACTAATGCAGGAGAGTGAGTAAGAAAACATTTGATGGTCAAAGGCATGAGTCATCATCATGCATGACACTTCTAAGCTAACGAAGCTAGCTGAAACACGAGGCGCTCATGCTAAAAGCTTACTAAGCTTTAGGATTGCTCTTTAAGCGTAACTGTATAGTGTGGCATTTTGAGACACTGAGGAGCGTCCGAGCTCTCTGTCCATGTGCAGGAATTGAAAAATAAACGTAAATTAAACTTATTGGCTCGAAATGGATCCTGTTTCTCTCCTGTATTATCTTACACACTGACCTTTTTAGAGTTTGCAAGCATGTCGCAATCCTTGCAATACGATTTTCATCCCACTCTATGGATGAGGACATTTTACATAAAACACTTATGCATGCACATACACACACACACTCACACACACTCGGGACTGGCCTGTAGAGTGAGTGGGCCAGTTCCTCCTACTATTCCTCTTAATGTGTCCCTTGTGCTGGAGGTGTGGAGCTGCCAGCATTGTTCACTAGCTACGCTGGACGCTAACAGCTGTGTGTATTTACCGATGATAAACACACAAGTTATTGCTGATATTTCAGCCTTGTAGCAACATTTAGTTATTGTTAACAGCGGGTGTTTTGAATATAGGATACGAGGAGTTGTATCAGAAGGTGTGAGTTCATCTGGCCTTTGTGCCTTTGCTGTTTTTATCTCCGTGTGTCTGCTCAGCGTCAGGCAGAGAAGCTGCTCAGATAAGGCGTGTCTGCGTGTTTGCAGATCCTGGACTGGTCCCGCTGGACTATGTAAGCAGCAGTTACTTCGAAGCAGCTCCAGGGTGTGGATCGCAGGCTGTACGAGCAGGGCCCCCTGATGCAGCTCCTTGATGAGGCACATAGACAGTGTGGGCAGGCCTTGAGATGCAGCTCCAGGGTTGGGCTCATAGGGTTTATGAATGGGCCACATGATAAAGCAGTTAAACCTCCTTTCAGACCTCTGGCGTTGCCTGAGGACTAAACCTATATAAATTAAAGCAAAGATTCATATTAACATGCTGCAAAATGAGCGTGACGCTTCTCCCTGTAAACACACTGAGGCCCTGTTTTATATAAACTTCGCTTTGTGGCAGTTTTCACTCTGCTTTGCTCAAAACAGTTAAGTTGAAGGATTTGAAGGAATTTCATAGTTTGCCAAAGTTTGCCTCAAAAACTCAGACAAACACTGCAGATTCTTCCGACGTGAATAACATTAACACAAACCAGATAAGGTGCTGAAGAGTGCTGCAATTACAGAGCGTCTATTTCAGTATTTCAGCAGGTTTTGAGTCACTCTTCTTTCCCTGAGAAAACATAAACCTTTTTTTTTTAAGTGAAAGTGTTTCGCTGGCACACAGCAGCATGTAACATACCAACGACAGTCCAACACAATGATGTAGCTTATCAAACATTTGTGTGAGAAAATGCTTTATATGCAAGGAATGTCTGACTCATTGATCGTGTGTTTGTGTCTGTGTGTGTGTGTGTGTGTGTGTGTGTGTGTGTGTGTTAGGGACAGGCTGAGCTAAACAAGTTTAGATCATTTACAGCTCTCTCTGTATCAGTCACTTTGCATAGACAGTGGAGGCCTAACCACTGTTTTACATAGAACTGCAGCTGAAGCTTGATAACGTGTTTTCCCGCGCTACAAAAACAGGACAAGCTTCCTGGTTCTACCTCAAGTGTGCTTCTCAGTGTGTGTGCGTGCGTGTGCCTGTGAGTGAGTGTGTTATACTGTAAACGATTCCTGAGTTGTTCCATCAATGTTTTCAACAATGGCAGATGTTTGGCATGAACTAAAAAGAAAACATTTAGTGATTGTTCACGGTAAATGGAAAACGTATAGCTGCATGTGACTCACACGGATGACTCAAACGAGTTGACTTCCTGTATTTATTAAGAGCAGGAACACGTTCTATAAAAATAAAACTAACACTGATTCTACTTTAAATAATAGTCTGTGTAGCTTGCTTGAAACACACCAATGAGCCTCTCTGTTGCACTCCATGAACACGAACAGTGTGGTTGTTAATTAGTCTATTGGCCTTTTTTACATTAGACTTTTAACATATCACAGTAGGAGAAGCGCAGGTGTTTATAGTAGCATTAATGACGGCTGCATTCCATTTAGCTGCTTCAATTTCATGGTCCTGGTGACTGCCTGTCATGGCTTTCTCAGACACCTGAACAGCACAGAACCATTTTTAAAGTTATTATTAACACCTGTGATTTTCCTCCAGTTAGAAGTCAAAGTGTTCGCTGTGAAAAAAGCCCATACCCGATACACAGTCCTGCTGCCACAGATGTTAATGGGGAACTGAATGTGCTTTATTCCACTTCTGAAAGTAGTACCCAATAAATGTACTATTTCCTCTTGTTTGACTGCTAAAAACTACATTACCCATCTGTTAAGTCTTCAGGAACCTAAAACAAGAGATCCAATTGGCTTGGGGTCGAAAGCTAACCATTAGCTTAGCTTTCTATTGCTAATATAGATCCACACCAGCCTTATCATTTAACACGTGGAGGGACATTTTCCATTTATCTAAGTTGTAAAATGAACATACAGATGTAACTTTTTCAACATAGCAGAAGACGCAGTTTATATTTTTTTGGATCAGAATCTTTATTAAACATTGTACAAACAATAAGTATACATAATCCATCATTAAATTCTGTACAAACCTTATTTAACTACACTTATACCTTTTATCACTGAGTAATAAACATAGTCAAAGTCGAGAGTAGGTAGCTATCGCTCAAAGGGCGGCCATCTTTGCAGCCATCTATCTCTCCAACCCTCGATCCATCCTTTGCTTCTTCTCTTCCCTCCATTATCCACGCTCACATTTGGGCCTGCGACCGGAAGCGTTTTTCACATAATTTTCACGCAGCCATCATAGGCGCGCCAGACAATCGGCCCTTTTCATATCCCGACAGTGGATGAACCCAGTGAACGCAGCGCTGATTTAAAGTGCTGAGGCCTGCTGCCTGAGGGCATCGCCTCTCAGTGACGGTACCTTGTGATGAGATGGATGGCTTTTACACAGAAGCACACACACACACACATATATATCACACATTTCTGCTCAATTTGATTTCATCCTTTTGGTAACACTTTGCCAACCAAATCATGGAGGGAACTTTCTGAGAGGATGTTCAGTCGTAAACTTTTATAACCCTCCTCGACTCTCCTTTCAGTCTTGCCGGCCCTCGTTTCACAGCTTTCTTTAAAAAAAAAACATACCTTGACCTTGTGGAACAATTAGCTTTATTAGCCGTTTTAACACCCAGAGAAGTATTTTAACTACCTGCCCATGAAACCTACCCTGCAACATAAAAATATATGGCATTAGCTTTAGTGGGTCACAAAACTGTAGCAGAGATTTTCAGCGTAAAAACATCAGTACTGCTGTCGCTTGAAGTCAGATACAGAAAGGTATGACTTGCAATGCTGAGGAGACAAGAAATGAAACTTCATGATAAAACAGGATACAGCTTCTGTCATCGGAATATCTGCATTTAACACTGCATGTCTGCATAAGCATGTCGAAACATCTAGTCTACTCATTCTCATTGAGCGACATAAGGCCCTCTAGGTGAGACGCTTTTTAAACACAATCTCAATTTCAAAGGACTTCTTTCTTGCAAAACATGGCTTGAAAAGACGTTTCTTGCACTTCCTTCCCCCCCTCCTAATGCCACTCTCTCCAGGCTAAGTAGCTGATTTATTGACGAGATGCCGCCAACATTTTTATGTTCTTTGAACCACGAGACTCGGCGTGGAGAACGGGATGAAGACCTCATGACTGCCGAGAGGCAGGGAGATGAGTCTCCCCCATCAGCCCTCTCTGTGGGACGCTTTTGTCCGATAAGAGGTCATGCACCACACCCGATTTAAGTCATGTGTTCCTCATTGCCTGACGAGCAACACAAGACAACGGGGATGTGTTAGGATGTGTTTGTTTGAGCCACGCAGAGCACATCCACATCTGTTGCTCGGTACATTTTGTGCTCATCATCTGAGAAAAGTATGTTTGTTGTCTCAAGTTATCATCCTCCATGTCTTTCTTCCGTCTGTGTTTGTAGTGCGTTTCCAAGAGTGCGTTTCTTTGCGCGGCCAAAGTATGAACAGCACATGCTGGGCTGCAGAGAGAGGTGCTGCGTCTCAGTGAGTGGGTGCATACGGTCTGGGTCAGGGCTTTTTAGTACTTTAAGACTTTAACTCTGCTCCGGGGGACTCTTACTCCACGCCCACGCCTCGTTTCAAACTCTGGACCACATCAACATTCCTGGGATTAATGTAGACATTAGCTCTATAGCTTCACATGCGCTCAGACAATATATCACTGCTGTGTGATACAATCAGCAAAACATAGGTTGTCAGCCCTCATGTGAGCGCTAAATCTGGTCAGGGACGGATACAGCTCCATTGTAAAACTATAATTGAAGGCAAGTTAAAGTGAAACATTGCCTGCTTTTGTTGCCTTAAGGCCCTGACAAACTCTGAGCTTGGTCCTCCAAACATGAGATAATTTGTTTGCAGCCTGCACGTTAGCATTGCACTTATGTTACATTGTTGGACTCATGATGGGCAGTTTTTAAAGGATCAAAATCAAAGCAGTACATCCAAAAATGTCGTCTTATTTTACTCCAAGTTCCTGAAACCTGGAAGCTCAATTACCCACAATGCAACTCAATCGCTGACAGTTTGCCCCGAGATTCAAAGCTAATGTCACCTCCAAGTCAAGTACAGATAAAAAGCAGGCTACCGTCTTTTTACCTCCAAAAACCTGAGCTACAAGACATTTCTAATTGATGCTGACTCAAGTGACATCACAAGAGGCAGTTAATAACATTTCACACAGAAAAGCCTCCATACAAGTTGTTTTACTTGTGCAGCAGTGTTAATGAATATAATGACGAAAAATGTTCGATCTTTTTTGCATAACGAAGACGAGACGTCGACGAGCTAAAAATAGATCGTTGATAGTAAAAACTCTGACGACATGTATGTTTTGTTTTCGTTGACAAGGCGAGACGGGACTAAAATGTTAGTGGTCGGCTGTGCGTCTAATCTGTCTAAATACAAGCAATGAATTCCTGTAACTGGATCTCCCGGGTGGAAATAACAGGTATCACGAAGGTGGTTATGAACTTTCTCTGATAACTCTGGCTTTTTTTTTGACGCATCATTTGACGCTTTTTCTGCACAAAAAGGGGCGATCATCGTCCGTCTGCTTCAGTCATGTTTAAATTAGAAGCGATGGGGAAAGTAATCTTTAGCTGCTGTGTCCTCGTCGTTCATTTCCTGTCTGGATGATCTGCTCAAATTTGAAGTGTTAATTTCAGCTGAATCAAACGTAAAAACGAGAAGAGGGAGACTGAAACTGGGATAAAATGTTCTGAGTTTTCTTCAGCTAAAACTAGACTAAAACTTTAAAGGGTAAACATGACTAAAATGTGACTCATCTGAAGACTAAATCTAAAATAGATTCCAAAATAAGCACACTGTTGTGCAGTAATAGACCCTTTAATGGCCTTGTATGTTCCCCTTTAACAAAGTGTTTTAACTTAACCACACCCTAATAATATAGTTAACATGACTTAATAAATCTTTCCCATAACCATAAAAGGGTTTTAGTCACAATTTAAGCATACATCAGCTGCACAGCTGCCACCTGTGGATCTTAAAACGTTGAACAAGTTAAAAAAAAAAAGTTTGCATTAAAGGATCCACTTCCTGTTTTCACAGCAAAAAACAGTTAGCAGTAAATATTCAAAGACCCTTAAGGTCCAGTAAATGATTTGAGTCACGTTGTTAGAAATGTTCAAAGGCCCCGCCGTCATGCCTGTGGGGAGATTGGGTTGGGTGATGGTCGACCGTGTGATCATTTCCTCGTATGAACCGCGATGGTTTCACTCTGCCCTGCAGTAACATAGCGTGTACAATACAATCCATTATTCTGAGTAAACACTGTTGTCAGTCACTGGATGAATAAAGCCACAGAAACATTTCTCCAAATACAGGCGTTATTGCCCTTTTGTTAATTCATTTCTTAAACTGAATTTATTTAAAAAGGCATGACATCGTGGTATTATTTCAAATCATCGGGAACTATTTAAATATGTAGCTGTTGTAAAATATAAACATTGTTGTATTTACAAGAAAAGCATGCACGTGCACAGAACGTCATCAAATCATCCTTAGACTTTCCGTGGGATCGATTCCCGTCTGTAAACATCTTGAGGTGACGTGTGATCCTGAGCACATACAGACACACAAATGTAGCTTATATACAGGTCTGTTGTTTTTTCTACACGTATTGATCCTCACTGACACTGACACACGTGTCCGATAAGCCCTTAATTGCAAACATGCTCATTTTCACTTTACATGTTTACCCAGACAGATCGATCCAGCTGATCCTGCAGCTGCCGTACCCTGACCTTAAATGAACCCTGAGCTCCTGTAAGAGGACATGCTGACTTTACTGCATTTTTACAAGCATGGCACACACTTGTTAAGTTTGCATGTACTGTATCTGTGTGTGTGCGGTGCATGCAGTGTCCTTTCTCATGCTGCTGCTGTTAGCGGTGTATCATTATGTGGGTGTTCCTGCATGTGTGTGCATACATTTGCATTTCTCTGCGTCTACATTGTAAGTGTATGTGTGATTGTGTTCAGGCAGTGCGTGCGCCTGCATGCCTACACTGTACATGTTTAAGCTCTCTGTATGTGCGTCTCTGTGTTAGCATGTGTGTGACAGGAGCATGGGCTGTAACTCACTCTGACTGCGCGCGGAGGCCCCTGGCAGGGGAAGCTGTGGGTCTGGCAGGTCTCAGCAGGGCTCTAAAGCAGCTCAGCTCGGCTCCGCTGCTGGTCTCGGGCCCGTCTCCATGTCACACTGAAGAGGTATTCAAGAAAGCTCCTCACTGGGAGACCTCCAGCTTGAAAACAGGACAATGTCATCGTGTCTTATTGTTGGCAGCCATGTTAGCTCCACAATAGCTCCCGAGCCACCGAGCTGAAAGACGCTCGGACATTTATGCCAGTTGATTTGCACAGTGTTTGCCATTTTCCCATGATGAATGGTGGCAAGAGCACGGGAAGAGTTGCTGCAGGGTTGCCAGGTCTGCCTGAGAGAATAAGCATCAGTGTGGCACCTCTTCAATCTTAAATCAAACTATCACTGGATCTTAAACGGCTTCCGAGAAGTAGTAAATTACATTTCCCAGAAGCGTTCGCAGACTATCTGAAGGACGAGAGATAATTTACTCCAGCATCTTGGTAAACATACTCATGTGCTCACCAAATCAAACGAATCTATTAATAAATTAACATATTTAGCCTTATCCTATTACTTTGTATAAAAGCTAGCCAGGTTCTGTAAAAGCTAAATTCTACCATCTGCACACATTGCATTTTATGCATTTCAAAGAAAAGCAATGTGGTTAAAATAGCAGTTAACTCATGCATCTTAGCAATTTACCAACCAAAAACCAATGCCCCAAGTTTATTTTATTTAACAGAGGCTAGATTTTCCCCCATGCTTCCTCTCTGCGCGCCAAGACAGTTTTAGGACATCCTGGACCAGCTGAGCGAGATGCAACTGACATCAGATTTTAAGCCTGTCAAGCCTGAGTCCTGAGTACACTTAAAATTACAGCTCACTGCACCTCTTGTATTTTATCAGTACTAGTTAAGCATATAATAGATTACCTGTATTTTTATCCCTGCTTATGTTTTGCTGCAACAGCTGTGCCTGTTTTCATCTGGCTGCTCTGGACCTGCACATGAATCATATGAATGTTGCTAAACTTGCCTTCAATTTCCTTAATTCCTCATGGGAGAGGAGTAAATAGTTTAAAATGTGCTGTTGTACTCTTAAACATTTGATAATGAAAGGTTACAATCGATCTTATTCACTTAAAATCCATCTATATCTAATGATCGTAATCTGAAGTTTCTGTCTCTGAAACTAAACACAAAGCTGCTTCCTCTGCGGATGGCTCAGGCCTCACATGCCAGACACCACATATGGAGAGAAGGAAAGGCGTAAGGAGTGAATGAAACGGCGACGTGTGGATATGAAGTGTGTGAGGAGGAGATAAAGCTGCGTGAGTAAAGAAGAGACAAAGAGAGCGGAGAGTGGGACGAGATGAAGGAGAAATGGGGTGCCGAGGAGGAGGACTGCAGAGCCTCGGCGAGTGAGAGAGGTTATGGTTTGGACTCTGACCCAGATTTTAAATATGGTCTCTGACAACCTGATCTGACCGTGCTGCTGTGTGGTCTTCCTTTCTTTCCACTCGTTACGGATGCATGACGACCACACGCCTCCCCTCTCGGCACCTCGGTGCAGTCACTTGACGAGTCAGAGCACGTTCATTTAATGCAACACCGAAATGACGGCGGGCTCCGAGGTCAGAGCGTCAACAGATTCCCTTACGGGGTTTTTTAAAAGAACCACATCGCTCCTTTTAGCATGTGTGCATCAAACACGGCAGGGAGAGGGCTAGGTCCATGTAATTACATTATGTAGTGTGTGGCTGCTTTACAACACAGTTTGCTCATCCTTATGAATAAAATCATTTCTCATACAGGCGTAACTATTCTGTAATTGAAAGGAGAAGGCAGAAAATGTCTCTATGTACCAGCGAGAGAACAGTGGGTGCAAGCAGAAGTCTTTGGCAGAGGTTTTTGGCATTGGTGTTTTTCTTTTGCTGGTTTGCTGGCATTACAACGGCTGTTTGGTTATTTTATGGCCAAGCAGGAGCTCAAACTGAGCCAATTCCTTTAGAAGGAGGAATGAAGATTTTGGGTGTTTGGCAAGGTTAATGGATCATTTTTTTTATAGCCTGTATTAATAATTCATAATAAAATACCCCCAAAGAGACATAATATCAAAATGATCTGTTGTAAAGCTGCAATTATTATCATTCACCGAGCGAAAAGAGGATGTGCGTGTCTAAATATTAAAGGTATTCTTGTCTTTTTAGCATAGCAAAGTGTCGGTGTACATTTCTTGAATTTATTACCCGCCTGCCTGGATAAACATGAGCACCAACTCACACATGCCTCCCGCGCTGTGAGTTGCGAACGTTGGGAGTTAGGTGACAGATACTGAGAATGCTTGGGCCTAAATTAAGCCCACTGCTTCATCAAAAACATCCTGCCTTCCTGCTCGGGGCCAGATTGTGGAGACGTTTCTCACGGGCGGGTGCGCAGGTAAACTAGCAGCAACAAACATGCAGAAAGATTTACGTCGATTTTTAGCGACTTCTGAATCCAACATGTTTTCTTACAGCTTCTTTTTTTTTTTTTTTTTTTTTATCTCGTTTTATTTTTAGCAACATGATGTCACATACCAGAGTATAAATGTTACCTAGCACTGTGATTAAGTTTGTTGTGGCAACGATGCGATAATTACACATAATTTTTCCTCATTTTACCAAATATGCTTCCACAGAAAACTGCAGCACGTAGGCACAACCCTGAAACAGAGCGCGCTGTATGGATTCTATACTGTCAATGATTACACAGGACTTAGGCTAGCTATGCATCCACACACACACGCAGATAATGAACGTGAAAAGAGCAGAAGTGGAGTGTGACAAAGTACACTTTCTCAAGCTCATAGTCACTTCTGTGTAACTAGAAGTTGTTTGAACTTTATAACGGCAGCTCAAGTCTGTAGTTGGAAGGAAAAAATCTTACGAGTAAATGAATCAATAGTTAAAATTCTGCTAAAGTGACCTTTTGAGACACAGGAACATTTGGCTGTAGCCCTTGCATACGTTTAAGCTGACCTTCCCTTTAAATGCATCTTTGTTCCCCTCTGTGGCTGCTTTACTTAAAGCTTTAAGTTTGAGCACTTATTTCCATACACTCTCTTAAACAGAGAACATATTTACCAGTGCGTACATGCAATCGCAGTATGACCCATATACAGTAACAGAGAGCAAAAAAAAATAAAAAATTGGGTGGAAGCAGGGAAGGCGAAGGAGGCCAGGGGGGGAGGAGGAGGAGAGCTCTGCACCACTCTGCTCCAGCTCCACTGCTGACCCCTCGGCTGTAAATCTGAAAGCAGAAGACCATCATTTACATCTTTTTTTTCTGTTTCAGGCCTTTCCGACGCTGCTCTTAACAAGAAGTGACTGATAGTGATTCATACAGACTCGTTAGAAGCTTTTGGCAGGTTGTGGTCAGATGTTAATCTGTTCGCCAGGTGAGTTCAGGAGGGGAAATGTCAGAGTTTGGTTGCAGAAAGTCTGAAATTAAAGCGATACGATCTGGCTGACACAACAACAAATGTCACTGTAAGTTCCTTCATTTTAACAGGCAACTTAATTAAGCTTCTCCACTGCCTTGACATTCGGTTCAGCTTTCAGAGCAACATTGAGACATAAAAAAAGAATTGAGCTGTTTTTACTCTCCCTCATTACGCATGCATGTCTCCCTTATTTACACCCACTCCAAAGCGTCTGTGTGACAGTTGCCAGGACGAAAAAACAAGAAAGAAAATGAAAGAAGGGGCGAGAATAGAGAGGAATATTAACTAATACAGTCAACTTCCAGGAAAACTAGACTGTGACCGCTTAATTATCCTGATGCCTGAACACGGCACAGCACAGCACATCCGTCTGAGCCCGAGCCAGGCTGATCACACACAGAACAAGACAGTTAACGCGCTGGTTACAAGCTAAAGGCGGTAAAATTTTGTCGAGGGCAGCCAGAGTTTTCCATACAGCTCCCAACAGGTTTTCACAACCTGGAGCGGATCATGCCGGTGTTGAAATGACTCCCAGAATGAAACGGAGGATATTAGTATCTGCAGCGGCCCCGCCAAAGTCGACCCAAATAAGTCTTTATAATGTAACTTAGCCAGGATAAAACACTGTTGGAATTTAGGTTAGCAGCCAAAAGTCAAGTCTGATGTTTGCCTACCTAATTGTCTGCAACATTAGCTCGGCGCTGAGAGTTAAAAGAAAATGTTGATATTTCCCAAACTGTAATAAGTTGCTGTTTTTGGTTTAAAATCTGTCTAGATGAACTATATCAAAAATATCTCAAAGGCCATCCCAGGACACTGCCGGAGTCGCAGGCCTGTGTCTTCTTGGCTGGTATTATTGAATTCACTATGATATTCTATTTGGCCGTAAATCCATGTGAATATTTCTTCTGACAACTGTGATCTAGGATCTTAAACTCGCTGCACTTTATGTGAACGCTATAAATATATGCGCTACTCTTCATGTAATTGCTCCGAACACAAACGTGCCCAAAGCTACATCACAAGTCTTCCTCTATATGTGCTCGATGCTGACAGGCACGAGTCGGACTCTGCCAGGCTGTCAGCAACACCTCAGCAGGGGATTGACGACAACACATGGGAAAATGTTCGCAGTTTGTGTAGATTTAAAATAAATCAACCAATAGCTGCTTCTCCTTCGCACTAGCAGGGATTATTTGTGATTTTTGCAAACAATAATTAGCTAATCTGTTGCTACAAAATGCATTTAATAACCTTATTTTGCGGTTGAAGATGTTTTAAAATGGCTTAAAGGGTAAATAAAAAAAGAAAGAAATCAATGGTTATGTTTTCTAGCAGGGTCCAATAGGAGTTTAAATGGCCGTGCAGTGTTTGAGCTAGTGCCTCGTACATGCATGCAGGGATCAGACTGCAGGGTGCAGGATCAGCCCAATCAGACCCACCCAGACAGATGTAGGCTGTTGGGAATGGAAAATGAGCTTCAGGCCCGACAGTAACTAATTTTATCCAACACTGTGTGTCACAGTAGAAGACGCCTGACGCGGCATCTGGAGCGACTCATAGCTTCCCAAAAAATAGAGCCGTTTGTCTTATCTCTCTTATAGTTTGACACCTTCCATGAAATGTTCAGTTGCTGCTAAATAAAAATAACAAAGTGCATTCAGCACTAAAATTAAATCAGATGTGGCATCCCGCACGGTAATGGTGACTCCCAAAAATCTCCATTAATCAAGGGGTTGGTTTCCGTTGATGGTAAAGTTTAGGTTTAAGGTTACAGATGGCTTATGTTTCAGTTCCAGAGCTTGTTGAGTTTGATGTACAGTGTGAAAGTAAGCACTGCTTGAGCCGCCAGCTGCAGGAGAACTGATAATCCTCCAGGCATTAACACTTTTAAATTAAGTTTGTTGAGTTTGAGGTTTGATTTTCCTTGACCTGTGCTCGTATTGGTGCCACCGAATTGGATTATTGTGCGTGAGAATCGGTGAAATCTCTGCAAGAGCTCTTATGAGGAAGCAACAAACTCATACAAATGAGGAATGATTGAATTTGTGTTTATTATTTCTGGAGGGGCAGTTTATTGTATAAAACAAGGTTTATTCAAGCTTATGACACTTTAAATAATGATATGAAGTCACTAAGGTTCTTTAATAACTTTTTAGACACAGACTGTGTTAGTGCAGGTTAGTATGGAAGGAGGGATGATGGTAGGATGGGGACTAATGAGGGAGTTTAACCTCTGAACCCCACCGTCCCCTCAAAAACAGCTTGGAGAAAAGGGTGAAGTTTGTTATCTACGCTAGTGTGTCTTCGATAATGAGTTGATTAATGAGGAGGATATGGAGTCAATGGTGATAAAAATTTAGCTTCTTTCCCCTCAGTTGCCTCGAGACATCCTCACCCCCCCTCTTGCTTATTAAAAAAAAAGCACACAGAGTTTAAAATGTCACCAGACGTGAGCAAACTGAGACCAGACTAAGCATTAGTAACATCACAGTGTTGTGGTTCCACTTAAAGGCGTCACATTGCTTCAAACAACTTGAAGAGTGTTAATAAGTGAGCTTCACAGGTGCTGGTGGGCAGATTTTGTTACCTTAAACCAGTCACAGTAAACTGGCAGCTTATGGGCTAAATCAAGCGTCATCGTTTTAAAAGATGTATAAACATGAAAAAAGTAAAACATATTTTCTGTTTTTTTTCCAATTAATTTCTTCATAACATAACAGATGTTACTGCTCACGCTGTTAAAGTCACACAGAGCTAACACCAGTTTGCACTACTGTAGCAGTCGGCTGCAGTTTAGGCTAGCGCTAGCTTCATCTTGTTAGCAGTATCAAATGCATCTCAAAACGTCCTCCACACTAAAAAAGTACATCTTGAATATTCGACTGTTAATAGCAATATTATTGTGTTTTCTTTTGAATCTTTTGAATCTATTTAAATTCAAAATGTGCGGCGTTTCATTATAAAAAGATCATCCGTTTACTGCTAGGCTAATTAGCCCATTAGCAATTGTTAAGAAATTAAATTCAGATTTGATTTTAAAAGTTTTAGCCGGTGCTGTTTAAGCAGAGGGATTTTAGGATAGCCAAGCTAAATATAGAAATGCATCAAATGCCACATTGTATTCACTGAAACAAGAAAAAACGACCTCTCCTCTCAAGTCAAAAAGTTTCCTTTTTAAAACATTTCACAGGTCAGACATAGGAAATGTAAATGTCCAGCCCCTTAGCACGAAGCTTTTTCTTAAATTGGGCCCTTATGAAAAAAAATAATTGAATGCTAGCTTGCACGGGGTAGCATACAGGTTGCAGTCTTTATGCTAAGCTAGGCTAACAGGCTGCTTGTGGCTTACAGCTCAGTGTTTACCATGCAGACATGAGAGCGGTCTGGATCTTTTAAGTCCCTAAACATCTTGCTAAGAATGAGCAGGCTGCACTTCAGAAAAACATTAATGGGAAAGAAGTCAAAGTCAAAGGTAGTGACAAGACGTGACATGACGGGGGGGATTTGTCACCATCAATCTGACATGGAATAAATACAGTACATACCCCTTTCATACATGTAGTCATACAGTATGCATATTGCTTACATTCACACATCCACACTGCCCAAAATAACCCATCCCACATGCCAGGGAGATGAGTCAAGTCAAAAAGAGCCAAGTATAACAAGAAAACACAAGACGCAATCAGGAAGAAAAATACAACGCTGTCAACCTGAATGAGAGTGTCATTGAAGCTCATCTGAATAGTTGGGATGCAGAAGTAAAAGATAATTCCCCAAACTGTCAGACAGGTGGTGTGTAACTGTTATGCCCAGGAATGAGACGGAAGTCCCCAGAAGGCACAGCGCTGAGCGTAAGGCCACCTCGGGGGGGCTGCCCGACACAATGTGGCTCCTATCACTCCGGTGCCAACAGACACCAGCTCCTCATTTCAGCACATTACAAGGTAAGCTCGACACACAGGCAATGTATTCATGTCCACATCAGATGCAAAGGTTAATGTAAGATAAGTGACACAGATGCTGATATTTCACAGAGCGGCCAGCTGCAGATCTGCGGATACAACACTTAAAGAGTGTTAAGTGTTTTGAAATACACAATCTTCCTTTCTTCTAAGAAACCAACCATGGAGGGATCACGCTGTCTCCATGACTGATGATTTGCCCAACATGAACACCAAAAAAAGCAGCAATTGGTGTTTTCCAAGTGGCTTGAATAACTTCCATTGACAGCTTTGATAGAAGCGGAAAACCTCTTTTCTGTAATGGAAGAAGGTTTTTGTGGAAGATGGCTTTTTCCTTTTTGTAATATCCACAGAGCCAAGCTTGGCACACGGGGCCTCTGGAGTGGAGGATGTTGGCTCGGACCAGACAATGGGACTTCAAGTGAACCACAGCGAGTTAAAGAAAAAGATCAGAGCAACCATGAGGCTCTGCCCCTGATGAGCTGAAAATGTTCTTCATCCCCTTGTTAACTGTGAATGTTACATAGCAGTTTGGAGGAGCAGCAGTTTAACTCCTCTGCTGTCTTTTTTATTTTAATCACCACACTAAAATAGGCCTACCACAGCTCACCATTAGCCCTCTTAGCTCACAAAAGAGCTGTGAAGAGGTGGGTGTGGGGAGTAAAATGGCCACCTCTCCATTATATTGCTGCTGGAGAGGTTGGGCAGATAAAACACTCACTGCTGCAGGTTTTCTTTGGTGATTTTTTGGCAGTCGAACCGTTTCTTTGGCAAATGATCTCTCTGCCAAAACAAACACCCAGTTTTCCTCACCCTTTAAACACATACACGTGAACACACACACATTTCACTTGCTGACTCCACACAATGGCATGACTGTATCTGCAGCATCAAACAGACATGTGCCAATCGCCCTGCGGAGCTCATTGTTACTCAATACAGGGGCAAACAAACGCTGAGTCGAGTTCAGCCCCCCAACACATTTTGCAATGCAAAGAGAAAGTGCCGGTGAGGTCTGCCAGCATGCATCGTTGACCCCAAATAGCCAGAAAACAACTGGAAGCCGACTTGCCCCTGTCTTTGTTTGGCAAAGGATGGAGTAGAGGAGAGGAAAATGACTTCAAATATTTAGGCCGAACTGAAGCTAAGGCACTGGAGCACCTCTCTGCATTCTCCCCATACTATGGCAAATTGTTTCGCACACAATACAAACATCAACACGGCAGTGTTGTATAAAAAGCTCTCTGCTTATGTATATTCAAACATAATCACAAAGACAAACAGCGGAAGATGAAACCCAGCTGCCGACTGAACTGAATGCAGGCAGCGAAGAGAAGTTGAATACCTGCGAACAGTTTGATATTCCATATAAAAAGCAAACAGTGCGTAAAGGAGAGGTGGGGTTAATGTGTGAGTGTGTGACGTGTGTGTACATAGTGCTGACCCCTGAGTCTAAAGATCTCATGTTAAAATATAGAGACGGAGACGCGCCTTCTTCACCTACATCTGAAGCCTGGGAGTCATGTGCTGTTTGTTTTGACCTTGAAGTCCTATTACTGCCTAAACTGACGGCAGTGCTCAACACAGAATTCTAATGTTATTTATTTACAACAGCAGCATACTGCTGCCAAACCTTCTCAAAAGGATCAACTGCAATTTGGGTCCTCAGGACTTTGCTTATTGAGGCTGAAATCTGTAATTGAATCTTCCACATCAAATACACGGACAGAATCAGGACTGTGTATCTAGTTTTTTGTAAATCTGTAACTAACTACTAGCTAGTTTCAAGATTTTTACATACCCAAGTTGTCGGCAACATGACAAGTTAAGAAATGTCTTAGCAATTGAAGACTTTAGTTTTGAGCATCTGTAGCCCCACTCGAAAAGGAACATGAAACATGTAAACAGAAAGGCACTTTAGCATCGCTAGCTGTAGCATAACCAGTTTTAGGGGGACAAGATATTAAACATAACTGCCAGTCTTTTGTTAATGTAGGTGTTGCTTTGTTATGTTTATTCATGCGAACATGGAGAGACATGTTTGTAAGTAGTTTGTAGTATACATGCAGTTTAAAAGTGTGGGAAAATCAGACTATGCTAACCTAGCTTAAGTTTATGACATGTCTTAACAGCAGGTGCTTCAGACACTTTTTTCAGTGTGTCTAAAGAAACATGCTCATATTGCACAGGCCATGAATTAGCTTGCATTTTATTCACATTATAATAGCATTGAAGCTGCTGCTCTGCTAACATGCAGCTTTTGCTAAGCGTTTAAAGTCTCACTCATTGGCATTACATTGTATATTTAGTATCTTTTTAAATATATCATTTTTTTACATCACTTTTACAGCATTTTATTATAACTGTAGAACATGTTTGATATAAATGTGCTACTATTAGCAAGCTAACGCCTAGCTAATTCCGTTAGCTATGCAGCCGTTACACCTGAAAGTTATTGGGTGTATGTATTAAGTTGAGACTAATCTCTACTCAAGAACTGGTTTATGTGGTGCATTTGAATTCAGCCATACATTAATCTCCACTTATAAACACTTTGCTTAACCTGAACTTAAAAATAGCTGGTGCAACCAGCTCCAAAGGAACAGCATCACATTAATTTGGCTTAAGGTCTTACGGCTGATCATCCTCCCCCTCTGTTTACTCTAGTCGTAAAGCCCGCTCTCACAGGCTGATTGGCTGAAAGCCGGTCATGATGGTTCGTTTTGAAAGAGGGGTGCAGGAGGGATCCACTCAGGGAAGGTCTGCTCCAGTTTATCTTGCCCTCTCGCTTTTGTGTGCAGTGTTTGCTCTGGATTTGAGTGGTTCTTCTGGTGTTGGAGCCCTGTCAGCCCACACCCTAATGGCAACCTCCCTTACAGACAGATCTAGGACTGTGCCGCCACTGTTAAGGGGGGCCTATGGGCGTGCCCCTTTCGCCTGTTGAGTCATGCTACAATGGTAGACTCATCACCATTTTTTTCAGCATACAATAATGTAAAAAGTTGCTGACTAGACGGGACCAATATTCTATAAAGAAGACCAGGGGGAATGAGTTCACCGTCGCACAGTCCCCCTCCACCATTGAGCTGTGTGTTAATGCCTAACTCAACACCACTCAAACACAAGGACATGTGCAGGTTCATGCGTCTCAAGTAGATAAAGAGAAGCCGTGGTGCATGTCGTGTCGGCGGCCCTTTCACCCACTTCTATTCTCTGTCTTGTCATCGCTCAATACGACTTTGTCATCCAGGGGCTCGCTGTAGTGGCACATTTATCACTGTAAAGATGGATTTACGAAGCCATGAAAGAGCCGTTTTGTAAGCTGAGCGACAGAGGATAACAGAAGCTACTGGACTTAAAATGTCACCCTCTGTTCACCATGTGCAGTGGATACATATTCATAAAGCCTGTTTCTGTACTTCTCCTTTTGAAATGTTCCTTCAATAAAATATTACGACTGTATTACCTAAATTGGGGCAAGAGCAAAGGGCCTGTACTGACTTGCTGTAATTTAAAACTCAATATAAGCAGACGGGGGCTGAGACGAAACTCCTGTTTCAAAATACCTCAATATTTACACTCGATTATACTTCTCATTCTTTAACAAAGCACCAGCACCTGAGCCTGTCTGGCCTCCCACGCTCAGGTGTTTCTACAAACTACAGTTGCCTCTCCACTTGAGCTAAATTGCGCACATGATTCAACATATTTTCTTATCCCTGAATGACACTTTGTGTACAAAGCTTAAACATGCTTATCAAGAGTTATCCTAGCCTCAGCTCTAATTCAAACAGCTCTATCAGATAAAAGTGCAGCATTTGAAACATGCATGTGTCACACTAAGGCTGCAGACAGCCAGGAGACAGAGATCTGACATATTTAGGGTTAAAAGTCAAGTGACTCAGCACTCTTGGATTGGATTCAGCTTTGATAAAAAAAGAGTTTTTAAAAACTAATTTACTGTCGGTTTTGTGCCTCGTGACGCCCCAAGGTGCCCTGACTGGCCGGGACCGGGCTTTGATGAAATCATTTTATTAAAAAAGCCCTTCCTTTGTGAGTGTGACCCCCGGCTCACCCTGGTCCCCACCTTCCCTCTGATCTCGGTTGGTGAAAGCGAGGCCGATCAGTGTTCGGGTGGTGCCTGAGGGGGTGACGGCGGCTGCATGGCGGCTGAGCAGCAGCCATGGGGGAAGCACGCTGTCAGTCCTGTGATAGCCGTATGAGATTCCACATGCTCTGATGAGTAATTCCTCCCTCCCTCCTCCGTCACCATGTGGTTCGTGGCCCTGAGTCATCGTCCACACTTTCCCTCTCCTCTTGTCTCTCTCTCTCTCCCTTTCCCTCAACGTGTAGAGGAATCGTCCTTCCTTCCTTCAGCAGAAGGAGCCGTCCCACTGGGAGATTCAGCAGAATAGCCTCCCTCCGATGACTCACTCACCAACATCGAGAGCTCCGCTCCACACCACCCGCTCTCCAGCCACGACAGCCCACCTCACCACACCCAGGCCTGGATCCCTGCCCTCCACGGCCTGCTTTCCTCTACGTCTCTCTCTTTCTATCAGTCTCTATAGCTGCGTCTCTTTTCCCTTCCTTTTCCTGAGCCTTTCTCGGCCTGGTTGCCATTTTCTATATCTCACTGTACGGCTGCTGTCTTGTCAAGATGTCTCATTATTTACCTGTCTTGTGCTCCCATCTGCCTGCCTGTATTTCTACCAGCCTGTGCTGTTTCTTACAACCCCCTGAATTTGTTTATGTCTGCCTTTGCTGCTTGCCAGTCTTATTTATCAGTCTACCTGCCTACCTGCCTCTCGGCCTGTGTTTTACAATCTGTCCCTTGGCACTCGATTGCAAAGTTAAAAAACCAAAGGACACGAAGCATCGACTCCCCCGTCTGCATCTTAAATTCTGAGGACTTGGGCAGGAATATAATGATAGCTGATAAGTCTCCCAAAGGGAAACATTGGTATTGTTCTGTCTGTGCAATTCCCAGATAGAGTTACAGTTAACTCTTACAACTTTGAGCTAATCTGCATCAGCATACATGTTTTGAAACTTTTGACGAAGGTCACTCTTCGACTTCAGCGGCTCCCGTGAGATTGCACGCCTCCATTCATGAGTTTTGTGATTCGGAAAGCGCCGTGACGTACAAAAACTGAGGTTAAAGTATCTTTATGTAACATATGCAACCATTACATACACATTTCAGTGACCTGGCTCTGCAGCGAGACAGGTTGTTGATATGAAATCTGAAATCCTCTACATGCTGTAACAGTAGACTTGTTGACCATTGCAAGAGCAATAAGGATTTTTAGGGGCATTATGACTGGGTTAATAAAACACAGCTGCCCCTAAAAGTCCCTCACTTTTCTTGCTGCCTTTTCTTTCTCTCTCCCTCCCTCCCTGCCTAGCTTAATCTTTCTATGTCTCATTCCAGACTTTTGAGATCAAACTACAACATTCGCTGGCTCCTCCAGTGCGATTTGGTGCAATAACTTTTGGTATCTGTTCAGTAGCCACTACAGAAATCCAACAAACGTGGAGTGACCGCTAAGTCTTTAAAGTTTGACCTTTTAAAAGGGCCTGGGTCATATATTTCACAGAAAGCACGTGTGCTTTCCAGTATTTATGAATTGTATATTTATAATGGCAGAGTTTTATTGGGTTTCGCAGTGACGCTTTTAAAAGGGGTTGAATGAGTTCAGAGCACAATTTCCGAGAAGGAGCGCTCCGTGTGTTCGTTAGGAGTTCAGCTTTCACGGAAAAGGTAAACACAATGTGAAGCTTTCTACCTCGGCGAGGTTTTCTATATGATGCTCACAATTACACACACATGCTCTGAAAATTTACGGTCAAGCCGAGGACTGAGCGAACCCGGTGACCCAGAGCAGAAAACCACCTGGGAAATGTAGCGAAAGCCTATTTAAAGTACGGCTACAAGCCTGCAAACAGAGAATACGAGACACGCGAGGTGGAAAATAAAAATATGTAAGCAACACCGTGCAGCAAGTGGCGAGATGAGTCCGATCGGGCCTTTTAAACAATGTGAAATGCCACTGAGAGAGAGAGAGAGGCTTGGCAGGCGGTAGCAGCCAGCACTGTTTAATATCACAACTTTAATCAGCACACTTGGTGACTCTCCCAGAGCTCCCCGTAGCCATGCTGCTTATTCAAACCAGGCTCATTCCACCGAGCCTCCCTTACTAGGCCCTCAGCTCTCATGCTCGCGCTGGCTCGTGCTCTCCTGCAGCATATATGGAGAGCTTTTGGCCCGAGTGGATTTTATCTGCTTTTCGTGATGTATCATTGTGCTTTAGTGGGAATCTGTGATGATAGTTGAGTGCATCTCCACCGATCTGAGGTGCACTAGAAGCACTTTTTCCTTCTCTCTATATTTGATTACAATATGTTTTATAATTTTTATACTTTTAATTAGCATTAGCGTCTAACCTACAATCGCGAGGAATTTAATTTGAGCATAAATACGTTTGACAAAGTGTCAACTTTCCTTTACGACAACTTATTATAACGAGAAGTAGCAGGCCTGTAAAAACAAATGGCCTGACACTGATCTGTTATAAACAACCTACAATTAACTCATGATCAACTATTAACGTTTTAATGAGTAAAACCGACGGAAAGATTAACTACTTATAATCTGTGTGTGATACCATTTACAGGCCTGCTTTAAGTGTGCTTTAATAATCACCAAGGTCTTTTTAAAACACAAATCCCATGCTTCAGCAAATGTCTTACCTATGTGTCACTTGCAGCACGGAGATGCCACCACGTACCCTCCGCTCTATTAATTACATAAAGCATCTTGTGTCAGGATGCTAAATTCATTAGTGAGGTATGTTTGGCATGCTAGGGTCAGGACAGATATAGAAACAGTCCTCCAAAACAACTTCTTCCTCACTTGACACAGTTGTTGGACATAAAAAAAAGTATGGGCGCCTTTGACTACTGAGTGTTTTAATTCACTTCAGTTTGTAAATGGAGAGTTCGAGCTCAACCGAAACAGTTAAATTAAGGAGTGAATCGCTCCTTTAAATTAAGGGAGGATGCGAGTAATTTGCTTGTAATGTTCCAAATATAACTTTTCATCATGCGTGCTCTTTGAAGAAGGATGAATTCAATTAACTGATTTTCCCTATAAATTAAACTCTTTTATTTTTTTTAATCTGGCCTATTTTTGATTGGGCTAAAAAAAGGAGCCGGGAAAAAAATTGATTTGTTTTGAAAACTATTTTTCAGGAGCTGAGCAGCAGAATGAGGCCAGCTGAGACACACAGACCCTTTTTTTTTTTTATCGCGAGAGAAATGACATGTGAAAGTTGTTCATCACTGTATGCATCAGACAGAGACAACCTCTGCTTTGGTTTTCTCTGTCACTTTATCACGAGGCTTTAGATGTCGAGTTTGGCTAATCAAAGGTTTTAACTAATTATTAAGCAATGGCAGTCACTGTGTGACCTTTGAGCTATTGGATGGTTTATTAAACACACCTTTACATTCCCTTTGTTTGAGTACCTACAGCTGTTTGCACTTTATTCCTTGTGCAGTTTACCGCCTAAAGTCTCATTTAACATTTAATGCAATTAAGGATAACATTCTTATAATATTACCAGCAGTCTGTAATGGCTCTATACTATTTATCACTGACTTTATGGTGACCTCATTAAACTCTCCTTTGTGCGTTTTTCTCTCAAAAGTATTTCCCCTAATAATCGTCATAAATCACATCATGTTTCATGTATATTCTGTGATGCGTTTACTGACCTTGTCGAACGTTATAGTGAGACTTTTCTGCGAAGAAACGCACGCTTTTAAAATGATAATTTTAAATAGAAAAACTAGCCCAGATGGCCTGTTTCTATCTAAGTACGACTTCCCATCTCTTCCCTTTTCTTTTCTTTAAAAGATGAATATGAAATTTTCTTTAACTTCGGGGTCACATGAGCCGGAAACTGGGACTTTGTAGGCCAGTTGAACAAATTGAGGACTCACCTTGCCCGCAAAGACCCAGCCTCTGACTCACACATCATCCTCACCAGTCCCATCACCGGGGACGCTACATGGAGGAAACTCCAAAGGTTTACATCAAGATTCTGAATGTACCACAAGATTATACTTCCAGACGAGTTAATGAAGGAATGCGAAGGGTTTGATCTTTGATCACGCCGATACATACCCACTGATCTGCTGTCTCAGAGTGTGTAGAGAAGTAGGTGATGCTACCCGGCTGTTGTTACCTGCGTACCGGACAGGTGTCAGCATCCCGCAGCCATGTGGGGACTTCGCGTAAAGAGAAAGAAAGCGCAGACTGTCTGGCTGCTTGTCTGGCTGCCTGCAGGAGACTGCGTCTGCAAGCGAAGTTGAACTTCATCGTCCATCCAGCACCACCGCCGCCCTAGTAATACTGATCACTTGGTGTTGCATGAATCCCAGATTTAGCAACGTTATCCTTTTGAGGGTGGGGGGAACGAATTGTCTCTTAAGAAGTCTCCCGGTGCCCCCGGCCTATCTGTTCCCCTCTGTCCAAGGAGAAAAAACATTACAGACGCAACAGTGTCTTGTGCCAGTCTGTCTCCCCCCTCCCGCCCTCCTTCCCTTCAAAAAAAAAAAAAAAGCTTCTGCATTTCCCACCGAGAGATCCCGGTGCGCTCCCAGCACCCAGCCAGGCACCCAGTATCCACTCTGGAGGGAGACAGCCAGGGAGACGGAATGGGAAAGGAGCCTGTTGTTGCTACCACCATGCTGCAGCCTCGATATTATGAGCAGGGTATTCCCAAACAGCTGGAAGGAGCTGATATATGGTGCTGCGCCCTCGTGTTGGGCCCTCCCCAAAATGGACCGGTGCTAAGTGGTAAACTGGTTATTTTCAGCGCGTCACTGGCTCGTCTCCAATTATAGGTTTCCGTCGGGGGCGCAGCACTGTGGTCCCGTATTCCCAATTATTCTGAAAGAGGACTTTAAAACGGCCAAGAGCATTGTACAGAGTAATGTCCGAGCATGTGTGTTTGCCTGTAACTGCACACATTCCTGCGGTGTGTTGGCTCTGCCCGTCCACATGCGCCGCACGCGCCCGTTTCACGCGCTCCGCTGCGGTCTCCGGCGGCTCCGGGGCGGCTCGTCTGCTGTTCTCTCAAGGTGTTCCCCTCTTTTATCGATGCTGCTCAGGAGGCGAGATACATCCCAGGTTCATCACACCTCACATGTGACATGTTAGTGGGCTGCGACCCCTGGTGGCGGCGACGCGCCATGACACTTCATTACATGCGTGTGTCAAACACAACCTTTATTGTTTCCTAAAAGATCACTGAGTAGGATCACGTGGAGTTAAACGTCAGGGGTTGAAACAGCTGGACTCATTTAATCAGTAGTTTTATCATAATATTCTAAAAAGTCAGCGCGGTTTCTATTACAACTTATGTTATGTTGTGTTTTGTGTTGTGTTATTATCATGTTGTCATGTCATGACTCTGTACACATCTATCATCTGTTGCATGTCCGTCCCGAGAAAAGGATCCCTCCACTGAAATTTGAATGAATTGCTATATTGCATTTTCTCTATTACTGTAGCCTATATTTTGTTCTTTTGTGCTATTTTGTGATTCTTGTTATTCTAATCTATTCTGATGGTTTGTATTTATTCATACATATTTTTCTGTCCTTTAATTTCTGTTGTAATCTATTTTTATATTCTATATTCTGTCCTTTTCTATTCTCCTCTCGAGGTCATGCTCCACTTCTAGCGCCTGTAGTGACGCTCTCATATGGCTTCAGTCAGCTGCTTCATGTAGGCAAGCTACCAATAATACCGGAAAACTGGCTATTTTCTTATCAAAATAAAATACACGGACTGATGCTTTGTCCCAATTTAATTTGGACAGCAATTCTTACTTTGTACGTCGTACATTTCTGCGGTATATTTATTTTTCAAGACACATTTATTTTCACTTATGCTCTACCTGTTGCTATAAAACGTTGTGCTTGATGGTAGTAGAGAATTGTTTTACTTTTAAGCAGCTGACCGGAAGCAACGTGTTTCATTGATATTGATTTGACACCAAGTAGCGATGTCCGACTTTGTACCTGACATGAGCAGCCCGGCGTGTAATAAACAAGACATTTCTTCACACCAGCAACAGCAGGGCGGATGTCCAGCATCATCTGTGTCGTCACATTAACATCTGACACCCGTGGGTGAGTTTTGAGTCCATTAACAAATGTCTTGTTTAACCATAAAGCCTGTTCGTTTTGATCTCAGTGTACACCACGTCTTGTTCCTCATTTAGCTGAAACTCGGGTTCCTGTTGCACTGCAGATTTGGAGTTTTCTGATCTTTCTGGAAACAAAAGGAGGATCATGTGAAGCCAGTTCAGTTTATTAATACTGTGATGACGTCAGCATGTGTTGTGAGAGTCCACTATTGGAGCAGAGGGAGAGGAATGTGAAGACACATAAGCCTAACAAGGCATAAAGAAAAACAAAATCACGACTTATGGTTGAAAGTTAGCTTGTAGCAGTTGCTAAAACAGGCAAGTAACACAAGCAAGACCTCACTGTGAAAATACACCACTACAAGTCTTGAAGTAAAATATTATACTCAATCAGCAGCTAGGCCAGCCAGAGGTTGTTTACCTACTTTGCATCATGGGAAATTTCTTGTTTAAAAATGCATAATACTTTAATATGCTGAACCAATCTGCAGAGTAACTACACCTGCAGGTGAATGTAGGTGAGTATAAAAGTATTAAATAGCATGATACACTCTTGTAAAGTAATAATACCTCAAAGTTGTACTTAAGTACAATACTCAAGTAATTGAATCTCAGTGATATCCACTGAGATACAAAAACCCAACAATAAAACCCAATTAAATTGCAACAATAAAATTACTTTAAGTTAATACTTAACTTACTTTGTCAATAACTTTGATTTAATTCCATTTAAACTTTTACTATTAATCCCAAAAGGGCCAATTGGTTAGGAGCAGCTACATAAGAAACACACCATCATAAAGACAATAAATGATCATTAAGTAGACTAATAAATAAACGAAAAAGGATCCGTCTTGATTAAAGGATAAAAAGCCTGTCAAGAAATATAACACCTAATGTCATCACAGAAAGTTGCTTGATGCTTTGGCAACATTTGCCCTATAACATTAAGACAAATGAAGCTTACTGAACGCAATTAAAAGATATAGAAAGAGTGAAGTACATCAACTAATGGCTGCTTTAATCAGGAGTTTTATTCTTCCAACAGACAGTCTTCTTCTCGGATGCAGAGGATCATGTGTTCTGTTCATGGTTGTAGGAATGTAACTGTGCTGTTGCTGCTGATAATATTGCCCACACAGTGCTTCCTCCTCACTCTGTCACCCTCTCCTCTCTCTGTAGTGCAGAGGGTCCAATAAGCAGCGGATGCGGCCGGCCCCCCGGCTGCAGGCGGCCCTCTCAATGGTCTCTCCCACCATGAAAGCGTTGGTGGATGCTGTGTGGGCGGTGTGGAGCATCGGGGCCTCCATCTATGACTACATCCACACCAACGCCATGGAGGAGCGCATCCACGCCCTGGAGAACGTCATCACCATCCACCAGTGTGTGATCGGGCTGCTGTCCGCGGGCGTTTTCGTGCTCTTCACCTACATCCTTTTCAAGAAGCTCTGAGGATGTGTGAAGGCGAGGACGGGGGTGACAGGGGGGAGGTGGACCAACAATGGTGTCCAACGTGGTAGAGTACACAGTGGGTACATTAATTAGTATATAACGTTAGTTTCACAGGGAGGAGATGGCGTGGGACCTGACACATACATTGGCACACTGTTATTGTAAAGACCAGCTGCTGCATCATGGGAAAAAAAACAGGAATGAGGAACACTTTAAGTAACTTCAACATTTTTGTCCTAAAATTATTTCGGGGGAAACACATAGAGGTTCATGTACAGGGTCCAGTTTTAATAGGTTGTTATGGATAGATTTTGTACTGATGATGATAATTTTCGCCAACATTTTCACTTGAAAATTTTTATTCTTAATAGTAATCGCTGTAAATAGTTTCCCCCGAATTGTATTCCTCAGAGGGTTTAAAAGCCTCTGAGCATTTAGACCATCATAGGAAAGTGACTCATCATCTCATTGCAAGTTTTTCAAGTTTAAGCTGTTGACTAAAAAAAGTTCTAACACATTTCCTCTGGTCAGCTATCTGATACAGAAATACCCAGTGTCGGCACAGACTGTCCATTTTATCAGCAGAAACCGTCTATTGGCCAGTTGGCAATTAGATGAACAGACAGGGACAGACAGAGAGGACTTCAGCTGATGCTCAGCGTCCCCCGGGCTCCGTCTCCTGTTTTTGTAAAGGGATCATTATTGAAAGTAACTTTTAGCCATAGTAACTTCTAGTTAACCAGTTTGTGCTCATTTCTTAAAAAGATAACAGGAGACGCTCTTTCCCCTGAAATCAGATGTGTCTGAAAAGATGATAGGAGGGTTTTGAGGTACTTTGATAAACTCTTTATTAGAGAAGTGAAATTTCTATAAATGTATTTGTCATACTTACGGAAGCCCTAAGCAGACATTTATCCATACATTTAATTTACTCTGTTTTTCCGTTATAACAAGTTATTTCTGGTTGTTTTCTCGCGTTATCTCAGGATAACAAAGCTGGTTTTCCCATTATACAGATATTTATTTTATTATCTCGAGATGACAAAGCTTGTTGTCTTATAACGGGCTACTCTTCCTGCGATCTAGAAAACAAAACAGTCGGTTGGTCACTGTGATGTTACAGACCATTGCTCACACTGATGAGGTAAGCTGAGCCTATTTCTAAGGTTGTTTTGTGGGGATACGAGTTATGATGATCTGACGTCACGGTGGTGCAGCGTTATCTCGAGAAAACGTGATAAAGAGGTCAAGATTGCGAGAAAACAACCCGAAAGTACTACAAAATGTATGGATGCATGTCCACTTACGTACCTAAAATTGACCACATTGTTCTTTTATCGACGTGTGTCAGAAAAGACAAGTCACCTGTGATATCACATTTGATATTTAAAGAGCAACATCATGATTAATTTATATAATGCTCTTATTCCGTTAAGGTTTTGTTACACCTCTGAACTGTTACAGTATTGTAGAAGCTGCTGCTTTAATCAAACACATGAACTTGAACTAAGTGTCCTTAAAAACTGTGAATATCAACACGTTTGTGTGCAGTTTTTTAGCCGCTCATCGAGATGTTTCATAGAGGTTTAGTGCGACTCCTGTAGAACTACTGCTGCGTAATAGGTGTGGCTTTGTTTTGTAAAGGCAACATTTTGTACCATAAAAGGCGGGAATTTTAGTGATTACTATTAGTGCCGACTTCAAACAGTAGCTCATTGTGTGAGATGAGAATTTTAGAGGATTAAGTTTTGTCACATTAAGACAAACAGAAAACTGTGTGAGTTTAAGTCTGTGTGTATTTGTGATGTCAGTGTCTCAGAAGGATTACAAAAGAGAACACCCAAGAACGAAAGACTGTTTTTAATATAATTATAACAACAGCAAAGTTTGTCTCGTCATATAAATGTAGAATTCAAATAGACATCTTCAAATACTACATGTGTCCCACAGCAGTCTGGTGTCAAATGCAGCACGAACAGCTGACTGGGTTTGTGTTGGAAATCACAGCTGTTAAATATTACAACATTTCCCTCAACATTGCTGGACAGCAAACTTGAGAAATTGCAACACAGGCAATGAAACAGTTCATGGATGGGCTTAGCACCAGCTTTCTACAGGACCAAGAGGAACACCTGCTCCAAAACATGTGCTGATTCTTCAGCTGATAAACGTCTACACAGTTGTTGGAACATTTGCCGTCACTATCTGAACTGACGGGCCGTTGGATCTGACGCCTTCAGGGCGGCTCATAAGTGTCCGGTCTGAAGGAGAGTATATTTGGAAGTGAACCTCTCCACGCTCTCCCCCTCCAGAAACTTCATGGCTCTCCAGTGGATCTTCCCACAGTTCTCTGGCTGTCCGAGGGGTCCCAGCTCCTCCTGGATGTACTGCAGCCACAAATCTGCAGGGAAATATAAACAGCAGAACACATTGGAAAACTTCCCATAACCCATTTAATTGCTTTTTCCTCAAAACCAGACCAGTAGTTTGTGTGGGATCCAGTTGTCCAAGAATGCATTTTTTAGTTTCATCTTCAAACTAGATCTGAGAAACATCTGAAAGTATTTGTCACTGACAGGTTATTTGTTTAAATGTTAGAAGGAATGTAGTCCTTAATACTTGAATAACAAGATATGTGAATAAATATTTTTAACTAACAAAAGTTTTTCTTTTGACTCCTTTAAAATCTACTCACCGTCATCCGAGGTGCCAAACTCCTGCAGGGCCCTCTCGTAGTAATCCCTCAGGATGTTCATCTTTGGAGTCTCCTTAAAAGAGCAAAAAACACTTTTATTGATCGTCCTGGCTTATCAGGAATACAAATCAATGGCCGCCATCTGTCTCCACAAGTTCTCCTTTTTATGTCTCCTGTGAGGAACTTTTGGTTTGTGTTGATTTTGGCGCCCCCTGTGGACAAAGCCGTACCTCTTATCTCTTTGCTGATTTTGTCCTGTACATGCTTAAGTGGAGGTTTTTAACTTTCATATGCATCATTCTGTTTATATTTTTGCCCTGGAAAATGTAAACAAAGGCAGCCTGCGGTTAATCGCTTCGTCTGGCACCTACCCCCCGCCAGCAGCTTCAGGCATTAAAAATAACAATATAGAAATAATCTTGTTGCTGATGGTCTGGTTTGCTTTTGTAGCTCATATAGAGGCATCAGAATTAATTTCAGTCTGTTTCATAACCATCAGAAAACTCCTCACAGGAGCTTTAAGGAGTTTAAACTAGTCATTGTAATGTTTACCTTAACATAAAGGTGTCAGATTAAAGAGTAGTGTATGTAAAGTTGAGTGTAACTGTACGCACTTGTTCCTTCTCGATCTGAATCATTCTGGTGAAAAAGGCCTTCGACAAGGGACGGTTTTCCTGTAAGCTGCAGAAGAAGAAAAAGCTTAAACTCCACAGCTTCATCACAAGACGATTATAATCTCTAGAGTTTAAGTTGTATATTTAACCACAGGCTTTTTCATTTAAATTAACAACGCGAGCAGACAAACTTATTAGTTGTTACCTTGTGAATGCCTTCCTTGCTTTCTTGTAGCCTCCAGTGGAGAACGACCAATCAAGGTAGCTCTCTTTCATCTCCATGGCAACAGCGGCTACAGCAGACAGCAGACCTCTCTGGGAACAAACAAGAGAACAAACTGTCTGCGACGCGTCTCGTTTCAGAGGCTAAAACCCCGAGCAGATGTAAGGGCTGTAAATCTTTTCTGCTTCATCTTTAAGTATTAATCTGTGAAACAGCACCTGATGTTCCTAATACAGGTTTATCTTCACACATTTGTTGACATTATTGCTGCAGCATTGATTCTCATTTTCTGGTGCTGTTAAGTTTTATGTTGTGCTTTTATTAGATTTTGCAGAAACTTATTAGAAGAAGAGCACTAAACATGTTTTACTAACTAACACATTTAGGCATGTATCATGAGCTCTACTGAAGGGAAACATAACTCTAAATGCTGTCAAAAGAAATGAGACGTAGTGACAGAATACTGTCTCAAGCAGGAGTCTCAGACTGAGCTGGATGGATTCAGGTGGACTACCTTGAAGACGGCTTCTGTCTCCTCAGGACTCTGGTTGGCCACGCTCCACTGGACCTGCAGCTGCCAGAGAGGAAGACTCTCCTGTCAAAACAGGACAGAAAAGATTAGTTGGCTTCTAATACCTCTTCCCCCCTAAATTTAGCTTGTTGACTCGGGATTTTCCGGCCCGGGAAGACCCACTTAAAAATGCCAAGTTTCTCCAGTCCCGTGGCAAGTGGAGTATATTCCTTTCGGTCTCTTTTCTACTGCGTCACCGCCTGACGTCACAAACGCGCCCAAAACAGGGTTAGTAAACAGTGAGGATGTTACGTTGCTGAGGTCTTTGTTGTATTTATCACTCATTCAGTCTGTTTATCAAACTCGGCGCTGACAAATTTGGAACGATGTTCGAGCGCTGCTCGGACAGAGACGGGTGGAATTTGTAGCTGAGATGACGAGGAGCATGTACGACACATGTACTACAACAGTCCATGGGGTCAGAATTAGAAATTAATTCACATTAATTAATGCATCTTTAATGTGAATAAAAGCCAGATGCACGTTTGAAGAGGTTACTTCTCCTAACAAAAGATGACAGAAGAGTTAATAATCCTACATGCAGATAAGCCACAAATTGGTGCATAACAATTCACCAAAATGCAGCGAACAACGTGAATAAAAAGAGAACTTCCACATGTTGTTCATTAATCTATTTGTCCGTGCCGTGCAATATGGAAGCATTATATTGTTTGACATACCAGACACAAACCCCCTGAGGGGTTTATACTATTTCCCAACACTTAAACAGCGTGTTTATCTCGAGAGAAAAGACTTAACTAATGAGCAGAGTGTAGTAATCCTCCTCACACAGCTACTTCTCAGGGCCTGAGAGTGTTGTTAAACCCCCCCAACCACCACCACAACAACAAGCTATTCTACTCACTACTATAGAAAGCCTGTGGAAATGAACGCACAAAATATTTCCTTTTTAAAGCTTTTTAAGAACTGTTCAGAAAGTTAAAGTTAGACAG
The DNA here is from genome assembly GCF_022749685.1 of Semicossyphus pulcher. NCBI lineage: Eukaryota > Metazoa > Chordata > Actinopteri > Labriformes > Labridae > Semicossyphus > Semicossyphus pulcher. The sequence goes on from NW_027211681.1 coordinate 11,552,934, forward strand.
CTCACAGCTCCCTTGATGTTTAAGACACAAACATTTATACCCTGACACATCTGAGCTGTATCCGGTAATGTCTAAGGATGAGTTTGCCCTCCATCAAAAGCTTATTAATCTGTCAGGAGTACAGGGTTTAACAGTAATCTTACTCATTTAACTTTCATATTAAATAAAAGGTGTGACTGAATTCAAATAAGTAATAATTACACAAAGTACCTGTATAATAATTCCTGTGTTTATAAATGAAGGCTTAAATAAAGTTTTTTATGCGTCTTCAGCTTCCTCTTATATAGAAGGAGGAGGGGGAAGACGTTTGAAGAACTTAATATAATGTAATAGATACTAATTGGGTCAAGGAGATGGCCCACTTATACAGCAGAGCTTGTGTGTGTGTGTGTGTGTGTGTGTGTGTGTGTGTGTGTGTGTGTGTGTGTGTGTGTGTGTGTGTGTGTGTGTGCGTGCGTGCGTGCGTGCGTGCGTGCGTGCGTGCGTGCGTGCGTGCGTGCGTGCGTGCGTGCGTGCGTGCCCATGTGACTCCTCTCTCCATAGAGAACAATTACACTGGTGCAGAAGAAGAACAGCTGATCTGCATGAACTCAGTGTAAGTGGAGAAAATGCCAAACTTGATGTGACTGGATAAAGAATTGTTTAATAAGTGTGTGTGTGTGTGTGTAATCTCCATATACCTTGGGATTAACGTGTGTGAGAGCCTCCTGGAATAGCCCGCCCACATCTGCACTTCCCAGCCGTATAAGCGTCTGCAGACCCAGGCTCCACACTGACACTGATTGGCTGTAGCGCCGTGTGGCTGCCATGGCAACATTGGCCGCTCCCTCACCATCTCCAGACGAGAGCAGGATCTGCAACTTTATTTCAAAATGAAGGCAGGGTTCATTCAGACTTTCTTCTGTTTCAGCCACACTTCTGGTACTGCTCCAAGGAAAATGCAACACAACACGATGCACACTGACCAACAGCAAAAAGGTTCCTGGCAGATCTGAGAACCTACAACGTGCCACCATGTAATCCATCGTAAGTTGCAATCACTGACCCCCTATGACTCCCTCTACACATTAAACAATGACATGATCTTACCCAGCTCTTATAGTAATCCTCCTTCAGCAGCGAGGAATCGTGGGCACGCTGCAGCACTCCCAGCAGCCTCTCCTGCCTCTGTCACACACACACAAAAACATAAACAGTGTCAGGATTCACCCTTAAACAGCCGACTCTAAAAACTCTGGAGCCACCGACACATGTCTGTGTCACCTTTTCCTTCAGCTCCTGGACGTTGGTCTTCCTCTTCAGTCTCTCCAAGCAGAAGGCTGCATAGCAAGTCCACATGGGCTCTTTAACGCAAAACACACAAGCACAGCAATGGTTTCTTATAATGATACATAAAGTCAACAGAGGGTATTCAAGCAGTGCATGACTATAGGGTACCCAAATTTAAGACTAAAAACCAAAAGGACCATGTCTATTCACTCTCTCTGTATGTATGTATAAACTCCTACCGGTGTGAAGGCTCTTCACCCCCTCCTCATACACCTGGCAACAGCGCTCCTCTCTGCGGTTGATATCTGAGGCTCGGCCTCTGGCTGTCTGCAGCTCCTCTCCGGCCCCCGGAGCCTCCAGCTCCCGCTTAGCCATGAAATCCCACGTCAAGCTGTCTTCTGTGTAGTTAGACTGTAAGCTGCAAACAAGGGGAGGGGGAGTAGGTGCGCTCATGCTTAGTGATTAAATTTTGCAAGAGAATCATAGTGTTAGAACAGAGTAAACAAAGTCTTTTGTAAGAGAGCTGGTGCCTTACTCTTGCAGGATAAAGTCCTGGAGTTCCTTGGTGAAGTCAAAGATGGCTGCTATGGTCAGGAGGGAGATGACAAACTCGGCTTCTGTTTAAAATAAAAATTAAATGAGAAACAATAAGTTAAAAAGGGTATATTGGGGGGATTTTCTGTTGCTCAAGAAACTTATTTCTGTCATAAATGTAAAGCCAAACCCAGCAGCCATTAAGCTTAGCGAGAAACAGCTCGCCAGGCTCTGTCTAAAGGTTAGCAAAACCTACATACCAACAACTGTAGAGCTCTCATTTGTTAAACTGAACAGAAATCTATGAGGAAAACAAAACTTTCCTTTTTTTGCCAAGTGCATAATATTATTACATCAATCTTCACAAAGATGACTGCAATACACCAGCGTTAGCTGTTTGGAGGACAATAGACAATAGAAATCGACCACCTTCTTGTGTATATCAGGATTCTGTCCTGTCAAAAAAGCAATAAAAGCTTAATCTAAGCATATTTAAGACCTTGATTTTAAATGCTTACAGACATGTAGGCAGCACGCCTAAAACGTATTATTTATTTAAGAAGATATACAAACCTGCCAGACATGTTACCACTTTGAAAAACACGATTTAACATGACTTTTAAATCATTTTGTTTTTCATGGCTTTTATGTGTTTATACAGTCATGGAAATAAACTTTAAAAACCATACCTTTGATTTTCCCTGTAGACTCTCTGTACACAACCTCGGCCAATTTAGCACTCAGGATTTCTGGAGAAAACTCATATTCACCCTGGAAAGAACAGAGAGCGAATATTCAGGGACTTAATACAAAGCTCAAAATCCAGTGAATCTGAGCCTGTTTCCACATTTGCCTCCGTTAGTGTTCAGACCGTGACACACTCACCAGGTCCATCTCAGCCTTTTCCAGCTCTTCCTTCTGCTTCCTCAGTTTCTCACAATGCAGCAGCTCCATTCGGAAGTACTGAGGCAGAGTTGTTAAGTTGAAAATTAGAAAAATATATTGTACAAAGACACAGTCACAATAATTGCTTTTTCAGCAGCAGCAGCCTCCACCCCGTTTTACAGGAATTCATTCCAGTAAAAACTTGAAATAAAACAAGAAAAAAATGGCTTCCTTTACCTCCTGATAAACCTTCTTGTTATTTGGATGGAAGCGCAGAGCCCTCAGAAAAAGGTGTCTGGCACTTTCAGAGGAGTTTCTATCCTCCAGCTCACACTTCGCAGCCATGATCCACATGGCTAGAGCAAATTACAAAGCACCGATTAGGCCAGAAAATGTCATTAAAACACTACAGTGAATGATTGTAATGAGTTACAACAGATTCAGAATTACAAACTTCAGTACCTGGCTTGTCGGGGTGTATTGCGAGCATAGAGGAGAACACTTTGCTGATCTGACCTTTGGTGGCCTGATGAGAGAAACCCAGAAGAGATTGTTATTTGCATGAGAAAACAAAAGTGTTTAGCCTGAGTTGTGTTTAATGCAAGTGATGAGATCAGTACATACCCATTTCTTACAGAAAGCAACATGTGAGAGCCAGAGCTGCACGTCATCCTGTGGGAAAAGAAGATATTGTAACTGTTAAATCACTTAGTCTTACAATAATTCACTTAGTTAAAAAAAAACATAATCCATATCCGTCTACATGTTGAGATGTATAACCAAGCGGTCCAGAGAAACGCATTAAAAACATAGGAACTGAACTCTTAACTCAATGTGCATTTAAGGTGTGATGCATTCAAGATCAATTGTGGACCTGTTTTACATAAATAATATATATATATTTAAATAATTATGGTTAGTTTGATTAAAGAAAATCATACAACATTTTGCAAGAGAAATCAGTTTCTTTAAGCAGATCTTAATTGTCATGATATGTAAGTGAGGGATTGATTTCACTGACAGACAGGAAAAATAGACACAAATGGTTTGTATACAGTACCTTCCACTTCTTTGTTGCTCTACTGAAGACACTGTTTATTCTGTGGATGATGGGGAACTCAATCTCATCTCTTTTGAACTGGTAATGTATGTGCTGCAAAAGCAAAAGTTAGACACCGTTAAATCGTGTGACATTGTCTGAGGATAATGGTTAAAAAAGGTGTTAGTGTCCGCTCAAGCTGCCAACCTCTGTTTGTATAATCTACCACTAGAATATCCCAATATAAATCAACCACCGAAGGAATCCTCGTTTAACAGTAGATACAGATATCAAAGTTTCTTTTTACTCGTTCATTATGTGCCACTTACCGCTCTTCTTTTCTTGATCAGCTCTAAAATGTTGATTTCATACTGTAAATAAACACAATTATCAAGTTAGTTCTGACAATATATCACTCAATATTTCATTATTTAAAAATGATTAAGGCCTTGTACCTGAACGTATGCAATGAAATCCTCTTTGTTTATGATCAACCTGTGCAGCTTGTATTCCAGGGCGGTGGCTCTCTTGATTATGGATCTAAAATAGTGATACAAATCCAGACAATGCTATATACATATGTATTCTTTAATGTGAATATGAAGATTTTTGCTTTGTTGCTGAAATTCCAACCATCGATGTCCTATAAATCAGTGGTTTTCAAACTTTACACACCCGTAAACTGGCACTAATTGTCACCAATCTCATTTTTTCAGCTTGATTACAGCGACTAGTGATGTACAGTCTTTTCAAGTTTTCTTACTTGACTTCTTTCTTGGTGAACAGTCCCACTCTCTCCAGCTGCTCCAACTCAGGGATTCTCTCCTCAATACGCTGCTGAACGACCTCTGCCATCCTGTCGACGTAGCCTTTACAACCGTTCAACAGTTATATTGCGATACTGCCGTTATTAGTGTCAACTGTAAATTAAACTACCATACGACAGCAACCAACGCTGCTGATTCCGAACCACACATGTGTGGAAGTTGTGATTCGCCGCGTTTCCGGTCCCTTCTGCAAATAGTTCCGTCAAGAAACAAGTGTGTGAGTGATGGCAAAGCAAATGCACTGGCTACATGTTGTACTTGTTAAGGTGACTTACGCCCTATTTTCGCTGTTTTTTAAACGTCTCTCTGAATTGACAATAAAGAGATTCCTAAATCTCAGAAAAATATATTTGAAGAACGTGAAGACAAATTATTTCTCCTTACGTTGTGATTTGTTTGTCCTGCTTTTGAATTTTCATGTTTTTTCATGACCAAGGTCTCACTTTAATCCCACACTGTGCTCATTTATGCTGGTGGAACGCTGAGTTTCAACAAAAAATATGTTTAACATACAAACATGATCCAGATCTCAAGAATATCAAAGTTAGAAGTTAGAAAGTTAGTACCACACAGTATGCCATTCAAAGTTAACAACTCGATTGTAGATTGATTCAGTGCAGACCAAGAAATGAATTCCTTTAACAAAGTATAATTAAATAGAGGATATTAGCGGTATGCATTATGGTTTGTGCTGCAAACTATCAAGTCTCATCTGAATAGGAGTGTTTCAGCTGTGGGATCTTATTGACGTGAACGCTGATAAACTGGATTTCCCGCAAAATCACAGAAAGCAAGAGCGGGTTGTATGTCATCTCCGGACGTCGGCAGCCAATCACAGCGCTGCATTCTCTGAGGCCGTTTCTGATTGGCTGACAACTGACTAATACTCTGTTGTTCAGTACAAATTGAAGGAAACCACACCGACAATAAATAACAGATAGAAAATCAATCATTTGATCCAAAATACTCAAATATCATACTACATTTGTGACAGTTGAATGCTGGGAAACCACAGGCGTACGGAGGCTTGTTTTCTAGGAAACCATGCTAGCATTGCTAGCTAACTAGCCAGCGTCTCGTCGCCTCCTCTTCATCTTCATGGGTCTCTGCTGTTGAGTCTGCCGGGCTGGTGCTGAGGCAGCGGGCTAACAAATTAATGCCATCGGCCAGGGTGGGTTTCCTTTATTTATACCCAATAATATCTACCAAATGCGGATTTTCGGGTTTTTGTTCATCTTTGTATTAATAAACGAACTGATACTCCGCTAAAATACTGAGCTAACAGGTTAGCATTGTGCTGTTAGCTGAGCTAGCTAGCCCAACTGCTAACTGTTAACGCGAGTATTTGCCTTCTTGCTAAGCTAACATGCTGTATTCCCTCTATTAATTGCGTTTTATAAACATGTACTGTTGTTTTACTCGCAGAACTCAGGTCATATTATGAGTGGGGCGAGTTGCAAAGCTAACGGCGCCGTCTACCCTGCCTCATCAGCGATGATGAACTCTGTGAAGAAGCCGAAGATGGAGCAAATTCAGGCCGACCATGAGCTGTTCCTGCAGGCCTTTGAAAGTGAGAGTTCACTGCTCGGTGCTCTATAATGCTGCTTTTCCGTATTGGTTGCAGAAGAACTTTCACTTGCTTTCTATAGACATTTAAAGAACTGTTTAACTTATTATTGTTTATGGTCGTTGTGTTTTTAATATCTTGTGTAAATATAGCTGGCAGGCCTCCATAGTTTGATTGGCAGTCTTAAGAGAGCCCAAGATAAGTTAAATCGTTGTAACTTAAATGGTTTTAGTTATTTGAAGTAATTATCTGAGAATCTGAAAACACTAGTAAGGGCTGTTATCTGACAAATATTTTCTTTGGCAAAACAACCACCACCTGTTAACATACTTTCTTTTGATATGTTGGAGACAAATAATATGAAATACTCAGATGCCGTCAGTGAAATGAAAGGCAGCAAACTGGTTTTGGCCTTTGTCATAAAGCAGGTCCCTTTTTACTTAAGCTAATATTGAAGATCCGAGTGGTCTACTAGATTAAACTGAAAGGCTGCGTGCTAATGTCCAAACATCACAGTAACACTTGTCTCTGTCTCCAGAACCAACTCAGATATACAGATTTCTTCGCACAAGAAACTTGATTGCAGTAAGTGATTTACTATACCAACTTGTCTGTTATTTTATTGGTAAGCTAGTCCACTAAAAACGTCTAATTAACACATTTTGTTTTTCTCTTTTTAGCCCATTTTTTTGCACAGGACTCTCACCTTCATGTCTCACAGAAATGGTCGAACAAATGCAAGAAGGTATGAAATCTGATGACGTATTCTCAATTATGATCTATGAACAGACTTGTTTTTGATACATATGGATCTGCAACAACAGAGTTTTTAAATACATTAAATACATGATATGTTTATAATCTCATACTTTGTATCCCTCCTCACAGGAAAGCATTCAAAGTGGACGATATGTTGCAGACAGTTGAGAAGATGAAGGGAGAGCAGGATTCTCCAAGGTAAAATATGCTCTACAAAAGTTGATGTGCCCTTTTTATTTATTGCGTTATAGTTTTAAGAACAAAAATACCAGCAAAATTATATGGACACAATTTTCTGACTATTCATTTTAACAGTTGCTACAATTAATATGACTCAATTTCACCTGTGCTTTTTTCTGTTTATTTAGCTTGTCTTCGCATCTACAGTTAACTTTCACTGGGTTCTTCCATAAGGATGGTAAGCAGACTGTATCAAGTAAATGCATTGTAAACAAGAAATGCTGCTTTATTTATTTTTTAATTATAGTAAGTCTCTGACTGTGTTCAATTCATTCGTCATTAATATCCCACAGTGCAAGTCATTAGTTAAAACAGCAACAAAACAGACAGTAACCAGGGCATCTCTGGCATCTCTTTAAGCTCTAGTATAAAGTTTCGCTTTGCTACTAATGTGATTTTGAAATCTGTGTATTGTTTGGTCACATCATTGTATGTAGACACATTGTTAATGTTGCTACACGCATAGTTGCATGCTTAGTATGTTTTTGGACACAGCCCAGGACTCTCCCGTCCCATGTCAACATCATATCCTGACCAAAACAATAATACTTGTGCCCATATAAATAACCTCGTTCTAAGAGTTGCGTTGCCATGGCACCAAAAACTACACTCACAACAGCTTGCTTAAGATTTGTATTGAAGCAAGCAAACACACACTCTGATAGTAGCGACAGAAGGAGTGGACACTTTTCCTAGTTGTCTACCATTAGAGTATCAGCCTTATAACTATTGACACGAGACTCTTTTTGTCGCTGTGCAGAAAAGCCATCACAGAATTCAGAAAATGAACAAAATTCCGTGTCCTTAGAGGTGCTACTCGTCAAAGTCTGCCATAAAAAACGCAAGGTAAAGTAAAATATTATTGAACATTCTCAACTTAACAAACACTATTAAAAAATGTACTTCTTTAATCTAAGTTTGGTTGTTTGTTTCAGGATGTCAGCTGCCCGATTAAGCAAGTGCCTACAGGTAAAAAGCAGGTGCCTTTGAATCCTGACAGTAACCAAACCAAGCCTGGCTCCTACCCTTCCTTACTGGTCTCCAGCAACGAGTTCGAGCCCAGCAACAGCCACATGGTCAAGTCCTATTCGCTCCTGTTCAGGGTGTCACGCACAGGGAGAAGGGATACTAACGGTCTGGTCAACGGAGAGGCCAATGAAAACATTGGTAGGAAAACCAAATTTAAGCCTTCTGTGTTCTGTTTTTGGTCTATGTGCACTTTGTATTAGGATGAATGATTTTAACAGAGCACGAAAGCTCAATGTCGTGCTGCAGTAAGCTACTGTTTGCAAGGAGTCAGTCTTTCTCTTGGCACAGCAACTAAAAGATAATGTTGGATGTAAGTGAAATGGTTGCTAGTTGGATATGAAAGGCCTCACTCCGTTTTTGTTTTTCCAAAGATGTAACGGATACTCCGAGTAGAAAGAAGAGGAGTTCATCCCATAGAGACGAGGGAGAGGCCACAGAGACCTACGTTGCACAGATGACTGTTTTTGATAAGAATAGGTAAGGTTTTGTTCAATTTATAAAATCCCCTTTTCTGCTCCTTTTATACCTTTTTAATATCATTGCTATGATTTGTTCTCTGCAGGAGATTGCAGCTGCTGGATGGGGAATATGAGGTGTCCATGCAGGGGATGGAAGACAGCCCTGTCAGCAAGAAGAGAGCTACATGGGAAACCATTCTTGATGGGAAGGTACGGGGGCTTGCATTTGAAGCTGCCATTAAAATCTCCTCTTAGCCTCCCCGTCATATCTCAGGATATGTTGTGCTCTTCACATCATCACTGACTGTTACTCTGTATGACCGTCCCACAGAGACTGCCACCATTTGAGACATTTTCTCAGGGACCCACATTGCAGTTCATGCTGCGTTGGACAGGTGATGCAAGCGGAAAGTCCACTGCCCCTGTAGCGAAACCCCTCGCTACTCGCAACTCAGACAGCTACAGCCCCATGGAGACGAGGACCAGCAACCACCGAGCTGCACTCATGAGTAAGTACAGACACAGCACAGAGTAGTTTGAACTTATTTGGACTCTTTCTAATAATTTCTTTAACAATTAAAATAACTTTTAATCTTAATTAACAGTAAAGAGCAGGAGGTTTCTTTTTATATATATATTTAATAAATGTGCCTCAGAAGACTTTATTAAAAACTCCAAACAGAGAACCAGAAGATCTCTTACTTCATGCCAGACTCTCAGAGCGAGGCTGATTGGTTTTGGATTTTTCACCCACTGTGATGTTGGTGTGGGATGATCTATTTGTAACTGTATCTGGGAAAAGGCACTCTGAGTCACACATGCTGAGTTCCCTCTCAGTGTGACTCAGCAGTTATGAATGTGCTGGCAATTTAAATGTTACTCTTTGATTAATGCTCTAGTCATGTTTACGTGGAAGGTATTAAGTGTATATAAATGTCAGGCAAAGTGTTTTGTTACTTCGTATAAGAAGGGGGGGAATCATGTCTCGTTGTCTGTTTGGGCTGTGTGAAATGAGCAGCAGCAGAAACTATACAGGGTTGCTTATAGTGTTCCTTTGATACTAACTAAAATGTGTTATTTTGAATTGGCTAGTTCTCCGGTCAGTGCACCAATCAGCTGCTTTCAGGGAAAGGGTCTTGTGACAATAACACGCGAGTGTTTCTAGCACAAGACTGTACTTCCTTACTTTTTGCTCTGGTATTGGAGGGTGGGGGGCAACACTCAAGTCTAGGTATTGAAATCAGTATCGGTAAGGTAAAAAAAAAAGCATCCTTAAAGCATTTATCATTAATAAAACAAAAGCAGAATGTGAATTCAACTGCAAAAGCAACCAATGAGACACCTGTAAAAACTCCTTATAACATCCCAATTGTTATAGATGGTGTATATCTAATGCCAGATATTGCACAAACATTGTTGCTCTATTTGTCCATCATGTTTTGCACAAAACCACAATTTACATAACAGAGACCTACATTTTAATGTGGTTTAAAAAGACACAAAGGACCACTCCTAAAGCCTGTTTCAGCGGCTTTAGGAGCTTTCCAAACTTGATATCTCTGTAAACTAATGCAATTTCTTCATTTTCTTAAATGCATGTTGAATGTCAAAAGTCAAATGTGTGTTTTTGTGATATCCAAGAAATAACTTGTGTTCCATCTGTTCCCGTCAGCAGTGAAAGAGTCAGTCAGCACAGACATTCAGACGAGGAAAGAGCAGGTCCCGTGTGAGCCGCGGCAGAAGCTACGTATATTTTATCAGGTACACAACAACACCGTAAGGAATACAGCTTGGCCTGGGGCTCTGATTACGTCAGACATTTTAATGTTTGGTATTTCTGTCACATTTTGAGACTGGGAGAAACATTTTTACTAACATTTAATTATTAATTAACCAGTTTGACCATGTCGTTCTTTTGGTATACCAAAATGTGATCGTAACTCTGGTGTTATGCCTTACTGTTAGACTAGAGAACATCAGCCCACAATATATTTCATTGGATGATTCTAACTTGTAACTAATCGGACCTTTCCTTGTTCAGTTCCTTTACAATAATAACACACGGCAGCAAACGGAGGCGAGGGATGATCTTCACTGTCCCTGGTGTACCCTGAACTGCAGCAAACTCTACAGCCTGCTCAAACACCTCAAACTCTCCCACTCCCGCTTCATCTTCAACTATGTGGTAAGGAACTGAGCGTGTTTGGATCTAACTGTGTATGGCTGTGCTAGTGGTATTGAACTCCAGAAATATAAAATAATCAAAGATGCTATGCTGGAGTTCTTGTATACGTTGGCTGTGTGCACAACAGCTCTCTGAGATGAACGCTTGAAGCAGCTGTTTATTGTTAAAAGAAAACATATTTGGATTAACAGGAGCCTTGAACTAACGGTCAAGGTTAGTAGTGCGATGTCTCAAGGGCAAAAAGTGGATAAAAGAGCCCTTTCAGACAAAGCATCAGAGGTTGCTTTTTCAGATGTTTCTGACATTGTAAGAAAGATGGAACATATCCTTGTGGTTATAGCCACATTAAATCCTGACAAGTATTGTCTGTGTAGCCACAGCAGCCTGTGTGGTACCACTCTTTACTTGCACAAAGCTACAAAAAGAACATAAAAGTCAGGGTATATTTCATTGCAATGAATTCTATTGTTCATGTTTAGTGTAGCGTTAGCTAAGCGGTATAAACCCCAAATTGTCCCCCACTGTGTTTCAGTCACATTAACTAACTACATTTTCTTCCTTTAGAATTTATACCGATGTGTTTTCTGTCTTTGATCTTCAGCCTCACCCCAAAGGAGCACGGATAGACGTGTCCATCAATGAGTGCTATGACGGTTCGTATGTTGGCAACCCTCAGGACATCCACAGCCAGCCGGGCTTCGCTTTCAGCCGCAATGGGCCAGTCAAGAGGACCGCTGTAACTCACATACTGGTTTGCAGGTAAACATGTGACCTCTGTTTATATCCACGTGAATACATGTCAGACAAAGTGAAACATGTTTTAAGTGGCCGCTGTGATTGGCTCTTTGTTCATTTGAGTGAAATTAAGGAATTGCTAATAAATGTAATAAACTTGAATGAATTAAGAACTGTTAGTAAGTTTAAACACATCTGAATACACCATCTCTTCAGTTGGCAGTCGACTGGAAAATAAGCATGTTTACATGTGTTCATTACCTTTTTTTTTTTGGAAGACTTCATCCTCTAGTACCACTTGCAATCCAAGTGGCACCTCTTCCCCCACAAGTAGTCGCTGGCTGAGTACAAATTAAAGCCACAGAAAGAACTTTAATCAGACAAGAGACAACTTTAATTTTGCCTTTACATTTATAATTGACAGCTGACTTAGAGCTGTCGCTTATAAATGACTCTACCACTGAGTCTCTCAATCGGAAAGCTTGGGTGTTCGATCCCTGACTGCTAAAGGCACATGTCAAAGTGTCCTCGGGCAAGACACTGAACCCCAGATTGCTCCCGAAGGCACGGCCATCAGGTATGAATGTGTATAGAACTGATTGGAGAATTGGCACTTAGGCCTTTGCCATCAGTGTGTGTGACTGGGTGAATGTGCCATGTATTGTAAAAGCGCATTGAGTGGACACAAGACTAGAAAAGCTTTATATAAGTGCAGTCCATTTACCATGAGCTGACACTTGAGGTCACTGAAGCCTGCTTCAATAATTCATTGATAGGCCAACTGCTGTTTAATAATGAATAGAGTTGTAGCTAAGAGAATTTGGGGGTTTTGTCAATGTCTTTGCGGGTCACTCAAGGTGAGCCCAAATAAGTTTTCACTTTCACTCCATCTGAATTTCACTCATGTGCAGCTGTTAACTTCACGTTAGAGCTTTATTCACTAATTTGTCCCAATACCAATCATGGATTCCTTTTAAAATGCATTTAAAATAAATGCAATATAGGCTATTAAATTAGGATATAATATCTTATAATTGAGAATGGGAAGTATTCAATTTGCAGCTTACATGATGTAAACGCAGGATCTGTTTCCTCCACCAGGCCCAAGAGGACTAAACCCAGTCTGTCAGAGTTCCTGGAGTCTGAGGACGGAGAGTTGGAGCAGCAGAGGACCTACGTCAGTGGACACAACAGACTGTACTTCCACAGTGACAGCTGCATGCCCCTGCGGCCCCAGGAGATGGATTTGGACAGCGAGGACGAGCGGGATCCAGAGTGGCTCAGAGAGAAGACCGCCACGGTGAGAAGCCGTTAATCAGCGTGATGTTTTGAGCGTAGCTTCAACTTTTGAATGAAGATGTCCCACCACTTGTGGAGACACCTTCACAAGTTTACTTTGTCATTAAATGTACGTTTCAGTTTATCATTGTATGCATTGCAGAGATGCACACTAGAGAGCGGCTGGAAGCACATTGTTGTTACGCCTGGAGACCTGGTTTTCTTAGCGTCTTGTCGATCTGATTCTATAATATCCAAATTCACAACGACACTTTTATCTTGTGATGTGATTGTGTTTACTTTACCCAGCACGCTGTTATGAAATCAAACAAAGGAATCATTTGTAGTAAACAGAGTTAAGTCGCACAATCAGACTATTTTCAACAGAATCAAAGTGGTTGTGTGCAAGTGTTTCTGAAAGCCCAGAGAAAATCGTAAAAGGGAAAACCATAAAAATGAAGCTTTGCTACTCGTATGTTGGTGTCTGATTACCATGGCAACAAAGAATTAAACCATTTGGGTCAATCCTGCTCCCCATAAATAACATGAGGGAGTTAAGAGCAAAAACTGTTGCCAACACGGAGGACTTGCCGTTACACCCGTACACAATGTTTTTCTGACTTCAGTATTGATCTGCTGAATCTGCTAACATTCCTTCCTGTAGTCTCTATCACTGTTGGTTTCACTATCTAACAGAAAATGAATAACAAGAGCTGCAGTAGGACATAAATTAATCCTTTTAAGCGCCATGGTTGCATTAGCTTTTCTAAAGTATAATCCCATTTATCTGCACAATCCATAGTCGACCTTTCTTTAGTGCTGTTGTGTTTTACCAGCTCAGATGACTGTTTGTTTGAATCTTAATTTTTATAATTGTGAATTTTGTCTTCTCTTTTTTTTTTTCTACCTTCAGCAACTGGACGAGTTCACGGATGTAAACGAGGGAGAGAAGGAAGTGATGAAGCTGTGGAACCTCCACGTCATGAAGCATGGGTACGTTCAGTACAGCAACTGGTGGGCATTCCTCCTATCCTCCATAGTTTAAGTTGATTTAAATAATATTATGTTGTGTGATGTTGCTTATTTGGTTAAAATGGATAAATCTATAACAAAATATTAAACTGCACTTCTCTTATATTCAGCATATATACTGGAACTATTTGTATATCATGTGAATGAAACGCCCCTCCTCCTTGTTTCCCTCAGTTTCATAGCCGACAACCAGATGAATCAGGCCATCATGCTTTTCGCCGAGAACAGTGGTGCTCACATCATCCGCCGCAACCTCTGCCGCAATTTCCTACTGCATCTAGTCAGCATGCACGACTTCAACCTGGTGAGCACCGCCACCATCGACCGCGCCATGGCCCGCCTGCGACAGATCCAGGAGGAGCTACCTGACATGGAGGAGGAGCAGCAGGACCCGATTCTGGCATCAGCAGGAGCTTGCAACGGCAGCGTCGTCACCTCCTCTGGGGGGAAACAGGGCAAGAGGACAAAAAGCGCTCTAACGGACTGATGCAGGCTGGATGGATGGATGGAACAATGATTGTCGTGGGTTTTAATTTTTGTTGGGTTTTTTTTGACTTTTTGTTTTTTCTGTAATGAACATTACCGACCCTTTGGTGCTTAGATAGGTGGGAGAACTGGTCTCTGGAGGATCCGACCTGAAGCAGACCAGTATACAAGGTAAACAAGTTTTTGGAACTTGAGAATTGAACCAAATATAAACAATATCAAAGTGAATCGCCCACATCAACACAAACCAGGAATCCGAGGACTGGATGATGCAAGTCGAACCTACTTCATATGCATTTGTAGGTGCCGCTGAAGTATCTGTGTTTGGGTGAGAGTGTGAACAAACTGAGAGTCTTGTGATGGTGTGGCACAACTGTCTTTGGTATGTCCTTGTTAGAGACAACTGTACGGAGACTACAGTTAAAGCTGTACTGGTAACATTGTCACTGTTGAATATTTGTACACATACACAATAACCTTGTTGAAAACTTATCCTTTTAGCTGATTATTTTAGCACTTGGTGTTTGTATTTAGGAAGCTTACCTTAAAATTGTCTTCTTTCTTTTTTTTTTAATTCATGCTGCGCCAAATGTTAAATGCAGCCTTTCCACTGTCACCAGTGGAGAAACTTTAGTGGGTTTGATTTCACTGTTGTGAATGACATTTAATTTGGAGGGTCATACAGTTAAGAGGAAGTTACAGTAAGAAAAAATGACATTGCCATCAGTGAGTAGAGTATATAAAGCCTTTAAAGCTGGTGTCATGAGCCTGAAATGGACTGTTGGTTTTGCTGGTAGGATCCATGAGGATAGTGTTATACTGTAAGCCTTGGAAGAGAATAAACTCTGATCTCCTACTTCATCACCCCTAAGCCTTGTGGCCTGCATTGATAATAGCTCAAGGAAAGCCAGGGAACTTTTCTGAACATTTTCTTTTTCCTAAGATTTCCTGAAACAACCAGCAGAACATCACCCCATGTATCATGTAGTGTGCATAGCAGGTGAGATTTAAAGGCCGACAGTTTTCTGATGCTGCTGGCACCTGTAGTTTCTTTTCACGTCGAGGTTTGAACACGTTGTGTTTCAACATGAGTATCGGTAGCTGATTGACAGAAATGTGTATACATGTAATTATATCAAATGTTTAGCTGTGCCCCATTCAGACTCCAATGATTCACAGATTGCAGTTCCTCTCAAAGCAATATGCTGTTTATTGGATGTTTGGTTTTCAGGTCCAAGTGTCTGTCCTTTTAGGTGCAGTTTATGCCAAAGGGTAATATTTTCATCAGTCTCTTAGTTCTGTATATTTTATTAGTCTTTTCTTCTGTTCCTTCCATGACCAGTTTTTAAATACAACGGTAGTGGTGTTTTGTAGTGTGCACATGAATTGGGTGATCACCACTCATTGTTTCTTCAGACTTCCCTCGTGGAAAACCAAATTAACAGTATATTTTCCTCCCTCCAGCATTCATGGAGGTATGTCTGTATTCATCTGGAAAAAGGGAGACATCTTGACCATTACTGTCAAAACACCCTGTTTAAAAAGTTGTGAACTGTACACTCTGGCTAAGGGGATTTTTATATTTAAAGAAATAAAATACATTTGACCTTATTCATGTCTGTGATATTTTGGCAAATTTGGAAACTAGGCATCATTACACTCTCATCACTGTCTGTCTGGCAATTCCAGTTGCATCTGTCTGGTCTGAGTCAGCCCACTTTGGCCATGTCTCAGATTGGAAAAAGTTAATTTTCTGGGTCAGTGTTAAGGATAAGACCCAGTGACCTAAACATGTATGTCTGTGTGTAATGTGTATAGTAGTCCTGTCTGAATAATGCCATTCCCTTAAGGCAAAACATCCAATTATATTTTAAAAATCGTTATATATTTAGAAAAAATCATCTTAGGTGTATAAATATTTCACATGTTGAATAACTTTCTCCTGGAAGTGTTAGAGGTCTTTTAAGGTATAAAAAGGCAAAGACTAACACAACAGTAAACAATCTCGGTTTAAAATGTACTTACTCTCTTGTTCTGAAGCTGTTGAACATTTATCAGTCAAGTCCAAGTTACATGTTTCACTGGGCATTTTTTGCTAAATTAATTTAGCTTCATAAGTCTATTTTTTGCATATTTTACACAGAGCCGACCTTGCAAAATTCCCAGATACACCAATTGTCTCTCCTTATGTCTGACTTCTGCAAAGAAGACATACTCAATAGGCCTGCATTTCTGCCTCTTGTTAAGGGAAGTTAACACTGTATATGTTGTGAGACAAAGAAATGTTTCTGTCCCTCTCAGATACCAAAACATTTTCGTAGTCTTTTGTTTTTATATGCCCGCCAGATTCTCAAGTTGAAGCTGATACAGGTAAATTTAAATTCCCAACATCCTGTAACTTTCAAGGATTATCCTAGGTGCGAGCTGCCACTCTGCTCTTCGTCGGGGTAAAAAAAAAAAAGAGTAATGGATTATGGTTTAACAGGGAAGTATCCCCATTATGACCTTTAAAGTATATTCAAGCTGTCATCATTTAGAAACAACTTTCAGATTTTGTAATTGTGTAGCTTTATCTACTTCCGTTGTAACCAAATCACTTCGGTTCACTTTTTAACCTGTACGAGAGCATCCGTGTCTCTTGTCTGTACATAGACGATCTTTGGCAAATACTTGCGCCGCCTCGCGCTCGTTTTAAACGTCATTCCACAGCAGTTGGGATGTTTTCGATGCGACTTGAGCTTCTGTGTTCAAAGGTTTGGTGTATGTATTTGTAGCATTTACATTTTATATTGCTTTTAATTTAGCTAAATTAAGCTAAGCCTGCACGCTTTGGGAAAAAAATGGCACGTATGCCCAAAGTGTACGTCGCACAAATTGACGTCTATGCATTTTACGTGACCGTCTTTTAAGATGCGTAATAAACTCAAACAGAGCAAGAAGTGTAGAAATGCTTCTTTCCCAAACAAAGACCTGCCGAGAAAAGACGAGGTGGTATTAGTGTTGTCAGAGTCGAGCTGCTCCAACGATGAAACAACAGCAGAAGATGTTGCTGCTGCGAGCATCTGCACCAGAAAAGTTAAACCACTTCCGGAGCAGAGGAAGACTTTTTGCACCAAAGAACTTAAAATTGCACCAATTTTCCTGCTTAAAACACAGCATAGCAATGGGAAGCGGAGCAGTGATGTGAAGCGTAATGAATATGAAGATAAGGGGCAGAAATCAGTGCTTCCTCTTCAATGTGAAGATGTGAAACTGGTAGAAAGTCAGCAGCAGCAACTGCCAACAATTTCCCACCTGACACAGAGAAATGGATCATGTAGAGGACAGCTGTCAGTCACAACTCTGCACAGCTGTCTGGAAGAAATCCAGTCATCTAACCCTGCATTTCCAGTCCGAGCACTGTTCAGCACTTTGCAGAAGAAAGCTGGTGAAGAGGTGCAAGTTTTTGGATCTAAAGGTGAGGTTATTATTCTGATTGTGCACCATTTAATTTAACATTGCAGTTTAACTGAACTTGTGCTGCAATGACCAGTCAGGCCTCTCTCTGTGTTCCAAAGCAGAAAACTCCCCCGGTCTAACCTCTCCTCAGAGCCACGTGAAAGAGAAGAGGAAACGGGGGAATGAAAGCTCTGAGAGGGTGCCCAAACGTCTGAGGTCAAGTCTCACTGCAGAGGGTGCTGCTGGTATGGGTCACTTTCACATACCAGCAAAAGATGTCCTGGAACGTGAAGTTATGACGGTTAAGAAGCAGCCAAGGAGAAACAAACTAAGTCGCACACACAGACTGAGGAGTGGGAGACCAGCAGGCCTGGAGAACAACTGTGAGCCAAGCTCTGGACTGATAAGTCATGCAGAATCAGACAGCCAGTCACTCAAAATCTGTGACATTTCCCAGAGAGGTAAACTTTTTATATATACCTATAGCATGTTTTATGTCCTTTAAACAGCAGTAAATTTACCCTTTTCTCTCATTTTGTCTAGATTACAGTTATGAGGATGTGCTCTGGACAGACAAATACAGTCCTCAGCATTCAAGTGCAGTCATTGGAAACGCTGCCTCTGTGAATAAACTGCAAAGGTCAGTTTGATATAATCATTTCCCTCGCCCTTTCACTGATATAAAGGACCTGAAATCAGTGTCCTCAAATGATTTTCTTTTTCTTTTTCTCTGGAGCTCAGTTGGTTGAAAAAATGGAAACTGAGAGCAGACTGTGAGGAGAGGAGAAAGATGGAGGAAAGGAAAAAAGAAGAGAACAGCAGTGGTATGAGCTGACATTTTCACTCCTAACTTTCGCTCTTATATCTTGGCTGTGGTTTCTAACGAGCCACGACTGAAACTTTGTCACGGCCTGTATCCACATGACTTAGAGTTTTATTTTTACGACCCGGGATTTCACAGAATTTTCAATTTTTCCGGTTTCTGGTTGCCGATGACTGTCCTATTGTGCAGACTCATGGGACTGCGGAGACTTCCGGGGTGAGGCTGGGGAAGAGGATGAGCCCCTGGGTAACACCATGCTGATAACAGGACCTCCGGGCGTGGGCAAGACGGCTTCAGTGTATGCCTGCTCTCAGGAGCTCGGCTTTAAGGTTGGAATCAAAGTGGATCATTATCTATGTATCTTTGCTGCCGACAGCGGATCATCCGCATCCATTTAGATGTGTTAAAATATACTTGTGCCAAAAACGTGGCACTCAAGGGGAAAATCTCAGTATCAGCTTGTAAAATCATCTTCTCTCATCATCATCTACTACTTCTGTGAGATGAAACCATTCTTATCTCCCTTCCTCCTTTACTGCCATCTCTTTCTCCAGAATGTTCTGGCCTTTGAGAGTGAATGTTATTTGTTCTGCACAAAAATATGTTTCTCATAGTAGACCACTTTTCTGTTTATATTTTCATCTGTGTTCTTAAAATATACAGTATCCTGCGGCTCTTACACTGCTTTGCAGTTCAATGAAAAGATGGCCAACAGTGATATTTTGTGGTTCTTACCAGAGGACCAAATTACAGTTTTCACATTCTGGATGGCTTTTGTAGTAAAGTTAAATAAGAAGAATTATCCTTTTTTAAAGGTATTCGAGGTGAATTGCTCCTCGCTGCGGAGTGGGCACCATGTTCTGTCCCAGCTGAAAGAGGCCACGCAGTCCCACCTAGTGGAGATGCCGGGGAAGGACCCACTGAAGCCAACTTACTTCAACAACTACAGCTGCACTGCTAAATCTGAGACGTTACCTGGTAGGACACAGAAAATGACAATAATATTCAGACAAAATCTCTTAGCTTTTTGATTTTTATTGTAAAGTCGCTTGTGGTGTTGCGTTTATGTAGCTAAAATATGCATCTGTAGATGCATCTGTAAGTGTCATATTAACATATCAAACCGGCCCTCTTACTTTTACAGGAAAAACAGTGCCTGTAAAAAACGTCACCTCAAAAAAGAGAGCAGCGCAGAGCATTGGCCGCTCCACTCGCAAAGGAAAAGCTAATCCAGCCACAGTCACTTTGTCCAACTACTTTAAGATGAAGGCCAAAGCAGATCTCTTACACTCTGGTGGCCTGTCTCCATCTAAAAAACCAGATGGAAACACATATGATAATCCATCGACGGACTCTGATCAAACAGCTTCACAGAACAAAAAGACAGCCACATCACTCATTCTGTTTGAAGAGGTAAACCCCCCCCACACACACACTGTGAGACGTGTAATTTAATGGATATGAGACCGCACACAAGCCTTGTCATGTCTGGGCTGATGCAGTTTTAACCGTCTGCTCCCACAGGTTGATGTCATATTTGATGATGATGTTGGTTTCCTCGCAGCCATCAAGACTTTCATGACGACCACTAAGAGACCAGTCATTCTAACCACCAATGGTAAACACACACACACACACACTGTGTAATTTTAAATAGATTTGAGGATACGCTCTGTAATGTGAAATGAATTCTTTAGATTCCTCATTCAAAGAGAGATTCAACTGCAGCGTGGAGAAAATCTTTTTCAAAGCTCCATCAGAGGTAAGTCACTCTACACTCTTGTAAAGCTGAGTGTGCATACATGTTGCCTAAAATAGCTCTCACTTTTATAGTATGTTTTTGATTAAAAAAAACAACCTCTATTGCCTGCTCAGGCTCCTCCCACATTCTGAATAATATGGGTAAAGATTGACCCAGTTTGTTATAAACTTCCTCCATCTTTTCCAAGGCGAATGCTTGTGCCTACCTGCAGCTGGTGGCTTTGGCTGAGAATGTGCGACTGCAGTTGGATGATGTTCGCAGCCTCCTCAAGCAGACCAGAGGGGACGTACGACGCTGCCTGCTGCAGCTGCAGATGTGGCTGCAAAGTGGTGGAGGACGCCTGCCTAAGGAGCCCACTCATGTGCAGCGTAAGTTGCTATAAATCGTCATAGTCAAGCCCCCTTACAGACAAGGATTGTGTTACCAGTAATGTTCAATATCACTTTTTAGACTCAGATGTTAATGAAAGAGGACACAATGCAGAGCCTCCATGTGACACCGGCTGCACTGCTAGCATGCTAGGTCTCCACCCTGTGACCCCTGAAGAACTGCAAAACCTTTTAAAGGCAGGTATTTATAACTCACATGGTGTTACTGAGAGCCAAACTTCACCTGTAAATATTCACTTTCTTTAATTCTTCAGTGTCAGCTCTGGACAGAAGTAGAAATGATCCAGCTCCTGCGGCTGCTCGCTGAGAGCTGGAGAAGAGCTGTGCCGCTTCTGTATGCCAACCTGGAGCTCCTTCTACCTGTCGGGGCCGAGGGAACTTCAGTCCACTTCCCAGACAAGGGGACTTGTTCTGGGCTGCAGAATGAGCTGGCACCCTCCGACAATCACCCTCACATCCAGCAGCAGGATGAAAATGGCAGTCAAAAGGAACCTGTCACCAACGGCAAATCTTTTAGGACTGTCTCCAGATTAAGCAGGAGGAAATATATTGCACCAATGATTGACACCACAGCATCACACACTTCCAAAAGAACATCATCATCGTCACAGAGAGCTCATTCAAGAGCCCAAAGTTCAAGAGATACAACTGAACAAAACACAGCCAAATTGGTAACCGACTCTTTGGACGCCTTGACTGACTTCTTCGACCTCATGTCATACCTTGATGCCACCATGCCGGCTGCTACACCGCTTGTCTCAGGCTCATGCAAACCTGAGGCGTTTGTCTGGACAGGAGCTGGGATAAAGGATGGATTGTTGGATGAGGTGAGGGAGGAGGAGGAGGAGGGGAGCATGAATTGGAGCCAGGAGAGGCTGTTGGATATTCAGGCTGCCGTTGAGGGCTTGGGGTGTCACAGGTGTTGCTGGTGGGTGTCTGTGGCGTGGACTGAAGCCCAAAAACACAGACAGGAACAGGGAGACACAAGGTGGGAGAGGCTGGTGGAGAGACTGACACCACCTGTCTCTTCAAAGAGAGAGAGCCTGAGCTTTAGTTGTTACCCTCTGTGTGCTGCAAGGTGAGTCTATTCCCCATCTTAACTCAACATACTCTGTTAACTATCTGGCATTTCGTCTGATACATGACAGACATGGGTATGTTTTTCACCATGTCATACTCCTGCCTGTCCCCACAAGTGTGTCCCAAAGGAGGTTTGAGCTGAGCAGGAAGGTGCTTGGCAGTAAATCCTTCAGCCTGCTGGGGAACAGAAGAGCTGTCAGTGTGGACTACATGCCCGTCCTCCGCTACATCTGTCGCTGTCAGAGAGAGGAGCCACTCAGGTGAGACAGACACAACACGGATTAAACTTCACTTTCCCGACAAGTGGTCTGCCTGTCCTTTGTCAAACAGTGAACAGTTATTGATAAATTATGTCCAGTTAAACTCTGTAATAATAAACCCAGTCACATCAGGGTAGTCAGTGTAACAGTGAATGGCAAATAGAGATTTTCTTCAACCAAATTATACTCAATTTTTTCAGACAAAGTTCTAATAATTCTAATGAGATTTACTCCCCACAGCAGGTGTCCGAGCTACCTGAGCTGCATCGGCCTGGGCCTCTCTAAGTCGACCATTCAACTTCTGGCTGAAGACTTTTCATAGAGAAAAAGACAGTAGAACCTCACATCCTTACTACCTCAATGTACTCCAGTCAGTTTTTTATTCACTTTGCATTAATTTTAAATATTGTCAAATTATTTAAATGAAGTTGAGATATGAAATTATGCTTTACATGTTCAAGTCAATAAAAAATCCTATTTTTCTAAATTGTGTTGATCATTTTTAAAAGGATCTAAAGCACCGTTATTGTTCAAGTACTGAAAATGGTTTCCTGTGAGATCAGTTAACTTTTATATTCTTAAGTTATTAAAAAAATACACAAACCCAACAGACAGCAGAGATACTGCTCACAGCTATTACTTTATCCAAGTGTCCAAAGTGAACGATTTTGTACGGCAGAAATAACAAAACAAAGCAGCGATCCCCACCCAGTGTTTTATGTAACAATACTAAATGTGTCATAAACCACCACCAATCTGTTCAAAGGGTAAACATTTAGTACAAATTCAAATGGGCTCAGAGTGCCACTCGGGCGGTTTGTTGTAGTGGATGTCGTGCATGGTCGGGGCAGAGATCGGTCCATGTCGTGGCTAACTGGACGACTGACTGAGCAGCTCGTAAAAAGCCACGGCCTGAAGCAGAGCGTCACAGAGCTCTTCCCCTCCTCTTCTGCTGCTAATCTGGAAAGAGTTCCTGTACTTCAGCAGCAGCTCTGGGGGGAAATTTAACCTGGGAAGCTTCTGAGTTACAGACTCGGTCATCAGCTGGCGCACTGTCTGTGCCCCGCTGGTCCTCAACTCGCCCACCATGAGTCCAAAGTGACGCCCGACAGCGGTACGCATCATGTTCAAAACTCTGCAGAGGAGGGAGAAACGAGGGTTAAACCTTCACAATAAAACATTTCAAAGGCCAGGCACATTTGTAGAAATGTCACTTTTTCCCACCTGGGAGGAATGTTGGAGTCTGGTGGTGTGTTTTTCGGCTCCAGCAGAGCAAACAGCATGGCCTCCACAGTCCTCATGTGGGCCATGATGGGGAACAGAGTAGTATTCTGGACTGAGATGGAGGATTTCTCTATGATGTAGAAGTCAGCTGACGGGAGGAGAGTCACAACTTCAGAGACCTAACGGCATAACAGAAAAATCACACATGGGCAGTACGCTGATTTAAAGTTGTATCGTTCCTCTACCAAAACTCATGGACTCTTGTCGTCATACTCACATCATTCAAGTAAGAAGAAGCCATGTAAGTCCCCCTCAAGAAATTTGGACATTCAATATGCTTCCAATCGAGTAGGGTCATCCCACGGTCCACGTGGGCCCAGGCTATTTTATTAGTTCCACAAACTATAGACACAACGGCGCTGGCATCCTAAGGAAACGAAAAACAGAATCAATACATAAGCTATTTATGGACAATCCTGCTTTAATTACATTTTGACAGAAAACTACACGAGATGACATGAACACTGGACCTTTAGCAGGGAAGTAAAAGGTCAGGGAATGGATCCAGCGTTTTTGGAACCTAACCCATACTTGGGGATATTGGCCAGGGTATCTCTGTTGCACCTACTTGATTTTATTATTTGATCTGTATTGCACAAGTTTCCAACAAGTTAAGGGAATAAAAGCAGGACTAAGTTTCTGCTCTGCCACCAAACTTACATCATGTTTAAAACTGGACAGGAGTGTAAAAGTTTGGGAGATTTGATCAACACACACACAGAGAGGCAGAGAGAGTGAGAGGATCAGAACCTCACCTCCAGCCAGGACCTGTCAACCTCTGGCCTGATAAACTTGGCCAACTGAATCCTCACTTTCCTCTCCTTCTTCACCGGATTGAGGATGGAGTTGAAAACTGTGACTGCACTCTTGTGCTTAAGCAGCGGCACATTCACCACACTCTCCAGAGTTTTAAAGGGTCCGTTTTTTGTCCTGTAATCCACAATGTTGAGCGACTTGCGTCCTCTCAGGAGCTTGACACCGGCCAGCGCTTCCGGTGTGGCGGTGTTGAGCAGGTGGAGAATGACGTCTCTTTGCTCAGAGGTGTAGCATGCATCCAGAGGTCTGTTGTCCTCTTTGCAGGCCTCAGATGAGGAGGAGAGTGTGGCGTCCAGGGTCTCAAAGCCTGCCAAGGGGACCCGGCTCCGCCAGCAGCATGTGCACTGGAGATACCGCAGCTCCAACCCAGGGAGGGAGGCGTGCTGGGGGCGACGGAACAAACCAGACCGTCCTGCATAGTAACCTGCAGAAAAAAACAAGAGGGAACTGAATGGCTTTTTTAACATGTCATTAAACAGAGTTCAATTTATTACAAGTCCATAACACGTGAGTAGAAAGCAATCGTGTAAGACACTTTGAACCTGACAAAAAGATGTCAGGCTCAAAGGCTGCGTAAAGTCATTCAGTGTCTACATGAGATAAAACAGAGGGGATACTAATGTAACATTAAAACAGTCAAACGGCTGGCATTGAAAACAAGATAAAACTACCCCAACATTGCTAGTCTGCTAATTCAACTTTATGCAAACAGGAAGTAACACACTGAATAGTTATTCAGAAAAACCTACTTCTCTGAGCGACCGACGACAGAAATCGCCTGGCGACCCACATAGTTTTTAATAAAATAAATAAATCACAGTTATTAACAACAACATCATTCAGATTGTACAACGTTGCCCTTCGGTGGTTGTCCAACAGTTTTTAACCGCCCGGCGCGAAACTGCAACCCCTTCAGTTAGTTCCGGAGTGTCGTCTTCTTTTTCTTCGTGTTTACTGGCCAATTGCGAACCGATGGTAGAAGTTTATACCGCCACCTAGTGTATGGCAGTATGTAGAGTCATTCCACTTATTCAATGGTGCTGATTATTTCATGAGAGAGCTACAATAATTACTTTTTAAATACAGTTCAATAGCACCCCATGACTGCCTTATAACGAGCACTTTTAATATTTGGATTACAGGACTGGAAACAAAGTATATTTACACTATTTCTATATTTACTTAAAATGTCTTTCATATTATATTCTAAATATTTCCTAAAAAGGTTGCTTCCAAAATGAATATGAATCAACACCTCTCTAAAACAGTTCTCTAAAATTCTTGACCAAGGTAGAACTTTTCCAGTGCCGTTGTATTACACTTCATTTTTACCAAAAATTTCTAGATAAACCATCAAAGAAAGCTGCGTGGCTGCCAAATCATGAATAAAATATATGATATTCAGGGTAAAAAAGTTTTAATTCATGTAGATAAATCAGATTCCAGGCCAAAAAGGTGAATATTAGCTGGTTTAATAGTGGCAAAGTAATTCAATAATATTAATTACTGCACTAGTAAGTAACTAAGTTTAAGTTTAAGGTAGTTGCACTTTCTTTTCATGTCACTTTCTACTTCTTATCAGAGTGCAGAGTGGTATATTATACTTTGTATTGTATTTGTATTACATTTATCCGACAGCTTCAGGTACTAGTCACATTAAAAATTAAGATTTTCCCACTTTTTCACTATTTTAAAAAAAAAATGTTTACAAATCAAATCATCAATCATGAATGGAGAATGTAATCTGACTATAAAGAATAATCCACAATGAAAATAATTATTATTTGCAGTCCTGTAGGCTACAAAATAGCTAAACATGAGCCCCACCTACTTTGCAATAATCATACAATATGATATCAAATATTGTAGTAAAACAATCACAGGTGACACTTCTTATCGCGAACATCGATAACACCTTGCCCACACTAGTCACACTCAGTGTTTTCTACTCGCATACAAGTCTGTCAGCCTGCGTCTGACTGGAAGTCAATCACCCTGTTTAATGCTGACGTCGGTTTCACTTCCTTTCTCTGTTATTTCTGGACCTCTGCATTTGTAAGCAGAACAATAAACTTCATGATGCTGTGCTGCTAAGAGGAAATGCTGGGCCACCGGCCATTGAGATGAACTTGTGTTTTTTTTTAAACTGCTACAGAGCAGAATAACTGTGCCACTGAACGTGTGGAATCAGTATGGAGTTAATACCTTGTAGCTCTTTTGTTGGGACTCTGCTGTCAGTCTGACAGGACCAAACTACCTTCACCTATGGCCACTCTGGAGAGAAACAACAAGATCCTGCTCGAATTGGTGCGACAGCCAGGTAACAACGTGTGTGCTGACTGTGGAGCTCCTGGTGAGTACACTGACAAAGATTCATAACCACTATAGATTCATTATGATGTGATATCAACATTGTTCTACTACTTTCAAAGAATTTTTCTTTTTAAAACTTCTGTAGCTGATTTCTGTGAATGATCATGTTTCTTCATTACAGCTTAAAGAATGGAAATAGTATTTTACACCATCAGGCCACATGATGCTGTTTGTCTGTTAACAGATTTATCTCTAAAGTAACATTTTTTATCCATGTCACGTTTTATAATACACTTTCATAAGGGGAAGTGGTGGCTGCTGTGTGTTCTGTGGTGTAACCTTACTGTTCCTCTTAAACTCCAACTAGCCTGGTACAAGCACTGCCAAGGGCAGTTAACAGCAGGGCTTTTTGGGGGCTCTATGCAAGATGCTGTTTGGGGCCCAGTATTTTATCAAACTACGATGGGGGGATTCCAAACCCTTTAAGATGAGCCGAAGTTTTATTTATAAAACGCACTTCACATTGTAGGCCTTTAAAATGACAAGATACTAAAAGTAATACATCAAAATAATTCTAAAGTAATGTTACTGAGGGAAATATTTAACGGCTTAGAAGTCTATGACTGAGAGGCGACACCCACGGGATGACAGTGTCGCAGACATTTGCCTGTCAACACAAAGTGTACTGTTACTGAGCTTCTGCAACAAAATGCTCTGCAGCCTGCTATAATTCAACACAACAGGTGTCACTTGAGTCAATCAGTCCCACAGCACAGTCCATTCACATGACAATTTTAGCTTAGCCCTTCATAAAGCACACATATCGTTGCTAACACTATCGTTATTCTCCTCACTGACCTGACGTGCAGCTTTCCTTCCCATCATACCTGCGTCACAGCCTCATGATGATTTTGTCTTTATTACCCTACAACACAAGCCACAGCTTCGCTATCTTTGCAGCTCAGCTTTGTTTATATCCTACAATTAATGTTAAGCATATGCGTCATTAAACACACGAGGGAGCTTGGCTGGCTACAAATAAAGACAGGTAATTTAATTCTCCCCAAATATACTGTGGCTGCACTTGCAGCTTGTGGGCTCCTTAGTGGCTGCGGGGGAACTACACATCCGCATCGTCCGCATATAGCAAGAAACAGCTCTGGTTAACGGAGCGTGTAAGAGACAGCAGACAAAACACAACCTAAGCCTAGTAGATTAAATTAACAGTTGGATCTACTCTCAGATTTGTGGGGCACATTAGAATATAAGAACAACTCTTATCGTCACTTGTATTGTCTTGTGTTGTTTCTGCTCACAGAGCCTGACTGGGCCTCCTACACTCTCGGTGTGTTTCTGTGTCTGAACTGTTCGGGGTTGCACCGTAATTTGCCCGCTGTCAGCCGAGTGAAATCCATCCGTCTGGATTTCTGGGAAGACTCATTAGTGCAGGTAACAGGGCTACCTAATAAAATGTTATTTATTTTCAATATAATTTACACTTTATAGACATGGAATATACAGCAGGCCACTGTATGCTTTGCTGTCTTAAAACAACTGAAATTGTCGATAAAGCTTGGGTAGTTGTTAAAAGTAGATGAGGGGTGGGAATAAATACGAATTAATAATCTATTTTATTCAATTAACATGTTTGAGGAAAAAATATATATCACTCAATCAAATCAGTACAAATATAGTTAACGTATTGAATATTAATTGTCCTGCTCTGACTGTTTATCTCACATCTTGTGCTCACAGTTCATGCGAGAGAGCGGAAACTCTGCAGCCAAAGCCATCTATGAGAAGTGTATTCCTGTCTTTTTCTACCGGCCACAACAAAAAGACTGCGTGTGAGTGGCTGTCAGCACATTTAGCACCCATTCATATCATTAATGCACTGAAAGTAAGAAGCGACAACGAATGGTGTATTTAGTGAATAGGAGTGGAGAGGGAACAGAAAGAGGAACAGACACTAATGGGTTCAGTGGTGGAGCTGCAAGTACAGACTGTACAATTAGACTAATTCATCAATGGAAATTCTACATGTTAATAGAATTAACCTAATAAAAGGTGTTTTTTATTTTTCCAGTGTTCTTAAGGATCAGTGGATCCGTGCTAAGTATGATAGAAGAGAATTCACCGGAGAAAACACCTACTATCAGCAGGGGTATAGCGCAGGTAATCCTCCTATCATTACAAGAACATGAATAATATTCTTACCATCAGCAAAATAATCTACTTGTATATTTGTATGTATAAGATGCATCTAAGTCCCTTTTTATGTCTCCTTTCTAACCCAGACTTGTTCGAGGCAACACTTTGGAAGAAGGGCAAAGACAACAAGCAGTTTCTGAAGAGGATCTTCCTTCTGTCCCAGAAAGACTACACCCTAAAGTACTTCATTAAAGAGGATGTGAGTAGCTCTTTTGCAATATCAACATTTATTCTGCAATGTTTTTTGAGCTGAATAGATTTGTTTCTTATCTTTCTTCCTCATTTCTCTCATTGAAACCAAGTCCAAGGTTCCCAAAGCTGTCATCTCCATGAAGGACCTGAATGCAGTTTTCCAGACCGAGAAGATCGGTCACGCTCACGGCCTGCAGATCTCCTACCTGCACGTAGAGCGAACAAGGAATCTGTTTGTGTATCACGAGAAGGGACAGGTGAGCTCAAGTGTTATATGTAGTATTTTCCCTTATAACAGGCCATATATAAAAATGTATAAACCTTTGTTTTTGGGTTTTTTTATTTTAAAAAATGGATAAAACTGTCCTGATGGTAAAGTTTAATGGATGCAGCTTATGTAACCCTATATCTGATGCCTTACAGGAGATCGTGTCCTTGTTCAATGCCATCCGGGCAACACGCTTGGCGTACCTGCAGAGGAAACACCCTACTCTCAGAGCTATTGATGTGAGACCAATTTTCAAAAGATTCAGCTTAGAGAGATTGTAAAAATGTCTTTCATTTTGCTTAGTTAACAGTTTTATCTGCATTATTTTACACAGTTAATACCACAGCTAACAAGAAACTGCTTGAAGGAGGGCTTCATGGAGAAAACCGGCCCAACGGTCTGTGATATATTAATTTATAAAAATGTATTGGATTTATTTGCCCCATTCCGATTGGATTAATTCATTGTATTCATTGTTTTCTGTCTTTTTTCTCTCTCTAACTGTGTGTTTGTGTTTTCAGCAGCGGGAGCCGTTCAAGAAGAGATGGTTCACGCTGTGCTCAATAAACAGAAAGCTTCTTTATTTTAAAACTCCACTGGTAATTTACACATACTTATAAATTACTTGTATATTAAGCAAAAGCTCATACTTCATATATCTTTAAGTGCGTCTCTGTGTTGTTTATTGTCACTGTCAGGATGCCACCGAGCTGGGTGCTGTCTTCATCGGCACAGAGAGCCACAGTTACTCGGTGTCAGAGAGCTGCGGGCGCAGCTCGAGGGGAGGCCGCTGGCACTGTGGCATCACACTGCAGACTCCAGGGAGGCAGTTTGTGTTTATGTGCGAGCAGCAGCAGGAGCAGAGGGAGTGGCTGGAGGCCTTTACAAAGATCATCTCTCAGCCCATGACCCCAGAGGACTACGCTAGTAAGACACTGTTTACAAGCACTTTAATATATATTAAAAAAAAATCCAGATGTGTATACTCACTGCTAACTCTGTGTCTTGTTATTACAGATGAAGCCAACCTGAGTAGAGGGAAATGATTGGAGTAGTTCTACCTGCTGGTGTGCAGGAGTTCGGGATGCAATGACTATACTTTTGGGACATTACAGGCTGATGCCTAAGTGTAGATAAGTAAAAACACTTGCTGACGGGACTGTTTGCCACTGCTGAAAAATGATCGATGCAAACACTTGGCTGGAACAACAGTGTCTGTGATAATAATGGGACAGAAGAAGTAACTCAGCTGAGACTTTGCTGCTTTATAAGATCTATGCCCAGACACAGTGTCTCTTGAATTGATTGCATTGTTGTTACAACAATGACACTTCTTTCTATCCACAAGACAAAAGGGACTATTTTTAACGTAAACATAAACACTTTTGGTAGTTATTTTGTATTTAATATTTTCTGTTTAACTCAGTTTGCACATTTTGAAAAGATGGCGTTCATCTTTGTCACATACTTTCATTTTAGCTGTCTGTAAGGCTCTGTAACACTGAAAGCTCAATATAATTTTAACAAATGTAATACACAATTGATTTCTGCTTCCTGTTTCGGTAACAAAAACACAGTAAATTTACACATTTATTTATAAATGTTTTAATTGTTGTCTTTATTGCAACATTTTTAATTTTCCACGTTCATTCTTTTTTAGTTGTCTTTAAATTTCCAATTTATTTTCTTAGTCTTAAGCATATTTTTTCTTTTTTATTGCACTCCATTGACTCCATAGATTTCATGCTCTGTGGAGCTTGAAAAAAAGCCTCACACCTCGCCACTCTCCCATTACCAGAAATATCATCAAGCTTATCAACCCACGAGATCAATTTAAAAAAAAGTGTCAGCCTTCGTTGTAAGTAATCAATGTATAAAACCATGCTAAACTCATAATGTGTTATTGTATTACTTACTGAAAAGACTACAAACATTCTCAATCGTGGATCGGGGGAATGTCGCACGTGATCTTCTTGTAATATACGATCTTTGCTCGCTTGCAGTCAGCTGAATCCAAGGGGCGTGGCGGAGACACGCTTGCTAGCGCTCGCTAATGCTGTTAACATTCAAGTTTATGTGTAGATTAGCTGGCTGATACATCACCACAAGCGCTGACTGACTGACTGACTGACTGAGCCAGGGAGACGGAGTACGGTAAACATACCTCGTTGGTATTCCGGATATCTAGTTTACGGTGGCTGTATCTCCCTAACGATGCAGTCTGTTCTGAACCAGCGTAAACTGGAGCTGAAATGCGAACGTAGCTGTTAGCACGCGAGCCAGGCCGAGGAGAGCTGGCTGGCTGTACCCTTCATCCAGACAGGAGCATAAATGTGTCACACAAAACTGTCTATCGAGACCGTCGATGCTGGAGAAGATGCGCAAGGACGTGAGGATATTATTGGTGGGAGAGCGTAAGTATAGCTGTCATTGACTGACTGTTAGTCAGCAGCCTTTAGTGTTCACTGTCTGATGCTGCCAGCTGGGCATGTGATGCTGCTGGCAGCCAGACCGGGGTCTATTTCACTGCTTTTGGTTTAACTTCTGAAGTTATTCCGTGATTTGACTTATTCTGTTTTAAATGTCTGTCTGTGGCTCATTGTTATGCTGCATAGCTTGTTTAAGATACTCC
Source organism: Semicossyphus pulcher (assembly GCF_022749685.1). Lineage (NCBI taxonomy): Eukaryota > Metazoa > Chordata > Actinopteri > Labriformes > Labridae > Semicossyphus > Semicossyphus pulcher. The sequence continues at coordinate 11,584,725 of NW_027211681.1, forward strand.
CAAAAAAAGAAGGAAATGAATGTAATATATAGGAATAGCCTTTATCTGTTATACTTCTGGTATGTCTCCATTATAATGACCTTAGTAACCTCATTCATTTCATTTGGAGTTTGCACACAGATTACAAAAATGTTGCTCAATGTGTTGTGATCTTTAGGTGTCAAACTATTAGAACAAAAAAATAAGATATTGCATGCTCATTTTTCTATGTTTTCTTAACAAAACATTAGGGTCAATACAGCTGTTCTTTACAACAGCAAGGTCAAAGGTCATTGAATTAGTTGAAAATCCAGGAATTCAGGAGGCAAATTCCCGAACAACTAGAGGATTTTATTTTCCAGATTTTACACATGTAACAATGTGGAGTTTTTCACCACAGGAAGCTCAAATGATTTCAGATTATTAAGGGAACAGTTAGGAATATAGTAAATTGAAGGTTTCTGGCCTATTTATAGCAAGTCAGTGATTTTAAAATAGAGCTAGGATGAAAGCAGCAATTTATAGATCATGCACACAAATTCAAAATGCCCTTTGACGTCCGTAATGTGAAGTCTCTGTGGCAGTCACCTGGCCTGAATAGCATGCTAAGCTCAGTCCCAATGATGTTAAATTAACAAGTCACACTCCCATGAATTAAATATTAACACAAACTGTAATAACCGTCTCATCTTGTACTGAACTCTCCCTCCCTCGACAGCCAAAGTGGGCAAGACGTCTCTCATCATGTCCCTGGTCAGCGAGGAGTTCCCAGAAGTGGTATGGATCCATTTTTATTACGTCACATTCTGTAAACATTGATGATGCATCTCCACAACAGCCTTTTAGAAGTCTAACACCATAGATTCAACCACGTCATTAAAGCCCTGTAACCACTTAAAACATATCTGTAATCGTGCCATATTGTTTTGAATGTAGGTTCCCTACCGAGCTGAGGAAATCACCATACCTGCTGACGTCACACCAGAGAGAGTTCCCACACACATTGTGGACTATTCAGGTACTTTAAGCCCATGGGCGTTTCAATCCTTGAAAATTGTTTTAAATCTTGGTAACCTTGGTTACATCAAGAACATACAACGTCTTGTCTTCAAATTGAGAAGGACTTCCTGGTATTTACACTCTTCTCTTTCTCGTGCAGACGCCGAGCAGACAGATGAGCAGCTGTTTCAGGAGATCTCCAAGGTCAGTCTGTGCATTAAGCTTTTCTGTTAACATGGAGGGAAGTGCTGAGTTCAGGTAAAGGCCTAATGGACTGCCTCTGCTCTCTCTCATAGGCAAATGTGATTTGCATTGTGTACTCTGTCAACAGCAAGAAGTCCATAGAGAAGGTGAGATACCTCTGATTATAGCATTTCCATATTTTGTTTGTGTAGCAGTTAAACAGTATCACTTTGTTAGACTTTAAATGTGGCAGTGTGACAGTCACAAATTGTTTTCTGAAACAGTTTTCAACTTTACTACCTTTGTTTTCCCGTAGGTGACCAGCCACTGGATCCCGCTTATCATTGAGAACACAGACAAGGACAGCAGGTATGAACTTGCGCTAAAATAGTCGAGAGGTTTTCTTCGTCAGCTTATTTTGAGCAGTGAAATATGGGGTCAAGAGCGAGCCCGATTCTCTATTTGTCTATGAGCATGTCAGCACCTAAATGCATGCTCAACTCAGTGGAAAATCTGCAAGAGAACATCCATGGAATTTTACTACTCGTGTTGGAAGAGATGAGCTGTAGTCACAGGGTGGAAAACGTGTCATAAAAGCTTCTCTGTAAGCAGGAAGCAGCAGTTTCGGCCTTATTGTGAAATCAGTCATTGCAAGTTAAATCTGTTATATAGTTAGGGTTTTTTAGGGTTGATACAATGTTGTGTGTGTGTCTGTGTCCAGGGTGCCTCTGATCCTGGTCGGGAACAAGTCAGACCTGGTGGAGCACAGCAGCATGGAGACCATACTCCCCATCATGAACCAGTACAGTGAGATAGAGACTTGTGTGGAGGTAAATACACTAAAGTCATCCTTTGTAAGTGGAACAAACGTTATCAAGTGTTTATTTGCTCAGTAAGTTACTTCCACATTCAAGTAATGCAGCTGCAGTGGTATTGATTCAGACAGCAGACAAACACAGATATGTTGCACGGACTCAAAGGGGAAATAAACACAATGGAAATCAATATCTGCTTCTATCCTCCGTTAATTAAACAGACACATGAAGAGGGAGGAAACATGAGAGCAGCTCCACAAGAACTGGAAACTTAGCGAAGAGAAACAACAACGTTTTCAAGTTAACATCTAGTAAATCCACAGTGCTTGTACGGGAGATTTTATCACTTCATTGAAGAAGTAAAAACATTAAAATATCAATAGAGTTAAATGCTTATCACAAGATGACAATGCAAACAGATTGTCGACAGTTGACACAGCAAGAATTAGGAATATTTCAGTGACGTCTTTAAAGGGCCAGTTGGCCAATTTTCAACCTCAGTCCTATCATGCTGTTATGAGGAGCTAATGCCATTATGGTAGGAAAAAAATGCAATTTCTCTCTGTGCCTTTGGAGGACGCTATCCGCTTCTCCAATGGGCCTGGAAAACCTCCACCAGACGACGCAAAACGCGTCATCTGGCGGAGGGCCAGGGAGCTCGCTAAACTACACTTCCTCAATCTGGGACGCCCGCCTCGGATGTCTGCAGTGTTTAGCTGAAAAAACCCCACATACAGTAAAATGTAATCATTTGTTCCATGCGGTGCCTTGAAACGCTTCCTGCTCTCCGGTTTTGCCTCCCAGACATTCAACATTTATAACTGAGTCTGGTTCAAAGTCATCACGTTTTTATAGACGATCCACCGGTATATTCTCGTCGTATTTCGGATTCTGTTCCGCTCTGAGCCATCGCCTGCAGTGATCAATGTCCTTCACTTGAAAACGGTTGCTCCTTTCAGAGGGAGGGGCGCAATGCTAACTGGATGTTGTAGAAATGTAGACTAGGCAAAACCATGAGCTGTTTGTGCAACTTTCTCCACAGCTATGGCGCCAATTTTAAATATTATTGCTTCTATCGATTACAGAGAACACCAGCTTTGACTGACAGTGGCTTTTTCCAGGGGAGAACTGCTCCTTTAATACAATAAGTAGATATTATTTGTGACATTTTTGATAATCCATTTTGGGTTTCAGCCTTTTTTAAAGCAACATTTTTAGTATTTGTTGGTTCCAGGTTCTTAAATGTGATGAATTACTGCTTTTTTTCCTACATTATTGTAAAACGTATGAATGCATCGTCTTTGGGTTTTGGTCTGTTGGTTGGACAAAAGGATTTAAAGATGCCTCTCTGAGCTTTGATCTCTGGAAATTGTATGAATCATGATAGTAATCAGTGGATTAATGCATATAGAAATAATTGTTAGTTAAATCCCTTTACAACATTTGCTCTCCGTGTTTATGATCCCCCCTATCAACTACAGTGAACGCGTGTTTCTGCAGTACAGTATGTCAAACCACATTTCAAGTTTGAACTTGTGACCTTTGAAGTCTGCAGCTTATAGATAATCTATATCTCCTTACAGGTCTGTACCTGTGATTTTTCAGACTGGTTAATTAGACTGGGCTCGTCGCGCAGACAGATCCTGTGTGTTAATACCCTGTCTGGCCATGACTTAGCTCCCGCTCACTCGCACACACGTACGGTATATATACAGACGTATACGCACCCAAACACAGGCATTCAAATGCAGACGGGTTGGTAAACATGGCTGGGCCTGCTTTGCATCACGTGTCAGGCAGTGGTGTAAGGGTGTAAAGGTTTCTGTATGGTGGAAGGTTAAATACAGAAGCTTAAGTGCGTGTTTGTCTTACCAATGTCCCTCTTTCCTTTTCCTGTTGCTTTTCAGTGTTCGGCAAAGAACCTGAAGAACATCTCAGAGCTGTTCTACTACGCCCAAAAAGCTGTTCTGCACCCCACAGGGCCGCTCTACTGTCCCGAGAAGAAAAATGTAAGAGCAGTAATAAACCATGTGAATCCTGCACCACTGTTTTACACCAAACATCTTTTTTTGCGTGGTTGAGTTTAGTTGTTGGAGTAACTTTTGCTCTCTGTCTTTGACTCTCAGATGAAGCTGCTTTGTATAAAAGCTCTGACTCGAATCTTCAAAGTTTCCGACCTTGACAACGACGGGATTCTTAACGATCACGAGCTCAACTTCTTCCAGGTCAGTCCCCCGATGACTCATGTAGCCGTAGAGTTTAACAAAAAGTAGCACAGAGCCCAATCATGCTAGTTTTAGCTACATAACAATGATGTTTCTGTCTGACTGCTCACAGCGGACGTGCTTCAACACCCCGCTGGAGCCTCAGGCGTTGGAGGATGTAAAAAATGTGGTGAGGAAGAACCTGAGTGACGGAGTGTGTGACAACGGACTCACTCTGAAAGGTGACGCACTGGCCTCCTCAACATCATCATTATTCCTGACTGCTCTGTTTGATATGTCTGTGACCTTCCTCTCCAGGCTTCCTGTTCCTGCACACCCTGTTCATCCAACGAGGCCGCCACGAAACAACGTGGACCGTGCTGAGGAGGTTTGGATACGATGACGACCTGGAGTTAAATCAGGACTACCTCTTCCCTCCGTGAGTCTACAGCACCAGCTCCCTCCTGAGTGCATGCAGCTCCTCCTTACTAAAACCTGTTTCTGTGTTTGCACCTCCTTTGTTTGCTCCCTTATGTTCAGCCCAGGGACCTCGACAGTAATATTTACTTTGCAATGTCTCTCTCTAGGTTGAAAATTCCTCCAGACTGCACCACGGAGCTCAACCACAACGCCTACCTCTTCCTGCAGAGCGTCTTTGACAAACATGACAAGGTATAATCCTGAGCACCTGCTTCTGTTTTTACTTCAGCCTCTGACCTGCAGAGGCACTTACAAAAAGCTAATCAGTGCACGGCCCATCACAAAACCAAAATACACTGCCACAGTGAGCGCTGACCGCCCGCTGAGACCTGATTTAACTTCTCGTCAGTGACGAGGGATTGCCAGGAGAATAAGCCACGAGGTTAGAATGAAAGTCACCGAGCCAAAGTGACATCGAGTGCCAAGATCTGTTTTCTGTTAGAGTGATTAGTGTCCGACTGTGAGTGTACGCTTCAGTCCATCGTGTTTACATGTTTACAAACTGTTCCTGAAATAAGATGAGCACATTCCTTTTTTATCTTTTAAATCCCATCTGAAATATTTTCTGCCTTGAGCAAATGTTTCCATATTTGGGTCCAGCATCCTGAACAGTAACCATCCATTGTGTATATCAGGACCGTGACTGTGCCTTGTCACCAGAGGAGCTGAAAGACCTGTTTGATGTGTTTCCCTACATGCCCTGGGGTCCAGATGTCAATAACACAGTTTGCACTAATGAGCAGGGCTGGATCACCTACCAGGGATATCTCTCCCAGTGGACGTAAGTTATTATTTTTAGGTGAATTTAAGCCACTGTATGTAACATTTCTGACGTTTGCACCCTCTGCTGGTGTTAAACAAAAATACTGTCTGACATGGTGCCACATTTTCTCGACAAATGAAAACTCACGACACCTTTAAGGCCAGGAAACTTTTTTTCTGAATTGATGCATGATGCTCTTTAATCAACGCTGTGTTCAATGGAAACTCACCTTCATGTAAAGTTTGCCAAACTAGTTTCCTTGTAATGTAGTCCAAACTTTTAAAGATGTTTCACGCAGAGAGTTGGCTGTTTATTTTGTGTCAGAGTGTTTGTTTATGTAAGAGATCAGTGTGCAAAATTTTGTGGCATTCATTACCCCCCCTTTAAGTTTGTAGAATAACCTACAGTCGCAGGGAAACTAGCAAAGACACAAAAGCACTGCCTCATTGTTGGGGTTTGGTTTGTCCATTCTTGGCTGCTGTGGAAACATGGCTGTGCAACATGGAGGACTTCAGTAGATGACGGCCCCTCCCCATTGTAGACATGAGTATCTCATCATAAGTTTACGGAAATAAACCTAATTTTCGGTTAATTATTCACTATAATATACTGCATATATAATGAATATTATATACAATTCCTGATGAAAAACTCTCTGTCAATCAATCCCCGATTCTTACACATTAGACATTTTTACACTTCAAATACATAGTCCTTGTATAAATATCATTCTAAGCTTTTTTAAGTACATATTTTATCAGGGCAAAGTTTGTGCGGCTTCACTGTGTAAAGACAAAACACTGACGCATTTGATCTATTGTGTTAAATAGAACGGGTTTAGTAGGAAACAATTAGCATATTCCTCAGTCTGAGGCATCCCAAAACACAGGAACCGTGTGGGAACTGGTATTACTGTCAAAAAGAAAATACCCAGATGTCTCCATTAAATGAATTTAAAGCTTCTGTGAGGAGTTATTCGCTGGTTATGAAACAGACTGAAATTAATTCTGATGACTCTATATGAGCGACAAAAGCAAACCAGACCATCAGCGACAAGAGTGATTATTTCTTTATAGTTATTTTTAATGCCTGAAGCTGCTGGCGGGGGGGTAGGTGCCAGGTGAAGCGATTAAATGCACTCTGCCTTTGTTTACATTTTTTTAACATAATCACGGCCTGAATCTCCCATTTATTTCATTTTATCAGGTTAACAACGTATCTGGATGTCCAACGATGTCTGGAGTATATGGGTTACCTCGGTTACTCAATAATTGCTGAGCAGGAGTCCCAAGCAGCAGGAATCACAGGTGATTTACGCCATCACATCGTCTTTTACATATTCATATAAAGATAAAGCATGAGCTCTAAATATAGTGGTTATCCTCACAAGGTGAAAAGAATGCTTTCATACTCGATGAGATGTTGTTGTCATGTATGTTCAGCCATGATGATTATTCCACATCTTAAGCTTTTCTTCAGTCGTGCAATCAGTAATTACATCAGTGAATCAACAGTCTCATTACAACGGTGACGCAACAACATTGTTGTTTACTGACAGCGGGCATGTGTTGTGTACAGTGAACCTCGTGTGTTTCGCCCCCCTGCAGTGACCAGAGCTAAGAAGATTGACCTGCAGAAGAAGCAGACCCAGCGCAGCGTCTTCCGCTGTAACGTCTTTGGAGACATTGGCAGCGGCAAGAGCGGCTTCCTCCAAGCCTTCCTGGGAAGTAACCTCATGGTAAACAAAAATAATTAGATGCACAGTTTACCCACAGAGATATTTTACAATGTCCTGGATGTAACCCCACAGACACGGCAAAAGCAAATGTTACAGTACATAACATAAAGGAGATATTTCAGGTCTTTTGACAGAGTCACAGTGATTGTTTAATATCATAACAGAACACTTATTGTCTTGCATATATGGGATAGTATCAATATAGGCAAACATATTCCTGCCAGTTTCAAGTCCCTATCTGTGTTTACATTATGTTCCTTCTCTCTCTCCTCAGCACCAAAAAACAATCAATGAGGAGCACAGATCGTACTACGCCATCAGCACAACCTATGTTTACGGCCAGGAGAAATACCTTCTTGTGAGTATCAACTTTTCCTCTAATATTACATGAATTACTAGCGTTTTTTTGCAGGCTGTTAAAAAAAAACAAAAAACACTTTATATTTGTATTTACCACGATTGTGTGTGACGTTGTCAGCTGTGAGGCCAGCCCTGCCTCAGGTTGGCTCTGCTTACCTGGCTGTTCATATAAGCTTCTTATCATGTTCACCTAACTCCCTTTGTGAAGCGTTTCCACTTGACAATAGGATTAGGAATCACTACCTACTTCCAAACACAGAAGCAATCCTGGACCAAAGCACGGCTAGTTTTGTGTGTCTGAGAAGCAGTGTGCAGGAATGTTGAACGCCCTTTTATTAACTCTTCTAACAGGCTACTTTTAGAGAATTATGTTTGGCAAAGACACCACTAAAGTTAAAATACGTTTATGTTACCAGCCATAAACGTACTGTTAGTTTACTCAAGCACATAACAAGTGACCGCTCTCTTTCCCATCTACAGGGAAACACTCTGCAGCATCATGACTCTGTTTCTGTCAGCACTCATAAACCCCTTTCCCATCAAAATTAGCGCGTTGACGCAGGTTTTTCAAACCCGGAAAGACTCGCTAATAAATGCAGATTGTCTCTTTCCCCATTGCCAGTGGAGTATACTCCTTTCGATCTCTTTTCTGCAGCGTCACGCCGGAAACCTGTGGCCTTATTTCTTCTTCCCCTCAGATCACAAGAAGCTCTCTCACCTCGCTGTCTTGCCAGTGTTGCTCCATCTTGCACGAAACGAAGAACAAATTCGCCGTTGCATGTTGTTCTTCTGTATTTACAGAACAGCACCCAGAACTTCAATGCGCGTCATAGCATTGCACCGGAAAGGGGGCGGGGTCTACTGCAGAGTTATTTGACCCGAGTCTGAATGCCGATTGTAACCGTTCCCACTGAGCGAAAAAAGTGGGAAAGGGGCTACAGATAACTGGACACAGATGCTGTTGTGATGCCCCAGTGTGGATGATCTTGATAACACCTTGACTCGTGGTGCATCAGTAAAACAGCAGCATGTGTGTCTCTTCATTGTAAACATTTGAATTCTTTTGGCCAAGCGATCTGCGTCAACAACTGTGATTACTGACCGAGCTACAGCGATGCTCTTAGAAGTGGAGAGAAAAAAGTTAGACAAACTCTGGCTGTAGTTTTTCCACCACCGATTAAAGTCAGAAAACAATGGCTGTATTAAACCAACACAGCTGGTCGCAGTGAGACAGAGAACATTGTCTTCTCTCCTTTCAGCTTCATGAGGTGTTCCCTGACTTCGACTACCTGTCTGATGCTGATCTGGCCTGTGACATTGTCTGCCTGGTCTACGATGTCAGCAACCCGTACTCCTTTGAATACTGCGCCAAAGTCTTCAAGGTAAAAACTGTCAAACTGTCCAAAAAACAACCTTTGAAAAACATAACTTCATCCTCCATCGCTCTCTCTTTCCCTCCTCAGCAATACTTCATGGACAGCAAGACTCCGTGTATGATGATAGCAGCGAAGTCGGACCTGCAGGAGGTCAAACAGATGTACGGCTGCACTCCTCTGGACTTCTGCAGGAGGCACAAGATGCCCCCTCCCCAGTCCTTCACCTGTAACACTACAGCAGCACCCAGCAGAGACATCTACACCAAGCTCACCACCATGGCCATGTACCCGTAAGTACAGAGACCTCGTATCTACCTTTTTATGCACATTATGTGCCCCAAGTCATTGCAGAGATACCTGCTTTTAAAACCTTTTACTAATAAGTCATTTGAATTGATTCCTGACATTTGTATTTGTCATTGCCTGTTTGTGCATGAAAGCAAACAACAGCTGTAGTTTTACTTCTCTGAAATTATTGACTGAAGTCTAATAAATATTCCATGACCTCATAAAGTTGAAAATGTGCAACATTCCTTATCTGCTTGCACGCAGGAGGCACACCTTTCTGGTTTGAAATGTTCCGGTTGTTACAGGACACTCAGTACTTTACATGCCAACACCTAAAAAATGCACTTAGAAAAAAGTGCAGTAAATCCTACCTTCATTAAAGTTGAGTTCCAACTCACCTTTGGTCATGAGCTTTGGGTAGTGACCGAAAAAATGAGATCGCACACACAAGCAGCCTAATGAGTTTCCTCCACAGGGCGGCTGCGAGAGATCGGGTAGGAAGCCCTGAGTAGAGCCGTTACTCCTTTGCATCGATTGAGCCAGTTGAGGTGGTTCAGGCATCTGATTAGGATGCCTCCTGGGCGCCTCCCTGTGGAGGTTTTCCGAGCACGTCCAACTGGGAAGAGACCCCGGGGCAGACCCAGAGCTCGCTGGAGAGGATTATATATCCCATCTGGCCTGGGAACGCCTCGGGATCTCCCAGGAGGAGCTGGAAAATGTTGCTAGGGAGAGGGACATCTGCTGGCACCGTGACGCGACCTCGGATTAGCAGAGGAAAAATAGATGGATGGACAGATCAAAGTGGAGTTTTTGTTAAAAATGTTGTATTGATTTTACTATACTATAAGGCATTGGTGCTCTTGAACTGTATTGTAATTCATCTTTACCACATTGATTTGGATCAACAGTTTCACCTAAAACAGTTTTAGCTAGGTGTATCTTACAAACTGACAAGTGAGTGTGTAAAGCTCACATGCTTCTATTGTCATTCTTTCCTTGGTAAACCTTCCAATTAATCAATTCAACTACAGAGTAAGGATATCATTGTAAGTACAAACTGTCCCACCACAAAGAGAGTTACATTTTTGCTGTCAGTCGTGTAAAAAAGAGGAAATGCAATTGTGTAACTCTTGTACCTTTTAGCTTTTTCCTTCAAAAGCCAACACAATGTCTGTATTATATTATAGCAGTGTTTTTACGTGCCCTTAGGCCGATTAAACATTGCACAGGAACAATCCTAAATTGTAGTTAAAATTTAAATTGAGTTGTCTTAAAATAGGTGGACATATCCTGTTCTTAGTTCCTCCTCTGTCCGTGTGTAATTCCTATTACTCTCGGCCCTGCCTGAGGGTGAACTCGCTCCCTGCGGGGATGTTCCTACTCTGTGAAAGTGTCAGTATCAGACATGATGTACTTCTCTCTACATTAATGCACTTCACTGCCCTCAGGATGAGATGCACTCTGACGCTCTGATACCACACTGTTGTGCGTTGTGGTTAAAAGGGTTTCCCTGCTGAGCTGTGCCATTGATCTCTCCCTGAGGCTCTCACTCCTGCGGTCGGCTTTCATAACACACAGTGCCTCTCCGCGCATCACACAGCTACATCGTTACATCACATCACAGCAGACCAGCCAGTATTTAACCCACAGCCTGGTTCCTGTCTCTCAGCTGATGGTGGTGGCATCTTTTAACTCTCTTTCTTGTGTGTTTTATATGTGAACTGTGTGTTTGGTGTTTGTCTTCCTCGTATCTCTTTTCAGCCACGCCCGGCTGCGCTGCATGTGCACTTGTAACCGGTGCACCTTCTGCTTGTGTCAGAACTTCCTCAACTCTGAGCTGCTGCAGACGGTCAGGGCCAAACTCTACGCTGTTGTACTCAGAAGGTCTTTTTAAAAACCCTTTTACAACCCTTTCTTCGCCTCCACCTTTCAGACCTGTCGCCATCATCACTCCACGCTTGTTCACCTCAGTTCTCCTCATTTTTTACTGAACTTAAACTTATGAGTTGTTTAATTTTTAGCCATCAAATTCTCAGAATAGAACGATAGAAAGAAGAGACTTTCGTCAGCAGATATTTCATGGCAGCATGCATGTGCAGCAGAGATTTTAGAGAAGTTTTAGGAATGATTTCAGAGTGATTTTTTTTGTTCTTCTTAGTCAATCTTGTTGTTCATAACAGGGGTTCCCAACCACTGGGTCGCCGACCAGTACTGGGCCTTGGGTCGCTGAGTACCGGGCCGGGAAACCCAATACGTGTCTGTGACATTCCAAACATAAGCAGAGTCGCTTGTCGCATTGGCCTTGCGCCTCTAAAGACACTTCAAAAGTTGCCCAATTCAGCTGGAAAACCACAGACCTGGCTATGCATCTTTATTTGATCATGAAGCCTGATGCTCCTCTACAGCTCTGTGTTTATCAGTGAAATATATAAACTACACAGCACATGGACATGTAACAGCATGTGGAGACAAAGTTTATACTTTAACTGTGCGCGGAAATACGGATCACTACGTTATCGAGACAGATACAGAGCATGAGAAACACCGATCTGTGTCATATCTTCTCCTCTCCTCCGCGCGCTCATGATAACTCCGATAAACTACACGTGGATCACCTCCGTGTCATCTCATTTGCAGCATGTGGAGATGTATTTTATGCTTTATGAATGTTGTTCACGGAAATACGGAAAAGATCGCGACCCGATTGAGTCAGGGGCAGAGCTTGAGAAACACACACGGATCGGTGTCATCACTGCGCTGCATGATCGTAAACTGCTCATAGATCACACTCTGGATCATCTGTCTCTGACCCCTGCCGAATTAAAAACTACTCCTCACAATCTGTCTGTATTTCCGTTAGTGTGATTGTGATTTACGCACATGCATGTCAAAGAGCAGAGCGTTGAAGAATACCCAGACATTGTTGTTACCCCCCAAACCGGTCCGTCAGAAATATTATTGCTACTGTCTGGTCTGTGCAGTCACAAAGGTTGGGAACCCCTGCTCTACAACACACTTTCCTTGCCACAAGTCTTCTTTCCGACTTCTTCCATCCTGTCTGATTTCTTTGTGCAACTTTTGTATCTTGATTTCAGTCATTCATTCATTCATTGTCTTTGTCCATGTAGCTGTGCCTCAGCCGTCTCATCAAACACAGAAGTCGCATTTTATTTCTGATCGTGTTGTCTCATGTCGTAACTTTAAGCTGCACGTCCCTCTTCTGTTTGACTGGCTTTGCTCTCCATCCCTGTTGTGCCATTCATACGTCCTTTATTTTCTTCATGTTCATGTATTTATCGTTTTCAGAAACCCCTCTCACAACTGAGACTTCCTTTCATTTCTGTTTAAAACTTGAGAGATATTACTTGTTTAAAGGAGTTGTTTAATTGCATCAATTTGGTTTAAATTTTGAACAAGATCGCTCCAAGTTATGCAAAATACTCAGATGCTGAGAGGCTTCTTACGTCTTACTTTTTAGTGTCCTTCCCTTCCCTTCCCTCCTCTCTGTCTCTGTATTAATCTCTCTTGTGGCCCGTTTCTCTCTCCTCAACAGGCATGTGAGCCAAGCAGACTTGAGGAGCTCCACCTTCTGGCTGAAAGCGAGCGTGGGGGCGACGGTGTTTGCAGTGCTGGGCTTCGCCATGTACAGAGTGCTGCTCAAACCACGGTGATCCTCCGGCACCCTCTTCACACGTAGAACATAATAATAGAGCTATTTTGACCAGTCACAACATTAAGCTTTTCCATTTGCATTTAGTAAATGAAATTTGTGTCAAATCTGTCATGGTTTGTGGTTTAATGGGTCCAAGGGGGAAAATTGTGTGAAAGCTTAACTTCATTTTTGGCATTTTCATTCTTGTCTAAATTTCTCCTCTTGGAGATAAAAGAAAAAATATTTAATTTTGTACCAAATTGCTAATTTGCTTCAACTATTTGTTTGAACTATTTGTTTGCAAGTATTTGCAACGTAATATATCTATATTTATATTGAAAATAAGGGTAAGCTGCTGCAGACGGGAGTGTGTTACAGACTGTATATAGCTGATATTTGGTTGCTTGCTGATTGAAATAAACAACTCGCTGTTAGTTGTCATAGGGATTGTGATGTGTGAGGTATGCAATAGCATTGATGCTTTTATTACACTGAACAATATGTAAATAGTGTATATAATATAGTAGACTGTACAATTGTTTGTCTTTGTCCAAAAGGGTGATGCCGGATTCACGCTGAACACAGAGGTATTACTTTAACAGCCCGACCGTTAACTCGCACAAACGTCAGCATTGATCACTCGCTCTGACAGGAAGTGGTTTGCATTTCAAGGTCAAATATTTAGACGCACACTTTTCTGAGATTGTGAGGAAGAGTCTGCTGCTCTCTCCCATGTCTTCCCATGTCGGTGTCAGATCTTGCGTGTGTGCCGGTATGTTTGTGTACTAACCAATGACTGTATATATAGATGGACAACGCGTCTCCATCTGCTCCCATTGTACGTTTTTGATGCCAAAATAGCCCCTGCGATAGGCTCTGCCATCTTGCGATGGTGACGTCATACGGAGCCAGAGATCGGCGAGTGAAGCGGCCGTAGCCACTTCTGCTAACCCAAACACACACTTGACTTACCAAAAAAACAGCAAGGATCCCGCACGCCGGCGTGTTTAACAGCAGAACTGCTCTTCTGTGTTGGTCTGAGGTTAACGTTCACAGGTATGGAAACTTCAATGACTGTAGTGATTGCTTTAGTTACGTTTCTACTCGCGGATCGTCCTCCACTCTGCTCACCGGGAGCTGATTGGCTGCAGGAGCCGAATTTGTCAACAGAGCTGTCAATCATCATTTTGACAGCATCAAATAACTAATTAGAAATAAACTTGTCAGAAAAACGACACTTTGACATAAATCAGCATGATAATAACTTGATTTTATTGTTTGACTCATGTCTCACCTGTTAACATGGAGGAGGCGGGCTTTATGACCTGTACTGCAGCCAGTCAGCAGGGGGCACTCTAAATGTTTTAGCTTCACTTTTAGGGAGCTGTCATGTCGTCCATCTTTTTATACAGTCTATGGTACTAACATGTTGAAAATCGACACTTTACAGCCATCCGTTACATTTCTGTGCTTGCATGCTTCAGGATATCCGACCACGTTTCAGTGCTTAAAGACTTACCGAAATAATTACCTCGCCGACTTATCCACATTGCTGTCCATCTCCCAGTTATCCCCGGGTGGAGTAAAGTTTATTTACTGGAGTGCTTAGGAGATAGTTGTTTTGGTTCTTTGTCGGGTTTCCTGACCCCAGAAGATGCAATAATGTGGCCCCGGATGTTTCAGTTTCAATCCACTTGCCACTGTTTGCCATGAGGTTCAGTTTCATGTATTCACTCATCCCTGCCTTTCCAGAAGTTTACAATAAATACATATGTCTATAACCGCTGGTGTGCTGGAGTTTATTCTTTTAGTTTACATGATTGTTTTTCCACAACTCTTCAAATTAATGCAATTTAATTGTTTTATGTATTTCTTAACAGCATAAATACAAAGGACCCTGAGTTCATAAAGGATCGAGATGGTTCTTTGGTTATATTTAGTAAGGTCTGATAGTGTGCAACAAAAATGTAATGATATATGGGCACAAGAGGGCAGCATTGCTTAAAAAAGGAAAACATTTGTGTGGCTGCCATGTAATTTATTTTTAAAATACTGAATCAAGCTTGTTCGGGTGTTTAGACGAGAACAACAGCGTCCATAATGAGGCAGTCTGGGAGATGAGATGGATCATACAAAGGTCCTGTTGAGGGATGACTATCATACATATATGTCTATAATCACTGACCATTATCATACTGCATTATCGCTCCTGGTCAGCTTTTATGTTCCTTCGAGTCATTAAATCTGTTTCTCCTGAACAAACAGGCCCTCTGTTGTGGATGTGTAATGATATGTATGCTTTTGTGTCCTTGACACATGCTTTAGAAAGATCTCCCTTGGTTATTTGTCCCCCTCCTCCCTTGGTCTAAGAGTGTGTGTGAGTCTTTAGGTTGATTTTTTTTATATGATGTCATTGAAAATATGCCATATGACAACAAACAGGACCTCTCTCTCCAGATAAAAGCCTCTCTTTAACTATAATTGAAATGCAGTTTATAAACTGCGCTCATCAAAGCTGATCGCTCTATCATTTAAAAGCACCCAGGGGTCATCACAGTGGGTGTTGATAAATAAATTAACCCCCATGATATTTTGACAGATTCAAAGCATGTTTCATGTCAAATGGAATATTAAATCATTCGGTGGATTTTCTTCCTCACACTTACTTTAAAGCTGCTGTGAGGAACTTTTGGTTTGTGTTGATTTTGGCGCCCCCTGTGGACAAAGCCGTACCTCTTATCTCTTTGCTGATTCTGCCCTTAAGTGGTGCTTTTTAACAAAAAGTGTCACCCTGCTTTCTTTAACAGACATATGTATCACTTTAAATTTTAGCCCTGGAAAATGTAAACAAAGGCAGCGTGCAGTTAATGGCTTCGTCTGACACCTACCCCCCCGCCAGCAGCTTCAGGCATTAGAAATATCTATATAGAAATAATCAGTCTTGTCGCTTATGGTCTGGTTTGCTTTTGTAGCTCATATAGAGTCATCAGAATTAATTTCAGTCTGTTTCATAACCAGTGAAAAACTTAATATTTTACCAAAGTTTTTCTCACAAAAACAACCAAAAGAAATCGAGCATATTTGTGTGCAGCAGCTTTGGTTGAACCACCTGGGCAGTGAAGTGACTAATGAGAGATGTGGCAGAGAGAAATTGCTTTCTCTTGACCTTGAAACTTCATCTCTTCCACACTTTATTTCACAGCCACAAACTTTTTAAGAGCAGAACCAAAAATGGTTAGAAATCAAGCGGTTTTCCGTGCCAGTGAGGATACGCTAAAAGCTTTGGTTGTTGAATCCATATAGCTCTCAGAAACACGGCGTTTGGCAGCTGCTTTGTCAGGACATTTAAACACCACTGCTTCTCTCACTAATGAGTCTCTGTAATTATGTGAGACAGTCAGACACTGTGCTGCATGAGCACTCATATTTAACCCTGAAAATGAATCTCTGTTCAGACCAGTGAAGTTATTTGAAGGTGTTTGCATGTTTGACACAAAGAGGACCTTAAGGTCTCTCCTTAGAGCTGTGAGTCCCCGGCATGCTGCTTGTTCCTACAGGGATTCCTTTTGCAGCTTCCAGGGGTGAAGTACGATACACTTTGCAGATGCTAGGTCAGCTGTACACTGAGCATCCCCTGTGAAAACACTGTTTAAAATAACTACTTGAACACCTTCAGAGGTGGTGGTGTTGATGAAAGGAGTTCATCAGTATGGGGCTGTGGTGGTATGTGAGAACATTTAGTGCTTGCAAACAGCTCTGACAGATCCTCTTGTGAAAAGACAGCAAAACTCCCCAGCTGTTCATTTATGCATGAGCGAATTCTCCCACGTAGCAGGTGTCTTTTCTTGCTGTATACCTTGTCTTTCCCTCTCTCTCCCTCTTGCTCGCACTCTCATCCCTCGTTCCCCCTGATCCCCCTCTATCATCTGCCCCTCATGTTGCAGCTCTTCAGCTGTGGTTAGCACATGACGAGCGCGAGCACGTCAAAGCTGCTTCTGCCCAATTTGCAGCGTTCAATGGAAAATCCCATCGGTGCTTGTAGGTAAACAGATAATAATTCCTTTCACTCCTTGGTAATATGGAAGATTTGAAGCGATCAACACTAGGGATTTTCTAACAATGTTTATTTAGTAATTAATGTATTCACTTACTTATTTTTTACATGTTGCGACCCAAATAAGACATTCTAGGACCTTTAGTTTCATGGTTTCTTCTCTCCACACACAGTTGTTTTGTGCAGATAAACCCTTTAATTTTATGTCCTTGTATAAAGAATTTTAAAGTTTTCCAGGAGCGGTAGAAGAAAAACTACTTGTATTAATTGTGTAGATAAAAAAAATGTATTCTGGTCACGTTAGACATTTATGCATATAAGATATACATCTGTTACGCGAATCCGAACAACTTTACACCCTGAAGTCTTTATATTCTATTAATGAATGTGCAACTGATCCGCAATTCATTCCCCAAAAGTGTCACCGATGTTCAGGCTTTACTGCAAGTTTTAACTAGACGTATGTGAGAGGTAAAAGTTTCATGTTTTCAGGCTGTTAATATTTCTACAAGAATTCTGCTTGAGGCCTCAATAAGTTCACAAAGTTCCAGATAAAAATACAGAATCTCCACATTTTGGCCGTGGTTCGCTAATCTCTGTCTCCGGGGTCTTGTCCTTTCCTTTTTTCAGAATCAACTTTAACCCACCACTGCTGTGTGGGAGTGAGGAAAAATATCATATTGTTTCCATGGCATTGCTATCACATACTGCACCTGAGGGGCAATACTAAGGCAGCAGATCAACCTACACACTGCAGACCACATACGCTCATATACAGCTTCCACCCATCTATTAGGTGTGTTTGATGTCTCTTTGGGTAATAGGAGGGTGTTTGTCTCAAATGGGGGCCCATCATTTGGGGGATTCTAGCAGCAGACCTGCAGGGGACCGTTTATATTCCCTAAAAACAACCTGGAATTTACAGCCGTGGACACTCCCTCCTTTCTGAGCCTTTAAAGGAAGTAATTTATGCTTGGTGCTTTGAGGGACATGATTAATTAGTATTTATGACACAAGATGAGATTAGATTAAATGTGCATGAGGCCCACTGAGGAATTGGGTCGTTGCAGCAGCAAATATTGACAGGATACACGCAGAGATATTTGAACAAACACGTATTTCAAACAAACCAGGGACAACAAAAAGCACAGAGGGAGCAGTGCTGAAAGAAGACAAAAATTATGTTAATCTTGGAATTAATTAAAATTGATTACATTAATTATATTTAAGCATAATTATGACCTCTGGCTACAAGTGGATATGAAATCCTGCAGGATGTTGGTGTTAATCACATTTGTGCCGCTCTTGTGAGAATCGATCAATAATGTGGAATCATTTTATGATTGATTGCAGCAGAGTGTGTTACTGTGTGGTTTCTACAAGACAAATCTGCACGTTTTATGAAAAGCAAAGACCCACTAGAAGACTGTACATGAGGAATATTGTATTGATTTTTCATTTTGACACTAAAACCAAATGTATTTGTAGTAGTTAATTAATTCTCTATCAATCTGTGACCTGTAACTCCAGAACAGTCTCAACTCAAGGTTCGTTTACTGTCTTGTTCCATCATGTAGCTTTCTACCACATCATGCTGTTTTCATCTGCAGGAGTTTGCGGGTGTCAGCATGTGAACTTAGAGAGGAGAAAGTTTTGTCTGCTGCTGTTCCCAAGGTCAGATATAAAATTTAGCCACAGACTGTAACCCTGATTCCCAGTTTGAATATTATAGCACAATCCTCACACAAATTTTAGATTTACCACTCGTATTTGAAAGATTTAAGAGCCATTTCAGTCTTGCAACTGGGCTATCTGAATAAAATACAAATCTGTAATACTATAGAGTGTACAGGTCTTTATAGGTCGTTGGTCACTCCCTAGTTGAAGTTACACCAAGAAAAAGTGTTAAAATAATTGTAACCTTATCAACATCTTCTTTTAATGCAAAGTTTTAACTTTTTTTTTTTTTTTAGTGGTTAAAATGAGTTCACGTTAATAAGAACAACGTTTGTTGTGTGTATTTATCCTCCTTTACACTTAATTTAGTCTTTTAAGCTCTTTTATTTGTTTGGATGATTGAATGACGCTTAACTTCCGGTAAAGGTTTGTAGCGCGATAGGACCAAAATCCACTCAATAATTAACAAATCCAAACTTCAGACTGTTAGTAAAACCATTTAGGCTATAATTATGAAAAACATATGCAAACATATAAAATTAGAAACTAATTTCCCTTTATTTATTAATTACCTAGCCTACTATATGTCAATGGGAAAAGCATTATAGTGTATTAGTGGGCACTTGATTAGTAAGACTTGATAAACGGCTCCATATTAAAGGTGCGACCTGATATGGTTTCATTATTGAATATTAAACTGGTGTGGTATGGTGTGGCAAAAATCTATAAAACTACAACATTTAACATCCAAACCACCTCCTCCTCTGAGCCAGTGAGGAGACTGACAGCCAGCTGTTCAGCTCCGGAGTTCCTCGAAACCCCCGGAGTGGGAGTGTCTGGTGATCCCTCCTCACCGGCCAAATCTCTCCCCTCTGCCTCCCCTCTCTCACTCTCTCCGCCCCCTCCTGTTCTCTCCATCTCACCCTCTCTCTGCCTGGAGGACGCATGCGGCTGGAGCAGAGTCCCGGCATCTCCTGGAGCCGAACCAACCATCCCTGCGGAGGCGGTTGGTGAGTTCCTCCCTCCCCCTTTGAAGCTTCCCTGTCGGCACGCGGCGGAGAGAGCAGACGGCTGGCTGTCCCCGCGCTCGCGCCGCCGACCGGGAAAGACAGCCGTGTGCCAGGTATCATGACGCACCACAAAATTGGGCACTTGCCTGGACTTTCTCTGTGTGGGTCTGACATGTGACGGTACCCACGCAGTTTGAGTCGAGTTTTGACCGGACTGGTTCCCCCTGGACGGAGCAGCCGCGTGAGACCTGTTCGGGTTGTCATCTCCGTCCTGCGTTTCATGTTGTTGTCAGTGTTTGATGATGTCATTATTTCTTTCAGATGGATCCGCGCGCTGCTGCTGCGTCGCATCTCTCAAAGTGAGAAGACTTTCTCTGCCAATGTGCGTCCCCTGCTTCTCAAACTTGGACCGCTGCCTCTGTTCGTTGTGAGAAAAACCCAGGCTCCTCTCCAGCTCTGCAAGCCTCTGTCTCTGCTGACTAACGATGTGGTGGACGGTGGTGTGAAAAGGGATTTAATAGCCCATAACCGTAACTTAACTATCACCGAATCAACTTTTCCTCTGCGGATGAAGATTAGTTTGCGCGGTTTATGTGGAAGTTAGTGCGCTGGGAGTAACTGGAGCTCACACACCTTTCCGTTTATCGGTGTACCATTTTACCTGGAATAGTCTTAACATTGAAAATCCAAGAAAGCACTTGACTAGAAGGCATCAGAAGCGAGCATGATGCTCAGATCTCTTCCCTTCTGTGGTTGCTGACGCACACCGGGAGCGAAATGGGATTGTAAAACCATGTGGAGTCTTTCCTGAGTCACTTCTCTCCGCGGGTGTATGGAGCAGAGCAGCCCGAGGATGACGAGCGGAACCCGGGAGACGCCGGTGAACTCCTCCCCGGCGGTCGCTGCCAACGCGGAGGGAGAGGAGATCGAGGTTTTGGAAAGCACTGATGTCCTCCCTGTGGCTCCTGAGGACGTAAGTCTTAGTCTACACAAACATACACCTTGTCCACATTTGACCACTAACACGTTTTTGCTGCTAAGAAGCAGGAACTCCACTTTCCTGTACATGGAGCAAATTTTCACAGTGCTCTTGGTGTTATGAAGCAGAATGTCATAGCCTAAAGTTACTTTTAGAAGGTTATATATCTAAATGTCAAGGAATAACCCATAACTGGAGTTTTACAGTTACACCAGAGGGGATTTAAAGACACACACGCACACACGCACACACGCACACACGCACCTCTTGCTCCATTAGATATCCCAGACTTTCTGATAGCCCACTATAAAGAGCCCCCTTCCATATAATGATCCACACTTGGGTACCTTATTATCTTTTCCTGCGGCTCATTGAGCACCATGATCAGATAATAACAGCATGTGATTGCAAGACTACAATTAAGGCGAATGCACACTGAGAGGATCATTTCCAAACAGGTGCTTCCTCTCTGCTCAGGCACCTGTCTCTGAGATTTTTCCTGTCCTCCTCGTCCCCTCGCTCACTCTTACACTTGCTCTCTTTTTCTCTCTTCCCCTCATCTCAGCAATGGAAGTCTCTGTTTGACAAGGTATGTAGTGCAAGCTACGGTGACTTGAATCTTTTGTGCATGTTTCACTCATTGTGGAGCAGTGTCGTCTCTGCTCATCTGTGTGTGAACTGTGACATAACCTTTGTTATTAGCCTGAACAGCTGATGCATTGTTTTGCTTAAAGGTCATGAAACACGGGTAAGATTTTGGATGAACTTGGATGCAATCAAACTAGGGATGCACGATATTGGATTTTTTGCCGATATCCGATATGCCGATATTTTACAACTCATTTAGCCGATTACCGATACCGATACCGATATTCTTTTCCCGCACACCTAATTGCAGAGATCATCATCTCTCTTTGTATTGGAGTTAGCGTACAGTATAATGGTGATACTCTTATCACATGTGTTACAACGGTCGGGGTGACGGGTCTTGAGATGGTTAATCAAGTTTGTAGTGTTGACAGACTTTGCCTTGGCTCCTCCTCGTATCACCGAAGCTGAGCAGTCATTGCAAATAGCAGTTTTGCTATCTATTTCGGACGCTTTGAAAAACTTCCACACCACGGACATTTTGGCTTCTAACTCTCTCATGCTGCAGGTAGACACACGTGACGTCATCACGCCGCGCAGGTCTTCTTCACGCCAAGGACATGCGCCGAGGTCGGGCATTTAATCAAGTATGCAGCCCATTATTTTATTGGTTAATTATATCGACGGATATCGGCATGTTGGACGATATCCGATGGTTCATTTTTAAGCCGATAACGTGGCGATAATATCGTGCATCCCTAAATCAAACCCTTTAAGCATCAAGGGGAGCAGGAAAACAGAAAAACTTTTTATATGAAAAAATGTTGCACATCAGGAAATGAAAAGCCTATATTACATTTAAAGGCGTGAATGTCACCAAAGTAGTCCATGTATCATGACCCTGACAACTTAATTGTGCTATAACACTGGCTTTATCACTAACGGAGCTGATTTAAAGCTGCACTACAAACTTTTGCATGAGATGAACTTTTACGCCAAGAAGCCATGTTTCATGTTTAACTTCACTCAGCCCACTCATTTTTGCCATTCTTGCTTATCTGTGCTTCTTAAAGCTTCCCAAAGGATCTCCTTCTTGTGTATACATCGATTTTATTTGCCCTCACCCTCTGCTTTCTGTAGTTTTTCTATCACTTGTTCATTTTGATTAGATTCTTTTTTGGGGGGAAAACATTCCCGGCACAAGAATTTAATTTGGCTAAATGAGGGGAAACGACCAGGTCTCAGCTGGTGGATATGGCAAAGTCTTCCCTTATTCAGCCCCAGTTTGTGATTTAGGCTGATTAGACAAATGTATTTTTAGATCAAAATCTTGCCGAGTGCAGCTTTAAATCCTTTGCCTGCTGGGCACCAAACACAGCAGAACATTCAGCCAGGATCTCCTGCAGAGCGGAGCATCAGAGGAGTGGGAGACCACCAGAGGCTGTGGGTGTGTCGCCCACTCACATCCACCCCCATAATACAATTAGGGTGATACATAATCCAAGATGCATTGATCTACTGGTCAGGCAGGTCTTGTAAGACACATGTGGGCACACACACACGCACACACATATACACACATTGTTGCAGCCAAGAAACCCCAGGAGAAGAGAGACACAGTCTGGCTGATCATGCAGGCAGCATGTTGGACTGACAGACGGCAAACGGGCCCCTAACAATCACACACACACATAAACACACTTACGCATACACAGACAACACTCTGTGAGGCTGCTGCAGCACCTGCCCACCCTGGGGCCCCCTACTTTCTCTGGAGGGATTGTATATGTGTGTGTGTGTGTGTGTGTGTGTGTGTGCAGGGGGTTAGTGGGGATGTGTAGGGTTGAGTCAGAGGCTCGTGTCAGGCTCACTCTTTCAGGGGGAAACAGAGGTCTCATGGGGCAGACGAAAGGCAAGCTGCTGTGTGTGTGTGTGTGTGTGTGTGTGTGTGTGTGTGTGTGTGTGTGTGTGTGTGTGTGTGTATGTATTAGTGATTGAGCATATTCTATGGACAGGCATTAAGTGGGCCTCTCAATCCTGCTGTCTTAATGCGTGCGGCGCAGCTTTGAATTTCCTCAAGTGGACGTCTGTCTAAAAACCGTGGGTTTGTCCAAATGGCGAGGTCGCTGCCCGGTCCTGCAGCTACAAATGTCCTTTCACTCTTTTATTCTCCTTCCCGTCTTCCTCCTCACAATGAGTTGCTCCATTTGTCAAGGGAGTGACCCCGGAGACCTCCAGCTTTTGTGAGGTGTCTAAGGAAGAGAAATGATGGGCCACTAAAGACAAGGAAAAGGAGGATTTTAAACCAGTCTGGCAACCTGTGTGACTGTGAGGGAGACAAGAGAGAAAGTCTGCTTGAAAACAGAGCAAGGTCTGGGGCTTTTATTTGTTTATTGCTGAAGAAACAGGGACATATAAGACAGGAAGTGTACTGTGTATATATAGCTTTGCTTTATTTGGCAGCATTTTGAGAGGCAAGACTTACCTCAGCACACACACACACACACTGGTTGGTTTAGGCATTTGACAACAGTTGGGGTCAGCTTGGGTTCAATCTGTTGCTCAAGGGCACTTTGACATTTTGACATGAAGAGGCGGGGATCAAACTGCCAACCCTGCAATTAATGGACGACCTGCTTGTTCAACACATCGCCATTATGACCCTGTTGTTTGAAGAGACTAAAGTTAGGTCGCACATCTAACAAACCACTACTTGTTCGGCATGCGTCACACATTTGTCCAATCCAAAAACACTTAAAACGGCTATTGGCCAGATATGCACTGCTGAAAAAGTCAACTACTATATCGATAACATCAATACCTTTGAGAAGAGACCATTTGCATGGTTCATTGTGTCTCAAGAAGTTAAAGGAGCAGTTCGCCCCTGGAAAAAGCCACTGTCAGTCAAAGCTGGTGTTCTCTGTAATCAATAGAAGCAATAATATTTGAAACTGGCGCCATAGCTGTGGATAAAGTTGTACAAACAGCTGGTAGTTTTGCACATTCTCGATCCTACAACACCCAGCGTGCATTGCGCCCCTCCCTCTGAAAGGAACGGCCCAGTGAGAGACTCAAGGACATTGATCGCTGCAATGGCTCAGAGCGGTACAGAATCTGAAATATGATGAGAACATACCGGTGTATCATCGGGTCTGCAGTCGACATTTCAAGCCTGATGATTTTGAACGAGACATGACATCGGAGGCGGGCGTCCTACATTAAGGAAGTGTAGTTTAGCGAGCCTCCTGGCCTCTGCCAGATGACGCGTTTTACGTAACCTGGTGGAGGTTTTCCAGTGCCCATTGTAGAAGCGGATAGCGTCGTCCATACCTCCTAGCAAAATGGCATTAGCTCTGAGGTTGAAAATCTGTGAACTGGCCCTTTAATCTTTTCAGCAAAGCCTGTGTCTGTCACACCCACAGCGTATCTGCACCTTTGAATATGCTCAGATAACTTTTTGTGCAGACTGGTTTCTTTTAAGCGTGCTCCATCTCAATAACTCCCCTTAAGCCACAATTTGACCTTCTAACCAGCAGTTGTGACCTATTCAATTAAACAAAATGTTTCAGCGGTAGAAAAAGATGTCCAGGGATGAAGCTGATGATGCATCTCTTGTGTTAATCAGTTCTGGCGTCCCTGCCTCATCAAATGCAGAGCACATTCATATCTGTCCGTCCCATCCGGCATGTTTACCCAGCAGAGACACACACAGGATCATCTTGTCTTTTTGTGTGGCCTTCCTTCATTTTCTTTAAATCCGTTTGCCCTGTGTACAAAACCTTCTCCGTGATATCATTTTAACGTGCTCCCATGTGAACTCTGTACATACAGCTATCAATTTCTGGGTTTCAGAGCATCGGGGGGCAGGACTCAAAGTGCTGCGTCGCTCTGTTCGCCTTTCCCTTCACTCCTCTCTGCTGTCCCCGGAGAGGATTTTGTTGCTGTATAAGTGCTTTCCTTTTGCTCTGCGTGCAGGAAGTGAGGGACCTCAGAATGCTTTGAATGTTGTTGTCCATCGCCTGAAACACAGAAAGAAGCATTTAATGAAGCAGAGGAGATGCTTTTAGGAGGATGACAGCTGCACTGCCCTCTCTGTCTACCATACAATCAAAGTGTCCCAGCCTCTGTCTGTCCTCAAACACACACACACACACACAAATCTGGACGGACTGACTCACATGATATGTGTATCATACAGAGGAAGACATGGGGCCTGTTTAGGAGTCTCCACTTTGTGCTGACTGACTTAAGCGCCCCTGAATGTTGTTTAGGATTTCTGGGGATTTGAGGATGGGCCGCAGTTTATGCCCTGGGTTGTGGCATGTTTAGATCGCACCCCAAAGTGAACCAATCAGTTGGTTTTTCGTGTGTCTGGAGAAGCTAAGTTGGCCACAATTTACAAGAATTCTTTTACCTCATTTCTAATCCTCTCATGTTCCTCTGTAAAAGTTTTCTCTTTTTAAGTTGTCTTAGCTGCACTGTGAGCATTTTTCAAAACGTGGATTATGAAGAGCACAGACGCGCTCTGTCATCTGAGGGATATGGGAATACCCCGGTGCTTGTAAAGCCTGAGATTGGAAGTCCCCATGTGTGCAGACTGGAAACCTGGCTCAACTCAAAGTAGACTTGTGGAGACAGGATGTATACAAACCATACACTGTTTATGTGTGTTTTTTCCGTGCTATAGAAACGTGTCTTTTCTCAGATGGCTGGTCACTAGAGCCTCGCAACAAGAATATTTCCCTGTAGTTGTATTAGAAGACTAGAAGCACAACAACAACCGGTGAAACGTCACAGTCGCCTTTGTGTTGACAGCCTGCTCCCGACAGCATGCTGAAATGCCCCAAGCACGCGCCTGCAGGAGCTTAGGGATTAAACACTTTCACATGGCTGCATACTTTCCATGAAAGTGTTTCCCCCTTAATTTCTTGCTTGGTGGCAGAGAAAAGCCCCTGAATGTGTGTTATGATCCCCGACCCCGAGCTGTAACCACAAAAATAAAAGTCTGTTTGATCTTTTAGGAATGTCTCATAGCCAGAGGGACTTATTCAGTGCATGCTATTGTACTGGGTATGCTGCACTAGCTCTGGGGTACATGTTTGATAATCATTCCATCACTTCTTAAAACCTCTGTAAGTTTGGCTTAAAGTGTGAAAAATCTAAAGTTGAGAGTCTTATTAAGCACTCACCAAAATCTGAGTGAAAATAAACAATCATAACTTTAAGAAAACGTAGTTCAAAAACGGCTAATTTTGCTGCTTAGACTACTTTAACACCGTGTGGCTCTGCACTAAACAATGGAGCATGTGACAACAAGTGAAACCCTTTAATCTGAAAATATTGACTTCAGCTGGTCACTTTATGGCGAGTTACAAAATGCTTTGCTGTCCTTATCGTTGTTAACAACTAGCATACACGCGGAACATTAGCTAAGATGCCCCTATTTGGTCTCAAAGCTATGAATACGATGCTAACTTATGGCTCTGTAGCGTTAGCTAGTGCCGTATTATTGCAGAAATAAACTTCCTCGTCAAGGCTCAACACCTGCCGCAGAAAATAGATCATAAACGGCTCGAGTTTATCTCTGGCAGATGAAAAAAGACACCCTCGGTCGACACTCAACAGCTGCGGTCGGCAACACTTGGCTGCTAAAGAAGCTAACGCTAAGTGTAAACAGACGAGTGGCCGTGTGGGACTTATTTCCCTGATTGGTCCGCGGAATTGATTGCATATTTTTCATAATATATACCCAAGTAACCACGCCAAATTTCAACCTAATATAAGAAACTTTAGATGCTAACTTTTATTTACATAAATCCTAAATTATACGGTCTGAAGACTGCTGTGGATTCAGTGCTCAAGGGCCTTTAATGTAAGTAATGGCAGTGAGGTCTCTTCAGCTAGTGTCATTAATTAAAACAAGCAGAAATTAAATAGCAGGGTAGCCACCTGTCTCCGGTGGGACTCGTGTTTCCCAGAGTTTCTGTCGTGCGTTTCAATGAGCCTGTTAGTTAGACATTCAGCGGCCATGCCTGAGAGTAAAGGGAGGTCATTATTTAAAGTCATTCTGTCTGGCAGAGCCGCCTCACCTCATCGCAAGGCACAGCTGGCACCTTCTTTTCAGCAGCGCTCTCTCTCTCTTTCTTTTTTTTTAAGTACTCTTCAGATGAATGGTCCACCGCCCAGGTAACTGGCACTTAATGGATGAGCCGACTGGGAACCCTCAGCTGCGTTTGCTGGTGCGTGGCAGGGATGGCATCAGCATGTCCCGCCACGCCCTGTCAGTTTTACCTACATTAAAGCAGCGGGAGGTTTAGACCGCAGTCTGCAAATACTGATTGGTAGTCTTAGATAGCGTTTGCAGGTGTTCAGTTAGTATGTTTGGGTTGGTGAGGATGTCTCCTTTCTTTGGTCTGTAAGGAAAGTTCCAGGTGCATCGGTTCAAGTGACCAAAACATTTTCTTTTACTTTTTTTCTTCCTTAAATAAGACATGTTTTTGGCCTCTTCTTGAGTTCCTTTCCTTTAAAGTGCGCAGCTTCCTCTGTCTTTTCCTCTTTCATCCTCATACTGATGTGCTCATCAGCCTAATTGGCATTGACACATTCACAGATGGCGGGGTCACAGTCTGCTGACCCGCTCATCTAACTACAGCAGTGATTGACACCAGCTGAGTCATGGAGATGACTAACTGACGCACAGTTTGTGGTGGTATTAAACCGTGTTTTGTCATCATTCAGGATTTTGAGGCGGCAAACGAAACCTCCCCCCGATGAAATAACTGAAAAATGCCTCGAAAATGTTCAGTGAGAGATGTAATCATAGCTCATCTTTCCCCGCTCCTCTGCCCCCCGCTCAGCTCCAAATAGATTTCCTTAATGAAAGGCACAGTTCCAGTTGGCAGAGTGTGAAAACAGTTGCCGCTTTTATGCAGAGGTAAAAATAGCTGCCGTGCCCGTCGATCTGTAAATGTAAGAAAGACGACGTGTTGGTTTACCCGTAATTGGCTGCGATGTGCAAACTCATAGCAGCCAGTCTCTTTTGATGGTTGAACGGTTCAGTGATCCACAGCCTCCATATGCTTTCTGTTCTGTTTGCTGTATGTTTGTACCCACCAGACCTAAAAATGTAAATCCATTACTGGAGGTCGTAGGAGGGCACAGGAGCCCTGCTGAGTGAGCATGTGTGTGTGTGATGCAGGCTGGTATGCTGTCAGAGTGAATTTCGCTGGAACTCAAATTAAACCCGATTTGTCTGCTTCTCTTTCATCCCCTCTCTCTCTTATAACGTCCATCCCTCTTTCTCTCTGTCTCTCATCTTTTTGTTCTAAAGTCTGATTCCCCATCAGAGTAATGTGGATGACAGTGCAGATGTGAGGCGGCTTCTGTCTCAGTCTGCTCATCGATGCTTTCATCTCGCCTCTTTCATTTGCTTGGTGCACGTTTGTCGGCCATTTTTACACCCTTCATCGGTTTTATTATAACGGCTCAAAAAGTGAAGGTGGAAAAAGGTCAAATCAGGGTGCTTCTAGTGTTTGCTTCATTGTAATGTTTTACTTAGTGCAGTTAAGCAAACATATTGACGCCTTATTGTTTTGGTCTTTGTTAAAGAGGCCCTAAGCAGCCACACTAAGCCAGTTAAACCTGTAAAGGCTGTTTTTGTGTGAAATCGATTTGCAGCAAAATCACTGTTTTCCTGGTCTATTCAAAACCTGTATCTTTTTCCAGGGGCGGCTGTGGCTCAATGGTAGAGTCGGTCGTCTCTCAATCAGAAGGAAGGTTGAGGGTTTGATCCCTCTGCTGCAGTCACATGTAGAAGTGTCATTGGGCAAGACACTGAACCCCAAATTGCTCCTGAAGGTATGAATGTGCATAGATACTGAATGGAGATTGGCACTTAGGCCTTTGCCATCAGCGTGTGAATGCGTGTGTGAATGTGACATGTAGTGCAAAAGCGCTTTGTACAATCCATTTACCATTCCTCTCCTATGCAGACCAGGCAATCTAATTCCTGCACTCATGGGTGTTTCTGCCACACAGCCCAAGGCTATGACGGAGCAAGCACACAACATGATTTGCCAAAATACCTTTTTTTACTCTCAACACTCAAAAGGAAGAACTAAGTATTTGTTTGTGTTTTTCGGGCTTGAAAAGATACAAACTTTCAGGTTTAGTCGGCCTAAGATCTCAAAACAAACCGCCTATCAAAAACCACGTCAAAAGTGAAAGTGTTTAGAGATGTTTCAAATGTCCAAACTTGAAGGCGAGGTTAAAAGCCTGCAACCATGGAAGTGGGCAAAACACAATTACCCTCACTTTCCTTCAGTCTTTACTTGACGGCATTCATCGTTTTGCACTGTGATGAATGCACAAAGAGTGGCAGAAGTAGTTGTAGTATAATGGATAAAGCTTGAGAGGGAACTTTAAACCCAGCTTACTTTCTCACCTCTAAATACCTGATGAATCACGGCATTAAATGAAAGTCATTGTTAGGTTTTTTGTTCTTGAAAACATTACCTCAAATTCAGACGAAGGAAAAGTGTGTAGGAGACTTTTCTGAGGCCGTCAACCATCTGACAAGCACACTGATTTAAGCATACTAACCTTTATTGGCGACTTGCTGCCCAATATTTTCGGCCTACACATGGCAGCAAGGCAACTGACAAAAGCCCTCCTAATCAACCCACGATGTTGCACAGCTTCCAGCTTCCTATTTCAGTCTGTCACTGCGATCCTCCGAGGATCAAAGACACAGTGCAGTTCCATTCATTCCTTACGGCTGAAACTGTAATACCTTCCCACAGGTTACAGTTACAGAGCTGCTGACAGAGTGACGTGCCGGCTATGACCTGTTACAACAACACCTGGGGGGTTGTTGTCATGGTTCTATGTGTGTGACAGAGTAGTTGTTCTTCTGTTTTCTAGTGACGGCTCATGGAGCACAAAGTGGAAAATGTCTGTTTTCTGTCACAGAGGTTTTAGACACCACGGGGGTAAAAACACACACACAAGTATTTTAGGACACATTCCTGTGCAAAAGGCCGCACAGGTCCACGGTGAAGCCTGGCAGGTGCACTGTTGACACGTGTACAATAACCCTGTGTTTGCTGTGTACACCTGTTTAATGATTTCTGCCTCTTCAGTCAAGCGCCTCCCATTAGGGAGCGTTACACACTCCTTCATCCCCCCTCTGTTCTCCCTTTGGAGGACCATTTCACAGAGACAGATGGCGACGTTGACGAGCACCACAAACGAAAGCTGACATCTACCAGCGCAGATGTTTACGCCTGCGTGCTGGATTTATGATGCCAGCTACACTTCTTAGATTTGAACTCTAAATTGTTTGCAGGCTTTCAGATCACTTTGTCTTGCTATGTGCTCAGCTGTGCGTGAAGCACTGTTCAATCAAACCAGCTTCTCCCTGCTTATTCCTCCTGCTCTCTGGAGAGTGTGAGCTGAAGTCAAGGCAGGCTGCGGTGTAGACGAGATAATGCGAGGCACTCATAATTCAAAGGTAGAGGCTTTCTTTGCTTCTTTAGAGACGCCCACGCTATAAACCTGTAGCTAAAGTAGTTAGTTTGCATTTCACAGCGACATCTCTCTCTGGATTCATCAACTTTGAGTATTTGTTGTATATTTCTTTCATACAAATCTGTAGATTACCTTTTAAAGACATCAGAACACCCTGCGGTTGTTCTGTCTTTTGTCTCTGTCCTCTGTTGGCCTTCTGTGACTTCTGTTTTGCAGAAGCTTTATTGCCTGCAAAAAGGAGTGTCTCTTTACTTGACATTTTATTTACAACAATTAAAACAATTCCAACCTTAGGGTCCCAGACAGCTTTGGGCCTGTAATAGACTCTGATGTGATAGTCTGACAGGCACTTTAAGAATGCTATGACGACACATGTTGCTTCCCCCAGACTCTCTGGGTTGTCCCAGTTTTGGGATCAGAGTTCGTAAAGAAGAAGAACAACACTGTTTACATTCCACTGTGAACAAACAGCTCATTATGATTCACGTCTTATAGAAACACGGGATTTTTCAAATGTGTCTATTTTGGTTTGTTTACCCAGAGAAGTATATGCTGCAGTGATACACACCCTAATCTGTTAAATACACTATATTTAAAGTGTCAGTAATCCCACTTATTTTAAACCAGATGATGTCATACAGTTGTATTTTAACACGACTAGGTCCAAACCTAGTATGCGGCTGACCGCATCAGGTCAATGTGCGCTTTTGTGGGCAATGTGTTACAAGGACTGTCCTTATGAGGCTGATGACAATGTGTATGAAAGCAGACGTAGGTGAGGACAGCGGATGAGCAGCGGAGGAGCAGCCCCGCCTACTCCCCGAACAAAGTATCCAGAGCCGTATAGACAGAGAGTCGCGCCAGTGGAGGTCCAATATGCTCCATGATCCACCATTGTGATGTCGCAACTCTCTCTCTCTACGGCTCTGAAAGTACCGACACTCAGTCAGTGACTCACTCAGTCAGTCAGTTACTCAGTCACATACAGACCCGTGTGTCCAAATAGAACAATAACACAGTATGTTGAAAATAAATATAAAAAATCTGAAAAAAGAAAAAATATTACAAGAAAAAACATTATAAAAAAAGTAATATTTTACAAATTAATTCCTTACATGTAAGTACCATAGAGTGTGGCTGGCCCTGTTCGTGTCTAGCAGTATCCACCTTTCACACAAGTGACCACACCCCATAATTTAAGGCTTAATATAATTAAAACAGGTGAATCCCAGGTTGTATTTAAAAAAATTCCCCCCTGTGCAGTTTTCATTAATGGAGAAATGAACTATATATAACAAAACCATTTTTTGTGCTGTAAAACTTTTTAATATGAGGCCTAATCGGGATTGGCTCACTTTTGGAGCCAGCCTCAAGTGGACACTCAAGTAACTGCAGTTTTTTGCACCTCCACGTTGGCTTCATTTTTCACCAGAGGTTGCTGCTGGTAAATATAGCAAACACATAAAGCTTAACACTTTTGTTTTTCAAAGAACTTCCTGTCTTAATTTATCTGCAAGTATAAAGACTTGAGTTGAAAGAAATGCAAAGGATTGTTTCCACCTTGACATGTTGAGTTTATCAAGTTAACATCCGTATATGAGAAGACACGTACTGTAAACATCATGAACATAACTTGCTGAATTTTGTAGGACAGTAAAGTTCAGTTTTCGCCTGTTAGATTAAAATGTTCTGTGATGCTCAGATCCCCTCTCTGTTGTAATGGCTCCCTGGCCTGAGCCTGGCCCAGCACGGCAGGTCAGCAGACGCCCAAGGTGAGCGGCAGTGCTTAGCTTTCACCCAGATCTCCGTCCCCGTCCTGTCCCCTCCGTGTCGTCTTACAGGGCATCGCTGCCAAAGCCTGCCAGCAGGGCAAAAAGTGCTGGAGTGGCAAACTGTGACAAGGAGAAACCACATGACACGACACAAAAACAACAGACCCAGAGAAAATATAGCCATTTTTGACCCCATACTCCGTCCTGTATTTGTCTTTGTAGCAGACTGCAGGTGTGACGTCACAGATAAGTAAAGAGCTCAGCTACTACATGGAGTTATTCAGCTTGTAAAAACATGGCCAGATGTCTTTTATATGATTCACTGATGAAGGCTCATGACGAACAGGTAGATAAAATTAGGTCACAGGAGGTTCTGTTACCCTCTTATTTTTGGTCCTTACACACATTTGTCTGTAAAAAAGATTAGAATATAATGTCATATTTGTCAGACTTTGTCTTTTGTGCTCAGAATAGTGTCGTGGAGAGATAATGATTCACTGTGCAGGATATTGTTGCAGGCCTTTCAGCTTTAGCCCAAATATCTTGTGACACTTGCTCATTTCATGGTTGAGCAGGTGGAAACCTTGAACACTGAAGCCCAGAAATCTCACCTTCAAAGTAAGAACGCACTGACTCGACTTTTTATCTCCTATTACTAATTCCAAATCTCACCTCACACAGTGTCTGAGTACAAAACAGAGTACTCTGTTATGTACAGAATCTACGTACCTCATTATAGGTAACTCATTTCAATCGCAGTGAAGTAAGAAGAGGGTTTGCTTTTTAACTTAAAACTGGGCTGTCAATTAGAAACAGTATGGAACAAGGATTGTTCACACCATGGTCTGTACCCAATGGGCTAAAATGGCTAAGCAAGGTCAGGGTCAGTGCTGATCCAAGCCTGTCAGACTGGAGCATACATCACTTAAAGTAAGCCACATTGACTGTTGGTTGGTAGTTGTGGGCGGGTTATGATGTCCCAGCTTTTACAGAAATATATCTTCTCTCAATGGCCCTGGAAAGGCCCATTATCTTGTAGTCAAGAGCTGTTAATATTGGGTGGTGAAGTGGTTAGCGCTGTCGCCTCACAGCTAGATGGTTCCTAGTTTGAATCCCAGTTCGGACGTTGGGGACCTTTCTGTGTGGAGGCATGCGTGGGCTCCCGGGCGACTTTAGGTTAATTGGTGACTCTAAATTGTAAGTGTGAAAGGTTGTCTGTCTCTATCTGTCAGCCCTGTGATTGACTGGCGATCAGTCCAGGGTGTACCCGCCTCTCGCCCAATGACAGCTGGGATTGACTCCAGCCCCCACATGACCCTAAACAGGTGGAATTTCAATTCAGTTTAATTCATGAAGCCCCTGGACGTTCTGGCCAGAGATCTGTTCCTACATCACTCTCTGTTACGGGGTAGTAAAGTCTGTATTTATTGGGGCCAAATTGTAGGTTTTTCATGAACCTCCCAACTGAATATTGAATTAAAACGGTTAGGATCGGTCTAATAGGATATGGAAAGTTTCAGGAACTGTAGATGACCGAAAAACTATCCTCCTTTTATTACCGTAAAGTTAGAAGGTTTTACTGTTGTCTTTGGTCAGGTCACCTCCAAATGTAGCTGTAGTGATTACATCCCAGTGTGTCCTTGATGCATATTGGGAGCAGTCACACTTCAGGATATTCAAACTGCATCAGCAGGGCCAAGGAGAGCCTTTAGGCTGTCTGTCCAGTAACATTTTCACCCCGACTGTGTCGACGTGTCTAATAGAAATCTTGTCAGAGTTTCAGAGGCAGACGGGGGGGAAATTGTTATCTCTGTCGCTGGGTTTACCGCTGCCACAGTCGCAGATACAGCGGCTCATCAGGGTGCTGTCAGGGTCCGGCGCTGAGGGTGTCATTATGACAAGAATTATCTCCTTCAAGGGAAACAGCTGCCAAGGCGGTGATAACTTACAGTTTCATTACAGGTGGAATAAGGATTTGTCAGTTGTCACCAGAGCCTCCCCAAAGTACCTGAACTTTTTTGTGTTCAACAGTGTTTATGTGGGCACAATAAGAATGTTTTTTATTGTGGTATTCAAGGTCCCTGTGTGTGTATTTGGGTTTTTCTGTGTACTCTAATGAAACAGCGCTGTGTGCGTTTCTGTCTGTTGTTTTGGTATTTTCTGTCTAAGTGTTGGCAGGGTCCACAGTTCACTTCATTATCTTCACTGTCACAGCAGAGCTCATTATTTTGAGTGTCTGATGCCTCAACAAGAGCTGCGAGTTGTTAAGATATTGCCTGTGAGACCGTGCTCCCATTAATCACATGGGGAAGAATGGAAGGAGCGTCGAGTAATTTCACTTCCTCTGAGTCTTTAGCTGACTTTTCTTTCAAACTTAATTTAAACAGGACAGAAAAAAGTGCTATATGATTCAGTCAAAGAGATAATATATTATAAGTTATACCAGCCTCACACCAAAGGTCTTTTCAGGTGATTTCACTGTAGTAGACAATTTTCTAATGACAGAATAAAATCGTTTTACTGGAGTTGAGTCACGCTCCTGTCATGTGGATCGTTTGGTGTAAATTGGTCACAAAACTCTGTTCAAACTGTCTTAAATGTATATTTTTCAGATAAAATGAAACATAGTTTATATAATATATACGTTTCTATTCTATCATGCAAAAAGTGAAGTTCAATGACATGCACAATATCAACATTCAGTAGGTAGATACATGGAGGGGCACAAACAAGGCCTGCTGTTACCATGTCCTACATGCATGCAACATGATTGCTGTTAAGACATAGTGTTAGCATGTCCACTGTTAGCACATCCCCTGTTAGCACGGCATGTTCTTTGTTAGCACGTCCGCAGCTAGCTTATCTATTTTTACCACATTGGATTTTAGATTAGTTGAAGCATGAAAATGTCAAGTAGGTGAGAGGGAAATGCTTTGCTAGCAACTGCTAACTTGTAATCATAAACCAGCTAACGTTAAAGCCTAAATCAACAAAGATGAACTTCTATGGCCAAAAGCTGCTTCTTATCTTCCTGCTTCCGATCATTGTGTGATTTATTCTTGAAAATCTTATAGTCTCAGTCTCAGTGCTAAATAGCACTAAAAGTGGTTCCCCTATGATTACGGGCCAAAGAACCCCTTTTAGTGCTATTTAGCACCATTTTGAGTGTGAATCTGCCTTTCTTCTGCCCTACTGGCTCAAAAATGTAAAAACAATATAGTGCAACTGTAGCGAACCCAGCCAGATAATGGTGAAGCGTACTGATGTTTCCAGATGAGTTTATTAATGTACAGCCGTTTGTTCTTATTTTGCACATATATCCTTTCCTTTCAGGAACACCGTAAGAGCTAAGGACAGACAAATAAAACAAAATGAGCTCTTACAAACAAATAAACCATCTTAACCATGAAATGACTCAAAGGCTTCCTTTAGGTTAACATCACAGCATACACACATATACACATATACAGGCTAAAGTTAGCTTAACCCGCAACATAAATATCAGCATGGTGAAAATAAACACTCTCTCACAGTAAGTCCGCTAAACACACATAACTCCAAGCAAAACATATTTTTACAACATACCTTGTTCCTAATTCTAGCCAGGTGCTTAACGCATACAGGGAAATCCTTAAATTGTGGAGCTATGTTGATCTCTGACCGTCCCGTGTTATTGTCTGCTCCGTGC
Organism: Semicossyphus pulcher; assembly: GCF_022749685.1. Taxonomy (NCBI): domain Eukaryota; kingdom Metazoa; phylum Chordata; class Actinopteri; order Labriformes; family Labridae; genus Semicossyphus; species Semicossyphus pulcher. The sequence goes on from NW_027211681.1 coordinate 11,620,858, forward strand.
GAAGTCAAGTCGTTATTAGATGCACAACTTCTACTTCCGGCCCAAGAGCACCAAAATAAAAGCATGTAATAGTAAAAGCGGAAACAACAAATAAAAGCATACAGGCAGCGATAAAGTTATTAAAACCCTTTTTAAGACTTACTTACAGCTACAGTATAGTCTTCTAGTCATTCTACATAGCACCATTTGACAAAAGAGGTTCCCCTATGATTGGCACCATTTCTGTTGAAGCAATATAGTGCTATATGGCACCTCTAGTTGTTCTATATAGCACCTTTATCACATGGTGCTACATGGCACCTCTAATGGTTCTATATAGCAACTTTGTCACCTGGATGTTTTCTTCCTCCAGTAATGCTGTTTGAAAGAACTCCTCTCTCTCGCCTTAAAAGGAAAGTGGAGTTGGTCGTAGTGAGAGCAGGGACTGTTTCTTGTTCGCTGACCTCTGAGGATTATGGGAATAGGATTATGAAGTAGAGGGTGCCTGAGTGGGGCTTTCCACCACCACCAAGGAACAAGAGACAGCTGACTGGCTGGCCGCCTGATGTAGGCGATTATTGTGAGCTCCTGCTTGCATAATTTGCCCCAAACACTCCATGATGTAAAATGTCAGTGGTGGCAGACAGCACTTGCCCCTCACACTGTTATAAAATGTATTTTCCCTCTGGTAGGGGAGGGGTTTTTGTTGAAGATTGACAGACAATTTGATGGCTCCCATCCGACCCATATGGCAACCTTGAAAATGTTTCCGACAGGCCCGCTAGCTCTCCCATTCTCGTTCCAACTCTTGCCCCTTCTGCCTCCTTTTAGAGCCTTTTCTTCTTACGATTTAAAGAAAATAAGTCGGAGGGGGCCTCCCACGGGGGCAGCCCCAGCCTTGGGTCCATTCGCCAGCTATTAGAGATCATAAATCTCTACGTTGAATGGAGCGGCTGCCATCAGCGGTGCAGGGTTTTGATGGCGTTCTGGGGGGGTTTGACCTCGGGGCAGGCCTGGAGCAAAAGGAGGGACTGAATGGGAGAGAAAGACGGCTCGTTAAACAAATGTTTCTCCCTCCTTTTTGTTCCCCTTCTGATTCTGTGAAGAGCTGCTGAATGTGCGGAGCAGGAGAGGGATGTTTGATAGAGGCTTTGGCCTGGCGGTAATGAAGGGTTCTCACCTCGGTGTAAATGGGAGGTTTGGGGGGAAAAGGTCACCAATTTCCATCTTTGTCTCTGTGCTGACCTGCCTGTGCCCTATGTTTGAGTGACACGGATACTCCATCACATTGTGTGTCTATGTGTGTGTTTGACAAGGATTTTGACTCATTTTGTGTCTTAGAAAAGACGGTTCACATTTACGTCTCAGTGAGAGTGACGTTAAGAGCTGCTGCGTTTAAGCTGTCTCTTCCTGGTAGCTGTTTGTTTGTCTTGAATCTGAATCTTGTTTTAGTCATTTTGTCTTCATACATGCCTCTCTCCAGTGTGAATGCTTTCACAAGCAGCGACAGGGGGTAAAGTGTTTATTTGAACACATGTTTAGACAGCCCGCTGAGGGCCGTTTGGCTGTCTGCTGCAATCCCCTTTGCTTCTGAAGACACCCTGGGGGCAGTGCAGCTTTCTCTCTCTCTTCATTTAGTCTGTCTCTCTTCTCTCCTCTTTTTAACCATCAACCAGTCTGTCCTTCTCCATCTTGCCTTCTGTCAAACAAAATCAAGCCTCACTAATGTGGATAATTTTGAAAAATGTTTCCTCTCGGTTCTGTCCCTTCATGCAGTCTTAGAAAACTGGTTCTAAAAAATGATGTTTTTAAAGTTATTTCCAAGATGCCATTCATAGTGTTTAAAGAGAAAAAAATAATTGAGTAACATTCAGGAGCAGACATAAAAAATTTCTAGAGAAACCAGCTTCTCTGAAAACTAAATGAATGATGACAGAAAGAGAGAGAAACGACAGACCACATCTTTACCCTGCTAAGACAAAGTTTAAGTCGACCAAATATAAATTTAATGCCTAATTTCATGTATGAAATGGGTTTTTCAACAGCGGAAACGGGTTGCCACCCCATATGGAGTGAAACAAAAAGCAATCAAGTTTATTCCAGCAGTCAGTAAGAGTCCACCACCGTACTCAGATCATATTACAGATGTGGACACAGACAGATGATGCAGGTCTGTTTATACTACCCAAAGTGCCTGCATAGTCGTGTGCCTGCATAGACTGCAGAAAGTGCATACTTAAAGAGGGTGTATTATGCTGTTTCACATTTTAAGACATATATACAATTTTGCAATGTTTGATGTCCAGACGAAACGTGAGTGAGGTTTCAAATCTGTAGGTAAAAGTATGTTGCAATAATCCCTTGTTAAAAAAAGTCTCAGTCTGCAGGCTGCTGTGAACGCTCGCTTTCAGACAGGCTTCTCCAGACGCTTCACTTTGTGATGTCACAAAGTGGAGGAACTCTATATTTGGACATCTGCCCGAGACACAGCAGAACGTCCTGCCCCTGGCACAGTACAGTACAGTACACACAGCTGCCCAGTCTGCCTCAGAATTTTTTTTCAATCCACCACTCTGCTCAACGGCTCTGCTCGTCGAGTTTGTTAAGAATGTCTTGGAGAAAGTGTTTCTTTGGCTGTAAAGGAAAGACGTCAGTGTTTACTTTTCCAAAGGACAAGAGCACCAGACGTTCATTTCAAATCGAAAAAGTGAAGTTTACTCTTTGTTGTCAACTCGGTAACACCGCTACAGGGTAGGAGGCGTTGAACACTGTGTTCTGCCCCTCAGCAGGCTTCGGAGAGCTTGCCAATCAGAAGAAAGTGGGCTTGTAGGTGCGGGGTTTCTTAAAGGTTCATAGCTGACTGAGTCGTTTCATACAGTGCAAAAATGTGTGCAAAAATGAGGCTTTTTTTAAACTGTAAATTATGCTAAGGTACTCCACAGGTATCACAGAGTCAAATATGAAGCTTGGAATTAGCATAATACCCCACCTTTAATGTATGTCATGATTATTTGCTTAATTTGTTTCCACCGCCCTTTGTGCTGTATCTTTTAATTTAATAGATGTTTGTTAAAACAGGTGAATGGAAAGTCTTCAGTGGTTTGTAAAATGTCAGTTAATTTAATTTAGTCTTAGCCAATTTTGAATTAATATTTCACAGATGAGACATATGGTGTTGATCACCTGTTGAAATTTCTAGTTTTTATTTCTTCAGAATTGAAGGTGGTGACATTTTTGTATGGCCACAATACTCCTGTTATAGTATAATAACCTGCTTTGGTCACCTTTTTGTACCAAACCTAAGCAGTGTCAGACTTTGTCAAATGATATATGCTAACCTATTTACGTTGAGGACACATAAAAGTAAATCTCAAGTCGCTGCTAGTCTCCTTTGGCCTCCATGAACAAGCTTCAGACGAGTACCGCACCACTTCAGTCGCAGCATCCAGAGCCTGTGTGACGAACAGTCTCACTGTGCTTTATATTGCATCATCTGTCAAATAAAAACTCTGATGATATTCTGATTGCATCTTTTCTCCCAGAGCCCTCAGTGCCTCTGTGACTGGGATCGCATTAAACCCACAGAGTTTAAACTTTAGAGACTTTAGAGACCGAGTTTGTACAGGGGAAATAGGCTCTGTGTAATAACAGTGAAGTGTGTGTGTGTGTCTGAGACTCAGAGCAGGGATGGCGAGTGGGTGTGCAGTGTGGTGCTGGGTAATACATCTCATGGCTGTCTGTGGAGCGAGCTGCTGTGAATAAATACAGATGTTAATGGGACAGAGACAGAAAAAGATTATTGATGCTGTCCGCAGGAGTTTATGTTGAAGAAAGTTTTCTGATGCTCCCTCTGGAGGAGAACTAGCTAACGGCAAGACCTTAATTGGTCTTGCAAGATGAAGAGGGTGGATGTGTTATTCCCTAAAACGGATGAGCTAGTTGGCAGGAGAAACGAGGTTGCACATTTCACACCTTCAGCAGAAAGTAATATCACATCAGCTTTGCAGAGAGACCCGCTGAAAGTATCAGATCGAAAGACATCACTGAAGTGTGTGTGACAAAGAAACAAGAAGAGTGCACTTAAAATAAAGGAGACAGAGCTTGCAGTCAGATAGCAGCTTTGAGAGAATGAGACACTGATCATTATCTCGGTTAGATTGCCTGCATGCACGGATGGACTGTAATGATGACTCTTATATACACTCTTCTGACGTCTGGCTAATCCAAGGTTTCATTTATATGATCTAAAGTGGATTTCTGCACCGATACCATTGAAGGATTAATTTTTCTAAAAGCAGCAAGGATTTCCTTCTTCAGTCTCAAGAAGATGAAGAACGCAAAATGATCAAGGTTTCATGCTGAGGAAATATATTTGTAGACTGAAACTGCTGGTGTTTTTTGGATGTATTTTACAGGTTGCATTAGGGTTTGCAGATGTAATAACTGTGAAGCTGTTGGTATAGAGTCTGTGTGTCTTTGCGTGTGTGTGTGCATGCTCATGTGCTCTATCTCTGTGCTTCAGGTCCAGCACAGTGAGGGGGGACAGATGCCTGGAGATTTAAAGTAATACCCTGTCTGACACCTAACCACATATCAAGCCCCATCTTGTGTGTGTCTGTGTGTGAACTTGCGCATATACCCACTGAAGACATCTTCACACCGACCAACGTTGCCTGGTTACTGGCCAGTTGGCAAGGAAACGGTGACGGCCGGTACTAATTTGCGATGGCCTCTGACGACTTGTATGTGTGTGTCTGTGTCTGTGTGTGTGTCTGCGAAAGAGAGATGAATGAGAGTTTCTAATCTGTCAAGTAAGACAGGTGACCCAGCGCTCTGTTGATTAGCCCAGACGGACACACCGTCAGTCATCCCTGCAGCCGCCATGACACACACTTCTGTGTGATAGAAAACCAATTCAGGACCGTCTGAAATCTGTGTCAGGTCTATTGACAGAATGAGCAATTTAGGTGGCTCACCTGTAACGTTTTATTTTGAAAGCAACGTGGTGCAAATCTGGACTTTAGGCAGAAGCAATTTGGACAAACGTGTTTGTTTTTCTGTCATGAAATGTTTGGTTTAAAGGGGGTATTATGCTAATTTTAAGATATTCATATTTGACTCTGTGATACCTGTGGAGTAGCTTAGCATAATGTACAGTTAAAAAAAACATAATTTTTCTCACACTGGTGCTCTGTGCAGGCCCTCATTCAGCCTCTGCTTGAAACGACTTAGTCAGCTCTGTCTCTTTAAGAAACCCCGCCCCTACAAGCCCACTTTCTTCTGATTGGCCAGCTCTCCGAAGCCTGCTGACGTCACAAAGTGCAGCGTGTAGAAAGAACTGTGTGAAACCTGGCGTTCACAGCAGCCTGCAGACTGAGTTGAGAAGCCTGGATTACTCCAACATACGTTTAGTCTGGACATCCAACAGTGTAACATTATATATATTATATTAAAATGTGAAACAGCATGATACCCCCTCTTTACTTTTTTCAGCCAGCGCTGCAGTATTTAAAGCATCTGCTTTCTTGCTATTGTGTGTTTAAAAGTACTACCAGACTGAACTTAATTTGTTTTGCATATAGAACAGATCCAAAGATTAATTTTGCTCCCTGAATGTGTGCTGCATGTAGTCAGAATTATCCGCTGTATGGTGGAGAAGACGGGGGCGGAAGAATGAGCGAAATAGAGCAAAGAGGGAACATTAGACTGCATGCGAGAGAAAGCAATTACCTGTCGCAGACTTTGTGTGTTTCCCATCACAGAGGACAGGAGAGCAGCAGAGAGGAGAGAATGAGATTGAGAAAAGGAAGAGGAGTGAAAGGGAGGATGAGAAAAAGAAAGTAGAAGAGGAGAGAGGAGATACTGTGTCCAGCGGAGGCTGTCAGTCAGCTCTCTCTGTACCTGCTGATAAGACTAATCTGAGTGAATATAGCTCCACAAGTAATGTCATGCACTTGAAAATTCCATTTTTTGGCCTGATATTCTGACTTTGACTTAGTATCACTTGCAGGTCCTGGTAGGAGCAGGTGCTCTGCTGAGAGAACTTTATCCTCACTGCAGGAAGGTGTCAGATTTGATTCTTGTTCTTCCCAGTGAGTTCTTTGTAACATTTATGTTTTTTCCCCCGAAAAACATGAAATAAGGCGTCAATACGAGTGGGAATCTCTGGAAGACTTCCCCGAGGCCTTTTTAAGGTTTCAAACCCCAAATTTCGATCATATATACATAAATATATATATTTTAAAACCTTCAGATTAATTTAAGCAGATTTCTTAGAGATTAATTAAATTGCTGGACTTTCTGTCTGCTTTGGAGAAAAAGAGAATACAGTTTTTGGTTGTTTATTTTGCCATGCATTGCTCCTGAATTAAGTTCATTACAGATTATTCTTTTTCGATGACTGAAAAGATGACAATAAAATATATCGATACATATGCATTATTACATCGTCCAGTAGTATTACAATGTCATACCAGCCTGTTTAGGTTTTACACCGTGCAAGTTTCCTAGGCCTGTATTAGTGGTTGCTAAAAGATTAATCGTGATTGTGTTACTGTGTCACTTGGTCTATACATGTCTGAGACTGCTACTCTGTCCTGGGGTGTGCCTCAGGGTTCTGTCTTGGGTCCCATTTTATTTTATTTTTATACATACTTCCACTAAGCCATGTTATCTGCAAATTTCAAGTAATCTTATATCACAGTTACTCCGATGATGACATTCAACTGTATCTTTTAAGCCTGATGACACTGACAAAACGTACTGTTTTGGACAACTGTCTCACTGCCATTAAGGATTGGATGTATGGTCACAAATGGTCCAGAACGCTGCTGCAAGGCTGTTGACAGGGTCCAGCAGGTCAAGTCGAATTACACCCATCTTATTTTCCCTACATTAGCTTCCAGTTAAATTTATGATTTTAGAGTCCTTGTTTTCATTTATAAAACCCTGCATGATCAGCTGCCTGTGTACATCTCTGACCTGCTCCATCCCTACATCACCAGTAGATCCCTCGGGTCTTCTGACCAGGGTCTACCTTGTGTCGGACAGAAAACAAAAGGTGATCATGCCTTTGAATTTGTGGCTCCAAGACTTTGGAACACTCAAACGCAGTTTCTACTGTCACAAATTACAAATTATACAAACTATCATTTGTTGAGAGATGTGTCTTTTTATCTGCAATCATTTATATAGCTGTGGTTTGTGGTCTTTTTTTATTGTATTATAAAGAACACAGTATTTATCCTCTGTCTCTTTTTCTATCTTCTACACTTGACAATTATTACCTGTTAGTGCTCAGTGCAGGTCCTTTGTCTCTCTTCCTCTTCCTGTGTCTCTCACACTTCAAAGCAGAGTAGATGGGGTCTGCTCCCTGTCCTATAGTAATCATGCCCCCTCGCACAATAAGCCGGGGAAATAACAAGTTCAAGTGTGCAGTCTGTGCAACACTTGCCCCTCTCAGTCACCGGAGTTTCCCTGGGGGGAAACGCAGCTCGTATTCAAACATGAGTAACGAGGAGAGAGAAAGGAGAGAGGGTGAGAAACTGTGGAGGAGCTGCTGTTTTAATGAAAGTGGGTTATAATAGAGTGCTGTGCTGGGACAAGCCAGGTCCTCTCTCAGCTTGTTGATCTTGCTGATGTGTGCTGTGTCAGATTGTTGGATAATTGACTCAGTCTGTGCCCAGCTGAAGGTTATCCTGTCAGAGGCAGTAATTCTAATTGCCACCTGCCATTAACTTTCCTACAAGCTATGCCGCTTTATTTCCATAACACGCATAGTCTGAGTATTTTAAAGCATGCGCTGGACCAGTGTGTGGTGTTGTAATTAAGACATATCAAATGAGAACTGAGATTACCTTCGGCACTGCGGCTTCGTTCCTATAATCAAATCACAGCTGTGCTGATATTTAGTATAACGGCACGACCCCATGTGCGATATTGTTTTTATACAACAGTTCAAATTCGTGGCATATTAGTAAACAGTATTAAGCAGCATCGGATTTTTACTTTGTGTTTCTTTAATCATTCATTTGACTGCAACTGGACTCTTAAGCAAGCAACACGTATACATTTTCCCACTTTGTTCACTCCTTGTTTTCTGCCAATTCCGCTGGTGTTGTTCCTCTGTCGCTCCTCCAGTCCTCCCCTGGTTTTTTTCTTACTTGTTGGTGGCCTAAGTGTTGATGCTGTTTATTGCTAGTGGCATTTTGGGGCCTATTAGAAGTCTTGCTACGGCATTAGTCATGTCTCTAAAGTGTGTGACGTGGACAGAGCACTAGCCGGGCCGTCAGGGGCCGTGACATGCATGGTGAGCTGGTCTTTATGCGAGTGAGACGACTGACCTTTTCCTGCAGAATCCTCCGCGACAGGAGAGGTGATGTCTGGGTAATTAATGCTGTGAACTTTTGCGGCTCATCACATCTCTGCCTCCTGCGTCCCTTCGGACTCCGCTGTCACTGTGTCACTCAGCTGTCAAGTGGCACCAGCGGGGGGGTTTGACTTGGCGCGCAGGGGGGGGGATTGGATCTGTCCGTCTGCGTTTGTCCCAGGTGGAAATTTGTTCCCAGCTGAGATGAAGGCAGAGTTCAATTTGAACGCGTTGATGATAATGAAATTGAAAAGGGGAGTGAGAATTTGAGTGACAGCCGGACTTAAGTGAGTCATCTAGTGTCACACGAGTCAACTTGAGCACATCGTTTTCCGTCAGTGCAGACAAAGGTGTTTTCCCCTGAGATTTAAATGGAGACAAACACACGCACGCAGAGCACAATTAGAATAACAATTTCCCCCTTGAGATTGTATTAGCAGATGCAGCAGCATTCCTGCATCTTCTCCCTCTCCTCCTCCGAACAGTGCTGCTTTTGTCCGAGTAACTCTGAATTCCCTCTCTGTCAAAGAACAATGAAACGACCCACTGCCTTCTGACTGGTACCCTGTAGGCATCAGTGCCTGCCCGAGCCGGGAGCTGTCAGGTCAGACCCAGGCTGTGGTACAGATTAGACCTGCTCATGTCAGAAAGACCTCCGTGTGAGTGGTGCTTTATTCTTACAAACTGCACTGACTGTATCGGCTTATGTGTTCTGTGTTCTGTGTGTGTGTGTGTGTGTGTGTGTGCGTGCAAGGCTTCACATCCCTTTCATTTTAGCTGCCTCTTAATTGAAATGATTATCAACACCATAAAAAGATATGTCCATTTAAGGGCTAGCATGTACACACTGGGGCTAAAATACCTGAAAACAACTGCCATGTTTATGTTTTCCAGATGTTCTCCCTCTATGTTAAAATGCCCAAACAACGGAAATGACAAAATCTCAACTTCTTTTTGTTCTGTCATTGGGTGCAGTGCTTTACGATCTACAAGTATCATGTGAGCGCACAGATAAAGCCCAGAATTTGTTTCAAATACACATTTTAAAATAAATGTATTGACCTTTTTCCATTAAAATGACTATAAAGTAGTTTGATCTTGTCTTGTAAAACGCTTCTAAGGCCAGAAACTCCCAGTAGCAGCTTTTAGAATTATCCACTAGAAAACATTGTGAAATCCAGTCAGCAGCTCTGTGAGGCCTTACTTAGGCACAGTGGCACTTTGATGTTAATGTAAGCATGCTAACATGTTGTTTTTGACAGGCACAATGTACAACATGTTAATTAGCATGTCTGGTAGAAATTTAATTTGGTTTGTAAGTATTTTGGTCTAATCCAAAGAAGAGATAGACCGATATGTTTTTTTCAGGGCCGATACTGATTATTAGTAGTCAAGGAGGCCGATAACCGATATTTGTAGCCGATATTCATTTGCAGTAAAAGTTAAAATATTGGCGTCAAAATTTTGAATTATACAAACTCCAACACTTAACTTTGTTTAAATGCCTTTAAGCATGTTTATTAAACAGACAAACAAAAAGCGCAGGGAGTTCCCAGGGTCAGCAGCATCTCTTATAAAGTTAACTGAAAATTCAAATAAATAAATAAATAACTTCCTGAAGTTTTATAAAATAAATAGAACAAAGTTAAATAAAATTTGCAAAGAAATGAACTCTTATTGGCCGTCAAATTTAAAAAAAAAAAAAAAAAAAAAAAAAAAAAAAAGGCCGATGCCGATATGCGTCAAAATGCCGAATATCGGCGCCGATAATCGGTCTATCCCTAATCCAAAGCATAGGCCTGTGTCAAAATTTTAATCTGATATCATTACATACATTTAAGAGATCACCAAAGTTACAATTCATCCAGAGGAAACTATGTGCACCAAATTTCATATAAATCCATACAGCAGTTATTGTGACATTTCACAAGCGCAGAATCAACTGAAAAGTTTTGACTTTCTGTAAACGCTCTAGAATTCCATAAACCACACTTTGCACCGATCCATATACTAGATGTTTACTGCATAAATAAACATTAATAAACCCGCTTGTGGTGTTCAATGCAAAGTCAGAAGGATTCAACTTCTAGGTACCATAGATATACCTACCAAATAGTTGTTAAGAGATTTTGGTTAAAAACCCCACAAATTTCAATCACACATTGGTGCTTGAAATAAAGTCAGGGTGTCGCCAAAGTCTATCTTCTCAAGACCATGAATGTCTTATATGACAATCAAAATGTGAATTTGGTCTGGATACGTCACTGGCATGAGGATTTCCTTTCATGATGTCTGATCGCCTCACAGCATTGACTGTGACCTTCTGGGCCGTGTCGGCTGTTAGTCTCCCCGCCCCGCCCCTCCCATTCACAGCCGCCGCCCGCTGACAAGCTGCCGACTCTACTCAACCTGAACTAGTCTCTGAATGAGACCGAGTGTGGGCCACACCACCGGGGGCCGATCATAAGCCCCCAAACCACAGAGCGTCCCCCAGCTTATGGTGGCCAATAGCGCTGATAAAGTACTCTTTCAGCGTCAGTGTCAGATAATGTGACAAAAGTGTGTGTGTGTGTGTGAAAGGGGTGGAGAAGAGAGAGATATCACACAGGTGAAACCCGTCGGTGTCAGGGGCAGGGTCTGAAAAGCCTGATTAACATGAGCGTGTGTGTGTGTGTGTGTGTGTTTCCATTGTACCTGCTGTGTCGGAGTGTGTGTAAGTGTGTGTGTGTGAGTGATGGCCTGTGAATTAGGTGCCCCTGATCCTGCCTGTCCTCCATGGTGCTTCAGTGTAATTATAGGAGAGACTAACGAGCTTCTACTTCTCTAACAAGGCTGGCTTTTTATTAGACCTGCTAATTGTTCTGTATCGAGGGAATACTGAGGCTGTGTTCAGGAAGCACCCGGAAGCACAGACCCTGTGTAAAGGGATTTACTTTTATATGTGTGTGTTTATGGATGTGATCTGCTACTCTGCTGCAAATTCTGCATACCCTCAATACAAGTATACTCTACAGTATAATTGGGCAAATCAAGCAAAGTAAAAACACCTGTGTGGATGCACCAAGGTTGTGCAGCTGTGTCTCAATTTAGGGGCGGCGTTCTTTGAAGGGCGCGGTCTACAAAGGGTGAGTCATTCGTAGCCTGTGTAAACCGCTGAGGCCGAACTGAATTGAGACGGTCTGGTCTCTGGAGGATTTCCTGTTTCAGCTGTTCCCGCCCTTACCCGTACGCTACTAAACCCCGCCCCTGTCACCTAGCAACTGGTAGCTAGCTGGCTAACTCGCTAACATAACTAACATCACGTAACTTTCATTGTGAAGATAATTTGTTTCAAGGCCCCTTTCGTTTTTGTGTCGCTGGCTATTCGATTGAGTTCAAACAAAAAAACGTTTACATTTAAAAGTGTATTCCTCGGCCACGTAAGAGTCCACCATCACGTTTGAATTAGCGTGCAATGAATCTCGGGATACGATGGTCCATGAAGGATGCCCTTCGTGGCCCGGGAAAAGAACAACGAATTTATCTGCCGCATCTGAAGGAGCCTTCGAAATGGGACAGCCTTCGACGCGCCGTTGTGATGCAAACAGCCTTGAAATATGTCCTCCTTCGAAGGATGCAGCCCTTAGACTGGGTCACAGCTTTTATAGCCTTTTTTTCCATGGCAGACATATTTACATGCCATAACAGGAAAAGCACAGTTGAAACTAATTTAATTAATGATTGCTCAGTTCAATTAAGCATTGACAGTGAGCCAGCATGCACAATACCAGGATCCTGAAACAGACTCATTTAAATTTAATACATTCAGTATGAATCTATTGAATAATACCTGTATTTCTCCCGTTAAAGAGCAGCTCTAGTCATGTTTTAAAACATAATATGCTCTGCTTGAAATAATAAATTGTGTCTGATGTTTTTTTCTGCAAAATATGTTTAATTACCTTGTAAAAATCCTCCCAAGGCATCTCCTCCTTCTCCCTCATTAAAAATTCCTGACTCTGCATAGTCCCCGCCCACTATGCACATTTCCAACCGCCCGTTCCGTCACGAAAACTCAACACGTCACTGCCGTCTTTTAGTGGCAACTTGTTGAAACTCAACTACCTTGAAATGTCGTAATTAGTAGTAGTAACATTAGTAGTCAGTAGTGAGTTTGCAAAGGTGTGTTGTGTGTGTTCAGCCTGTCCTTGGTGCACTGCAGTTTAAAAGCAGACAGGCCCAGCCATGGAGATGACTGCTCATGTTGTCCCTGATATGTCTTGTAACACATGAAGAACACCACATGGAGATGTTTACAAGGTTAAAAGCATGATTTTCACTGGAAGTGGTCTTTAAGACAAGTCAAAATGTCCTTACATGATTATATTTGCACTCTAGGTATTTGCACTCTCCTTTGTATTGAAAGTGGACAGTAATTTCCCTCGGGATAAAGGTTCATCTTCTTTTCTCTAAACGGTGCTTTAAGATGATAATCATTAATACAATGCCTCAATATACCATGTTTAAGTTCCTCCAGCGCTGATACACTTGCTGATATGAGGACGTTTTTAAGGCTTATACTGAAATGCTTGCTGAATGTATAATGTATAGCGAACACTCATTGTGGAGTGTTATACTGAAGAAGTCTAGTAGCAGTCTCAAGGAGCTGAGATTTGATTATCTGTGTGTGTGTGTGTGTGTGTGTGTGTGTGTGTGTGTGTTCCTTTGGGTAAACTGAGTGTTAACCTCTGCCTTTAAAGCTCTTGAATCAGTGTTGATTGATTAATGTATTAACCAGCAGGCTCCTAACTGCCTACAACCGTTTCGTTTTCCTGCCCTAATCCAGGCATGACAGTCCCATTCAGATCAGATTTATCACACTAGGAGATAATTATTATCCTTCATATAATACTTTTCTTAATTAAAGTAGTGATGTAATCCTTTCTTAACATACATAAAGGATTTATTTTTTTATTTACCCTTATTGTTGGGCGTTGGTTTAGCTCAGCAGTTGGATCGGCGTCCCATGTAATGAGGCTGCAGCCCTCGATGCGGCTGCCCAGGGTTCAACTCCCACCCTCGGCCCTTTGCTGAGGGTCGTCCCCTCTCTCTCTTCCCCTGTTCCCGACACATCCACTGTCCTCTCTATAAATAAATAAACGCGTGTTTACCCTAATTGTCAAACATACTTTATAGCAAGAAGTCTTATCCGGCTTCACTTTGCATGTTGAAAATGCCTCCTTGGGTTTTTAACATGGCATGGAGTCCAGCTCAGGCTCCATATGCCTAAGAAATAATAGAGCAAAGCCATTAGAGAGTAATACCAGGCTGGCTCTGTCAATGGGCTGTTATAACGACAGCTGGTAATTAGTTTGTCTTAGCTCGTCTGCCTTCATGCAATATAACAGATTGTATGTGAAGTGTGATCCACTATCACTCTGGACCCTTTAGATAAGATGCTCGCCAGTGTCCAAAAAAGCCTTCATAACTGGATGATGTAATTGCTTGTTTTTGTCCGTGGGTCAGCAGATGGAGCAGGTAGAGGCTGTTTGTTTTCACCGCACAGTCCTTATAATAGCAAGAGCCCACACTGTCTCACTGCTGAGGGATTGGTGGTGATTATACTGCAGACAGGCTGTGTGCTGACTGAGATGCTTTTATGTTGCCTGTATTTTACAGACAAGCTCTTTACTAACAATGTATGTAAAAGCATGTTTTCTGTTTATGTTGTTCATTGATGCCTGTTGGAATCATTGGGGCCGAATCTAAACCTCCTACATCGTAAAGACAGTCTTTAAATATTCAGCGCTCTCCCCTCCTGAGCACTTCAAGTACCTGTTTCACTTCTCTGTCCTCTGCCACACTATCATTATGGCCATGTTGCAACTCCTGGGCTGTTGCTTAGGTTACACGTTCATTAACCCATTATGGCGTGTGTTGCCATGCTGGTTATCCGTGGTCATGCCTGCTACACGGCCTCAGCCTGGAGGATGTTATCATGAAAAGAGGTGACAGTCAGAAGCATTTATGCACAGTTTTTACTGCTTCATGTCCTAGTCCAACAATATTTTTTTCAGGTCTTTTCAGGTGCTGGTCAACCTAACTTACTGTTGTAACTGTAGTTGTATCTAAAGAACAGCAGAAAGTGCCACTAACAAGAGGAAAAGTTCCCACCTGCTGATATCCAGTGTGTCTGTGTATCCCCATGAGACAGGTCACACATGTCACGCTGCTTCACGCCTGTTTGTGTTGTTGTTTTCCCGTGACTTTATTGGAATAACTCTTCAGTCTCCTGCCTTTTATTTTGAGTAAGAAAGTGAGAATTGAAAGAAATGACTCACAGAGAAGGTCTTCATATTATTTCAAAGCCAACATTTGGTGGTTACACAGTACAGAGTGGGCTGTTTCCTGCAGAGCTCCCAGCCTGCATCCTGTCTGAAGTGTTGATGATGTTGTTATCAAAGGTTGTTGGGGTTTTTTTTTGGACTCATTTTCTGCTTATGAAGCATGAATTAGTCAGCAATGTGGCTACTGATCTTCCTTTTCCTTTGTTTCCAAAAAAAGACACTTTAAAGTGCACACTCTCTTCGAGATGGACAGAATTAAAAGAGAGAAGATAACAAAGGTTTTGCCAGCACTGACTTACCAGGAGCATATGCTTATGAGATTAAAATACCATCCTAAAGCTGAGAGCGATTGGCCTGCATAATTATCACATACCAGCATTCACCATATCATCACTTCAGTACCTGGCTGTCATTGTGCAGGTGATGTAGGTGTAAGAGGATTTGACAGCGGCGGACCAGGAGAGGATGGAGTTACTCACTGTCTCTCTTAATTAACTCTCGACTCCTTTCTTTCACGCCCAATGCTTAGCTTCTTAGCTTTAGCCTGGGATTACTGTTCCAGACAGCAGCTCCAGGACAGTGACCCGCACCAGTCTGGGTCAAAGCTCACTGAAAGTGCTGCAGGTTAGCGAGGGCTAAGAAGAGTCAGTAGTGAAGGTGTTTAAAAAGTATTTAATGACCTCCTAGGTAGGTGTAACAAGTTAATAGCTTGTGATGATCGTGTAATTCAACGTAATGTAACGTACAGCAAATTACATCTTATTTTTTATCATCTTTCTCAGATTATTTTAATGGTAAAATGTACAGGACAATTTTAAAAATCAGAAAATATGACTTTCTTTTTATCAAAGTGATAATCTCGAAGATTGTTATTAAAAGGAATGTCTGTTAAGTCACTATCTATCGCCGAATAAGGTCACACAATGGTGATTGAGCCTATGGCCCACTGATGAAAGCCTTTGCATCTGCAGTATATAGTATTATTACAGACTGGGTGTCTGTGGCGACTTTAGCGGAAAAAGTCACAAGCAGCACCCAGTTAGTGACGCGTTTTCCATCACCCAGCAGTGGTTGGTCTGCCAGAGAGGGTAGGCGGAGCTAAGCGGCTGCTTTTCCGCTCTCTGCAAGTGTTGCGAGTAAACAGTAATCTACTATGGCTGAACAAACAAAGAAAAGATGGATGACTACAGATACAACTTCAAAAATAAGTGGAAATCCAAAGAAAAATAAACAAATTTGACGCTCAGATGAAGCAAACAGTCTAAAAAGGAAAGCGACCGCCAGTGAGGAAAATCAAGAGTTACAACCGGAGACAACCGTGGACGTCTGGATATCCGAGACATTACCCTTTACCACCATAGGTTGCCTCAAAAGAGATCGAAACTGAGATCTTCGAGATTATCACTTTAAGTTTTTATAATGTCTTAGTCCAAATGTTATTATATCCAAACCCAGTCACCTTTAGGGCTGCATAAAACTGAATATAAGTGGTTTTGGGTCGGCCAGCCTTTCATATATTTTATACTTGCCTTCATGTCTTTAGGCTCTCTGTGCAAACTGTGAGCTGAGAGAAACCCTGACCTTACAAACAGCCTGCCCTCTACTTCCTTAATATTCAGCTTTATGAAAATGAGTCTGTAGACAAAAAGCTGTGCATTGTGTTCAATGTGCACCCCCTCCTCTTCACAGCCCCAACCAGCCCTCCCTCCCTCCTTTGCTGTTTTCCTGCTCTGCTCTGACACCAGCCTGCTGAGAAGCCTTCAATATGAAAGCTCATTGGCTGTGACTGTTTTGTGGTATTATGTCTGCACACAGATTTTTGTGTGTGTGTGTGCGCCTATTTTAATCTGAGGGATTTGCATCACGCTGCTTTTGCTGTTTGCAAAACAACCTAATGGTGCACACACATCAGCACACACTGTGGTTATGGAAATGTGCCGGAATGTAAAATCTGGTGAACATCCCGACATGCACAAGCTGAATACTTACTGGTATGTAAATACTGCTTTACAGCAAATCCTCTCCTCATCCATATGTACATGAAGCATTAGTAATGCTGCAGAAAATAAGTATTTACAGATGATTTTAAGTGTTTAAGACCCTGTGGAGCCAGTGGGACATGTGGAAAAGTAGGTCAAATACATGATTCGTCTACAGGAACTACATTTGATAATTTGTTGTTAGAGAAATGCTAATCATTTCCTACTTCCTGCTTCTTAAATCATCAAAAAAACTAATAAAATACAGGGCATTAATCCAGAAAATAATTTGCAGTTTGATAAAAACATTGTGATTTTTTCTAAATCCTGACATGTGCAAGTTTTAGTTTACAGTTCTTCTTATATCATGTAATGCCCCTCTCTGCGTGGACCCTTGGGTGCATCAAAAGGCCACGATCACTAATTGGTGGGAAGGGATCGGGCAAACCTAGCATGAAATTGCCATCATGGGCATCATGTTGAGTGTGTGTCCCCTCCGCTGCTCCACCCTGCAGACAGCCTGTTGACTTCAGACACAGCTCACTCAACTGCGAAGCCTGCAGTGTTACAAAAAAGCCTGTGTGTGTGTGTGTGTGTGTGTGAAGAAAATATGGGGAGTGACAGTAAGAGAGATAACGTGCAAATTTATTGAACTGTTTATTTTCTGAGGGAGGCCACATGTTGACTTTAGAGGGAGGAGGAGACGGGGGAGAGTGAGAGCAGGGGGGGGGGGGGGGGGGGTATGAAAGTAGGGTGAGAGGAGGCTGGCTGGGGTTTTAGGGGTGTGTGTGTGTGTGTGTGTGTGTGTGTGTGTGTGTGTGTGTGTGTATTTGAGAGGGAAAGAAGGGGGAGGTGTGTAATGAGGGTCTTGGATTGGACTGTAATCCTTTAGTCCTGGTTAGAAATACCCCTGCGCTGTCTGGGACAAACAATGTGACAGCGACACACATTATGCTCGGCTCACACACTGAGCGGTGACACCAGCTCTGGTTGACGTTACTTCATCATGACAAAATGTCCTCGCTGGAAACTGGCTGATTTACTGCAAGAGAAGGTTGGTATCTTTTAGTAGAGTTTACATTTCATGCATCAAGAGATAACGTGTGTGTGTGTGTGTGTGTGTGTGTGTGTGTGTGTGTATATGAGGGAGGGAGATAGAGATGTTTTTTTGGGAGGGGGATTATATTGCATTTTCAGCAGCTCAGGTTGAATCATATTCAGAGTGAGTTTACATTAGAATAAACACAATGGTTCTGTAAAGCTGCACAGTCACTGTGAGTCTACCTGCTGGTTTTATAACATAGAAGTGACTCCTGCAACTCCTCCTTCCTCCTCCTCGTCTTCTGTCGGATGCCATGTGGCAGATGACACATGCTCAGGCCGGTCGTCGTAACTCTCTTCTGGTGAGCTTCCTCCTGTGATCCCAGTTTGCTTTTTCCTATGCAACTCACATATGTGATGCATAATACGTTGCGTGTTACGCTGCCAATGCAGGATGTTACTCACAGTACTGTCAATCCTATGCACATGTCAGTAAGTGGTCACGTGGTGTTTTATAAACTGGTAAAAGTATGTCAGGCAAAGATTTAACAACAGTATTAATGGAAAATTATGTTTGCCAGTTCTAACTTTGCTGAATGAAAATCCAAAGACTTTTGTCCAATCATAAAAACACGGCAAACAGCAGAACACATGCAGTCGTCTCTCAGAGGGAAGAGGAGACTCTTTTATTTCTACCTTTCCCAACCCTCTCACAGTTATTGCTTTACTGAACACATCTGTTGAGATGTTGAGGTGGTTCAGGCATCTGATTAGGAAGCATCCTGGATGCCTCCCTGTGGAGGTTTTCCGGGGCACGTCCAACTGGGAGGAGACCCCGGGGTAGACCCAAAGCTCGCTGGAGGGATTATATATCCCACCTGGCCTGGGAACGCCTCTGGGATCCCCCAGGAGGAGCTGGAAAATGTTGCTAGGGAGAGGGACGCCTGAGCTAACTTATCTGTGACCCGACCTCGGATAAGTGGAAGAAAATGGATGGATTAAGACATCTGTCAATCACAGATTTCGGAGCATTTCTCAGGGCCTCGATTAATCGCAATGCAAGTTTACAACTGCGTCACAAATGTTATCTTGGTGAGGCACAGCAATTTTGTTGTTCTACTTTATGGGGTCACACTTTTGACACAATATTCCCTCCATCCTTTTCCTATCTGAAGCTTTCACTCACTCTCTGCTTCAGTAACAGGTGTAATGTGGGAGGAGGCACATTCACCTCTTCTTGGTGACTCTGTGTGTGTGTTGTTGTCCAATCTGCCTTCCTCAGAAGAGTAGATGCAATGTCATATCTCTTCTAAACACCGTTTTCTAACATATATACTAAACACTCCGCAGGTGAGCCAGGCCTAAATTAGTTTATACATGTAATCAAGTGCCGCTCACAGGAGCTGCAAAGTGTGAATAAGCATGATTATCACATCCACATGTCATTAAGTGGAGAGTTTATGCACGACGGGACTAAAAAAGCTTCATCATTGTTAGGTAACATGCAGAAAAACAACAGAACGAAGAGCCAAAACCTCTCACAGAGCACCTGCTGCCAGCCGAGCCTTACTCGCCCTATGCCAGCACCAGCATATGGCAAACACACACACAAACACACACTCGCACACACACACACACACGCATGCACGTACGCAGCCTCTATTTCTGGTTGGGGGTTATTGGAAACTGGCAGGCATCTCATAATGTTTGAATGTCACATCTTTATGCATGAATGTGCTGTATTTACACACACGGACATGGTTACACTCACATTTGCAAATACACAGATGCAAAGACACACAAAACGAGCCGCCGTCGCAAACAAGCTGACATTCAAAGCAAACAACACAGCTTTAGATCAGCATATATAGCAGGCCGGTTTGTCCTCGGTTGAAGAGAATCATACCGTCACACAGCTGCAGTCTCTCTCGGTCGAGTTTTAGGGCCTCAAATGCAGCTTGATTTTTGGGAATCGGGGCTGAATTAACAGCAGTTTATTCTATTATTAGTGTATTTACTTATTTCTTAGCCTCTTCTATCGCTTTTAGCTCCCTTCAGATACAGCTCACAACATGAAAAATGTACATACGATTGTATATTTCTGTAATTTTTAAATGGCAGTTTGATTCTGCCTCTTAAGAGTCGACGAGCAGAGCTATTTAGTCCAACGCAAAGAAAAGAGTGTGGGACCAAGATGCCAAAGCTGAATAAAGGAGAAAAGTGCCCGGCTAAAGTGAGTAATCGCGCCTCTGAAGGTCTTTTGAATTTAAGGCTCTCAGAGAAATCTTGTCAGAATATCTGGTGTTTCTCAGATACATTTGAATGCCTCCTCGGTTCGTGCGGCGTGGTTAAACGCTGCACTCAGTGTCTTTTCAGAGGGAAATCCAAAGCTGTTAAAAGTCACTGCTGTGCCTCCACATTCGGGCCTTTATGGAGCAATTAGAGTCTTTTTATAAGACGCTCCAACTCCTGCTGATTCTCCTGCTTTTGTGCTGTGCAGAAAAGTGTTCAATGGAGGATATCAGCCTCTCATGAACTTCTAACTTGTTTATCTCTTATTTCTTCAAGTGTTTGCGTCTCTTCTGTTCACACTTCTAATTGTTTTTTGGTTTGTCTGTGTGTGTGTTGATCTGCAGTATGACCCAGACAACTCGGGCTTCATCAGCACGGAGCGGTTCAGGGACCTGCTGGCGACGCACGGCTCGGAGCTCGACCCACACAAACTGGAAGTCCTGTTGGCCCTCGCCGACGGCAACGCTGACGGAAAGATCTGCTACCAAGACTTTGTCAACCTGGTGAGTGTTGTGATCTTTTAGCAGGCATGATGACAACTGCAACAATCAAGAATGTATCACTTCTTGTATGGCACTGTGTCCAAATCTATATATCTATTAAGATTCTCATAACAGTTGATATATCCAATATGTTCTTCATACTGTGGGGAGAATCATGTAGAGATATCGAGAGGTGTGGATTTAAGTCAGTCAAGTTTTCAGACTTGTGATTTCACTTGAACTCCTTCGGACCTTGTAGCTTTTGATTTAATTAAAAATTAACTTATAAAATAGTGTGCATCAGCTCATCCTGCGCCTGAGAGAGGATGGAGTTTGAATCAATCTTTCAACAGATTAACTTAAGAAGAAAAGTTGCAGGCAGTTCATATCTGCAAAATACTACACCGATCAGCCATAACATTATGACCACCTGCCTAATACTGTGTAGGTCCCCTTTTTACCACCAAAACAGCTCTGACCCATCGAGGCATGGACTCCACTAGACCTTTGAAGGTGTGCTGAGGCATCTGGCACCAAGACGTTAGCAGCAGATCCTTTAAAGGGCAAGTTGGCCAATTTTCAGCCTCAGTCCTATCATGCTGTTATGGGGAGCTAATGCCATTATGATAGGAAAAAAATTTGGAGGACGCTATCCGCTTCTCCAATGGGCCCTGAAAAACCTCCACCAGACTACGTAAAATGCGTCATCTGGCGGAGGCCAGGGAGCTTGATAAACTTCACTTCCTCAATCTAGGACGCCCGCCTCCGATGTCATGTCTCGTTCAAAATCGTCAGGTTTGAAATGTAGACTGCAGACCTGAAGATTTTTTAGACGATACACTGGTATATTCTCGTATTTCGGTATTTCGGTATTTCGGATTATGGAGGTGGGGCCTCCATGGATCGGACTTGTTTGTCCAGCACATCCCACAGCTGCTCGATTGGATTGAGATCTGGGGAATTTAGAGGCCAAGTCAACACCTTGAACTCAACGTGTTCCTCAAATCATTCCTGAACCTTTTTTGCAGTGTGGCAGGGCACATTATCCTGCAGAAAGAGGCCACTGCCATTAGGGAATACTGTTTTCATTGGACCACTTTTGGTAGGCGCTGACCAGATACAAGATCTGCAGTTTTGGAGATGCTCCGACCTAGTCGTCTAGCCATCACAATTTGGCCCGTGTTAAAAATCGCTCAAATCCTTACGCTTGCCCATTTTCCTGCTTCTAACACATCAACTTGGAGTTCACATATCCCAACCACTGACAGCGACCACTGTAATGAGATAATCAATGTGTTTCACTTCACCTGTCAGTGGTCCTAAAGTTATGGCTGATCAGTTTACATCCTTATATCATATTTGGCTACAAAGACCGCTGTGATTAGCCAAAAATGGACGTCAACATGCAAATCATCAACTCAGATATTAAAAGTAGATGATACAGGAAAAATAATAAATATAATAAAGTTAAGGTTTGTGTCTTGACTTGGTTCACAGCAAGTCTTATTTCTGACTGGCAGAATCCTTTCTGTCTGGATAAACTCAAGAGTCACACATCAGACTTTCATTTTCACAACCATCCCTGAAAGCCATATTACAAGATCACCTCCGCTACAGGGTGGAGAGCCTTCCTGATAGGAAACGACTCTCACTCTGGTGATAAATTCCCCTCTTAACGCTCACCTTGCTCCACTTTCACCTTCACCTTCAGACTGCTTCCTGCTGCTGATTGTCTGAGCTCTCACTCAGGCATCTCCAGCTGCGCTCGCTGCTGCGTAACCTTCTCCTTTTCTGTTTTCCACTGTCTCGCTGCTGTTCCTCCTGAGAGCCTGAACTGCTGACCCGGGACAGTGCGGAGTGGGAGTAGTTGTGTGGTGCACAATAACTACTGGGTGGCAGAGGGATAAAGCAGGGTGTTTGTGTGTGTGGGGCATTCATTGTTGTCTGTGAGTGTGAGCATGTCATCTCTCCCCTTCACTCTTGTTCTTCAGAGCCGTTGATTGTGTGGTACAGTGGGTGAGGAATGAGGCCTGTAGGAAGCTTGGAAAAATGTCAAAGGGCCTTTTTTTTCACTTTTAGTTTGTAATTGGTGCATTCATGTCATGTGACGGGCTGTGGGTCGAGGCGTGCAACTGGAAGTGGGACAGAGAGGAGTGGGGTGCCAGCATGTGCATGTAAATTCACTTGCTATTGTGTCCCCCCCTCGCTGTTTTATACATTCATAGAGGCAGCAACTAAACAACAGAAGCTAAACACAGAGAGTGATGGGGAGGGGGTTATGCATTCATGATTATGGTAATATGCTGGGCAATGAATTAAATTAGTTTAGCGCAGATTATATGAATACTATTACAGTAATTGATTTGTAAATCTATTAGCAAACAAAAATGGAAAAAGTTTCTGCTTTTCCCTCTTTTTTATTATTAAAAACCAAATATTTGGAATTATTAATTGTTGGTTTAAAAAACAACAATCATTGAAGCAATGACTGTATATAAAGATGGAACGACTCCTCTCCATCTCCTCTTATTGTACAAAAGTGAAGCCAAAATTCCCCCCCAAACTGGTACTGCCATCTTTGGAGTCTGCGCAGTAGAGATCGGCTGGTGGAGCTGCGATCTTGACGTCCCGCCCCCGCTCACCAAAACACACATTTAACTTACCACCAAAACGGCAAGGATCCGTCATGTCGGTGCATTCAACAGTGGAGCAGCTTCTTGTGTTGGTCTGAAGCAGACGTTCACAGATATGTACACTTCAATGACTATAGTGATTGTTTGATTTACCTTGTTTCCTCTCGTTGTTCCTCCTCTGCTCTGCTAATCCGGAACAGATCGTCTGCAGGAGTCGTATTTGTCAACAGAGCTGTCAATCATCTTTTTTACAGCATTAAATAACTAATCTAAGATAAACATGTCAGAAAAATGAACACTTGGACGTAAATCAGCATGATAAGAACTAACTATAATGACAGAAAAATGTATCTGGCGTGTATTTTGATTTTATAGTTTGACTCATGCCCCATCTGTTAACATGGAGGAGGCGGGCTTTATGACCTATACTGCAGCCAGTCAGCAGGGGGCGCTCTAAATGATTAGGCTTCACTTTTAGGGAGCTGTCATGTCGTCCATCTTTTTATACAGTCTGTGCTTTGAAGACACCGCCTTCAACCAGAAAGAATTATGATGTTCATTTTTATCAAAATTAGTTATCCATCATTTGAATTATGAAGTGAAGCTGATCGATGAATCAGTTGATCAACACTTGGTTGACAGCTGATTTATTATGTGTTTGATTGCTCAGGCAGCTAGTAGTAATATGAAACCTTAGCTCTTTTAAATGTGGAGATGTGCTACTTTACTCATTTTTAAATCACTGCTAATTTCAATTCTTGAGGACATTTTAAAGACAAAACTAGTAATAGTTTAAGTAGTAAATTAACATAATTGTTTGTTTACACCCCAAATGAGTACTGCAATGACTACTACTTTAATTAAATCTTACTGTTGGTATGGCAACAGAGAGAGAGAGAGGCTAAGAAGCCAGCTTAACCGGGCCCAGCCTTTCCAGGAGCAAGACATCAGGGTAACTAGCTCCGCCCGTCTCCACCTGCAAGGAAAACAAACACAGGACAGCAGGAGGAGCGTGAACACAGTCAGGGGCCGCTACATTATACACAACTATATGACTAGAAAATAAAAGTAAATGTGTGCATCGCTGTTTTTGGAGACAGGCGCCTGTTATTCAAGACTTAAAGTTTGGTGTTATCTATGAAGACTTCTGCACATGTAAGCTCGTAAATATGACACCAATATCTAAGGAATGTAAGGTAAGTAAACACAACAAATCAGACTTTAAGTGGGCAGACGTTTATAGTCTGTGAGATAAAGATCAAAGGGTCAAAGTCGATAGGAGAACTTGACTTATTCTTCCAACATGTTGGCTGTCAGGGCCTGGTGTCTGCTGATGCGCTTCTCTCTCTGTCCGGCCCTTCTGCCCTCACGGAGGGAATAAAAAGAAGGAAGATGAAGAATAGAAGGAGAGGAGGAGGCCGGGGCAGACAGAGACAAACTGCGAGGGCTTTATTTGTCGCGCCATCTCTCCTTTGCACTGCAGCTCTTCCATCAGTGTGATTGTCAGTAATTGCCTGCTCACTGCTCTGTCACAGTCGGCGTTCAAATCACAGCTCACTCCCTCTCTTCACCTCTTCTTCCCTCCATCTTCTCTCGCTCTTTACCTCCTCTCTCGCTCCCTTTGCCTTTTCTGAAAATCTCTCAGCTTTTTCCGCCACTTCCTCTTCCTTATCTGTGCCTTTCTACTTTCTTCAGTCTGTCCATCCATCTGCTCCCGTCTGACTTTCTCTCATACATCACACGGGGACCGTCCTGGGGTAGAAAATGGCTCAGAATGGGTTTACACCTCCAAAAATACCCACAGACAGTTTGAACTGATCTGTTTTCCTGCCCTCAGCGGGATGAAATTGGGGAATGGTCCTGATGGATTTGTACCAGTTCTTACTGATGGTTGTGCTCATGTGGTTTGATTCTGTTCAGATAGATCTGTATTGTCAAAACTGTTTAAACACCCACTCTGTTGTGCATGGTTTGGGCTTGGCTCCTTGGTGCAGCCGACACGGATATTTTAGGCAATAGTTTGCTTCCAACTTTTCCCAACAGTTTGGGGAAGACTATTTTCTTTTGTGACATCCATGAAGAAATAGTTTGGTGTGTGGTGGGCCTTGACGTAGCTGCACAGAACAAACACTGTCTAACCTCTAAAAAGCACCTTCAGACAGACAACAGTAATGCATGAGAAACACGTTATTTGAATGTTAACACTCCGTTGACGCAACGGAGCTCCAAAGCCGGGGGCCTCTGGCAAAAAAGATTGACTTGGGACGCCTGGTTAACCTTAGGGGCTAGCCATGAACTGCAACATTCCTGCTTCAAGTCTGTCTTGGGATCATTGTTGCATGGTGGTGTGGAGGAACTTGACTTGCCTGCATCGATACATCAGTGTCCAAACTCATTCAGAGAGACGATAATAATGCATGAATGTGAACGCTGTAGGTCTGGTGGGGCTGCCAACACAGAGGGCTCTGGCAAAAAAAAAAACACAGGGCCATCTGCAAAGAAGTTGAACTTGGGTGCGCCCAGATGGCCTAAGGCGCTGGCTATGAGCCAAAACAGCCCTGGTTCAAATCTGGACCTTTGTTGCATGTTGCTCACAATCTTCATTTTCATTCATTTTCTGTCAACTCTGTCCCGTCAACCATCTAATAAAGGTGGAAATGATGCTGAAGCAACAGCATGGCAGGCTGTACACTTAACAAAGTGAGTCTCAAAGTGACCCTTTGTTTGTTGGTTTTTATTGAGAGACGAATAATCCACAGAGGTCTCCATCTCTTCAAAACAAAGTGAATACTAAATAAAGCAGTTTCACATTAATATTCAGTGGTTCTTCAACACTGTTTAGAAGACACAACAACTCAGGAGGAGGCACAAGTTCAGGTCAGCGGCCTCTAGCTTGTTTCTAGGTGCTCGGCTTGCTTTTAGCGTCGGGTTCTTCAACAACGGTGACATGATTTCAAACACTTGGTAGTTGTGAATAAAAAACGTTTTAATGTCTGGCCAGCTGGAAAACTCTGTTAAACATGTAGCTAGATGTAACACATCAGACTGGCTGATATATTACTTGGTGCGGCAGTGGAGTTTAAAAAAAGGAATGAATATGAGGCACCAGTTTAGCTTAGCGGTCAAAGAGCGCGCCCCGTGTACAGAGGCTCAGTCCTCGACGCAGCTGCCCCAGGTTCGACTCCAACCCTTGGCCCTCTGCTGCGTGTCGTCTCCACTCTCTCTTCCCTTATTCCCACTCTGTCCACTGTCCAATAAAGGCAAAGGCCAAACGCTCTGTAATGAACGGGCAAATCCAGTTCCATCACTTTAAAGAATGAATGCCATATCTCTCATATTTTTCTGGCAATCGTTGAGAAAAAGACACAACAGCTGGGCTTCCCCCAACAATGCAGCCCCTTGCATTTTTAAAGCAGTCTCAAAGGCTCAATGGGAACAAATCTGCAGCCTGATTCCAAAATAACCAAGGTTCTCTTTCAACATGTACATGTCTGAGAATAAAGCCAATACACTCTTACTTCCCTCATTTCCAGCCTTCCTCATCCCCCTCTACCTCCTCCTTGCTTCTTATTTTATATTTCTTCTTCTCTCCGTCCCTCCCCTCTGACTGTTTTTTTTTTCCATTGATCAAACTGTGAAATTGTCTCTTGCTGGCTGAACACCCATTTGTCCCCTTCGACTCCTCTCTCTCCTCTCCCTTCACCTCCTCTTGCCAGTGGGTAAACAGACAGAACGTCATTCCTTCTTTTGTGTCGTACAAAGAGCAGAGGAATTGCAGTCACTTCACACGAAGAATTGACTGTCTTTATGGAGCACGGCTGCCTGGGGGAGGTCTGTCTGTGTGTGTGTGTGTGTGTGTTTGCACTCTCTCTGGTGTGCGGTCTGGAAGTGGCCATGGTAACCCGTAATCATTTTCCCACAGCTCTCTGTGCCGAACATAAAGGCTGAAATAATTGCCTTTTTTTCTGAAGTTTATCTCCAAACAGTGAAACACGCAGAGTCACTGAAAGTCTCATTAAACAGAGCCGGAGGAACATCAGCCCGCCGTTCATACACACATTTATTGATAACCTGATTTTATATCTGTCTGCTTATCGCAAGTTTCTTCTTGTACACATCGTCTTTTTGTTCTCAGATTTATGTTCATTATCTTCAAATGAAAATGTTTCTCTGATCTCGGTGCTTTTATAAACGTTAATCACAGCTTTAAATTGTTGCCTTTGAAGTTTACGTAGCTCCATTCATCCACCTTTTATTAGACTTTTATCGCCATAAAGCCACATTACATCGTGGTATCTATTTTCCCATCTTTGCCCTTGCTGTAAATAATACCGCCTTAAAATAACACCCATTGTCTGACACATCTGGGCTCCCTGTGGTCCTAAAGACACAAACACAATAACAGAGCTGAGTTATGGAGTGTGACACAAACAGAGCAGAGTAAGAAAGAGATTCGGTAAGGAGGAAAAGAGGGAAACAGAGAGACGGAGCCAAGGACCCTGTGGGAGAGAAGTGGCATGTTGAATCGTCATGTTGGATCTTTAAAAACAAGTAAAAAGGCACAAAGATTAGAGACAGCAGTGATTTAGGCACAGAGTTAATGCTGCTACAAGAGCAATCAACCAGAATCTGTTGTGTGTCAATGTAAAGAAAGCTTATATCAAAGGGCCAGTTAGCCGATTTTCAACCTCAAACCTATCAAGCTATTATGAGGAGCTAATGCCATTAAAAAAAAATGCAGTTTTGCTCTGTGCCTTTGGAGGACGCTATCCGCTTCTCCAATGGGCCGTGGAAAACCTCCACCAGACCTCCACGTAAAACGCGTCATCTGGCTCGTTCAAAATCGTCAGGTTTGAAATGTAGACTGCAGACCTGAAGATTTTTTAGATGATCCACCGGTATATTCTCGACGTATGTCAGATTCTGTACCGCTCTGAGCCATTGCCTGCAGCGAAAACGATATTACTTCACTCCAGCGTCTCTTGCTGGTCCGTTCCTTTCAGAGGGAGGGGCGCAATGCATGCTGGGTGTTGTAGGAATGTAGAATGGGCGAAACCACGAGCTGTTTGTACAACTTTCTCCACAGCTATGGCGCTAATTTAAAATATTCTATCTACGATTACAGAGAACACCAGCTTTGACTGACAGTGACTTTTTCCAGGGACGACTTGCTCCTTTAACTAAAGTTGAAATCTTAATTGAAACATCCCTTTTAATTACTGATCAATACAAATATAAGTAATCCATCCATCCATCATCTATACTGCTTGTCCTGTTTAGGGTTGTGGTTGTGCTGGAGCCTAGTCTATCACAGGGCTGACACACAGAGACAGACAATGCTCACGTTAACACCTACGAGTCACCAGTGAACCTAACGAGCATGTCTTTGGACTGTGGGAGGAAGCCGGAGTACCCGGAGGGAACCCACGCATGGACGGGGAGAACGTGCGAACTCCACACAGAAAGGCCCACTTTGTCTGAACCGGGATTCAGGTACTGGGATTCAAACCAGGAACCTTCTAGGGTGTGAGGCGACAGCGCTAACCACTGCACCACCACGAATATAAAGACTGATTTAATGTGAATATTCATTGTTAGTTTTACTTAATAATAAACCAACGATCATAAAATAACCAGCTGCTGAAACATCTTCATAATATTCAAACATCCTGATTTTTTTAAACTCCTGCTTTAGGCTGAGGAGGAATAAATGCATTTTCTCTCATTATTAGTCTGTTTAAAAGTCAAGGACACGTTTCAATCATAGATGCGTTATCTGAACTTGAGCTGATCTCACCCACTCAGCCCATGAATAATTTTAACGTGAGATGAAAGGAATAACATTCATTGAATCCTCGCTGTGGACTTGTGTCAGGGTTGTGCATGTATGCTCATTAAGAGACATGTTAATGTGTGTTTCCTCTGCCTGTACGGATCTGCGCTGTCTGGTGTGTGAAGAGTGTCAAAATAATGTTTGGAAAATGTGACACTTTTACGATAAAAATGATGCACTAATTAAAACACAGTTCTCACTTGAAGAGGTGAGAAGTCACAACATGTACATTAGCTGACAGGATCTTCAATCGCTGAAAGTTTTCCCACTCATAACAAACTGCATTATGTATGTTCAGAAGTAAACTCATCATAGAGGGATGTAGAGAGGAGTTTGGTGGTAGCTAGGTGATGGTGCAGGCATTCTGTTGCCATGGGCGAGGTGGGAGGGGCCTGGACTGAGGAGGGTTGGTATGTGTTTGTGTGTGGTGTTTACCCAGTGTGCCCATGTGAGGAGACTCCAGAGTTACATGTGGAAGTTCATGACTATAAATAATGAAATAAGGCATCTTGAAGTGTTTACGAGTTGATCAAAATGACAAATTTATAATAAACCAGGATTGTCATTCATATTAAAACCTACTCATCTGAATATTTAAAATCTCTAACTTGTCTTCCCTCTCTTTCCTCCTTCTTTTCCCAGATGAGTAACAAGCGTTCCAACAGTTTCCGCAGGGCCATCCTGCAGGGCAGCAGGCAGCTGAAAGGCTGCAGTCTCAGAGATGAGGTGGGCCTGGGTCTGTCCCAGCGGCTCGTCCGACACGTGGCCTACGAGACGCTGCCCCGCGAGGTCGACCGCAAGTGGTACTTTGACAGCTACACCTACTGTCCACCTCCATGGCTCATCCTGGTGATCACTATAGCTGAGGTAAATTGTCTAAGAGTGCGAGACCATTTTTTCAAATTTCTACTTCTTCGGGATGTGCTCAGTTTGTTTTAGTGAGAAACACTCAAAGTAAACACGTGTGTATGTTTTAAAGAAAAACCATACCATAGGGTTCCTTTAAATTTGTAATAATATAGGTAAAAAGTCTTGCATGGAGTACTGCAATGCTCTGAAGAAATATCTCTTCTTAAAAGTTTGGTTTATTTATAAAAGGTTCCTGGTTCAAATCCTGGTTCAGCCATAGGGGGCCTTTCTGTGTGGAGTTTGCATGTTCTCCCTGTGCATGCGTGGGAGCTATCCTGTTACTCCGGCTTCCTCCCACAGTCCAAAGACACGCTCGTTAGGTTCATTGGTGCCTGTAAAATTGCCTGTAGGTGTGAGTGTGAGCGTGAAAGGCTGTCTCTCTCTGTGTGTAAGCCCTGTGATTGACTGCCGACCAGTCCAGGTTGTACCCCGCCTCTCGCCCAATGACAGCTGGGATAGGCTATAGCCCCCCTACGACACTGAATGGGATCAGCTGCATAGATAATGGACGGATGGAAGGATAAAATAAAATAAAAAAACAAGAAAAGAATTTACACGTTAAAGTAACCCACCTAACATTGACATCAACGCCCTGTACACTGCCTGTTGGCACCAGTGTCCGATCGCACTTGAAGCTGTTTGTTGGCTCTTACTGACTTTGTCCCCTCCTGTCTTGATCGTAGCTTGTGTTGTATTAACTCTCAGATGTACGTTGCTTTGGACAAAAGTGTCTGCTAAATTAAATTGTAACATTGTAACATTGTAACCTCTCATCCGCAAGGCTTCTTCAGTTCTAACTGGTTAGTACACCAGTGGGTACAAACGACTCTCAATGATACTGGGTTCACAGCTCAGGCTGACGACTCACCCCTGATTACACATCTATTGGCATACTAATGACCTACAGAGGCTTATATTTCAAGCTCTGTCCACCAGTCAGTTAGAACTGAATAAGTCTGTCAGATGAGAGGGGGAAACGACTCCAAAAACTTTTGGTCTAAGCTTAGAATATATGCTTGCTACAAATTTACAAGGAGAGGATTACGGCCTTAGAATTTAGGAGGCAAGAGAATATCTTTCATACGCAGCTACAGTACATCATTTACATTGTGTAATTCTTTAAGAGAAGTAGCGTGAGACCTTTTTTTAATAATCAGAAATTAGTAAAAGACTGCAAGGTGAAGCTGAAAAGCTTTTCCATAAGACTGGACTCCAGTACCGATAATGACTCTGTGTTAAAATACGACAGATCAGAAATATCCAGAAATGCCATCAGGCATTAGAAAATTGATAATGAATAGTGGAAAGTTTGAACTCATTATTTTATTGTATTACTGTGCTGTTTCTCATTGCTCGTGTACTCACACATCCTGTATCTGTCCGTCTTTTCTCCCCCAGGTAGCCGTGTTCATGTATTACGGGTTCCAGCTGGACCGCCTGGTCCTGCAGGTGTCCAGCCCGTCTTTCCTAAAGAGCCCCTTACCCTACCACCCCCAGCTGCGGGCCCAGGCCTGGAGGTACCTCAGCTACATTTTCATGCACACCGGGTGAGTTCACATCACGCTATTGATTTCTAATTATGAGCATTAGGCCGTGCTGCACTGCCGGGGACACAGTTGAGTGTTTCACCCCTGTCAGCATCCACATTTTGGATGCTGGAAATGCCTCAATGACACAGTTTGCATGACCTGAATTCTTCCACTAAACTTTGTTCCAGCAGTATTATGATCGGGGCAATAACAAACCACAGGTGCTGCATATCTGTGATGCCTCGGGTGGCTTGGGTTCACGACATTTGAAAAATTCAGTGAGTCACAGCTTGTTACATAAAGATTTCATTAAGAAGAATACACAGCGTAATTAATTTTCAGTGAAACACAGCAGCTGAAGGCAATTAAATCCCTTTCAGTCATGAAGGAAAAATGCTGATAAGCGAGAGGAGACGAGTAAATGAGGGACTCAGAGCTGCTAATGAGTCTTTGGATGCAGTTCATGATTCTCTCATGTGAAGTTCCAAAACAAATACGCCAGTCACAAATAACCACATGGGATATTTAAAGTATCATGTTTTTAAACAAGCAATTATGCCTGGATTATTTGTATAATGTATATAAACTGCAGTGCTGCTGCCATATCTAAGTGTGGGGAACATTTATATCTTTAAATTGTCTCCAAAAAACTCTAAATATTGATCACAGATAGTTTAATAAAACCTGTCACCATACTTCTTCAGCCTCCGTCCTCCTCTCCTCTCCTCTACCAGACCATTTTATTATCAGCTCAGGCCAGGTCATCCAGGTTTAATCACCCTCCTGGGTAAATGTAGTCCCAGGCAACAGCGAGAAGTAATAAAATGGTAATTTAATTAGGAGAACCTGAAGGTGCCGGGTGGTTGGGGACGGTGGGGATGACACTGTGAGGATAAAAGATGAAGTTGAAGGGACGTATGGAAGAATAGAAGGAGGGAGGTGGGGTGTTTAACACGCACTGATTGCACAGGAACATACTGAGGTGATTTAAGCTGTCAGGGGAAAGTGGCCGTGGGAATGAATCTGATCTGACAGGGAAAAGGTTTGTATGTTTTGTATGCTAAACACACATGACTTTACAAACACAAATTCAGAGAGTGGACAAAGCTTCAAAGTCACCAAATAAGTGAAATCAAAAATCAGACGTTGGGAAGACCCATTTAAAAGTGTAAAATCCATAATCGTACAATGCTTCTCTATGGTGAGCTGGTCCTGATAACGTCCTTATATTGTGTTCTAATGGGCCTCATCATCTCTGACTGCTGCTTCCAGTCAAACCATACTCAGCTCAGTCAAAGGAAAAGTCTCATCCACTGTTGTTTTGCAGCTTCTGTGAGCTGGCTACGACTCTGCCGCATGTTGTTACAGATGCACTGCAATAGTTCTGAGTGCAACAAGAAAGTTAGGTCACTACAAGAAAAACACACATAAGATGATGGCCTTGATGATCACAGCTCTCTCAATGGCAGTTTTGCATCTTTGTGAATCCTTTACTGAATATATTTAGAGGCTTTGATTTAATTGATTACCGCTTCAAAAGGGTGTTTAATGCACACAAACTGTAACTCTGCTTTCAATAATTCAGGGAGAGTAAAAATTTGATGGCTGGTTTATAGGGGATCCTTTGGGGCGATGGCACAGAAGAACACTGGTCGTTTAGCCCAGTTGTTTATGCTGATACCAAAGAGACCACCGGGAGAGGCCTTTATGAGAGGGCAGATTGAGACACATTTCCCAGAGTGGGTCGTCTTCTGATTCCTTCCTGTATTAGCGGTTTGATCCCTGATCCCTGTAGTCCACATGTCGAAGTCTCCTTGGGCAAGACACTGAACCCCTGAATTGTTCATGGAGACAGAGGTATCAGTGTGTGAATGTGTGTGTGAAAGGGTTAATGTGACATGTAGTGGAACACGCTATGAGTCGTTGGAAGACGAGAAAAGCTCTCAATAAGTGCAGTCCATTTAATATTTATCTTTTTAAAAATGGTGAGCATGAAGCCAAAGTTGGTGTGAATGGGATAATGCGGGTCGTACAACCAGCAAAATTAAAGACCCCCTCCAGTGAAAATCAGGTGTTTAACCTTGTAAACACCTCCATGTGGTGTTCTTCATGTGCTAAAAGACATATCAGGGACAACATCAGCAGTCATCTCCATGGCTGGGCCTGTCTGCTTTTAAACTGCAGTGTACCAAGGACAGGCTGAACAACATGATTTCACATTGGCAGGTTTGAGACGTCACCAACCTAAGGAGCCAATCCCGTTTAGGGCTGCAACAACTAATCGATTAAATCGATTAAAATCGATGATTAAAATAGTAGACGAATTTCATCATCGATTAGTTGGGTCTTTGTTATCATGCACGGCATGCACTGTGAAAACATCAGTGGGGGCAGCCAGCCAATGCCGCGGCTTGTGTAGCTCCCGTGATTTACAGGAAGTAATGCCGTCTCCGGTCTCCTTTAATATGAACATTAATTATTTTTCAGTGAGTAGTATCCGTTTGTTGTGCAGTGCTGATGATGTGTGCGCCTCCGGTAGATTAGTGTCCGTGTACACGGCCAAACGCACAATAACAGTTTCTAACATTCATTTAAAAATGAACGTAACGGACTGAAACTTTATTTTCTTTCCTCTCCGTTTTGTGATGGACCCACAGCCGGGCCGCTGATAAGCTGGGCAGCCGAGGACAGTATACCATAGTAGTAAAGCTTATAATAAGCTAACGCCACTGGTAAAGCTAAATTAACACTAACTCTTGTTGAATGCCCGGCTTCATTAATCATCACAACATGGAGCAAAAACTGACGGAAAGTATTTCTGTCCGTCACGTTGTGTTTAAATTCACTTGTAATCGTGTGTTTGTCCGTCAGAACGGACACGAATCTGTCGCCAATTAGCTGAAATGCGGTCGGACAGAAACTGGAGTAAGGCATTACGTTATAACGTTTCTGAATATTTCATGCCATTAGTCAGAGACGGACTAAAGTGAATCTTTTATTTATTCACAACAGAAACTTGACCAATGTCTGATTAAATATATATTGGTTATTTACATTTCCCTATTATACTCAGTTCATGGCTGCATCCCCAATGTCCTTTTTAATTGTAGTGGCCTTGTCTGTACTTTGCTTTTTCATGTGAAATTATTAAGTGAATCAACAAGATCGGTTGGAAATTTGCATAGTGGGCGGGGACTAGGAATTTTACAGAGTAATTAAACGTATTTTGCAAAGAAAAAACATATCAGACACAGTATATCATTTCAAGCAGAGCATTTTACACGTCCTAAAACATGACTGGAGCTGCTCTTTAAAGCACACCCTTTTCTTGTTACGTCCTTGAAAGCATTATCTCTGACATACTCTCTTAATATGTTCTGGATTTTGGAGTCAAAGTTGCCCAAAGTACCTCCTTTCATGTTTTTGTTAGACAGACAACGAAAGTTAGTCGGCAATTCAAGCGTGAAATGACCTCAAACCAAGGTCAAGGAGAGAAATAAACTGTGTGCACCCTGATACACAATATTACACTGTGCCTACTAACACACATACAACCACACAGACAGACTCTCTTACACACCACAAACCATGTAATCCCATCAACAGCTCAGTTAATCTGATCCTTGCAAATTCCCAACACTGAAACAGAGTGTAAATATTGGCCCCAAAACATCCCTCAGTAGAGCGTTTATGCAGACCCTCTGTCTCTCTCTCTCTCTCTCTCTGCATCACACGCACAAACAATGTGTCAGCAGCAGCTGTGAAAACTTCAGGAAGATTAGCTTCCTGCCAGATTACACCCTGACTCTAATGATTTTGCAGCACAGATTTCTTTCCAGTTGCTTTGTTTTCGTCCTGCTTTTGTCCACATCTCATTACCAGCAAAAGTTTGTCCCAAAATGATTCATGATACTGTTGCAGTACAAGCTGTGCTGCGCCCGTTGGTACGCTGCGCCCGTGTTTTCCTTCTTTTTTGGCTTTCCAACTTGAGAGTCTCTTCTTTTTCTTTTCATCAGTCTGCTGCAGCTGAGACATTAAAAGTTCCACAGAGTTCAGAGCTTGAGTCGTGCAGTAAACTGAGCTAATTGTCGAGTTCAGCGTCAGAAAAAAAATAAGGGAAAGATTAAACAGAGCTTTCGTTGAGAGCCCTGAAAGACTGCGGTCATCTGGACACAATAGGGCCTCTCATGGGTATCGGCAGATCTGCCTGACAGTGCAGGCCGACCCTCACAGCCTCATTAGCAGTATAGAAATAGATAGCCGCTGTTATCTGGAGTGGAGTTGTCCTTCTGTGTTTGGACAGGCCTTTTCCAGCTAATCAATATCCCTCCATTGTGTGTGTGATCACTGGAACGATCCTCTCTGTCGGCGTTGTGGTGGCGTCGGCCGGGTTGTTTCAAACTACATAGATTATTGGCCCCGTCTTGTTTTTTCCTGTCTGTGTGCGGGGAATTACGTCCGTATGCGTGATGTTTGTTTGTTAAGAAACGTTTGTGTTCATTTCTAGGATGCAGAAGCTGAAAAATCGCAGTTAAACGCAGATGGTGGTCAAATTCAGTCAGACGAGACACGGGAGAAAGGGAGTGATTGAAGCGAGTGAGAGACAATGATGAAGATTGTGAGGGAAGAGAGAGAGAGAGAGAGGCCGGATTATGCTCGCTGCTGTCCTTTCTGATTCTGCTGCGACATCCGAATGTGTCTGAGCTGCTGACTGAGGTCTGGCTGGAAGGTCTTTGTAGCCATGAAGGGCACAGTGAGTGTGTGTTTGTGTGTGTGTGTGTCTGAACAACTTATAGTCGTCGCACTAAAACACACAAAACCATGAGCGGTTCTGGGTAAATTTGCAGAAGCAACACACCTTTTTTTTATCCTTTTATTGTGCTTTAAACGCGTCTGTGATTATGTGTGTGTGTCTGTCTGTGTTTATATGTGATGTCTGAGTGCACTGGAGCGTGCTGATGATTATCTGCTGAAGGCTGTGACAGTGTGGTTTGATGAAGGAGCAGATGTTCTGTTTGTGTGTGTGTTTGTGATTAAGCATAATAATACAGCCTTAGAGGAAACAGGCAGGTGATTATGTGTTGTAATAAAAACACACATTCACACTGTTAGACTCTGTGACTGATTGGAGTGTTATCGCTTTTAAAATCAGCGACATGTTAACATTTTGTTCAGAGGAAAACTCACTATTCGATTATAAATCTTCTCTTTTATTGCTTCTTTTAAGTGTCATATTCTTTTCTTTATTAACGGTCGTGTCTGCACAGTCATTATAGTTTCTGATATCTTGTTTTCCTCCCTCCAGAAGGAGACGTTTGCCGTCATTCACTCACGCACGGTGGGGAAAACAACCTCCATCCCCCTAAACACAAACCCAGAATTAGATTGTGTCATTTTTCCAGTTTTATCATGGTACGGTGTCGGCATCGAGTGTGTTTCCTGTCAATCATCACACGTCTCACCCACGGGAGGAGATGTCGCCCGTTCAGAGTTTATCCACACATCTTTGCATTTGGAGCATTTTATTATTTTCAAGCTGCTTGTTATTGCACGTTTGCATAAAAATCAAATGAGGAGTGTCACGGCGGGAGAAGAATATCGGAGACGTGTGAGTTTTTGTTTGTCTAAAAGGTGATGATCGGTGGGTTTTCTTTTGTTTTGGTGAGTTGAGGAGCCAAAATAAAGAAATAAAATTGCTACTAAGCAGAATTCTTTGCAATTTAGTTTCATTTTTTTGATAATCTGTGCTCATTCGCTGCACACACACGCAGAGCGACGTGAACCATGTTACTAACAGCTTGACTGCAATGATCCTTCCAAGTTCTCCAACCAAAACAGAGTTTAGATATTGGCTCAGAAAACAGACACGCGGACTCAACCGCTCTTCATTTCCATCTCTCTATTTCTCCTCTTCATAAAAAGTTTCACTAAGTAAAAATGTAAATGCTTGTCACGTCCAACTATGTTTAATTACTTATTTTCTGACAACATTATTTTACCACGTCTACTGGTGTCTACCCATGTAGAGAAGTAATAAGTTGATAAGTTGATTGACAGAAAATTAATCAGAAGGCAAATATTTATTTAGTCCGACCTCTCAAATGTGAACATTTGTAGCTTTGTATTTAAGGTGGGATTAATAGTCACCAGTAGGGGTGCGAAACGCAGGGTAACTCATGACAGTGTACGATTTGATACACGATACGTGGCCCACGCTAACGATAATAGCACGATACAGCGATTCTGTGATAATTCATATATTGCAAGACAATCACATAATGATACGTCACGATATCAGAATACAAAATGCCTCTAAAAAGGTAAAGTGCAGGATTATTGTATACTGCCATTTGGTGTCAGTTTCACAGAGTTTGACACAATGTACGTGTTAATTAAATGTACTGAACTATAGAACAACTGTAAAAACTTCTTCTTTATCCTGCTGTCAGCTTCTTCTTCTTCGGCCAATTAATTTCTGTTCACGTTACCCTCATTCATGTCATAAGCGCCACCACAGGGAGTCATTAAGTAGTGAGGCGGTGTGTCGAAATCACAGGGAAATCTGTTTAGAGCGCCGTGTATTTGGATCTTAAAATATCAGCGCCAGGACAACATTATATTGCCGTATCAATATTTTGTCTTGCCCCTAGTCACCAGTTTACAAAGAATAATCCAAAGAACACTCATCCTAAGATTTCCTGGGGACTATTTCTTCTTTAGAAAATGACTTCAGATGAAACAAAAAATCTGTATTTTCTGTGGATTATTCAGAATATCTGCAACTAGAAAGACACATGATTTATTTGTAATAATATTTGTAATACAAACTAATGAACAATACAATACTAATACACTTTTCATTTTATTGTGGCTCAGAAGTTGATGGTGTTAATTGAATTAAAATCTGTGTCACCTTTTCAGGCTCATCCCTGAATTGTTTTATTATTTATAGAATCAACAACTAACAAATGACCGGAACTACATTTTTACTTAATAATATATTTCTGTTTTAAATGTGGCTGACTCTAATGTGAGGTGGTGTGTGTTTGTGTGTGTGTGTGTGTGTGTGTGTGTGTGTTTTACAGGATTGAACACCTGAGCCTGAACATGGCCATGCAGCTGCTGGTGGGAGTCCCTCTAGAGATGGTCCACGGTGCGCTGCGGATCGGACTCGTCTATGTGTGTGGTGTGCTGGCAGGTGGGTGTGTGGTCTCTCTCTCTCTCTCACACACACACACAAACACACACACACACACACACACACACACAGTATGCAACAATAATAATGTCAGTTCTTCTCCACTACCTGCGCACATTTCCCTCCTTTTCATCTACACACACACACACTCTCTCCCGGGGTTTTGCATTTCAGCTCTTCCGTTGTTCCATCTGCCTGTTGTGTGTTTTTCACGCATTCATCGGCCTATCAGGTTCCAGCCATCGTGTTGGTGGATGCTGGTCAGTGAGAAAGTTTAGCGTATGTTGAGGACAGATGGCCTTGTGCGTCTGTGGGGATGTTGGGGGTCGTCGGCGCCCCTTCAAAGCCTCTGTATCCCCCCATGGACATGTACAAAAGGGCAGAGCAGAGAGAGTCATCTCACATGGAGCTCAATCATTGAACACACACTCAGTAATAATGAGATAGGAAGAGTGGAGTGTATGAAGCTGGGATACGATGAATTCATAAGTGTTAATAAGCCTGAGAGTGTTTGAGGGCGGGGGGCGAGGATATGAGAAACCTCGAGGTGGGAGAGGAGAGGAGAGGAGAGGAGGAGGGTGAGATTTAGGAGAAGCCGAGCGAGGGACAGCAAATGAGAAAAATCAGACACACGGCTTTGAACAAAATGTCACCGCTCACGTCCTGCTTCGCGAGCAACCTCAGGCTCAGGGGCAATTTCAGTGTCGAGCTCTGTTCAGCCGAGACAGTAAGTCTGCATTTCTGTGTGTGTTTTTCTTTCCTGAATAAGCACACAAAGTCTCCCACTGCCAGTTTTGGTTTCACCTCTCAAAAACCAAACAGTTTAGGGGTGACACTTGTGGCTACGAGGCAACTGCAACAGAATTATTTGGCTGCTTTTTGAGATTAGGGTTCGAATTGTTAGGGGATGGAAACGGGATATCTTAAGGCAGCAAGTGTGCTGTGTTTGTTGCTGATCAAGGGGAAAACGGAGAGGATCTTGGGATATGATTTGCAGTCAACGCAATTTTGTTTAATGCTCGTGAAAATTATGTCTCTATTATTCTCTCTGTCTTCAAATCTCTGTGTGAATTACATTTACGTGTGTGTCTGTGTGTTCAGGGGTCAGTGACAAACACCCAGGGGAGACCAGCTGCGGTGGCCTGTAGCATTAACCTCGCAGTGACACGAGGAGGAAACGCGCCATAAATCACACGCACTTATGTACACACACGCGCACGCACGCACACACACTCGTCTGCTGTTTTAATTAGATATCGACCAGCAGCTGAAAAGGGAAAGCACGATCTGGTTGTGTTGGCTGTGATGTTTGGCT
This sequence comes from Semicossyphus pulcher, assembly GCF_022749685.1. Lineage (NCBI taxonomy): Eukaryota > Metazoa > Chordata > Actinopteri > Labriformes > Labridae > Semicossyphus > Semicossyphus pulcher. The sequence continues at coordinate 11,660,742 of NW_027211681.1, forward strand.
TTTGTGTCTGACTGGGCGGTTTCTTTTTTTTCTAGCTGGGTGGCAGAACGACTTTCGCCAAGTCACGATTCTGACAATGTTCAACATTTAGCAACAAGTGGGAGGATGTGAAGAGCTCATAATTGCTCATCATTGTATGTGCGGCATTAATGTATCATCTTTTTTATGGCCTTTTTGATCTTATTGGATAATAAACAGCATGTACGTATAGAGATGGGAAAATAATGATTACATTTTCCAGTAAAGGTTTCTTTTATTATTGTGATTTTTGCTGCATGAATAATCGAAATTCTTACATCTTTTCTTAAAGTTATAATCTCCAAGTTCTCAGTTTCGTTCTATTTGGCGACACCTTATGGCGATAAAAGGCAATTGCGGATGAATACGTCCAAGATAACCAGACAGTTTGCTCTGGTTGTAACTCTTGATTTTCCTCGCTGACGGTCGCTTTCCTTTTTAGACTGTTTGCTTCATCTGAGCGTCCAATTTGTTTCTTTTTCTTTTGATTTTCACTTATTCTTGAAGTTGTATCTGTAGTCATCCATCTTTTCTTTGTTTGTTCAGCCATAGTAGATTACTGTTTACTCGCAACACTGGCAGAGACCGGAAAAGCAGCCGCTTAGCACTGCCTAACCTCTCTGGCAGACCAACCACTGCTGGGTGATGGAAAACACGTCACTAACTGGGCGCCGCTTGTGATTTTTTTCCGTGACTGTCTCCACAGACACTCAGTCCATAATAATACTCTATACTGCAAATGTAAAAAAGTCCATCAGTGGGCCATAGGCTCAGTCACCTATGTGTTACCTCCTTCGGTGATAAATAGTGACTTAACAGACATTTATTTACATGAAAATCTTCGAGATTATATTTAAAGCTCCTGTGAGGAGCTTTTGGTTTGTGTTGATTTTGGCGCCCCCTGTGGACAAAGCTGTACCTCTTATCTCTTTGCTGATTTTGTCCTGTACATGCTTAAGTGGTGACAAAAAATCACTTAAAATTTTAGCCCTGGAAAATGTAAACAAAGGCAGCGTGCAGTTAATCGCTTCGTCTGACACCTACCCCCCGCCAGCAGTTTCAGGCATTAAAAATAACTACATAGAAATAATGACAATCTTGTCGACGATGGTCTGGTTTGCTTTTGTAGGTTATATAGAGACATCAGAATTAATTTCAGTCTGTTTCATAACAAAAAAGAACTCCTCACAGGTGCTTTAAAATAACTAATGTATTTAATATTTATTTACTCTCAAATCACAGTTTATAGGCAAACAATGTATTGGCAATTTTTTTTGCATTGCAGGGATATTTTTGGCGAAACAATAATACTTTAAAGGATCATTTGAATGGTTATAGCTGGCGAGTTAACTACTACTAAAATGCTTGTACTTGTTTTTAAGGTTGAGGTCAGAGGTTGGGTTATTACAAGCAAATGTCAGTGAGAGTCAGTTCAATATTACCAAACCAAACAGTTGTGTTGCTGTGGCTTTGGAAACACAAAACACCCTCTCATAATGTATTTGAAAGAAAAATGACTTCATCCATTTTTTGCTAACTTGAATTCGTCGATTCAAAGCTTCAGATCGTCTGTATATGGGACATTTTTGCTTCAATAATAGATATAAAAGAAATCAATATATTAACACTAAATTGTTGACATACACATTGATAACAAAGCATTGTTGACATATTCTTTCTAACTATTCCTGACATATTTTTCACAACAGGTACACAAAATAAACATACAAACAACAATGTTAAATCTGCGATGCAGTGATGCTGCCAGATTGTGTAGAAGCACAACGAGCAGTAGTGCACAGAGAGGGGCTCAGCTGGCACACACAGGGGTCAAGGCAGAGTTCAAAGGTCAAGTAATGACTCAGAGAGAGGTCGACGACCCTTCAGGGCTGACACACACTCTGACACTTTAATGGAGACAATGGACTTGAATGTAAACACAAACGTCTGCCTGCACAGAGAGGATAAGACAGGTGCAGCGACAGACGGGAACAAGTGTACAGCAGAGGATCCGGCATCAAACGCAGACATGTGGACAATAAGACAAACACAATCCCACTTTCAACTCAGGCAGACAAACTGTTGACTTTTCTCATTAGCAGTGCTGATGTGCACGATCATCATTATCATTCCTCCTCATGTCCTCGCTTCCTGCTCTGCAGTTTGGAACAACAGCCAAGATAAATGAGGTGCCACTTTGGACTCTAAAAACTACCGGCCTCCTGGGGGACTGTGAGAGACTGTCCTTGTCTCTGTGTGTGTGTGTGTGTGTGTGTGTGTGTGTGTGTGTGTGTGTGTGTGTGTGTGTGTGTGTGTGTGTGTGTGTGTGTGTGTGTGTGTGTGTGTGTGTGTGTGTGTGTGTGTGTGTGTGTGTGTGTGTCTGTGTGTGTGTGTGTGTGTGAGCCAGCATCCAAACTTAAATAATGTTATTAAACTAAGTTAATTACAGGGATGGAGGTCACCCCGCCTAGACACTCTTCCTAAACTACAAAGGTGGTGGTGTTCTGAACCAGGTGTTTAGGTATCTTTGTGTGTGAGTGTGTATGAAGAGGAAGGAAGTAATGCTGAGGGCTTTAAAAGGGTGTAACCAAGGAAGCGGAAATCTTTCTGCATTTGACTATACACTATTTTTTATTATTGATTCACTACTGGATTCAAAATTAAAGCGTGATTTTGAATGTATTCACAGTCGATTAAAGCTGCTACCAGTACTTCCATTATTCTGTTATGTGCAACATAGGCCCTGAAGACACCTGGTATTAACATGTGTCCTGGGTGATCAGATCACAAGTGGTCAGCATTCACACTGACCACTTGTGATCGGATCTCACTTTCCCGCTCTGTATGCAAATCAACACGGAGCCTAATTCATCTTAATAAGACTTTAAAACATCATATAATAAAAAGAACTGTGATGCAGGCTCGCAGCAGAGCCAAGAGAGCTGCTGTGCACGAGCACAGAGGGAGGGAGCGGGTGAGCAGGACTAAAGTTATGACGTTAGCTTTGATCATAAAGCCTGATGCTCCTCTAACAGCTCAGTGTTTATCAGTGAAATATATGAACTACACAGCGTATGGACATATGACAGCATGTGGAGAGCATCTCCACATGTGGCCTGAGTGATCAGATGTGAATGCGTCCTCAATCCGTCCTGGGTGTGTTCACACTTGTAGTTAAGGCTGTCCATTTGTGATCCGATTGCGAAAACCACATGTTGATACCAAGTGTGTTAAGGGCCATATATATACATATATTATATACATATATGTTTAATTTGGGGACCGAATCAGAAATGTACAAGTAAAATCATCCTGATTTTTGCATGAATTAATTTCCCTTCAACGGCTTTCGTGCCTGTTAGAGAAAGGGAGACAGTGTGATTGTGTGTGTGTGTTCACTCAGCTGTTTAGATCACTGTGCAGTGTTTAATGACCTGGTAAGTCAGTTGCTATTATGACAACACCTCGCTCTGCTGCGTGCATCATGGTTCACACACCTGAGAAGGCCACATAGTAGGCAAAGAAGGAGCACCTTTTAGCGTTTAAAAAGTCCTAAGAAGGTGGCACTTAATAATTTCAGCCTTAATTTTAAATGCATCTTTTCATTGGATGTTCCAGATGTTTTACAAATGACATGATGTGATTTAACAAAACAGTTCCCAGACAAATATTCGGTATTGTCAGTAAATAGTCATGTAGCGATTCAGTTGTTGTTATTTCACATTAACTTATGCTACTGTTTGAAATAAGGTGTATTAAAGTACCATAATACGATACCTTTACACTAACAATAGTCCTTTTTCTTGGTTTTTCTATATTTCCTCTCTACAATGAATCCACAGTTAATGTGTGATATGAAAGCAAATACAGACAGAATGAGGCGGCTGAAGGACGCGGGCATCAGAAGAATTCAGTTTTCTATAATGTCATGGTTGTGTTTGCAGTAAACTGCCTGTTTTTTAAGTTATTTTTTGCACATCTGAATGGTTGAATACACGTGTAGCTACCTCATGCTTGTGTCGGTGGATCAGTTTATTCTTCCTTTCACCTCATGCTGCGCCCGCTCCCTTAAATAGCACCATGATGGAGATGCCACGGCTCGTCCTATCATCCCTCCTGACTGTGTGACTATGCCCTCCACAGCCCTTTCTGTGTGTCGATTACTTTGCTGCATTTTTACCAGAAAGTAGACACTTTAATGTCTACATGGAGTCTACTTCCTGATTCCATTTGTTTGGTTTATGTTAAATTTTCTTCATTCTTCATTCAGACCCTAACTAATGTGAAAAACAGACACACACAACCAATACAAATGTACTTACGCGTGTGAATCAAGCTAAGTCTGTCTTTACCGTTCACTGCATCATGAAATGCACATCAATAATATATAGAGAATATATATGAATTCTTGTGTACAGTAAACATGCATGCACGTATCTATTATAGTTAATTAAAGTATATTCATGTTCGAGAGAGAGAGTGAATGTGGGTGAATAATCAGCCGTATCTCCCTTCTGCCTCCTCTATCCTGCCTCTTGTATACGCGCTGCAGATGATGACACATTTCCTCCGGGGACTCTGTTTGTTAACGTCCCCATATTTAAACTTTTGAATTCCTGAATAGAAAACACAGAAATGCCTGATTGTATCATTTGTGCATGCAATGAATTAGTACCAAGGTGCAAAAGAGAGCAATTCCCTGTTTGCAGCAGCACTAATTCTATGAATGCATTTGTTTTACATAAAATCACAGCGTGTGCTGGTTCTGCAAGAGAAAGCCTCTTCTCTTGAATGCCTATTTACTAAACACCCGTGTTAAATAGCAAGTAGCAAAGCCGCCTTTATGACGTTCAAAATAGATGTATCCAGTGTGCAAATGGTTCTTTACAAAAACAGTTTGAATTAACCAGTCTGTCAGTGTGATCCTCTAAGGGAAGAAATGAGTCACATTTCAAGTAAACAAAATAATGTACTGTGTCATGAAGCGTTATGTTGCATTAAAGAACATTTACTATATTTGTATCCATTAATCTTCAGCATGGCAGCCAGCCAGGTTAAATAAATCTGATGTAATCTAAGGAAGCTTTCTCCCCACATTGTCCATGAAGTAGCTGCTCTGGAGCTTTTACACGATCTTTGTCAGCAAATGAAGTTTTCCTGAGTTGGCGTACTTTAATGCAGCTATTTCTAACACATTTAGATAAACGGTGGATCTTTTGAGTAGTTGTATGTTTAATGTGTTGTGTGTATAAATGACAACACTATCCACAGTTCCCCTTAACTCTTCGGTTTTATCATCCTTCATGTTATTTGTTTTTTTATTTATAGCACCATCGAATAAATATAGTTACCCCACACTACACTACCTGTTGATCACAAATCAGCAGGCAAAGTTAGCGACTAGCTTGTGAGCATAGTGAAGCATTAAGCAGAGATGTGGACTTGAGACTTGATGACTTGGACTCGTGTTGACTCGAGTCACTGTTTTGGTGACTTGCCACTTGACTTGACAAAAAATAAATGACTTGAGACTCGACTTGAGGCATGATGACTTGAGTGTGTTCATGAGTTTGAATGTTAGCTGTTAAATATAAAATTATAAAACTCAATGTTGTCAAGTTTCTGTCTAACTATCAGGTATGTACGCAGAGCAAACTGGGAATCATGATTGGACGACTCAAAAAGCTCCCAGGTATGTGATTGTCATGATTGGATGACTGGTTGTCAGTCAAACTCCTCACTATGGCAACACGCAACATCAAAGACCCCTGCTTCCTGATGTTTTTCCCCAAACAGAGGCCTCATCAGTCGTTACTACTCAATACTGTCTCAGATCAGACCATCATCATGGCTGCGTTTGTGCCAAGATAATACAGATGCAATTCATTGTCATACTTTTTGAACAGGTTATAAATTGGCCAATAATATCATTATTAGACGAGCTACTAATACCTTGTCTTTTCTCTGTATAAAGACCCGATATTACAGGTTAGAGTGCTGGATCTTAGGTGGAAAAAAATGACTTAACTAAGGACTCGACTTGACTTGATTTGACTTGACTTGACTTGACCAAGATAAAATGACTCGAGACTTGCTTGAGACTTAAACCAAATGACTTGAGACTTACTTGGGACTTGAGCAAAGATGACTTGGCATTTAGCAGCCACAGTGTCAGATAATTCCCTCAGGAGTTGGTGGAGACCAAAAAAAGAGCTTTCAGTATTATGAAATTTAAATGTGTACAGGCTGTTCCCCAACACACACACACACTCACGATAGCAAATTTGCTTTATATTTTTACCAGCAAAACAAAGATGAACACCTTAATGGTAAAAAAAAAAATGTCCGCATGCAAGACAATGACTGTTGAGATAAAAAAATCATTGTCATTGCTAACAGGAGAAATATTCAGTGACAGTTCCCCTTCCTTGGTTGCTTTTTTCAGATGTTGACACTACAAAGTACCCATATATGATTCTTAACATAAGCATGTTTCTCTATCATCACCACAGGGTCTCTGGCGGTGTCTGTCACCGATATGACGGCACCAGTCGTTGGATCATCTGGCGGGGTGTACGCCCTGGTCTCTGCACACTTGGCCAATGTAGTAATGGTACGTTTCTGTGTGTTTCTTTGTGTGTGTGCGCGATGATTATCACATCACTCAGTAGTCCCGTCACTACAGAGCATTGCCTCATCATGAAAGCAGCCTGTTTTTGGGGCCCAGCAGGTGCAGCTCTATCTCCAGATGCCAAACATTCCTCACATCTCCATCAGTTTCTCCTTTTCCCAAAAGATCACAAAGTGTGTGAGCACGTTTGAAATCCCACCCCACTGCACTCTGACATCTACGTCTGCTGTGTTCAATCTCCCCCTCCTGTGGGTCATCGCAAAGCACTCAGGTGAACCTCCATTACATCTGATAAGGTGCTCAAAACATACCCTGCTGGATCCTCCACAACTTTTTTGGGGTCAGGATGAAGGAGTTTGCCCTCCTCCCTCCTCCTGAAATCATATTATCTATCACAGCAAGAACACATTTAGGGTCAGAGCGTCTCTGGGGCTTTAAAATTGACATAAATGGAGACGGAGGGCGAGTGCTCATGTCATTTCCTGTCTGTGTGTGTGTGTGTGTGTGTGTGTGTGTGTGTGTGTGTGTGTGTGTGTGTGTGTGTGTTTGGAAAGAACTTGACCTTCTAGCACAGACTGCTCCCTCTGTATAATCTGAACTTGAAAACATCCTCATGAATCGTTTCTTTCTGTCTCTTTCTGCAGAACTGGTCGGGAATGAAGTGTCAGTTTAAGTTGTTCCGGATGGCCATGGCTCTGGTGTGCAGTAAGTCCGAAAGCAGATGCCACACTTCCTTTTTTTTTTTTACATCAGTCAGTCTTGTTGTTTCTGTGGTGCCTTTGCCTTCATGATAAGAGGTACAAAAAAATTGAAAACACTACTTGCTATAGCCGCTGACCTTTGACATGCCCAACACAATGAGTAGGATGCCGGACAGTATTTGCAGGATTGTGCAAGATGATGAATTGGTTTGCAATTTTTCAAGTCACTCTTAAAACAATAGACCAATATTCAGGAGCCAATAAGAACATCTTTAGCTCATTCCTCCTGTTCCTACTGGCCACTAAGAGATCCCTTTTTCATGTGTTTGTTTTATGGAAATGAGAAGAGATGAAACGTACAATCCCTGCTTTTGCAAAGAATTACATCAAAAGTTTATCTGAACCTAGTATGAGACTTCAGCACTTTGACTTAGACTGCTAAATCAAGTATAAATCTTACTTAGTCCCATAAGTACAAAATTCTATCTCTGCCACTAAGTGATACCTAAACTCTTGCACCTACGTAGAGGTTATTTTATTAGATCGGCATGTACTCATCAGGAACATACACACTTCCACCTTGTTAACATTGTGTTATCTCTCCCTCTGTCCTCTCACAGTGAGTGTAGAGTTTGGTCGGGCGGTGTGGCTGCGCTTCTACCCTCCGGCCTTCCCTCCGTGCCCTAACCCCAGCTTTGTAGCTCACCTGGGAGGTGTGGTGGTCGGTCTGACTCTGGGTGTGGTGGTCCTGCAGAACTACGAGCAGCGACTCCAGGAGCAGTCCTTGTTTTGGATCTTCTTCTGTGTCTACACCTTGTTCGTGCTCTGCGCTGTCTTCTGGAACATCTTCGCCTACAGCTTGCTTGACGTCCGATTGCCCCCACCACCATGACTCTATTTTCAGGGGTAGGCAGGACACTGTCTCCCCTTTATCCCTCCATCAGTATGTGCGACCGCTGTGCTGGATGTGTCAGCTCAACCTTCATATTTTGAGCCTCATTGTGGGGTGATCCGAACTGTCTGATGACCTCCTACATCTGACTCTGTCGCAGAAAGGCACCTGGCAGACAGGAGCCCCCACAGTCTCCTTATAACCTGCTAACTTTCGGGTTAAGCCTTAACATCGTTCCTGCTTACCATGCAAGCTAACATCCATCTGCTCTTAGTCTGGATCTCTGTTGGACGCTTGTCTCAAGAGTATCAGCCAGTGGGACATTTGTCGGCATCACTGCTTTGTCAAATGAGAAGCCTTGGATCTAACACAGTCCTGTCCACATGGCTTAACCTTCTCTGCCTCTTCCTCCTCTATCCAACGGTGCCTTCACAAGGAGACGTCAGCCTGATGAAAGTATCTCTGCACAGTGGCCTCTTTTTCTGGCTGACAGAAGTGAAACCCTGCAGTATAAACTGTTTTCAGGGACAGAAGATCCTGAAAATCCTATAATCTACCTGGGTCCCCAGAATCAGTTAATGAAAAGTAAGGTCATAGGAGAATTTAGGCTTAGTTGGTGTTTTGTCATCATTACAAGCAGCTCATAAGCATGAGAGGGAAGATTAGACAGAGGGCAGGGTAGCTAAACCTCTCGAAGGTCCAACACATAGAGAGGGAAGAGAGTTTATAGGCTGCAGCTACTGAAAAGCTACATAAGAGGGAAAGTGTGGGTTACGTATTCAGTGTTGCCTTCAGGCGCCTCCTCAGAGAAGGATTAATTTAAACCTCAAACTTGCGTCTTTGTCTTTTTTGTGTGCGCGAGGATTGAGACAATTGTACCATTGTGTGTACAGATCAGAAAAGAAGCAGAAGTGCCATTCAGACTGTAAGCTTTCAAAAATGATGCCAAAACACCAGGGGAAGAGCACTCCCCCCTGAAGAGAAATGCTTTTGTGTCAGAAGAATTCATCTCATTTTGTCTGAAAGGATGAAGTTGAATGTAACAAAAGACGTGATCTCTAACAAATCTCTCACTGACGCCCTTGAGAATCAGAAATGCAGTCAACTTCTTCTCATTTGGTTTCCCCTATGGGCGTTTGCAGTGTTTTTAAAGACGGATAGAAATTATAACGAAGTGTTAGTACGTTTATTTATTGTTTGATGAGGTGGTAAATTAAGGAAAGTGGGATTCGACTAATAAAAACATCCAATGGGGACAGCCGGGGCTTTTTCTCATTACCAAACGCAGAAGAGCACACATGCCTGACCTCGACTACATCCGGGCTGGGGTCATTTCACTCTCATATCGGTCAATGGGTCAGAGAAGTAAATCAATGCTCTCTCATTAGTTCCCGCCACAACCCAGATTGTTAATTGATTGAACCGGGATAGAAAAGGACCCCAGCCCGAAGCTGCGAGTCTCTAACTGTACTGTACTTTAACCTCATGTTACACTGGTAACTGCTTCGCACAAACATTATTATAATGTAATTATATACAGATTAATATTTTAACATGCATTGGCTGTTGATTTTTTTTTTTTACTCTGTGATATCAGTACGTTGTGAAAAATTGATTTGTCCGTCAGCTTTGTGATATGTTAGCTGTATTCTGTATGTATGCTATTTAAAACCTGCTAAAAGATGGTCTGGGATTGTATATAATAAGGGCTACAAACAGAGTGAGGGGTAAATCGCTGATAATATTTTAACATTGTGCATATTTTGTAGATTTGATATGTACATACTGGAGTACATTAAACAGTTTTATACAGAAACAAGATGTGATTTCTTTGGATTTATGTTGTTTGTCTGTGTTATTCTTTACAGTAATTATACAGACATAAGTACTTTCCAGTCATCCTGCCCAAAAACCTCACTGTGACCTTTCGCACATGCTAGCACACCCACATATCAGTTTTTCTTTGATTTTCAGGGAACAGAAATTACCCCCCATCATGCAAAGAAAAGTGCTCGAACCAAGCTTGTCTGCAGCCTTTAAACTACATTAGTTTCAAATTCTGAACCCAAAGCAGACGTCAAAGTGATCAATGAAATGTGCGAGCCTACAAGAATCAGCCATAATTCATTCGGAGAAGGGACCCCTTAAGCTGTCACTAAGCGTCTTCTCTGTCTAGCCGGTACAACCATATGGAGAGTAGCGGCTTTGAAGGCGTACAATGAAAAATTCATTAGGCGGCCAAGGAAAGCCGCCTCAGTTGTGTCTCCCCTTCATAAATCTCCAATTTCAGAGGTAATCATTCACCTTGGTGAGGAAGAGAAGACAAGTGTGGCTGCAGGGAAGGGAAATCTGTCTGAGTGCATTTGTGGTGTCTCTCCACTCATGCTGCCTGCTGAGAGCTGCACTTGTTACAACTGAGCCCAATTTTAATATGCATTTCACATCTTTTTAGGTACATGCAAGGAGGGGGATATAAGATGACATTTAATGGTCTAATTACCATTGTTTCTAAGTAGATGATGGTGTGACGGTACTTTTGTCATTCCACTCTGTCAGTGTGTGTGTTATCTATGCAGTGCCTTGGCAAATTTAGTGGTCATATTTTGGCCAAAGGTAGGCTATGTGTAAAATCAAGCAATGTATGAAGACACCAGTAAGTTAAATTGTTGTCATGTTAGGTGATATACATTTCTTATTCTAAAGCTATGAGTTCATTGCCATTATCCACTCTTCCTGGATGTTTGCTGTGGGATTAGGATGGCGTTTAACTGGGACGGGGTTGTCTACATCATATCTGCCAAATGAAATACACCGTTTTAACTAAAGTTTTTAACAGACTTCATGCCAAACATACTGAAGGCTGCATCCATGATGACAAAGCACGGGGCCCAGTTTCCATTTCTGCACCTTTGTCTCCATCAAGAGGATACTGACGACATAACACGTTGCAAAAGTAAGAATATAAGAAAATGTGTTGCGAGGCCCATCGGTGCTAGAAGCTGGCTGGGACGCACGGCCAAAATAGTACATGGAGAGAACTGACGCGGCCATGCTACAGTGAGATGCGTTAAGTAGTCTCGGTAATCCGATTTCCTCGAGGATATTCCACAGCAAAGTTTTGCATGTTTTGTCTGACAAAACAATTTATAATTTCTATTTATTAGTCATTCCCTCGAGCTGACTGCTTGCCACCTTGCAGAGCACGAAATAAACACACTATTAGATATTTTTACTACATAATGCACGTGTTATACAGTATTAGTTTATACTGTAGCCTATATATTTTATACAAGTGATATAAAATCGGATATGAAACAAGATACTATCATTCGCTCCATAAACAATATTTAGTGTACAGGGAACGAAGTTTCCTCAACGCTGCGGTTTCCAAAATAGGAACAAAAATACAATTAAGAAAATTACATAATAACAAATAATATTTAAAAAGTACAAAGACAGTAAAGTATGACGTTATTTTTTTATATATATTCATGTTTACATTGCCAAGTCCACTAATTGTGTCGTGTGTATCCTTATTGCTCTCATTTGTTGTCACAACCATACACTTTAGATCCTGTTTAAGCTCTTATTGCGTCGTGTGAGTAACAGACTGAATGTAGACATGTAGTGAGTTTGAGTAAAAAAGACATCTTTAATCATTAGAAAATAACTATAGAAACTCGCTTAAGCTAATAGGGATCGGTTGAGTTATTATAATATAATAATCATGTAAAGCCACCTGTCTACAAAACTAGGGGCGGGTCTATGACACGAGCTATATTTTCTGTGTGAGCGAGACCGTTGTGTCCCCTACAACTTCCGCCTCCAGCTAAGCGCCATTTTCGGCGTCGTCACGGGACTACAGCATGCCGTTGTCAAGCAGATAATAAGACAATTATTTAACGTTGAAGACCTCTTTTTCAGTATTTCTTAAAAATGGGAAGAAAAAAGAAGAAGCAGATGAAGCCATGGTGCTGGTATCCTTTTCACCAGATGATAAAAGGCTAAGCTAGCTATGCTATAGGCTACATGTTAGCTTGACAAAAGGAGGCCGATGCTAGGCTTTAAGCTAACGTTAGCTAGAGTAGGTGGTCATTTGCGACTGGTAAATCTTTATAGGGAGGAATTTAATTCAGTCTGTTCTGAGTAATGTTTAAAAGATTTTCAATACATTTATGTATCAGGATACTGCTTTGAGATAGTTGTTTGCTAACGTTAGCGATACCTCCTTCCTAGCGTGTTGACATGCGAGCTTAATCCGTGACTCGAGCTTCAATGCACCTTGTTTGTCTCCGCGTTGTTGTGTAACCTTACAACTTCATATGGAGATAAAGCCTATGACTGCTTTTAATTCAGAAGTAACGCCATTGTTATGGAAATCCTAGCGTAAGTGAACTCGGTGTTGTCTAGTGTGATGTTAAATCTTCTGTTATGCTCACGTTTCCTGTATTGCACATAATCCTTAACTCCTTACTTAAGGTACTGTAATCGAGACTTTGATGATGAAAAGATCCTCATTCAGCATCAGAAGGCAAAGCATTTTAAATGTCATATTTGCCACAAGAAGTTGTACACAGGCCCAGGCTTGGCTATTCATTGCATGCAGGTGGGTTTCTTTACTTTGTGGAAGAGATAAAGTGTCTTTGTTTTCCTAGCTCCCTGTCCTGGAATATTCTGATAAGTATAAGGATGTTAGTTACTAAGTTGTCTTCATAAAGTGGGCAATCATTGTAATTTGTTTGTTATGGCAATATGCAGTGGTTCACTCTGAATTTGTTTCAGGTACACAAAGAGACTATTGACAGTGTACCAAATGCAATCCCTGGAAGAACAGACATCGAGCTGGAGATCTATGGTATGGAGGGGATACCAGAGAAAGACATGCAGGAAAGAAGACGAACGTTGGAACAGAAATCACAAGGTTTGTACACTTACATTGCCAATTTGAGGTAAAGCAATATGATTGGGTTTTTTTGTATACAAAGCCTTCATGACAGAATAAAATGTTTTGTACTGGTACTGAGTATTTTGAGTGGTACCAGGTTAAGGGAGGTTCTTGGTAATGAATATCATCATCATGAAGTGAAGGCTACGAGACGTGCATTGTACCATAAAGTGCAGCATGAATCACATTGCCAATTTGCATGTTTTTGAACTTATTTGTTTCTTATGACTGTGTGCTTACATGTACTCAAACTATGTTTCTTGTAGAAGTTTGGGTCATTAAGTTTTTGTTCAAGCCTTTAGGATGAGCATTACCTTTCTGTTTTCAGAGAGTCAAAAAAAGAAGTCAAACAATCAGGACGACTCTGATGAGGACGACGATGACGATGATGAAGCAGGACCATCAGTACAGCAGGTTGCTGCGGTCCAGCCGCAGGCAGGCTACTCTGCTCCAATGGCCCAGCTTGGGATGCCTCCTGTGGCTGGCGCACCTGGGATGCACCCTGGAGGTTATCAAGGCAAGGACCTCTTTGTAAACAGCTTAATGTTGGGAATAAACACTGATTAAATTTGACAACTTAAGTTCAGTTCGTGACCTCAGTGACTCATGGCTTTATGTGGACCTTGTGGCCTTTTAAAGTGTTGGATTGATGCCTTTTATGCACAGGAGAAAGTGTTAAAATCTTACCTCTACTGTTATTCTTCACTCCTGCTTTCTTCTTCAAATCTTTGCATGTATTCTGTTTATGGTTTGACCGTTTTAGTCCTTGTTTGTTTCAACGTGTTTTTTAGCAAATAAAAATGTAACACAAAGTTAAAGATACTGTCCACATACAGCGGGTGACAGTTGAAGAGGATGTGTACCTTGCCTGTGTGGGGTGATGAAGTGTTGAGTAGTTTGTAAACAGAGATGACCTTTGACTCTTTGTTGCAGGAATGCCTCCTATCATGCCCGGCGTTCCTCCCATGATGCACGGCATGCCTCCTGCCATGCATGGAATGCCACCTGGGTAAGATCTTCTCTCATTGACTGTCCTTAATGTCACATTTTCACATTTATAGGTATGATCTCTACAACATTATTAAAGAACAAATAGGAAAAAACTTTTTTAAGGGTCTAAATAAGAAAACTGTAGTTGAGTAAAGCATCATTATCTTATTTGTTGTACTGCGTTTTGCAGCATGATGCCAATGGGTGGAATGATGCCTCCCATGATGCCAGGGATGCCCGGTATCCCACCTGGTGAGTTTGTACTTGGTTTACAAGAGACATTTTAAATCTATTCCAAATACAGGTTAAATAAAAGTTTATTGTTGACAGAATTTTAGTCTTTTCCCTACCCCAGTGTCTGTAAAACATACTACGCCTAACAAATGTTGACCTAATTAAGATTTATCTACACTACTGAAATTTTACACAGATAAAATGTATACCTATGAAGCTAAGGTGATTAAATTCTGATTGTTCAGGAATGCCACCTCACATGGCTCCAAGGCCAGGGATGCCCCACATGGCCCCAGTCCCCGGAGCAGGAGCAATTCCCAGTCGACCGGCAGCACCAGCAGCCCAGCCCGCCGTCACCAAACCTCTCTTTCCCAGTGCAGCACAGGTAGACACCATGCTACCCCCTAAAAAACAAAATCTCTCACACACAAGCAGACTTTTCAGATGTTTCTGTAAGCCTGTTCCCCTTTTAAAGTTATATATTTCCCCCTTTTTTTTGTTATTAAACTTCTAAATGGTGTCAGACAAACACAGCATTAGGATTTAATACACACAGTTCCCAACACTTCAGGTCTCTGGTGTTTCCTCTTTCTGTTTTAGTCACCCCCCATTTCATTTTTAAACCAGTTTCACTAGTATGTAGTGTTTTTTGTTATCAAATTTGGATCGATTATTTGGACATGTTACATGCCAATGCTGTGATCTCCTCTCCACCATGCTGCAGATGGGCTCTGGTGTTCATAGCAGCACAGCAGCCGTTTCCTCTCCACCTGCAGACCTTCAGTCTGTCTCCTCCCAGCCTCCCTTTCCTAACACGCCACAAGTACGCTCACAGACAGGACTTTGACTTGGGCTGTGGCAGCTGCATGTTGCTTATCGTTAACCTCTGCCTGTAAATCCCTAAGTTGTAAAGTGGGCTGATAACTAACCCTATTTGCCTCCTAAGCCTACTTGTGCATCGAATTGAGCCCGTTGGCCTTAATGTTGGTGTCACGGGATATTTATCCCCGATAAGTGACATACGTTTTCTCTGTGAGCTCCTTTTCTGTGCATGTGCTTTAATTAACACAGAATGAGGCATAACAATGGGTTTACGTGGCTATTATTCTGCATCATTCACCCCTCCTAACCTCTGAAGCATGAATTCTGCTATGACAACTCATCATGCTGTGAAATGACTTTGTTCGTTGTGGCCTGAAATATCACACGATCATTTTACAGGATTTAAGTTTCTTCTTATCATTGATTATTGTGGACACAAAGGATTTAAGTCATTTCAAGCAGAAGTTGCGCTTCAGTTCAAAGTAAAATAGTGTAAGGTGCAGTTGTTTTGTTTCTCATATTAAGGTATTATCCTTAAACTTTTTACTACATTCAGCCTTCAAATCTTGAATAAAAAAGCAACTTTAAGTTTTTATAAAATACAACCTTTTTACATACATGCTACATAATGATTTTCTAAAACATATTTACCCTCAACTCTTGTGTCTTTTAATTTGTTTATGTTTGTGTTTAAACCTTGCAAAGGTAAGGAAGCAGCAGTTTGGACTCTTCCTGTCACTTACCTGTACCCTGTCTTTGCGCAGGCCCAGCA
This sequence comes from Semicossyphus pulcher, assembly GCF_022749685.1. Taxonomy (NCBI): domain Eukaryota; kingdom Metazoa; phylum Chordata; class Actinopteri; order Labriformes; family Labridae; genus Semicossyphus; species Semicossyphus pulcher. The sequence continues at coordinate 11,676,747 of NW_027211681.1, forward strand.
GAGCACTTCAGGAGCTGCAGCTTCAAACTCCCACAGTACAGCCGCCTCCATCGAGCCTCCCAAAGCAACATTCCCTGCCTACACCCAACCCTCTGTCTCTTCTTCTTCTTCCACTTCTTCTTCTAACCCCTCTAGCAGCACTGTGGCCAAACCCCCCGCCACAGTGCCCACTAAGCCTGCCACCCTCACCACCACGAGTGCAACTAGTAAGTTGATCCACCCTGATGAGGATATCTCACTGGTAAGTTGCTTGAGCTTACCACTTTGCCCTTTTCACAGTAAGTAATGACTGATACATATAATAGTACGTTTTATGATAATAGAGTTTGTTTAATATTTTAATATTAATCTGAGTATCAATATTGAGCTCATTATGACATACAGAGAACATCCGCCTTGTGTCAAATGAAACTTTTAGATATCACATCCTTCCTCTTTCTTGGTAGTTTCTTTGTTGTGATAATGTGGAAGGATGATTCTGAACTTGAATATCCTCAGTCTGAATAAGGGCACATCAACATTGGTTCCCAATTCCTCATAATTTTTTGTGAGTGTCTGCGGGGCATAACAGTGTTTCTTTAGCCTAAATGTTGGCTTTGTGTGTTGTCCCTTCCAACAGGAGGAGATGAAGGCCCAGTTGCCTCGTTATCAGCGTCTCATACCGCGCCCGGGTCAGGCCCATGCGGCTGCTCCACAAGTGGCGGCTGTGGGCAGCATAATGCCGCCACAGCAAGGAATGCCACCGCAGCAGCCTGGCATGAGGCATCCCATGCATGGTGAGGAAAAGCTTGTTAGGACCAGTCGGTGTGAAAAGCCACTTAATTATCACTGTCATCATAATACAATCCACTGAATGTGGCCCCAGTCTGTAGCTTTCATCTCACTGAAACCCAGAGCGTGAATATATGTTTTTCTTTAGATTGATCAGTCCTTCCCAAACCTTTAAGCCATGACACTCATTCATAGATATTTAAACTATTAGCCTATTAAAAAAGTTACTGTAGTATACTGCCTGATTTTTGTCCATTTGGCCAGCGCAGGCAGAGATCCATCAGCATTTCTTTGTGCCCCTTAAAACATGACAAACATATCGACAACATACGTGCCAGAAGCCTCTTGCATTACAATGACAGCGAGCCACTGAGTCATGTTAGCTTGTCTTAGCTGCATATTTATCTAGGGCAATGTGGTGATGTTGCTACTTCCATAAAATCTGGAATATAAGACAGTTATTTGTTAATAAAAACATGTATATTTCAACACTATTTCAATTTTATTTGACCTAAAAAGCATCCAAAACACACAAATCACATCCTACCGTGTGTTTTCGCCATGTGGAGTTTGCAATCCTGCTAGCTCCCGATGCTGTAGTTAGCGGTAGCTGGCAGCCTATGGTAATGTTGAATGTTGTGAGGGTGGTGGCTGCGATGGTGATCATGACGGTGCATGTCCGTGATGAAGCGGTTCCCTCGCTTAAAACAGCGAGGAAAACAACACTGCGGCAAATAGGAGACGTTGTAGCGGCTTGGACCCAGAAACGGTTTAATGCAGAGGTGTGAAGTCGCCACTTAATAATCGGATAGCGCCATCGTCTGGGTGAAATACTGTAACACAATAACATACCTCTCTGTATTTTACACTGGTGTATTGGTCGTACTGGTATGTCGGCGCAGCCCACTTTTTAGATGAAAAAAAATGTATTAAAAGTGCGTCTTATACACTGAATTTAGCGGTACTGGTCATCTCCTTAACTTAAGCATAATATAACCTAATTTTTAAGCTACAACTGTTAAATTGCTCTTAAATTTTGATTTTCAAGACCTAATTAAGCGTTGTAATTAATTGATATGAGCTGTATCAACTGTTGAATCTGTAAGAAGAGCTGTTTTAACACATTGTGCTCTCCCTGTGCTCTCTGCAGGTCAGTATGGCGCTCCTCCCCAGGGCATGCCAGGCTACATGCCTGGAGGGATGCCTCCATATGGGCAGGGTCCTCCTATGGTGCCCCCGTACCAGGGAGGCCCACCCATGGGCATGAGGCCGCCCGTCATGTCTCCGGCTGGACGCTACTGAAGCAGCAAAGCAGCCACCACACTAGGTTTGAGGTTAACACCTTTCTCTCATCCTTGTGCTTTTTCAAACCTAGCTGCCAGCAAAGAGCAGTAAGACCAGTGGTGGTGAAGACAAACGTTATTTGTTAGAACACGTGGACATTTAATGTAACATCTTTATTGGAAAACACCACATAAGTTCCTGAAAGCTATTATGTTGTTCTTTGACTACATGTGAGGATATATTCTTTCCCCATAGGTTTCACTCAGGTTATAGAAGTGAAGTGTGTTAAAATGATTCATATTTCTTTTGAAGCTGCTGGAGTTACATGAACGTACCAACCCCTTACAAAGGCAAGTTTCTCTTGTAAACATTTGATTAATTTTATTTTGTTTATTATTTTGGTAGTTTGATTGAGGCCCTCACAGCACGCGTAGGTGCTGTTGGACTTGCGTCCCCAACCTTGGTTGGTGAGGGTCTCAGTGATGATTATAATTCCAACTGAGTAGTGTTACACATTTATGCTTCATCAGTCTCTAGCTTTATTCTTATTTCAGGTTTGTTTTTAATATTTCCCACTCAAAAGGGTACCTGTATGCATCCTTTGTAATGTTTTATGAATCTGTTGTAATAAAATTCATCTTGAAATCCATTGCTGGTTTGTCCTGACGTACGTAGAGGTGAGTGCTGAAGGTTTGTACTGGTGTTGTATTACTAGACATCTTAACTACAGGATTATCTCATCAGGTGTTTAAAATCAAGTTTGCCATCATCTATATTTTGTAGAGTCTACCTTCCATCTTCATTATGAAGACTGGATATTCAATTGAAAGAGACTCGTCTGATTACAAATTTTAGTGCTCTCAAATCTTGTGTACCACCAGCCCAAATCCAAGATGGTGGCCAACTTGTGGTTCCAAATACTGCATGTTACCTCGTGACGGTGATGGAAATAACTGCAGATGAATAAATGATAAATATTTACACAGCAGTGAAAGATGATCTGAATTTGATTCATTAACTTTTCTCAATTTCTTATTAACTTTTCTTTCACTGTACAAACATCAGTAGTGAAACATGCATGAGTGCTATAATTTTGTCATTTAGTCACGTCCCATGATGCACTGCAGAGGGCAAGAACAAAAAAACCCTCAGCAATACAGCAGCTCTGTTTTCAAAGAACAAGAGGAGTGATTTATTTAAGACTGCCTCCTTACAATCAACAATTGAAAGATAATTAAGGTGATGTTTTTAACCCTGTGATAATCGATGCTGACACACTTCTAAGTGTTAAATGACCCAGTTTACAAATGTAGTTTTGGTTTGCAGTGGCACTTTTATGCTTCAGCACCTATTCCAGCAAAATGTCTTATCAATAAGGAACAGCAGAAATAGTGTATCGCTCATGCTAACACTATCTATCTTTTGGGACATCAGTGACCGTAAATCAACATCCCTGACAGTGCCAAGAAAAACTTCTGTGCTAGATTGGTGTTTACCGCAGCGCTGCTCTGTATTGCTGTGTGGTTTTGTCCTTTTTTATTAATCTACTTAATCATCTGAGTGTCATCTGATCCTGTGACGGAGATCGCTGTACAGAAAGTGATCTCAGTAAATGCACATGATTATAACAGATGTACACAGCAGGCGCTCTAACCTGACTTATGCACACATGGATAAGAAATATGGTGCAGGAATATTTAAAGGCATTGAGTGTGGCACGAGCTGTTCCTCTGATCCATATCGCTTACTGCTTTGTATTTGTTTTTTGTTGTCTGTAGCTCATCCATATCAGCCTTAAAACCCACTCAGCGGGCATGACAGGTCAGTTACACCCAGTAAGTACCTGATGTTCATTATAGTGTGGGTCTGTCTTGTACTGCTGGATGCTGGGCCTTTTATTACATGATGTATTGAAGTGTGTCTAACATAAGACTATTAAAGTGATTTATTAACATTGTGTGTTAAAGGTACAAATACATGTGTTGACCTTATATGGATTGTTCTTGTATGAAGTGAACTAATGTGGTAAGTAATCGGCAACGAAGGTGTTAAAGGCGATGTGTGTGTTAAAGAGTCAGCTCAGCCTAATTACAGTAAAATATTCACTTCTCTTGTTGTGTGTAGTCTATCGATCCAATCCCACTTCTCAGTTCAGAGTGGGCTCCATCTCGAAAAACACCAGATCCTACGTTTTCCACAGTGCAACATATTGTTTAAAAAATCCCCACCCTCAGTTTACAACAGAAACTGGAAGTCTGAAGCCTCCCTCCAGAGAGAAACTAGACATCTATTTTAAATGCAGAGTATTTCACTTGTGAGAAGCGACTGTTTCTGATTTATAACATTAGAGAAGTGCTTCTTTACAGAGAAGTCTATTTTTGAAGCTAAAGTAAACATTTAAAATTATTTTGTTTAAAAGAAACATTTGTTTTTATAAAGGAAGCCATGATTGAGAAAACCAGGGCCAATACTGATGTCTTTTTCGATAACTGTAATATTTGTAATTATTAAGGCCCTCGTCTGGATTAACTTAAATTCTAATAAAATGAATGTATTCAGGCTGTCATCACACTCTTTGAGAAAGCAGTCATTAAATCTTTCAAATTCCCAAAACATCTTTTTATTCAAACTTGTTTCACATAAAAATAATCTTTTGCCTGTTTTACAATCACCCGGTCATAGTACGTTTGTCAGTGCTTACACACCCTCAAAATCTTTCTGAAAACATAAATATTTTTGTTACAATTAAATTTACGGCACAGTGAAATAATAAAAATATCCGCGCATTCCACCTCATTTGCTGATGGGCCGATGTCTGTCAACACGGCCGCTATCGGCCGATTCCAATGTTCGGCCGTTTTAATCATTTTGGGACCGTCCAGATTCATTAGTGAATCTTAACCCGAGCTGTGGAACCACAGATCTACCTGATGGTTTCAATTAGCAAAGTTAACTAAGCTAAATTTCAATTACCCCCTTTTTTGTGCTGATGACATAATTTAAAGAAACTTTTCCTTAGCACAAAGTATTTCCAATGAAAAGGGTCAGAGTATTATAGTATTATGACCATCCAAGATGTCATGTTAGTCTCTGTTGCTGACACTATTTTTGTGTTTTTGGATCAGCTTGTAAACGAATGCAGTCTGTGCCATTAACAGGAAGTGTATTGAAAGTAGTTCAATAAAAATGTAACTCATCACAATGTCAGATGTATGTCCTGTTGTCTTTTCTGAATAACACAATGCATGACTTCTGCAGACACTTACCTTATAGTGTAGTAAAGTCTTTTACAATAATAAATAACGTCCATAATCTGAGGCCCTTACATGTTGCATGCTCGGTATACTGTGAGTAATCAAAGACCAGTGCACCACCTAGTGCCATATGAGGGGCATGACAGACCCCTTAAAGAGACCCACATTAAACCCACTACTACTAATAAAATGAAAAAAATGTTTATAGTCCAAACTGAAATATGAGAATAAGACACCTCTTTAAAGCAGTGATGGTTATAAATATCAAGAAACAAGTATTTGGGTATTTCTGGCAGGACTCGTTCCTTACTTTTGGATCCACTTCTGTTGCTTCTGCTGGGATTGCGCTTCCTAAAATGTGTTCAAACACAAGTGAAAATAGATAATAATATATCTATAATAATAGATACAACGGTGACATAAGTGAACTGAAACAACGGGGTGTATTAATGATTTTTAAAATAAACATTTAAATACTCTGTGGTTAGAAACGTGATGTAAGAGGTAATAATGTTAAATCAACTTTGTTTTATTGTCCATTTCGCAGCACATCAAATGATTAGACTGTGTTTTAAATTGTAATTAAAACCTTAAACATAAGGAGGATAAGATAATATGCATTTTTTGACCTCAAATGTCCTTTTATGGAAACTTCCTCTGGTGGTCTGCTTGTTGTCAAGAATTAGTCATAATGTTTTTACACCCTGACCTCGTGGTTAGAAGCAGCATCGGGGGCAGGCACGCTCAGCTAAACCTCAAAAACAATTTGAAACGTCAAAAACAATTTTGCTCCACCGCGTTAAATCCCACACATAGAAGTTACAAAGCTAAATGCACTAAAATGAACAGATTAAAAACATAGAGTTTAGCTCATCGATAAAAACGACGGTTGACCTGCAGCCTCTTAAACCGAAGCCCCCCCTTCCTCTTCTTTACTCAGAAACAAACAAGCTAGCTGTGGTTTCCTGCTGGTCGAGAAGAACAGCAAGATGGTTTCTTCTGATTAAGCTTCTTGGGGGTTCCTGTCGACGGATCTTTAGCAGCACAAAAGATGGCACAACCCCCCCTGCTACTTCTAGGAGCTAATTTTAAGCACATGAGAATGAACTCAAATCTCGTGTGTTTATAGATGAAGAACAATCGTTCTGCAGGTGCGTGCACACTCAATTTAAGCAATTCACTATCCACCACTATCACCATTACTTATTTATTTGACAAGGACAATGCACAGGTTCTCAGCTGTACCAGAGTTGGTCATAAACTAGTTTTCATCTGTAGTCACTGGGGAGGAAATGGAAGAATCAAAACACAATTACCAGACAGTACATATTCACTACACATCATTTTACAACAAGATTTCCCAACATTAAAACACAACAGCTGTTTCCGTTTATTGCTAGATGATTGGGTTGATGTTAGCCATGAGTTCCTCTTGCATTTTATATCATTCAAACTGCAGCGCTGTCCTATATAACTTGGTACTGAGTTACAAAGCTTTGTGCCTAGTCATCCTCGCATCATTTGAGCTCAGTGATATGAATCCTTTTAGTGGAGGGAGGAGCCAGATTAATGATAACACTGAACTAGTATCAGTAAGACACAAGGTTGTCAGAGGTCAGGAGGTTGTACTTCTGAATGATGCTACAATGATGGTCACTTAATGCCTTTTTGCCCAGTGCTTGAATGTTTGCAGTGGAGCAAATGTTGTTTTACCAGCTAGTGATACAATATGAGATGTGTGAAAAGATCATTGAGTGCATGTACAGGTTTGCTGCATTAAGGGGCAGCTGGTTTCATAGGAACCTCAAGTTCCTTACAGTGTTAGACACCTGCTTCACATCTTTCTTAAAGGAAGTCAATGTGAATTTCCAGATATTTAAAGTGTAACTGTCTGAATCCTTTCACCCTGTACAATAACATCTGGGTGCCTTCCATTTTTCCTCATTTAAAAGTAGATACAAGCAGTTTTACTCGCGCTAAGTGTCAGGCAAGACTCTGTGAGCCAGTCGGACATTTTAATGAATTTGGCTTCCTTCAAGTTACAGCCCTCCCGCGCTTCAGAATTTACTGCGTTATTTATTCACTAGTTTTTTCATTCATATCTTTTTCTAATGCCTTTTCAGCAGAACGAGGTTAACATGCCCGGAAATCCCCAAATAAACTGAAAAAAGCAGAAATGCTTCAAGAACAAAATCAATTTATTTGGAAAGACAAAGTGCACGTGTTGTTTTTTTACTGTTAATATGGCAAGATATCAAGTCTAACTCAGATCATTACTGAAGAAATAAACATATTATAGAAGTAATAGTTATTTTTGCTGCTGTTCATTCTGTCTGAAGGGTTAAAATCTATTTTTGTCAAATGTGTGTGACTACAGTCTTTTGCATTTACTTTGCACACTTTAGAAAGCTCACTTTCTGTTGTCTGTGCATGGGTGCAAATGATCATCAAGACGCAGACACATCCTGTTTAAAACAAAGCCGCTTGTATCATTTCCTCTGGGATATGCAAAAAAAAACAACCATAGTATGGAAAGTTTTTCTCAAACATGTGAAAGTCAATTCATGCAAATTTGATGAGGTGTTTAAGGGCCCTGCTGCTGAGCCTTCATAAATACCTCTTAATCTGGCATTACTTTCCCTCTTGGTGCACTTTATTTCATCAGCACATTGCCTCTGAAGGAGCCGATCCATCACACATGATGCTGGTTAGTGTTTGCTTCCTCTTGCGTTCGTCTTGAGGTTTGAAGGTGGAGCTTCATGGAGTTCCTCTTGGTTTCATTTACTGTTAACCAAACCTTTGACATCCATTTTTGAGAACTCGCGTTTGTGCTGTCATGGTGAACATCGCTCACGTCTCTCTGGATCTTAATTAGTGTCCTCTTACGATGGTGAAGATGAGGGGGATCTGGTTCCTGGCCTGTCTGTGGTCTCTGATCATTGGATGTGGTGAGTTCAGTTCTGTTGTTCACGCTCGTGTGCTCATTATTTTTCTGTTTGAATTAAAGCTGAACGGCCTTTATGAGGGAGTGAGGAGGAATCAATTTGAGGGGGGAAAAACAGGAACACTTCTCAATACAGTACAACTCTACCATCTGTTAAAATGAATTAAACTGTCATCATTTTTTACACCTAAATTTAAAATCAGGGAGCATGATTTTTTTTTTTCTGATTTAATTATGAGGATTTTATCACCCTCACACAAACTAAATTGTTGCTCTCATTTTGACTAAATAGAATTTTAAAAATGGAGGATTATCTTTTTAATATATATATATATATATATATATATATATATATATATATATATATGTGAAGTATATTGTGTTTTAAATTTTGTGATATATAAATTGAAATCTCAAATATAATTTGTATCATGTATTTATAATTAATTTGTCTCTCACAACCAAAATAAGAGGCAAATCTTTCTAAAATATAGACTTTTATTTTGAAATTGACACAAGTATTTAAGTATGTAAGTTTAATTTAGACATGTATATAAACTCTTTTTTCACCAGACTAAAACAGTGCATTTGTTTTTATCCAGTGCTCAGTGACATTCAGTTCCTAGAGAGGAGCGAGGGGGAGTCCGTGGTTCTGCCCTGTGTGGTGGTGCACAGGGGCCCCGCACCCTTCGGTATGTCCCTGATGCGCAGCTGGCTGCATCCCACTATAGTGCTCTTCTTCTTAAACGGGAGTGACTTCGAAATGGACAAAAGTCACGAGAAGAACCGCACCAGTGTGAGTGGATATCCAAGCAGCCGCGCTGTGAATGTGACCATCTCTCATCTGAGGGCCAGCGACACAGACCGCTACTACTGCGAGTTTGTTGTGGATAATTCTGGCTCTGAAGACCTGCGAGTGCGTGGGAACACCGAGTTCTTTCTCCTCGTTACTGCTGGTGAGTTGCTGTTTCACAATAACACAATTTGTGTCGCCCAAAGAACGTTAAGCTTTCCAAAACTATCACCCACACGACCGCAAACAGCCCCAAAAGGTTGAGGCCTCCTCATGCACAGGTGGGAGGTGAGATGGGGGTGGGCGCTGACATTTGGAGAGTGTGTTTGGTGCCACTGAGAACAATTGTCTTATAAGGCTTACTAAAGAGGCCATACTGTGCAGACTGTAGGTTACAGAGGTTTAATCCTGAGGTCTTTCTTTTTGAAAAAAGTACCAACTAAAGATATGAATTACATCACGCTGGAAGGGGCTGTACACCACAACCCCAAAGTTCCCTTTAGTGTGTTTTACAAACAGACAGTTAGTAAGTGATTCACAAACACTAATTTAAACTATAATCACATAAATGATGATTTAGTTAGTTACTGAAGCAAACTCAAAAGTAAGTCCGAACAGCTCTGATCATCTGATCAGGAAATCCTTGCTGATTTTCTTCCCTGATTTCAGACACATTCAGCACTTTGCCCGGGATGACTCACTCCTCACTCTTCTCACTCACTCTGTGTTTAAGCAACACAAGCTTTCAGAATGGACTGTGAGTTAGCTGGGCGATTCTGGGCGAAGTACAACCTCCAGTCGCGCAGCCACAAACAACTAAAACTAAGGAAAAATATAATCATACAGAATTCTATTTAAAACGTTTTGTTTTTGGTGATTAATTTATTTCTTAGGCTGCGCTGTTCATATATATGATGGATTAAAAAGGTTGCATTGACTTGACATATTTACGTTTACAGAACATGTGTTTAATCAGGCTACTGCTCTTAATGTTGTACAGTAGAAAGTGACACTTCTTCCTGATAGCTTTACAGCTGCTAACCCCACTTTTGTTTTGTTGTTGATAATTTAGAGGAAGTGTGATTTAGAGATTTGCTTAAAGAAAGAATCTCCTGATAGAGTTCAGAGGGGGTCTTGAGGGCGGCTGCTCCTCTAGAAGCCTCCGCTCAAACATGCCACTGGTCATATTCTAAGTTTGGTTTCCTCTCCCCTCTGGAGCCGCCCCCGCGTCGATGGACATTGGTTTGGTAGAGACCTGTGCAGGGGGCTCTGCCGTGCTCCCCTGTCTCCCCCCTCGAGGGGAGGCCCTGCCCGTGGTGGGTGTGAGTCTGAAGCGGCAGAGGGGCCAGCGGGCACCTGTGGAGATGTTGTACCACTCAAAGCATCACCGCAGCAGCAGCGCTCCATCCTTCTCCTCCTCCCTGCTCCCCGATGAGAGGGTCCAGCTGGCGTTGGTCTCCAGCCCCAGCGGCATCACCTACAACCTGACCCTGCTACAGCTGCGGCCTGAGGACAGCGGCCTCTACAGCTGCTCGCTGCTCCTGCGCGGCCAGCCCGACAGCCACACCTCACTCGGGAGACAAGTGTTCTTTGTGTCTGTGCAAGGTGGGTCACGTCACAGTGGGACCTGAGCGTCAGGTCGCTAAAACTAACTCTCTTTTCCAGGCTTTCAACACAAACGCAATTTCTTTTCATACTTACAGTCGTTCTGTTGTTGCCCTCATGTTTTTACACCTTCTGTTTTGTAACGTGGTTTCAAATGATCTCTCAGTTCAGCTCTGAGAGCTGCAGAGGTTAACCTTCTGTCAACTAAACTGCTGCTCATAGTTTCAATAACAACTGCTGCAACTTTTATCACTTCAGTTTCACAATAACCGTGTTCCCTTTTTGTATGTCTGTTCGTGTGTGCACAACTGATAACATTTGGCAATAATAGAAATGAGAAACAAATAAATGAAAACTTTCAGTCATTTAGCAAATCCATCGATCACCCTGATAACAAGTATCTGATGTGTTTACTGTAAAGCCTCTAAAGTGGTGACTGTGTACAGGAAGTTACAGTGGCAGACTGCGTGTTGTGACGTAGGCATGTCGACACTTGATGCATATGAGAATATAAATATAGGCTTTAAAATATTTTAGTTAATTAGCTTATCATAAGTTATTAATACAAGCAAGTTTGTTCACGGATAGGGAGCATTTCTGAACACTCATAATTGTGTGTCCTAAAGGTTAAAGGGCCAGTTCGCCTATTTTCAACCTCAGTCCTATCATGCTGTTACAGGGAGCTGATGCCATTATGGTAGAAAAAATGCAATGTCGCTCTGTACCTGTGGAGGACGCTATCTGCTTCTCCAATGGGCCCTGGAAAACCTCGGCCAGGCTACATTAAACGCATCATCTGGCAGAGGCCAGGGAGCTTGTTAAACTACTCTTCCTCAATCTAGGATGCCCGCCTCCGATGTCATGTCTCGTTCAGAATCGTCAGGTTTGAAATGTAGTCTGCAGACCTGAAGATTTTTTAGACGATCCACCGGTATATTCTCGTCGTATTTCGGATTCTGTACCGCTCTGAGCCGTTGCCTGCAGCGAGACGGTAGTATTTCACTCCAGCCGCTCTCGCTGGGCCATTCCTTTCAGAGGGAGGGGCGCAATGCATGCTGGGTGTTGTAGGAATGTAGAATGGGCAAAACCACGAGCTGTTTGTACAACTTTCTCCACAGCTATGGCGCCAATTATTGCCTCTATGGATTACAGAGAACACCAGCTTTGACTGGCTTTTTCCAGGGGCGAACTGCTCCTTTAAGAATGGTGCTTTTATTTTTATTTATTCTGTACTATGGAGCTCCTTTGTTGTTCAAAATGTGTGTTAATCTGCAATTCCCCACATCGTAACTATATAAACAAACTGCAGCTGAGAATGAGGAAGGATGTTTGTGTCTTCAATCATGTATTACTGATTTGTTTTCACGTGTTGTTTTTATCTCACAGCATATGATGAATGTCGTCTGTGTGGTTGTCTGAGGGGTGTCTCATCCTGCAGCAGGCGTGAAATCATCTCTCTTATCTTCACAGTTTCTCTTCTCTCTCTCTGCTTCTCCTCAGGTCAGTGCGGCTGCTCCAGCTACTCTACTCTGCTGTACGCCTTGTCTGCAGCCGTGGTCTTCCTCCTCTTCCTCCTCCTCGTCGGATTTGTGGTGTCTTCTAAAGTGAGTGGACTTCTGGCTGATACTGTGCTGCTCTGACTCTACACAGCGAGGGGAAAATAAAACTGATGTATTACCGCAAAGAGCACCTGCCCTGTTGTGAGCGTGCCTGATAGTTCCTCTGCATCTCACCACAAAACCACAAGTTTCACAACTTAAACACTCAGTTGTCAGCATGTTTTTCTTAACACATTTAACAAGGAAGGCAGTGTAACCTTTGTGCAACTTTAGTTTAGTTTAAGAAGTTTAAGAAGTTTAAACTACTCTTGTCTGGCTGAGTTGTCGCATGTGACACTAAAGGATGCTGTAGTGAGGATTTGATTTGAGCAGGACATCCTGCTCAGGATGTCGCTCGAGAGAAATGACAAACTTTGATTTTAACACAGGAAATCGAGAGCGCATTAACTCTCTTTGGTACCTCCTCTGATTTGTTTTTCGTCCTGTTTCTGTTTCTGTCTCTGTCAGGGCAAAGCTCGCCGCAGAGTCAAATCACACCCTCAGGCGCCTATCTACGAGGAGATGGCTGGGGTGAAGGCTGACAGTCGAAAGCTGTCCCCTCGCCATCTGGAGGAAATGGATTCTTCTGAGTACAAAAATTGCAACGCGAAGAAATCCTGTTCTGAAAACCATTACGAACAGCCCAGCGGGGGCCTCTACCCCAGGAGAGAGCCGGAAACCAAATATTAGACCTCCTCACCAACATCAAAATCTAGAACAACATATAAACTCAGCTGCCTGAAACTCACTGGACTCCAGATTACACTCGAAACGCACTTCAAACTCATTGTTTTAATCCTGTGTATTGGACTGCTCATAGTTATGAGAGTGTTTGGATTAAATCAGTTCCTTAAAATGTTAAATTCCAGGTTGGTGACATGGAAAAATAATTTCACATTTTTCTGGAAAAAAATTTCCAGTAACTAGGTGGATGTGGTTTGTATCCTATTGCAGCAATTTGAAGGTACCTAGAGGAGTTTTGTGAACAAAGTTACGACACTTTTCACAACTTCTTGAAACATTTACGATGCAGATTTTTGGGATAAGAATGTTTGGTGCTTGTATCCATGTTTTGCTCATTTCTGCGTGTCTTGAACATCACTTACACTTTTTAATGGAAAAGGAAAACGCTCTGCGAGAAGTCACGAGCAGTAGCACCGTGTTTATGTCGGGTATTCAACCTTATAAAGATCACTCCATAGCCACTAGAGGTAAACAAAATAAATACACCACAGGGTACCTTTAAGTTCATATATCAAAGTCTTTTATCAGATCCATTATTGCTATAAAACTCTCCTGTTTATTGATGTACATTACACATTGTGACCTAATACAACCAAAGAAATTTAATTGAACACAATTATGTCCTCCCACTGTACATACTGTCATATCGCCAGCCCTGAATTTTCTGTGTGTTGATTGACACTTGAATGTGCCTCTATTTTTCAGTATGCATTAAAATAATAAAATGACTTTAAAACCATTCCTCATCATTCCTGAAGCAAACTAAGAACCGATAAAAAAAGAGACGGGACTTTTTACACAAGCATGTATGTGAATTTGTGTGTGTGGGTGTGTGTGTGGGGGGGTGTTATGTTTTGGTGGTACAGATGTCCATGTCACGTGTGGAGTGTTAAATTGTGTTAAAACACATGAAGATATTGTTAAAAAAAAAAAAGAGACAGGACGCCGAGTAACAGCCAAGAAAATTTGTAATTTATTAATATAGTCCGAAAGAAGCTCCATAATCAATGGAAACATTTTTTTCCGGTGCATGTCCTTAACAATCACATTCTATGAGGAGAAAAAAGAACAACATTAAAAGCCACAACTTTGTATTTCAGTTACAGACATTTTTCCTTAATGTTTTTTTTTTCAAAGTAAAGAGAAAGGCAAAGGCAAAGTACCCCCATTCCCCCTCCCACCCTCCTCCCTTTAGAAAACAGACAGCCGTAAAAGTCATGGGCTTTTTTTTTTTCAGTACAACCCACAGTGCTTTAGCAGAAGGATAAGCGCTCATTGGTTAAGGATTACACAGCATGGCGACGCAATGTAAAGTTTTGCTAAAACATTAGATGATGATAATGAGGAGGGGGGAAGGGGGGGGGGAGAAGTAAGAGTGGAGGAAAGTTGAGCAAAAGAATAAAACAAGAACAACCCTACATCGAACCCTGAACCCCAGAGTGTGAGTCGACAAAACACCCGCAGGACAGCAGCTGGGTTTGGACTCGTCCCTCCCACTTGTGCATAGATCATGATCCTTTTAAAAACCAGCTTTATTCCTCCACTTCCACCTGCCTCTGAAAACCATCCGTTACATGTTAAGAAATCTCTCAACCTTTGAAAACCCGTCGCAGGAACAGACAGGAGAGATGATTAAAAACAAACTTGTTGCACGATGCTCCTGGACGACAGGATGGAAACTTAAAGACGCAAACATACAAATGCATTTTTCTGTCACTGTCTTCTCGACAATCAAAACCATTGATCGTTGTTTAAATGTAAAGCAATTTCTACTTAGATTTCACATGTAAAGCACTCCACTTTTTTCAAAGTTGATTCTCAGTCTTATTTGGTAAATATATAACTTGCTACGAACATTTTTTTGTTGTTTTAAAGAAACAATGGTACTCTATATTCTGTTAAACTCATAACCTTCAGTGCTTGCTTGGAGTTTAATTGTATTCAGCTTCTTTTTTTTCTCACAAAAACATTAAGAGTCTAGAAATGATGGAGTTGGTATCTGGAACCCTGGCCTTCCTGAGACAAAATCCACATCTTTTTATGAGTGTGCAAGATTGTGAGCAAACTGCGTCGCTTACAGGAAACATAAAAATCACGACTCAACACGTACAGAGATAGTCTGTCGACACTGAAAGAGAAATTAAAAATTTGAAATATGACACAACACTGATCAATCCCAGAGTTCTTAAAGTAGCATAAATCTTCATTTTGCAAGATTTTCACGTCCATATTTGATGGAAGATGAAATTTGTCCTTTTTTTTCTCGGTTTTTTGTTTTACAACATTCCTGTTATAAATTTCTATCCTATTTCCTTGAACTTCAGACAAATGAAATGCTTGTAAACGACAGGTGGCTTTTGCAAAAACAAAAAAAAGATAGGCACCTCTGAAATGAGTCTTGTAACAAACTCACCTCCCACACTTTATCCCTTTCCATTTCTCCATGAAGTTAACACAGGGATTACTAGTCCTTCTACAGCTAGCTATGGCCACAGTTCTTTGTTGTTTTTTTTTAACCCTTTTTTTTTCTTTTGTAGTTTTTTTGTACTTTTTTCTTTTTTGATTTTTTTTCACATTTTTTATATAATCGGAACAAAATGGTGCAATACTCAATGATAATCCTTGTATTGGATTATTCCACAATAAAAGCCACTATAAGGTAGATAAACTTTTTACAGATAGAATGAAAAAAATCCATTAAGTCCTTGAGTAAACATGTACACATGAATTGTCACCATCTCCCCTCCGTACTTAGACTCGTTTCTCTACGATTAGCTGAGCGAGGGGTAGAAGACACTCAGTGCAACGTTAGAAGATAATAACAACGTCTATCAGAATAGTTTTTGACAGAACGACAACAAAAAAAACAAAAAGATAAAAACAGACAAAATATAACATACTGAGTGGAACAAAACCGCGGGCCACGTGCCTGCTACACAAACAGTTTCTTGCGCACACATTCATACAAACATCTGACTTTCAAGCACACATCTAAGATGACTTTTGCATTTTTTTCAAAGATTTTGTATTTGTAACTTAATGCAATACATTTTGAATATTCTCTAAAAGCCCCTAAGTGTACCTGTCAGATGGAGAGAACAAAAAGATTTTCTGACTTCACATTACGTTATTGGCGTTTCCATGATTCAAGTATTTGTGTTCAATATTTCGTTTTTTGTTTTGATATGTTTGTGATTTTTTTTTTTTCTTTTGTATCAACTGCTTGGGTTGGGCTTTTAGACAGGCTAATCAACAAACAAGTACACATATGTCCAGTACAAGCACTTCAAAGTACTGTCATATGTCATCAAAAGCAGAACGTGCATATCCATCTCTGTATAAGAAAGACGCAGCTTTCAGTCAATCAAGTATCAGTTTACACCCGACCCCAATTCTTTCCTTCGTATCACTTATTTGCGGGGAAAATACATATTGCTCATTTTTCAGTTGTGTGAAACAAAGACCTTTCAAAGCAAAATGAAAAGTGTCAGAGGTTACGATCCAAGAAGTCTGAAGAGGTGATACCACACACCATACTCACAGTATATACATATGGAGTGTATACATATATACTGCTATCTAGAACAGAGCTGTAGAGAGGAGAGCCTCTCGATGCTGGTGCAGCATGGGAAACCCCCTTCACTGTCAGGGTTCTCCAGTTAGTACAGGATGCTGGGAGGTCCTCGGCTATTGGGTCTGTCTGAGCTTGGATCAAGGCAGTTACAGAAACAGGCAATAGTGATTTTTGCTTGTGTGCTGCAGGACTGCGAGTCCTGAAAGGTAGCCTTTTCCCGTTTTTCTTGTTCTTTTTTTTTTTTTTTGAAATTTTTAAAACTTTTTGTAAAATGTTTTTAAGACTTTGTACCTCTTGAAATGTGCCCCTCCCCTCCTGCTGATGCAGAGTGAGGAGAGCGAGGCTGATACAGTGGGCCCAAGCCATCTGGGTCTGTGGAAATGTACAGTTCAGTGGGTCCGCTTTGAGCGGGACACAAAAAACATAAAGATAAATACAGCATCCACAAAAAGGCACCCCGGCCACCAGTCTACTCCTTTAGATGGTGGTAGTAGAGGCTGATGACCGGAGACGTTTCAGCTAGAAGTGCAGAGCTTTAACATATTATAGATCTTTTTTTTTCATTTAGATTTTTTAAGCATTTTTAAGATTTTTATGTCAAACTTCATAAAAATGACGTTAAAATGCGATTTCATTTTTGGTTTTAAAAAAATATGTACCCGGGATTACCCATCATCAACTGTGCACTGTAGCAAACTGGAACCCCCAACTGAGTAAAGATTTTCTCCTTAGCGTGGGGCATTCCCCACAAAAGCATAAAAAAAACAAAAATCTCAGTGGTTTAAGGGTGTGATGCTGCCGCCCATGTGTTTGATCCCTCCTGTCCCCCGCTGCACCCTCTGCAAACGTTATCAAAGCTCCTCCGGTCAGGGAACACAAGTGCTCTCTATAAAGATACAGTATGACACAGCAAATTTATATTGGCACAATACGTTGGCATCTTTTACACATTAAGAGGCCCCCGACAGTTACGACAGGCCACCTTTAGAGAAAGGATTCAATACAAGCCATTTCCCGTCCAATTAGGATTCAGTTCGAGGCGTGAGGTCCGTACATATTGGTGCCTTTTAATTTAAGACTTTGCTCTCACAGTAGAAAGGACCGATACGGAGAGCCGCATCTCGTACTTGGTATCATCAACTCCCCTACCCTGAGATCAAGCTGGACAGAAGTGTCTTCAGCGCAGAGAGAAGGCCCACCTTTGATAAAGTGTTTGGACTTTAGTATATGACAGTGTTCTGGCGGCTTAGAAACATGGCAGCCGTTCTGGAGTGCTGACAGAAGAGCACGGGGGACAAGTGTTTGGGTTCGCCAAGCTCTGGGAGGAAGTGCTCGTTCCCAGGTCAGCTTTGGCGTGCTGTAAAGGGCCCCAGCCTCTAGTCTTTTGCATAGAAACAGATAGGAGGGCCTGTTGGTGCCTGGTCAGGGGAGGGCTACTGGGTCTGGTTGAGGTGGAGGAGGAGGAGGAGGGGAGGTCGTAGCGTAGCAGCTAGGCAAAGGGTAAGGGGGGACAGCCTGCGGGCAGGCGGAGCAGCTTGGACAGCAGACACCCACACCCCCCGTCTGAGACACCCTATTTTTACACATCTTAAGATACAACCTGGAAGTACTACAGAATACTGTCAAACACAAAAGCATGATCAGTTAAAAACAAATAGACAATCAATAACGCTCTGTAGTATTGATCCTCGTTTTGCATTCAATACACAGGATGAACATACAGAGGCACCTCTGACCAAAGTGTTTCTGCATATGAACAGTGAAGGGCTAGTTCAGCAGCCAGTATTTCGTAGACCACTGCATGTAGACAAATATAACAACGTAACACATCGAAAAAAAATAAAGTCAAATGATCTTTTCAAAAACATAAAAAGTACACTGGCAAAAATTCCAGAAATATGACTATTACATCTTCCAGCTAAAGTGATCTTTGTGTCAAAGAACTGAGAGATGGGGGAGAGGGCGGGATCGACAGCAGGGTCGAGCGGTGGGCGGGCTCCCCGCTGGAGATGCCTCGTGTGGCGGAGAGCCGTGATTGGCCAGTCTTGGAGGTGCCGCTTTTTTTTTTTTTTTTTTTTTCCTCTTGCGAGACTGAGGGAGGGGTCAAGTGGAGCCCAGGAGGAAGTGCTGCGCTTGTGGGGGCTACCGCTTGACACCCAGAGGACCACAGCAGAGAGGCACTCAGTGGACACTCAACCCCCCCCCACCCCGCTGCGACCAGCTAGCTGACTGGCCAGCGGGCGTCAGAGACAGCTGACATTGCAAGTCTAGTGCCTCCAAACAGAACAAGGCTTAACATTTGGAGTAACAGTGATATTCACTTTGATATTGTTAAAAAAAAAAATCATAGACTGCAGTTTTTCCCCCCCAAAGTCCAATGGTACGTCTCAGCTTCGTTTCCCTTCATCCTGCTACCAGAGGAACAACGTCAGACACATCTCCAAGGAAAAGATATAGTACATAAAGAGCAGTATATATTTTTTTGTTGTTTTCAATGTTTTTTCTGCTCCTTTTTTGATTTATTGGATTGCAGTTGAAGCGATTTGCTCTTCATAAGTGCTATGATAAAACCCTTTGAATTTATAAAAGTCTTAGTCTCTTCTGTTTGTACAGTACCAAACACAAGGAACACTCGTAGGTCTACTGCATTAGGAGGAAACCCCTCTTATTTGGTATTGTGCCAGATACCCAGAACCGTCCAATCCCGCTGTAGATTCAGTCTCTGTTGGGTGTGGCTGTGGCGTGCAGAGAGGAAGTGTGCATTATTGTGTACCCAGTGTCACTCTTTAGTACAGTTTGCTGCTGCATGCACAGTTCGACAGCTGCTTCTTCCTCTTTGCAGAGTTTGCCCAACAGCTTCAGGGGGATCGGCGGCCTGGAGGGAATCCAAGTTTTGAAAGGGGGGTGGGGGGGGGGTAAGGTTTTTGAAGTTCCAAAGTCTTTTGCTGCAATCAGCAACAATCAAAAAACAAAAGAGAAGCCAGCTCCGGTGGACATAGAGTATGGACTGAAGAAAGGTTTATGGTGTATATTGCACAATGTAACTGTCACATGAAGGTGAAATTGTGTCCTTTTTTTTCCTCCGAAAACTGGCTGACCGTACAGGCCGCTGGGCTTCACAACAAATAAGACAATAAAAAATTCAACAAAGCACCAGTAAGCGACTGGGTTCCAATTGAAGGTGACCAGAAGGATGTAGGCTTGCAGACGTCAATGATTAGGCGCCACCGGACATACATTGACATGTGTGGAGACAGCAACGAGGTTGACAAATAATCTTCTCTCAGCTTATATGTTGTGATAGATATTAAGAAAGCGCTTGGGTCTAGACCTACAAAAAAAAGAATAAGGACATTTAAGAGCTGTGTCAATCCCTTTGAGAAGACGAGATCAAATAATTAAGCTGATGATTGGTAGGGCCAGACGTGTGGCCAGGCCTTCTTACTGCCCAGTGACAGAGCGGGTCACCAGTCATGTCCTGTACCACGTGCTGGCTCAGAGGTGAAACTGTGCAAGATTTCAGCTATTTCTTCAGTTACAAAACAAACTAAAAAAGGCGGCTTGGGAAGGACCTGGGCCAGAGAGCACTTAAGGCTAATATTAGTGCTGAGAAACAAACGTTAACATAACTAGTAAAGGTCTTTGAACCACGTCATTGGCCATGGACATGCTGGGAATGGTCGTTTTAAGTCTTATTTTGGGACGATTTTTTTTTTTGGAGGGAAAAGGAAAGTCTCAGATGGCAGCTTTGATTGCTTCTCCTAAAAACACTTCACACAGAATGTCATGTATACTTATGGAAAAACTAAAAACACTTTAAAGTTTTCTTTGTGTTGTGTCTCATTTCAGTTTCAGTTTTATAAGATGCATTTCAAAAATACCAAAAGGAAAAAAAACAACACTTTTTTTTCCCACAAATAAAGGTAAACTAAACAAAACAGGACAAAGGTAAAACAGAAGGAGAGGTCTGCAGTCTGTGTGGTTTGGACCCCGACCTTCTGATTCACAATTCACAGTTCAAAACAGTTCAAATTGATACTGATTATCGCCACATGATTTGCTTGGGTTTTGCTCCTGTTCATATTGAATTTTTTTTTTTGTTTTTTCCACCCCACCCTCCACCGATGGCTTACATGACATGGTGGTGGTGGGTTGGATGGTTAGTGTATCGTGGCGTCACCCTACATCGACTCCCCACTCAGCAGATCTCCAGGCAGCAGGGTGTTAATGGGGGTGGGGCTCCCGATCACGCGGGTGTCATCTCCGTTTGGTGGTCCCCACAGGCTGGAGTACTGGGGCACGCCGCCCCACAGCAGGTCGCCTGCGCTGGCCTTGCCTCCGCCGCCACCGCTGCTCCACTGACCAATAGAGTGGGACTGCGCCGTCCCGCCCATCCGGTTCTGATTGGTTCCCTGGTTGGCCTGCCAGCTAGTGGTGTTCGCCCCTAGCGACTGGCCTTGTGCAAAGAAGCGGTTCACTTCCTCCTCGCCAGCAAACTCTGCCAGGATGGTGGTATTTCCAAGAACGCACCTTTAAGAGGGCAAAACAGGAAATCATTGGTTTTACAATGACAGAAATGAGGAACAAATACTTTCCATTTCTTGAAGTAAGACTGGCACGGCTGACACACTTATTAAGCAAATGGTACTGCTGTACCCCCCTTTGTGCGTGTTTGTGCATGTCTCCGTCGAAACCACATTCTGTGCTGCTAAATCTGACAAGTAGGTCACGCATCTTGCATTTTGTTTCCCTGACAACCAGCTGCAGGGGCTGCTAGAACAAAAGAAATTAGGGGACAAATCTAAGTCACTTAAAGATAAACGCAGCCGATGAGCCAGCAGGATGCCCTACACTCCCGTCTCTTCCCTTTTCACATCAATTATTACAAAAACTGGGATTTCACAATGCAGCTGACTTCAGCATGAACCCACCCCCCTCGTTCCATGTGACTTCCCCACAAAAATAACTCGACTGCACTCAGGCAACAAGCTGAACTTTTCTCAGCTGGGGAAAACACCCATAAGAAGGTTTTTTAAGTGTTGCCTTGTTTGTTTCTGTTCCAGCAGCTCGGCTTTAATATGAAAACATTTACTGTCCTTGGTTTGCAATCTTTGTTTGGCCCTCTTTGGCTGATAATGGAAACTAGTTGAGGCTTACATGTGCAGAGACTTCTGGGCCTTGGCGGCCTCGTCCTTGGAGCTGTAGCGCACGACGGCGTTCCCCTGGGTCAGGTTGAGGTGGAATGTGATCAGGGGGCCGTGCTGCATGCACAGGGTCCGCAGGGTCGAGCCATCAATCTGGAGTACATAGAAAACAAAAAGGTGAAAAAAATAGCAGTTACAAATAATATGAGTTTGTTCATCTGTATTATCATTTATTCCTCTTACTCACTGACCATGCTGTTTTTTTTTCTATGTCTCTTTTTCATTTTTTCTACTTTCACACTCACTAAAAGGAAAACCAAACGCACAGAATCGTTCACTATGAACATCCTGCCCCTCAATACCTCAGATCTGGTCATGGATTACCACAATGTCCCTAAAAAACTATCTATCTATGAACTCTTACATTTACATGCTGGCTCTACCCATGATATACTGCAGCAGCTTTAATATAACAAAAAAAGCAGCACATGGTACATACTTGTGGGGTGAGGTTCCTCAGCACCAGCCAGCTGCTGGTCCTGTTGGAGTCAGTACTCCAGGTGGTTCCCTCTGTAACAGAAAAGTGGGCACAGTCAAATACAAATATTAATTTCTTTATTGGAAAATATGAAAGACAAAGTATAGCAGTAGGGTTGCAGTGTTTTTCTGCTAACAAGCTATTTCTTTGACCCTAACCCTAACCCTTGATTACCAAGTGACAAAAACATTTAAAGTCACAGTACACTTTTAATAGCATATTTTATGGTTCAAAATGTAATTTCCTGACTAGATATTTGTATTAGATTATTTTGCAGCCACCGTCAGAGCCTGTTAGCTCTGGGCTAAAGGTCACAGGGTTCAACTTATTAAAAAACAGGAGAAACGTGACTTTCCACACGAATGACTCATTTTCGTGTTACTTTAAGTAGTCTTTCCTTTTTAAGTGGCTTTAAACATGCCAAAACACGGCTGCATGTACAATGTTTGAAAGAGGCTTCTCGCAGAGCTGGTAAACCTCAGAATGTCAGTTTAGCAGGGCGTGTTCAGCCCCCCCTGTATCGCGAGGGCCGTGAGTGCTGTGTTGCAGCTGTGAACTCCACCACACCTATGTATCTACAGTCACGTCTGTTCGCTGGGTGTGAAATGCTTCACTTTGAGATGAGAATGTGTTGATATCCGTTTTCATTTCAGAGAAGTAGTCTGCTGGTGTTCTTTCGTTTTTGTACATATCTTATGATTGGCTCAGTTTGTGATTTTGTGATTGGGTTTAAAAAATAGATTTTTCCTATTCGAATCGATTCTCATTTGAATGACCCGATATCAATTGATAAATCCAAAGATCGATCTTTAAAAAGATGTGTCAAAACTCTCTACTGAGCGCAGCACGACTCAGCTGAAACATGGTAGTGAGGTAGATATGCCCGGACTTGTTTACTGCACTTACTACGTAGACATCAGTGATCACTGATGGACTCTTTTTATCGTGTGTGCGTCCATGAATATGTAAGTTAGTTTTGCACTGATGTTTATGTTACTCTCTGTTAGCGCCGGCTTTGGCCGCAAGTGTATTTTCGGCATGTTGTTCTGCAGTATGCCTTTCCCCATATCTCTCTCGTGTGGTTTTCTTCTTCGTGCTATGAGATCTCGTGGCCAAATCTCTCGCAAGTTGAACCCCAGGTCAGATTTAACAGAAGCTTTAATAGATGATAAATGAGTAGATTGTTGGCCAGAAACGACCACTTACCAGAGGTGTAAGAGCCGCTCCAGCCTTGTGCCAGGCCCAGAGAGTTGCCGCCCCAGGTGGAGGCGGGTTTGTTGTTGGTGAGGCCCGGCGGGGGCCGGGATGGGGCCGCGGAGCTGCGCGGCCCCTGAGGGACTTTCCACAGCTCATGGGACAGAGAGGCTTGGCTCTGGGAGATGGGCCCTGGGGACCAGGTGGATTTCATGTCGGAAAGTTTACCTTTACAACAAGAGAGAGAAAATCGAACATTAAGAATAGTAACTGTCAACCAAAAACATGATGGCTTCAGTGGGCTTTAATGTTTCCTTAATAAACTTCCTTAAATAACTTTCACAACTAAAGTACAATCAGAAGACATCTAAAAAACATGCAAACAAGTTGCATATTTGGACAAAACATGGCCTGAAATCTCTCTGCAGTAAAAGTAATCCAAGAGAATAAAACAGACTTAAATACTCGCTGAAGAGCAACTAGAAAGTGTGAACTGTCGCATGAGGACAGACTGCAAAACTTTATTATTTTTAACCTTTTTTGCTGTCTCAAATCCCTGCTTGGTTATAAATGCAAAAGCAAGAAAAGTACCACAAAAATGTAGAGTTAGGAATCACGGTAAATGATGTTTTTTTTATCTTAAAGCACACGCACAAACACAGGGTGTGTACTGAGGTCATGAACAGCTGGGGTGAGGCTTGTTTTATTGGTGTGGTTTGGGTAAAAGAGGCACACATGGTTCAAGGTCAGATTTAGGTGAGGTTTAGTTTTACTGTCAGTAAAGGTGTTGTCTAAAAGGCTATGAGAGGACAAGTTTAGGTTTGACTTGGAGGGTAAAGGATCATAAATACAGGTCAGGGGTCAGGTGAGGTTAAGGATAAGTAAGGAGCCTAAGACCGTGTGGTATCAGGGCTCCTATTTGGATGAGGATTTGTTTAGCAGGTCCACACATGGAGGGAGAATACTCTGGATGTGTACCTGAGCTGTCTCCATCAGAGGACGACAGACTGAAAGAGCTAGAGTAGCCACTGACGGGCCAGTCGCTGCTGGTCGGAGGCAGAGAGACATTCTGAAGTGGAGGAGCTGGGGAAGTGGCTATATGGTGGTAGAGATAACAGTGTGGTGCCCAGAGAGAAAGAGAAAGAAACAAGTAACTTTATGTACGCATCAGTACAAACACATGTTAAAGGAGGATGTGGTGTAGGTGTTGAGGTAGTCACATGGGTCAGCATGTGTCAGCGAAGTCATTTACAACTGGTTCACTTTACACAGAATGCTTTTGGTTTAGGGCATTGACTGTTTAATTTATATATGTGGCCTTGCCTCTGTTCGTACCTCCGTTCCTGTCCCGCAGCAGGTATCGATTGACGTCGTGGATGTTGGTGTTGATGGTGGGACCGCTGGGGACGCTGCCTGGGGTCATGTTGGGGTCATTCTCAGGGTCGATGTTCTGAAGGCCCTTCCATGGCACACCTGGGCAGAACTCTGAGGGAGCACAATGAAGCGCTTAATGAGGGGGATTTGAAAATGACGAGATCAGAGCTCGAGGATTCCTCGTGAATTTCACACAGGATGAGCAATTCACAAAAGCTCTCATCATTTAATATTTGCTGCAGCAGTTGTGTCAGCCGACGATTAAGTATGAAGTCACTTCCTCTATTTTACATTGTAGTGGCACCTTCACTATGGTAAATTTAGCTTGTACTGGTTTCATGCCTTGTGTAAAACCTTTGTTGGGATGGTTTACAAAAGAGATTTGTCCTCAAGCTAAATCATTTGGGTTTTTGCGTATCTATGTCTCTTAATTTCTTAGCTGCTGTTCTCGGGACATGAATAAGACTCTTAAAAGTCCCCGTGGCTTACAGTAGAGTTCCAGGCTGTCTAAACTGAAGACATAATAAATGACTGATGCCTTAATTCCATTAAGCTGTTCCAGTTCAGGGTCCTTCGACTGTGCTTGCTGGCTCACTGTCATACTTTCATGGCTTACTCTGGAAGAGGTAAATTCAGGGTAAGTTGTTCCACTCTATTAGATGTAACAAAACTAACAAGACAGTAGCTTCATTTGCAGAATCAGTATCACTTCTGATTCACACAGATCACGGGTGAGCCTATCTATATTTACACATTCTACAGGATCTGAGATCAGGCGTGATCTAATGAGGTTACATAAGTGAAAACATCTGTGTGGGTTGACATATTTCCGTCTGTACTCACCTGGGGGCCAGTTAATGTTTGTCCCATTGGTGATCTTTTCATTGGGGCTCTTGCCCTGGCCCCAGCTGTCCGGAGGCACCAGGGGGCTGGTGGGGGAGTCAGAGCTGGACATTAGATTGTAAGGGCTGTATGAGTCCTCCAGTTGGGGGGGCTTCCCAGGGGGGCCCAGGGTAGAGGCAGCAGATATGGCACCTGGTATATTCAAGAGATTCAATTAAACATTGTTTTAAAAGTCAGACATTCAAGACATGTCTAAACGCCTTCTTGTTTATTGTAACATCAGCTTCAAGGCCTTTTCGACAGTTAGTTTATCTACCGATGCTCATCGTCCATTAAGACGTCAGAACATCTTTCCACATGTAGCGAAAATGTGGCTGTAAGATTCTTATCTTGGTATCAGTTTGAAGACAGCGTGTGGAAAAAAGGCTATAAGCAGTAGCTGATGATATCTCAAATGTTGAAGTGTATGAAAGGAAAAGTTGGTGTCAGTTATCTGGATTAAAAACAACATACAATCCAGGATGCTAACATTATTCATATGTTTATATTCATGTGTTCGGATATGTCTTGCAGAAGTCTGAGTGGGAAAATGTCTTTTTTATCTGCACATAATAGTAAAAGTTCACACAACATGCCATATAACATTAAAGGATGTAACATTTCTATGCTACATGCCTATAAAACCGTCATGTCAGGTATCAGGTTGTGCACTTGAGTTAGGTGGACAACAAGCCTCTGTCAAACATGTAACTGAGATAGTGAGGTTTTCTAACACATCCGGGTAAGTTGCTTCTGGTAGTGAGATTTTGAGCTGTGAATGAGCTTGCAGTCAGAGGGTGCGAAAATAACAAAGGCTGGTGAGACCTCAAGTTGCGACTGAGAACAAACTGGTGTCAACAGTTCTCATAAGCTCAAATGTGTGAGGGCGGGTGTCCGGAATCCATTACGCTTTAATCCTGTTTGCTCATTGATATTTTTACGTGCGCATTTGCTGGAATGTGCGCATGCCTGGGATGTTCTTTAACGTACCGTGCTTATTGAGGTTGTTCTCCATGTTTGAGGAGTTGCCAGAGAGGCTGTCCATGGAGTTGGAGTGTGTCCACTGGGACAGGCGGGATTGGGGCTGAGGGGGCTCCTTCAGGGACAGACCCCCAACCTCCATGCAGTTTACATTCATGTTTGGATTCAGTCCAGCTGCACACACACAACATCATGGGTTGGTCACTGGCCAAATACTACAGACAATGTATGATTGAATTGAGGGTCACATTGACTTGTTGTTTGAGCAATAGCAATTCTACGTATCATTTGAAACTCACAGAGAGGGTAGGTGCTGTAGGCGTTGGGCGAAGACGGCGGCTCTTTGGTGTGCAGTGTGTCGGCGAGGCCCGGAGCCTGGTGTGGGCCTGTGAAGGGGTCCAGGGTTGATTTGCCGCAGCCAGGGCCTCCGGTGGGGCCACCGGGGGGATGCAGACCAGCGGAAGAGGAAGAGGAGGAGGAATGAGAGGGAAGTTGCTGCTGCTTCATCAGCAGCGCCTGGTACAGCTGACGCTGGTGCTGCTGGATCTGCTGCTGCATGTTGGTGATTGTACGTGCAACCTGGGAGAGAAAAGAAGGAGGGTCAAAATAATCTATCATAAGAAACGTTTTTTTGGTGAGGAGGGGGAGGTGAACGAGACGATTTATCGGATGATGTGATGGCAAAGCATAATGGAAAAATGGGGAAGGAATAACTTTGAAGTTAGAAGGAAAGTGGTGAGGAAATAAAAGGAGTGAAATATGGTTCATGATTTGTTATTTAAAGGGAAAATACAAAAACAAAAAAGAAACAAGCACTTGTTAAAATAATATAATAAAATAACCCCCTCCCATTGGATGGGTCATACATTGTGGCCGGCCACTGATATCTGTCAATCTTATGAAACCAAAATTTCTGAAAAGGAGAACAAACTGTTTCTGCTTTTCACAAGAGCAGGAAGAATAGTTGGCTCATGTTCAATGAGAAGCAACCTGTTCCCATGCTGGAGTTTGAGCAACTGGTTGTGACAATGCATATCCCCCCCCCCCACCCCCTTGTTGTTATCATGTGAGAGACAAAATATTTGTCTCGAAAAAAAGAAGTTGCAAGTGTTTTGAGTCATTGCTTACACTGTGTCACAAGCATTAAATGAATGATCAACTTTTCGTGGGTGTAACGATGCATTTGTTGACTCACTTGCTGCTCTTGTTGTCTAATGGGGCCGGAAACATTGCGTTGCGCCTGCATCATCTGCTGCTGGATTTGTAAACGCTGGTACGCCTGAAAAAAAAAAAAGGGAAACAGAAGTACAAAAGAATTAGAAAATAAAGTAATGTAAGGGTCTCCATCTGAAAATCATAATGGGGATTTTTTTTAACCTTTTTTAGCTCTAATTTACATTTTCTTTGTTGGATGCTAGTATTAGAAAATGAAAAACTGACATCAAGACGTTCTTAAAAGTTAGCCATGTTTTAAGATTGCAGGCTTGGTTTCATCTCATTTCCATTAATATTAAGTCCAGGAGCTTATAAGACAACAGCACACAACACACATTCAGTGCCTTAAGACTCCCTAAAAGCGCATCCTGCCCTACAAATACAGATTCCATCAGGGACTTAGACTCACCATCTGCAGTTGCTGAAGTTGGTACAAGAGAGTCATTTGTTGAGGGTTTATTGGTGAGGTTAAAAGTGCAGGATTCAGACCAATGTTTTTTGCTGCAAACTGCAAGAGCTGTGCTTGGACCTGGAGGGGTAAGGGGGAAAATGGGGAGGCACAAAGGAGAGATGACAAGTTAGTCATTGCAAATAACAACAACTGTACGAGCAGCTTCTGGCAAGGTGACACTAGTCACTACTCATGTGCAAGTAGGAAAGGGTCTGTCAGAGGAGTATAGTAGATTTCTGGGAACCATACTACGCCTGTTACAAACAATTGGCTTTACAAAAGATCACAATATATTACTGTAGATTTACTTCCAAAAATTAAGCGCTTTCAGATTGGCTTATTGGCAGCTTTATACTTCTGGGTTTGAATTCTTGTTAAGTATTTTGAGTCTTCAGAAAACATTTCAACATAATTGTTTTATAGCGTCAATGAATTACAGCCACATCCACAAAGGGGACAGTTTTAAAAGGCATCTGCTGAGAAAAACGCAGAGAGATGAAGGAAAGTAGAAACATTTAAATATTTACAAATCTGGGTGTCAAATTGTGTTCCCTGGTTATGGCACATCCAGCACATTCTTCCTGCCAGCTTTTATTTATACATCATAATGTGTGTGTATCTACCTGAGGGGAGAGAAACTGAGGCACTTGAGCACGTAGACTAGGCTGGGAGGAGCTGAGAGGTGGCACTGGTGGCTGAGGAGGCTGCTGCTGCATGGCCCGGGTTTGTGCTGCTCCACTACTGCCAAACATTCCACTGGGTATCTGCAAGCAGGAGTCAGAAACGTCTTTAACTGCTGTGAAATGGCTTCAGCGATTTGTGGAGGTGTTAATCACTGGAGAGCTGAGCCAAAGAATTAGAAAGACGTGTGCATTCTCATCCACAACAGCAAACTATTAGCAACTACTTCAATTGAAAGGCCAAGAGGAATCTGAACGTGAAGTCTTTGGGCTCATTCAATCCTTTAATTAAATGCACTTGAATAGGACATGAAAAGACATTTTAAGTGCACTCAAAAGTCGAGTATGTGTCCATGATGGCCCTTTCCCAGCCCGCAAAGAATGTCTGAAACCATTTTTCAAAGCATTTAACCACAAGGTCAAACTTAACACTACACCTTGTGGATAAATGCGTACACTTAAATCTGATTGAAAAGAGGTAGTCGTTATATCGTGAAATTGGCCCATAAAAATTTGCCTTTAAAAAGGCAGATTTATCCATATTTTTACATCCATGTTGTTGGAGAGGTGTTTTCTATTCAGTGCAAAAAAAAAAAGGCCCGCTTACAGTGTCTTTGTTTGGGGATTTGAGGACATACTGCAGTTTTTTCTGGGCCATGTCTGCCTCCAGGGGTGATATTTGATAGAGCATAACTATCTGATTTCAATAGGCACTTAAGGCAAGGTCGTACACACACAAGTGCACAATTGTTAAAAGGAGATTTGGGAGATGATGTTGGCAGAGAGCCGTAAAACAAATTCAGCTCATCTTTTGTTGCCATCACTACATTATATACAGATATATCAGACTGATATAAGTCCTGTATGAAGCTGTCCATTTGGGAATAGACGGTTATGCACTTGGAGCGTAGAGTGTTCATCAAAATATGTTTCTGACGTTTGGTATAGTAACTGTCAGGATTATAATTTCTTTTTTACATTGTAAACCACAATTGCTCAGTTTCAATGATGTTTTCTCTCATACGTAAATGTTTTTATGATATTGTAGTAGTTAATACTTAGATTGAGTTTTCTACAAAGTGTAGTACAGTTTGGTTTTACCTGTCTGTTGTTCAAGTTTTGCATGGCCAGCCCCGGGTTGCCCTGTCCCAGACCCTGCCCAGGAAGGCTACTGTTGGCCAGGGGGAGCTTCAGGCTCGGGGAAGGCAGAAATGGTGATGGGGTGGCGTCATCTGACAGAACACCGTCCTGGACCAAAGCAAAAACAGGAGATGAAAAAAAAAAAACATGCAAACATGAGGTTAAGATTAGAATATGCACCGACAGTGGAAATATTCAGACAACAAACAATCCTTTATTTCGCATTTTTACATTGTAACAGTTTTAGATGGATGCTAAAAGAATGATTAAAGTATCCCTATGCGATTATAACTTTTAATACACCCACACTTTATAAAAGCTCATGATCAGGGGCAAATTATTTAATGTCTTACCTTGTCAAGAAAAGTGTTGCGGTCGGAGGGGTCTTTGGAGAGTGCTGAGGGCCGACACACTAAGGGCTTGTTCATGCCGTTACTGTAATCGGTCATGCCCATGCCGCGCTTGTCCAGGTCTGTCTTCTTCTCCAACAGTGCACCTATGAGCAAGAAGGAGTAAGGTAGATTCATGACAAAGTCTGGACTAGGAAATATGTTTTCAGGATTCATCTAACTAATTTCGTATTCGCAATGCACACACAATGACACGGTCTCGACACATATATGCTTGTGAACTTACTCATGGCCTGGTCAAGGTTCATGTTGTTGCTCTTCAAAGCCTCCTCAGCAGGGTCTCTCTGTAACACATGGATAATATAAACCTGTCACTGAATACGTTTTTAATGCAGGAAATTATTGTATTAGTCATTAGAAAGATCGGCCTCAGAGAAAGCATGTCAGTGCTATGTGTATAATAATAAAATATAAAGCCTCCATACCGGAAAGCCCATGTCAGTGAGCTGTTTGATGAGACGGTTCATGATCCACATCTCATCTGGCTTGTTGACAATCTTCCCCTGATAAAACACAAGCAAAATATAGAGTATTAAATTTAAATGATCCCATCAGTAATATCTGCGTATATATCTACACAATCACATCACACACATATCTACAGAGTCAAGTATTCAAGTGTGTTCTCTGACCTTGATGGGGGCCTTCTTGGGTCCATTGCCCCAGGAGTTGCTCTCCTGGGAGGTGGGGCTGTTCCACATGTCCCCATCCTCAGTGTCCCATTGGCCAGTGGACATGCCCATCTCCTCTCCTCCATTTCCCCAGCCATCTTGCATAGGTTTGGGGCCTAGAAAGAGAATAAAAAGAGAGAATAAAAGTGAGGGGAATTCTGAGAGAACCAATATTTTGTTGGCATTTTGTTACTGTGTTTCAGCATCAGTGATGTATTTTACTTGCACACTGAGAATATACAAGCCATTTCTCAGGACGAGCAGTTGGAAATTCTTAACCTGACCACTTGGTGTCACTGTTGGCATTTGATATGCTGCATTTCGCCCTTAACTTTCTCTATCATTTCTAACATTTCAAACCAACAGTCCAAATAACCAAGAGCCACTGAGGCGTGGAATTGCTTTAATCCCAGATTTACTCCAGTAGCACCGACAAAAACCTTCAGGACTGGCACAAAAAGTACAGGTCTAAAGAAACTGCACACATACTGGGAGTAAGCATCAATCAGTTATTCAAAGGAGGTTTGATCTAAAATCCTGAAACTATCAAGGTGATAATTGTGCTTATAGGTTGAAGCGGTAACAATAACTGTACTAATCTCTTGAATACCATGAGATCTGTATCATAAAACTGCAATGCTGGTTTCTATGCTTAATGTTGTGTGGACATGTACACCAGCACTTCTGAAACTAACAACCAGCTATCTGCTCTTTGTCACATTTTTTTGTGGTCATGCTGCAGCCAGAAGTGACGTGTGTGAGTTTGATGGATTACCAATGAACATAGTCCTACATCTTGGTATTTGCCCCTTGAGGCTAATTTGTGATATCGGGCTATATAAATAAACATGTGCTTGACTTTGCAAATATTTTTCATTTGCGGTAGTTACCTGGCTTGCAGGGTGCAGAACCTGGGGGTCCGTTGGCCCTGCCATAGGGTCCAGAGGGCTCGTGGCCACCGTCTCCCCATCCTCCTGTGGGCTTGCCCCAGGCAGAGGTACCATTGTCTACAGCTGATGTTGGAGCTGCTGGCTCTCCCCAAGCAGGCTCCGACTTGGGTTGAACACTGGGAAGCTCTCCCCAACCTGGAGGAAAGAGGTAAATTGGAATAAAAAAATAAAGTTTCACTGCAGTAAAATATTCACTCACTAGTAATTTGTTACATCTTGTATTTCCTTGTGTACTAAACAATACAGATTCTTCCACATAGACAGAATTTCAATTTAAGACATGCCTACTTCTTAAGGTAGTCATGATGCTTTCTGGTCAGTGCAATGCAAATGCCAAACACCAGGGGGCAATAGTCTCATTCACAATCAAAAGGAGAAGAGAATGTCAGGCAATTAAGCTGTGCCATGTAAAAATGCATGGCCTTTGTCTTCAAAAAGACTTTTTTGAACTGACTGCAGCGCTTACGTTAGCTTGCTGTACAAAGCCTAAATTAAGGATGCATGACCATTAGGAAAACCTCAATACCTCTAAGACCGTCTGCTTAATAATCACTATGACAGAACTATTTTAATGGGATTTTTTTATTAATTGAGTCACAATGGTTGCCAGCAAAGCTTTTTATTAGTAATTTTGTCACTTAATGTGTGGATGAGGGAAAACAACTTTTTATTCGGGCTTTTTCTACCTCCATAATTCTTTTTCAAGACCGACTCTAAAGCTTAAAACTATTGAAGTAATCATGTTTAAGCTGATAGTTAAAATCCATTTCAGTAACTTTCGCATTGAAAAGATTAAGAAGCTTTCAGCAATTACAAAAATGTTTCTATGATGTTAAGAAATATGAAAACAAATAATGTGTTACCTGGGTTGGCGAGGGGGGGTCTTCCCTGGGGGCCTGCACTTGGGTGTGAGGCGCCATTGTTGGGTGACCCATTGTTGTTTCCATGGTGTTGAAGGTGAGTTGGGGGTTGGCCATGGTGGGGATGGTGGTGCATGTGGTGAGTGTGATGGTGATTGTTGTTGCCAGGGCCGACAGAGTGATTGTTGTTGTTATTGTTGGGGATGATCACGCCACCGTTCTTACTGGCAGGTGGGCCGCTGTTGCCTGGGTTATTATTTGGATTGTTGCGATCCCACAGGTTGACAGTCTTGCTGTAGGCATTGGGATCACCCCAGGTGGACGTTCCGTCGTCAATCTCCATCTTCCTACGGATGGAGGGAGGGGAGGGCTCTTCCCAGCCAGTGGGCTCCATGCTCTGGTCCTTTTTGCTGCCATTGCCCCAGGTAGATGTGCTCTGCTTCACAGAACCAGGACCACCCCATGAACCAATGCTGCCACCTCCCCCGCTGCCAGTACTGCTGCTGCTGCTTTCCTGGGGCTTGTTGGAGCCCCAGCCTCCCTGTGCTGGACCATTTGCACGTGGGGTCTCCCCCCAGTTACTATTATTCACAGTAGGAGCCGGTTTACTCCAGCCTCCTCCTCTATTTCCTCCTCTGGGGCTGTCCTTCCATCCACCACTTCCTCCATTTCCTCCTTCTCCTTCCCACATGCTGCTGGAGGACCCATTATTCTTGACCTCTGCCTCTCCCCACTCCCCTGTGCTGGAGCCATTAGAGCCTCCATTACTGTTGCCCCAACCATGGGAGGTTTTGGGGGCCTCTCCCCAGTTAGTTGGCTGACTTTTTGTCACGCCATCGTCCCAACTGGGTGACTTATCCTCGGAAGCCCAGGATGGTGTGCTTCCACCTCTAGGACCATTGGTAGGCATAGCATCTCCCCATCCACTAGTAGTGCCATTCTGGGCTTTGCTGACAGACTGTGGCGGGTCCCCCCATCCTGATCCAGTCTGTATTTGCTGCTTCGGAGGGGGTCCCCAGCCAGAGGATGATGATCCTTCACTATCATTTCTTCCTCCAGACCCAGGTCTCTGATTGGGGCCCATGTTTGGATTGATGGCACCTCCATTGATGGAGGAGGGTCCACCATTAGAGTTGGACCCTCCTAAGTTGTCTGAGCTGCTGTTGCTCTTCGCATTATCAGAGTTGGCTTCTTCCATCTCCCATTGAGTGTGCTGTCGGATGGGGGTCTGTCCCCAACCAGAATTACTCAGCACTCTAGGGTCCAGGTCCTGCCGGGGTACAACAGGGGAAAAATCCATGCTGGAGGACCTATCTTTGCATTGAGATCTACCCTCACTGCTGTCCCCGCTTCCCTCGCTTGCTGGGGCTGTTCCAGGCTGCTGGCCCCATGAGCTAAGTTGCTGCTCTTGGCCTGAACCAGAACTACCAGCATCTACCGAGTCCCAGCCTTTAGGTGCATCTCCACCACCAGAGGATTTCCCCCAGTCACCCCAGCCACCGCTTCCACTACTCCCACCACCACTGCCTTGGCGACCCCAGGCAGATAGGCCTCCAGAGGGAGTTGAGTCCCAGCCTGTTTCCTTGGGAGAGTCAGCTGCCTTGGTTTCTCCACTACCCCATACAGAGCTGCCTGTTGTGTCCCCATTGAGCTGGGATGATTCAGTGGGTGACTGGCCTCCCCAGCCAGTAATCCCATGGATAGGGCTCATAGGCTCCTGAGCTTGCTGCTGTTGCTTAGTGTGGTTTGGTCCATCAGTGTTAAGGTTAGCAGGTTCCATATTGAAGGACAAGCTTGTGTTGGTTGAAGGGTGCTGTTGATCATTTTCCTTAGCACTTATCATGCTAACCCAACCTCCCCCACCATTATCTGCACTTCCCAGGCTCATGTTTCCGTTGCCGTTAATACCTGGTGGGAGGGATGGGGAGTTTGACATCCCATTGGAGCCAATACCACCACCACCACCCTCATGGCCCAGAACAGGCCAAGCTGATGGGTTGGCATTGGGATTGAGGTTCAAGTTAAAATTGGGAGAGCCCCAGTTACTGGGTGCTCCAACTCTGCCACCATTCATACCATCTTGTTTCACATCTGAGCCCCAGCCTCTATTACTAGCTAATGCGTTGGCTGACCCAGGTCCCGTCATCATGTTATTGTTAGCTTTGAGAGAGGGGTAGTGGGCCTGCTGGCCTGCGGCACCTGTGGCCATACTCAGAAAACTACTACTATTGGTGGTAGTGACAGCACTGGTGTCTTGGTTAGAGCGAGCTGAGCCCAAGGGGCATTCTGATGCTGCAGGGTGGCTGGGGTCACTACTGCGGCTGATGGAGGGCCAAGCTTCTGTGTCACTTTCGTCAATAATCACTTTGTCCCAGCTGTGGGCACTGGAGGGGCTGTCAACTGGCAAAGAGGCACCCCAACGAGAGGTCTCATACTGTGCGGCAGGGCCACTGTGGAGGGATATGTCTAAAAAGAAAAAGGGAGAGAGAGAGAGAAGAAAGGTTAAGACAAAAATAGAACAGGAATTCAACACAGGTAGGTGAAACAAAGGATGATTTAAGTGTCAGAGGATGGAGGAATGCAAGAAATGAAGAAGAGACACAGTAAAAGGAGTACCCAAATGGTAAAAACTGAAATAAAAGAGAAGAAAAATGAGGGATGGGATAGAGAGAGAAGACATACATTAGGTTAGACTAAGGAACATCATGTATAACAGCCCCCGTTTGTCCCCCGGACCAATTTTATCTTCTTGGTTGGTTAATACTAGCTATCAGACTTGGCAGGATGAGATGGTCACACACTTGCACGTTCCACAATCCAACACATAATCAGAATGCACAGCCAAGCGTGCTACATGTCATATCAGCTACGGCATATCCATATATCCTCGCCCTGATGCAGTCAGCCAAACAGAAACACGGAGATGGAGCCCTGGTTTCTTTCCTTTATCCATTTTTTCTCATCCTCCTCACTTTGAACCGAAGTTCCTTTTTTCACTTCGCTTTCCAACTTGTTTCCTCTTTCCCCTCATTGTCTTGTTTTGCCCCTTACTTCCTCCTCACTCTTAACCGGCCATCATCTATTACCCCTTACCCTGTCCCCTTTCTCTCTCTGTCCATGTCTCCTCTCTTACTTTCTGCCCCCACCTCTTCCCTCACCCTGTAATTTCTCCCTCTCTCCCCTCTGCTCTCCTCTAACACCCAGCAGTGAGAGGCCCATCAGTCTCCATCGTGGCTTCACTGGCTGGTGCTGTGAAGGGAAGCCCAAGTGGAACGCCGCTCATTTATTGGAATGAAACCAGGACGGCTTCTCATCCATCACTCCCTACGCTCCGCCGGGCCTACTCCTCCTCCAACTGCACTGCACTAAGAAACCGCAAAACACTTCCTTCAGGCTTGTGTGAATGTGTGTGTGCGGACTCACTCCCTGCATATACATAATACTGTACAACTGTATTGTGTATACTTCTAGATCCATTTTAATCAAAACCTGGGCACTAATGACTGTATGTCTCCCATGTCCTTCCAGCGGGATCTACAAATTCAGTAACACACTGCTTAAAACAAACCATTCAAAACAATTCTCTGATCAACGTGGTACCGCACACAGGCAATTTCATTAGGCACAAAAGCATCCCTTCAGAGGGGGAACTAATAATAGACTGATTTGATGCCGTAAAGGGGTAATCAATCAGTGGGAGGCAGCTAATCGATGATCTTATTAATGCTAGTGGGTGAAAGCAGGGAGGCTATCGATCCAGCATGCAAACATCCTAACCACTAGGCCAGCCTAGTGTAATGGGCTAAAAACCAATGAGAACTGCTACTAATCCCACTGGGGGAGGGGGCTGAAGGGAGAAATAAATCCAGTAACTCTTGGTGGAGAAAGGAAAAAGAAATAGCCATTATGAAACAGCTAAACATTCAGTGAAAGTGGATGTTATAGTGGTGAAAGAGTATATGTGTTACTGCAGGTACAGTTCTGTAAATGTCACATCCTTGACACCCAAGAGGCCATTATAATAAGCACTATAAGCCTGATAGACAATAAACCATTTCTTGCTAACATGCTCAGCAGCTGCAGTAAGCGTGGCTCACTAACCTGTAATTATA
Organism: Semicossyphus pulcher; assembly: GCF_022749685.1. Lineage (NCBI taxonomy): Eukaryota > Metazoa > Chordata > Actinopteri > Labriformes > Labridae > Semicossyphus > Semicossyphus pulcher. The sequence continues at coordinate 11,713,916 of NW_027211681.1, forward strand.
AGACTCAGGCCGTGTTTGTGAAATATCTGCCTTGTTCGGTAATTGAGCTCCCTTACCTTCTATTACTTTACCATTAGTTTCCATCAGATTGTTGCAGTGATTTCTGTATTAACTATAATTTATCCATCACGAGATAAAGATCCAGTGGTCAAAACATGTCAGTAAGATGAGGGAAAAGTCAATTTGTCTGAAGTGTGTGAAAACAAACACATACACACAGACAAATGCTGGCTGATATGTGGCTTTGAGATACTGCACAACACACCAGAGTGGCTGCGAATGCAATTTTCGGCTGAACACACTTATCTCAAATCCCCAGGCACCCTTATCGAACAGGAACTTCAGACTGATGGCACACATACACGCACACTGAGACTAGTCTGTTTGCAATCAGTTGACAAGGAAAAAAATATGAAAGTGTAAACTGATTGCTCACAAGTGCTGAAACAATACCAGTTATTTGAAGGAAAGTTTGAAGTTGTTTAAACTTAAAGATGATGTAAGCCTTCAATATTGATATCATAGAAACTAGTCCTATCAAACAAAGAGGTGATACACAATTTGTCTAAAGACTAAACCGCCTGATACTCAGAATAAAACTACTGGTATATGATTATGGAAGAGAAAAAAAGATTTATTTCTGTTCCATTACACTTTGAAAAATAAGTTATGTTGACTTAAATGTGTCTATAGAAATGTGGTGAATGTTTAATACATTTTAAATAGTCTCATAATTCTATGTAGTGTTTTGACTTGAGGATAGTCTCGCTGTAAAAGCATACTATCCTGTCTCTTCTATCATTTTTAGCTACAAAGAAATTGAAATGCATCTAAATCTCTGTGTTTATGTATCGGATATCAATTACAACACTAAAAGAGGTTTGGGTTCCGCTTCAATTGTGTGTAAAGTTCCTCTATTTTAAGAAAAGGCTGCGTCAGATTTATTGATTTGCTTGTCACCCTGTCTAACTGTATAGAATATAACTTAAAAAAATCAAACCTGAGTCTTTTCAGTAACCAATGAAAGCTTTAAGTAGCTTGAAGTTGTTTTGTTTTCCAAAAATGCAGAGAAACAAACATGACTGCATCATGAAAGGCCACTGCCGTTACGCTCTTTATGCTTTGCCCCAGCACTGTCAACACTAGCTTTCCGAGCAAAGAGGAGTGCTGTTTTATCAGACCTGAAACGTAGCCAAGAAGCTCAGAGTCTCCAACCTCAGGAAAATGTAGTCCAGTCGACCCTTATTCATTCAGTTTATCTCCCTCGCTCTCATTCTTTGCCTCAGTCCAAGTCACACATTTTGTTTCCTGAAGAATGTTAGGTAATAAGTTAATCAAATTCTGCAGAGCGGCCATTTTTCTACCACTTCTGTCATAGATGCTTTGAGCACACTAAATCGCAAACAAAAAAAACAAGCACAAGCAACGTGCTGCCTGTAGTGGGAAAAGGAAAAGGGGGTCCATCTGGGGGATAGAAACCGAGAGTGGAAAAATACTGAGGGAGAGGTGCACCAACTCCACAGAGTTCTTACACAGATCAATGCAAGGATGGGAAACTGCACCAATTCCCTCGGCATGTCTGTGGCAAGCTATCTTGTCAAATAACAAAATGTTGACAACATCGATACACTGCTGCTACTGGGTAACGGAGTCGTATCTCGGACCTACTGTATATGCAGAATGTGCGTCATGTGCCTGTGTGCATTGTAAATAAATGCAGGCGTCTGCCTCGACAAAAATAAAACATCACGAGCTCCACAAGAGGAGTATTTATCGCAGGACTATTGGATTGGTCTGCATTATACTGTATAGATTCTAATGCTATTGTGTCCACCTCTATAAATATGTATATGTGTGCATGTGTGGACTAATGCAAAACAGCCTCTTCTTTTCTTTCACCTCGACATGTCTCGATTATTCCCCTTTTAACTCCCCCACCAGACATTCCAACAGAAAGGTCTTGCTGATTCTTGGCAGAGCAGTGATTTGGCAGGGGGGGGGGGGGGGGGGTTGGGGGGGAGAGGAAGGCAAGCTGAATATGAAAAACAAAGAAAAGGGGACAATTATTTCCATCCAGCATTTGCAATCATGTGTCAGTAATGTGGTGCTGCTTTCATTCCGCCTGCAATTAGGAGGGCAGACTCTGATTACGCTTTGTGAATGAAAAGGGTCAAAAAAATACAAAATATGTAGCCCCCTTTAAAGCTCCTCATGCTTCCAACGGGGAGCAAGGGCGCCTTTTTGAGTGCATGCATGTGCAAGTCCATGAGAGAAGACGAAATCCTGCTCTCTAATTAGAAGCAGGAGCGCAGCTGAAATAAAATAAAGGACATTTGCCTTTTAAAGATCATAGCAGATGTGCTTTTGCCTGAAAAAGTGAAATTAAACAACAACTCCACACTGACGCTGCGATGCCAGCTTGCCAGAGTTGAAGAAGACACAAGCAAGAGATGAGCTTCTGATAATGAGACGAGCTGCCATCATAGAAATGGGCAGGTAGCCAAGACTTAAATGCCTCCCCTCCCCTCTAAACGAAATGAAAGGCAGGGTGACAGAAAGAGAGAGGGAGGGATGGAAGAGAGTCTGGGGGGGAGGGGTTGCACTTGCAGTGTCAAGGGAAAAGAAAGGGAGACGGTGACAGAGAAAGCATTAGCAGACTAAGAGATGGTGTAGCAATAACAGGAGTCTTTGACAGTGAGCCGAAGTCCATGCTTGGTTTTCTCAGAGCACACTGTGGGGTGACATAACACCAGAACCACAGCAGTAGGGGGACTTTTAGTAGTCTTTTGTCCCTAAATAGACCCTCTCCATCTCTGTTTGAGGGGTGCTTTACGCCCACTTGGATCAAAGACGGCGTGTACTTGTTTTTCCGGAAGCGGGGAGGAAAAGAAAGACTGAGGCAACGGTCACAGGAGGGTTTAAAAAGCTCATCATTCATGTCTGTTTACCTCTGCTGAGAGGAGAGAGAAAATAGGAGAGCGAGGCCATGGTGACTTCTCTGGTTTCCCTGACAGAGGCTGGATTAATGAAGCCACTAGGGGGTTCTCTAGCTGGAGTGTGTGTGTGTGTGTGTGTGTGTCATAGCCTGAGCGCATGGGGCAATCTACACCTCCCTGGCATCATTAGGGCCAAGTAGTCTTGTGATTATATGATGGTTTTAAAAAATACAAATTACCATGATCCAAGGTAGTTAATATTACATCATATTTGTACAGTGTTTGAAGAGGTAGACCCCCCTTTTCAGAAGATGGTACCTGAGGAGCATTACGTTTTCAAATGAGGTCAATCTGAAACAACCCCATATTTTAAACATTTTCCCTTACACAGATCAACATCCTGTTCCTCCTCAGCAAAAAGCATTTAACTTAAGTAAGATATACTTTAAAAAAAAAACTCGCCTGCTTCACCTCCAAATCAAAAGGGCCCAAATGAAAGGGCCAAGTGTTTTAACAGCACCCAGCAGAGTGCCTTCTGGCTACATGCTCTGTCTGAGTGTCTAGCAAACAGCTGTTGGGGCTGCAGTTCCCACAGTCTTAAGAGACCCCCACTCCAGCACCTGCTACTGGGGAGCCTGTCTGGACGGCTGCTGGCTGCGCCGGACTACTTAATGGTCCCCAGTCAGCTGGAGAGACGGGGATGGTGGGTGCGACAGAGGGAGGGAGAGGGGGACAGGGGGTCTCTGTCTGGTCTTAGGGACAATTAAATGGGGTTTGGAGAGCAGAGGCTACGTGGGAGTGGTGCGAATGCACTTGAGTTAAGGGGGGTTGCCTTTCAGACTTTGGGATGGTGTGTGTAGATAGCCTGTTGGAATGTTATAGCTAAGACTCTGCACAAATTTAACATGGCTCCTAAATGAAGTATGAATGTTTTAAGCCAAATGTGTGCAAAGAACCCAAAAAAGTATGTCATTTGCATTTAACCTCCTGAGGACATCTACTCAGTACTGCTGGCTTATAAACTAAAATGTGCGTGTGTCTGTGTGTGTGTATTCCCCTTTAAACTCTGAGCCAGCTGGCCTGCAAGGCAGACACAGATCTGAGAGGACACAACTAGGTCAGACTAGTGTGTTCTTACTGCGGCGCAGCACATCTCTGTGCATGTGTTTGCATGTGCACAAAAGTGTTTCAGTATCCAACGTAAGGAACGATCACATCATTGCTTCCCTCTGGGCCACCGTAACCTCACCAGCGAGGTCAGAAATGTGTCCTCAAAACGGAGTTCATCCCTTACTTGTAGTTACCCCGAGGAAGAAAACTTTGTTTCTGTACTTGCAGAAGGGGAAAATAAAACAATACATGAGGAGAGTTCAGAAGAAGCTAAAAGAAATATTCTCTTATTTATGATAATGATGTTTGTAGTTCTTGACTTGCATTGTGTTTACACGGTTGAGTTCGTTCAATAACTTCCTTGTGTAGTCTGGCACAAGTAGAAGTTATGCATAAGCAGTGACGTTTTACATAAATAAATAAGAGGACAAAAGGATCTGGCAAAGCAAATCCACCTATAATGTCCGCTCTTTACCTTATGTATTGAAGAATCACTGCAACAACAGGGCTACAAGCTTGAGGCTTTTGGCTGAGCAGTCAGGAAAGAACAGGCTGTGAAGCGGAAGTCCTCGGGACAAGAATGAGAGGAGAAGGGGATAGAAAGCCAGCCAACAGCTAACTTTGCCACAGGCTGTGTTGTACTGGGAGGCCCCTGGGAAAACCAGGGCGGGGTAAAAGGCCAAACATGAAATCCACTGCTCGACTAGGACAATAATAAGGACATTATAGGTTAATACACTCAACCGGAGGAGCTTAACATGTCTCAAGCCAAAAGAAGAAATATATTCTTTTAAATCTAATGGCTTAGAGGTATTGCTTCTCTTGAGTGAGTTAAGCCAGCAGCCAAATTTAGATCCCTGTCCCGCAGCTGAGGAAGCTCTGCTCTAAACAGCTGAGCGGGGAGGAAATCTGGTGTTAGGAATCGGAAGGGTTGGTTTTTTTTCCCTGATAGCCAATAAAAAAAGCTGGTATACAACTAATTGATCTCAATTATTCATGTTTGAATGTTTGTAAGGATGCATTTAAGGAAGGAACAGGCCCAATAAAACCAAAGGTATGATTTCACTGACACTGGGTTTGAGCTTTTGTTTGATGTTGGTGGAACAGGCTCAAACACAGGAACAGAGCAGACTAGGACCAGGTAGCTCTGTGATGCAGAGGTCTTTAGTTGCTGACTAGCTAGCCACACACCACAGCTGCTGCAGATTTGTTTACTGAGTGCCCGGCGCTCTCCCAGCAAATGTTGAGTCAGTAATGAAAGTCAGCACAAAGCAGCAAAGGAGCAATGATGGAGCTAGAGTAGAAAAGAGAGGCGGTGAAGAGAAACTCAACAAAGATGGAAGCAAATACTTATGCTAGCTTTACTAAAAATACTGAAGGTGAAAGCATTGTGTGGCGCGCTGCAGAGATAATCGTGCATCTCATGCAGCACGTCTCCAATGTTAAGTGTTTTTTAAACAGACGTTCTGCCAGTTTTGTCTCTGAGTGTATGATTAAGCAAATTGGTTTGGAGGCAGAACAAAACAAAGAAAGGGCTTGAGATGAACACAACGATGTGAAAAGGATAACACGAAAAGAGCTGAAATATTAATGAAAATCATAAAATCTTAAATATGCTGGAGAAAAGAAACACGGTAATATCCATAAACTGACAGAAATACAGCCGTAACAGCGAGATGAAATAACTAATGGCCATCCTTTATCAGCAGATTCTTGCATACAAAGCTGCTGCACAATGAGCACCTGAAGGCAAGTTTGGTATTAGTGTTCTTAGGGGCCACCAGTGAGTTCATTAAAAAGCTACCGCTGGCTACAGTGGTGTGAGAGCGTGTGCGCGCATGTGTGTGTGGTCCTGTGAACCGAGAAAAGAGCACGCAGACTCACACAAACACCGAGGCCATGCCTTTTTTACTCAAGCTTAAACATCTAAACTAGATTTTGCAAGGTTATGAAGGAATATTAACAATGCCAGTGTTAAAGCACCGGACTTGCACGCTGTGTTGGCAGAAAGCTACGTTGGAAACAAGCATTTAGCTATTTAAATCCTTTTAGAAGGCCAGAGGAAGTAAAAGCGGGGAAGAAAGGGCAGCAGGCAACTAAAAGCTTGGTCATAAGTCTTACATTTTTATTCTGATTTAATTTGCCTACCCACATAGTTTGGAGGCTGTTTCTCATCATTAATTTATACTGACAGGAAGTGAAGGTGTGCTGTTAAACTACAATTATAATCATCATAATTTATAGCGCCCACAAAGCAGTGAATCTGTCAATGCTGCTTCGCATACCACTTTATCTGTGCTGAGGCGAACTGAATACAAACTGAGAGAGAACTAAACTTCCTTAAAAGCACATTCATAATTAACGACATGTTACAGTCTTACACAATCTGTGAAAATCAAAGTGAGAATAACGTATAATGGTTGAAGCAGAATGTTGAGAATCAAAGGGATGCTTTACTGAGCTCATCGAGCCAAATTTCACTTCATGCAGCCAAAATAAAGCATGCACAATCAAATATTTTAGGATAAAACTGTTGCACACAGCCACCACAAAATGAAACTACAAATCAGGAATCATGGGCATTTTTTTTTTTTTTACTATTATTGACACAAACCTGGGTGGCGTTTGCCCGCAGTGGATGTGGCAGAATTTGGGGTAGTGCTGCTGGTAGTCGTAGAAGAAGAAGAGTAAGACGACGAGGGCGGAGAGGAGGAGGAAGAGGAGGAGGAGGAGGAGAGGGTGAGAGCGCAGAGGGCTCCTGCAGGCAGTGGCTGGCCTCTCTTCAGTAGCTGCTTGTGCTCCTGCTGGCGGAAGCGCGGGGGCACCTCTCTGGGCGGGTAGCGAGCACTGGCAGAGGACAACTGGCACTGCTGCTGAGGGGGAGTCTGAGACGGGAGTTGGCTACTGGTGGAGGCGCGCTTGCCATTGCCAGAAGAAGAGGAGGAGGAGGAGGAGGAGGAGAGGGGAAGCGTAGGGCTGGCGGGGTGAAGGTGGTGGGGTGGGCCGAGACTGGGCTTAGTGGGTGCAGGCTCTGGCACTGGATGGACACAGGCACACCCACACAGAGAGACACATGCAGGGAGCAAGGTATTAATGTCTGGATTGTCCTTTGAGTCCTTTATAAAAAAGAGAATATACTTGGATGGGTGCATCTGTCAGTCTCTAAACAGTGAGGTTTATCGATCTAGTTTAATCAATTCCTTAATGACCCTAATTGTGTTTTTCAATGTTACAATAAAACTACATAAACTGCTCATGTTAATAGCACAGAAAATAGCCATCTTATCAAGTCAGAGAAGTATGAGATGAAACAGGAGTACAGCAAACAATATTCATAATCCTAACAATGGGGATTTTTTTTCAACAAAGAGCAGCCGGCATGTGTCACACATGATCATACAGCCTCAAAAAATGTAAATGCATGCATTGTATTGTATGTGTAGTACTCAGCAGGTGTTAACTGAATCTGTCTGCACAGCATGTAGGTGTGTACTATCCCTTTAAGTTAACTGCCTCATGCAGCCTTTTGTCGAACATATGTTACCGGCCCAGACGTACTCTATGAAAAGGTCATATTTTTTCTGCTGACTGCACAGACACACACAAACACATGGAGACAACTCCTTTCCTCTTCATTACCCCCCCAAACACACACACACACACGCACACACAAACACTCACACACCTTTCCCTGCTGTTTTGGCCTCAGTCTGACCCTTTCCCTATGGTCGCAGTGACCAGCCAGCCGTCTAATTGAGTGTTAGCCTGAAAGGTGTTATTATTAGCAGGACCTGGACAGCGAGCAACCCAACAGATCGGCTTTGCGAACGTTTCCCCTCCAGGGTGCTGCAAGACTGCGTGAAAAAACACCTAAACATTTAATAATTCTTATTGAGGAAGCTGAAAGGGATGTTGGCGTGAGTCTGTGGCTATGCACTTATAGGTGTGAGTTTAGTGGGAAAAGAAGAGGAGCCAGGCTAGTATAGAAATACTCTACCTGCTGCTTTCATACTGGTTGCCAATAGCTAATGGCCTGAGAGCTGCCGTGAATAACAGTTTCTTCCTCCCTGGGAAAATGCATGATGAACAGAGTTGATGTTGTTTTTCTATATGGTCCCAAGATAGATATGGCGGTTCTACACAACAGCTGAGACCGTCCTCACTCAAGGGAGGCGAGAGAGAGAGAGAGAGAGAGAGAGAGAGAGAGAGAGAGAGAGAGAGCGGCAGGGAAAGACGCAGGTTGTGTGTGAGTGTGTGGAGGGACGAAGGTTTTTAAAACCATGAAATAGTGAAAACTAGATGACAAGCGTTACTCTGACCACAGTGAGAGTCTGAACTTTTCCTGTATAGCACTGCTAGAGACCCTAACCCTAACCCTAACCACAGAGTGACACACAAACACACGCCAAAGCTGCACACCGGAGGTTAAAGTAAATTCAGAGTGCAGAGGTATTCACTGTGCCTGCCAAGAGCTGGTCTGAAAGCAGGGCTAAAAACAGAGGCCCTCTCAGTGAGCACAACACTAATCCAGATTGCTGCCTACCTGCTGACACACACAAACAGCAGGGACATGAAGGAGACTGTCATTTGCAAGAACACAGACGAACCTCTACATGGAGAGAACTACTTGTGTACAAGGATTTGAAGACAAAACATTATAGTCTCTTTTCTCGTTTATGCCTACGACAGACACATGCATGTTTCACCAATGAGATTTCAGCCTAACACACATGCAGAGAGAGGGAGGGAGAGAGAGGACCCGCCCCCTCCAGCAGTATCTGCCTGGCGGTTGGCTTTGAACTGCAGTGGGTGACGCACATTTCTGATTTAATTCAGCTCAGCCCGCCTGACGCTGTCCTGACCAATCAGACGGCAGGATGGAGAAAACAAGCAGCCCTGCCCCCTTTCCTCTCTGTCCTCCCCATCAGCGGGTTGCTCCAGAACCCCACTGCCTTCGCTCCCTCTCTCCTCCTCTATTTTTCTGGGTCTACCTGTCTGTCAGCCTGGTGTGCTCTGCTCACCTCGTTCTCCCTCTGGGACTTTACCCTTCTTGATCCTTCAGCTCTTGTGCTTTTGTCTCTCTACCTGCCATGTCCCTGCTTCAAGCCCTCCACCTCCCCAATTTAAATCCCCACATCTACATACTTTGCTATATCTTTGATCTATTCCAACTCCAACTAGCTTTTCTACCCAGTGGTTGTTTTGCACATTTCCTCCTGCTATTAGGTGTAACTATAGACTGCAGTGAGAGAACCTATTTACCTTAAAGGAGAAGAGAAACTGAAGGTAGTGTTTTCCAATGGCTCGGAAACTACCAGGATGCAGTTTTGCAATATTTGATGTTGCATACCACCCAAAACATATGCCTGGCAACTAGCATTACTTGTGCAGAATCCATTGAAATCACAAGCAGTTTCTAGAACCAGACCTTGGGAAGTTAATTTTCATGTATAGTTAGTTGACAAACTGTCAAACAGACTGGATTAGCCAACTACTCTGGTGCAGTAACGTACATAAGAAGAACATTTGGGCAGGTCACCTACTTATGAGATAGGCTTTTTTTTAATCTCCTCCACTTCGTTTCTGACAAGCAACACAGTCGCACAAACATTTCCCATCTCAAATAAAGCCATTCCCTTTTAAATCTCTCTGTCTATCATGCCAGCTCCCACAACGTCTGTAAAAGGAACTTCCTGAGTTTCTGGGACATCTCAGTTCCCTGAAACATTTGATCAAAAGACACATATGGATGTTTCTCAGGCAGCTCACTGTTTATTTCTGCTGCCAGTCTGGCACAGGGAGCAGATGAGCCCAGAAGACAGACGCATAAGTCCCTTAGCTCCGGCATGCCTCATACACACACCCAGCTTCATACAGCCTGTGTTTTTGTTGCTGTAGTAACAAAGGGTGTATCCAAGCTGCAACTCCCTTATGTTGCAGATGAACACGTCTTATTTCTTCCGCACAAGCAATGACAACTCTTTCTTTAATCATCCTGGTAAATTAAAAACCACATTGTAACACACCTGTTCAATGTCGAGAAAAGTGCTGCCATAACAATATCCAGCTTGATAATGTGTAACAAATCTACAGTGTAATCTGTGTAACTGTGAGAGTTTATGTTCTCCTGAGAGGGAAGGAGCGTGTGCGCAGACATACCCACACAATGAGACAGCAGGAATGGCATTCTGGATGTGAGGAGGTTAGAGAATAGCATGTGTAAGAGACACGGCTCCCCTCTGATCTGAACAAACATAAATACTTTTACTGAGACATCTTTTATTTAGAGGAGGAGGGATCTTTTCTTAATCCATGATGTATGAGTAAGTGCTTTTGAAGAGGTGGGGGGGCGAGCTTTATAGAGAAGGCTCTGAAGGGGGAAAAAGTGGGGAAATCCCTACGATGAGAGTATGTCTGTAAAAGATTAAATGAGGGAAGTGAAAGGCGTGCTGGTTACACTCAGAGCCAGTGAGAGGCAATGAACTCCACGCAGTAAATTAGTGAGGTTGCAGCTTATTGCGTTTTAACTTAACCAGATGACAAATAGCTCGGCAGAAGCAGGTTTTTTTTCCTTATTATTAAGCACTTACTCTAGGTGATGTTTGCGTCTCTGAATTTTAATTGAAAGCTACTAAACATATTCTATAGAATCTATTCACAGGAAGAGTGTTTCTCTACGCCCTCACACAGCATTTGGATTGCTGGTTTTCAAGGGAAATTATTAGAAAACCTAATTGGACAGAGGAAGAAACCAATACATGATAAAACATTTCACCAACCTATATTTGGCGGAGATAAATATAGAAATATTGGAGATAAAGCAGTGCAAGTGAGCGCTGTGCTGTGAGCTGGTGACCTCAGTGCCTCTAATTGAAGCTGAAAAAGGATAGCCAATTAAATAAGCATTTGTATCAAGTGCACTGTAAATTCCATTAAACACTCCAGCTGAGGCGCGCTCTGCAACCTTGCACCAAACTTTTAATTACAGCCCTTCTTCACACTAAATGGTTAATTACACACAATGAGAGAGAGAGCGACAGAAAAAGCAACTGCTTAAGAATAGAGAGCAAGTGAGCGTAGATGAAGGGGGGGGGGGAGCATGGCAAAGGGAAACACACAAAGGGATCAGATATAGAGAATCCATAAAAAGGCATGAGGTAGGGTATCTGTTATTGTAAAGAACTACTGTGATTGGTTCCCTGAGCCGAGTGCCAGGCAGCGCAGGTTCCCACATCTCTTCTGTCTATTGTCTGCAGAGCCACTTTATTATGCAGCCATGTTTATAGGAGGGGGAGGGACAGAGGCAACACACAGGCCTCTGCTCCACACAATAGTGCGTTTCTTAATCCAATAAGAGCTAAGAGGTAGGGAAGGTGAGGAAAATATAGCATGTTTTAAAGTGGGTTTACATGTGTCTACAGCTATTTTATACACACTGCTTCACAAGTTGTTTATATAAAGGTGTACTGTTGTGTGGTACAAGCTAAAGAACAGAAGCATGCAAATGCCTTAGTGAAAATAGTAGTAAGCTTAATTTTGCAATCAAACAATATGAAGGCAATTGCACAAATAGATGGGTTTGCTGCGTGGGTGAAGTTCCAACAATATAAACAAATAGTGTCTGGACGAAGTTCATGACCTTTCCTACAACACAACTCTTCACAACTCTCTTTTCCTTCCGCAAATTCACTGCCAAAAGCAGATTTGGGCTTTTTAGTAATTTCAACAGCACTCAGACTGCTTCCCCTTCGATGGAAGCAGTTACTTATTACACTGCTCGAGACTTTTTATATACAATCCACAAACTTGACCAACTTCTTAATTCTCTTTTGCCCGGCTAAGTCACAGCAAATCCTGGTGGCTAGCATGATAACTAAAGTATTATTTTTTAGATGGAAGAGAGTGAAAATTATCTGGTTTGTATAAAAAGTTTGGGAGTGAAATAAAAGTAAGTATACTAAATAAGTGTAGTGCCTGATGTTGGATCTACATGAGCCCAGAGAAATGAGACTCGGTTGTTTTACAAACCAAGAGGCAGATGTGTGTGCGTGTGTTTATGCGCACAGGGGAAGGTCAAGTGGGTGTGTCGCTATAAAAAGGTCCCATCTGTCAGTGCGAGAAGAGAAAAACAGAAAAACCCTCATTCACAAAATAAAGGCAAAATTTCTCACCCCTCACCCTTCCTATGAAAGCGCCGTTGCTATAGAGACTGACAGTTGCCTAATGCACCTCCTTTTGCCTCTTGTGACCCCTGTTCCTCCTGTGACCTCTTCCCATACCACGCCCCCTCCACCCGCTCTCTCTGATTAGTGCCTTCACCCCCTCTACGTGCCAGGCTCTTTCCTTTCACTCTCAAGTGTTGGTTGCTCATCAGCTTTACCTCTCAGGTCTGTTATGATTGCGAGAGAGTCCTCATCAACAAACCCCTAATAGCATTTTAGCCCTTATGGACGCTAATTCACAGAGTGTGTGCAGAGCTTTAACAGCATCACTGCACCTTTAACCCGAGGTCAGAGCCTGAGGGTCGCAGGTGCCTGAAGATATGCGTCTTTTAAGTTTGATGAGTATGTAGCGCGATTCAAGGTATCTTAAACTTCTTAATAGTCCACATGAGAAATGTCACATGAGCCCCGGGGTCATCGCCCTTAAAGGGAAGGTCCAAGTATTTCAAGGTTCTGTTTAACCTTACACTACATACAATTAGAAAACAATCCAATCAAGGCAAACTCAGCTGGTGCTATAGTGTGTTAATCTGTTTGAAATCATCTGCGGTCTAACTGCTGTTTGACAACGGCCTGAGGGAAGAGCGAGGGGAGCCCTTACGCAGGCATACAGGCCGCCTTTGAACCTAACAGATGCGTATATATACACGTGAACACCTTGTCCTCAAAGCGCAGGCTAAGCTGTCAGTCATATCAGTTCGGCTACATCCTATTAATCTGCCCGATATTTGACATGAAGCAGCTCACTGTTAGTGGGGGAGGAGATGATGGGGGAGGGGCACGAGCCACCGAACAGGCTCTCTTGTCAGCAGCTTGCGAGTGATCATACAACATGAATACACAGAGAGGAAAGCATTGTTTGAGTTTGTGCGCCCCTTGTTTCCTTTCTCTCTGCCCCCCCCTCTGTCTCTCCCTCCATCCCTCACTCTGCTTCAGCACTTGATATGCGTGCGGGGCGAGCACACGGGGGGTAGAGGAAAAACAATTATGCTTGGCAGTCATAAATCCACAGGACGTAATTCACAAGCTATTCACTATTAATTCATTGAGTGTTTATAAATGTGGTTAACAGAAGAGAAAGCAGCCTGAATGCTGAAGTAAATTAGCCCCTAATTAGATAGCGATTCATGAAATTCCCTTTCAAAAGTGTTGATGCAATTAATAGCATGTGAAATTGCAAATGAATCCAATACAGAATTATACGACACTTGTGTTTATGCGCGTCTCTTGCCACTTTGAAAAATATAATGCTGTTATCACCGTGGTGACTCCTTGTAAATACGCTTTCTCCTCAGATGCAGCGCAGGGCCGAGCACATCGAGGGTGAAACGAAACAGGCGGAATAAACAGCGTGGGTATGGAGGAAAGCGAGGGACGGGGCAGTGACAGGCGTACATTTGTTCTCTCACCTTTCACGAGTGAAAAGTGCGTGAGCAGCAAAAATGGAGATTGCAGATGTTTTGATTATCAGGATGTTTGAATGTGGTATTACTGTGGCTTTCTGTGCCAGCGTGCAGCCACCTGTTTCATAAATTGCATTTGTGTAACTTCCTGCTTAGGCCATGTTTTCTTATAATGTGTGAGTGTGTTGGTTTGTGCATGCTTAAAGCCAGTGTGGCTGGTATATTGCTGTTTTGCAATTTCCCCATGTAAGCATTTGCTTCATTCACTGAAAAATAGATTGAAAAGCTCCAAGTTGCTTTGGGAGGACTGTGCATGTCTTTAAGGAGGACTCCAGTCATCTCAGAACACAAATCTGCAGCTTTACAGATCTTCAGATATACTACTGTGTGTACGTGTGTGCGTGGGTGTGTGCGCCTTTGCATGTGCATGTTTTTGTCAAGGCTTGTAGGTGTGTGTACCAGGCCTACTGACTGATTGTGATTGCAGTCGTGGCAGAGATTGGGATGAAGCTGCGTGTGCACTGGTGGTGAATAATCAGCATCCCTCTGAGGTAATGGAGACCAGGAGGCAGGGATGGAGGGAGGCAGGGATAGAGGGAGGGAGGGAGGGCCCTGCATCAGAGGTCCAGCCTGTGTGTGTGTGTGTGGAGGGGGGGTAGGGGCAGTGGGACACTGCCTCCTGGAGCCCTGCGTTCGCTGAGGCTCCATGCCTAATGGGGGGCAGAGAAGTTAATTCTACTGCACCGAAGCTTTATCTCATTTTCATACATATGAACGCGCCAGGCCGAGATCGATTACCGCAAACAAATTGAAATGCCTGGGACCAAGGAGGCCTGCAGAGAGGGAAAAGACGATGAGGATGGGGGAGGTGGTGTGCATGTGTATGTGTCTATGAATTTCTGATAGTGTATAAGGAAGGCAGGATTCACTGATATGGATGGAAAGACACAAATCACTGCTGCATACTGATTTTCTCCCCTCACGCATACACACAGACCTCCATTATTTAGTGTCACGCATAAAAACCCAACTCATTCCAGGCGGTGCCACCTTCCCTTTAAGAGATATTGCAGATGGGAGGTTATGAGCAAACTCACAGAGGTCCGGATGGCCCGCCGAACGATTAGTCTTCAAACAGACCGCTTTCCCTTCTACTTTTTACCTGCATGACTACCCACTACTTACACACAATCAGAATCTCATTCTATGTGCCTTTCTATCTCTCTCTCTCATTAAACATACCATAAAATAAATGTCCATGTCATTAGTCCTCTTCTATATTAGCACCGTCATTGACTCCCAAAGATCATTTTTGGCACTTGTCTAAAGTGCCCTCTGCTTCATTACTTTCTTTCCTCCCTTTCCTTCCTTCATTTTTGATTTTATCTGGCCTACAACGCCCTGTTACACTTCCCCCTTCTACCTCAGCGTCTTCTCTTAGGTCAGCCCCCGTCCATGGGCCTCTCTCACTGCTAGACTCTTCCATTTTTCCCCTCTGACTCTCAGCATTTCCTGCCAGCAACACTTGGTACGGCCTACAGACATCATGCGCTTTGTTATACATTTTGGCTGTAAACCGACCCATTGGTTTTAATTTAAATAATAACACTTTTATAATAGTTTCATATATACTGAGATTTTACAGCAATGCAAAGGCACATAGATCATAAATAAATATACACGATTTCTAATGAGGTTTTCTTAGCCAAACAATAACCAGTCAGTCAGTCTAGTTAAGTCAGTGCCAGTACTCTGAAAAAAACAACAGGGCTCATTTCAAGCTTTTTAACTTCATCATTGTGTCATTACACATCCAATGTTTTGCAGTACAGAGCCAAAACATGAAAAATCACTGTTTTAATACTTTGGCTGCACTGTAGTTATAACTAAACATTTAAGGAAAGCATCAGCGGTCAAATACCCAAAGCAAAAACAGCAATAGTTCTGCACGCAGAGGCCCTGTTTCACAGTGTGCCCACATAATCCTTTGGGTCATTTGGACTGCCACCCGTCTGACAACCACAAACCTCTCCAGCTTCTGGTCATGTCCATCAGACTAAATTCTACATGTAACAAAAGACCCACTAGACATTTCTCAGGCAACAATCTTTAGAGCAGCCGCAACTCCAATCCAAGGCATTTAAACCCCAACTGGTGAAGTAAAGCTGCTAATAGTTTAAAAAACAGATGCTGCACACTTTAAAAATCTGCATATTTTGTGAGAAGGGCCTTTTGTATATCCATACAGGAACCATACAAACTTTGAACTGATTGCCTGAAGAAGATTTTTTTCTCTGAGAAATCTACAGCCTGCAAACAATGGATGCTTATTCAAATCCCAAGCAGCTAGCTTGTGCAGAGGCTTTGAAACCTAGTTAATAGGCCAAGCTCACAGTCAGGGCTGTGGAACACGGGGAGGGTAATTAAATAGACGGGTCATAGTTCAAGGCAAGCTGCGGTGACCTTTCTTAAGGCCTAACAGTTACACCCAGATGGCCAAGCTGCTGCTCTAACTGGGGGGAGGGGTTAGGCGCTACGGATTTAAGGGGAAGCCACCTAGCATAAATACAGCATACAATATACAGTATATACAGTTACAAAACCTGTTTCAACCATTTTGCAGTAATTTCATCATCTCCAACTGTAGCCATACCAGAGCGATGCCAGGTGAAAGGACAACAAAGGAGGACACTATGCAAGATAATTAGCACCGGCCTGCTTGCACGTCTTGCATCATTAAGACACAAATCAGACAAGCACGTCACAGAAGCTACACTTGCTAATTTCTAAACACTTGAAATGAAACTAAAGCGAATTTTACAGCAATAGACATAAAAAAATCTATTTTACCATCTTAAAAGAACAGCAAGGGCACATGAGGACACTGTTCTTTCAGTCTCTGCATTACGGCTCATCTCCATGCCCTTCTTTTATTCCACAACTCCTCTCCTCTCCCTGCCTCCTTCACCCCATCCCCCTACCCACACCACACTCAAGAGTGCTGTCTGGGTGCCCTCACGCTTCACTGCCTGGTGCTGCGGGCGTACTAGGCGTCACTCTGCATCACTCTGTATTAGACTCGACTGTATTTGCCCTGCTCTGTGTGTGTGTGATCCGAGAAACAGAGTCAAACGGCACAATTGTGCATGCATGTGCAAACTGTGTGTCCATCTGTGTACGAGAGCGCTTAGTGCTATGTGTGTATAAAGCATGTATAATAAGTGTGTGTGCGTCTTTATGGGTCAGCGTATGTTAATCAGAGCAGATGAATGTATGTCTGCTGTTGGAATGTAGTTTTAGAAAATTAGATGGATGACAGGGTGTAGTTTACTTGATCCTGACACTCACCTTTGGGTTTCTGATCAGCAGCCTGCAGGGCAAAAGACAGAGATGGACTTCAAACAATGAGGGTGACATTTAACAGTCATTTAAAACTGTGTCATGACAAAAACTAGATCTGTATTTAACAGGAAAAGGGATAGTGTTACTAAGTAAGGTGATTCATCTCTACACACCACTCATCACGTTTTCCGCTGCACTAAATAAGTCCTCTATTGTTGGATTACTGAGAGATTGCTGCCTACACGTCAGCCAAAGGGATTGATTTCTTAGAAGTAGGAAAAATAAAAGATTGGAGGCTTTAAAAAAGACCGTCCAATCCAAACTCCTGCAGTGGGCTTTATTTCCATCTTTACCTTTTTCTGAGCGACGTCCGTCTTTTCTTCTTGTTTTTTCTTTTTCTTTTCTTCCATCAAATGGTTCTCTTTCTTCTGTTGCTAGCGTCTCTCAGCTGTAAGACAGGGAAAGGGAAAGAGTAATGAGTGGCTAGCAAACATGTTTGTATGCTTTACATACGCTTGTAATATGAGCATCACATTTTAAACACGTGTATGGCATTCAGGCACATTTATACTGTCTGAGCAAAACAGAATTCAAATGCTACATAATAATTCACTTCAGCAAACACACACAACCACACACTGTAAATACAAACTTTAAAAGGGCCAGTTCGCAGATTTAAAACCTCAGTCCTATCATCCTGTTATGGGGAGCTAACGCCATTATGGTAGGAAGAAAATGCAATGTTGCTCTGTGCCTTTGGAGGATGCTATCCTTCTCCAATGGGCCCTCGACCTCCGCCAGACAATGTAAAACACTTCGTCTGGCGGAGGGAGCTTGCTAAACTACACTTCCTCAATCTACGCCCGCCTCCGATGTCGTGTCTCGTTCACAATCGTAAGGTTTGAAATGTAGACTGGAGATCCTTAGATTTTTTAAACGATCCACCGGTATATTCTCATCGTGTTTCAGATTAAAAAAAAGGAAAAAGGTAAAGAAAATAAAGCACATATGTGAGTTGTGAAAGAATAAAGAAAAAAGGAGAGAGAGAGAGAGAGTGAAGGCCAGAGTAAAAGGCCTGGTTTAAAGCAGCCAGCAGGAAATGGCAGGAAAATAAAACGGCGAGGGATTAAAAGGACTATAAAGGAAACAACGTAAAGGCCAACAGACTTACAGTACAAGGCACAAGGCCTTTTTAGAAAGATCCGTATCCAGTGGGTGGGAGTCAAACTAGCGAGATAGCTAGCCTGAGGGCCAGAGAAAGTAAGTGCTTCATTTCAGCCTGTATTTCCTTTGGCTCAGCTTCAGTGACAGCTCCTGGAAACTATTAGAGGCATGGGCTGGGCCATAGGGGCGAAATGTGTGTTTAGTCTTCACTAAGTGCAATGGATACCAATCTATAATGTAGCTCTATGTCATATTAAATCAATGATACAACTCTCTAAAACGTGCAAATACAATCAATCATCTTCATGTCAGTCTGTAATAAAGGTCTCATCCTCTCTGCTGGCCATCATCCAAAGAGCGAATGTACACAGGAGCGCGCACATGCCTGCCTCGTACAATGAGCCATTGTGCTTCATCCTCCTGAAATGGAAAGGCATGACTTGCTTTCAAAGACAGCAGCAAATTCAACTTTTCACTTGAGGATCACTGCGAACTCTACATCAGAGTTGTCTAAAACAAACACTATCAAATCTTTGGATTGCATGTACTGCTGTGTAGTTTCTGATATGTGTGTGTGGGTCCTTTTTTCATCAGGTAATCATTGTCTATCTTGCCTAAAGATGTTCTAATTAATGTATTTTAACGTGGTCTGATGATAAGGCATTGAAAGTTATTAAAGTATTAAAGATTTTCATTTAAATAAATGTCTGCTAAGTCACTTTATATCGCTGAATAAGGTAACACAATGGTGATTGAGCCTATGGCCCACTGACGAAAGCCTTTGCATTTGCACTATATAGCATTATTACAGACTGGGTGTCTGTGGCGACATTCGCGGAAAAAATCACAAGCAGTGCCCAGTTAGTGATGCGTTTTCCATCAGCCAGCAGTGGTTGGTCTGCCAGAGAGGGTAGGCGGAGCTAAGCGGTTGCTTTTCCGCTCTTTGCAAGCGTTGCGAGTAAACAGTAATCTACTATGGCTGAACAAACAAAGAAAAGATCGATGACGACAGATACAACTTCAAAAAGAAGTGAACATCCAAAGAAAAACAAACAAATTTGACGCTCAGTTGAAGGCAAACAGTCTAAAAAGGAAAGCGACCGTCAGCGAGGAAAATCAAGAGTTACAACCGTGACTAAGGGAGTCTAGTTAAATCGGGATGTATTCGCCCGCAGTTCCTTTTTATCGCCCAAGGTGCTGCCAAATTCAAAACTAAAATGTCACATTTGCTTGTTAAAGCTTTACAAGTGAGAATCTTTGGATTAAACAGATTCAAGCTAATTCAATTCAATACACAACACCTCTGGCCTTGAGAAATGAAATAGACATTTTCCTCTTTATTTCTGACATGTTATATCACACATTTTTGTTCAATTCACTGACTGATGAACTGACAATAAAGATCATCAATAGAAGCCCTAACGTTGATTAATGTGCACTGTCCCTGACAAGTACACTAAAGATAAAATAGCAAATGTGCCTACACAGGGCCTGATATGAATCAAAATCTGAATGTATGAATGAATCATAACGCTCATAACAGAAGATTAATGAAAGGACTGCCTCCCACTATGCTTCCCACTGGCAGGAGGAGGGAGCTGTCAATCAGAGAGACAGAAGAGGCCGCACGGAGACCGTCTGATGGTTTGTTAATATCTCTATGGCAATAAAGGAGAGAAAGCAGTGAAGGGTTAGACAGACCCACACATGGGCAGAGATATCCATGGAGGAAGACGGCTTGGCTAGTGACCATGGTAGCAGAGTAAATGAAAGATACTTTTATTCTCCTGAATGTGACTTATCTCTCTTTCTTTCCCTCTCACTCGCACACACACAGTCCTATTTTTCATGTGGCGGAGCCTGTGCGTGTGTCATTGTGCTAGCTCAGCAGCTAAGAGAAGGCAGCCCTCAGGTAATAAATAGGAGCTCAAATTGTGTAGGTGTGTGTGTGTGCATTCAGATAATTACATATAGTATGTGTAGCATGTGCAGGAGAGTATTTTAGTCACTCTGGTAACATCAATGACATTAGCAAGAAACAAGGGTTTTAGTAGTCCGTGGAGGGGATGCAGATACTATTACAGACCTGCACAACAATATCCTTTAATTATCTGTGCAATTTTTTTTTATGTCAGTGCGCTAAAGAAAACCTTCAGTTAAATAGTAATATCTGTAATGTTGAAGAGAGCCTGATATAACAGTAGTCTTTTGAGCTGACGTCGTCACCGCTAAAGTTAGCTTCCCTCCTGACCTCCGTTGCCCCGACATATATACCTGCCTCTCCCCATCTCTTTCCCCTCTCACCCAGTACTGCTGACACCAGCACCTCCTCGGCTCTGACCCTGAGGTGTCACTGTGCTGCCTTTCAGCATCAGGTTTACCCTTTGCTGCTGGTATGACACTGCAATTAGGCCAAACATGTCTTGTTTTGAGGTGCGATGACCTACACGGCCACCAGTGTGTCATGCAGGTGTCTCTTAAATTAAAGGGGCTTAGGTCACCTTTACTGTGACTAAACCAGTGACCTCATGATTAAAAAAAACATTATCAGATGCATTGTTAAAGAGTTTGCTCATTTGCTACTTAACCAAAAGTTACATGAGATAAATATTAATGCGATGCTAACACTAAATCCAGGCCACCAGCTAGTCTCAATGCAAGTCTTCTCAGTTATTGTCTATCTACATATTTTCTGTGCTAGCTAGCAAGCTGTTCATCGCTATGCTCAGCAGTCAGCTGTGTATTGTCCAAAGTTGCAAATGTGTTAAAGCTGCCGGATGCTTTCAGTCTGTTGGTCAAAAATTAGCTTATCTGCTGAGCTAACAGCTCGTTAGAACGCACAACAGTCTGTTCTATTTCTCCTTATATTGCCAGCATAAATATAACATGATGTGGAATGGACCTCTGCCAGGGTTAGGCTAGCTGTTTACCCAAGTGTTAGCTCGCCTGGGCTACGCACAAAGCAACGTTTATAATGTCTGCATAGACGGTAAATCATGTATACATTCATACAACTCTCTAGAGGATCAAATGTCAGTTTACAGGCAAAGACAATCCACTCAAATTTATAAAGCAATTCGAAAGGCAATACAACATAATGGGGCCGGCTTTCTTCCTCATGCTATATATTAGACACTGACCTAGCCTGGGATCCTACAATGACTTATAGGCTTAAGAATACAGAGTTAAGTAGGAAAACATCCTGAGTCTAAGCAAACTGGGCCACTGGAGAATTGTAAAGAACGTGCATAGCGAGGTAGTAGCTCTTCTCCCTGTGCTGCAGCAAACAATTCAACATCCTGGGACTATAGGGCGAAGCTATAGAGAAGGAGGCATGACGACAGGAACAAACTGTACAGGAATGAAGGGGCTAGAAACTCCCAACACACACAAACCCAGTCACAGACATACACAGGAAGGCTTGATGTACACAGGCGGGGGGGGGAGTCTGTCTGATGCCTGTCTTTTTCTGCCAGGGATGCAGAGGAGAGGGAGGTGGGAGGAGGAGAAGGAGCGATGAGGATGGGGGGCGATGAGAGGAGAGGGAAGAAAAAAAAAAACAGGCGGAGGATGAAAGCAGACGCGGAGCAACACCAATTAAGAACGACAGCCGCCGGAGAACCAGACAGGGCACAGAGTGAAAGAAGAGAGACTACGCTGGAAGAGGGAAAAGACAGAAAGAATCCTCATCGGAGAAATGGAGGAGTAGGGAAAAGAAAAATGAACGGAGCACTATTGAGGCTGGCAGACGAGGAGAGACGGGGAGTGAGGAAGGGGGGGGAGAGAAAGAGGAACTGAAATATCCATGCAACTTGATCGCTAGAATCTAGAAATGGAGGGAGGAAAAGAGAGGTGTGGGGGAAAAACATGCAAAGGTGAAAGAGAAGGGGAGTAAAGAAAGGTGCGCTCATTTGAAGACAAAGGAGGAGAGACACCGAGAAAATCCTGAACAGGGAAAAAGAGCTGCAAAGAAAACACGCAGCTTCACGTGTTCTGAGCCGCTTTCAGATCAACCGCAGACACCAATCACAAAGGAGGTGGGGAGGGAGGGAGGAGAAGGAAGAATGGGACCAGAGACTTTCCTCTATCAGCAAAAAAAGTAATATGCTCATGTTGTGGCTGCAGAATGTGGTAAATCAACTCTCCACCAAGATCACCATTTAGCCAACCACCCATTCCTGTGGCAGCAGAGAAGCCACAGGGCTCTCCTGAGCCTTATTACATGGAACATTATCACGGACAGCCCTTACCTGGGGACACAATTCCTCAAAACCTGCTGCTGTTGCTACAGACCCTCAACTACCCTCCACAAATGTGTGTGGGTGTGCGTTTGTGTTCACTCGACCTGAATGGCTGGAGGAAAACAAGCCTGTAAATGCCACAGTTGATAAGCCGCAATAACAATGTTGTTGTTGGTCGGTGTTTCCATCCCTCAGTCACACACAGACTCACTGGTCGCTTGGCTTGTAAGCATTCTGCGCATACCGGCTTCGCTTTCAGCAGGTGGAGAGAGTGCCTTGCGAAAATACACAGCACACTTTATTGCAACTAGACGGGACTAGCTCAATGAACTGTGGCAGAAATATTCTCGGTTGTTTGAATGCGCAGACGAGGGACTGACTGAGGGCGAACGGGTGGGTGTAGAGAGGCGATGAAGGGGGATGCAAGCTGGAGAAAGAAAGTCAAAGAATCAGATAGTGAGAGACTCAAACCTGCGCTATAAATAACAGCTTTGAGGTTTGCCTCCAGAAAATTAGCTCGCAGTGTCTTGGCGGCTTCCTCTGCCAAGTCGATATGAAACTTTAACACGATGGCAGCTCATTAAAAAGGAAAACAGCACAATGCACAAGACCAAGCAGGCCTGCTCCCTGCCAGCACACCAGCTAAAGCTTATTGAATTCAGGAAGAAGCTGTCACGCTGAGTGTGTTGGTGGATGCGTTTGTCTTTGCTTCTTTGTATCTATACGAATATGTGGTTGTTAATTTTCTGCACACTTTACATATTAGCATTAATCTGTGTGCCTTACTGGCGGCTTCGGGGCTGTGAGGTGAATCTCTGTCTAAAGGTCTGGATAGTTATGAACTGCCATTAGCTTTAATACAATTGCTGACCTGTCATAATTAACCTTTAGCAGGAGAAACTGAAAAGTTTTACCAATAGAGCACCTCTAAATGAGACTGGCACGTGTTAATTAAGCTTCATAACACAGCAACAGAGGGCCATTGTTTCTAAAAGGCTGGCTGTTTCCGATTTAACCTGCACTGTATAGCAGGATGCAACTAACCATAGCTACAACACGTGTGCATTAAACTATGTCATGGTTAGATTTACAAGCGGTTAATGAATTGATGGATAAAAGATAATCACAACATTAGCCAGAAAAGCTTAGAAAACAGATTGCGTATCCTTTGTAAGCAGTCTTGTGAGAGCCACAACAACACTCCTTTATGTGTGCCACCAAGCTGGGCTGGTATGGTACTTTTCCTATGTATTCTTTTTTACATTGACTCATAATATTAAGAGAGAAATGCTGCTGCACAGCCTGTTGTTACAACCACCGTCACACTGTCAAAATCACAGCAGCCAGACTAAATCAAAGGACACATACTTACACACATGCTAAGATGCATGCTAAGACAAATTGGCTAATCGGCTGGGTTATAGTCTCCTCAAGGTTACGTTGACACAATGTCCTCCCTGTACATTCACACACACACACACACACACACACACACTGCCAGTCAACAATTCCCTTGCTGTCAACAGTGAAAGCAATAACACAGAGCCTGAAAGAGAGAGAGAAAATAATTGCTGTGCTTAGTTATTGGGACAAAGCCTGCTCTGATGTCAGGAGAGAGGGGAAGACAAAAAGCAGAGAGAGAGAGAGATGGAAGTGACAGCCTCCTCTGTAAAGCAGTGGATATGTGGAAATAATGAGTGTACATCCACAGGAATGAAGGAAAAGCCGAAAAGGTAGAGCGGAAATACTTCTAGAGTAGAAGTTGGCTAGTTCTGTTTCGTATCTTCCTGAGTTCTAATAATACTGAGAATAGTACAAATCAATACAGTCCTTAAGTATGATAACAAAAGCAAAGCGAGTAAAATATGATCTGTTCGGCGAACAGCTTACTTGCTCCAATTCTTCAGTATCCTCAGATACCCAGTGCCTTAATTAATATGCATTAGGCTGTGCCACACTCGGTGTTAAAACTTAATCTGCTCACTAGAAATTCTATTTTGTAATTCAACTGGGTCACAATTCAAACATCCCAAGAAATGTTTTGTTAATAATATCCACCGCTTCTGTTTAATCAAATCGAGTTCCTAAAAATGTGCTCGAACAATCAAAGTACACAGAGTAAACACCTGAACTTCATTGACTCTACTCAGGTCGATGTTAAGGCGACAAAACACTCCAGACTGCAAACAAATGATCTGAGCTTACTAGCCTAAGCCATGGCCCATGGCACAAGGGCAGGCAGCACATGCTAGTGCTATTTACATAGCCTTAACTGAGGGCTTTGGGAGTGCTGCGGGGCCTAAGTCTTTTACATAATAAGTAATGCTGTCTTATGTTGGTTTGGAGCAGGAAAGAAAGGGAACACTGTAGGTTGGACGTCCTGCATATTCTCTGTCAGCTACCATGTGATGCCCCTCTCCTCTCCACGTCTCTCCAATTAGCCGACATGGAGCAGGGGGAGGGAAGGAGGCCCCCACCAAACCTCGGCACATTGAACATTCCCCTGGACCCCTGCCAAGACTCACAGGCAGCAGCTCGCCGGTTTCAGCTTCGCCTCCCCCATCCCCCCTGCTTCCATTCCGTCCTGGCTTACCCCTGGTGGGCCCCCTAAGGCCCTGCCACATCCACTGGCACATAAGTTGGACAAAGGGGAGGGGGTTACACATAACCCCAACACCCACAGGATGCTTTGGTTTACCTCTTTCATGAAAAAGCCGTATGTATGACATTAATGACAAGATGTTTTCGTCTTTATACCCAAGACTGATGATTACAAGCCAACACCTAACGGCTCCCCTACGGTCAAAACTGAAACTTAACCTTCCCCTGAAAAAGATTATGACCAATCATAACATGAGATCAGTGTCTCATACCAAAGCAGATCAGTGTCAGACCTGTGGTGAACCCTAATGGAGACCATGCAGAGCCAGGTTGCATTAACACCCCCCACAAGAAACCCCTATTTGCCAAAGTCATTCTGAGTAGTAGGAGGTGTTGATGACAGTTTGTTGTCAGCGTGACGTCCATCTATCCAATGATACTTCAACTATTTCTGGCCTCCTGGTTACAAATCATTACTTCTGCCAACAACACGGCCAGCAACACTCCCCCTTGCTGGCTCTAATACGCATACACAAAAACTCTTCGTTCAGTGAAATGACCACACTAAACACAACAACCTGGCAAGTCCAATACTGCCCCCTCAACTTCAAAATAGCCACCCAATGGAGAAGAGGAAGAGGGTAATGACTTTTGGCAGCCTCCCATTGAATCCAGCTGATAGTACTGTCAACGCCTCCCCTCTGGAGCAGCACCCTAACGCAGTGTTAAGGGTGATATCTATCAGGACTGTGCCAGTTGTTTGAAAAGCCCCATAATCATAGGCTCAGTTACAACCACCGTAGGGCCTTGGCTAAGGTCAGTGATGGGGTGAAAGAGATAAAAAAACACAATACACTTGTACAAAGAATGACTTACTGGGATTTTACCCAGGGCAACCTCAAAACGTAACAAAATATACAAAAATGTTTTATACATTTAAAATCTCTAGATTAACTACAGTAAAGACAAACTGCAGGCTAATTCTACTTACATGTGGCCTTGCAGCGGAAACCATGCAAATGATAGCAACCTGAGGACTAGACTCATGTTCATGTTTTGTCTATTAAGGATCAGACAAGGGGAAGCAAGCATTGGGTTTCCTTTTAAACAAATTACCCTGCCCCTTGAGTGATAAGGGGCTGCAGATGGACTTACTGCCAGGGTTCGTCCTTGTGGCTTTGTTACAATACACACTAATGAAAACAATGTCTAGATGCCAACAGCCTACAGCCTGGTACGATCCAGAGCCAAAATGGGTTATGGGCTTCCTGCTAGTGCGCTGCCAAAATGGCAAAAGTAGTAATATAATTTATTGAGTCTGGGCCCAAGTGAGAGACTGAATTTCACACTTTGTTTTGTTTTTTTTCCGCACTGAGAAAGAACCAATTATTTAACTTAAAATTGATATCAGTAAGAGGCCTGTAGTTTTTGTGTCTCGATTTGATGGTGTTAGCTCAGATTTATGGAGAATCAGTTCACCCAAAAGTCCTTTCCTTGGCAGTGAGCACCCCAAAAATAAAAAATTGGCAACATCAAATGCCTTGTCTGGTTACTTATTGACCTTACACAACCCTAAATTGCCCTAGTGCCCTCCAGAAGAGACACCTGCTTTGGCCGTAGTAGAAGCTACAGTGCTAAAGCAATTGTGTCTCCGAAGGATGAAAGATAACTGGCATTTATTACAAATAGCAGACTCCCCTTACCCAGCTTTAGGTCTTTCTTTTCTCCCTATTCACTAGTTTTACATACGCACCAGAGGGCCCCAGCAACATCTTTTCACAGCCACCCCCTGACTGCGTGCTCTTCAGCCATTTGGAAAGATGGGCGTGCATACAGGAGGACCCTTGACCCTGGGTAAGAACAGGGCTCTGTGTGTGTGTGTCTGTGAGTCAGCTGGGCGTCTAAGGCATGCAGGAGGAAGCTCACGACCTGATTAACATTACGGGGCATTAGCCGACTGCCAGGGCTTTGAGCTTGACATAAATGGTTACACACTCCCATCGCAAAAACGACAGGAATTCCACGTGTGCATTCATTGGCTGAGTCCAAACACAAAACATCTGCAACAACAACAACAACACGCTTACATTCCAGAACGTGGCACAGACACACACACACACAAATATGTATACAAATAGCCTACCGCACACACAAGCAGTCTCCCCATCTGACTGCAAAAGTACACATGTACGGGAGCCACTGCTACACACGCGCATTTTTCATTTCATCACCTCACTGGTGTGTGACGATAGAGATAAGACAGCGGTGACAGAGATGTCAGAGGGGGGAAGGAAAAAGGGGGTTTGAAATTGAACGGGAAATTATGTACTTCAATTAAGACACGCGGAGGAGATATTAAAAGCTATACTCCAGTGCCTGGGGACAGGATGCAGGAAGGGGGGAAGCAATGGAAGGCGACAGTTCAATCAGAATCCCTGGGTTTTTCTCACCGAGGGCGGAGGAAAGGAGGGAAGAGAGACAGGACGGCTATGTTTAATAATGTACTTGGAATTAGTGTAGTGGAATGAACAAAAGTGTGCGAGATACATCATGTGATAAAGATTCAGGATGAACCAAAGACTAAAGAGAAGCAATAATGGAACAATCTGGATAAAACGCAAGAATGTGCACGTTGAGAAAAGACTGCAGCTACAATGTTCAGGCACAAAACAAAACATCCACTAAAGTCCTGCTATTGTAATACGGCCCAACAGAATGATCAACCTATACATAGAGCTTTGTGATTTAAAAAAGAGCCTGTTAGCGCAACATTTCCTTCGAATAACTACTAAAACATTGAAAACGGAAAGGCATATCTCTCACTCAGTTCATGAAACCATCACATTAACCGCTCACATGTACAGAGTGTGTTCCAGTCCACTCAGCCAATCATGAAAGAGCGATGATATAACACAAAAGTTCCCAACATTTTCATGTCAAGCCCACTCAAACACACATCTAGCAAATGAAGCTCTCAATGAATATACAGTTGGAGCATACCTCTGATTGTGTGTCAAGTCACATTAGTACTTCTAATTTTGTAGGGGACCCCCTTAAAAATCCTGTGGGTGTTTTGGTGCTCACTAAGCAGACTAATATGACTCACTTTAATGGTAAAATAAAAAAAAAGTGTTTCATATCTAAGGATATACAACATGGATACTGTGAATACAGCAGTACATTGTGGCACATAAAAGCATAGATAATTATTAATGGATGTTTTAATTACGTGGCACCTGACTTTGCTTGCTGTAGTATTGACGTTGTAGTTGTAACTGGGCTTCTGAGATACATCATAGAAACAAGAGTTTATACTCTATAAATATAGCTTCGATATAGTTAATTATTTAGCTTATATATTTGGCATAACAGCCAGCTTCTATCCACTCTCCTTAACACGGTTCAGCAATGACATTCATATATTTTCCACACGAGAGAAACGTTGCTCTTTTAAAACTCACCTTGCGTCAACCAGAGCTTTGGCAGCTTTCAGTGAAGAGTCGGTGCATGGCAGAAAAACGTATACAGAAAAGCATTCTCCAATGTCTTTTCTAAAGTTACCCGTAAAGAGATGGAGCAGAGATTTAAGTCAGACTTGGCAGATAAGCCGACTTGGTGACAAGATACCGAGGTAAACAACGGCTACTCAGCCAGATATATACACAGCAAGTACGGTAATTAATGCTTTGAGCAAAAAATAATACAAAAATATGCCGTGAATTACACAAGCCAAAAACAGTTTGTTAAAACGTCACGATATACTGGGGGGCGGGAGGGGGCACAACAAAAACAAAAAGCCGAACACGAACAAAATGACTTTAAAAGCAGCACAAATGTGTAATCTAACGTTCGCGGCGGATGGCCGTCGAACGTTGGAGCGTTGGAGAAATCACGCAGTTTTCGTTAAAAAAAAAATCGCCGATGAGTTCTCGCGTACAAGGAGCAAGCCGACGGCCGTCAGCCAGCCAGCCAACTTGTTTTAAAGTGCAAAAAGAAATGTTTTTGTTTAGGTCGCCAGCTGTACGACTAGCGACGGGCTGGCTACCGCGAATGCAAAGTGAGAAACGACTCCGGGGAAATACATTCTAAGTGGATCCAGACAGCGGAGCGGACAGTCATGGTAGGCGTTCAGTGAGCTCTCGTTGACAGTGGTCTCGCAGCCATTTTGTTCAAACTAACAACACTGCAGTCTCCCTCTCCTCCTCCCAGAGAGAAGCCAGACCAGGAAGTGGCTCCAGATACGTCACTCTCGACCAACCAAAACACCCGACGCTAACTCCGCCCACCACCCCCGCCCCGCCCTGCCCTACTCCTCCGTTCTCCAAACCTCCAAGCGGACAGAGGATGGACAGGCTCAAGCTCATGTTTCCAAGGTAATTGCTGAAGCATGCAGCTAATACTGGGGCTTAAAAAGGAAACAGATGTGACGCTGTTATAGATTTCGGGATGATACATTGTAAAGACACCAAAACATAAGCCAAATATGAAACTACATTTTAATGTTTTTGGTGCAATATGCTTCAAGAAATCACAGACATTCACTACAATCAAATACCAGGCATATCATCTCTGTTTATACTCTATTAAGTGTTTCATTTTGTCATTATGTAGCAATGTGCATTGGCAGTCTTGAAAAAAGAATGGAGACTATTTATTGAATTCCTTTATATAATTAAGAAAATATCCTTCTCAATCATCACTATGAGCCCACTAGAAGTGTGTGCAGCATCTGCAGAGACTCTGCCTGTATTTTTCTTATCATGCTGTATTTAAGACGTTTCTGGGTGACAACCTTTGGGTGGATGTGGAATTTCCAGCTGTGCAGTTCTCTTCAACAGTACAGAGACGTCTAGCACCTTTAACCACATTATTTTGGTTTTATGGCCTGCATTTTTATGTTTTGGTTTCACCACTCCCATCAGCACCAACATTATCACACTAATCAGGCATTGCTGTGTTTTCAGCTTGTTGCTCTGCCCCCCATTGGTCAAAAAAAGGAAGAAAAGAAAAAGATCTAAAGCAGCTTACTTTTCACCTTGTTCTCTTAGAGATACAGTTTTACAATATAATACTTTATAGTACAGGAATACGGTACCACGTGATTCATGACCAAAATAGAGCAAAAGAGCAGAGAGAAGGGTGAGTTGTAAAATAACCCATTTGGTACTCTTGCATCATGAACTTTATTTAGCAGACTCAAATGTCTCTTTAAGAGCCCACCCAAAGTTTCTCTACCCAAGATGACCTTTTTCAAGAATCTCTTGATCACATGATGTCCAGAAACATGGGGCGATAATTCCAGGCTGTTCTCGACATGATGGATGAGGTCGCCCTTGTGCCCCCTGAACCGCGTCTGCAGCCGTCTGAGAGAAAGAAAACGCGGCCCCTGTCCATTCTCCGCGCTCCTTTCTCATGGAAATGACTGTTCCACGCACACACACACACACAAACACACTGTGAGGTGGGAACAGGTCAAGGCTGCAGACCACAAAGGGGAAGGCTGACCAGTGAGAACTCTCTCGGCAAAGCTCTGGGCTCCTGGTTCAGACTGCTAATGAAAAAGCCAGGGGCCCCGGCCAAATTTTTTTTTTTCTCCTTTTCAAGGCGAGATGCCCAGAGCTATTAAAATAGCAAGCTCCGACTGAATGGAGAAAGCAGATGTTCCACACTCAGGGTTAAGAGAGGTGAGAGCAGAGAGGAATGCCTTCAGGGACGCCTAAAGGGAAATGTAGTTCACCAAGGATCACAGACTTTTAATGTGAATGCAGGAGTTCATTCATGCCACCTGAGTGTTGCGTGTAAACATTTTATGTCATTAAATGTACCTACTTGAAGCATAAAGTTATTATAACATAATGCAAAGAAAGAGCCTACATTAGTTGTAGTTTAAATCTCTTTTATGTAGACTCACACGAGTTATCAAAGGTGGAGATAGAAATCTACGCACCTCAAAGAACAACTGAGGGTTTGAAATAACGATAGTGCACTGACATGATCTTAGCCCACTGAGAGGTGTGTGTGTATTCATGTGTAAGAAGAAGAAGGACAGGGAGAGTGTGTGTGGTTCTCTATATTTATGTAGAGCGTGTATACGTCCATCCTCGTGCGCATGCACTCATCACAGCTATTCTTTTAGGTGCCTCTGAGATGTTTTTTTTAGACTCCACCAATTTCCCCAATTGCTTTCACTTTCAAGCAGACTGCTGACAGAGGGGAGCCAATGGGAGAGGTCCGCCTGACATACTGATAAGAGACAGCCCAGACACAAGCTGCGGGACTGCAGCAGAGGGAATCGCTCTCTCCTTCCCCTTCTCAGACAGTACACTTCTCCCCCTCCTGCTCTCTCCCTTTCTGCTCATCTGCCTTTTGTTTTAATTCCACTCCAATCACGAGCCGCGTTCCGCATAAGGTTTTAATTTCAAGCTTGCCGCCGGAGTCTGCTCATACGCACAAATTCACACAAGAGTGCATGTGCATACACCGAACCGCAGATTCTTATGCATACCGTACACATACTCGCTTTACTCTCACATCACAAATACACTCACTTCTGTGTTACGGCGCTGTGTGCATATTTTATGCATGTGCTTTGTGGTTACATTTTATCATTTAAACACGGTTCCCATGAGAGAACGTATCTCCATCCAGAAACATTAATAATCACACACATTCATAAAAGGCAGACACATCAGCAGACAAATTACATAAAAGAATCCCAACAGGCTGTTTTTGCTTCAGCAGTCAAAATAGATTCCTCAGTTTATGGCAGAGCAGCTGAATTTATAGGATCATCAAATACATTTCTCTTCTCAAAATCGATTTTTCGCCTTCCTCTTAAACACAAAGCACCTCTGAAAACGCACCGTTGTTACATTTCATCTCGTGGAATTAACCAAACAAACATGATCTGAGGGGAAGCCAAACATTTCGTGACAGCACATCTTGATTTTAAATCCTCGTTCCCCAGACGCTGCATTCTTAAAGAAGACGTTTATAGTTTGCTGTGTGATGCTGAATGGCTAATGAGTTAGGGGTGTCAGTATTTTTGTATTGATTATGAATACTCAATCCTCCTCCACAGTCTGGACTTTATGCATGTGAGTAATCAAAATGCAGACGGCGAGCTATTGCTGCTTCGCTCAATGTGACATTTCCAAAGGCATGACTTGACATATGCAAAGGGACCGTCATGATGATCATTCTGAAAGAGGAGCCAAATGAAACCATCGCCTATAACGGCACATAAAAGGCGAATGTTGCGCAGCAACTCTCCCAGTCCTTCTACTTCAAGGCAGAATTTGCGCGTAGTAGCTGGGCGATTGAGTTGAAACATTCGTTTTGAGTTTTTCTTCCTCTGATTAGCAATGTGATTGAAGTGCCTATCCATTAAATAATTGTAAAGAGTGGTGAAACCCTGCTGAATTGCTCATCTCCAAGGTCTGCCGCTCTGCAAAGACAGATAGGACTGCAAGTAGCTGAAAGCAGAGCAGTCCATAAGAGGAGGAGGGATCCTTTTCATTAACTTTCATTAAGACTAAAGGGTGAATTACCCTGAACGGAGGAGGTCCGACACATTAAAGCTGTTGGGCTGGGTAATATATGCACACTCGTGCTCTCTTGCATAAAAACATACATGTACATACAAACATGGGTTCTGTTTGCAAAAGCACAGATACACTATTAGACCATTTCTCGCATACAAATACCGAGCAGACCTTGACAACAGCATGCTTCTAATCCTCCATGTACTGCTGAGCCTCCATATAGCACATCATATATTATGGGGGCGGACAATAGCAAGAAGAAACAGTATTTGCAGTGGCTGGTAAAGGGCCACTGTTAGGGGTGGGGAAGGGGTTATGTAGCGTCTGTGTGTGTATAGGGGTGTTTTTGTGTGTGCATGAATCCTTCTGTGTATTTGTGTGTCCGCATGTGTGTGCTGTACAAGCGGAGGGAGGCAGGGCAGAGAGCGGAGCGTTGCAGTGCAGTAGGACAGCGTTTCTGAGCTGTGGTAATTTCCCCTGAGGCCAGCGAGCAGGTAAAGGCCAGCGAGAGAGGGAGGGAGGGAGAGAGAAGGGGGGGGGGGTAGATAGAGGAAGGCTGGAATAGAGGGAGGAAGGGAGCGTGTGTGTCAGAGAATAATGAGGAATGATACAGCGGTGGCGAAAAAGAGGCCGGCAGATTCTACCAATCAAACACACACACGCTGCATTAACAGCAACTCAAGGTTGAATACAGCAGCTCTCGCTGTCAACACATTAACGTTTTCTATTTTCATTTCAAATGCTTACCTTGTAAATGAGTGTTTTTGAACTGAGTCATTGTTTTTGTAATGAATTCATCTATTAATTACAAGAGCGCCTTTTCCTGATGACCTTGCTTTATTTGGTTACACGCCGCAGACCTTAATATTAGCATACATTAAGCCCTGCTTATCTTTCATCCCCAATAGCTAATACCTTAAATTATCACCCCCTCCCCCCCACCCTCCTAAAGAACTGCACAAACCACAATAGTGGGGTTTCTGTGCATGTGTATGTGTGTGTTTGTGGGCGAGCACCCTCACTTATTAGCCCCCTCCCCCTCCCCACTTGCAAACTCATTACCAGGGTATAAGACCTGCGTGGATTTTATGGTGTTTTGGGAACTGACTGGTTAATCAGATTTATTGCACACTTAAGCTTAATTGATTGCCTTTATGGAATCAAATGAATAATTAAGTGCTAACAAGCCTAGTTTCTGTTTCATCATTTTGAAATGATGATGATGACCCACAGAGAGGGAAGGGAGTGGCGGTGTCAATCAAAAAACGCCAACATCACGGGATGCGCTGTTCCGCCTTAGCGCTCTGCTAGCTTTAAAAACGGATTGTTTGACTTCCCCATCACTTAAAACACATCCTCCACCTTATGTTTGAAGCCTTTCTTTCAAAACATAAAGCCACAGATTTATTTGTCTATTAGCTGCTTTGCTCTTTACAAGCCCTCGGTTGTTATACTTGAAGAAATTAAGCGATATAAACTGTTATATAGCGGCAGTGAAAGGACAGTGTATTAACATCAAGGCGGTCCAAACAGAGACAACATATCCTGACCTTCACATGATCTTCACCAGATCAATACTATCATCAGCGCAGACGAGCGGTCACAGATTAACCCAGCCTCCTATAACAACCCCCAACACACACACACACACACTCTTCTCTCCGTCACACACACAATAAAGCACACACCTCATTCAGTGAGGGCCCTGGGTGTATTGATTGGCTCGTATTGACTGACACACAGAACTACCGCATGTACACACTTGCTTGTTGACTTTATTTTTCACTGGCTGGCTGACGTTGGGGAAGTCCTATTGAAGCTGCGGGGATCCCAATCTGTAGGAATAAAAGGGATGGATGCATTAGCAGCCCTATGAGTGAAAATATAGCCCCAATCCCTGCTAGATTTTTTAGTAAACGTATCAGGAACTTTCAAATTGACTTAAATGGAATTGCATTTCTAACATGTTACATATGACTGCAGGTCAAAACCGAGCAAAAATTGCTTTTTGCATTTACATGTTTTTTTCCACATAAGAGAAAAGGGCACGGGGTCCGGCGCTGCATGTTTCTCATCACGTACATCTGCACATGCATTCAAACAAACATTCAAATCTGACTCCCCATCAGCCATTTCCACAAAATATGCACCAGCGCAAGAGAGCAAAACAAGCAAATCCATGTCGACGCATCCGCGAGTGGCCAGAAGGCAACTAACTCAATCTCACATTCAACGTAAATGTTGGTGGCATATCCACAGGCAAGGGCTGATATTTAGAAGTCCATTAACACAGGGTGGAGATGGGTTAATTCACTGTTTGTAGCCAGAGATCCAGAGAGGGTTAGGGGCATACAAAGAGGAGGGAAAGGGGAGGGGGGGAGGAGGGAAGAAAAAGAGAGGGGGTGATATTTGAAAAGTGAGGCAACAGAAAGAGTGTGTAGAGGAGAATGCAAATAAATGTGGAGGTAGATTTGATGTGAGGAAGGTGTGTTGGTGGTAGTGTTGATAGGTGGGTGTGTGTTGGAGGGGGTTGTTTTGAGCATTGCTGCCTGCTATCATCCACCTCAGCCTGGGCGTCAGTTTGATTAATGCTGCTTTCCTCCAGCTGACCTCCAAGGTCACAGGAATAGTGGGTACTCAGCCTCTCCCATTCGCTGCCGCACCGGAGGGGGGTAACGGCCGTATAATACGCTCCCCCAGAGGCTCTTTCTCTCTGTATTTCTCTGTTTTTCCCGTTTCTGTCTCTCTTCAAACTCTCTCCGTGTCTGCCTGTCTTTCTGTCCGTGTCTCCCCTTGATCTGCCCTTCCTCTCTTCCCTACATTCCTCATCCCTCATCCATCTCCGCCGCCATTTCTCCGTCTCTCTATCCCCGTCTATCTGACTCTTTTGCTCTCTTTCCACCAGCACTTTCTAATCTGAAATGCAATCAAACGCTGCAGTAATGTAATGTGTTTGAAGACGCTGCAGAGAGAAAGGGGGAACAGGCCTGCGAGGGGCTATTATAGAGCACCCGGCGAGGGTTTAGATAAACACATACACATTACACACACACACACGCATCCACCACTCTGCCTCCCCTCCCTCTGTTCACAGACGGACTGCCAAGGTGAAGGCACATGAATAGAGTTGTCCTACACCAATAGACACTTGGCAATGACACACTTCCTCTGGCTGAGAAGCTGGTGGCAAATGCTACTTATTGTGCCAGCCGGTCTTTCCTGGCATGGAGAGGGGAGTCCCATACAGAGAGAGAGAGAGAGAGTACATAAGGACAAGTGAAAAGTGATTAGTTTTTAAGTGTGCCAACACCCTTAAATTAATCTTTGTCGCTGATGTTCCTTTCCGACTACAAGCTGCATCATCAAACTGTACTCTCTGGTCAGCTTTGTTGACACTGACCATGCATAATGCTTGCATCTCTCTGCAGCAAGCTGCACTATGTACACACAGCATCCTAAATGTTTGTGAAAATTAATTGAGAGAGGCAATCAGCATGTGTATTTGTGCGTGCGCCTCTATTTGTTAAGCTGTGTCTAATTGTTGTGACCAATATTACTCCATTAGAAAACAGCTTCCTTGTATGAGTACCTCGGCACAGCGGGGGTGCTGATGCGCAGGGCTCTGGCAGGTGTTTTCTGCTAATTACTTCCTGTTTAATAGTACTGTGAACTGCTGCGAAGTGTTTGGGAGTTTGATAACTGTAAAGACTCATGGATGTCAAACTGAACTTCTGAACCAGTACCGGCAGCAACACGCCCCACATCAACACAGCCTCTTGCGACTTTTTTTAAAGCTATTTTCAGTTTAAACGGCCACATCTGTGAAAAGTCCCTCAAAGTTGGATTTAAGCAGGTTATTTTATTTCTATACTTAAATGGCATGCCAGCTGTATTTTTGGTGGCCTGTAAAAACTATGTAATAGAAGTCTCGACCTGATTCAGACTGAACTCATACTGGGTCTACTCTCCAATTTTCTTCAGTAGGGTCTTTTTGACTGTAATCCTTCTTATGGTGTGGATCCAAATGGATGTGAGAGAACTCAATATTTTCTCTGATCCCATTGAAATCCATTCAAAGAGAAAACATTTCAGGAATTCATTAGCTTGAGTTGAAATGTTGTAGAAATTCTCTTGGCATCCAGACAGCAATCAATAAACAACACGCTCTGACAAAATAGAGAAAAAAAATCTGTTATCTGTGGCTGTGCTAAGATTGTCTAATTATGTAGTTGGAGTTAATTAAATGATTAAATGGCCAACCTGTCTGTCTACTCTTTTAACTGCCTACCTGCACACACTCTGCCTGTGCACTCATTGCACGGGAGCGAAGTCTACAAGCTAAAGCTAGCTAGCTAGTCACACAAGAGAAATGGCCCCAACACTCTCTCGTGGGCTCTTGTGATTGTATACTTTTGATTTCTTGCTTGCTCTTGCTCGTTTCTCCAAAGTTGCCTACCGTAGCTTTAAATGACAATATGTTGATAATATTAAATTGATAAGGACGCTGTTACACTCTGTCTGTGTTGCCAAGTCGCCCACAGAATATTCTGGAAGGAGCTGAAATGTTGTTTTGATGTTGGGTCTACCTGTTTTGAATATTCATTTTAAACTTTCCATGACCTTCTAATTTCAAACGCGAGTTAGACCGGGCACTCTCAGTTCATTTTCTATTTTTCACGGGGGCATTATTAATCGTCAAAGACTAAAATGCGTCTTGAGACTACCAGCAGTCAGAGCAATACAACATGTGGCATAGCGGGAGCCTGCTAGGCTAGGTAGCTAGTTAGGACATCTACCCAATTGCGGATTCAGAACGATCTACAATAGTGGCAGCCATCTTGGTTGTTTACTAAAAAAATTAAAGATGATATACAGCATATTATTACCTGGCTAATGAGCTTCAGTTCATTTGGAAATTTTAGAAAATATCTGAAAAATCAAACGACCCAGAATGCATTGTTTTCACATGACAGCTACAACATGTGCGTTTCTGTTCCAAACTTTTGTGCGCGATCATGTCTGTAAGCAAGGCCTGACCACGGTGGTGTTTGAAGGAGTGTGCAAAGAAGCCAGTAATAATCGCAGCCTGGAGAGTTAGCCATGCTGTGCACCGTCAATTTGTCTCACACTCTGTACCCTCCATCCCCCCACCCTCTTTCCTTTTTTCTCTGTCTCTCCCTGTTCCCTTTTTCCAGTCAGTGCCTGAGCATGAGGGACACACACACACACACACACACACTACAGAGCATCATGAATCTTTCATGCGAGCGGGCTGTATAATCCCTGAGGCGTGCTCTCCGAGACCCACACACACCCGCCATCACCTTGCACCGGGAGCGAGGGAGAGAAGGAGAGAGAGAGAGAGGGCGAGTGACAGGGAGAGAGAGACAGAAAGATGGATGGAGAAAAGGAGACATGCAGAGGGAAAGAGGAGGGGGGAGGCAGAGGAGAATGGAAAGGAGGGGAGGAGGGAGGGCAGGAGTAGGAGCAGAGAAAGACAAATTGAAGGTGTGAAGAAGGACCTGGCTGGAATTGCTTCCTTCTTTTGGCTACTGAGCGAGGGATAAAAGAGGAGGAAGAAGAGATAACAATGGAGAGGTTTGCTCTTATTCTTCTTGGCTGCTGAAGGCTGTATTAGAAAGTCAATTGGCGTCTCATTACCAGACCATGTATGATAGAACCACACTGGTGACACTTAGTCCACCA
This sequence comes from Semicossyphus pulcher, assembly GCF_022749685.1. NCBI lineage: Eukaryota > Metazoa > Chordata > Actinopteri > Labriformes > Labridae > Semicossyphus > Semicossyphus pulcher. The sequence goes on from NW_027211681.1 coordinate 11,752,185, forward strand.
ACACCGCCCCCAGCACACCCAGGAACCTGAAAACCTGGAAGGCAAATCTACTTTATGTCCTTCAAACTACATTGTTGACAGACACAAGCCCCTGGAAAAAACCGCTGTCAGTCAAAGCTGGTGTTCTCTGTAGTCGATAGAAGCAATAATATTTTAAACTGGTGCAATAGCTGCGGAGAAAGTTGTACAAACAGCTCGTGGTTTCGCCCATTGTGCATTCCTACAACACCCAGCGTGCATTGCGCCCCTCCGTCTGAAAGGAACGGCCCAGCGAGACTACCGTTACTACCGTTTTCCAGTCAAGGACATTGATCGCTACAGGCGATGGCTCAGAGCGGTACAGAATCCAAAATACGCCGAGACTATACCGGTGGATCGTCTAAAAAATCTTCTGCAGTCTATATTTCAAACCTGACGATTTTGAACGAGACATGACATCGGAGGCGGGCGTCCTAGATTGAGGAAGTATAGTTTAGCAAGCTCCCTGGCCTCCGCCAGATGATGTTTTACGCAGTCTGGCAGAGGTTTTCCGGGGCCCATTGGAGAAGCTGATAGCGTCCTCCAAAGGCACAGAGCGAAATTGCATTCTTTACCTACCATAATGGCATCAGCTCCCCGTAACAGCATGATAGGACGGAGGTTGAAAATCGGCCAACTGGCCCTTTAAAAAAACTCATTTGTCTCACACTGGTGCTCTGTGCAGGCCCTCGTACGGCCTCTGCTCTGACCCGTTAAGAGACCCCGCCCCTCCAAAGCCACTTCAGCCACGTTTTCTATTATTAAGGCCTTTCAACAAAATAACCAATATTGATTGCTAGATGACTTTTACACTATTTTTTGTCCTCTTTTAACAAACCCTGCTCAGAAAATCTTCCAGTAGTAGTCAGTGAAGAGAAATGTGGATAAAAGGTTATTCAGTTATGTCAGTGAAACGTTCTTTCCTTCACTCTATTTAATCTCCTGAGGTTTATGAGAATGGTGAGACACATACAGTAGAAGTGTGGGGAATAATCACTTAGCACAACAAAGCTAAAAAGCTTGATGGTTCTGCAGAAACAGGTGCTAATTGATTTTTCATGACTTTAAATGACCTCTTTCACTTTTGCACGCAAGTACTGCAGCTTTAATGGAGGCAGATCTGTTTCCTTTGTGCATTTTATATATGATATGTTTTGATGATGTACAGTTCATGTGTTGCGTCCTTTGCATCTTCCCTTACAATCTCATCGTATCAAGGTGAATCATATCGAGGTTACTTGCCGTGCGCCGTATCCTTTCATCCCGCGTCCTTGGACATGTTCAGATAAATAACAGCTCCCCCAATGGACTCCCAACACAGTTGATTAGTGTCATACCGGCTCTCTTTGGTGCGTGTCACACTGAATGCAGGTTGTCCAGGTTAGTTGCTAATGGAGTGACAATGGAGGACTCGCAGGGTGCTGGACAGCTCAGTTGTGGCTGCGGCTTTAATTACCAGAGAGCGGTGAACACAGCAGCGGAGAAAAGCTCCACGTGGGCCAGATGAGCTTATTATGCCCCCCAACCTCACACCCCAGGCCTCTGATTTACTGTGACACTGATTAACAAGACTGGAAGGAAAAGGTGGGAGTGTGTGCGCGAGTGCAGACACATGTTGAAAGTGTGACTGTGTGTACATGTCTGAAATCATAGTGGCTGTAAAAATGTACTATATGTAGCGTATACAGTCCAGACTAGGATGTCTGAAGGTCTCAAGCATACATAAACAACTGAGGAAAAGGTTAAATAAAGGAGAAGCAATTACTCATTCATGCACTGCTTTTGCGTGCTACGTACATTTGTGTACATGCAGGTGCCCTACACATGTCCAAGTGTGTCTCCATACAGTGCTTTTGTACGTCTCCCACTTTAAAAGCTCTGCATTGGTGATATTCATGAGTGTGTTTTCATGCTTGCTGAGGGTGAGCATGTTTATGCGAGTGTGTGTGTGTGTGTCCACCCTAAACGCATAATGTGTGTGTTCAGGGGGCCATGAGGTCGACCGCTCTCCTCCTTGCAGCACCTTGCCCTCACTCCCATTACTGCTCCCTCACGGTCTCCTCTACAATTCACCATGCACTCTACGTCTGAGCACCACCTACCAAATACAATTAAGGTGAGTTATGACCACTCCATAGGAGGGGCAGGGAGGGTGGGGTGAAGTGCGCTTGAGAGCGTGGGTGGGTATGTGTGTTAACGAAGAGATACATATAAGAGGGAGTGCGTCACTTGGGTACGAACAACATAAGAGTGTCATATAGCTTTCTGGGGTAGCGCCGCACACGTATATGGGCGTATGTGAGTGCAGACAGGGTCCCTTCCTTGAGCGGAGGGGGCAAGAGGGTGCTAGGTTGAGACTGAGGGGGGGGCTGTGGGTGGTGGACGGTGCAGTGCCAATTTCACGCCTCCGCTCATCTCTGCCTCTTCCAGCTGCACGCTGCATGCTCTCCTCTCCTCTCCTTCCCTCCTCCCCCAACTAAGCTTTACCCCCTTATACACATACACACCCCTTCCTACACTGACTGTACCCACTCCATCCCTCCTTGCCCCTCCTAGCCTCCATCCATAGGTTGGAGTGTGACAGCACGGTGGCGTGGAGGATCCATCTCCAAATAACAACCCAGGCACATAATAAGGCACACAGGAGCTGCTTAGAGAGAGGAAACAGAGACGAAAAGACAAAACTCAGCAGCAGCACAAAGCGGGCACGAGAGAAACCTCGTTCCCGTTCGGTCCTTTCGTGCCCACATCCAGCTCAAGATGGATGCCTCTGTGTGCTCCGTATGCTCGGCGGAACAAGGACAAAAAGAGGGCAAGGGGAATAAAAAAAAACACAACAGCTCCATTTGCATTCGTAAAGGTAACATTTGTTTATAGCGCGTGCGACACCGCTCTTAACGACCCCGCCGCTGATTGAAGCAAGCGTCCTAATTAAGCATTAATTACTCAACAATAGAAGTGGCAATTTGTGCGGTGGCGACGCAACGCTGACATATTCCCACCTGGGCTAATGTCTACACAGCATTATTAGCATCGCCGCCTGCTGTGGTTATGGCTATCTAAACAGTCATAAACGTCAGCTCAGGCATATTGTGCCACAGTTGCTCGACGACGAGGCAATATGTTACCCCTCCCTCTCTCTCTCTCTCTCTCTCTGACAGTCTCTTTTGGTAAACACCAGCAGACGGTACACAAGCGGTGAGTTTCCTCCCCTGGTGTTAATTGGTGAAAGCAGTGGGATATACCAGGCAGGCAGGCGGCGAGGGTTTCCCTTTGTAGTGGCACACTGTTTACAGTCCTGCTGCAGCGCAGGCAAGGGGACGCGTGGACGCCGCCTTTGTTTGCGCCACATCACACAGAGTCAGAAGATAAACCCTGCTGCGTTTCACATCACACATAAACACATGTGTAAACACAAAGAGACACACAAACTCAAACACACCTGAAGGGGAGAGACGGGGGATTAGAGAGCTACCGGTGGACAGACAGGATAGCACATATGTGTGTGCGCGGGGGAGGTAGATGGGTGGGTGTTTAGGTGGCGTTTGTGAGGTTTGGGTGTTCAACCAGACATTTGAGGTGAGCTCAGTCTTGTGTGGACAAATCATTTGGAGATATAGAGTGCACGGGGTTTTAACCACAGCAGATTGGAAAGGGGAAGATTAACAGAAGTGGAGAAGAAGGTGGTCAAGTGGAGTTTGATGGATTAGAGGTTAGAGAGTGGAAAGTTGGTCACAGGGAAGGTGAGAAAGAATGTGACAAAGTTGTGGGTTGGCTTTCAAAATAAAGTAAATAAAACCAAGTGCAAAGCACGCACCAACATGAATGGTAGTGAAAGAGAAGTGCTTTGTAAAATCTATTGTTGCTTTAATTAAGAGTAATACGCTGGATGTGTTCCACTTATGTTACAGCTCCTGTTCCCACCTGTGCGACCTGTCACTGGTTGTGTGAAGTCATTACCAGAATAAAAGCCTTCATTCAGACAAATAAACACGCCATGCTAGGCAAATATCTGCACCAGTAATCTATCTCTAAGTTGAAAATGTCTGCCACGATGGCATTGGTTCTGTTAACCTTAAGAGTAACTGAACTCTCTGTGTTCTTCCTAGAAAGAACCCAGAATGAGGATTTTACACATGAACAAACTTTGCTTTTTCCCTCCATCCCCAAAGGCGTCCAATTGTGCCAGTGGGCTAACTAAGCAACGAGAGAATCAGCCCATTCATGCACCGCCATTTCCCTTTGGCCCATTTCCCCCAACCCCTAAATTAGTGAAATTTTCTCAACGCGAGGATACATTAGGGAGGGATCAGGGCAAAATGGCACATTATGAATACTGACAGAAGTGGCCTATTAAAGAGGATTCAGACATTATCGACGCCTACGTATCTGGAGAACAATCTCAGTTAAGTTAATAATGTGCAATTAATCATAGGTCACTTAGCGCAGGATGGGGTATAACATGCTGCTGTGGAAGGAGGCCTAATCTGCTGTCCATCCGTCCAGAAGAGGAGCGAGATGGATGGAGGAAGGCTGGCAAACTGTTATCTAGACGGCGAGCTGGCTTTGGTTTTTGACAGCTCGCCAGATATGGATGACTGAGGCTCACCACTTGTCACCAGCTAACAGCTTTGCGCTGCAGGCCCTTGGGTTCCTTCCCATTTCATTTTTATGAGTACACAGAAGCTTTTTCATGAAATTTGAGGCATTATTGTTTTTTATAGTGTTACCAATGTAAAGGAGGAGGTCCTTGGATCAAAGAATGGGGACCTACCGTGTTGGGTTTGTTAAGTTTCCTCTGGATACTCTGGTTTCCAAACATGTAGGGTATTAGCAGTAGGGGCGGGACAAAATATAAATACGGCAATATATCGGCGTCCTGACTTGTGCGATACAATTATCGATAGGCTGGTGCCAAATATCGATACTTTAATGTTACAAATATACGGCACTCTAAACAGATTTCCCTGTGATTTTGACTCACCGCGTCACTACCTCATGACTCCTCGCCGTGGCGCTTATGACATGAATGAGGGAAACTTGAACGGAAATCAATAGGCCGAAGAAGAAGTTAATCAGACATCGTGATGTATCATTATATGATCGTCTTGCAATATATCAATTATTGCAGAATCTCTACATTGTGATATTATCGTTATTATGAGGCACGTATCACGTATCGTATCATATCGTATACCATTTCGTATCGTATCACATATTGTGTCACGTATTGTATTACATATCGTATCACGTATCTTATCACGTATCGTATCCCGCATCGTATCATGTCATATCACGTATCATATCGTATCACGTATCGTATCCTGTATCGTATCACATATCGTATCCTGTATCCTGTATCGTATCACGTATTGTATCACGTATCGTATCACGTATCACGTATCACGTATCGTATCACATATCGTATCACGTATCACGTATCACGTATCACATCACGTATCCTGTATCGTATCACGTATCGTATCACGTATCGTATCACGTATCGTATCACGTATCGTATCACGTATCCTGTATCGTATCATGTATCGTATCACGTATCATATCGTATCGTATCACAAGGGTTCTGTAGGCTCATAAGATCAAAGCAAATTTGATAAATTGGTGAAGCAAGACCGTTATGAGCTTAACAAACCAATAAAAGAATCTTAAAATCAACTCTGAAGCATACAGTTAGCCAATGCAGAGACTTTAAGTCATGTGACGTGTGCTCCGGTCAGCGCTGGTTCAGCTGAGTTTTGCAGCAGTTGAAGCTGGGATATATTCTTTTTAGGGATACCAGAAAGCAGAGCATTCCAGTACTCAATTTTACAGGTAATAAGAGCGTGAACTAGTGTCTCTGCATTGGCTGCATAACCCAGGCTGCGCTCCCTAGTGGGGCTGAGACGACTGATTTCACACAGAATGGTAGTGAGTTCAATAAGGATGCCAAAACATACAGTAACTACCAAGACGCATGGAAAGTCCATATTTCAAATCCAAATACTTTTCCATATCATGAGCTTGCTTTTGTTCTGTTGTGTTGGACGGACTGATGGACGTATTCAACGCTTACCTGGCCATCCAACAGAGCCACATTACCATCTTAAGGCCCCATTTCCTTTCTATCCTTTCATTCTTTAACATTACTTGCGTGTCATACAACTGTAAAACATACAACTTATCTCCATGCATCTATCCATCCTTTAAAGTATACCATGTTTTCGATCTCACGAAGGCTTTAGCTGCAAAAACAGGGGATAAAGTGCCGATGGAGAGGCATGTAGGTGTAAGGAGACAGACAGGCACCACAGACAGAGGATAAGGGAGAATAATTTGATATCAAAACAGCACTGGAAAAGAAATGGGGATCTAATCCATTGCTCAGTGACAGGGAAGAGATGGGAGGCACGGAGAAGATGAAGGAGAGGGAGAAAGTTCGAGAGAGGTGGAGGAAGAGAGGGAGTGAGAGGAGAGAAAAGCAGGGGAAAAATTCACTTCCACAGTTGGCTGATCGAGGAAATCCTGCAATCTCGCCGCAGCCAGGAAGCAGAAGCAGATGAGCCATGTCTCTCCATCTCTCACCCTCTCTCTCTATCCATCTTCCTCCCTTCCTTTGCTCTCTCGCTCATTCTCCACATGAGTTCACTTCTTCTCTTTTTCTCCCTCGCTCCTTTGTTCTCTCCCTCTCGATCTCTCTATATATCGTCTGTTTCTTCCTCTCGCCTCCACCTCACTGAACCCGCTCTTCTCTCCCCCCCCCCCCCCGGGCCGCCTCATCCCTCTCTTTCTCTCATGATGTCCGGAGCTGTTTGACTAGTGCTCGAGCCAGACTATAGCCCCCAGTGGGCTCATTTCACACCTCCAGGCCTGATGCCAGCCAGTCGGTCAGCATGTGGTGTTACAGCTGACAGACAGACAGCACCCGGCGCTCTGTCGGCCCTGATTAGCATGCACGCGGCGGACTGGGAGGAAGAAAAGGAGGAGGAAAGACACGCTGGAGTGCGGCAGGTTCATTTTCTCCCCAATTTGGAGGAGTTTGGGTAGAGAGAGAGAGAGAGAAGTGTGTATAGCTTTTAAAATGTGTGAATCTATACAGGAAGTGTCTGTAGATTTCTGAGTGTGTGTGTGTGTGTGGCGCTCCAGAATACCAATTGTGGGTGATACAGCCAAAGCCTTCAGGCTCCCTCATTGTACTTCAGAGCAAAGCACCCATCACCAGTGAAAGCCCACTTTGCTCCATAAAGACAATAAAGACAACTCTCCATGCTTTGCAGAATAATAACCGAAGGGGGGGTGGGTGTCACATATTACATAGCGGGTCAAGTATGGATGAGCGTGCACATTGTATAATGGCAGGAGTAAACGGCGCACAACAAGGACAAATTGAGATGCTCCAACAAAGCAATTACATCTTCTAATAAAGCTGTAATTGTGTTTCATTATGGCGAGACGACATCTATTTGCATCATCTTTTATTCCCTCGCTCATCGAGTAGTGGCTGCTCGCTAACCTCTGACTGGCTCAAACAATGCTTATTATGCTTACGGTGGGCGAACGCGCGCGCAAACACGGGCGACACATAAAAAGCACGCACACACACACAGAGTCAGACAATGAGGTGAGGGAAGCCTCCAGCGTCACCGCGCAGATCTCTCCATTGAGAACCTGTAATTATAGAGCCCGTCTCAAGATAAATCAATTAACGCCAACATATAGCTTTTAATTTAATCCAGAGCTAATTAAAGTGAGGAGACATGCGGGAGGGAGGGAGGGAGGGAGATAGAGGAGGGGGTGGTGGTGGAGGTAACACGAGGTGTGTGTATCCGTATAGGCTGGGGGATTGTCTCAGTCCCCTGGTTCAACCACGCACGGTGGAGATGATTGAAATGAACTCCGCTGGCAGTTCGGTTCGGGGATCTCGGATGTTGGCTCAACATTACAGAACGTCACCTGGAGCCGTCTGACTGACAGGTGACACTTTAATTGAAATCATTTTGTTGCTCATTAAAGGGAGAAGAGTTAACCTTGAAGAGGAGGAACAGGAGAGAGATGGAAACTGACACACAGACAAAAGAGAGCAACGGAGCAATTTGGCTACATGAAGCCTGTTTTTTCCTGCAGATTGCTCGACATGGTTTCCAAAGAGGTGCAATTTTAAGGAGAAGACAGGCTGGCTATGTGTGAGATTGTCTGATAAAGCCTGGACTGTCTGCGTGTGTGAGTGTGCATGTGTGTCATTGCCAAGCATGTCTCAGACATCCCTTCACTAATCATGGCTCAAATCTCCTCTGGTTGAGGTATAAAGCCTGGCGCTGATGGAAATCACACCAGTCCTCAATTTAGCCATCGCTGCGGTTCACAAGACGTGGTTCCGGTCCGGCTGATCATCCTCTTTTTCAAACATGCCATCCCCGACACCACTATCAGCTTCTTTCACTCTATCAGAGCCCACTAAAGGCAGGAGGACCTAATGTGACTGTATCGTCACTCTGTAATAGAGACTTGTAAGTGTGTATAAGGGAAGTTTAAATATAAAAAATACAGAACGGTCCAGATTATATTATTAATTTCAATATGGCTTTTTTTCACTAGTAAGCAGAAAGCAAAAAGCAAAAATTACGATGACGGTCACAGCCGACTGGCGCATCCCTGAAGTGGTTGCCATACGTTTCACATCACCCTGTCCATTAACGGGTTTGTGACGTCTCAAACCTGCCAATCTGAAATCGTCTAGTTCAGCCTGTCCTTGGTTTAAAAGCAGACAGGCAGGCAGGAAGACCCGCTTATAGATGCAGATTTTCTCTGTTCCCATTGCCAGTGAAGTATACTCCTGTCGGTCTCTTTTCTGCTGTGTCACCGCCTGACGTCACAAACGCGCCAGAGACAGAGTTAGTAAATAGTGAAGATGTTACGGTGGTTAAGTCTTTATTGTATCTATTACTCATTCAGTCTGTTTATCAAACTCGGAGCTGACAAATTTGTATGATGTTCGAGCTGCTTGTACGGAGACGGGCGGAATTTGTAGCTGAGATGACGAGGAGTCGCAGAAGTTACTGACGGAGCATAGCATCGTGCTAGAAAGGGGGCGGAGATTAGCGTGCTGACACAGGTTTTGTGTTCCCATCACTGCTCGGATCGGAGCCGAGGCGATATTTGACCCGGGTCTGTATGCCGATTGTAGCCTTTCCCATTAAGCAAATAATCAGTCTGTTAGAGAGTTAACTTTGTGTGTTCATGAAGTTACTTTAATGGTGGCAACAATAGCAAAACAAAATAGCCAGTTGGTCTCAGCTCAGTGAGCCTGAGTATGAACAGGCTGCTGCAGTATGAATTATACCAACAACAGGCAGGTCAACTTTCCAGTACACTGCTTTACCAGTGCTAAGTGATGAGTCTCAGCTCAGTCTGTTGTTTTTGTCACTGGAAGGAAGAAGGGAAACACATGCCCCAACACACTCTGCTAAAACTTAGCTACACTATGAAGCAGTAAACCACACAGTTGGATAAACTTTGTTAAGATTCTGTCACAAAGTCACGTGGAGGAAGGATGTTAAAAGGAATCCCCACAAAAGAGCAGTTTGGTCCAATAACAGGGACTTTTCACTTGAACTGGATACAGCATTGATTACAGTCTTGCAGCCAATATTTCTCAGTAGCCGGCTATGGTAGTTTAAAAAGAAGAAAACTCCTGGGGAAACTTCGACAGGGAAATAAACACTCCACAAGATTAATCCTCCTGACACTGACTCCGGAGTCGAAGCTTCTGCTTCCACAGAAACACAAATGTACAATAGCACGTTTAATCTCACACCGCTCACATTGATCTTCAGCTTTCTTCTGCCTTCACAGTTAGTGCGACTTGAGAAGTGGCATTAAAGGCTGGCAGATCATTAGCAGAAGAGACAAGAGGGGCAGGAGTTTGTGGGCGTCGTAAACGGACAATATTGTCATCAATTATGGCAAACCTCTGACTGGACTTTAGTTCCTTTGTCAGCCACGCTGTGGTTTCTTTTTTGATTTAAGCTAATTAGACAACACTCCTCTCAATAAACGCTAATATTGGGCACAGACACAAAAGCAGAAGTTCATGAATAAAATAAGTACAGAGATGGTTAGTGAGAGTTATTATTCAACTATATGTGTTTCAAATGATGCTCATGTATCATGTTTTTTTAGCTTAAAGGGATAGTTCTGATTTTTGGACACCAAGTTGTATGAAATACTTGCTAGTAGTGTAGCGGATGCAAAGCTATAAGCTCACTCACCGAGTCCCGTGGTCGGAGTTCTGAACATAGAATAAGTAGGTCTGATGAGATGCCAGGGTCATGAAACCAAAAAGTTTTACCCTACAAAAACAACATGCAGGCAGTGGTGATCCATGTTCAACACAAAATCATCGTCCTATAGGATATCATATGCTGCGCCTTTTTTTGGCACCATTTTCTCTCTTGACAAATCCAGTATCACTACGCCTGAGTCAGGCTGGTTTCTCAAGTGACGTGCTCCATCAGCTGTTTCTAAGAGAACACGCTGGAATTGGTAACTTGGGAGACGACGTTTGTTGTCACAGAAGAAAATACATGTCAGGATGGTGGGAATGTTGGATTTTCCTGGCTGTCGTAATAAAAATATTCCATTGCATGTATCTCATCGTTTTCCTGATACGGATCGTGCCCTTAGAAAAGGTTTTGGTTTCTTGCAGTCTTTGCAAAAAACTTCACCAAAGAAGATTATAGTCTGACATGTTTACTTCGATAATGACGCAAGTTACTAGGTTAGCTACAGCTACTAGGTCGGCTTACCTGAGAAACCGGCCGGCCGCAGGCGTAGTTACACAGGATTTTTCACGAGAGAAAATAGTGCCAAAAAACAGTGCAGTATATGAAATCCTAGGTGTTGAAAATGGATCACCACTGCCTGCGTGTTGTTTTTGTAGAGTAAAACTCTTTGGTTTCATGACCCTGGCATCTCACCAGAACTACTTATTCTACGTTAGGAACCGGACAGAACTCCGACCACGGGACTCGGTGAGTAAACTAATAGTTTTGCATCCACTACAATACTAGCAAGTATTTCATACAACTTGATGTCCAAAAATCTGAACTATCCCTTTAAAATAAGTGAAGTTTGGCTGGAAGGAAGCAGACTGAAGCACTGCCTGATTATTGGGATGATAAAGCTGCCTTTCAGACATGCTGGGGTAATTACAGTCACAAATGAAAGAGTCTGACAGATTCACATGACAACTAAGAGAAAAGAGGACGGATAGACAGAAGCAAACAGATCATAGATGAATCGGACGATAAACCATCTGTCCATCTGATCGCCCTGCAGAGCAAACATCAACCAGCTACTCTGCTCTTATGTTTCCAACAAAGACATAAAATGCCTCTTATATTTAATATATCCTAATCCATATGGACAGAACATATTGAAGGATTATGTGTGTGTACATAGAGCACATGACCGTTCTCGCCAACCCTCCCTGCCCTGGGGGATCATAAAATGCTCATTAATTCCTTAAATTAGCTTAAATGCCCTTATTGAACGCCACCTTCATGATTATTTTTTTGCTTATTAACTATTCCCTAAGTGGGCCGCCGAGGGTCCCGTCAGGTCAAAGGAATGTGTGTGTGAGAGAGAGAGAGGGGAGAGGAGAAGCCAGTGCAGAGGCAGACCTAGCTCCCCGCCTCCCCTTCTCACATCCCCATCTCTTTCTCCGAGCACAGGGGCCTATCGCTGTTGCCTTGGTGACGCTGGCTGGCAGCCCGATAGGAAAAGAGGCTGGCAAATGGAAAATGTCAATTACTGCTGGAGATATGTAGATCTGAGTAAGAGGCTGCTGCAGACAGGGAGAGAGGAAGAGGAGGAAAAGGGGAGAGAGGAAGAGAAGAATGGGTGGAGGAGAATACCAAATATAAAGAAGTGCGGCGCGCGCGACTGCAGAGACGAGGATGCAGAGAGACAGGGGAGAGGGAGGGGAGGGGAGGAGGTTGGCGTCCAAATATAGCAGGAGGTTACAGAGAGGTAGGGGTGGGAGAGGTGGCACGGGGGTGTTAATGCAGGAGATGAGAGGCTGAATTGAGCGCTGGCTGCTGACAGAGAACGTCTGTCCACATCTATTATAACACCTTTCACTTTCTGAGACGAAGAGTGGAGCCGCGCGCTTGTGTTCATTATTCCTCTCTTTCTCTCTCTCTCTCTATCTCCCATCCGCAACTTCAGCTCCAGCCTCCACCTCTAACTGGCAATTTGATTAAGCCTGGGAGATAAGGTCGCACAGGAGAGGAGAGAAGGAGAAGGGGAGAGAGAGGGGGGAGACGGAGCCAGAGCCATTCTGGTGTAATCACAGCATTGATCTCCTAAGCATGTGGCCCGTGTAGATTATGGGACAGAGTTAGGTCCATCATTGGCTTTGGAGTCTGAGATAAGTGTGTGTGCCTGCCTGTGTGTATACATTTGAATCCAGCAGTGCAGGTAATCATGCATGCACACCCTGCATGGTGCATATGTGTCCACCCTATTTGAATGTGTGCCTATTTAGCCTGTTTTAAGAGGATGCATGCATCTTCTAAGCGTGTGCGTGTGTTTGCGTGAAATGAGCACATCCTATTTGAGTGTGTATCACTCGGCCTAAGTTGAATTAATGTGTCCCTACCCCCCTTCCAATTTCCACTGAAGGTCTCTTGACCCTCCCACTCTGCAGACACATAATGGTCCATTTGGGGTTTAGCAGCAGGCATTACCAGCGAGCATGGAGACAGTGAGCTAGACTGTATTTCCATAAGACTGGGACACAGAGGCCCTTCTATACATATATTACCCCCTTTGTGTCTGCGAGGTCTCATGTGGGGTTTGTCTACTACACCGGTGGAAAGATACACACACACACACACACACACATACACACACCGAAAGACGCACAAGACAGGAGGCATATGCAGCTTGATGTGAAAACACCAAACATATACAGTACGTACAGGCACTCTTATAGCAATGTTATCACACATAAACTCAAACACACACACACATGAATGCACACACAGATATGACAGTTATAATGGGAGCTACACAGCAGCCTGACTGTGATTGACACTGATAAGCTCTGAAGGGAGACATCCCACCTTTGCCGTCACGATGTCACTGTACAGTCTCAACACTTTGATGCATTAGAGATCCATTAAGCATACTGTGAGGAGTTTTTCACAGGCTATGAAGCGGCCTCGATTTAATACTGATGTCTCTATATGACCTACGAAAGCAAAACAGACCATCGGCGAGAAGATCGACTATTTCTTTCCAGTTATTTTTAACGCCTGTCACTGCTGCTATGGGTCACCAGATTTACATCACACACACCAAAAGAGTCTTTGCTTACATTTTAGTAGTATGGCTGCGCAATACATCGCAATTTCATAATTATTGCAATATGAGTGTTTGTAATAAACACATTGCAAAAGTGAATAAGAAAAACTAGCCATGCTTTATTACTAAGCCTGCAAACATTCTGCCTGTTAGATGGAGTCCTGGGTATAATGGACATGCTTTCACACCACTGTGTTGAGATCAGATGAAGCCTACACTAGCTATCAGCTACCCTCAGATTAATTGGTGTCAATTTAGTGATGGAAAAAACTGCTTTTTGGATTTTTTGGGGGGGTACAGGGGGGCATGTTGGAAACACAGGCATTGTTTAAATCATGCGGAAAAGCGGGGCGCTGGGTTGGCTCAGTCGGTAACAGCAGGCGCCCTATGTATAGAGGGTACAGTCCTCATCGCGCTGATCGCTGGTTCCATTCCCGGTCTGCCGATCTCTACCCCCCGCGTCTCCTGTCTACCTTCAGCTGTCCTATCCATTAAAGGCAAAAAAGCCCCCAAAATTAATAACACAAAAAAACCCTGCAGATAGTTATAGCTGATATGCACTCGCTGACGCCATATTAAATGATGTAATTGCACATCGCAGAGTTTCATCATCAATATGCAGGCCTAGTGAGGAAGGAAGCACAAGCATATTTGTCTTAAGAGAATACCACCCATGCATGCACCAGACGGGATCAGCAAAGGACTAAGACGCACCGATTTGTCCACAAAGGCTTCAAAAACCGACCTGAATTAAAGGTCCTCCAAGGTTTTTAAGTACATTCCATACTTTTCCAGACTTCTCTGTAGATTATTCGGACCATATTTGACATCGAAGGGCAAATAGCTAGATATTTCTGTAATTAAATGGTTTTAAAATCAAACCATAACATGTAGGCCTAAGTAACATTCTGACTACGTATGCTATTACGCTGCCAAAAGATTGTACCTGTAGGTACTGGTGATTAGCTGACGTTTGCTTCACTTCGCCAGCTTTCTAGACTTCTAGCTAACGTTTGCTAGTCATTTGAAGGGTAGAACGACGAGCTCAAATTCTCACCGTTTATCATTTGGTGTGTAGGCGGATTCATTACTTATTGTGGTTGGTCTTGTGTTGGGCCAAAAACATCGTGAGTCTGGGTGCAGAGGAGGCTGTGACAAGACTACAGTGCTTATGGTTTACGATTGTCGCCTCCCCCATGTTGGAGCTGATTTTCGACAAGGTTAGCATCAAGCTTTCTTTTCTAATATGGAATCTTTAGCAACCATGCTTTATATGTGGGATTTTCCAGCCAGCACTTGGAAAACCGGTCATTCCACCATTCAGGAGCGCCTTGCTTTAGACATCAAGCTCGCTCTGGCCCACGCAAAAACTTTTCTTTTAAGACATTGTGGCATCCAAACAAAAAGCACAGGAATAATGTTTAACACTATTATCGGCTGCATTCCATTCTAGTGAGCTGTAGTTGCAGTATCCTGGTGCTGTCAATGCAGACTCACTGGCTTCATTAATAGTAAACATAATTAACTAAATGTGTTACACCTGTGCTGCTCCTGTTACTAGGAGTCAAAATGTCTACTGTGATAGAGGTCCATTACTAGGGATGAACCGATACCTATACGGCTTGACATTAGCCTCCAGTTAGTTAAGCAGGTAGGCGGAGAAGGAGCAATGTCACTTTTCAGAAAAAGGCTTACTGAATTACCACTGAATACCAAACTGAAGCTAACAGAGTGTAACATAAACATTAACGCAAACTAACTTACATATTCACGGACGCACACATGATAAAAAGAGTGCGTCGGCGATCACTGATGTCTCTGTAGTAGGTGCAGTAAACAAGTCCGGGCATGTCTCCCTCGCTGCCGTGTTTCGGGGAGAAAATGTAATTCTGTCAATTTACAGTCAAATGTGAGGAACATGTAATGAAAATGA